>NC_088683.1:127054748-128385998 GCF_028017835.1 Emys orbicularis
TCTTACCCCGCTCCCATTTTATTCTTTTCTGGTTCTTATAATGCAACCAGCACAATATTTGAGCGCCTCAGTCCCACTTTGACAAGGTCTGACAGTTTGTTGTACTGCATCATGGTAATCAATGTCAATTGTAGGTAGAGATAGGTGGGAACCAAACCTCCAGTTCTGAGCACCCACTGAACTATGGCTTGTTTCAAATCCGGATCTGGATATGAATTTTACAAACTGAATCCATCTTTAATTCCAGCTCCAATATAACACAGGCAATAGAACTGGTAGAAAATAAATGGCTGACCACACACTACGCATGCACTAATCTGCTCCTGGCTCTTCTGAGACTGTTAGGAGGACGTATCTACTAATTTGTTGTAATAGACTGACGCAGCCTTACATGCAATCATTTTGTGCACTGGCTCACATACAGAAAATAGGGCCAAATGTGTTTGTTCAATGATCTCCAGACTGCTTCTTACTCAGCATGACAGTGTTTCATACGTAATGAAGAGTTGATTCCATTTTTCTGTTCACTCCCTTAGTGATGAAATAGTGTTGTCAATTCAACCCAGGATGACACTAATGGAACAAGATGTAAGACAGAAGATCACCACTGACGAGAGTATACTTATTTTCCCATTACATTCCTTATAACCTTTGCTTTATTATGGTGAAAATGATGTCAGTCTCCCTAAAGTTGTATTATTAAATCTTAGATGACTGCCAAGAGTCTGCCTTGGAGCACTGTACAATTCACGCTGTTATGTCCCCCTCACCACCTCCCACCATTGCACTATAGGAACAATTATTTTCTCCTAGCTCAATGCGTATGTTTGTTTTCTAATCACTTATACTGAACAGTATCACATTAAGACGACTTGGAATTGTACCATCTGTACCGTAATCCCGCCCTCATTCTCTCTGTATTTATATGAACCCCATAATGATATAGTCTGACGGCTTTCACAAGATAAGTAGATTCATAGATTCCAAAGCCAGAAGGGACAATTGTGATGATCTAGTCCAGGGATTCTCAAATTTCATTGCACCGCGACCCCCTTCTGACAACAAAAATTACTTCACAATGGCCCCAAGAGGGGAGACTGAAGCCTGAGCCTGCCCAAGCCCTGCTGCTCCTGGTGGGGGCCAAAGCCCAAGCCCCACCACCCTGGGCAGGGGGGCCCAAAGCCAAAGCCCAAGGGCTTCATACCTGGGCAAGGAGCCTGTAACCTGAGCCCCACTGCCCCGGGCTGAGGCCAAAGCCTGAGCCCCGGGTGGTGGGGCTCGGGCTTTGGCCCTGGCCCCCAGTTAGTCTAACGCCAGCCCTGGACCCCCACTTTGGGGTCCTGACCCATAGTTTGAGAACCACTGATTAGTCTGACCTCCAATATAACACAGGCAATAGAATTTCCTCCAAATAATTCCTAGAGCAGATCTTTTAGAAAAAACATCCAATCTTAATTTTAAAATTGCCAGTGATAGAAAATCACAACCCTTGGTAAATTGTTCCAATGATTAGTTACCCTCACTGTTAAAATGTAGGCCTTATTTCCAGTCTGAATTTGTCTAGCTTCAATTTCCAGCCACTGGATCATGTTATACCTTTCTCTGCTAGACTGAAGAGCCCATTATCAAATATTTATTTCCCATGTAGGTACTTATAGACTGTAATCAAGTCATCCCTTAACTTATATTTGTTAAGCTAAATAGACTCAATCTATCACTATAAAGCATGTTTTCTAATCCTTTAATAATTCTTGTAGCTCTTCTTTGAACTCTCTCCAGTTTATCAACATCCTTCTTGAACTGTGGACCACCAGAACTGGACACAGTATTCCAGCAGCAGTCACATCAATGCCAAATACAGAGGTAAAACAATCTCTCTACTGCTGCTTGAGATTCCCTTGTTTATGTATCATCCTTTTGACCACAGCATTCCAGTGGGAGCTCATGTTCAGCTGATTATCCACACCAAGCCACAAATCTTTTTCAGAGTCACTGCTTCCAAGGATAGAGTCCCCCATTCTGAAAGCCTGGCCTACATTCTTTGTTCCTAGATGTAAACATTTACATTGAGCTGTATTAAAACACATATTGTTTGCTTGTGCGCAGTTTACCAAGCGATCCAGATAGCTCTGACTCAGTGGCCTGTCCTCTTCATTGCTTACCACTTGTGACAGGGGCACCCTCCTGCTCCTGGCTCCTTTCTAGACCCAAACTGCTCGGAGAACATCTTGTGCAATTTATTTACAGTGTTGTCCCCACCACCTTTACAAACTTGTGCATCTCTGTATTTACAAGCATACAGTCCTTAGCTCACTCAGCTAAGAAGGAGGGAGACAGAAGGTCTCTTCCCTCTGAGAGATCTCATCTGACTCTCAAAAAACCTATCAGACAGACAGACACTCACCCTGAGCACTTCCTTCCTGTGCCTTTTTACTTTCTGGGCTAATTAGCCTTTGGGGCTTTCCTCAGCCCATCCCAATCCATTAATTAGGCACAGCTTTCCCCATCAATGCCCCCATAGAAAGTGGACCAGTGTTGCACAAAACCCTTCATCCCTACACCACTTATCTAACCAGCAGTTCAATTCCAGAATCATCTGTCTTCCTTCACTCCTGGGACAGGAAGGATCTCAGAGAAGATAGCTCCCCGAAGTAATTTATTACCTTGAGATATCCCCTGATACAGTGCCAATAGTGCCATCAGGATTAAGCAATACTTGGGTAGGAGACAGCCAAGGGAAACCAAGGTGCTTCAGGAAGTGGTCCTGGACATTCTGTAGGTGGTACCTTTCCCTTCGAATCAAGGTTTCTGCATGGTGTTGGGGGCAAAGTGCTGTCTTTCAGATGAGATGCAACACTGAGGTGTTGCCCAATTGTAGTAATTAAAGAAGCTATGACACTGTTTGTAAGAACAGATGAGGTAAGCCTCCATTGGAGTTACACTGGTGTGAGCCTCATGTAACGAAGTGGAGAATAATCTGCAACTTTGGGTTAAATTGTGTGCTAGCTTTCAGCTCATGGAGCCCTGCTGGATTCAATGCAGATTCAAGAAAGGATAGATTTTGGTCCTCTATGTCTCACTCTCCGCTGGTTTTCACATTGACTCATCATTGGCACCTGTGCTGAGTGAATACAAAGTGGGTGTAGGATGCTACATATCAGAACATTTTACACCCAGCAGGCCCAGATGTAACTGGTGACACAAGGTGCAGGGCAGTGGAGAATCAGCCCCGATAATTTACTCAAGATACATAGACAAACACCTGTCCTGGATGGTCTAGATAATACTTAGTCCTGCCACAGTGCAGGGGAAAGGGCTAGATGACCTATCAACATTCCTTCCAGTCCTACATTTCTATGATTCTGTGATTGTGGCAATTAAATTACTCATGATGCATATCTGCCATTAACTGAATTATACAGTGATGGATACCCAAATGTATTTTAAAATATTTCCATTCTGTCTTTTTTATACAGTTCATTTTAACAGAAACTCCTTTTTGTGTCCTGAAACCTAAAGTGAAATAGCACCTAGAGAACTTCCACTATAGAGGAACACTGTGGCCCTGAGTGTAATGAATGCAAAGCTCCACACTAGAAGGCACCAAGGATTGTGGAAGAAAACACAGTAAGTGTAAATTCAGTTTTGCATTATAGTTAGCATCAGGAATCACTTGGAAAATTCTATTCAACTACAGTAGTCAATACAAAGATATAATGAGAGGCAATGTTTTCTAGCAATACACCTCTACCCCGATATAACGCGACCTGATATAACACAAATTCAGATATAACGCGGTAAAGCAGTGCTCCGGGGGGGGGAAGGGGGTGTGTGGCTGCGCACTCCGGTGGATCAAAGCAAGTTCGATATAACGCGGTTTCACCTATAACGAGGTAAGATTTTTTGGCTCCCGAGGACAGCGTTATATCGGGGTAGAGGTGTAGTTGGCAACTAGGAGCGAGGACTTCTGGGTTCCATTCCTGAAGCCCAGTCATCCTCTGGTGACTCTCTGCATGTGGATCTTGCCCTTTGATTGTTCAACTAACTCTTTGGTACCGCCCCCCTCCCTCCCCAGTCACTCTCAAAAGCCCTTGTAAGGTCAGGCATCTACAGCTTGGGAGGGGATGGGCTTGGAGTGGACCTGGGGTCACTGGAAAATTAAAACCTAAATGAGATCCATATCCATTCCAACCACAGGGTACCCCACAACAAATCAAAGTACTCATGGCACTGCTGGTTTCCTGACAATGCTACCTCCTGTTGCCCACACCCCATAGCTACTCCAGTACTCTTTGGTGATGCTCTTCCCATGGGTGATTGGATCCATCAATGACTGCCCATGGAATCCCTTTACTGCAGAAGGGCTTTCTATAGCATGGAGGGAAAGTGTGGGCTTTAAGAGGTAAAAGGGGATGGAAAAATGGTCCACCTCTCCACAGGAGATGGGATAAGGCAAGAGCTGTGTATCTGGGCCCTAGAGTGTCAGGGAGTTTTGTGACCCCAGATGAGAATGGCATAGCATGGAAACCCCTTTCAGGAATGAGGAGATTCCATTAGTAGCTGTTGGTGGTGGAAATTTGGCAGCGTGACTCCACTGAAGATGGAACTGATTGCCATTGCAACTGGAGTAGAGGGCAGCAGCTCCCAGCACCATTATGGAGCTACACAGCCTGAGTGCAGGTAGCCCAGGCATCATGACTTCAAGAAACGCTCCCACTGCACTTGTTCCTTTTTGGGTGTTAGTCAACGTAGCTCAACTGACTTCAGCAAAATTATGCAGATTTACACCAGCTGATGATCTGGATCATTGACTTCAATAGGACAGTACTGGGCCCCTATATGGTTAACTTTGTTCTGTTAAAAAGCAAGAAAATTGTACAAGATGGCTTGTATGAAGAAAGATAAGACATCAATAAATTCTCTTAAGGGCTCCCCGTTAATGCTGTCTGTTTGAAGGATAAGTCACAACTCATGGAAATACCAAACCAAAGCATGACCTTTTGGACACTACGATGTTGAATTTCGGGGCTGATGTATGCCAACAAATTTCTACATTTCCAATAAAGGAAATTCCCTTAAGTTTTAGTGGTTCAACTTTCCTTAACTTTATTCTGTAATAAAATATGACATTGTTGAAATTCTAAACAAGTTGTAAAGTTACAGTCATTAGAATGGTAGAGTGCAGTGGAGCATGGTTTGGCTGTGTTCTGCCAGTTCTAATGGAAACACGAAGTGTAATCTCAATTACATTCTTGAAATTGTTTCCATTTTTCGTCATAATCATACAGGCTGTGTCACTTTACACAGTAACAGTAGCTGGCACTTGTAATATTATCTCATGTTGTTCATTTTATTTTTATGCCTTAAAAAACAAAAAGATATAGAGTAAAATTCTGAGAGGTCCCAAAGTGACCTGGGAGCCTAAATCTGAAAATGGGACTTAAGCTACTAAGTAATTTAGGTGATTTTGAAAATTTTCCCCATTGTGATTTTTTGATTCATTTACATTAATGGTAACAAAATCAGGGCTTAGTTCTGTCTCTGAAAGGTTATTACCTGTTGTCTTTCCAGATAAGGGTAAAATTAGACTAGAAGGGGCTATTGATTTGCTAGTGTAAAAAGAGGACAATGGGGTTGCATGGATCTACACCAAACATTGTCCAAGCACAGTCTAAAAGGCAGGACATAAATACAGCAGAGATGAAAAAAGCAATGTCAGCTATGCTATAGATGCATTTAAAAGATATTGGGTGGATTGCATTTGGTGGGGTTTAGATTTAAAAGGATAAAGGTAATGCATGCTATTTTGGATGAACATTCTATTGCTTAGAGGATACATGATTGATTTAAAAACCTTTATCTGTTCTTAACATTTATAACTGATAAAATTTGCAATATTAAAGGAACTCCTCTCATGTTAAAAATCAAATATACAGTATGTCTTTGCCTGGCACCTTTGATTTTAAAAGAATTTTAAACGTCTAATTTATTTTTCAGTATTTCTGCAGTTTGTTTATTTTTTGTATTTCTGTGATCTTGGATACTGAAACCAGATTGCTCAATTTCACTTTTGTTTGCAGTCACTTTCTAGTAAATTTCAGGTACTCATGCATTAGCATGATACTGTAATGTTTCATTTGCAAATATTGCAGGAAATTTTTTTAAAAACTGTTTTATTGGAATAATTGTATCTTCATATTAATAGAACCATTTCTATTGGTTTTAGGATTTGTAAACCATCATGAAGGATGAAGAGGCAGGGAAGGGTTTTCAGGGATACTAAGCCTTGGCTCAGATTTGCCCTGATTTCAGTCATCAATAGAAATCCACCAGTGTTGCCGCACCAATGCAAACTACTAGTGTAGACAGGGTAAACTGCTCTAAGCCACAGTTTTTACACCCATCTTCAAGCAGGGCTAAGATTTAAAAATGCAAATAGTAGCTTTATTGGTTACATTCGGTGTGTCATTGGTGCAGCTATACCATTAGCTGTCCATTCATGGCTGGAATTGGGACAAATCCCCAACGTAAATAAGGTCTTATTTCTTGGTCACTACCACTTCCTTTTGGCGATTTCTGAGGATTGGGATTTTCTCATGATTCTCTCCGTATTGAGTTCCTCTCTATTTAGATTGCTCTGTGCCCTTTGTTGTATATAGCATATTTCCCACAATATTTTCTCCATAGAAACAACAAATTAAAAAAAGAAAAGCTATGGGAAATATTTCAAATTGGAGTTTGTCTCTAATGCTCTCTCTCTTTCTCCTTTTTTTTTGGCCAAGATCAGTCCCAACAAATACTTAAAACAGCAGTTTTCAACCGGGGTTCCATGGCCTGCCAGGGGGCCACGAGCTGGTTGCAGGGGATTCATGAGTCCCAGCGCCCCGGGGGGCAGAAGTCCCAAGTCCCAGTTGGGTGGGCACTGCAGTGCCTTAAACAGAGGGGGGCAGTTCCAGGGGCAGCTCCACACCCCCCCTCCTCCTCTTCCACCCCCGTGAGGCTCTGCCCCTGGCCAGGTCAGAGGTGGGAAGCCGGAGCCGAGCAGTGCAGTGTGGCTGCTGTTCTGGCTAGTGCCATGGAGTGGGCAGCTATGGCACTTCCCCATCTCCTCCCGCTGCTGCTGGTGCCCGGGACTGTGGCTGCTCCTCAGCTACCAGCACCCTGAGGCAGGTAAGACAACTTGCACAGCCAGAAAGAGCCGCCTGGGTGGGGGGACCCGGCTCCGGGGCCGGCTCAGGAAGCAGTGACCATAGGGCGTGGAGCAAGGGGTGACGGAGCCTTGCCAAAAGTGTGGGGGGGCGGGGCCCTCCCCCCTCCCCCCTCCCCCCTCCATGACAGGAGTGCTGGGCAGGTGGGCAGAGCGGGGCAAGCTCTGGGGCCAGAGCAGAGCCGGGGTTGCCAAAAAACCACAGCCCCCCCATCAGCTCCCCCGCCCCACTCCCAGCGCCTCCCACCCACCAGCAGCCCTGCCTGTCAGCGCCTCCCCCTCCCTCCCCACACCTCTGGATCAGCTGTGTGGCATGCAGGAGGCTGGGGGGGGGCAGAGGCAGGAGGAGCAAGGGCATGGCAGGGGAGGGGGCGGGAAGGGGTGGACTGGGGGCAGGGCCTGTGTCAGAGCTAGGGGTTGAGCAGTGAGCACCCCCCGGCACACTGGAAAGTTGGCGCCTGTAGTTCCAGCCCTGGAGTTGATGCCTATACGAGGAGCTGCATATTAACTTCTGAAGAGCCGCATGTGGCTCCGGAGCCACAGGTTGGCCACCCCTGGCTTAGGGTATCTTCACCAGAAGCACTACAGGAGTGCAGCTGCGCCGCTGTAAATGATGTAGTGTGTAGACAAAGCCTTGGACTCTCCTAATTCACAGGGCAAAAGTCAGAGGCTTTTGAACGGAAACCTATGTCCACCCCTCTGCCAGTGTCTAAAGAAGTCTACGATGGGGTAAATTATAGTAGCTTCCCTCTTACTTTAACCTATATCTTCTTCCAGCTCCTCAGTGTATAATTCGCATCAGCACAGACTCCCGCACATATGGCTAGAGGGGATGTACATGAGCATGAAGTGGAAAATGAACACAATTTGCTCCAGTGGCTTCACCACCTCTGACTTTGGTCCATTGACTCTAACGAGGGAGTTTACAACTGGGTATAATATTAGTAGGAGCTCGCGCTAATTCACTGCTGGGGGTGGCGGGGGGGTGGGGAGAGGGGATCCTGCCAGACTACACTCCCCTTTTGGGGATGCCAAACCGAGTGCGTGATGGCTGGGCTCCCTCTGCTCTGTGCGCTCCAATCAGGGAACAGCCCCTTTAGCTGCATTCCGGAGTGCCCCCATGCCGCCCCTCCAGGAGGGTAGTTGGCTGGTGAATGGAGCTGGGGCACAAACAGGCTGTAACATTGCTCGTTAAAAATGAAAATAAAGGGTCTGTGTGCTTCTCATCCGCCTCCTTCTCCCTCGCCCTGGAGTCAGCAGCAGCAGCAGCAGTCCGCTCGCTTTGCTGGGTCTGTCTCTTCCCCTGGGTTGCTGGCTGGGCTGATCATTACCGAGTCACTAGCAGACTGCAGTAGTAAATACCTGGCATCCCAAAGATTAATCCCCAGGAGCCAGACGCCTGCCAACACTCCTGCCTTACCTCCGGGTAAGTCCCTTCTGCTTAGGGGGAGAAGGGGGAAGGCGGATGGGGAATCAGATTGGCTGGGGTGAGGGGAGACAGGGAACCTGCCCACAAGAGATGGGAAAATGGCAGCTTTTTTCTTCTTTTTCAGAACAGTATTACATAAGGCAATGTTACCATGCCTGCCCCTAAAAATAACCCCTGGATTTAGGCAGCTTTATGCTAGTTTCCTGATTCCAGCTCCCTCCCCGATCCTAAATTCCACGTGTGGGATAGTATTAAAACATGCATGTTTTAAAATGCTCCACAAATAAAAAAAAAACTCAAATCATTTTCACTGCATGAATGATGTGTGTCTCCCTGTTCTGATACATTCAGGCATGGGAGGGGGAGAGCCTTGAATTGATCTTCTGAGAGTTTTTCTTTAGATTGCTGATTATGATAATAAAATGACAACAATTCCTGCATGGCTTTGAAACCAATCCCCCATTCCTGAGTATAAAACAAGGAGCACAGACATTGGCAATGATTGAGAACAGAACACTTTACTAGACCTGGGCAGGAAATGGCTTTCCCATCCCACAAAAATATTTGAGATAGCAAAATATTTCCCCATCCCAAATTGGGACGAAAAGTCAACATCTTGGAAATTTTCACAAACTGGAAAAAAAAAATCAGGAACAAAACGTGGGTCAGGTCAACTAAACTATTTTGTTTCAATACATTTTAAATGTTTCTTTTCAGTTCTGACCATTAACCCCTCCCCTAATAATTAGCTTAAATTTCAAAACAAAACGTTTTTTCAAATAGAAAACTGAAAATTTTAATTTAAAAAAGGCCAAAACAAAATATTTTGACAATTTTGGAACTTTTTTCAAAGTTTGTTCAAGTTGAAAAATTTGGTAAAATTGACCCTTTCCAGAAAAAAAAAAAAGAGGTTTGGTTTCAACAAGTTGGCTTTTTCCAATGAAAAAAATGTTTCATCAAAAAATTCTAAACCAGCACTATACTTCACCTTTTGAAGAGTCTGGAGGGTGTTGGCCAAAGAATTTTAGAGGGCTATTAAAAATATTACATTAGAAAGGCTACCACCTAGTTTCTCCACCCATTGTATATCCCCTCTCATAATCTCAAAATGGCAAATAAGTGGACAGGGCAATAAAAACAGATCTGAAGGACTCCCATTTAAATAGAGTGTGACATAGGAAACGAAAGATTTAAGCAATTTTTTGTTGTGCATTAACATGTGTGTGTCTCCATATCAAATTAGCTCAGAATCTGCCCTCCCAGGAAATGTCATGATCACAATACTATTTTAAGCACTAATGAGAACATTTTGAGATTTTATTTTGATCTGGTTAAAGGAGATATATATAAATTCAGAAGCCCATGTTACAATTTTTCTTGTAAAACTTTCTCTGAATTTAAAAAAAGAAAAAAGTGAAATGCCAAGGAAATGCCTGGTGGAAAATTGTCATAGTAACTCAACGTAGCTGAAGGTTTGATGTTCATAAATATATGGAGGGAAACTAAGCATGGTATTCTCCTATGGATCTGAGGTTTCCACTATCTCTTTCCAGAGAGACAGGGTAACAAAATAATGGAAAAAGGTAAAAACTGCTTATATCTGAATCCTGTCAATTTTTTGCCCCAAGCCTTCAAATTATACAATTAAATCAGAGCACAAGTCTAATCCTTTTTACGAAATCAAAACCTTTTGAATCTTGGAAAGTTTGCACTGCAAAAACCTAGATTCAACATCTGGATCCTGCTGGATCTAGCCAAATTTTGGCTACAAGCTCCCAAATTCTCATTTCTGAATCAAGAACAAGTGTAACCACTCCTACTGCACCAAAATATTCTCAACCATAATGAATAGTGGCACAATACTACTGCAAGATCCTGGATCTGGTATCTGGATTCAGCTGGATCTTCCCAAATTTTGGCCCCAAACTCTACAATCTAAATAGAAAATAAGAAGAGTTGCTCTTGCTTTGACGGAAAAGTCTGAACCCTGATGCATCCCACTCAATAGCATTGGAAAAAATAGATATCTCATACCTGGATTCTGCTATTTTAAATTTCTATATACTAATTCTACTGTCTAAATAGAAAACAAATATGTAGTAGCTCCTAGCACACCAAGCAATCCAGATACTGTAGTAAATGGGTCCAGCAGCACCACAAAAACTTGTTCCTGGCACTTGGCACAGTTAGTTTTTCTTTTTTGTCCCAAATCTAAAAATTCTACCCACTTAAAATCCCACAAAGAAGTGCAGCTGCTCCAATTCAATTTTTTTTTATGTGCATTAAGAGTGACTAGACTTATTCTGTATTTTAACAATAGAATTTGGGAGCTCTAAGCCAAAATTTGGTGGGATCCAAGTAGATCCAGTTTTTCCCATATCCTCATGATGATGTGCAAAATTGCAGTCTCAAATGCAGAGCTATGTTCTTTACTAAGAAAATATTAAATTGAAGCCTATTAATATTGTTTTCCAAAGCTGCATCATGCATGCCCTTTTGAATTTTGACCATCTTGGGGCATATTGATTATTTTAGAATAATCACCTGATGATCATCTGTGCAGCATGATGCAACCCCTTTGTATCATAGCACTTCAGCCACGGAAAATGAAAATAAATGCAATCTGGAGGAATCCTGCGGGCCTGGGATTGGAGCTTCAGGGGTCTAAAAATTGGTGCCTTTTGCTTGCTTGTCTCTTCCCAGTTTCCTGCCCTCTTGAGTGTGTGAGAAAGACAAGAAAAGTTTGTTCACTTTGGAAACTCGATAGGAGGCAGCAGCTGATCTTCCCATCACCAGCCTAAAAATAATCCACTCCAGGGCTTGGAGCTGCTTCACAAAGTGGAGGAGAATCCTGCCATCGGAATGATACTGATCACATAGCACAACCAAGGGAAAACTGGGTTTGATATTTTGTGTATGTATATATAAAGGTAAGCTACGGAGTTTGATCTAACATTCAGCAAAGAAACGGGGCATGCAGCAACACCCCCCACTGTTATCTCCCACTAACCTTCTCCTTCCCCTTATATCTGTGGGACAAGACTTCTCTTTGCATTTTCCTGGGGATTACAGTTCAAATCTGTTTAACTTTTCCTTCTCAAACCAATATGCTCAGACTTTAACATCCCCAACTGCTGATGCTTTCACTATTGTTCATAGGGTTATGTTTCTTTTTTAAAACTGATTTTACAATTGTCCCGTCCTAATGTCTGAAGTCTAAATCACAGCTTGTTTCACAGCAGACGGCATAGCATGCTAGCATTTGAGACCGCACAAATTGCTGTATTAAGAAGTTTCCAAAAAAAGAAGCAAGCAGGAGAATGGTATCTGAGAGACAGCTGTAAATATTTATGTGAATTGCTTTTCAGTGTCAGTTTTATGTTTAGCTCAGCTTCAGCTATAATCCTATATTTTCCTGAACATTCATTAATGTATTCAAAAAATGTATTTTCTGTGCATTTGCGGTCTGATCAAAAACCCCTTAAAGTCAATGAAAAGCTTTCCATTGACTTTGAATCAGGCTCTTTGTATATATTGCTAAGTGCTTTGAAAACAGTAGAGTAGCTAGAATAATTAATTTATCACCTCAGGGCCCAACATCATCTGAACAGTGGTTATCAGGCTAGCAAATATCTTTAAATTATTTGCTCCTGGTTGAAATAATAAGAAAAATATAATATATAGGATCATTTTTGATAAAACAAATACATCTCAAACTGTAGGAACTTTACTTCTAGTCTCACCAGACTGATAACAGATAATCTAAGTTCTGAATAGCTCAGACTGTGTTATGCAGAGTCAGGCATCATTAGGGGGGAAATTTTCAAACAAAAAAAAGTTTACGTTAGAAAAGGAAAAGGATTCTGGGAAATACTCTGCTCTCTACACATTGATCCTGTGCACACTGAAATCAATGGTAAACCTCAGGATCAGGCTGACAGTTACACCCATGAAACCGGATTGATTTCAGGATTTGCCCGTCTTTGTCAGAGATCACCGTAGACTTTTCTTCTGCTTTTCCATCACCTTAATATTGAGAAATGCTATAACGACAAGCAAAGGTATGGCCTTTTATAATGAATCAGCTGGCTAGCAGAATCAACCATTGAGTACTTTTGTAAATCTGCCTGTTTAATCTATCCATCCTGTATATATAATAAAAAACAGAAAATGTACATCACATGCAAGACAAGGAAGAAAACAGAGGTTAAAAGAAACTGAAAAAGCAATGAATACATGGATATATTTTGATCTTGGGGTAAAGACATATTGGCTATTTGGTTAAAGATCAAAAGAAAAATAAATTTTGACATAGAAGTTCAAAGGATTCATGCTCCAAGGAACAAGGAGTACTTTAGGCCCACATTTTACACTCTTTTCTTAATAGTCACAAATATCTTGCCGTTCATAGAAAACAGAATCATTACCCAGTTAAAATAAGACCTGTGAATATGGAGAACTATATTCAGCATTTAAGTGCCACTTTAAAAGAAGTGTTTCCTCCACTTTGAAAAATTTTAGATTTCATAAACATTGTATAAAGTGTTGCCCAGTTAGAATTCCCAGGGCTTTTGCACTCATCTTGGTTTGATGTATGGGGTCTTAAATATTATCCACCATTTCCTCATTGTCATCTTCACAATCCTTTAGAAAAAAGGTATCTCAATGTCTGGCTCCATGCCTTGAGAATCACCATTTGATGATCCTTAAATGGAGCCTCTTTTCAGAGTCACCAAGTTCCTTGGTACGTTACAAAGTTTAGGATAAGACTGACATGTTTTCATTATCATGTCTTCGTAATGAATTGGCTTTTCTTCCCCCTCAGCCTTCTTCTCATCCATGGGAACTATTTAATCCTGAATCACATTTGTAGCAATTGCTGTTAACTACAATACTATCAAGTTTTGTACCTCCGTCCAAAACCAGAGAGGCCCATCTTGCTAGCTAGTGGGAGTTTTACAACAAAATCTCGAACGTTTAGTGGCTGCAGGTCTATTTTTAGGCATTGCAGGGTCTCTCTGCCTTCCAGATAACTTTCATCAAAGTAAACTAACAAGGCGTCAGATTTCAGAATGAATAAAAGGAGAGCTGAAAGCATATCTTCCCTGAAACCGGCTTGGGTCCACCCTTTTCATCCTGCCAGCCTCCATCCATCTCTCCAGCCTTATTTCCTTTTGTCTTTTGAAGTATTGCCCATCTGGTCAGCTAATAGTTGATTGCTTAAGTCTGAGTACTTGACTAAGACAGGGACATAAAATGGAACCAACTTTCAAAGATTATTGGTCTGATTTAGCTTGCAGTCAGAAACATGAGCAATAAGGAAACGTGGTGAGAGGTCTCCTCTGGTAAAACATAGTGGGGAGATATAGAGTCCAGAAAACTCGATAAGGAGACTCAGAGTTTCCATGGAATATTCCCCTCAGTTGAAAGGGAGGGTGTTGGTGAGGAATCAGTGGGCTTGACATCTCAAATAATGGGGATTGTTGGGGCCTGGAGTCTGCAGCCCTACAGAGAGCCCTCCTGTCTTGACAAACAATGGCTGGGTCCCTCACCCTGCATGGCTTTCTCAGGAGCAGAAGTACAGAGCAGCAGTTAATGCTGCTTAATGAAAAAAAATCATATATAAACTTTTCAGACTGAATGACACACAAGCATTTATGTTCACCCCTTTTGTCTTCATCACTTCAAGCACACTGTCTATGACAGAACTGGTCAGGAAATGATATTCCTGCAAAAAAATTAAATGAAAACAAAATTGAAAAAAAAAAAATCTCAAAAACAGCCCCCCCCCCCCCCCCATGCTGTCCACTAATTGCAGTTTCCAGTTGCCAAAATCCTAAATGTTTTCCATTTGGGGAGCATTCATTTTTTAATGAAAATCTGATTTCCCCCCCGCCCCCCAAGAATTCAGTTCAATGTAATTGAAAAGCCCTTTTCCATCAAAAATGTTTTGATGGACAATTTTTGACCAGCTTTACCTCTCTGCCTAGCTCTTCAAAGAGCCACACATGTCCACTTCTGTTGTATTTCTATAGCTATCTCCCTTTAATATGGGCTTGCTAAATTAATGAAATTGTACTTCAATTATTATTTTGTTTACATCTTCAGCCAACTTTGGATTCAGTTTTAGATCTGTATCTTCAGCTATATTCTAACTCTGCTTGACACAGTTGATGGAACTGGGGCAAAGGTAACTTTAATCCACTTTTTTGCTCTTTGATTCCCTTGGATACCAGGGCACACCATGTATGTAGAGCAGTTTTAGGGCTTGATAAAGGCTAATTTTCAATGAAAATAATTTCACTTGAAAATTTTTGACCAGCTCCAGATTTTTGTGAAGACCTGTCATGGGCTCAGTCACCACTTTGTGGCTACATCTCGGGATTAGCTTTCGCCCAATCAGGCACCCTCTTTTTTGGTCACTCACCCCATGGTCTCTCTCTGGGCTCAGGGGGCTGCCTCTTTGTGATTCTGCCCTCCGATCAGGTCACTACAATCCTCTCCTTCTGGGATATCAAAGTCCCACTAGAGAAACTGTCTATCTGCAGTCCCAGGCAGCCTTCTGATCTACTTCCAAGCCAGTGCCACTTTCCGACTGGCTTAGGAGAACCCAGGCAAACCCATTACTACAGGTTCCAGCCCAGGAAACCTATGCCCAGCAACCAGTCTGCTAAAGTTCTGATGCTGTTGCTGTTTTCTTGGGCTCTGCCCTACCTCACTTCTCTCTCTCTTGGCCTACCTCTGGGTTTACCACTGGAGCTTCCTCCGCGCCCTGTGGTTACTTCACCCCTCTCAGCTTCTTGCTAGAGTCTAGTCCAAGGCAGGATCCCAGGGCCTACTCTCCCCATAGAACTCCTCTTTCTACCTAACCAGCTCCCCTCCACTCTAGGGAGTACTGCAGAGCTCCTCCATGCAGCCCTCCTCCTCTAGCTTCCTCTCTTTAAAAGCCTCCTCCAGCTGGACTTCCTCAGTCCCTTATCAATCCCTGGCTCTCTTCCAGGAGCAGCTTATACAGTTAATTGGCCTATTTTGCCTGTTCAGACCTTGTGTTGGGTGGACACCCCATCACAGGAACAAAAGTTAAAGAAAACAGGTTTCAGAGTAGCAGCCGTGTTAGTCTGTATCCGCAAAAAGAACAGGAGTACTTTGTTAGTCTCTAAGGTGCCACAAGTACTCCTGTTCTTTTTAAAGAAAACAGTTTACTATAGGCCTAAAAGGACAGATTTCTTACAGCCTATATTTAAAAGAAAATGCTGAACGGAACACCACATGTTACCAGGAGTAAAACAAATTAAGAAAATAACCTGAATAGAAGCAGTTAAAAACCCCACCAGAGCTGAAACTCTGGAAACGTAGAAGACAACTGGAGAAGATTTAAATAGTACGCGCTATTCAATGATCACACAATGATGTGTGATCATTGAACACCACCACCATGTATCTTTGAGGTCACAAAGTGTGCTAATTTATGCCAAACAGTGGGTTTTGTGAAATAAACACTTGAGAACTAGACTGAGACCATCAAACTCAGATGTTACAGTTCCTTTTTTATTAATCAGCCTTTTTAGTACCCATAATACCCAATCTGTAACTGCAGATTTTCTCTGCCACTTCCTAAGAGAAGTTCCACTTCCTTATTTGGAACAGTAAACCCGTCTATATAGTTCACACTGTGAATGAATTGTTTGTACAAACTTTTGCAAGTGATTACTCTCAAAATTTTCTATAAGATTATTTCTCTCTCAACATGGCCTTTTTCTTTCATGGCCCTACAAATATAAAAAGTTTATAAAAGAGTGATGGGCATTCGGTAGTGCTACAGCTGGTTGCAAATTTGCTATCAAAACTTCTTTTCAATAGAAAATGCCTTTTTTGACCAAAGAGAATTTTTTTCTGGAACATTTTTGTTTTGGTCAAAAACATTTTTGTTTTCAACAAAAATATTTTTCAAAAAAGTTGCTTCATTTCAGTGGGTAACAGAACACTTCTTGTTCTTTTTCTTTAAAAAAAAACCCAACACTTTTTCACTGAAAAAAGGGGAACAAAAAGCAAAAAAGTGAGAGAAGGTGAGAAAATACCCACTGATCTGACTTTTTAAAAATTCCCCTTTTTTCAAAGGAGAGGGAAGTGTGAGAAAGTATTTTTTTTTACATTTTTCTCACTTAAAAAAAAATGAAAAAATTGAAAATTAAAAAGAAAATTATTAAAAACATTCCTTGAAAAACTCCAAAATATAATGGAAACATAAAAAACTTCTTTCAAATTTTTCAGTAAATATTTTGACTAGCTCTACTAACGTCTATTTATGATATTGCCATTTCCTGGGTGGAGCCTGAACTGCTCAACTGAGTGACCCAGGCCCTATACAATAACAGAAAATCTCAGGCTTTATGTGTCTGCATTTTTAGAGCAGGAGAATCTGAGTTTTAACTCTGCTCTCACCATGGATAGCCAAGTGGCTGTGGTTTGCAGCAACAATACCAGGGAAGGTATTAGATGGCTGTAGGTTTGCTATAATAGCATTGCAAAATTAGGCTGAGACAGATATGCAATTTCCTGCAATATCTTTGGGAGATCTCACTATACTAAATTTATGTATCATTGTGAGCCAGGGCTTGCACATAATTCCATGGGGGTGGGGGGCTACAGCTCCTCCAAGAACTAAGAACAAAGGGGCAAATTTGCTCAGGTTGTCACACCTCCAGAGAAGTAACACTGCTTGGAGAGGCTCACATATACTAGTTCAGACGGGATTCTCCAGAGACCAACAGATAAAGAAAGGCCTTTTGGATAAATAGCCTGAGTTTACACTGAGTTTACACAGAGCCTGCTTTCTGATCCAGGAAATGGACAGGACCTTCTGTCCAAGGGGGGACAATACTTACTGGGAAGGGTTGGAATGACTTTGGCCTACTAAGGTCCATAAGACTGAGAGGTGACATCTGATAAGCTTTTAGCATGCATATAGCAACCTTTATGGTGTTTTATATGATTTCTCTGTAGTGCTTCCACCTTAGGAATAAATGTACTTGCTTAGAGCTGTGTGGTGATTTGCGACCTCTGCAATTATGCTGTGCATAAGTCTTCAAAGAGAAAGCAAAGTGCAGACAGTTCCCTGTTTAGACAGTCTGGCTTGCTGGAATAACACAATGTGGGCAGAGGCCTGCGCAGCCTGGAAAACTCCAATCAGGAGGGAGAGAGACACATGTTTCTACCCAAGAGAGGTGATGGCTGAGGAGCCTGGAGGCTAGATTGGGTGCCCTTGGTGGAGCACAAGGGAGAAATATGGACACAGTTGCCCTGAAGTGTGACATACATATATTACGATTGTTTTGCATATTTTTTGGAAACATCCAAGATTGGCCACTGGCAGAGATCGGATATGAGACTATACAGACTACTGGTAGATATATACAGGCTAGCTGAGGGCACTCACTTCACACAATTAACATTTCACTCTCTTACGGAAACTTCTGGTCCCAACGATCTATCTCTCTCCTAGTGAAGGAAAAGTCCAAACATCCCCACCCCCATTTGATCTCTGAGACACAGTTTCTCATGTCACAATCCTTTTACTCAGTTTTAGAGCTGACTAATTGGATCTCATGGCCACAAAGAGTTAGTGATTGAATGTGCATTAGAACCCAGATCCGCCTGCCTTCTAATCTCAATCTAACAACCAGAGCACGACAGCCTGCTCAGCTGTGTGAGAATGTAGTCATATTGCTTGTGGGAAAGGGAAGAAAATTCCCAGCAGAACTCCCATGGAACTTCTGACCCTCCATAAAGATTAGGCAACAGCATTTAAGATTTTCTGCAGATTACCATTATGTTTCTCTTAAAGGGAAACATGTCAAGATTTTTTAAAAAACCAAACAACCTCCATACGTTTTTTAAAAATTCCATATGTATCCTGCTAATAACTCAGTAGATCATTGAAACAGAACATATTTTTAACATTATATTTGGTTTTTATTATTAACCAGTTTTAGTATTGTTTGCACTTTATTCCTCGTTGGCAGAAAATCTATAATGGTCTTAGTACATTGTTGAATGTAGATGCTGGGCCAAATTCTTCAGTGAAATCTCACTGATCACATAGATGTAAATCAGCATTTAGACCTTGATCCTGCAAACATTTAGGCACATGCTTAACTTTACCGATGCAAATAGTCTCATTGATTTTGAAAAGATGACTCATGTGCACAAATTTCAGAGTAGCAGCCGTGTTAGTCTGTATCCGCAAAAAGAACAGGAGTACTTGTGGCACCTTAGAGACTAACAAATTTATTAGAGCATAAGCTTTCGTGGGTTACAGCCCACTTCTTCGGATGCATATAGAGTGAAACATATATTGAGGAGATATATATACACACATACAGAGAGCATGAACAGGTGGGAGTTGTCTTACCAACTCTGAGAGGCCAATTAAGTAAGAGAAAAAAACAAAGTTAAACCCATGCATTTGAGTTTGCAGGATCTGGGCCTTAATGTGACCCACAGTCATTCGATTGCTGGTTTTCTTCCACCAGTACATTGCTACTGTGTTTGAAAAATGATTACATTTATTAAACACTTTTCAGAAGACCTCTTAGAAGTTTAATGAAGGCATTTCTATTCAAATCAAATTTTGAAAACCCTTCTAGCTCCTTGTTTGCTTTTATTAAATGAACTAAAATGCGGGTCTCACTGAGGCTCGCAATGTCCCTTTAAACTCGCATGTACTCTTTTTAAAAATGCTATGTTTGTGTTCATTCTAAGGAGATTCTTGAGCCAAATCATGCTTGCCTTATTTACACAAATAATGCCATTTGAAGTCAACAGCCCTATGTGTGTGAGTAAGGCAAGCGGGATTTGGCCTGTTGTTAAGCCACCAAACTCAACCAACCTTGTTTTTTCTTACATTTTATGTAGTCCGAGTAATTTTTTATTATCCCGATTCAGCAAGACACATGAGCATGTACTTACGTCCCATTGACTTGAATGGGAACTCGGCATGTGCTTTGCTGAATAGTGAAGTACTTATGTGCAAGCAAATATGCTTGGCTGAATCAGGGACTTTGTGAGTTATTCCCCCCAATGTCTTTAATTTTTTTTAAAAATTATATTTTAAAAGAATTAACAATGTCACCAACCAAGCATTCATGAATAATCCTACAGTAACAAATTAGTGTGCATATGCTGGAGGGAAAGAAATCTGTAAGGAGGCATTTCATTTTCAATCCTGCTTCATTCTGTTATAAACGGTAATGAGTACTAAGGTAGAGGGCTCACACTGTAGCCGTGGAACAACAAATCCTAAGAAGGGAGACTGCAGAAGACACACTGTGGTATTTTTGAGACTCCATAGCTCTAATCCAACCAACAATTACACATGTGCTTAGCTTTAGGCACATTGAAATTTTTGATGAAAAATGGAAACAAGGTTTTAAAACATGTTTTGGTTTCCTGACCATCTCCATTTTGTTTTTGGAATATTGAATATGTGCAATGAGCTGTTCATGAATGTGATGGAGATCAACATTTATTTGCAGTATGTATTCAATGGATACTTTTAATAGTAAATAAAGCCCTGATCATGGAAACACTTATGCACACTTTAGGTTAACTTTCAGCATGTGCATAAGAGTTTGCAGGATCAGAGTTTATGTATGTCTAATAAATTATTCTCTTTGAATTATTTAGTCTGCTCATAACTAAAAAAGCCTCAATGATGCTGTTTTAATTTTGTGTTTAGCTAAAAGAAATGTAAAAAACTTTGGTGATCACTTTGGATGTTTTACTTTTTTTGTTCCTCTTGTGTTTTGTCTCTAGTTTGTAACAATCAGGCTGTTTGGAAGCAATGAAGGCCGCATTTTGTGGTAATGACAACGCTTCTGCCTATGACATCAGTGCTGGCGTCCTAAAAAATGTCTGCTTCGTGGATGCCCTCAACCTGGTTCCCCATGTCTTCCTGTTATTTATCACCTTTCCAATTTTGTTTATTGGTGAGTAATCCAGCCATAGGCCCCCAATCCTGAAAACAATCATGCATATTCTTCAAGTCAAGCACGCATACATGTTTGCAGAACTGGGGCCTTATTATGATATAGGACTGGTGCAATACATTCAGTTTAGATATTTTGCATTTCTTTAGGCATCATGAGGAAGAGATGGAATGGAGATCCAGTCAAGAGGGGGCATGTTGAAGAGAGGTTAATGCAAAGATGGGCCTGAACCAGAAGAGTTAATGTCAACCGTCTTTCATTTATTGGAATTTTGGGTACATGTTCTGAACTTTACAACATGGGCCCACCTTTACAAGATGGAACCAGAAAATCAGATCCAAATTCTCTCAAACTTTGGAGAAGTTTGTCTCCAGGTTTGAACTTGGCAGCTTGGGTCTGTCTCTATTTTTAGATTATAAGAGTTAGGACATGAGATCTGTCCTTGAACTTTGATGGAGTTTGGAGCTATTCCAAAATTTACATCTTAGGTCTGTCTGTATGATAATTATGTGAAGCACTGCGGAAAGGATAATTCATTCTCATGCCAGTGTTTGTAAATACGAATAAGAGATGATAAATCCATCCCTAGAACTATTTTGATAATGCAATGGCCCTAATTTATATGCTCTTCTTGTACACACAGTCATTAATAGCTTGATGAGCTTTATCCTGTTAGATTTTATATCTGTGTCTTTATACCACTGATCATCGTTAATGAGGCAAGTGAGATTGAAAAAAATTCTGAAATGGTACTGAAAGTGAAGAAAACATGGTCCACCTTGAAAAGCTTCATGAGACTAAGCTTAGAAGCACTCAAGTGGGAGGCGTTTGAGGCAAGCTTTTTAAAGGAGAGGATTTATTCTATATGTTGATTGCTAATATTTGTTAGTTCAGTATGTATGGATTAGGTGGTGACTTATACGCTAGCTGGTTTATAGGTGAATATATATAAGGTACTGTATCTGACATTGCAATGGATCAAATATTGAGAAGTGTTGAGCACTCTACACTCCTGGTGACTTCAGGAGAATTGTGCATGCTCAGTACCTTTCAGGCTTTGGCCCATTGTTTAGGGACATTTAAATTTATTATTTATGTTCATTTGAGTCACAGGATTCTAGGTACTATGGAACCATTCCATCCTACTTTTTCTGAAAGCCAAGCATGGCTTTTAAAGCAAATCACTCAGCTCTGGAAAGAGGGTATGAAGTACTTTCTCCCCTAGTTACACTTTTTAAAAATTTCTTATTCTCCTTCAGTGAAATGTTCCTAATTAGAAATTTCTAATGCCCTCCAGGAAATCTTTACTTCTCCTGTAAAATATTTCAGGAATGATCTGACTTCTCAGTTATCTCTCTGGTGGTTCATCAGGGGGACATGACATCAAATATAGATTGATGAAGGTAAATGGGAAGGGATTTGGGATTAATTAGGTGGCTAATCTGGCTGTATTTTACATTGTTTTCATACTCAAAGTTCCCAGTGGCTGCGATGGGTATTTTGGGTGTGCAAGGAGGCCATGACTGGGTCTTGGGGAAGAGAGGAGATCTGTCATGTGCCTTCCATTCCTACACTTCCATCTTCCTCTTAATAAAGAAATTATACTCTAGTACCACTGCTCCTTTGTTTTAAAAGGTGGTGCCATGGATAAGTTTTGGTTCAGATTTAGGGCTTGTCTACACTTACCATGGATCGACACTACGGTGATCAATCCACCGGGTGGGGTGGGGGGGGGGGGGTCAATTTAGTGGGTCTAGTGAAGACCCGCTAAATCGACTGCAAATCGCTCTCCCATCAACTCCGGTACACCAGAACGAGAAGCATAAGTTAAGTCGACGGGAGAGTTTCTCCCATCGACCCAGCGCAATGTAGACACGAGTTGCGTAACTTAAGTTGATTTAACCCCATAGTGTAGACCTGCCCTTAGTTCCACAGTTTCAATTTAGTTCTTATTTAATCAGAACCTGTTTGCTCATCTTTTGTTCTAACACACACAACTCCATGTTCCTCACCACTACAGAAACAATGCAGAACTCCCTATACCTTCCGCAAACGTTGCTCAACTTTTTTATATGTAATGGACTTTGCAATGACACAGGCTTCCAGAGACCCTGAGTAACTAAAGGGAATACAACAGTTCTTTTCATCCCATTCATTCCTTCTCAGGCCTGAGAGGATGACTGAAGGTCATTCATTTTTTTAAATCTCTCTTTCTAAAAGCAGTTTCATTTAAAAGGGTCTTGCACAAAGTTATCAAAAGTGGATATTGGTGTGAAACAGACAGCACTGTTTAACAATAATAATTCTCCACACTTCTATAGCATCTTCCATCTGAGGATCTCAAAGCACTTTACACACATAAATAAGGTAAGCCTAAGAATGCCTCTGTCAGGTAGATGAGTATCTCTAATTTACAGATGAAGGAAGTGAGGGACAAAGACTAGACTTTCCAGGTTTGATCCCTCCATTTGCAGAGAGGAGTGTGTGTGCAATGGCAATAAAGTGACCAGACAGTAAGTGTGAAAAATCGGGATGGGGGTGGGAGGTAATAGGAGCCTATATAAGAAAAAGACCCCAAAATCGGGACTGTCCCTATAAAATCTGGACATCTGGTCACCCTAAATGGCAATAAAGCAGATGTGCAATGTCAGATGAACCACCTGCAGCAATTATTTCTGACCACCATGCCCTACTCAGGTGTGTACTGTGTGCAGATTACATTCACTGTCACTTCATTGAGGTGGGCATGTGGATAGCCTCACATTCAGACAGAGTGGCCTTCAGGATGGCCCAGCTTTCTCCTAGTCCTATTCCCCTGGTCTTTGGACACTTCTGCTGGGGGATGAGACTGATCTGGAGCTTCTGAGAGCTCATGGAGGATATGATAATCCTCAGCAGGCCTGGGATGAGGATAATAAGCGTTGTCTGACTAAGGTAATTATATCCTTCCCAGGTCTTGAGGGTGAGGGGAGGGAGATAACAATTTTATAGCATTTGGAGAATTTACTGAGTGTCTTCTTATTGTCCCTTTGCTCTTGCCTTTCCTGCCATTCCCATTCTTTGATTAGTAGGAACAAGATGATATGGTCATTCAGGACTTGTCAGTCTATTCATTGAATGAAAAAGATTTGGGGGTCATGGTGGATAATCAGCTGAACATGAACTGTGGCCAAAAAGGCTAATGTGATCCTGGGACGCATAAATAGGTGAATCTTGAGTAATAGAGAGGTTATTTTACTTCTGAATTTGGCACTGGTGCGCCTGGTACTGGAATACTGTGTCCAGTTCTGGTGCCCACAGTTCATGGAGGATGTTGATAAATTGGAGAGGGTTAAGAGAAGAGCCACAAGAATGATTAAAGGATTAGAAAACATGCCTTATTGGGATAGACTCAAGGAGCTCAATCTGTTAATCTTAACAAAGAGAAGGTTAAGGGGTGACCTGATTACAGTCTATAAGTACCTACATGGGGATCAAATATTTGATAATGGGCTCTGCAGTCCAACAGTCAAAGATATAACACAATCCAGTGGCTGGAAGTTGCAGCTACACAAATTCAGACTGGAAATAAAGCATAAATTTTTGACTGTGAGGGTAATTAACCATTGCAACAATTTACCAAAGGTCGTGGTGGATTTTCCTCACTGACAATTTTTAAATCAAGAGTGGATGTTTTTCTACAAGATCTGCTCTAGGAATTATTTTGGGGAAGTTCTATGGTCTGTGTTAAACAAAAAGTAAGACTAGATGATCACAGTGGTTCTTCTGGCCTTAGAATCTATGAATCCATCTCAGTCTTCGTGACATTCTGGTGTGCAATCCAGAGCAGTGTGGGATTGTGTCACGTCTGCTGTGCAACATGGGGTGCCTCACAATGCTTTGCTGCTGTAGCTCCTAACCTGGGCTCCTCACAAGCAGCATGCAGGTCACAGCCTAAGTGTCTGTGTATAGCCACAGCCCTGGTCCAGCAACTCTGATCCCAACAGCCAATCAGCAACACACCAGCCACAGTCTGGATTCTAGCAGCCTAGGTTACTACTTGCAGAGTGACCCCAACATACTCCCAATCCTGGATTTCCCCCCAAAAACATGTGTTCTGCACTGTCCAGCCCTCTTCTGGACAGTCCAGATATATATTAGGTCCATTGCCCCTCTAAGGGGATCAATATACAACAGTTTGCTGCCATGAAAGGAGTTACCCACACAGTTCCCTGCATTAGTTTTAATTAAAGAATAAAATTTGTTTATTTAATGACAGAGATAGATTTTAAGTGCGTACAAGTATAAGGCATTAAAATCAGAAATGGTTACAAGAGAAATAAAGATAAAACCCTTTCTAAACTTAACAAACTAGGTTCAAGATGAAACTCTTATCACATGCTCCCAAAGTCCATAGGCTGTTTCTTCTGTCTTCTTAGGTGGAAAAGAGAGAGATGGATAGGCAAAGATAACTGGGTGTTTTTGCCCCTCACTTTTATAGTTCAGTCACCCTTTGACATTGCATTTTCCCGCGGTTTACCCCTAGATAAAGTTCACACCCGCTGGGAGGATGGAGACAAAAAGTGTGATGGTGAAAGAGGTTCCATGCTGTTGTTTGCTAAGATGCAGCTCTGTTTGTTCCTGCCCCTTTCCTTGCCAAAGAATGGCCACTTTATAGGTGATTACACATCAATTTTGATGGCACCTGGCTAGGGGCATCACCTAGTCCTTTGTCTTTAAGAAACAGATTTACCTAGTCCCGAGACTTGTCTGGTAAACACATTTCAGTCGTAATTTCAGCTTCTGTTTATAACTTTAAATGTAATGTTGCTATGTACATTTCACCACGATATGGTTGACCAGCAAGTTATTAGTTTTCAAATGATACCTCACAAGGTATATTCTGTACAAAGATTATTAAAATGGTGTGTAGGATGTGAATGCAGGGGTGCATTCCATCACAGCCTCCCACTGCACTTCGGTGTACTGCCCACTCTGTTCCCCAAGGCATGGGGACTAGGAGCCAGAACTCCTGAGTTCTACCACTGACTTACTGTGTGATCTTGTTTTCTTCTTTTAATTTTATTTTGCAGGATGGGGTAGCCAAAGTTCGAAAGTCCAGATCCATCACAACACATGGCTGCATTTCCCTGGACACAATCTGCGGTGGATTCTGACATTCACCCTCCTGTTCGTACATGTCTGTGAAATAGCAGAGGGCATAGTTTCAGATGCGTAAGTGACTGTGTCTGCTTCAGAGTCTAGCTAGTTGCATTAATAGTGTGGCAAGTCTGTTAATGAGGTGTAAAGAATTTTCCTAAAGAGAAGGGGCTCTGCTTAACAAGCTTCCCAATTTTTAAAGGGATAAAGGTGAAGCAGTTTTATTTAGCGCTTTATTGTCCCCCTTTGAGCTACTATAGCATGAAAATGCTGACAACAGCTGAATGTATTGCACATGGATACAGAATATTCTGTCTCTAAGGAAGTCATCACTGTGCTCTCAACTAGAGTAGTAGAGCATTTCGAAGGGATGTAGCAATGCTCTTTCTTCTCTTTTAGGCATCGCCAATGATTGTGTCCCCTGCCCTTTTACATTCCACTTTTTAGATTTATCTGAGATCATATATTCTAGAACCTTTGTACCTCTCTGACTAAGTGACTCACCAACCGATGCACCGCTTTGTGGCTAGGTGCAGCATGGCACTGTTTATTCTCTTTGTAGTCCAGCCAATTGGTCGTCCAATCCACTGGTGGTCCTCTTCGCCTTGTGACTTGGCCATCTGGCCAGGTCACTTTAGTCTCACCCTTTCCAGGGTAAACGAGGGTTTTAAACCAATAGTCCCAAAACCTCGCATCAGGTCAAGGCACAATAGTTCTTCCAATCCCTTGTGTCTGGGGTCTTCACACTAGTTTCCCTAATAAGGCTGTAGGGGAACTAAATCCCTTCCCCTGCCATGGGCTCCAGCCCAGGGACCCTTGTACCAAGCAGTTAAGATCTGTCTTGCCAGACCACTTTCTTCTTCCCTGTGCTACTTCCCACATTAGCCTGCCTTCTCCTTGGGAGGCTCACTTCCCAGCAGCGGTCTGCTTTGGGTCAAGGCCCTAATCCCAGTTCCCTCATGTAACGAAGGAAAGGACACTTAATTATCAGAAATAAAGACCAGCACCCGCCCTTCTGTCCTGCCAGAATCCTTCAGCCAGCCATCCTACTGTTCTGTGCTCACAGACACCTAAGTCAGCTGGTTCTCTGCTATGCTTCTTTCTGAAACCTGAGAATGAGTGATCGTTCCACCTCCCCACCTTGGGGGCCTCTGAGTGGGGGCTTCTCCCTTTTAAGGCTCCATCTCCAAGTCTGGCATGCTTCAAAGGTGCCATGAGGCGGAGCGACCTGAACCCACAGCTGCTCTTTAACTCTTTCTTGTCTAGCCAGAGGTTTTGTAGACCCCATCACACAAGCCATGCAGTTTTGACCCAGAAGAGATGATGATGATAACGATTGATTATTTATTGGAGCTGGTCAAAAACTAATACAAAACTGCATACCCTTTTTTCAAACTTTTCTACTTTTTTTTAAAAACACTCCATAACTGGTCCAGCCCCCCCAAAACTAAACAAACAAACAAACAATCAAACAAAAAATCAGAACAAAAATGATAACGTTCATCCAATCTTTTTAATTCAATTTTTTTCAACAAAAAGTTTCATTGAAAAATCGACATTCAAAAAATGTCACTGGCTGTTATGGAAGTTTGCATAACAGCCACCCATCGTGTCTCCGTGCTGTGAATGAAGGACTTCAATCCATCATGAACACTCAATTCATATGTACTTATAAAAATATGAAAGTGAAAAAAGACACCAAATCCAGTTGCATTTATACTGTATTTCTGGTTTCTTTTCAGAAATATGAAATCTCGTCACCTGCATCTCTTCCTGCCAGCTATGATGGGATTTGTGGCTGCCACCACAGCTATTGTCTATTACCATAATATTGAAACATCTAACTTTCCAAAGTTACTGCTAGGTAAGTTGCTTATCTTATTTTTGCTGTTTTTCAAAAAGCCACTGGTTTGTTCCATAATTTTTCAAAATAAACTTTCTGACCCTGAGAAGGTTTATGAAACTCATGAAAAGCCAGGGAGAAATTTTCTGCTTCCTTTTTTTCCTCTCTGGGATACATTATTGCACACTTGACAGGGCAAGCTCCAGGCACCATCTAAGGAAGCAGTTGCTTGGGGCGGCCAATACAAAGGGACGGCACTTTGTCCGCTATTGGGGCGGCCCGTCCGGGTCTTCGGCGGTAATTCGGCGGCAGCTCCCTCAGTCCCTTTCTTCCTCTTTGAGCTGCCACCAAAGTGCCGCCGAAGAGGAAGAGAGGGAGTGAAGGACCCGCCGCCGAATTCCCGCCGAAGAATGGAATGGCGCGATTCAGCTGCAGCCGAAGTGCCGCTGATCGGCCTTTTTTTTTTTTTTTTTTCCCGCCGCTTGGGGCGGCAGAAAACCTGAAGCCGGCCCTGACACTTGACTAGGTGGACTGGAGTATAATGGAAAATTGCCAACTCCAGTGATTTTATCATGAGTTTTACAATGTGGCTTTTTAACACTGCTCATGATTTCTGGGAAAAATTTGACCCTTATTCAAAATGGTTACTATCTCTCAGTACTTTCAATTGGTCTCAGGCTACAGACTGCCCTCAGATAAGCTGACAACCATTTCCCTACATCCTTTGCAGGTGACAGTGAGGTTTCTTATAGTAAAGATGACTTCCATCTCCCATTGTTTCCAGCGGGACTGAAGTCAGGTTGTTCTCAAGGAATATGGCTGCCGACTATTTACCATGTTTGTCCCAGTCAGGAGACACTGAAAGAAACCTCACGGCTCTGAGTCTCAGAGCCTAGGTCAACTGAGGCGGGCTCGTACTACAGGGCTAAAAATAGCAGTGTAGCTGTTCCCATTTGGGCTGGAGCTTAGGTTCTGAGACCCGGTGAGGTGGGTGAATTAAAGAGCCCGAGCTCCAGCCTGAGTGGGAATGTCAACACTGCTATTTTTAGTGCTGTAGTGTAAGTGCCACAAGCCCCAGTCTGTAGACTGGGATCTGAAACTTGCAGCCGCAGAGGTTTTCATTACAGTGTTGAAACAAAGGAATTGGGTAGGAGACTGCATAAGGGGTGTGTACACCCAACACTACCTGTTGCTTAACAGTCTGAACTGGCTGACTATTCGCACAGACTGAGAGGCAGGTTATAGTTTTAACTTTACAGACCACATTTTCAAAAAATGCCCTCTAAGAGCACATCTGCAATTTTGTCCTCTGATGGTTTCCATACCCAAAGGGTCACTATGTATTCGTCAGGCAAGATATTTTTTATTTTCCTCAAAGAAAATAACAAATAAAGGTCCCAGACCTGAAATTAGATCTATTCGCCTGGACCTTTGATCCCGTGTGAAGCCCCATGGACTTCAGGTTGGCGGTGCCTGGGTGCAGAGATCTGCCCAAGCAGATCCAATTGCAAGATCAAGGCCAAAGAAAGAAAAAGAAATATCTTAGTGAAACAATGCAGGGCAAGTCTCTCACTCTCCAAGACCTTCCATCTTGAAAAGCCTCACAACTCTGGCCCCCAAGTAGGAAGGCTAACAACCCCTGGGACTACTGGATTGGGCCCTGTGACATGGCAACTACAGCTGCATAGAAGCAACACTCAGAGTAATCCTAATTTGAGCAGCTGGATACTGATGTGATACTCGTGTGATACTGGTGTAGTTAAAAAGTACTTTCTTAAAATGATGTGGGTTGGTTTGTTTGTTTCACAGCTCTCTTTCTTTACTGGATAATGGCCTTTGTCACAAAAACCATCAAGCTGGTCAGATACTGTGAGGATGGTGTGCCGTTCTCTCAGCTGCGCTTCTGCATCACTGGAATTATGGTCATTCTCTATGGGCTGCTGATGGCTGTGGAGATCAATGTCATTCGAGTTAGGGTATGTGTCACTTTACTAGGCTTTGACAGGACAGACATCAGTGGTATTTGGAGTAAACATAGAAATAGAAGTGACTCCTTCTCACATGCCCGGATTGCCAAATTTAGCCTCCACTCCAGCTGAGCACATGCTTAACTTTAAGTATATTAGTAGTTCCACCGGAGTCAATGGGGCCACTCACATGATTAAAATTAAACATGTTTGCTGGATCAGGGCCTTAGTGTCAGGAAGGAATTGCCCTCTCACCCATTGTCATTGGGTAACACCTTGTGTTTTCTTCTCCTTCCTCTGCTTCATTGGTTAGGATTTAGGGGGCCAATTGTATTGGGAAGCCCCTGAGCACCTTGTTCTTTTCCCCATTTATTGTTTTTACACTTCTTTGTTTCTTCACTTGTCCTTAGCTCATTGGGAAGGTAAGCTTGCCAAAGAGATTGCACTACAGAACTTGTATGAGGTGAATTGAAAAATACCATTTCTTTTGTTTATCATTTTTACAGTGCAAATATTTGTAAACAAAAATAATATACACTTTGATTTCAATTACAACACAGAATACAATATATATGAAAATGTAGAAAAACATCCAAAATATTTAATAAATATAAATTGGTATTCTATTGTTTAACAGTGCGATTAAAACTGCGATGAATTGCGATTCATTTTTTTAATCGCGATTCATTTTTTTGAGTTAATCGCGTGAGTTAACTGCGATTAATCAACAGCCCTAGAATTTACACAATATATTATTATGTTAACTAAAAACTGCTGTGAAAGAATATAATTGCTGAACATATTATGTTTTTTCCTCTGCAGAGGTATGTATTTTTTATGAACCCTCAGAAAGTAAAGCCACCTGAAGACCTGCAGGATCTGGGTGTGAGATTTCTTCAGCCATTTGTCAATTTGCTCTCAAAGGCAACTTACTGGTGGATGAATACACTTATTATATCGGCTCACAAGAAACCGATTGACCTGAAGGCAATTGGGAAGCTGCCAATAGCAATGCGAGCACTTACAAACTATGTTTGTCTGAAAGAAGCATATGAAGAGCAAAAGGTAAGCAACGATAGCTACGTCACCGTACAGCCTTTATACTGTTAAAGTGGTATCTTCACTTCCACTAGGAAATCCTATTTTTAGGAATTTATGACAAAAGAATTTGGTCCAAGGTGAAACTTGGCTTATAATGTTTCAGTCCAAAAGTACTGTTTTCTTTTAAAGCGAATTCTCGGCTTGGGATAGTTGCCAGATTAAAAGCTTTGGGAACTGAAGCCCTAATGTACAAATCACTCGCTAGTTTTCATTTTAGAAGTCAAAGCTTTCTTTAAGTCTTAAGGGCTCATGACAGTGTTTTAAATGAACAGATATCTTCTCCAGTTTCAACTGGAAACACCCTTCTTCACATCTTCTGCACTTCTGTAGAGTATTACTGTGCACTGTGAAAAAGCTACTGTCCCTTTCATAGCATCATAGTAATTTTGGACTGGAAGGGGCCTCGATAGGTCATCTAGTCCAGTCCTCTGCACTGAGGCAGGACTATGTATTAACCTTTCCATAGATATGGGCATAATTGAGTGGATTCTTTACCTACTAAAGTATATGTATGTTATATAAATTGATTTCAGAAACTTTGGGCTAAATTCTGGCTTTTCCATTCAGAGATGCACTGAGAGGAAAGGACAGGAGATGTTTTGGACAGAAACTCTTTGCCCCAGGGTGGCCTGAGAACAGCACTCCCAAAGCAGCACTCCCAAAGTAGCCTCTAACTTTGCTCAGTCCAAGTTGCACATGCACCCTTCTGCTTGCTCCAATACCTAGTCATTTCTGCCCACAGATGAGCGTTTCCATGTGCAGATAAGGTGATTGTGAGTCTCACCAGTTTGTACACACAGGTGCACACATGTGCATATACAAAGGGAAGAACACACATATTTAGAGCCACTTTGGAAAATTTGGCCCATAGAAATCATGTGTTAATCAGTGTTAATCACTTCCCTAAACTCAGTGTAAATTGGTTTGCATGCAATGCAGCAGTTTAGAATGGAAATGCATGAACAAGTTGGATAGCAGCAGAAGAGCTGTGCTCTCCCCGTAGTAGAAATTGCCTTAAGAAAATATGGATATTTTCCCCATCGGTTCTTATTTAGTACAATAGCTCGCGTTTAATATATTTGAGACTGCTTTTCTTTAGTAATCTGCATACTGGATCTGATTTATAAGGAGCCAGAGAGCCAAATTCTCTCTGTGTGAATGGATAAAACTGCACTGCGTCAATGAATGCTGCCCATTTGTATCAGCTGAGAAAGTTGTCCTTTAGTGCCAGACTTTATAATGGGCATAATTGTGCACATACATTTGTCTGTCTAGAAAAGTTGTGGCTTCAGTGTGCCCTGTCATGTCTGGCTGTGACACAGCAGCAGCAGTACCTCAGTTTGCCTCTTGGGTTCTTCGGCCAAATCCGGCCTTACGAGTGGCCTGACCATCTGGGCAAATCACCTTCAAGAGTGTGACCTCTTCTGGGGCCCATATCCTAGAACTAGTGCAACAGAAATATAAAGACCACTAAATCTTCAGACCCAATTGAGCTCAGCTGGCCACCGTCTCCCTCACAGATGAACCTGTGCTTTACTTAGATACTTTTGCAATTGTCCACAGGCTCCTGTGCCTCACTCCACCCCACTGACTCAGTCTGGCACAGTTGTCCACCTTCCTAGGGTTTCAGGTAGGCCTTTATTCCTCAGTGACTCCTGATCTTCCCTCAGTCTTCAGGCTCACCTGAGGAGCAGACTGGCTGCTTCTCTCCCCCTGCAGCCTTCTATCAGCAGGGCTGGACTAAGGCAGGGATTTTAGGGGCTGCAGCCCGGGCCACTGGCTCAAGGGGGGCCCTGCAAAAATAAATCACAGGCAGCGATCTCCGAGGTGCTCAGGCTGCCTGCCCTGACCCCACGTCACTCCCAGAAGCGGCTGGCTGCTGTCACATCTCTGCAGCCCCTGGTGGATGGGAGAGGCGGCTCCATGCACTGCCACCGCCCCCAGCACCGTCCCTGCAGATCCTATTGGCCGGTTCCTGACCAATGGGAGCTGCGGGTGGTGCTTGCGGGTGCGGGCAGCGCACAGAGACACACTGTTTCCCTCCCCCAAAGGGCGCTCAGAGACGTGCCAGCAGCCAGCCGCTTCCGGGAGTGCTGTGGGGCTGTTTAGTGTCAATTTGACTGTTTTATTTTATTTTATATTATTTTTATGTTTGATGTTTTGTTTTATTTATATTATATTATATTAAAAATGGAGTTTAATAATTATGTTTAAATTATAAAATAAAATAAAATAATAAAGTAATATAATAATTGGTCACTGGTGATTGGCATTCTAAGGGTAATTGGTAATTACTATTGAAATTGGTAATTAGTTCAGTAATTTGTATAAAATAAAATAAATGTGAAAATGAAAAGTTGTTTCAAAATGAAAAATTAGAATGTTCTGTTCTGATAAGATCCACTTAATCGAAACACTTCATATTGATTTTTTTTCCACAATGAAATGTTGTCATAACTGACATGTTTCAGTGGAACATTTAGATTCAGATGAATAAATATTTTCTGATGGAAAATTTTTTCCAAAAATTTTCAACCAGCTCTAATAAAGACACTCACTCTGGTATATCTTTTGTTACATTTTTGGCTAGCATGATATTTAAACTCAAATACATTATCTTATAGCTGTGTTTGAAATGTGTTTAAAAGATAAAGTATTCCACACCAAATTCTAACCCTGGATACTGTAAGACAAGCCGTGACGCACATCATGCATCTGGTATTAGAATTATGTCTTTAGGGCCCTACATTCCCCTTGATGAGTCCTCCCAACTCCCATCAATGTCAGTGGGGATTTCACTGCAGATCAAGAATAGCCTAGTCCATAATGTTGAAATGCAGCCAAAATCTCACAGCCACCTTTTTGATCTGAGGCTACTCTGAAATATGTGGGAATGCATTATCACATATCTTGACAAAATTTTGCTGCTGTTCTTTTTTGCACATGTGGTCAATTTTTTCAAGCTATGCATGCCTCATGTATCATTCAGTTCATAATGAAGACATAGGGATTAAATTAGGATCATTCCCTCAGCCAAGGGCCTTTATAACAGTGGTTTTCAACCTTTTTTCATTTGCGGACCCCTACAATTTTTTGAATGGGGGCATAGACACCATTGGAAATCTTAGACTTAGTCTGTGGACCCCCAGGGATCCACGGACCACAGATTGAAAACCACTGTTCTATGGTAAAACAAAATTTCACTGATCCTTTAGACATAGTCCGCGGAATACAGGTTGAAAACCACTGCTTTATAACATCCGTGAGTGTCAACAGACTCTTACTCTGATGGACCAACTGGGAAAGGAAATTTTAGAGTCAACAGTTCCTGAATTCAAACATCTCTCAGATGTTTGAATTCAGGAACTGTTAGCTTAAGTGCTACTCTGGACCTCAGTTGTTGTAGCAGAGCATAGAGAAGGGAGGAAGTTTCTCAAGTAGCTAGGCCCCAAACAGCACAGAGCTTTAATACTTTAGACATCATAATTGCATAAAAAATCCATAACTTTTTGTTCTGCTAGTAAATTTCAGATCAAAACCCCTGACTTAATAGAACACTGTAATAATACTATAAATTAATATCCTCATTCTAAATATTTTTTTCTAGAAACCAAATTGAAGGCATGAATGATGCCTGCTTTACCTTGGGTAATACCCAAAGTTCAAGCTGATAAAATAGAGGAAGAAATAAGTCTGAGAAGAGTTCTCTTTGTCTTTTAAAATCACTTTAAAATGCTTAGACTGGACAAAGAAAGGAAGACAATTAGTTACTTTTAATTGGAATATTAATTTGATTTAGTATCGTGGGTTGAGCCCTAGTACAAATGAATGAATTTCAAGTAGTGATGGCAGTGATATGAATTTTGTAGTAATACTGGCAATAGCTACTAGTATGCTGAACATTTTGAATTCTTTAAAAAATGACTAACATTTACAAAATTGCCATTCTACACTTGCTCTTTGGGCAATAAATGATGTATTCCAGCAAAAACCATGTTGGGTTTTTAATGAATAATTTAATGTACAGAATATTATGTTGTACTATTGCTAAAAGACAGCAGCGATGCTTGCCTGCTGATATAGAATATGTTCAACCAGTGGTTCTCCAAGTTTTTTACGTTGTGGACCACTTCTTACGATAGGGTGAAATTAGCTCCAGTACAGGGTCCAGCCCATGACCTATCATGAAGACCTATTTTGAGTCCTTAAGTGTGACTCAAATGGTGCATAGTCCTTGTGCTGTACCTCTGCACAGGGGAGAGTTTCACCCTTAGACAGCATTCTGTGAACTTCCAAACCTCCTAGGGCCAGATTTTATTAATGACATTTAGGCCTGGTTTACACTACAAACTTAGATGGACAGAAGACGCCTAACGTCCACCTAATAATGATGTGTCTACACTACCAGGTCTCTTCCACCGACCTAACTCACTTGTAACATTGACTTAATTACTACACCTCAACAAGAGGTGTAGTGCTTAATTTGATGTTGATGGGTTGACAGAGAGGCAGTGAAGATGCAGCATTGTGTAAGTCAACAGACTTGGCCTCCAGGAGGTGTCCTACAATGCTCCTCTGTGACCACTCTGGAGATTGTTTTTAACTTTGCTGCATAGCAGCCAGGTACACAGGAAACAGCCCCTCCCCTGTTAAAACCCCGGGAACTTTTGAATTCCCACTTCCAGTTTGGTCAGCATGGAGAGCTCACCAGCTCAGCTGATCATGGCGACTCAACGCCCCAAACGTGCTCCAGGTGGGAGTACACAGGAAGTGGTACATCTTATTGGTCTGTGGGAAGAAGAGTCTGTGCAAGAACAGTTCTAATACAGCCAAAGAAACATAGACATCTATGAAAAGATCATGCAGGGCATGAGGGAGAAGGGCTACACCAGGGGGACACAGCCGTGCCATGTGAAAATGAAAGACCTTCGGCAGGTGTATCAGAAGACAAGGAAGGCGAACAGTCATTCTGGTTCTGCACCACAGACATACAACTTCTACAATGAGCTGCATGAGTTTCTCAGTGGCGATCCCACCACTACCGCCAAACGCAGCGTAGATACCACCCAGGAGTCTGAGTCCCAGGCCGCCTTAGGCAACAACATGGAGGACATTCTGGACAAGGAAGAAGAGGAGGTGGAGAATGGGAGACAGGCGAGCGGGGGATCCATTCTCCTCAAGAGCCAGGAACCATTTTTAACCCCAGAGCAGTCCAGCTGTTTGCAGGACAACATGTTCAAGCCTGATGCCGGGGAAGGCACCTCTGGTGAGTATGCAATTCCAATCACAGAATCATAGAATATTAGGGTTGGAAGAGACCTCAGGAGGTCATCTAGTCCAACCCCCTGCTCAAAGCAGGACCAACACCAACTAAATCATCCCAGCCAGCATAGGCGCCGACTCTGTGGGTGCTCTGGGGCTGGAGCACCCACGGGGAAAAAACAGCTGTTTCATGGCAGCAAGTGCTGGGAGGGAGGAGGGAGTGGGGGGAATGCGGTGTGCAGGGCTGCCGAGAGCGGGTTCGGGCCCCGGTGAAAAAAATTTTTTGGGTCCCCCCACCAAGGGCGGACTGGCTAAACAGGGCTGACGAGAGGGGGTGGAAGCCGGGGAAGCCGGGCCCTGGGCCCTCTTCTGGACCGCCGGGCCCTGGTAATTTGTACCGGCTTCCCCCCCCCCCACATCATCGGCCCTGGCTGTGTGCTCGGGGAAGAGGCAACTTCTACTTCCACTTCCAATTCTTCCCTGTTTGTAAGCAACAGGTCAAGAGGGGCTAGTTGGTTCCTCCAGCACTTGTACCAGGAAGTTGTCCCCAACACTCTCCAAAAACTTCCTGGATTGTCTGTGCATTGCTGTATTGCTCTCCCAGCAGATGTCAGGGTGATTGAAGTTCCCCCATTAGAACCAGGGCCTGTGATCTGGAAACTTCAGTTAGTTGTCCGAAGAAAGCCTCGTCTACCTCATCCTTCTGATCCCGTGGTCTATAGCACACGCCCACCACAACATCACTCTTGTTGCTCTTGCCTCTAAACTTAACCCAAAGACTCTCAACAGGCTTTTTTCCAGTTTCATACTGGAGCTTTCAGCAATCATACCACTCTCTTACATACAATGCAACTCCTCCACCTTTCCTCCCGTACCTGTCCTTCCTGAGCAGTTTATACCCATCCATGACAGTGCTCCAGTCATGTGAACTGCCCCCCCAAGTTTCTGTTATTCCAATCAAATCATAGTTCCTTGATTGTGCCAGGACTTCCAATTCTTCCTGCTTGTTTCCCAGATTTCTTGCGTTCGTGTACATGCACCTAAGATAACTAGCCGATTGCCCTACTTTCTCAGTATGAATCAGGAGGCTTCCCGTCTTGTACCCTCCTCCTTGTGTTTCCTCCCAGTATCCCACTTCCCCATTTACCTCTGGGCTTACCATCCCCCGGTGATCCTAGTTTAAAGCCCTCCTCACTAGGTTAGCAAGCCTGCCTGTGAAGATGCTCTTCCCTCTCTTCGTTAGGTGGATCCCATCTCTTCCTAGCAATCCTTCTTCCCGGAACATCCCATGGTCGAAGAATCCAAAGCCCTCTCTCTGACACCACCTGCATAACCATGTTTTTACTTCCACAATTCGATGGTCCCTACCTGGGCCTTTGCCTTCAACAGGGAGGATGGACAAGAACACGACTTGCGCCTCAAACTCCTTTATCCTTCCCAGAGCCATGTAGTCTGCAGTGATCTGCTCAAGGTCATTCTTGGCAGTATCATTGGTGCCCACGTGGAGAAGTAGGAAGGGGTAGCGGTCCGAGGTCTTGATCAGTCTTGGCAGACACTCCGTCACATCCTGGATTCTAGCTCGAGGCAAGCAGCACAATCAAATTGTAGGGGTTACATGCTCTTATATTTTATATTTAATATGAAGAAAAAGTGAGGTACAATGAGTATCTGCTTCCCAATGGCCACTCCAGCTATGCAGAGGGTGCACAGGGATGGCCCGGGAATCCTCCATGGAGATCTCCAGGAAACTTTCATGAAGGTACTCTGCAATCCTTTGCAGAAGGTTTCTGGGTTAGGCTGCTTTATTTCTTCCACCACGGTAGGACACTTTCCCACACCACTCCTGTATTAACTCTGCTGGCATCATTGTGGTATACAGCACAGCAGCATAAAGACCAGGTCTGTACCCAGACACTTGCAGCATCTGCTCCCATGCCACATCTGTTACCTTCAGGAAATTGATTTCACCTAGGGTCACCTAGGGGAAACAGGGGAAGGTTTCATTACAAATGATCATACCACAAACAACAGAGCATGTGGTTCCCCACCCATGATGATTTCTGGGTCCCTCAGCCACAGTTTCCCTAGCATGCTGGTGGTTTGGGTGGCAGAGATTGTCATTGACTTCAGAATCTGCATGCCCAGGGTGGCTACTACCAGCAGCATTAAGGGAAGGGGTGGTGGGCTTCCTGTGTTCTCTCATGGCTGCAAGCCCCCTCCCCCGGAGCCACCGAGGACAAACACCACAATTTGGGAGGCTTAATTCTGGTCCCTTGTCTCAAAGCAATGTCTATGTTGCTAGGGAAAGGGGGCATTGTCCTCCTGCCCACCGGTGCTCCTGACGCAGGTTGCCCACAAGTTGCAGCACAAGGCCTGTCGCCCATGCTGCTGGACCATATTCACCATGGCTGGAACAGCAAACTGGTTCATTGAATAGCTAGGGATTCTGATTATGTTCTGGCTTATACTTGAGTGTAATAAGGGGAGTGTTTCTTTCAATAGCAACCTTGCACCAGACCCAGGTATGCACTGACAATGGTTGCCTTGTGCTTTGCATACCTCCCAGTGGAAAGCTTGGCCTTCAGCACATCCTCCACACAAGTGGAGAGACTACAGCACATTAGAAGATGGAAAAAGAGAACGTGTGGTATCATGTTCAATGAGAAAATGAAGGCTTCAGTAGTAGGAAGAGATCCTGAAACATAAGCCCTTGTATCAGAGGCCTGGTTTGAGGCAGGACCTGCTCACAGAATCTGGCAAGAACAGGGCTGATATTGCAGAAATACACATTCCTAAGGAGTGCTAGTCACAGAGTACACATGCAAACACATCCTGATATCAAGTGGTACCAGAACATCCGGATATCAAGGATGGTACAAAAACATTCCCTAAGGATAACAGGAACACACTGACCCCTCCTAGAAGATAAAGTCAGGATGACAGTATGTAATAGAGATGTTTTGGTCGAACCAACATGTACAAGGTGATAACTAGCCATGTCAGGGGGCAGTAACTAACTATGTCAGAGGCAATACTAACTTGTTTGTATCAGGGTATAAAGATGTATCTCAAAGGAAGTATCTTTGTCCAGCCAAGGGGGGAATGGAAAGTCCCACCATTCACTGAGTTGCGTCCATTGTCATGGGCATACATGTCTTAGTATCCTCGTAGGGTCTGCCAGGTGCTATTACTGTGCTTTGTCGACAATAAACCTGGCCTGGCACCTTCATACCTTAACGGATCTTGTGGTCATTGGGCGGTTCACTCAAGGTCTGCTGTGCCAGCTGTCTGCACAGAGCTGGGGCAGCACATAGGGAGAACACACTCACGCAGCTGAACATCTGATCACAGCTTCCAGAACAGCTGGTATGGAGCTCAGAGCCTAGAGGATTTCATTGTCTGAAAAATTGGACATGGAGAGCTGGAGAGCCGGAGAGCATCCCAGAAGCATGAGCATGCCATGCAGGATGGGATGCTGGACCAATCAGCCATGTTGAGGCATCTGGTTGAGCTTCAAGAAAAACAGCTTGAGGCTAGACTCCCTCTGCAGTCCCTGTACAACAGCCTGCAAACATTAACCTGTTCCCAATCCCCCTCCACTAAACGATCCAGGAGGCGGGGGTGGGGGTGGGGGAAAGAAGGTACAGTATCCCTTCCACTCAACACCAGGGCAGGTACTAAGAACAAAAGGCAGCCATTTGAAGACCTTTGATGAGCAAGACTTCTGTGCTTTCACAGACAAACTGACTTGGTTTCTCTCTTCCCAATTTTATCACACCATTTGCTCAAGGTTAAATTATTTTCCTGGTCTTTCAGATTCTTTATGTTTGTGCAATAAAAGTCAACATTTCAAGAATGAAATATTCTTTGTTTATTCCAAGAATAGGAGTTTGGGGGACGAGGGGAAGGAGAAGTTCAGGGAAACTGGTGCAATGAAGGGGATGGTATGGGAAGGCACAATGCAGATAAGCAGTGCACATTACTGTGGCTCATTACTGAAACAGGTTTTCAAAGCCTCCCGGAGATGCAGAGCTCCTCTCTGGGCTTTTCTTATTGCCCTGGTATCTATCTGCTCAAAATTAGCTGCCAGCCTATCCACCTCCACATCCCACCCCTGCAGAAACTTCTCTTCCTTTCCCTTGGAGATGTTATGGAGCACCCAGCACACAGTGATAACAATGGGGATATCTAATTATCTAGATCTAGATATTTATCTAGATCTAATGAGGTCTAACCTAGTAAGCAAACTACACCAACGACCCTTTAAACATCCAAAGGCACATTCCACCACCATTCTGCACTTGCTCAGCCTATTGTTGAACTGCTGTCGAGATGGCTGGTATACAGCTTCATGAGCCATGTGAGCAAGGGATAGGCTGGGTCTCCCAGGATCCTATTGGCATTTCAACATCATCAGTGGTTATTTTGAAATCTGGAAAGAAAGTCTCTGATTGCACCTTTCCTGACCATCCCACGCTGATGTTGGTGAAACACCCCCTGTGATCCACCAACACTTGCAACACCATTGGAAAGTATCCCTTTCGGTTTATGTACTCTTTGGCAAGGTGGTCTGGTGCAAAGATTGGGATATGCGTGCCATCTATCGCCCCACCACAGTTAGGGAACCCCATCGTGGCAAAACCATCCACTATGTCCTGCACGCTGCCCAGAGTTACTACCTTTTTAAGGAGAGGTCGATTAATGGCCCTGCACATTTGGATCACAACAGGTCCCCCAGTGGATTTACCAACTCCGAACTGATTCCCAACTGACTGGTAGTAGTCTGGCATTGCAAGCTTCCACAGAGCGATTGCCACTCACTTCTCCACTGTCAGAGCAGGCCTCATTTTAGTGTTGCTGTACTTCAGAGCTGGGGAAAGCTCTGCACAAATTTCCTGGAAAATGGCCTTCCACATTCGAAAGTTCTGCAGCCACTGCTCGTCATCCCATAGCTGCATAACAATGCGATCCCACCCGTCAGTGCTTGTTTCCTGGGACCAGAAAGGGCGCTCCACTGTGTTCAGCTGCTGCGTGACTGCCAGCAGCAACTGAGAATTGTTTCGTTCTATGGCTTGCAGCAGGGCTGCTTGAATGACATCGCAATGTTCTGCATGGTGGCTCCTGTCTTGGCTCCGGAAATACTGCAGGATAAGGCCCAAGGTGTTTGTAATGCCCCCAACAAGAGTACAAAGCTGAGTGGGGTCCCTGCTTAGAGGGCTATGGCGTAGGTGTGGCTAAGCCAGGCTTTCAAAAAGAGGCACGAAAAAACATGGATTGTTTGCCATTGATATCAGGGAGGGGGCATAAAACTGCATCATGGGCGGTCGAAGCCATGTTCCCATCCCCCCCGTGACACTGTTTTGATCCCATTGCAAGGCATCCCCAAACCCTAGGTGCACCGTGGGATAGCTACCTGTGGTGTACTGCTCTGTGCACCGATCCAAGCGTTGCTAGTGAGGACACACTCCACCAACACAATGAGCGTGGTGTGGACACGCCCGCCTGACTTAATTACTGCAGTGGCTGGATGTCGACTTAAATATAGGTGACTTAACTTTGTAGTGTAGACATGCCCTTAGATGTTTAAAGATGCAGAGAGGCACCTAAAAGGGATTTGCCAAAGCCCCTAGGTGACTAATTCCCATTGACCTCAGTGGAAGTTAGATACTTTTAAAATCCCACAAGGTACCTCTCTGTATCTTTAATGCCTAAATACCTTTAAAAATCTGGCCTCTAGCAGCTGAATGCCAAACAGCTTCTCTGCTACAGCTACTATCCTTCCCTACATCAAAATATAATTATTAATAAGAGGAGCTAGAAATAAACTAGCCCTAATGTAATAAGCATAACTACTTGGTTATGCCCCCTCCCTGTGCTATCAGTACTGAATTTCTCCTTGTTGCCTGTGGCTCCCTGCTCTAATCTCCCTAGGTCACTTTCCAGTTAGGTTCTACCCTCCCATATGTTTGCTACCTCTTCTTTTTTGACATTGTCCACATATTATACCACTGCTGAATTTGTGCCAAAGAAAAACCTAGGGGGAAAAACACATGAAGTGGCCGTGCAGAGTGCTGAGACATACTTGTTTTTGTTTATTTACTAGTTAGCTAAAAGTGTCTGTAGGAACACTCACAAAAGGCCTGGCCAGGGTTACAACGTGCAGGCACCAGTGCTTCTTGAAGAATGACAGATGCATTTTTAGAGAGACAAGGCGGGTGAAGTAATATCTTTTACTGGATCAACTTCTGTTGGTGAGAGAGACAAGCTTTTGAGCTTACACAGAGCTCTTCTTCAAGTCTGGGAAACTTACTCAGATTGTCACAGCTACATACAAGGTGGAACAGATTGTTTAGCATAATTAGTTAACATATGTTTCAAGGGACAATTCAAGGTGAAGTGGCCCGTTAACATCCCTCCAGTCATAGGGAGGAAAGGAAGTGGGGAAGCACTTTGAGGGGTGTGTGTGGGAGTTGTTAGTGGTTTATAAATTGTTGTAATAAGCTTTTGTAGTTTGTGAGAAGCAACTGCCCGGACCACGCAGAAATGCTCTGCGGGATACAGATCCACTGAATCAAACTCTTTCCTCCATAGATCAAAGTATTTTCAAATCTATCATATAGCCTCAAACTGGCCACATGCATATATTTGAAGATTGGTGCTTTAGAATGATGGTTCATAGTTTTGTAGAGTTTGATGTCAGAAGAGACCATCCAATCAGACCTCCTGTGTATCACAGGCCATTACATTTCATCCAGTTGCCCCTGTATTGAGCCCAGTAACTTGTATGTGACTAAAGCATAAATTGTGTTTGGCTAAAGAACATCTTCTAGAAATGCATCCATTCTTGAGTTGAAGACATCAGGAGATGGACAGTTCAGTGTGTTACATACTGGAGGATGGTTGTCCATATTTTTCTGGGTCTGATCCTGCAACCCCTTACTCATGTCAATAATCTCTACTCTTTCAAGTACCATTGATCTCACATGAGCAAGGATTTGATGGATCAGATCTTCAATGAATTATACAAATGACAATGATCAATAGCAGTCTGTGGTTACATCTGACTATTCATAGAAGCAGAATAGTGTTATGACTTTGGGGGGAAAACATAATAAGCAAGATCGATGTGTTTTGGGGTGAGTTTGTTGTGAAGATTATTTGAAAATCTATCAAACTGTCTATCTTGTCGTTGTCTGTCTACCTAATCTAATGTATAACCCCTCCATGAAACACTTGGGCATCCAACAAGGCATGAGAGCAATAAAATGGAAGCTGCCATAAGCTGCCAATGAGACTAATTCTTGGTGCACTGATTCCTTTGTTTTCCAGAAAAAGGTGGCAAACCAGCCGAATAAGATTCCCTCTATATGGTTAGCAATGTACAGGGCTTTTGGACGGCCAATCCTTCTCAGCAGCACCTTCCGTTACTTGGCTGACCTGTTGGGTTTTGCTGGGCCACTATGCATTTCTGGCATAGTCGAGAGCCTCCAAAATGATACAAACACAACTGGAAAAGTAAGTTGACAACATTGATTAAAATAATTTGTTTGGTATCAGTTTTTGATATATGTGAGGCTTTCTGTGTTTTTGACTATGCATTCTTATTGGTGCATGATTACCATTTTGTTTCTTTCATTATTTCTTTCAAGTGAAACGGATGTTTGTTGAAGATTATCAGCCTTGGAAGTTGAAGTGCTCTGTTGTCACAGTATAAACACAGTATAGGCAGTGGCAATGCAAGCTTCCCTATACTGCTCTGCTAATGTCTGGCTCTGTCCAACCTCCTGGATAAGTAGCTGGGGGCAGCTACTAGAAGCTTGTAAGAGTAGGTTAGATAAAATGCTTGTGGGACTAGGAGAGGAAATTCCTGCTATACCCACAGGGTTAGACTACATGACTTGAATTCTGCATGAGACAGAAAGTTAAAGGGAGTGGAAGGACTTGATTATACAAACCTTTACATGTTGTAGAGGGGAGATGCACCTGGTGATGTGTGCAAACATGCAGAGCAGGTGTTCAGGAAGCAATCGAATCGTTTAGTGAAAGGCACTCAGAGCTCAGCATGGTCAGCTGGCACCAGTGTCCATACCCTTTCTGCACAAATGTGTGGCACTCAAAAGGAGGTATATTGGTCGATGGAGCCTGGTGCAATGGTGTTGAGCCATTGTCCAGACTGTGGAAATGAGGTACTTAGTAACTATTGACTTGGTAAACCAGTACTCCTGTTAAGGGCTGGTGCATATCCAGTGCCACGCTGTTCCATGAATCTCGATAAACGATAAGGGCTTTACCACGCTCGGTAGCTATCAAGCTCCCATCCACATCAAGCCCTCATACAATATTTTTAGGAAAGCACAGGTAAGATAAGGATGATTACTAGAGACAGACAAACATTGCAAAGAATTACACACAAATATTCTATCACATTTTAAAAACAAATTCACTCTGTCTGGCACTTTGTGCTTCTTTTGTGTCTGCTTTGCATGAATGTTACAGCAGACAGTTTAATGGGCTTTGAATTTGGGTTCTAAGCCTGGCTTTGCCACTGACTCACTCTGTCACCTTGGGCAAGCCATTTAGGGTCTGATTTTCAAAGGTGCTGATTGCCCTCACAGTGGTGGGTGATTTAAAAACCAATCCCTTAACACTTCTGTGCCTTAATTCCCCCACAGGTAAAATGGGGATAATCGTACTTATTCATCTCATATTAGCTTGAGGCATAATTCATTAATTGTTGTGTATATTATGAGATCCTTGGATGGAAGACTATGGCAGTGCAAAGTACTTTATTATACCCGCTGAAAAGCTATAGAAGGGCAAAATGTCTATTTGCCTGGTAGCTCCCATCTAATTTCAATTGTCACTGTGAGTGCTGTATGAATATATTCTATAGAACAATTGCTATCATATAGCTATCATATAGCAAGTGTCTGTCAAATAGCAACTACCAGAAAATTAGTGAAAGGTAAGGATAGATTTCTTTAAGAAAAGAATTACTTATTAACTGGTAGTAGAAGAGATGGATGGAAGACTTTGCACAGTCTGTGTTTAGAATTTGGATGGGTAAAATGGAGGTGTAATGGAATAATATTTTCCCTTTAAAACATACCCCTTGATTGTCATCACTTCGTCTCAAACATTTGCTCCTGGGCTGTATAACCATAGATTCATAGATTCTAGGACTGGAAGGGATCTCGAGAGGTCATCGAGTCCAGTCCCCTGCCCTCATGGCAGGACCAAATACTGTCTAGACCATCCCTGATAGACATTTATCTAACCTACTCTTAAATATCTCCAGAGATGGAGATTCCACAACCTCCCTAGGCAATTTATTCCAGTGTTTAACCACCCTTACAGTTAGGAACTTTTTCCTAATGTCCAACCTAAACCTCCCTTGCTGCAGTTTAAGCCCATTGCTTCTTGTTCTATCTTTAGAGGCTAAGGTGAACAAGTTTTCTCCCTCCGCCTTATGACACCCTTTTAGATACCTGAAAACTGCTATCATGTCCCCTCTCAGTCTTCTCTTTTCCAAACTAAACAAACCCAGTTCTTTCAGCCTTCCCAGTTCTTTCAGCCTTCTTTCAGCCATGATGATATCTTTTGACTGGTACTTTGTGTTTTGCATCAGACTGTCATTTAGTCACTGAAAGAGTGGAAGAGCTATTAAATAAAGCTCTTTGTCCTCACTGAACCTTAATGCATTGGATCAGAGCCACAGAGTCAAAAGTCAAAGTACATTTTCTTCCTCAGAACCTTAAATTCTGGTTTTATTGCACAATCAAAGAACGGGGTGTTTCCCTTCGGAAGTGATAACCTTTAGCTCTTAAACTTGGGAAACCACAGGTCTTTACCCATTTTCATTCTCTGTGCTCTTTTAAATGTATTCGTTTTCTGTCATTTTAATTAATGCTGTCTGGGGCAAACATCTTTTGAAGCTTGGGAATTTAAGGGTAACTCAGAATAAATGGAGAACTTGAAACCTCTGCCAGAGAAGTCAGATTGGCGCAGTGACTCTTGGCCTGCTTTCAAAATGCAGTTACTTTTAATTAATGGATTTTGATAAACTTACTCCCCGTTGCCCTTGCCATTTTGTTTCTCTTTTAAATTCTCTACCAATTTTAATTAAGCTCTTATTCCTATCCCTCCCATCATCCTCTTATCTGAGAACATCCCAAACATTAATTCATTTATCTACACATCCCCCCTTGAGGTAGGACAGTATTATTGTCCCCATTGTACATATAGAGAACTGAGGCACAGATAGAAATTAAGAGCTAACTTTTCAAAGGTATTTAGGTTCCTAAAGATGCAGATAGGCACCTAGTGGAATTCTCAAAAGTGTATAAGTAGGTTAGGTGCCTAACTCCCATTGACTTCAATGGGACTTAGGTGCCAAATGTGCTTAGGCAGTTCTGAAAATATCATGAGGCATCTATATGCATCTTTCAATGTCTAAATACATTTGAAAATCTGGCCTTAATAGATTGGTCAAGGTCATACAGGAAGCCTGTGGTAGAGTTGGGTATTGAACCCCCATCTCTCGGGTGTCAGTCAGTGCTGTAACCACAAAATCCTCCTCCCTTTTGGTGAGAAACTGCATATGTCAAGGGAATGGGTATGCGATGGGGTGTGGATGGGGGACTGAAATAAGCCAGCATGGGCAGAGCAGAGTACTTCTTGCCTGCCATCTAATAGCAGAGCACAATAATCATGAGTGACGAGAGAACCTTAAAGGGTCTGGAGATATGGTCTGGATTCATACTTTTCCAAACCTCTTTCATCTGGAAATCAGAATGGAAATTTCATGAGAACAGGCTTTTTGTAACAGTTCCAGGACATCCTGCTTCCAGTGGATCAGAAATACCACAAGAACAGCTTTCCTCGCAGTATTTTGGTACATTCACTTCCCTTCCTGTTTGAAACCGAGCAGCACAGAAAAGCATGAAAATGGGAAAATGCAAACAAAATGAGTGAAAGAAAAGTCTTTTCATCCTCATGAGGCATTCACGTCCCATGCGTGATGAAGGCTCAGCAGACCTATTCTTTTATTATTCAGAATGGTTCCTCCAACTCTAACAGTCAGATTGTAGGTTTAGATTTTATTTGCTTATTTTATATTCCTGGAAGGAAATTAATTACATAAAATACACATAAAATATCAATAACCATCCCAAGATAATAAAAGTTATCTTCTGTCGGCTGCTATGTGGTCTATGTGAAATGAGTTCCTATTTCTAGTGCGTAGGTGTCTTCAGCCAAGAAAATACGATCCACACGCAGCAGAGATGTCAAGGGCAAAATGGGCCTGGTGAATAAACTACTCTGTTACCTCCTAGGATGTGCATTGGTGGGATAGTACAAGAAAGTTTGCACTGCTGTTTGCCTGTGCTGTATCTGGGATATGGATAATTAAAAGGCCTGGGTCTCCAGGACTGTCAACTCAACCCCTATGAACAATGTTATTCACTTAATGAAACCAAGGGCTTAGAAGAAAAATAAAACCCTGTCGGTACGTGTTGTGCAGTTATTGATTCTCTGCTAAATGTTGTCAGTCCTGACTTGCCCATTGCTGCCAGAAGACAAAGGCCTGTGTTTCACATCCAGCAGACGTCAGAGACCTTCGTGCTTGTTTTTAAATGGAAGTTGTGTTGCTAATGGTTTGAAGAAAATCTGGTGAAAATTATCATTCAACCATCTTTTTTTGTGCCACTGCATGGCTCTGTGATCCATTGAGGTGTTTATAAAAGGAAAGCTTGCAATCTGCCGAATCTAAATATGTCACCTGTGCCTGGTACATTCATCCAGTGGTCAGAGTGTTGGGCCCCATGGTATGGAACACTTAGAACAAGTTCCACAGAGGAATAAGAAACTATTTGTCCCCGCCCTTCCTTTTCAGCTCCAGCCGTACAGATTCTTTCACTGTAACTCCAGCTGCCAGACTCAGTTCCACCCCCCCCCCCCCGAATAAATCCCTTTAGTAGGACCATAGTGTGTTCTGTGGTACATACTTGCTCATGGAAGGCAAAAGGTGGTGTAAGGCACCCCCCTTACTCCCTTGCATGGCCTACCCACATCGTGGATCACAGTGTAGAGGAGGAGGGAAGCAGCCCTTGTAGGGATGCTACTTCCCCTCCCACAGAAGAGGGTTGGAGGCAAGCAGGCTGGGGGAGCTTTGGCTCTTCCTTTCCCCAGTGCACCAGCCAATGCAGCTAGGGAGGTGCAGAGGCGGACATGATCCATGCCAGGCTGGTGCAAATTATCTCTGCTCTGGAGGAAGGGGAGAAAAAGGAAGCCACTAGAGCTAGTTGAAAACATTTCAAATGTTTTGATTTTTCAGTGAAAAATACAGGCACATTTTTGCACAAAATTTTGAAGACCTGGAGAATTTGAAGAACTTAAGAAAAGCACCAAATGTCATGAGACTCATGATAAAATTTCAAGAGGTGACAACACTGCCTTTGTGTTGAGCATGCTGATTTGGTGTTCATCTCCCTATACCTGTTCTCTGGCCCAAGGAGCAGATCAACAACCAATTCACTCAGCATTAAGGCAGGTGTGACCCTGAGTGCCAGGATCTTGGACCTCAGTATTCTGGCTTTATCCATCAGTGGTGCTAGGCATTGTAATGAACTGCCTGAATGTGTAATTGAACTGCTGCCCTCAGTTTGGAATCAGAACTGCCTTTCATAGTCTCTATTCTGCTAAGAGCAATCCTCCTTCAGCACACATGTTAAATGCCTGGGTACTTTTGGAACAGGAGCATCTGGGTTCTATCCCTATGGTTGCAAAGAAGTTCTAAGTGGTCCTAGTATGCAACGTAGTCAGAACTGTGGTTTTATAGGTAGTCATGGCTTTGCTACAGTATTATTAATCCTATTGTGCCATTGTGAAAACAATCTTCTGATTTCCAATGTCCAAATAACAGAGCATCTTTCCAACATATAGTTGTCTAAAAAACTTTTATTTTCTCTCTTTCTTTTTAGTCTAACGAGACATCAACTTCATACCTCTCCTCACAGGATTTTCTCAAAAATGCTTATGTCCTAGCAGTTCTTCTCTTCCTGGCCCTTATCCTCCAGAGGACATTTCTGCAGGCTTCCTATTACGTTACTATAGAAACCGGCATCAACCTGCGAGGTGCCTTACTGGTGAGTAAGACGTTGTTTCCGAGATCGGCATGCTGTAAAATGCCCTAGTGATGGCCCCACATTTTATTCTTTCGCTTATCTTGTCCTTTATTTGTGTGGTGTTTAACCACAGCTGAGGATTGGTACCACAATATCTTCTGGAGCTTAAAGCTTTTGCAGATCTGAGCCCTGCTAGTTTTAAACTGCCTCTGCTGTAGACTGAAAACCTTTGTTTTACTCCAAACCCTATATTTTGCTCTGGGAGTGTAGTCCCAAAATCTCTCCTGAACTCAGGTCTCCTGTTTGGCTATACAAAATGCTCTCCACCAGGTCACTTTCAGCCTAGCTTGCCTTTATTTACTGTTTACTGCTTGAAAACTTAATAGAAAACTTGCTAGAAACTCATTTTATAATTACAGGGTTTCTACCTGCCAGTTACTGTAATTGCTCTTAATTTTAGATTTGTCTGAACTTATGTTAAGCTTTATTTATATTTTTTCATCAAAAATAAGCTGTATTCCTTCTTGTCCCATATCCCTATTCTCTACATTCTGTTGTCATTTTTGTTATGTTATTGATCTCATACGAGCACCACTCCTGCAGCCCTTACTTGAAAGAACAGTCCCATCGGGCCAAATTCATTGCTGCTGAATGAGGTCTGTGTAGTCACACCATGGAGATGTTTGGCCCAGTGGGACTGCTTGTAATGGCTGCAGGAGTAACAAAAAAATTGAGGCAATAATTCTACTATTTAACCTCTATTTTCAAAAATCTCTCTCTCTGTTTGGGAACTGGGGGAATGGACAATCTCTGATACTGACATTTGCAATGTCTGGTTGCTATTGTAACTTTATATACTGTACTTTATTCCTCTGTCCAGGCAATGATATACAATAAGATCCTGAGGCTTTCCACGTCCAACTTGTCCATGGGAGAGATGACCTTGGGACAGATCAATAACTTGGTTGCCATAGAAACAAATCAGCTGATGTGGTTCTTGTTTCTGTGTCCCAATCTCTGGGCTATGCCCGTTCAGGTAGAGCATCAAAGTAAGGGCCTAATTTTTAGAAGAAAACCCCCTGGAAAACAGAAGATATTTTTAACACAATGTACATCTTTGAGATTATTTAAAACAAAAAAGTGGAAATTATACCATTGGACTATAGTTACAAATGAAGAGCTGTGACCAGGAGGAGAACTAAAGGGTAGAACTGCTGTTCACTGTCTCCTCCAAAGGCTGTGAAGTAGTATCGCTGCAGGCCAGTGGGAAGAGATTTTTCTGGGTAATATTTACAAGCCAGGGGAATTGTCTGTGAATTTTAGAATGGATTACCTGTCTTTCCCACAGCCCTATATGCCTTCCTCTGCTCATATTTGTTCCACAACTGCCACAAGTAATCTGTGCAGGCAGCTATCGTGGACCAAAATATTACTGGTTTTGAGAATTCATTTGCAGCTGTTTTATGGGGCAAGAGTGAAGAGTGTCAGAACTTGGCCCTTAATTCTGTGATCCTGTATTGCAAAGAAGGTATGGTATGTTGAGTGTTATAATGTCAGAAAGTGTGGTTAGTGATCCACAGAAAGGAACACTGATTTGAGTGTTGAGAACTAAACAGGTGCACTAGTTATCATAAACTTCTAGTTCTTAACATCTGGTTCTAATCCAATCTGGGTTGTGTACAGCAGAAGAACAGATGAATAAGAAGGAAGGAAAGACAATATTAGAGTTGGGGTAGCCAAATTTTCAAATGTGAGGAAGCAATTTAGGAGCCTAAGTCCCATTGACTTTCAATAAGACTTAGGCTCCTAAGATATTTTTGAAAAATTTACTCTTGGGCTTCTAAGTGGGGATGGGTAGGTCATAATTTATAGGTATTGTTAACAGCTGTCAAGGAAAAATAACAGGAATGAAAGCTTTGGTAAATTAGATCTACGCTATGTAAATTCATGGCACTATATAAGTCATCCATAATAATAAAGGGAACATCCACTTTTGTCATTTGTTTATTTTTAGCAGGGTCATCAAAGAGAATGTATGGTGAAAAAACAGACAATAAAGGACCTGGATGGCATAAGGCAGGGATCGGCAACCTTAGGCCCGTGGCCCGCCAGGGTAAGCACCCTGGTGGGCCAGGCCAGTTTGTTTACCTGCTGCGTCCACAGGTTCGGCCGACCGTGGCTCCCACTGGCCGCGGTTCGCTGTCCCAGGCCAATGGGGGCGGCGGGAAGCGGCGGCCAGCACATCCCTCGGCCCGCGCCGCTTCTCGCAGCCTCCATTGGCCTGGAGCGGTGAACCGCGGCCAGTGGGAGCCGCAATCGGCCGAACCTGCGGACACGGCAGGTAAACAAACCGGCCTGGCCCGCCAGAGTGTTTACCCTGGCGGGCCGCGTGCCAAGGTTGCCGATCCCTGGCATAAGGGATTAGTAACTATATAGACATTTTCACCTATAAATCACTGCTTCAAATCCAGGCTGGCTTAGAATTGTCCAAAAGGGGTTACCATATGAAGGTTTTTTCAGTTGGTCTTTGTTAATTAAACTGCTGGTTGCTCTCAGGCTAATTGTATGTAGCTTAAATTGTATGTAGCATAATGGTCACCTTTTTATCAGTCTCAGGAAAATGACAAGGACTGAATAGATATAGAAACTGAAATATCGTCTTAATCCATGGAGGTGATCCCACCAGGAAAGTGAAAGGACAGTCTGAGGAAGTTTCTATTGCCACTTCCTTTGCTGTTCCTCCAGCTCAGGGAGCAACAGGACCTAACTGACAACTCACTGAAGTTAATTGGCAGTATTTTAATTGACTTCAGTAGGCTTTGAATTAATGCCCTTGGGATATGGATGTCTTTCTCAAAGATCTGCTGTTGCTCATACAGAAGTTATGGGTTTGATGCAGAGTTTACTGGGTGATCTCCTATGGCCTGTATTATGCAGGAAGTCAAATTAAATTATCATAATGGTCCCTTCTGGCCTTAAAATCTGTAAACTGTTGTCAAGCCAGTAGCTGACACTAGCACTTAAAAAAACAAAAGTAAAAATGATAAAGTGTATATGTTATATTTTTAAAGTTCTTTTCACTGTCAAAGCATTGGGCAGCTGCTGGTATCAACAATTCACATGTTGGGGTAACAGATACTTCTAAATCAGCAGTTCAATTAGCTTCTTTCTTTCTCTGAAAAAAGACAAGGAATTAACATTTGCTAACTATGGGCTAGAGTGTGACTCCCCCTAACGCAGTCAGGCAGAGAAATATGGGTGCCGTCTCATCCTGAAGCAGAGGAATTGGATCTCTGAGGGATGTTTCTGAGGAACAATGACTTCCAATGCTACTCCTGGGGTGAGGCAGTTTATGGCTGAGGCTGATGTTACAATCTAATCCTAAATATAACGTCATCAAACCATATCCTCCTGGTCTTGAATAAATCATGGGGGTTGGTCCTACAAGTTGCTGAGTGTATCCAGAAAGGTGCTGAACACCCTCGAAGGCACCCGAAAGGATGGACTGGGCCCTGAGTAAGGACAGCAGGATTTGCCTCAGGCCCGAATTGCCACTAGGCACCTCGTCTATCTGCCTGCTAAGGAAAGGATTTTTATGTATGTAAATAATACTCTGCAAAATCTTAAACCTGACTGGATGTTAGTGGTTTGACTATGCAATGGAAAGACATGTTTAATTGAATTCATTAGTTTACTGAAAAGGTGAAACAAATAAAAGTAGGGAATCAATCCCGCATGCCCTTTCTGACATGAGTGGCCCTTATTCATATCAGTACCTCCCCTGGCCCTGATTCTCTTTTACAATAGGACTCACTCTGGCAGTGGAAAGGTACCTTAAGTTGAATGTAAATGTAATTTATATCCACTTTAAGGCCCCTTTAAGTGGTGTAAAGGGGCTTTTGTACAAATAAGAATCAAGCCCACCAACTCCAGAGCACTACTGGCTTAACAGCTAATATGTCACTGCATGCTTGACTCTTTGGGGCAGACACTATCTTTTCATTCTGTGTTTGTACAGCGCCTATCACATTGGAGTCCTTGTCCATGACTTGGGTAGGTAGGTGCTACCACAATACAAATAAATAATGATAATAAAGGTTTGTAGAAACTTTCCCTAGAATTTCAAAACTTAACTTCTGAAGTAAATTATAAGTGAGGTTTTATTTAAATTCATGCAAATTCTATGTATTATTAGACTATATAGTCTGAGAGGATTTTTTTCGCATTGCTGTCTTGTAGGGGTCCTGAAATGTATTCCTTTTCCTATGTGCCTTTTTCCTCCTTAGATCATAATGGGCGTGATCCTACTCTATAACTTACTTCGAGTAAGTGCATTGGTTGGTGCTGCTGTTATTGTATTGCTCGCTCCAATACAGTATTTCATAGCTACAAAGTTGGCTGAGGCGCAGAAGAGCACTCTTGTAAGTAATTTATTTTAGTGATGCCTGTGGTCCAGTAGTTAAAGCAGAGAACCAGGAATCAGGAGTTCTGGATTCTATTTCTGGTTTTTCAAATATTTTGCTGTGTACGTTTGGGTAAGCCATTTAACTTTTTTGTCCCTCAGTTTCCAGATCTGTAAAATAAGGGTAGTAATATTTGCCTACTTCACAAGTTGTTTGCAAAGTTATTTGTGATCCTCAGATGAAAGGTGCTATAGAAGAACAAAGTATTATTACTTATAGAAAACTAAGAACTATATTTTGGGAATGTTTATTATTAATTAAATGAACCACATAATTAATTTTGATTTTTAAATTTTTATTTATTTATTTTTGGACTGCCAACAAACAATTTCAATGTAATACAATGGAAACTGTACAATGGTAACATTTTCAACTGTTTTTTAAGAGGTGCATTAAATACAATATATATTACACTCTTTAGGTGGTGTTACCAATACACAGAGTTACATTCTTGCTGACATTCCTGATTCCTAGAGTTCTGATCATTTGAATACCCTCTCCTCCAATATTCACCTATAACAATGACATCAAAGGCATGTTCAGTGAGCACGTTGGGGAAAGGAAGGAGAAAGAAATATCTAACTTTTAGCAGAATACTTCTGTATTGTGATTGAAGTTCTACAGAATGGGGAGTTCCTTAACAAGATAGGCACTCATGAGACCATTTATTGCTGAGTTAAATTTGCATGGAAGAAATTCACTCCTGCGCTGCGGGCCAGCACAAAGCTTATGAACTACTCAGGTCCTTTTTAAGCCTTGAAAATAAGGACTTAGGCCCTGGTCCTCAAATGTATTTAGGATCTTAACTTGTATGAAAATCAGTGGAAGTTAGGAGCCTAAATACCTTTTGAGGATCTGGGGCTAGGTCCTGATTCAGCAGTTCATCCCTTGTCAGCAAAACATTTAAGCACATGCTTAAATACTGTACTGAACTTGGGCCTTAAAGTGGTATATGCACCTTGTGCTGACCCTTTTTACAGAGATGAATTTCACCCCATCTGAGTAGCTTGATCATTTCTCTATCTATCCTTTAGATGCCATGGAGCCTATTGTTTTCTAATTCAAATGATGTACTGTATGGAATGTCAGCAATTAATAAAAATAATAAAATATAGAAATGAAATATTAAATCATGCAAATAAGTCCTTTTGAAATAGATCACATCAACTACTGTATAACACTCTACCCAAAAGTCTCTTGCATTTCTGAATAACCTCCGTACTCATATTGGATCAGTCCCTATTGCACACTCTCCATCAATGGGAAACGATTCTACAGTCTAATGAAGCTCATCGACTGGAAATTTATCCTAATTTTAAATTTTCTTAATACCTAGACTGTTACCATCTCCCCCTCATATCTTAATTGTCAGTTAGCCAAGCTAAACATATCTGGGCCTGATCCTCAGTTTGATTGACCCCAGTGGACGTATGCCAATTTACACTGGCTGAGGATCTATCTTTTATACTTTTTTTCAGACATAATTCCCTCCACCCCTTTGATCTTTCTTGTTCTTCTCTGAATTCCTCCCAACTTGTTAATGTATTTTGGTAATAATGTGCCCAAAACAGATGAACACAATATTGCTGATGAGTGGCTATTACTTAAATAAATCAATAAAATAAGCACATATTATGTGAATCTTCTGTACGCAGTCCAAAACTGGTCTTTTTGAGGCAATACCACATTGCAACCTCAAATGTAATTTTTTGTTCATTACCAATTGTCCATCTTTTTTCTTCTTCAGTATTATCACTCCCAGGTTTCATTCTCTATTTAGATACATAGGTTTCAGGTTATTTTCCCCAAGATATATTAGTTTTGATTTTTTTCAATGCAGAATCACTTTTATTTTCTTCTCATGACTTTAAAGTCTCTAAAATCGTCAAGGAACATGAAATTGTATATTATTTCAGTATGTATAGTACTTAGAGGCATATACTAGGTCATGAGTAAACCCAGTTGCAATACTTTGGCTAATTTTAGAACAAAAGTGATAGAAAAAAGCATTCTTAATAAAAATAATTTAAAAATATTAATTTTGTAATTTGTAATTTCTTACTTTTTTAATGTAAAGGATTATTCTACTGAGAGATTAAAGAAAACCAATGAGATCTTGAAAGGCATTAAGTTGTTAAAGTTGTATGCCTGGGAGCACATATTTTGCACTAGCGTAGAGGAAACAAGAACCAAGGAGCTCATAAGTCTCAAAACCTTTGCGCTGTACACATCTCTTTCCAGTAAGTAATTCTGTTCTAGGGGCAGTATTGTTGTTTGTAACATAACTCTTAGATATGGATTTATCTCTCAATAGTAAATTCCTTTTGAGACTTCAGTTGAAGCAAGATGCCTGTACTTATGGTAGTGGCTATTTTGTTATGAAACATGATGGAAAATAAAAGACACGACAAATAACACAACAGGAAGCTTGACATTGTTTGGTGGATTTTGTTACTGTTATTGTTTAACTTGTAAAAGGTTTTTTGCAACCTTAGTTATGAGATTTTACATTAATAAGTACTGAGATAACATCAGCAGGTGTGATTGGGACAGACATAAGTTAGGAACTAAAATAAATTACATTCCTTGTAATGAGGTAGAGTTGAGGGAAATGGCCCCAATATTTGTAGTAAATTGTTCTTTCAAAGCAATTTTTGGCTGTGATACATTATAATTCTGCAGTTCATATGAAAATATTTTATTTCAATTCACTAAAATGTAGAAACTATAACATTTCTTGGTTCGTTTGTTTGTGTATTTAAGACCTAAGTCAGACATGGAAGGAAATTTCTTCCTGTTAAGGAGTTTTCCTTTGGGAGTTTTAATGGATAGGAAACAACATTTGAGGTTGAAGTCCTCAACTAACATATTATTTAACTGACTATGCTTGGGTTTGGTATAAAGTATTGAAAAATAATACTAAGATCATTTTTTGTACAGTTCAAATAGTCCAATGCATATTTTATTTCTTTCAACAGTTTTTATGAATGCAGCCATCCCAATAGCAGCTGTTCTTGCAGTAAGAAAATATTTTTCCCCTTTATCTGAAAAGAAATTAAAAACACTGTCATTGTTTATATAGGACCTACTTTTCACAGAAACAATATGTAAATTAGTATGTCCCTGCTGGCTGCCTAGCAGTATTACACTAACAAACTCAATTCCCAATTTACAACACCTGAGATTTGGACTTGTGAAAAGGGAAGCAAACAAAAAGCAACATTAATTTCAGTCTTCCGCAGAAACCAAACAGAATATCAAAATGTGGCTAAACTGGAAGGGGACAGACTAGTTTTGAGAATAAGTCTTATTTTGGGCTTTGTATTTTGGGGTGTTGCTGTTCCATTGTCTATGGGTGAAATTTACTCTGGGCCCAGTACAAGGCCTAGTCAATTTAAATCATCAAAATAAGTCATGGTTGGACTTAAGTGGGACATAAGTTTGCACTAGCCCTTTGCACAAAAATGAATTTCATGACTAATGCTCTGGGGAAATACCTTTACCCTTCATGCTGGGCAGTAAGAAATGTTTATACACCAAACACTGAGGTCCTTATTCAGTTTGTACTCAGCCTCTACTCAGGCAAAATATTTCGATAGGTGTTTTTCCCCCTGTTTTGAGCCAGCCTGTGTAGCCTGACATCCTTTTCACTAATATTCCCTTGTTTTGATGTGACAGACCTTTGTGACCTATGAATATCAAAATGAGGCGACACTGCAGCCATACCAGGCCTTTGCATCACTGTCGTTGTTTCACATCCTGGTCACACCGCTGTTCCTGCTCTCCACCGTGGTTAGATTTGCAGTCAAGGCCGTCATAAGGTATGGTTGAAACTATAATAAAAGAACAGAATTATCAGACATATATATGAACATGCTTTGTTGGGGAAGAGTCAACATGGCTTTAGTAAAGGGAAATCATGCCTCACCAATCTATTTAAATTCTTTGGGGGTAAACAAGCATGTGGACAAGGGTTATCCAGTGGATGTAGTGTACTTGGACTTTCAGAAAGCCTTTGACAAGATCCCTCACCAAAAGCTCTTAAGCAAAGTAAGCAGTCGTGGGGTAAGAGGGAAGGTCCTCTCGTGGATCAATAACTGATTAAAAGACAGGAAACAAAGGGTAGGAATAAATGGTCAGTTTTTGAAATGGAGAGAGGTAAATAGCAGGGTCCCCCAAGGGGCTGTACTGGGACCAGTACTGTTCAACATAGTCATAAATGATCCGGAAAAGGGGGTAAACAGTGAGGTGGCAAAATTTGCAGATGATACAATATTACTCAAGGTAGTTAAGTCCAAAGCAGACTGCAAAGAGTTACAAAAGAATCTCACAAAACTGGGTGATTGGGTGACAAAATGGCAGATGAAATTTAGTGTTGATAAATGCAAAGTAATGCACATTAGAAAACATAATCCCAACTATACATACAAAAAAGATGGGGTCTAAATTATCTGTTACCACTCACGAAAGAGATCTTGGAGTCACTGTGGATAGTTCTCTGAAAACATCTGCTCAATGTGCAGCAGCAATCAAAAAAGCTAACAGAATGTAAGAAACCATTAGGAAAGGGATAGATAATAATAAGAAAAGATATAATGCCACTGTATAAAGCCATGGTATGCCCACACCTTGAATACTGCATGCAGTTCTGGTTGCCCCATCTCAAAAAAGATGTATTAGAAATGGAAAAGGTTCAGAGAAGGGCAACAAAAATGATTAGGGATATGGAACAGCTTCTGTATGAGGAGAGATTAAAAAGACTGGGACTTTTAAGCTTGGAAAAGAGATGATTAAAAGGGGATATGATAGAGGTCTATAAAATCATGAACATTGTGGAGAATGTGAATAAGGAAGTATTATTTACCCTTTCACATAACACAAGAACCAGGGGTCACCTGATGAAAATAGGCAGCAGGTTTAAAACTAACAAAAGGAAGTACTTCTTCACACAACACACAGTCAACCCATGGAGCTAATTGTGAGGGGATGTTGTGAAGGCCAAAAGTGTAACTGGGTTCAAAAAAGAATTAGATAAGTTCATGAAAGATGGCTCCATCAGTGACTATTAGCCAAGACGGTCAGAGATGCAACCCCATGCTCTGTGTGTTCCTAAACCTCTGACTGCCAGGTGCTGGGATTGGATGACAGAGGATAATTGCCCTGTTCTGTTCATTCCCTCTGAAGCTTCTAGTATAGGCCACTGACAGAAGACAGGATACTGGGCAAGATGGACCATTGATCTGACCCAGTATGGCCATTTTTATGTTCTTATATTAAAGAGATCTCTTTACACTTATCTGAGAAAGAGACAGGATGAAGGGGACTTAACTTGGTTATTCAAAATGATGAAAAGGCATAAAGAAAAAAGACCAGACACTCCGTTTTACTGCATCATATGAGAACAAGGAAATGGTCAATAAAGTTAATGGCTGGAAAATTATTATTGAGGCAAATCTTGAAGTCCTTACGCCAGGCCAGACTGTCCTGATTTGGATTGTAGCTCATATCTTCCTTCCTAGCCTCACCCATCATGCACTGGTCAGCCACAATTGCTCACAGATGGCTAGCAACACTAGAAGGGGAAGAGAGGGAGAAGCTGGGGGGTAAACAAAGTGATGGCTATCTAACAGGTCTGGCCCTTGACATCGGGGGGAGCAGTCTACTCCTATTTCTCCCCAATGCAAGGGGTGGAATAGTGACTGTGCTTTATGATGGAATTCTATCCATAACCAGGACCGGCTCTAGGCACCAGCAAAGCAAGCACGTGCTTGGGGCGGCACAATTCCAGGGGCGGCATTCCGGCCACAGTTGCACTCTTGGAGCTTGGAGAGGCAAAAAACCTAGAGCTGGCCCTGTCCATAACACTGGGTCTCTTTTTGGAAAGGACCATTGGCATGAACAGGGGGCAATAGCTCATCTGGAAAGCCATTCTAATCATTAATGTTACACCAGGGATAGCAGTGGAGTCACTCCTGATGTACACTGGTATGAGAGGAGAATCAGACCCAAAGTGGGCACCAAGGAATTGGATAGCTCATCAGGGAACGATGCACTTGTGTCTGCTCTGAGTTCTGTGAAAAGGTTGTGACTTTGAGGGGATTGTCAAGTATCAGAGGGGTAGCCGTGTTAGTCTGGATCTGTAAAAAACAACAAAGAGTCCGGTGGCACCTTATAGACTAACAGACGTATTGGAGCATAAGCTTTCGTGGGTGAATACCCACTTCATCAGACGCAGTGGGTATTCATCTGACGAAGTGGGTATTCACCCACGAAAGCTTATGCTCCAATACGTCTGTTAGTCTATAAGGTGCCACAGGACTCTTTGTTGCTTTTTGAGGGGATTGTGATGCTGAGGCTGCACTCTGGGTTCCCACTCCCAACTTACAGGAAAGAGATGGAGGAGAGGGAGGCCTGGCCTGCCAGACTGCCTGGAGAAGCCTTGGTGGGGTTATAGAGTAGCATGGAAGAACAGTGGGGAAGGTGGAAGGAGAGGGAGTGTAACAGTTCAGGGCAACTGCACCTGTATTTCCCCCTCTATGGTCCACCAAGGACACCCACTCTCAGGCTTCCGGCTCTACAGGCAGCTGTCATCTCTCTTGGGCGGAGATATTTGTGTCACTCCCTCCTGACGAGGGTATTTCCAGGCTGCACAGTTCCCTGCCTACACTGTGAATTCCCCAATAAGTCAGACTGCCTAAGCAGGCCTGCCTTGCTTTTCTTCTCAGAAGCTATAAGCAGTGTAATTGCCCACAGTTACAAGGTAACACAGCTTTTTCAAAGCAAGAACATTTATTCTGGAGATGAAAGCATTACAGAGAAAATATATTAAAAAGAACCTACAAACATGCGAATAAGCTTACCAGAGATCACCCCAGTTCCAACAAGGGCTCCAGTAGGAGTCAGCCCTTCATATCCCACCAGACTGTTTCTCTGTGGTTACAAGTTCCTGATGGCATTGGCTCAGAACAAGCACTCCCATGAATCTGTGGGCTACTCCTTTATACACTTTGGCCCTCTGATCTTGTCCTCATTTAACTGGTGATCAGCAGACAAAGGTCCCCTCCTCAGGGTGAAGATTCAAAAGGCTGAGTTCTTGCATAACCAAGGGGTACATTTGCAAACAATTCCTAGAGATTTCCTGGGAAACCCACTTAACTTTAAAAGTTCATTCTTGTCCAGCCCATTGTTTCAAATAGTCCTTTGAAGCTCATAACACTTCTCATTATATTAGCCATGTCTTCCCCCTAGAGACATTACATACAATCCCACAACAATACATAAACATTTGCATTTTTAATACAAAGAACTCCTAAAATAGTTTAACTTAATTCAATACAAATGTTGGCATACTGTGGGGATACGTTTAACTTAATTCAATGGGGTTTGTCCAGGATATAACAGGAAATTGCCATATGTGCTACAGGGAGAAGCACTAGTGGAAAATCATAGAAGTCACAAAATCTGTGATTTTATCAAACTTTGCCATGATTTAAGTATGACATTTCCCAAAATATATAGCCTGACAAAACAGCTCCCCTAGGGGTGGGTGACTGAGCAATTCCTCTCTAGTTTGCTGGTTAAGAGACTGAAATGTATTGTCCTATGTTGATTCTGCAGTGGCCTGTGTGAAAGGAATTGTAGTTATGCAGGTGTATATATCATAAAACTACCACCACAGCTGGCACAAATTGACACCCTTGCTGGCAGAGATGCCATGCACTGACAGGATCTGAAAACTGAGCTAAACTTCCCACCCTCATACATAGTCCCTCCAAGTCTAGGTTGAGGCACTCTGGCAAAGTATTGTATTGTTGCTGCTGCCTCTGTTTGGTGTATAACAATAATAACAAACAACAAACCCCAGGACATTAGTCTTCTGAGCCCTCCCTCACCATTCACCAGCACTCGGTTCACTAACAAATTAAATAATCAGTGTTTTGTTTTTGTTGAAGAGGGAGCAGGGACACATTTGAGGTTTTTCCTGGGTTTAAAATGATTTCGGACTCATGGAAAATCTCATGCCCCTTTATAAATCACTCTAGCCTCCCCATCACTCCTCCTCCCTCTGTGCTATGTTTAGTGCTGTCCTAATATCCCCATGGTGTGTGTGTTTCATTTACTATCCTTAGCCACCCCAAAGGACGTTATTGAAAGACCCTATTTGCCAAAACAAACCTCACCCATTGGAAAATTTATTTCCTATCATCTTTCTCCCATGAACCTAGAAACTCCCAAGTGCAGAGGCACGAGGAATGTGTGCTTGGCCACTCCCCCATCATCAATCATATAAATTGATAGGATTAAGCGCTTGTCCCTAATATGAATAAGTGCTTATACTTTGGCCAGACCAGTTATTTCACTTTAAGAATTAGCATAGCTTTGGTGACAGAAGAGTTTTTGACTGTGGCTGAAATAAATGTTTGGCCCATGCCTTCTAAGGCAGTAGGTCAATGTCATTGCATGTTCCTTTAGTGCATTCGCATAATAAGAGTTACATTGATTAGTGTGTCCATTCCTTATGGAGTTGGCTCAGCTTCTTCCCACTGCCTGTTGAAGAGGCTCCTGTCACACTGCGTGGTGATAAACTCTGGATTTGGATATACTGTAAAGGGCTTTTCATAGCCACGCTTCTCTCACCAGTTGGTTGGGCTTTCCCCTTTGCTCCATGCCCCTGGGGTGAAGTGAAGACTGAGGCAGCCCCAAAAGGCTAATGAGTAACTATGCAGATTATTTTTTTTAAAGAATAACATAGCAAGAATAGCATGCGTTCTGCAAGCCACAGAGCTCTTGCTGGTGGATTGCAGAGAGCTGGTTAGTCACGTGGTGTCAGCTCTTCTCCTCATTTCCAGTTGCTCTTATTGCAATAAAATAAAGTTTGAAAATGCATTGACTACTTTCATACTGTTCTTTTTTCCATGCAAATAATTGCCACAAGGATGCTATGCAATCCAAAAGGGAGTGGAGGTAGTCCATGCAATCATGAAGTTTGAGTATTCTGATCCGGTGATCGAAGCACAGATCATTACAAGTTTACCCAAGGAAATCTGGCATTCACTCATTGTCTTTTTTTTTTTTTAAAGCGTACAGAAGCTGAATGAATTTCTCATAAGTGATGAGATTGGAGATGACAGCTGGAGAAGTGCAGAAAGCTCTGTGACCTATGAATCCTGTAAGAAGCATACAGGACTTGTAAGTTCTCTTTTCTGACATGGCAGCTCAAAAAGGGGGAGACAGCATGGCCAACTGGAGTGGCTGCTGACCTGGGACTCAGGAGACCTGGGTTTTGAGCCTGGCTTTGCCACTCACCAACTGTCTGACTTGGGGAAGTCATTTTATCTCTCTGTGCTTCCAGTTTCTTTCTATCCTTTGCCTATCTTGCTTGCTTAGTGTGTGAGGTCCTCAGGAAAGGGGCTCACATTATGTGTTTTTACAGTGGGGCAGGCCCCTGCTCTTACTTAAGCATTAATAAAAAAGAAAAATGTTAAGAAATGACTTGATTGATGTAGCATTCAGACTTGGCCCTCTCAGTTTTAGTTTATTGTTCTAAATATCCCATGTAGCCTTCATATTGTTACAAGTATTGAATTCTTTCTTTACTTTACCACCCATGATGTGCCAGATTCTTTCCAGACATTCAAGTAGGGTCAGTCACTGCTTCGAGGAGCTCACAATCTAAAGACAGACAAAAATTATGGGGGGAGGGAGAGGAAAGAATAAGCAATGTATGTAGAAGTCAGATTGATTCTCTGTAAGCAGCCCAGCAAGAGTGAGTCTTTAAGAGGGACTGAAACAGAGTAGGAGCTTTGCGGACAAGCTCAGGAAGGTTGTACCATGCCTAAATGGTCATGTGGAAGAAGTTACAGAGGCAACTGAGAAGCTAAGCTGACAAATGGGAGGATGAAGCTGGGTAGATTTGAAGAGGACCGGGAGCAACACTGAATTTAACAAAGAAGGATAAGGAGGGATGGGGCAGAATTATGTAGAGCACTGCAGATGCTGACAAGAAGTTTAAATTAGATAGTATAAAAAATGGGGGGATTTGAAGAGACTCCACTGACTTCAGAGGCAGTTGAGGGCATTCAGCCCCTTGTGAGAGACACTTAGCTCCTCACAGTGTTGTGCCTTTGTTACAACACATGTTGAAATACCCTGTTACTATTCACATGTTCTTCTCTTGACCTAGATTGGTAGGAGGGAAGGGAACAGGCTATTTTGTTTCAAAGGAACCTGAATGTTGTCATCTTATGAGAATTTCAACTTCTCTTCTTTCTGTGCTTTTTCATGTAGCATACCAAAGCTATAAACAGGAAACAGCCCTTAAGGCATCAGCTGGACAGCTATGAGCAGCCACCGAGGAGACAGCCACGTCCCTTCGAGACAGATGATATTGCAATCAAGGTAGTTTGAATTCATGGATTCATTCTTCACATGGAGGGGAGCCTCATGATCTGGAGTAAACTGGTAACAAAGTGCCCAAATCCTGCAGTCCTTCCAAATGCAAATCTTTCACTGCAAGATCAGGTGTAAAATACTTGGATAAAAGTGTGCTCAAAATACACTTACACCAGGCTATTTGCTGGAAATCATCAGTTCCCTTTAATGCCTCTATTTTTTCTCAGTAGCAAGTGATATTGTGATTCTGAAAGAACAAGAACCACATGATCAAATATACTATAGGTTCTTCTTTTAGTTCCCCCTGCTAGCCCACTCCTAGACTCAAAGCTTTTGTACCATAAGGTCATTTTTCACATTCATTGCTGATGTGGGTAAAGTTTTTGTCTGAACATGCACTAACTGTTCCCACAGGTTCTGACTAGATTCAGACTAAATAGATGCACAGGTTTCAAACACGCCCTTTGGTCCAAGTTCTGCCTATGGATGCCCTTCTTGTGTGAGGGAGAATAGCCCATAGCCCTGTTAACTTCAAAGGGAGTGTACAAATCCAAAGGCAAAATATGGCCCCAGTGTCTACTTTTTTTTGTCCTCTGTAAACCTTGTGAGTATCCTGTTTATACTCTGTGTGCTCCATCTCTTCCCTTGATATAATGCTGCATGGATTTTTCTCTGCAAGAGGTGATTGGGCCCATGAGTTTTACCTGGAGACTGTCCCTTTAATAAAGGGATGTTCATATAATATATGCACGAGTTGTTTTTCCTTCACAATCTTTGCGTTGTTTTGCCATCTCCCCTTATTTGACTTGCACTTTTTCATGTGACCATACTTGAATATGTTTTATCACATTTTTTAAAGTGATCTTTTCCTTTTAATCCAGAACTAACAATTGTAAATTATTTATTGAGGTGTTTGCACTTCTAATATATGAAATTATTTTGTAGGTTACCAATGGATATTTTTCATGGGGAAGCGGCTTAGCCACATTATCCAATATAAACATCAGGATCCCAACAGGTAGGATTAATGTGCACCTTAAATGCTAAACATGTGAAACTGTGTATTTGCTGTAATGACCATTCCTTGCATACATAGTCCAAAGCACAAAGAAACATAGGATTGGAAGGGACCTCGTGGGTCATTGAGTCCAGTCTCCTGCTATCACAGGCAACTTTGTCATATGATCACATTAATAAATTTATCAAGATCCATCTTGGAACAAGTTAGGTTGTGTGCCCCCACTGCTCCACCCAAAAAATAAACATGAACAGATTGGTGTCAAGGTAACACCGACAGCCCCCAGTTGTCAGAGTGCAGGATTGAATCTAGGACCTCTGGAGCTTAGTGCATGAGCCTGTACTGCATGAGCTAAAAGCCAACTGCTTGTTAGCCAACACTGTAGAGCAGACTCATTAATTGCTCTCTAAGTGGTCTTGGTGCCACTAGGTGGGACAGAACACCACACCCAGAAGGTGTGTGGGTTACATCAAGAAATATAAAGAGAAGGATGTAAAAGGTTAAGAAATCTAGTTCATGGAACTATATCATAACTCCAAAGAACGAAAAAATAATGGATAGAAATAAAAATGTCCACACTGGGTCAGACCAATGATCCATCTAGCCCAGTATCTTGTGTTCTAACAGTGGCCAATGCCAGATGATTCAGAGGGAATGAATAGACCAGGGCAATCATCAAGTGATCCATCCCCTATTGTCCAGTCCCAACATCTGACAGTCAGTGGCATTGGGACACCCAGAGCATGGGATTGCATCCCTGACCATCTTGGCTAATAGACACTGATGGACCTACCCTCCATGAACTTACCTAATTCCTTTTTGAACTCAGTTATAGTTTTGGCCTTCACAATATCCACTGGCAATGAATTCCACAGGGTAACTGTTCATTATGTGAAGAAGCACTTCCTCGTGTTTGTTTTAAACATATGGCTAATAATGAAAAAAATTGCCAGTTTCAAAACAATAGGTCTACTTGGCCATCAGTGCATGTGTATATAAATAAAACAGACAACAGCATAACTAAGGCCAGTACTGAGAGGAATTTTAAACAGGCTAATCACACAAAATGGTAGTTATTAAAAAGTGCCAGAGGTGTTAAAATACGCCCCCCCCCACACACACACACAATTTGGCAAGACAAACCCACATAGGAAACTTGGGGTATTGTTATTAATTTTAATAATTATTACTATAAAACTTTGGTTCCCAAGATCGGTCTCTCAATAAATCACTCAGTGTTGTTTTTTTTAATATATATATTCCAGCAGGTTTATACAGTACACTTACATCATGGAGATACTGTATGCCTGAACCTTTTCTTTCAAAATTAGCTCACAGGTGGATACATGCGAAATTGCCATTCAGAGAATATAAAGGGTAGCAACAACTGCAGCAAGCTATTTTTAATTTTAACTGGATTAGTGTTCTATCATTTGGTTCTCCTTTCTTTATTTGGTTTATGATTATTATAGGTCAGATGACAATGATTGTGGGTCAAGTTGGCTGTGGGAAGTCTTCACTTCTTCTGGCTATACTTGGTGAGATGCAGACTCTGGAAGGAAAAGTTCACTGGAACAAGTAAGTTTCCAATAGCTTCTAATTGCTGTTTTAATTTTAAGCACCAACACCTCATAATAAGAAATGTAGAACATGTTAAATCATCATCCAAAATCCTCCCTGCAAGCCTTTACCAGTACATTCACACCAGATCTATTGTGATGCAGCTGGTGATGTTTCATTTGTGACAGAAAGTGAGAGCTTGAGCTGGGCAAATAATTGATTTTTCAGTTCAATGGCAGTTCTGAAATTTTTTTTAAAAAATGCTTTGGGTTGAACCAAACCTGAAATATTTCAGCATTTTTAGTGAATCAAGAAAGCCTGTTTTGGGTCTGTTCCAGAGTGTGAATTTGAACCTAGGTCTCCTATATCCCACCTCAGTGCCCTCACCACTGGGCTAAATATTATTAGGGGTATTAGGGAGAGAGAAAGGGAAGGAGAGACAGCAACCAGCACCACCAGCACCACCTCTATCACCGCTCCTCTTCCTCCTCCAACCATTTTGTGAAAGGCTGAAACTATTCATGTCAGATTCACAAATAGTCTTGGGCTGATCAAAACTGTATTTTTCATCAAATAAACTCTTAGTCTGAAAAAATTCACCCCGCCCCAGTGGTAGATTTACAGCATGGTGCTTGAAGGAAGGGATGGAAAGGGAATCTGAATATAGTTAAAACCAGTTGAGTAGTTAGTCTCAAATACACTGACCTTATTTTATGACCTAAGTGGAAAGAATCAATTACTCTATGCATGGGTGTCGGGTATAATAGGCCAGGGGATGCTAAGCCTCCCCAAACCCAAGTGGTGGCCCTGCCCACACTCCACCCCAAGTCCCCGTCCTTGCTCCACCTCTCCCCAGAAGCCAGTGGGGGCTCAGCTTGGGCCCGTGACCCGGAGCTTGGGGCTCGGGCTGGCCAGCAACTCGGGGCAGTTCAGGCCACAGTCGGAGTCTCGGGGCTATTCTGGCTCTGGGCGAGGGGGAGTGGGTTAGAGGTGGGGCCTCAGGTGTGTGAGGGGGGGTAAGGCTGGGGCCTCGGGTGGGGGGGCAGAGGGCTAGCCTCTGTGAATGAGGGGTTCACCCACTGCCCATGACTCTAAGTGTAAAACATGTGCTATACAGTACAGTGTAATGCATCTGGGGTGAAATCCTGGCTCCACCGAAGCCAATGGGAGCTTTGCCATTGACTTCAGTGGAGTCAGGATTTCACCGCTGGTGTGTGATCTTCATCCGTTGAGCATTCTTTCCATGTCCATTCCATCTCAGACTTGCCATGATGCAAGTACATTGGTCTATAACACTGGTCTACAATTTTTGAGAAGTCGTCTGCTTCAGAGATAAAATGTGCTATTTATTATGTATTTTGAATTCAAATATGACAATTAAAACAACTGATTGGCTACTGTTTCTAAGATATTTAAGTTTTTACATTTTATGTCTATGTATATTGTGTAGATAGTAGAGTTTTAATCATAAATTGTAAACCTAGGTCTTTTCATGTGTTTATGGTTGCTTTACATGATAATATTTCACCTGTCCTGTTTATGTAACACTTTAAAAATCAGCAAAAGGGTTGTATAAATAAAATTTATTATGAAACAAAAGGCAACAAACTATTCTGTACATAGTTTAGTCCTATTCAGTGTCTACTCGGCGCTTCTTGGCTTGTCTCTTGTATTCATTAAATGGAGCATCTCTTGTCACTGTCCAGCAATAGTCTGCAAGCATTGATGGGCTCCATTTGCCCTGATAGCGTTTCTCCATTGTTGCAATATCCTGGTGAAATCGCTCGCCGTGCTCGTCGCTCACTGCTCCGCAGTTCGGTGGGAAAAAATCTAGATGAGAGTGCAAAAAATGTATCTTTAGTGACATGTTGCAACCAAGGCTTTTGTATGCCTTGAGGAGGTTTTCCACCAACAACCTGTAGTTGTCTGCCTTGTTGTTTCCGAGAAAATTTATTGCCATTAACTGGAAGGCTTTCCATGCCGTCTTTTCCTTGCCACGCAGTGCATGGTCAAATGCATCATCTCGAAGAAGTTCATGAATCTGAGGACCAACAAAGACACCTTCCTTTATCGTAGCTTCACTTAACCTTGGAAATTTTCCACGGAGGTACTTGAAAGCTGCTTGTGTTTTGTCAATGGCCTTGACAAAGTTCTTCATCAGACCCAGCTTGATGTGTAAGGGTGGTAACAAAATCTTCCTTGATTCAACAAGTGGTGGATGCTGAACACTTTTCCTCCCAGGCTCCAATGACTGTCGGAGTGGCCAATCTTTCTTGATGTAGTGGGAATCTCTTGCACGACTATCCCATTCGCAGAGAAAACAGCAGTACTTTGTGTATCCAGTCTGCAGACCAAGCAAGAGAGCAACAACCTTCAAATCGCCACAAAGCTGCCACTGATGTTGGTCATAGTTTATGCACCTCAAAAGTTGTTTCATGTTCTCATAGGTTTCCTTCCTATGGACTGCATGACCAACTGGAATTGATGGCAAAACATTGCCATTATGCAGTAAAACAGCTTTAAGACTCGTCTTCGATGAATCAATGAACAGTCTCGCTCATCTGGATCGTGAACGATGTTGAGGGCTGCCATCACACCATCGATGTTGTTGCAGGCTACAAGATCACCTTCCATGAAGAAGAATGGGACAAGCTCCTTTTGACGGTCACAGAACATGGAAACCCTAACATCACCTGCCAGGAGATTCCACTGCTGTAGTCTGGAGCCCAACAGCTCTGCCTTACTCTTGGGTAGTTCCAAATCCCTGACAAGGTCATTCAGTTCACCTTGTGTTATGAGGTGTGGTTCAGAGGAGGAGGTGGGAGAAAATGTGGGTCCTGTGACATTGATGGTTCAGGACCAGAAGTTTCATCCTCTTCCTCTTCCTCGTCTGACTCAAGTGAGAATGATTCTGGTGCATCAGGAACCGGCAGTCCTTCTCCGTGGGGTACTGGGCATATAGCTGATGGAATGTTTGGATAATGCACAGTCCACTTTTTCTTCTTTGACACACCTTTCCCAATTGGAGGCACCATGCAGAAGTAACAATTGCTGGTATGATCTATTGGCTCTCTCCAAATCATTGGCACCGCAAAAGGCATAGATTTCCTTTTCCTGTTCAACCACTGGCGAAGATTTGTTGCACAAGTGTTGCAGCATATGTGTGGGGCCCACCTCTTGTCCTGATCTCCAATTTTGCAGCCAAAATAAAGGTGATAGGCTTTCTTAACCATAGTGGTTATACTGTGCTTTTGTGATGCAAAAGTCACTTCACCACAAACATAGCAGAAGTTATCTGCACTGTTCACACAAGTACGAGGCATCTCTGATCACTTTGGCTAAACAGAAATGTGTCCCTTTGCAAAATCAAACACTGACAAATAAGAGAGCACGACACTGTATGATTTCTAGAGCTGATATAGGGCAATTTGTTCAGCAGAGTGATGTAAGCTTCGTTATGATTGCATCATCCATGACTTCTAGGAATAAGATGATGCAATTCATATCATGTATGACGCAATACCAGCTTCAGATTGCATCATTCATTGTTTTGCCTAAAAAGCAAGTACTGTCCAAACCCAGTCATAGATTTATTCATAGATCCAGTCAAAGATGTATTTTAGTCATTTCTGGTTTAAATTGAGATCCCTTCCCTTTATAACTCACTTATCCTCCGCCATTCCCAAGTCAAGGGTCGTATATACTGACCCAATAGCATATCTTGAAAACTAGAGCCAATCAACAATTTTAAGCATCATTTTCGTTCTCAGTGACCCAGAATTAGTAAAGTTTGACTACATTTATTTCAGAAGCATTTTGGCTGTAGAGCAGTGTAATTTGCCTTAGCAAACAGTGACACCAGTGGCAGTAGCATTGCTTCAGACACTTTTCAAAACCTTTTTACATTTTTGTAGCTTTGTATTACTAGGGGTTGATGCATTTTTTGAAAATTCAAAATTTCAGTGAATTTTTTTTTGACCGGCTTCGCTTATTATACAAGTGTCCTTACCATTTGTTTCTCCATCCTGTGGCTGTGGTGGTTGTTGATGTATAGGACCAACTTTGTGGGTGTATTTGAATTGTTTACCACACCAAAAAGTTGGAATACACCTTAAGATGAGTACCACTTATGGCTTGAAACAGATCTGAATAGACACAAATTTTAAGAAAGTTCAGATCCTGATTTGGATCCAAAATTTGTGGATGGCCTTGTCATTTTAAAACAGGCTGATTCAAAAGCCTGGATCCAATCATACTCAGATGTTGGAAAAATTTGGAGAAAGCGCTGGACATAAAGTTCGTGTCTCTGGACCATCTTTATTTTTAACTAATGCTATAATTAAATATCTTCTTATAGTACGGGATATGCATTTATATACTGACTACTGATCTTATCTTCAAACGGAGAAAAAAAATGTGAACTGCATTCATCGTTTGACACTTTGAAATGACATCATGCTTTGGAAGTATGTTTCATCAGATGGCTTTGCTGACCAGTAATGTTTCACACAGTGCTACTCAAACCTATGAAATGGCTGTGAAAAAATTCCTCTATCCCCACCAAAGAAAACAAGGATAAATGAAAGGGATGGGGTATTTCACAAAGCTAAAGGACAAAGCCATATTCTAGTTTTGGATTAATGTCTAAACCTAAGTAGGCTGATCTTTACAGTTTTCACATTACCGTGCTACAGGTAGCATGTAGAGGAGGGCATGCCAAAAATCTCATTGAATCTGATTTGTTCAAGGGCCATGCTGAGCACCAGCACAGAGTAAGTAGAGGATGATATTCCTGGTTGGATTTTTTGGAATTCACATCTATGGAAGCAGGATGAGATACCCACTCCAGAGGTGAAAGTAAGCTGGTATGGTCTGGTACGGTGTACCAGCAAGAGTGGCGGCCGGAGCCCTGGGCCCTTTAAATCAACGCCAGAGCCCCAGGATAGCAGCGGCAGCCGGGAGCCCTCGGGCTCCAGCAGTGATTTAAAGGGCCCGGGGATTTAAAGGCCCCGCCCCTTCCGCCCGAGGCCCTACCCCTTCTGCCCAAGGCCCCCGCACCTTGTTCAGGACCCCAGCCCTGTTTACCAGTAAGTCCCTTAAGTTACTTTCACCCCTGCCCACATCCCTTGTGTGTGATTGAATGGGGGGGGGCTCTGTACTAGCTGAGAAGAGGCAACTGAGGAGAAAGCTGCTGGGAGAGGCTGGGGGGCCCTACAGTGGACCCACAGTCATGCAGAACTAATGTCTGAGAATCCCTGTATAGGGGGCTCTGTAGGATAGCAGCAACTCTTGCAGCTCCTAGTTTGGGAAGGTGGATGTGGAGGGGATGTGCTGCAACCCACTTCATGGCCTGTGATTTTGGAGATGAATTCTGTTCTCCCAACTCTCCCACCCAAAGCTCATGTCCTTGGGTTTTGTCTGTGGAAGGAGGGATGAATTTCACCCACAGTGATCAAAATGGCATGGCCCATTCTTTGAATATTTATCTGTTTGATCATTTCCCCAAAAAGCAGCTTTTTCGAGCTCGATAGTTTTCTTCTTCCTGTCCATGTGTGGCAGAAGCAGTACTAGCCCACTGGGGGCTCTAAGCAGAAATATTCCCCCCCCCCAACACATAATAAAAGGTGAATAGGGGCCCCCTTGAACTGCTCGGAGCCCTAAGCAATTGCTTAGTCTGCTTATGCCTAGAACCTGCTCTGATGTGTGGAATTGGTTTGGTTCCATAGTTGTGTGTCACTGTCTGCTGTGCTAACACACATGATCTCGCTGGAATAATCGGTATAGTTAGAACCCATGGAAGAATAACTTTTGTTAAAGGAAATAGAAGAAGAGAGTTGGGTGTCAATTAGAATACATGACCTACAGTAATAACACTAGTCACCATTTATTTATTTAAAACATTTAAGGAGGATATTCCTTTGAGATGAGTCATTTCATTTGTAAGGGGTGGGTAAAAAGAGGCAGCAATTCATATTTACATCATTCCAGTCACCATCTTCAAAAGCATCACCTTATAAACATTCTGATACACTATGTAAATCTCTAGACAGCAAAGTTAAATCATACCATGTGAGTTGCAATTCTTACTGATAACAAGCAAGCTCTACAATACTGCATCTCTAGAGGAGCCAACTTTAATCTCGGTTTGGCAATCTTAAAGAAGTTGTTATTTCATCTTTGCACCCACTCCTGAGAGGTGCTGGGCACCTGTAACTTCCCTTTGATGCTACTGACTTGGAATGCAGATGCTCAGTTCTTTTTAGGATTGGTCCCTAAGGTTGTTACTCTTTCCAAGAGTTGTAACTTTTGAAATAGCAATGAAGATGAATGGATAAGTAAACCATCACCAACACATTTTGCCCAGGGGGAAGAAAAAGAAAAAGTTCAGAGAAGGGCAACCAAAATGATTAGGGGTTTGGAACGGGTCCCATATGAAGAGAGATTAAAGAGGCTAGGACTTTTTAGCTTGGAAAAGAGGAGACTAAGGGGGGATATGATAGAGGTCTATAAAATCATGAGTGGTGTGGAGAAAGTGAATAAGGAAAAGTTATTTACTTATTCCCATAATATAAGAACTAGGGACCACCAAATGAAATTAATGGGCAGCAGGTTTAAAACAAATAAAAGGAAGTTCTTCACACAGCGCACAATCAACCCATGGAACTCCTTGCCTGAGGAGGTTGTGAAAGCTAGGACTATAACAGGGTTTAAAAGAGAACTAGATAAATTCATGGAGGTTAAGTCCATTAATGGCTATTAGCCAGGATGGGTAAGGAATGGTGTCTCTAGCCTCTGTTTGTCAGAGGGTGGAGATGGATGGCAGGAGAGAGATCACTTGCTCATTACCTGTTAGGTTCACTCCCTCTGGGGCACCTGGCACTGGCCACTGTCGGTAGACAGGATGCTGGGCTGGATGGACCTTTGGTCTGACCCAGTATGGCTGTTCTTATGTTCTTATGAAGATGTGCCCGATCAATGATACGTGCAGACACTCAAGCACACATCACCTTTGTGTCTTGTAAAATACACTTTCCAAGGCACTCTGCATAATAATGCTCTGTCACCGTGGTATTTAGGAATGCCATTAAGGCTTTGTCTACACTACCCACCTTTTAGTGACACAGCTGTGCTGCTACAGCCGTGCCACTAAAAGGCACACCGTGTAGCTGCTGTTTGTCGGCAGGAGAGAGCTCTCCCGCTGACAAAAATCTTCCACCCCCAACGAGCAGCAGTGGCTTTGTTGGCAGGAGAGTTCTCCTGCCGACAAAACACTATTCACACCAGCGCTTTTTGTCTATAAAACGTTTGTTGTTAGAGGGGGTCGGGGTGTGTGTGTTTTTTTAACACCTCTGAACGACAAAAGTTTTGCTGACCAAGTTCCAATGTTGACAAAACCCAAAATTGTTCTGTCTGTGAAACCAAACAGGTAACTTGACTGACTTCTTTGTTCATTGCAACCTATAATGTGGTGCTGTGTTATAGCTCACAAACACGGAAGTGTTTTGCTGATAATTTCAGACTTCCTAATAGAGAGGTGAATACAGGAGGATACCTCAAGCATTGATTAAATGAATCCTGTTGCTGTATTTTACAAAATCATAATAAAAGTTCTAATTACTTTCTTAATGCCCTTCCCATGTAATTCTGCATACATGAGTTACTATATCTGCTGATCCAGGAATATGCAAAGGGATGAGATACAGAAACCTCAGCAATAGTAATGTAGGTACAGTACCACTGGGCTGAATTCTTCCCTCAATTGCACTGATGTAAATCTGACGTAATTCATCTGGATTTATATTGGTCAGAGTAGATTTTGGCCCATTGTGGCCAAAATCAGCCCTTGGATAAACTAGTGCAACTCTGATAGCAGTGAGAGCTGTACCTACTTCCTCCAGGGATGAAACTGGGCATGTATGTTAGGGGGAAAAAGAGAAAGAGTTTCAATGCACCTTCCCTTTAGAGAACTTGCCCAGGACAGGCTTTATGCGTAGGGTGCTACCAAATTCAGGGTCCATTTTGGTAAATTTCACGGTCATAGGATTTTAAAAATTGTAAATTTCATGATTTCAGCTATTTAAATCTGAAATTTCATGGTGTTGTAATTATAGGGGTCCTGACCCAAAAAGGAGTTATGTGTGTGTGTGTGGGGGGGGGGCGGGTGGAGCAGAGGGGTCTCAAGGTTATTGTAGGGGGATTGTGGTACTGCTACCCTTACTTCTGTGCTGGTGCTGGTGACAGCGCTGCCTTCAGAGCTGGGCAGCTGGATAGTGACGGCTGCTGGCCGGGAGCCCACCTCTGAAGGCAGAGCCACCGCCAGCAGCAGCACAGAAGTAAGGGTGTCAAGGTATGATATTGCCACCCTTACTTCTGCGCTACTGCTGGTGGGACGCTGCCTTCAGAGCTGGGCACCCAGCCAACAGCCGTCACTCTCCGGCCACCCAGCTCTGAAGGCAGCACAAAAGTAAGGGTGGCAGTACCGTGACCACCCTAAAATAACCTTGTGACATTCCCCCCTCCCCCCCGCAACTCTCTTTTGGGTCAGGACCCCCAGTTTGAGAAACGCTGGTCATCCCCATGAAATCTGTATAGTATAGGGTAAAAGCACATAAAAGACCAGATTTCATGGAGGGGGGGACGGGACGGGACATCAGATTTCACAGTCCTTGAGGTGTTTTTCATGGATATGAATTTGGTAGGGCCCAGGGTATGGTATGGGCCAGGTTCTCTCCGGGGGTCAGCTTCCACATCATTCTGGGGTTGTAAGCCAGGGACAGGTGCTCTTTCCCATTGCACGTGCTGTGGTTTGCAGTAATCAAAAGCCTTAGATGTGAGGTTGGCTTCCAGCTGTTCTGATAAGTAACTGGCTGGACAGGCTTCCCATATAATGGGGCATGCGGGCTATCCAGAATCATTGTTAGAGTTCAGCCCTTTATGTAGGGCTGAGTTGGAAAGTTCCAATCCAGACTTTACAGAGGCATATCTAATTGCATACCACACACAGATGTGTGGTGTGGAGAGAACCAAATTCTCAGAAAATGCCAAGCAGATGGGGAGAGCAGCTAAGCAGAATGCTCCTTGCCCTCTGGATACACTCTACAGAGAGTAGAGGGTATGTAAGCCTCCCCTGTGCAAAGTATATGTGAGGGCCCAGAAACCAGGTGTAAAACATGGACAAAACAAGAGTTGGCGCAAACCCTTACTAATGGTGTCCTTTGACCCTATGCTGTGACAGACTGCAAGGAAAGTGATGGGAAGTAAGTGTCGTCAGAGGTCAGTATTAGCTGTGCCTTCCCTCAGCAGCACAACAAGTACAGCTCTGGACCATGGTTGCTACCACAGAAGGTTAGATAACACAGTGATGGGTGTTATAAAGACCTCCTAGAGGGATAAATAGGTAGATAGCCAATGTCAGCATGGCTACTAGTTCTGCCCTGGTTATGTGGAGAGGCTGGAAGGTAGTCCTCAGTGGAAGTTTCTCATGCAGCTGGAGGGCATCCATAGGATTGGGGCCCTGAATCTTCATTGCCCTGTTGAGCCTGTAGATTAAGTGGGAACTCTATAGTTCCACTGCAGTCATAGAGCTCCACTGCAGTCATAGAGCTCCACTGCAGTCATAGAGCTCCACTGCAATAGAGCTCCACTGCAGTCATAGAGCTCCACTGCAGTCATAGAGCTCCACTGCAGTCATAGAGCTCTAGCATTAATTTACTTCCCTCTGTATTTGTTTTGCTGGAGAACAAGGGCAGGGTTAGAGAGATGTTAGTGTTTTAAAAGGTCAAGTCAAGGATACCATGACAGGCTTAACTCTGGTGTAACTAACAGTGATCCGGTCTGGGGAAATGTGGATATTTTTTCAAATACAGAGGAAAAAGTAATACATGAACAAAATTAGATAAGTATTACAAATACCTGCACCCTTTTCATGGCATTATCATGCACTCCAGAACCTGAGCTTTGGACTACTGCCACGCACTGTACTTGTTTAGTTGTCGTACTTAAAGTATGTAGTTTGAGATGTAAACTTTCTACTAGTATAAAAGTAAAGGATCAAACCCTACAGCTCTTCTTTATTGAATCCGTGATTCAGCATAGCACATAAGTATATGCTTAACTTTAAACATGTGCTTTTGTCAAACTGAAGTCAGTAGAATTTAAGCATGTGCTTACGTACCTAGTTGAAGAGGGATAGTTTGCTGAACAGGGGGCTTAGAAGTCCCATTACTCATACAACTGATCTCATTGATTATAAGGGGAAATTTAGTTATTATAGTCTGTTCACTCTAGTAGTAAGCACCATAGCATTGGTCCCAAAGTTTTAAAAATTATTCTACCGTTGGCAGTTCCAGACGTATATGCTAGATGTATTTCCTCAGTCCTTCTCCCGCCACTTTGACTCACTGCTATTTGTTAAGGAAGAAGATCTGAGTTGTTGTTTTTTTAAATGAGAGATTCTAGTCTCTCTTTTTTTCCGTGGGACTAACTTCTTCCCTCTTTTTAATCTCAAAGGCCTCTATCTTCCTCTCTCGTACCTTGGAAATATCTTTCCATGGTAGTGAAGATAGGAATCTGTTTCTGAATAAAGAGACAGCTCTGGTTAGACAAGGTCCCGAGATAGCAACCGTGGCTCTTCCACCCTTCCAAAAAGGGAACAGTGGTTATTCATCTATGACCTCAGAACAACCTCTAGTTGCTGGTCCTGTAAATGTGCAGGCAATCCCAGAGCACCGCTCTTGCAGTCGAGTGTGGCACCACAGGTGTGCCACAACTTAATTTCCCCAAGTGGAGCAGCAAGAGCTATAAGTTTAGCAGCCTAGGGCCAGGAGAAGTCAACACACATTAACTAAAGGCTATATCCCTCTTAATAAGGCTTCAGCCCAGGAATCTTTACAACAAACAGGTCCTCATTCCAGGAATCACTACAATAATAATTTCATCAGGCCTCAGACTCAGGCTCCCAAATTTACTCTCCACACCCAAGTCTCTGCATCAGTTTAGGCTTGTACTCAGGGAGCAACTGCTCCTACTTAATGCAGCCTGCCTGGCTTCTCTACTGCACTCTGCCTGGTTTCTTCTCTCCCTGCTTCCTGTTCCTGTTAATATCACTGGTCGCGGGAGCAGCCAATGGGAGCTGCTTAGCCGGCACTCAGGGTGCGGGCAGCGTGCGGAACCTCCCTGGCTGCCCATGCGCAGGGACCTGGTGGCCACTTCCAGGAGCCGCAGGGAGCCTGCCTTAGCCCCGGGCCCCCGCTGTGCCGCCGACTGGACTTTTAACAGCTCAGTCGGTGGTGCCAGCCGGAGCTGCCAGGGTCCCTTTTCAACCGGGCATGCCAGTCAAAAACCAGATGCCTAGCAACCCTAGCTTCTAGCCTGGCAGACAGGCTGTCATTTACATCTCAGGCGTAAAATATTTCATCCAGAGGATCCAACTTACATGCCATACGCTCGAGGGCTTTTTTGAAATTTGTGCAAATAATGAATTCATAATGCCATTTTTAGCACTCCTAATGTCCGTTTTCATTTACCTGGCATAATCTTCCTCTTTTAGGTTGTACAAACTAGTGTTTCCAGTGAAGCATCACCATTCCTCACAATGAGCGGCACTACCATGCCTGACCTCCTTTGACTATTACCCCATAACATCAACCCTGTTAATGCTATTAATATAAGGGAGAGCTGTTAAGTCGTATACCTCATGATTGCTGTTGGATGCCCTTAAAAATCTACCATATAAAAATGTTCATTAGAGAATTTGGGCTGTGCAGAAGGGGACAGGTGGTGGTGGTGGAGTCAGTGGACTAATACAGCAGCATTTTATCTCTACTGAGCTGTGTTCAAAACCTAACCTGGCTCACGACTGAAAATGAGTTTAGTAATTTCAGCACACAGCCCATTTGTGCACATCTCAGAACCACACATGCAATCTGAGGTAGTTTGCCATTTGTTCATGGGACTCTCAGGGCTAGAAGAGCAGCAAGTGTTTTGCAGTACATTGACCAACCTGTGTGGGGAAGCTTATACAGTGCTCCATAGGCACCAACTCCATGGGTGCTCTGGGACTGGAGCACCCACGGGGAAAACATGGTGGATGCTGAGCACCCACCGGCAGCCCCCCTACCAGAACCTTCCCCTCCTCCCAGCACCTCCTGCCCACCAGCGGACCCCGCAGATCAGCGCCTACCGCCTTCCGTGGATCAGCTGTTTGGCGGTGTCAGGAGGCGCTGGGGCGGGGGAGGAGTGAGGGCATAGCATGCTCAGGGGAGGGGGTGGAACTGGGTGGAGAAGAGGTGGGGCAGGGACGGAGCGGGGGTGGGAAGAAGCAGGGCATGGTGGGGACTTGGGGGAAGGGGTGGAGTGGGGGCGGGGCTTGGGCGGAGCCAGGGGGAGCACCCCTCCACAGATTAGAAACTCTGCGCCTATGCAGTGCTCGCCAACCTTCTCTGTGTTCCAAGTGAGGGATATTAGTCCTTTACTTTAATAGGCATTAAACGACAATGATCCTTTTTAAAGTAATATTCTAATTACACTTAACTGCATGAATTCAATGATTATCCTATACAGGTATGTAATAAGGGCACAATAGGAAAGCCACAATTCCCTCCTACACATCACTAATGTAACCATTAAATGAAATCATTGGCTACACTAATTAGATTTTGCCTATTTGCCCTTTAAAAGAAAAAACAATGGATGAATTCAGCCATTCAAATGTGTACCTAACCTATTTTTCCCATATGTGAAATGTGCACATAAAAAGTTATTCTAACTATTTCCTGAATACTAAACATCATTTACCATAACTTACAGCATAAATGAAACTGATCCTTCTTGTGAAGCAACCAGAAGGTATTATTTCCATTTGCAGTGTATTTGATCAGAATCATTTGCTTCCTCGGAATCTCCTTGAACCTCCATCTTTGTATTTTTCAGTCATTTCCTTGTTTCCTCACCATGTTGGTGATAACTTTCTGGAAGATTAACTAGCAGTTTTGTTAAATGCAGTGGTTCCCAATCTTTTTTAGGCATATGCCAGTACACCTGTTTAAATGCCTGTCCATGAGAGGCGCCAAGCCTTTCCTGCAAAGTGTTAAGTGCTCTCAACTTTCGTTGACATCGCTGGGAGTTTAGGGCACTCAGCATCCTGCAGGATGGGGCCCACAGATGTCAAGTTGTGATGCTGAAGCCTGCAGCCTCCCATTTGCTTGTATGTTCTGTAACCAGCAGTGAATCCTGTGCTGCTCCATATCCTAGTCTCACAGTTGCGCACACAGTAAATGTGGGGTGGATGGCAACATTAAGTGGAAGCTCATCATTAAGGGGCCAGTGTTGTTCCTATTCAAGTATCTTTGGAGATGTAGCCAAAAATACCTAGCACAAATGGCAGAGGTACTATACCAGTAATTGCACACATACTTGTGGTTGGGAACCACTGTTATCTGATACCTGATAACCTAAGGAGAAATATTAACATAGTTGAGTAGATTTCTGGGTCTTCTACAAGTTATGGGATGATGCTGAATGCTTCTAACCAATATTTCTAACCAATACCATAGCACCCTCTCTCTCTCTATAGCAAACCACAGACACCTACTGTGTTAAATTAATGGTAAGGATGTAATCTGAAGCAACATACATGAAGACAATGATAATTAAGATTGACATTTCATCACTCAGTTCACATCTGCTTGCCTAAGTATTGCAGAAGTCTCAGAAAGGTGGCTGATATCACATAATCGTATCTGCCAGAATACATAAACAAAACAGTTAGAGTAAAGAGCAAAGTAGTCACATACTATATATTGAGGCACATTTCAAAGTATGCATTATATTTACTTAACAGACCTTCTGAATTAGTACAGAGTTGTTCTACTTTAGTGTATAATTTCAGTCCATTACAATGTTAACATGGACCTACATATAAGAAAAATAGCATCCGCTGAAAAATTGTATTGCAAGCACATGGTAGTTTAAAATAACAAACATACTAAAAGGCAATGAGGCAAATGGTCTGAAAACATCCATTTTATACACTATTTTCCAAGTAGCTGGTTTTGATGTTAGAAAACACTATTTCACCCTGGTACATTTTCTATTATTTTAATTTACTCATAATTTAACAATGGATGGAATGGTGGTTTTAGACATTTGCAATTTGCTATTGGACTTAAATTCCATATACCATCTCTGGCCCAGTAACAAGCCATTTAAAGCAGTGTCTAAGTAGTACAACCTGGAACATAGACCTTTAACTTCAGGACAGAGAGTGGATGCTTCTCTGATGTAACCTCTTCCTTTAAAGCTTTTGTCTTTTCTTTTGTTACAGTTCCTTTTATAGTACCTTACCTTCACCTTTGTTCTTTTTTAATGCATATTGTTAACTCTGTTCATAAGACACTTCAAGATAATCTATTTTATTGGTGTTGTTTTAATTTTTCCAGTAGAAACAGATATTCTGTGGCTTATGCAGCACAGAAGCCATGGCTGTTGAATGCTACAGTGGAGGAAAACATTATCTTTGGGAGTCCTTTTAACAAACAGAGGTAATTATCAATTTCCTTAGTGTTATGAAACCTAAGGGCTAGATTCCCTCCATGCCAGATGAGGAGGGGAGCAAAGAGGTGGAGAAAGAGGTGTAAAAGATCCTAAAGTCACCGAAGGGAGAGGACATAGTAGGCAATTACTGACATTTTCACTCCCAGGAGTGGACTGTAACAATGGGAACTGCTGAGGAATCAAGCTAGCAAGAAGTATAGGGAGTGTGGGTGGGGAAGAAAGGGAGGTAGAATGGGCTCTCAGCTTCTAAGTCCATTATTATATATTATTGTTCCTGGGTCTTGCATAGCAGGGAGGTCACCCCTTGCAAGGGCCAGGGAGAATGGCAGTTCCTGTTCTGAGGACACAGGAAGTGCTCCCTTTGTAAGTTTTTCTGGAGTTGGCTGGCCAAAGGCACATTGCAGCTTACTCCCACATTGTGTGAGGAGATCAGGGAGGGATTATGCCTCCATTGCTCCTCATAGGGGACTGCAGTTCAGCACTGCCCTCAATGTGGACCAGTGGGTGAAAGCCATAGTCTGGCTGTTAGGTGTAGAGGGTTCCTGCTTCAGAGAAGCAGCTGCTTATTCATCTGGGTCCTGAGAGAAAGTAGCTTAATGGTCTGAGGGTACTGCCACGTACGGGGACAGATTAAGCCAACTTTGAGGCACACCCAACGTGGATGCTCCCCACAGCCACCATCCCAGCAGTGAGTAGACATGGAGCAGTAGTGGGAAACGCAACAGGACCTCTTCCCCCAACCAAGAAGAGGAAGGGTGGCCCCTCCCTGAACAGCAGAACTACTCTGCGCTGGCAGCAGGTCTGGGGCTTTCTCCTTGGCTCTAACTGGCTGTTGCTCCTTTTGCCTGTTGGGGGCTGTCTGCAGACTCAGAGCTTGTCTACACATACAGCACTGCAGTGGCACAGCTGTAGCACTTTGTGAAGATGCTACCTACGCTGGTGGGAGAGCTTCTCTGGTCGGCGTAGGTATTCCACCTCCCCAGGAGGTGGTAGCTATGTCAGCGGGAGAAGCTCTCCGGTCAATAACCAGGGGTTAGGTCGGTATAACTACGTTGCTCAGGGGTGTGGACTTTCCACACCCCTGAGCAATGCAGTTATACTGACATAAGTCTGTAACATAGACCAGGCCTTAGACAAATATCATGGCATCTGTTACACTTGGGGCATGTTCACAAGCTTTTCTTGGAAACTGTGGCGACCAGAAGCGTGTTTTCTATTTTTGAAATTAAGCTGAGGTTCTGATGTCATCATATGACTCTGGAGCAGGGGACATAGGCATGGTCCTATTGCGTCCATGCCTTAATCCAGTCCTGGTCTAGAGCACCACATTACAAAACACCATACAATTTGATATTACTGTGCTGAAGACAGGCCTACCTGCTGTGTGCCTACCTCAAGTCAGTGATAATTGGGACCTCACTGGAAATACAGAGTACTGAAAGTCAAAACAGAGCTCTTTTGTGCCTGGTTCTGACTACTCTTACCCAACACTTACTTTTTATGTTCATATAAATAGTCAACCCAACAAATGCAGTGGGAAAAGTGACTTGATTTTAGGAAAACAAATTGCTAAATTCTAGGCATTTTTACTGACAACACACACTTTGCTTTAAGTTATTAAAAATAAATTATATTCCTTTCCTATGATATGCCACTCAGTTCACTTGATAGCAATTAGTGATGGGCAGATCTCACAAAATACAGATTCAGGGACCAGAATCTCAGCTGGTGTAAATTAGCTTAGCTTCATTGAAGTCACTAATAAAGATGGCTTTTTGTAAAGGCTTCACTTGAGTTCCTTTTAAAGTTAGCTAAACTCTTTTGAACTTCACCAATAGATTAAGTCTGAGTTTTGGAAGGAGGTTTTTGTTTTATCCAGTTTGATTGTCTTTCCATAAGAATAATCTTTTTTTCTCTCTGCAGATACAAAGCTGTTACGGATGCATGCTCTCTGCAGCCGGACATTGACCTATTACCATTTGGCGATCAGACAGAAATTGGAGAAAGGGTAAATAAAGAGGTGGACGTTTGTATGACAGCCTGGTTTGTGTGATGGGTATCACATTTCTAGATTGTATTGAGCTGCAAGCCTGGTAAACATTCGTAATAGTTGTATTTATTATAATTCCACATTAATTTATACGCCATCATAGATATTCATGAAACCTAGCAATCTAAGAATCCAGCTACTCTGATGCTAGTCAGCATTATCATGTACTCCCTGAGGCACCTTAGCGTAGAATCAAATTTTAGGTATCCAGGTATAAATCTGAGTAACTCTGTTGGCTTCTCAGACCAGAATCTGGCCCTGTGCGTTTATTCTTTCCGTAAGTGCCGTGGAGCCCCTGCATTCTTTTTATGATACATCATGGAAAATGAAGTCACTTAGGAGACTAATATTGTGCAGACCCAAGAAAAACAAGGGGAAGGATTCACTCCTGATATAACTCCACTGTCTTCATTTTACACTGTGACCCTGATTCTCATTTATACTGTGGCCACTCTACACCACTCTGGAATGGTAAAGGGGCTTTAAAATGGGTGTAAATGTAATTTATCCACAATCTAAGCCCCTTCACACTGCTAGAATGGGGCCAAGTGGCTCTTAGTGTAAACAAGAATGAAGTCCTGTGTCTACATTGTACTCAGGAGCACAGAAAAAAAGTCAAGATCTGTGCCACTGACCTTAATCCAGTGGGATTTTTGCTTCCAAGCTCTTATATGGATACTGTAAACTTAAATATTATTAAACTGACTAACTGAAAAAAATCAGTTTTCCTATAAAACACCTTTTAAATAGCTCCATCATGATTTTTATTTTTTAATTCTTTTAAATCTACCGGCGTAGAGGGGGTGGAGTGGAGAGGGGCTGTTGTCCCCTGCCGCTATTCAGAAGGCTCTTTTGATCAGTCTTGCATGTTTTCCCAGCCAAAACCAGTCCTAGTCTGCTAGGAGAAGAACTTTATACATTCTAAGTTATTTGTGATGAGTTTATATGAAATTGCACTAATAATAAGAGTTTCTTTCTCAGGAGGTTATACACTGACTGTATTCGTTTACCAACAGGACTAACCTTATATCCAACACTTTGAAAAATTCTAAGGAAACTTCTTTGGGTGGTTTAAAAAAAAACTTGCCATCTTTCAATGTCTTGTCATACACAAATCATTTTGTTTATTCAAAAGACACATTTTTATGACCTGTTATATTCACTAGGGGATTAACTTAAGTGGCGGCCAACGACAGAGAATCTGCGTAGCTCGAGCACTCTATCAAAACACCAACATCATCGTCTTGGTACGATTTTTTTTTAAATACGAAGTATGCAAACTTCACAATAAAATGTTGCCCTTATATTTAGCTTTCCTACAGGGACCTATATCTACTTTTGAATCCAGAATGCAGAGACAGGAAAAAGAACAAATAAACAAAGACCAGAAGCTGTAGCAGAACATATTAGGAGACTGGTGAAAGAGGGCCCTGTAGTTCAGTATAAAAAGATTGGGAAGGATTCTTATACCCATACTCACACTGAGTACCACACATCATCCCACTGAAAGCAATGGGACTTTTTGAAGAGTCAGGGTATCACAATTTAGCCTTTTGTGGGGAATAAATGGACTTCGGGTTTAGCAATGGGATCCATGGCCTTTCACGTCTGTTACTAGTCCCAATTCAGTCTCTGACGATTTCTGAAAGTCATCACCCATGTGATGGCTGTTTGAGTCCTAGGCAAAATAAATTGGTGGACTCATCTTAGTTCTTAGAGGACAAGTGTTCACATAAAAAACTTGCCAACACAATTGTCATCCTTGCTGGTAGAGTCAGTGGAGAGAGGCCAAGGACTGGAGTCTGAACTATACTCTCCTCCTTACAGATACTCTCTCCAGGTGGAAGTACAGGTATATTAATGAGTCAGGTTTGGATCTGAATTTCCCCAAATTTTGGGGGAGGGTTCCAAATCTGGTGTTCCAGTTCAGGTCCATCTCTAGTTTCCACGACTGTCAGTCTGGGACCAGCACTAAATTGACTCAGAAATAGAACATAAGCACTTAATGGCCATACTGGGTCAGACCAAAGATCCATCCAGTCCAGTATCCTGTCTTCCGACAGTAGCCAATGCCAGGTGCCCCAGAGGGGAAACCAAAAAGTCACAAGGAGAATCTGAGTGATTTACTACAGGCTTAAGAGTAAAGGTTTGATCTTTCTTATTGTTTTCCACTTTTGCCCTCTCACTAAAGATGGTAAAGATTAGCATTAGGGCAACAGATAGCACTTTAGTAATTACAGCTGTTTGCTTTTTTAGAATAGGTTAAATGTTTAAAAGAACAAAATAAATAAACTCTGGTATATACTGTGATGGGGTGCCACCTAATGTACTGAGATACCACTGAGCCAGCCTGTTCCGCCAGGCTGGGCCCCCTTTGCCCTGTCTTGCTGAGCCAGGCTCTTAAACCTCCTCTAGCACACACACAGGCAGGACCATACCCAGCTGCAGAAAGACACAGACACTGAGATCAGCTCTAGGAAGACTCAGCTTAAGGGACTTGCCCCAGCACTCAGGTGCCCCCCTCCCTTGGAGTGCAGGCCCAAAGGTATATTGTCTTGTGCTGTATAGAAAAATCTGCACAGCGCAAGCTCAAAAAAATTTGCCCTGTCCCTCAGTGTGAAGAGATATATGCACAGCTTCTTGCCCTCCCGTCCCCGCTCTCCCCCGCCCCGCCCCCCCAGCAAGATATGAATTGCACAAACTGGGTAATGTTATAAACAAGAAATAAGTTTATTAACTACAAAAGACAGATTTTAAGTAATTATAAGGGATAGCAAACAGAACAAAACAGATTACTAAACAAATAAAACAAAACATGCAAACTAAGCTGAATTCACTAAAGAAACAGGTTACAAAATGTAATTTCTCACCCTAAATGTTGAATTAGGCAGGATGCAGAGTTTCTGTAGCTCAGAGTTCCAGTTATTTCTTCTTACAGACTGGAACCCTGTCTCAGTCTGGACTCACCCCTGCCTTTCCCTTCAGGTTAGTTTCTTGTCCCTTCAGGTTTTTTCAGCAGTCCTTCTTGGGTAGGCAATGGAGGAGAGAACCCAGATCAACCCCCTTCCCAGCCCTTAAAAAGGATTTGTTGTTTTATCCCCACCCCCTATAGTGGAAAAGTACCAGCAGTGTCCAAGGGAGTATTTTTCATCAGGTGACATTATCACCTGACTTTGTAGTGTCAAATGCAGCATCCCAGGAAGCACCTCGGGAAGGTGGGAGATTAGCATCATCAGAGTTCTATTGTCCTTCTTTAATGGGTCATTCAGGAGGATTGCCTGCTGTCTGGTGGGCGTTCCCCCCAAGTACACACGCAGTTGTAATTCTACATAGTCAATATTCCTAATTTTAGATACAGAAATGATACATGCATATAAATTGGATAATCACATTCAGTAAGTTATAACCTTTCCGATGATACCTTACATGAGGCATCTTGCATAAAGTATATCTTATGCCATATTCATATCATAACCATATTTCTATAAAGAATATGGGGTGTAATGTCACACCTACCCCTCTGCCCCAATTTTTCTTTTATCCAATTGCAGGATGATCCATTCTCTGCACTGGACATTCACTTAAGTGATCACTTGATGCAGGAAGGTATCTTGAAGTTCCTCCAGGAAGACAAAAGAACACTTATTCTGGTGACACATAAATTACAATATCTGCCACATGCGGACTGGGTAAGAGGGGAGCCACCACTTTCCAGCTTGTCACATTGTAAGGACTACGGTCACCTCCATGGGCCCTTGATGGGGATATAGTTGAAGGCAGATCTATAGTGCTTAAAAGATTGTTCTGCTAAGAGCCATCCCACCATCTGTTCTTGAAGTGGGCATGGAGCTCCTACCCCTACATTCCACTTGTAGGTCTGCAACACTGACTGGTATGGAGTGAAAAGCATTTTATTTGAACTTTACTACCATTTAACCATGGACAAGTAATTGGCACATAGCTTATAAATCAGAGCTGCTTACGATCTTTGATTGAAATGTGCTGTACAAACAATTATTCTATTAGTATTAATTATACCTTGTCCTCTTTCTTTATGTCCACAAATAACTATTTCCTATAATAGTTTCATTGTAAGATATATGTTGACAAAATAACTTTTAAAAGCTATTGATAAAATGTGCAGCCATTGGGTACAATGAACACTGAAATTAGCCCAGTTTTGAGTTATAGCTCATTCACATTGAGATCTGCTGCACAGTCCCAAATGCAGTGATTATGTCACGTTGTTGAGTAGACCTATTGATAATCCTCCTTTCTAGATCATAGCTATGAAGGATGGTTATGTGCTCAGAGAAGGGACATTGAAGGACATCCAGACCAAAGATGTTGAACTGTATGAGCACTGGAAAACTCTGATGAATCGCCAAGACCAAGAATTAGAAAAGGTAACGACAGTGGGACCAGGGTGCATTGTAGCAAAGTATTGCATCTTGAATGTTGATCCATGTTTGATGGATTTAGGGTGAAATTCTCCTCTCAGGTTGATTGATGGGTAGAATTCTGCACATCAGTAGACCTCATGGGAGGATTTTGAGTTCAGTGACTTGGTGGTCTGGGCTCTTCAAGGAGACCAGAAACACAGGCTTCTGTGTTACCTCTCTGCCTTAGTAAGAGAGAGCTTTGCTGGAGCTTAAACTGTGTCAGCTCCCTGCCATACCAGTCTGTCCACCTCACCAGCAAACTCCTCAAGGTTCGGCCAGTCTAATCCTTGCCTCGCAGGTAACATTTAGTGAACCCCAGTTCCCGAGTTCCCCAGAGACGTCTCCTTGTAGTGTCCAGTGCTCTCAGTGGACTCTCACACAAATTATTAAGTCCGCTGTTTCCAAAGAGACACTACACACACACACTAACATGTTAACCCAGCTGAGGACACATTCTTCACCTTAATACACAGCACTGAGATGTTTATAATAAAAGTAAGCATAAGTTTATTAATAAAGAGCATAGATTTAAGTGATACTAAGCAAGAGTAATAGAGACAGAAATGGCTACAAATAAAACGGAAGTAAAACATGCTTTCTAGAGTCTCAAATTTAACAGATTACAATACTGGTCTCAGGCAATTTCATAGCATCTTCAACCTATATGGCTGAAGGATCCACCTTTCACAGATTTCAAGAGCGCTGCCCTCTTTTGTCCCTTAAGTGATAAAAGGTTCTCTCCCCTTCTTTTTATAGTCCACTAAACCTTTGAAATATATTCTTTTGAAGTGTATCCCCAGGTAATGTTTTCTCCCCTGCTGCTTGTGCTCCAGGAAGCTGATGCCATCCTGTCTTCCTCATTCTCCCCTCAATTTGCTTTTCTGGTGGATTCAGATGCAATGAGCTTCCATTGTCTCTGGCATCACCTTTCTTAGACTAAAATGATGGCACTCACAGTAGGTTGGGCTCTCAAGTTAATGTAATGTTACAGGATATGGAAACTGACCAAACTACTTTGGAAAGAAAAACTCTCAGAAGAGCAATGTACCCAAGAGAATCCAAAGCACAACTGGAGGATGAGGATGAAGGTACATTATATCTTTTCACACTGGGTAGACTATAAACATGCATCATTCACATGTATCCACATTCTTAATATATTGATACATTTTCTTGGCAACAAGATATGAAGATGTTCATGACATTTACTCCTTTGGGCAATAAGAGTAAAAGTCCAATACTTTGAGCTGTTTAGAATTAGAGCTGTTGAATGGATTCTTCATGGAGTTTTGCAAACAATGTGCAGGAATAAGGATAGAGGAGAGCTAGTTAGAGGTTTACTATGCAGCATTTTCTGGAGATAGTAAGAGAGAAATGGAAAAAAAGATATATTGAGAAATTCTGGGCCAGAGCCTCAGCTAGTGACGTAGCTCAATGGAAGTCATTGATGTTATGCTGTTTTACACCAGCTGAGAATCTAGCCTTCTAGCTCCAATTCTGTCGCATAGTTATGAATGCCCCCACTGATTCTGCCTATTGAGATACCCCCACCACAGGCTCCTTTGACATAGCCTGTAGTTATTTGCACATCCTTTTAAAGAAGAACATGATTTTTTTTAAATTAGAAATGGAGCCTAGGCTGCTATTTTTAAATCTGGATCTGTCTAGGTATTTGTGGCCCCAACATCCAAGTTACCTTTTGGTCTCCACAAATTTCTACATTTTTGGAGGCAGGAATCCAAATCTGAATCACTTGTAAAGTTACCTGGGGGGTTATAGGCTACTGGTAACAGGACCTATCAAGAACACTCCTGCCTGGGATGTTGGGGAGCCCCTCAGGGGAATATTCAGTTCTGGCAGCCAGTGAGATGGTGCCAGAGAGATAAAGGGATTAACTGAATGCTTCATAAGCTTAGTGGAGTGCTGATTTACTCCAAGGACTCTCACTGACTGGCAGAGTTATTGACTGGATTGACTATCTAATTAATAAGTTCTGTTTGTGGGGCTGTTTATGCCTGTAGAGTGTTTCATCTGGCTATGCTACTTGAGGGATATAGGGTATTTTCTAAGGCTCATGATGACAGAATGACTTGGTGGTTTAGTGATACCTTCCACTGCTTTGCTCCAGAGGCTGAACATGGCACTTCTTTAACATGTACAGTCTCCAGTGGTCTTGAGGGCAGAAAACCCCAGGTCTTCCCACACTTCTAGTTCTGGGATATAGCAGTAATGCCATGTCAGTAGGCCAGTCCTATAACCTGGGTACAGATATCGTCTTCCTTCAGTAAGTTAAAAAGAATAGGGATTGAAGGCCCTGCGGGAACATGACTATACATGCCAACAGAACACCAGCATCCAACAACTCCAAAATTCTTAGACAAAACACTTGGTTAAGGTGGTAAAATACATATCAATAACTTCAAAGGTAACATTTAACAGGACATTGTGCTCTAGTTCCTTGTTATCCTGGTTCTGACAGTCACTCATTGTGTGATCTTGGGAAAGTATTTAAACTCTTTGTACCTCAGCACACATGAAATTTCAACTTCAGATAAATTAGTGACTCTCCATAATATTCAGAATTACTAAAGTACTTTGGAGACTGTCAGTTCAGGGCTGTCAAGTCAAAGGAAAGTTCTGTCAGAAGACTCCAGGTCTACGTTCCCCTCAAGTGTGCATAGTAGTACTGTGAGCTCCAATACTCTTGGAGTTAAATCTCCACAATGCAATATTTTCACAGCAGCATATTGTGATACATAAGCATGTTACAACAGAGCACAACTATCACCTTATGTTGCAATGTGATGTGGTTACACATGATAGTGTCCTCTTCTATGAAGATAAAGCTTGTAGTGATTGCAGGTAACCAGGGCCGGCTCCAGGTTTTCTGCTGCCCCAATTGGAGAAAAAAAAAAAAAAAGCCGCAGCAGCGCGATCGCGCCGCTCCACTCTGAGAGGGACTGAGGGACCCGCTGCCAAATTGCCACCGAAGACCTGGACATGCCGCCCCAGTAGCGGCTGGAGTGCTGCTCCTTGGTGTTGGCCACCCCAAGCACCTGCTTCTTTAGCTGGTGCCTGGCGCCGGCCCTGCAGGTAATGTTAAGGCAGAGCCCTGCTAAGCAACACGAGACATCTCTTCTATATGGAATGCTTGGCAAAGTTGTCTGTAGCTTCTCAAACAACCCATAAGAGCCTCACTCCCGATCTGATAATGTAAAGACAAGCTGAACACACCAGAAAAGCTTTTGGAAATCCTAAAACTAGTCGGATCTCTATGAATGCGTTCCATACTGAAGATATGATTTACTGAGGGCATGTCTACACTTACCATGGATCGACACTTGATCCAGCGGGGGGGGTCAATTTAGCAGGTGTAGTGAAGAGCCACTAAATCGACCGCAGATCGCTCTCCTGTTGACTCCAGCACTCCACCGAAACGAGAAATGTAAGGTAAGTCAACAGGAGAGTTTCTCCTGTCACCCCAGTGCGGTGTAGACACCACAGTAAGTTGACCTAGGCTACATTGACTCCAGCTATGTGAATAACGTAGGTCATCCTGCCCTTAAGGATTATTAACAAAACTAGAGCTGGTCAACTAAAAGAGAAGAAAAAATCATGATTTTGTGAGGGCATTTCCCCTTTTCTAATTTTCAAAAATTCAAAAAATGTTAACAAGCTGTAGAGCTGGTGGAAGAAAAGAAGGAAAAGTAATAAAACATATCAAAAAGTGTTGCTGTTTTTTAATTAAAAATGTCAAATTATCACCCAAATGTCAACATTCAAAAAATGTCAACCATCTCAAGTCAAAACATGAATGATTGTCAGTGTGGTACTGAATAAAATCTAACTGATTTGATCAAATCTCTGAATTACAGAGGAAGAAGAGGAGGAAGATGATGATGATAACATGTCAACAGTAATGCGGCTTAGAACAAAGATGCCGTGGAGAACTTGCTGGAGATATCTTACTTCTGGAGGATTTTTCATACTGTTTCTGATGATTTTCTCCAAGCTCTTGAAACACTCAGTCATTGTAGCCATAGATTACTGGCTGGCAAGATGGACATCCATGGAGAATAAAACCGGGCATTCCACAGACCTTAATCGTGAAAGCAAGGTTGGCCATAACTTAAAGCTTGTCAGACAAAAATGTTCTCAAATAATTGAAAAATAACCCTCTGTTAACTTAGTAACCAGTTAGATTGGGAATGTAGCTAATATAGGTACTATAACATCAATTGTTAAATAAGATGGGTGAAATGGTTAATATAATTTAAAAAACAATCTAAACCTTAATCCAAATGTCAAACTGAAACTAAAACTTGTTTGAGGTTAGAAGAACTTTGGGCCCAAATTTTCAACAATTGGAGCCTAATATGCCCCTAAATCCACATTTAGGAACCTAAATTAATACCCAGATTTTCAAAAGTGCTGATCACCCAGCAGTTTCCATTAATGCTAACAGAGAAACTAACCCAAAGTTTTGCCATTTAAATAGGATCTGGCAGTGGTTCGGGTTGGAGAAGTATCCCAAAGTTCAGATGCTTATGAAAACGTAGTAAAAGTTTTCTCATGAGATTTCCAGTACCTCTCATATCCAGCCAGAATCCAGAGGGCAGATCCTTAGCTGGTCTAAGTTATTATAGCCCCATGAGCCCATCTGAGGAGCTGCCCCTCTGATCTCCAGTGGAGCTTGAAATTAACATTGTTTTTTTCTTTCTGAAGTTATCCAAACTTAATTCCTGAAATGTTCTGTTCTACTTGAGTCTGAGTTTTGGGGACCTTTGCATTTATCCAAACTAGTTCACCTATCTAATTCACAAGCCTTGGGCCCAGTCCTGCAAAGTGCTGACCATCCTCAGCTCAAGACCTTGCAGCATACTCACCTTTAGTAGCTGCAGTGAACTTGATTCATTATTCATCTTCCTGAGACAAATTAGGCCCCCAAATTAATCTCCAGTCTAAAAATCTGCTGCACCCAAATATAGTGAATTGCAGGATTGGGGCCATAGGTTGAAAACTCCTTTTATAATGTAAAAAAAAAAAAAAGAAAAAAGAATCACGTTAATTTAAACATGCAGCACATGTCCTGTTCTTATTGAAGTCTTTTGGAGTCTGACACACCAGCTGGTCAGTGCTGTTAGCTCTGAAGAACATTGCCTTGGGTGTTTCCAAGGTTAATGTTTTTCTCCTTGTATTAGTCTTATCATGTCGCTGTGTTCAGCATGCTTTGTGGAGCAGGGATCGTCCTTTGCCTCGTCACATCCCTGACCGTGGAGTGGATGGGCCTCACAGCTGCCAAGAACCTTCACCACAATCTCCTCAATAAGATCATCCTCGGACCAATCAGGTACAGCAAGAGTGATTTTCCTGCTGAGAGGCCAAACGAACACCTGCTGTATGTAACAGTGGCTAGTGCTGAGAAGAGCATGGCTCATTCCCCTATGGCCCTCAAGTCCTGTAGAATCTGAAAGTGCCAGCTGAGATGCTCAGGAAATTACCCTCTTTCAGGCTGGAAAACATACAATTTCAGATTCCGCCTGCTTTTCATACCCAGTGGTTTTCATCTGAAAGTAATTTCAAGGTATAAAGTTTTCAGACAGTTTGAAATTCATCAAGAGGTTTTGGGGCCACAGAAGGTTCCCAGTGCGGTGGAAATGCACAGAGGTGGGAGTGTGGGGGGGACACCACATTTCTTATCCTCCAAAGAGACAGCTTCTGCATGAACTTGATATAGCTCAGCACAGAGTGGGAGTGTGGAGTGGGTTGGCCCAGGGTGAGATTGTATGCATGCAGTGACTGCAGTTCCCAAATGAAGGGTGAATAGGTAACATGCTGTCCTGTCCAGCCCAGGAGTTGGAACCTTACAATGAATCTTTCACGTTGAGGGAGCCAGAGGATGGATAGAGGAGTTGAGAGAAGGGAGCTGACAGTTTTTCAGGGGGCTGTGGGAGAGGAGACCTAAAAGTTTGGGGTTAAAATAAGATTTAGATGGCATTCCAAATGCAGGTTTAAGACTAAATGATAGTTTTCATGTTTACTAACTGGTTCTAAGGGACTGGTTAGACAGTAGCCCTAAATATTTCATCCAGAATCAGACTCTCTCTTCACATAGTTTTTTGCTTCTGTTTTATTCAATAGATTCTTTGACACAACTCCCCTGGGCCTAATTCTAAATCGCTTCTCTGCTGATACAAATATCATTGATCAGGTGAGCACATCGGTCCATTTATTCCATAATGTCTTGCCCAATTAATGCCACCATTTTGGAGAAGAAATACACCTTTTGTTAACAGGGAGCCATATAGGTTGTCACTTTTACATACAGAACAGATGGTGTGAAACTCTGAACTGTAAAAGAGCTTCCAGGCAAAACACCTTTTATGGAGATTATTATCATTAAGCTCACCAAGACTCTAATATATTCAGGGATACAAAGATAGAGCTACTGGAAAACTCCCCTGGTTCTTTAGAATTACAGGTTCACATGTTAAGTATACTATATTAGGAAGGAGTTGTATTTAAGTAAATTAGGAACAAAAGAAATCCTAGCAATGATGTAGGTCCATTACTAGTTGGAGCTGGTAAAATTGTTAATAATGATGCAGAAAAGGAAGAAGTGTTCAATCCGTACTTCTGTTCTGTATTTGGAAAGAAGGATTCATATCACATGAGGATGATTAACTACTTTCCAGCCCACTACTAACTAAACAACATATACTAGACATAAACATTTTACAATCTGCAGCCCCAAATAACTTGCACTCAAGAGTCCTAAAAGAGCTGGCTGAAGGGATGTCTAGTCTGATTATATTAATTTCAATAAATTTTGGAATACCAAGGGAATTCCAGAAGAATGGAATACTGCTAATTTTTTGCTAATATTCAAAAAGGGCTAGCAGCACGACTTGGGTAACTATAGGCAGGTTAGCCTGACATTAGTGTTGGGCAAAATAATGGAAAAACTGATAGGAGAGTCAAGCAGTGCTTAAATTCTCAGAGATTATTTCCTGGAGTTCTCCTCCCCCCCCGCCCCTGATTCGGGGCTCCGGGCTTCAGCTGCAGGATGTCTAAGGTCTTTAGCCCCGCAAGGGGTGGGGTGCTGGGGCTCAGGGACTTCAGCCCCATGGTGGGAGGGAAGCGCCAGGGCTCGGGCTTCTGCCCTGAGGCAGGCGCCAGGGTTTCCACAGGTTTGAAAATGTTTACCAGAGCTCCGCTCCGGTGGGCTCCGGCTGAATTTAAGCCCTGGATTCAAGTGATAAAGAATTAAGATAGGACTATAATTAATGCCACTTAATAAGGTTTGATGGAAAATAGTTCTTGTCTAGCAAAGCTGATTTCATTCTTTAATGTGATTAGAAGTTTGGTTTATAAAAGTAACTGCACAGATGCAATAGACTTTTGTAAGGCATTTGACTGAGTACTGCACGACATTCTGCTTAAAGATTAGCACTACACAATATCTATAAAGTTCACATTAAATGGCTGAAGAACTGGTTAACTGACATCTCAAAAAGTAGCCATTGTTGGAGTACAGGTGCTGTAACTAGGGGTGCTGGGGGTGCTGCTGCACCCCTTGGTTTGAAGTGGTTTCCATCATATACAGGGTTTACAGTTTGGCTCAATGGCTCTCAGCATCCCCATGATACAAATTTTTCCAGCACCCCTGCAATGGGGAATCATCGCTGAATGGGGCTGGTTGTAGTGGGGTTCTACAGAGATTAGTATGAGGCCCAACACTATTGACCATTTTCCTCAAGGATATAGAAGTAACTATAAAATCGATGATGATGAAATTTCAAATGACACAAAGATTGGCAGAGTGATAAATAATGAGAACAGGGCAGTCACAGAGTGATTCTGGTCACTTGGTAAACTGGGCCCATTCAAACAATGCTTTTTAATACAACAAATGCAAAGTTATATATCTAGGATCAAGGAATGCAGGCCCTGCCTACAGAATGAGGAACTGTATCCTGTAAAGCAATGATTCTGGAAAGGATATAGAGGACTTAGTGGATAAGCAACTCAACGTGAGCTGCCAATGTGATTCTGTTGCAAAAACGGCTAATGCGATATTTGGATGCATAAATAGGGGAGAAGTGAGAAGGAAGGAGTGGGGAGGTGATTTTGCTCCTGTGTATGGCAATGGTGAGCAACACTGTAATACTAGCAGAGAAGGGCACAAAAAGAACCAAAGGCTGGAAGCTGAAGCCAGACAAATTCAAACGAGAGATTAGGCACAAGTTTTTAACAGTGAAGGTTATTAACCGTTGGAATAATCTAATAAGGAAAGTGATGGATTCTCCATCTCTTGGTGTTTCAAATCAAGACTGGATGCCTTCTGGAAGTTATGTGTTAGCCAACCTCAAATCATTGGGCTCAATACAGGGGTAACGGTGAAATTTAATGGCCTGTGATATACAGAAGGTCAGACTAGACCAGGGGTCTCAAACTCAAATGACCACGAGGGCCACATGAGGACTAGTACATAGGCCCAAGGGCTGCATTACTGACACCTCCCCCCGCCGCCCTCGGCTCCATCCCTTCCATGAGGCCTCGCCTCTTCCCACCCCTTCCCTGCCCCCATTCCAACCCCTTCCCCAAAATCCCCACCCCAACTCTGCCCCCTCCCTGACCCCAGGGGGTGCAGGAGGGGTGTGGGGTGTGGCGGGGGGCTCAGGGCAGGGGTGCGGGGTGTGGCAGGTGGCTCAGGGCAAGGGGTTCGGCTGCAGGAGGAGTTCGGGGGGCGGGCTCTGGCCCGGCGCGCACTGGGGGCAGGGCAGGCTCCCTGCCTGCCTACCCGCCCTGCCCCCGCGCCGCTCTGGGAAGCAGCCGGAACATGGGGAAGGGGGGGGCACTGGCGCCTGTGTGTTGCTCTTGTTTCAGGCACCACCCCCAGCAGCTACCATTGGCCAGAGCCACTCAAGGTAAACGCTGGGGGGGGGCCGCAAGGAGCTCGTGGGCCACAGAAAATAACACGGGGGGCTGTGTGTTTGAGACCCCTGGACTAGACCTAATGGTACCTTCTGGCCTTAAACTGTATGAATCTATGTAAAGTTATAGTGTATAATAGTGAACTAAGCACAAATTTCAACAGAAGAGTTGTTTGCAACACTTCCACTACTTCTGAGAACCAAGATGCTTGGATGATAGGTGATTGTGAATGCTTTATCTAGAGGCCTATGTACAAAGGAGAGTGATTGCAGGGCTCTCAGAACAGGACACCATATATGGGACAATAGGGAACTCAAGAGCACTGCTAAGTTATTTGAGATCTCACAGAGAAGATTCCCTTTCTTGTCTCATAATGAGGGGAAAAGACTGCCTGTTTCTCCTTGATTCTTGGAGATGCTGAGCATCAGCAAGTCCCAGTGGCCCTAATTCTGGCCTCCACTGAAGCCCCTGTACACTGGCTTTGGGCTCATAGAAACAGAAAAGCCCTTGGGGAGGCTTAAAGGGGATTCCCAGTGGCGAAGGGCCAGCAGAATGACCATAGACCAGCCCGTCTCATCACCCCACGCATGGAGGGTATTTAGTTGCCATATTCCTGAGGTCTATCTAATACATATTTTTATTTTATTTTTGGAATAGCACATTCCCCCTACTCTGGAGTCTCTCACCCGGTCCACTTTGCTCTGTCTGTCGGCTATCGGAATGATCTCGTATGCCACTCCGTGGTTCCTTGTTGCTCTTGTACCCCTTGGGGTAGCATTTTATTTCATCCAGAAATACTTCAGAGTGGCTTCCAAGTAGGTATTAGAAAGCTGTCATGTACATTTCTTTTAAAACCCCTGTATTTATGGTTTATCCTAGAATATAACTAGAACTAGTCAAGAACGGAAAATTTATTTAGTAAATTCCACTGACAATTTTTTCTGTTTTTCATTGAAATGTTTGAAATTTTTCAACTTGCTATAGAGATGATTGAAAAATGGAAAAACTTTCCACAGAAAACCTTGTCCACTTTTCAACAACATTTCAGAAAATGGTGACTGTCCCTAAAGATTATGCTTTTTGAGAATTTCTTAAAATTACACTTGCTTGGAGAATTGAATTGCTCAGGAGATAATAAAATGTGAAACTTTTTCACACTAGGGTCATTGCTTCAATTCTAGACTACGACCCCATTTTAGGAAAACATTCTTACTCAAGAAAACACTTTAATTTGAAGCATGTGCTTCGGTAGTTTCCCGAATCAGGGCTCAGGTGCTTGGTTGGTTGTCTTATTCTATTTCTTAGTGGCTAGATATCTATGTCACAAAAACCATAATCACAGATTAGTTCCAACCCTTGATGTCAGTCATAGCAAAATGGCCAATGGCTGAACAGAAGTGAAGACTTAAACACGCTTCCATCCTCAGATGGTCACTTCAGGTCAAGATTTATGCACCTCAGTGGGGCAGTGTAGGGGGAAGTTTGAACTGTCACTGTGCATACTGTACCTGTTTTGTTGATAATCATAGGCATTTCAGCTTGAGAGCTGGAACAGTCTCTTTCAATGGCAAAACACTCTTATTGACATAATTAGAGCCAATAGCCCCCGCTAAAATTAGTGGAGCAGGACTGGGCCTCAAAATTATCCACAACAAAAACTGATAATAACTTTGATGAATTGTAACCTATTTTCTTCAGCTTTAGGCAGCACATGAGTTTTCAAGGAGAATTATCAGTATGAAAATGTTGATAGCAAATGTTTGAATCAGGGTACATTTATAATCTGTAATTCAAAAGCAATTTGATGAATTTCCATTACACGCTGCAGAAACATTCTCCTTCCCCTACCAATTTTCCAAACCAAAGTTGTAAAGGGGACTAAAATAGGTATTGTGGAGACAGTGTGGTCTAGTGGGTAGTGCACTTGACTGGGCGACAGGAGATCTGGCTTCCATTCCTAACTCACTGACCTGCTGTGTGAGTGTGAAGTAGTCTCTTGAGCTCTCTGTGCCCATTTTTCCCTTTGTCTGTCATATCTTATTTAAACTCTTCAGAGCCAGGGCTGTCACTCACTATGTGTTTGTACCAGTCTCCCATAATAATTTATAATGGAACTTGATTGCAACCTTAGCTACAGAGAGGCTACTGCTTTTCCTTGATATGCCCCAGCCTCTTTAAAGATTCCAATACATTCAAATGGCATTCGTAACTGAGAACCACAAGCAAATTAGTGGTAATAGTGGTTTCAAATTAATATATAACATTGTAGTATAGAAAGTTATGACTCGGCCATTCCTACCTCAAAAAAATAAAGCAATGGATTAAGTGGGATGGTGCATGTCCAATTCAAAGCTATGGTTTCTTCTCATAGTTTTATATAAGGGAGCAAAACCACATGCTGGCCCAGATTTTCAATATTGAGTGCACCCAATTTTCCCACATGCACTACTGGTTCCTGTGCACAAGCGGGGGAGATGTTGCACACACTATGTGCCCGAGTCTCTTGACCCACACGTATTCACTGGGCATGGCAGGTGCAGATGGTGGCATCCACGTAACTATACATTCTTTTTCGTGCACACTTCTGAAACTTTGGGTCAGCAAGAGACATTTTTTATTATATATTTTGAACTCCATTTAATCCCTAGTTAGAAGATCTGTTTTCTTGTGCTTTACAATAGAAATGAGGCTGGAGGAATACTATTGTATCTATAAAAGTCATTCATGTGAAACAAACTGTGAAGGAATAGCTTGAGCATGTATTCAAACAGCACTTGATCTCCATTAACTTTTAGGAACACAAATATTTATGGTATTTCCTGTAACACTTTCACCTCTTATAAAGTTTCCCACTACATTCCCCAAAAATTACTTTATATTTTCCATCATAAATTGGTCATACTGCAGCATATTTATCATCCAAATACAAGCATCAAATTCGCCTCTCCATGGAGTAACATTCAGTACCGAAGAGTAAGCTGTTGATAGATTATCTATCAAAATACACCAACACAGTAGAATTTTATTAAGGAGGGTAAATATCAAATGCTTTGACCCATAGTCTGTCCTTCCATACATGTGCTATTCCCAATTACTACAGTGGGAGTGTTATGTCTATCTGAGGACAAAATTTGTCCCTATGTTTGAGCAAACATTCTAGTTGCAAGAGATTGGATTTGTAGGCCTATATCCTCAAATGGATTATCTGAGTGGATTATTACTCAATGACTGATTGAGGAAATCTGACTGACTAATGAAGAGGGCATTAATTCTACAGAAATGCCCTATACATCCCAATTGAAATGACAGCATCAAAACTAGAACAAAAAGTCTATACTCCTGCATTGTTTTTCATGTTCAGTATATAGCAGTAATAACAAACATTATAAGGCATTTGTGAAGAATTATTGGCCAGTGGATGTGGATTCTTGCAGATAAACAGCCCCATGTACTTTACCTGCAGTATTCACACCTGGCTTAATTTTAGGCTAGGCTAAAGGCTTCAAGGTTCAGGTTCAATGATGAATCAGACTTAGGGCAAGAGTTTGGATTCAGATTCAACGGCATCTGAATCTCCAAGATTTCTACCATCTTGAATGATGGGACTATCATGACACTAGCCATTCCAGTGAAATTTTGGCTGAAACAAGATAGAACTGGAAAACAGATCCCTTCCAGGATTTGACCTCAAGCCAGAATGGTAAAGATGGCTTCAATCCGGGATTTCTTCAAAATTCTAACAGATGTGAGATTGCTGTGCTAGCCCCCCCTTTAATATAAATATAGTGTTGTATAGTCCTGATAAAAATGTGTACTGTAAAAAAATACAGTAAAATATCCATAAAAAATGTTTGCATTTCATTTGCTTCTTGGTCCTGACCTGTTCTTGTTTCTTATACACCTCTTGTTTTGTTTCTCTTGATCACAGGGACCTTCAGGAGCTTGATGACAGCACCCAACTACCTTTACTCTGTCATTTCTCAGAAACAGCTGAAGGCCTCACCACCATCAGAGCATTTAGGTTTGTAAACATGTGTTTACTCTTCAGCGCCTAATCCTTCAGAGCAGTGCACAAGTCTTGCAAATAAATCAAGATGTTTGGTTTTTAAATGAACAGCCCATCTTGGTTTATTTGGCATCTTATAAAACCACCAGGCCTACACAAACCCAAATACCCTTGCCCCACCCCCTTTCCCAAGGCCCCGCCCCTGCCAGCCCCTTCTCCGAGGCCCTGCCCCACTCACTCCATACCCCCTCCCTCTGTAGCTCACTCTCCCTCACCCTCACTCACTTTCACTGGGGTGGGGCAAGGGGTTGGGGTGCGGGAGGGGGTGCAGGCTCTGGGCTAGGGCCGAGGGTTCAGAGTGTGGGAGGGGGCTCCGGGCTGAGCTTGGAGCAGGAGGTTGGGGTGCAGGAAGGGGTGAGGGGTGTGTGTTCCGGCTGGGTGGCGCTTACCTCGGGCAGCTCCCAGTCACCAGTGCAACGGGGCTAAGACAGGCTTCCTACCTGCCCTGGCCCCATGCCGGTCCCGTCTGGCACATCCCTGCGGCCCCTTTGGGTGACAGGGGGCTCCATGTGCTGCCCCTGACTGCAGGCACCGCCCCTGCAGCTCCCACTGTCCACAGTTCCCAGCCCCCAGGGGCCGCAGGGATGTGCCGTCTGCTTCTGGGAGCAGCGCGGAGCCAGGGCAGAAAGGGAGCCTGCCTTAGCCCTGTTGTGCCGCCGGACTTTTAGCGCCTAAAATCTCCTGCTTTGGCGTCAGTAGCCTCTGAGAGATAGAGCCCGATTCCAGGAGACTCCCAGTGAAACCAGGAGGGTTGGCAACCCCACAGGCCTAACATGATAAGTGAGGTCACTGAGGAGCAAGCTGAACTCTACTGTTAATTCAGTGTTGATCTTGGGCAAGTCATTTGTCTTTGCTGTGCCATAATTAAATCATCTTGCAAAAGGAGGACTCAGCATTTGTATTATTTTATTTGTTTGTTTTGATTCACACAACTAATGAAATGGCACCTATCCATGGCTCTGGGTGCCCTGGACAGATTTTTAAAAACACCATCTAATTTGCAGTATCAATCCTTGTGGGACTTCTGTGGAATTAGGGATGACAGCTTTTTTCAGTGTGTGGCACTTAAACTTTTCAGAGGTTTTGTTTAAACAGAAAATCATGTCTAGCCAAGATTTCTTTGTTTTCTGTGGAATGCTCACCATTTGGGGCCTGATCCTGCATTATATGTACACCCAGAACTCCCATTGCAGGATCATGCCCTTTAGTATCTATCCAATTAGATACTTACAGGCTTCTTTACACAGGGACACTCAGGAAAATTAATCTGAATTAACAAAAGATGTGAATTTAAAGAGGATTAGTTAAACTTAATTAAAAGCTTGTGTGGACACTCTTACTCAGAATTAAAGTGGCCTTAATTCAATTTAGCTTAATTCACTTTGAAATTGAATTAAACTAAAAATGTTGAAAATTAATTTTCCTGAGGGTCCCTGTGTAGACAAGCCCTTAGGTATTTATGTGATTCCCATTATCTGAGCACCTCACGCTCTTTAATGTATTAAACACCCCTGCAAGGTAGGGAAGCATTATTATACCCATTTTACAGATGGGGAATGGAGACAGAGAGAAACAAGTTGTCTTGTAAGGAAGTATGTAGTACTGCAGGGGACTGAAGCCAGGTCTTCTAAGTCCCAGACTAGTGCCCTATCCACTGGACCATCACTCCTCTCTGATAATTTTATGGGTTTGTAGACCTTCTTGGCAGGAAGTCTTACATTTATGATAGCTATGTCTTCGCACACTGTCTCTGCAATTGGATTTACTTCAAAAGTGCTCCAGAAATGAGTCATATCATAAGAGAACAAACAGCAGATGTTAAATCATAAAAGAAAAGATGGGTCACTAGGGGATCAAGAATGTGCGTGAAAGCAGAAAAGGTCACTGCTGGACTGGATAATGAAACGATTATTAAATTACTATATGAGATTAAACCACAGAATCATAAAAGATACAGTCACTTTGAGGAGGTGAATGATGTTAGCAGTCATTCCCATGCACAAGACATGGACAGAAACTGCCACTGGTCTTATCAATGGAAAATAGAAAAATGTCATCATTTTGTTTGAAACGTGACCTCTTTTCTTTTTAAGGTAGATAAATGTAATATATTCACAAGAGGCACAGAAAACGAGTGACTATGTAACCTCATTCCAAGAGGACTCTTCAGACTTTCCAAGGCATATATATGTTTTCCAATTTCCATTAAACATGGTTGGCTAAAGTCTACTCTCAAATGCCCTAGTGTAAATCCAGAGTGACCCCATCAAAATCTCAACTTGATTACCACCGAATACCAAAATTAGTGTAAGTTGTACTCATTTTGCACAGCCATGGAATTCCAAATCAGTGCCAATTGCACTATGTTGCTACTTAAACATGCTTTTTGACCAAATCAGACCCAATATGGAACCTAGACAAGTGGTTCTCAACAAGGGGTTCACATACCCCTGGCAGTATGCAGAGTCTTTCAGGGGGTACATCAACTTATCTAGATATTTGCCTAGTTTACAACAGGCTACATAAAAAGCAGCAGTGAAGTTAGTACAAACTAAAATTTCATATAGATAATGACTTGTTTATACTGCTTTAAATACTATACACTGAAATGTAAGTACAATATTTATATTCCAATTGATTTATTTTATAATTATATGGTAAAGAGAGAAAGTCAGCATTGTTCAGTAATAGTGTGCTGTGACACTTTTTTGTATTTTTAAGTCCGATTTTGTAAACAAGTAATTTAAGTGTGGTGAAACTTGGGGGTACGCCAGACAGATCAGACTCCTGAAAGGGGTACAGCAGTCTGCAAAGGTTGAGAGCCACTGACCTAGACCACCTTTTCCATCACTGCTGAATTTGGCCCAGATACTTTCATTGTAGTTGAGATTCTTTAGGCAGAATTTGGCCCGGTATATCTGTTTCCACCAGGTAAGGTGATAAGCTAAGGAGAGCTCCATCCAAAATGCTGTCTTGGATAGGTGGGATTCAGAATATCATGATCTCCAACCTATGTGAACATAAGAACGGCCATACTAGATCAGACCTATGGTCCATCTAGCCCAGTATCCTGTCTTCTGACAATAATTGGTGCCAGATGTTTCAGAGGGAGTGAACAGAACAGGGCAATTTATTGAGTGGTCCACCCTTTGTCATCCGGTTGTAACTTCCAGCAGTCAGAGATGTAGGGATACACAGAACATGGGATTGTGTCCCTGGCCATCTTGGCTAAGGCTATGTCTACGCTGCACTTTCATTGGTAAAACTTTTGTCGCTTGGGGTATGAAAAAACACACCCTGGACCGACAAAAGTTTTACCAATGACAAACGATGGTGTGGACAAGCAACAATGTGGACTGCGCTCTCCCGCTGACAAAGCGACTGCCCCTTGTTGGGGGTGGTTTTGTTTTTGTCGGCAGGAGATTGTCGGCAAGGGATGACGGACCTATCCTCTTTTTTTAACCCAGTTATACTTCACAACATCCCCGGGCAATGAGTTCCACTGGTTGACTATACATTGTGTAAAGAAGTACTTCTTTATGTTTGTTTTACAACTGCTGTCTATTAATTCCATTGGGTGACCCCCGGTTTGTGTGTTATGTTAAGGGGTAAATAACACTTCCTTATTCACTTTCTCCACATCTTTTATCGACCTCTATCATGTCTCTCCTTTCCAAGCTGAACAGCCCCAATCTTTGTAATAATATCTCCTCATATGGAAGCTGTTCCATACCCCTAATCATTTTTTGCCCCTTTCTGTACTTTTTTCCAATTCTAATATATCTTTTTTTGAGATGGGACGACCAGAACTGCACTCAGTATTCAAGGTGTGGGCGTACCATGGATTTATATAGTGGCATTATATTTTCTGTCTTATTATCTATCCCTTTCCTAATGGTTCCTGACATTCTGTTAGCTTTTTTGACTGCCACTCTACATTGAGCAGATACATTTCCCTTGAGTTAAGCCTACCCCATCATCAATAGAGCTTAAAGGGATTAGAGATCAAAGGATGGCAGGCCAGAGCCTCCTTAGAAAGCACTCAGCCTTGCCTAGCAGGCTGCTAGGCTTACATAGCCCCCAAACAGACCACACTATAAACTTCAAGTGAGCAGGCACTCAGCAAGCAAGCAAGCAAGCAAGCACACAGCCAGTGAGAGAGTGATTCGCTAACCACCGCAGTAAATGGGGGGTATTTCCTGGCTCTATTCCATCACTCAGTGAAGGTTCTTGCTCCCATGGCAGTGGATTGGGAGAAAAATGGGGAGGGATGCTGCAGGACTGGCAAAAGTCCTGTTGCTTTGGCAGCAGAAAGGATGTTAGGTAGTGCGACCAAAGCCCTAAATTAAAAATGAAGTACTACGTTTTGTCCATCCGCATGACCTGCTAACACAGTAGATCAAAATTTGGACCTAGTGTTGCAATGTGCTGAGTGCCTTCTGAGCACTTCTGAGTACCCTCACCTCACATTATCTTCCATGGAAGGTAAGTGCGCTGAGTGTCTTTCAAGAGCAGTTCAGCACCTCGCAGGATCAGTCCTTTTATTTTAGAAAACCAAAGTGGCTGGGGATGGCAGGGGGCAAGGGGCAGCCCTTGAGAAGCTGGAAGCATCCGGTTGGAAGGATCACATCTGTTCACTTGAATTTTCCACAGCCCCTGATGAGAATCAAAGCCATTCCATTTCATTCATCTGTTTCTCCCCGTCAAGCCAGCCTTCCATCTCCAGAGTCTCGGGGCTTTCCCAGCAAGCTAATGTTTACTTATTATCCTGTTAGTCACCCCCTACCTTTTAAGTTCATTATGTACCGGGATGAAATAATGAACTCCTTCAAGTAATTTACCACAAAGCACCACAGTTAAATTAGTTTGAGATTTCAGTGACCTTTCCTGTTTGTCGTCTGACAGGATAAAAGTCTAGGAATTTTCAGAAGATGAGTTGGATTTGGATGAAAATACGCAGATTGAGTGTGTCAGAGTTTCCATTAGGAAAGCGGGGGTTGCTGCCAAATAGACAGACACTAGCAGAATATTCACTGTATTTTCACCCCTCCCACTCACTGCTATGACAGAAAGTTCTTTGCGTACCACAGTTACAAAACGTGTGAAATATAACCAAGAAAAAAACTGGGAAACAGCAAAGATGGCCTTCAGCCATCAGTGTTATGATCTTCTCACCGCAAGGTCCTGAACTTTTAAATACCAATTACTTTGAAATTGGAGGGATTGCAGTGGTAAAACAGTTTATGAGCTGTTGAGTGAAATTTGGCTATTTCTTTAAGTGGTAAAGCTTAGGACTTGAATAAGTAGTATGTGAAGCAAGAAATGACTGCCAGGTTGGGCAAGCACCAAAGGCCAGATGAGCTGTGGTAAATCACGATAAATCCCTTGAATTCAATGGAAGTAGACCAATTTACACCAAGTGGGGACATGCCCCCAAAGAGTAATTATGAGGCTTACATAATCTACCAGCCTTTTATTGAGTATTTTACTGGTTTCTAAACACCATTGCTATTACAGAGGAGGGAAAACCAATTGGAAGCTGAAACAACCCATTCGCTTTTGTAATTTAGAAATGATTTATTATTCAGTTTTTCGGACGTTTTGTGGCTGTCTGAGGAAATGGCTGAGGTAAAGGGTTGAATGGTGGTGGTGTGTCAATCGGCCTAATGCATGAAAGGCACTAGTTGTGTTGAAGGACTCATGCAGTTGGCTTCTCAATCAGATTTTGGCTGAAATGTGAAATCTCTGCTCCACCCTTGCTCCAGGGTGTAGTAATTCGCTGCTGGGTTATCTCAGTTGATTAGCATTTTGGGAGGAAGAGGGGAGCCAAGGCTCTGCCTATTCCCTTCCCCATCCACCTGATTTGTGGGTAGTTGTGGGTAAATAATGCTTGCTTACTGCTGCACATCCGGTCTGGTTAACCAGTGCAGGGATGTAAAAGGGGTTCTTACTATCCTTTATGGACATGCACTCTGACCCACAACCCAACCCAGTGCTACCATTTGAAGAACAAGGTACTGCCTAGTGTGAGTAAGGTGTGCTTCTGAGGGGAGAATTTTGTCCTAAGTTTGGTAAAAGACACAACAAGTTCAGCAAGCTGTAGGGGTTTTTTAGAACAATTGAACGTTTTGTGCATGTGTGTTATAATGTAACCACTTTGCTGTTTGCAGGCATGAAGCCAGGTTTAAACAACATATGCTGGAACTGACGGACACGAACAACATTGCCTACTTGTTTCTGTCGGCTGCCAACAGATGGCTGGAGGTCAGGACGGTACGTACAGTGTAGTCCCCGCTATGGTTTTGAAACTTTGGAAGCAAACAGAGACTTTGCCTGATGCACAAGGCGAGATAATAGTTGAAATTAATCTCACAATGAGATATAACAGTTTTGTGTACAGTGATCCTTAAAATAGCTCAGGGTTGTTTATATTATAGCAGCAAGGGTGGTTTTTTTTTTTTTTTTTTTTTTTTTTGGCTTTCTTAGCTTGGGGTAAGAAAATACAAGGCTCCTTCATACTTCAGTGTTGGGATGTTGATTGTTCTGAAAAGAGTGCAACAGAAAATATCTACATAACTTTGAAATAAGACTCTCTGTTCACAGAAATAAATTCTTCTACTACAGTGCAACATCTGAGGCACTGCCCAAGTGGAAACTAATTTCAAAGGGGCTTCGGTAGTTTTGCCAGTTTTGCAATAATTCTGTTTTTGGTTTTTATGCCACCTTTTATCTCTCAGGACCCCAACGCATTTCCCAAATGATGGGCCCAGGCCTGAGGGCCTCACTCATAGCCTGGTTCTGCCAGGATACCCTTCAAAGTCCATAGGGCCATTTGTGGAGTAAAATACTGCTTCACTTGAGTAAAGATGGCAGAACTGGGCCCTGAGTAAGGGCCCAGTTCTGGGGCTCAGTAAGAGCTGGGCATTTGGCAGCAATAAACCCCCAAACAGAGGGTCAGATGCTTGGCCCTGATATAAGTTCTCAGTGGCTGGGACATAAGGAGCCTCCCTCCATGTTCATGGTCTCCATAAGGGTCAGACAGAATTATTGCTCCCTCCCTACTCACCTAGCATTCCAAAGAAGGGCCAAGGAGTAGGCAGGCCCATGTCCTTCCCCTCTGTGCCAGAGACAGAGAGACTGGGACCTAAGCTTCACCCTTGGAATGGTTTAGTGTCAGGTACACTTCACCTGCATATTGAGATCTCCATGTGGCATTCTGCCTCCTTGGACTCCCTTGGGGCAGCACAGTTCTGCTCCATTTCTCACTCTGGACAGGATCTGGCTCTGAGTAAGATCTCAGGGTTCAGCCCTGTACAGTATCCATGAACTGTAGTGATGCTCCATTTGTACCCAGTAAAAGAAAGATGAAGTTAAAGGGCAAAATCCAGCCCTGGTATAAGCTATTGTAATTTCCATTAAAATCTCTTGATGGTGGACTTGCTGAGTATCAATGTTCTCCAAAAATACATATCTCTTCTATCAGCTCTTTGGGGTTTTTAAAAATACTATGTGGAGGAATGCAGTGTTGCCAAGAAATAGCTAATTTGGCTATGTGCAATGGTATTGTTATCACACAGAGCCATATGGGTTTCAGAATGACTGCACAGCTCCTATTCCAATAGCTGATGGAGACCCAAGTGTACTGTACATCTAACGCACTTTCTTGCTACAGAGATTGGGTTAGAGGCTACTATCATCTTCACTTTAGCATTCCTACAAGCAGATTAATTGAGCAGTATTCATTGCAAATCGTAGAGGGAAAGATTCTTGGATGGAAAGAGGAGAAAAATCAAAAGAAAAAATGCTGACTCTGAAATAGCATGGGAGAATTGCAGTAGCAGATGACAGAATTTAGGTATCAATGACCCGACTGTGTCCACAAATCCCATCAGGTACCTAGAAATCTACCGTTGATCATTTTTATCTGACATTAGCTGCAAAATTTGGATAATAAATGTAGAGGGTGGATTGAGGCTTCTTTAAAAATGTGAGGAATCAGGTTTTTATCCATCTTTAAATATCTAGAGTTCTACAAAACAGAAAGCAGACTGCACCTTTAGGGTGAAGCATTCTCACTCCAAATGGGAAAAGTAAAAATTTCAGCTAAAATGATGAATATAAAATACCTCCTTTATTTCATCATCCATCCATCCATCTATGAGTTTTATACTGGTCCCCATCACTCTAGTAATTGAGGAACTTCCACATACAATAAATAGCAATAGCGAAGTCCCTAGTCGACTTCATGGAGTCTCTGGCACTTCTTCCTGTTTGGGATCAAAAGTCTGCTCGGGGGTTGGGAAAAAGGGGGTGTCAGTGTTGGGGGTGTCATTTTTATGATGGAAAGGATTTTTCAAAGAAGAAGGTTGTTTTAGTGACTAGTCATTTTGGATGCCTGCTTTTTGGTGCCTTATTTGAGGCACTTAAATGGGTCTGATTTCCAGAAAGCGCTTGTTCTCTGAATATCAGGCTCCTTCAAAGGGTCTCATGTTGGGCACTAAAAATGACTGGTCCCTTCTGAAAACTTAAATGTCTGACCTGAGGGCAAGGGAAGTATAGAAGAAGATGCTTTCTGATATTATAAGGCTTTATTTTGTCACTGGATTTTTCATTCAACTTGTATTATAAGATCTATCTTTTTCCCCCCCTTCCTTCCTTTTTAGGACTATCTGGGTGCTTGCATAGTTCTCACTGCAGCTGTTACGTCCATCACCTACAGGCCCGATTCTGGTTTTCTGGGCCTGGGTCTCCTGTACGCACTGACGGTACGTACCAAAACAAACATCAAGAAACTTGAGACCAATCTACTAGATTTAAGGTGGTTTTTAAAATATAGATACATGGTTATCTTCCAACTTTCTTAATCTCGAAAGAAACAATCTTGCAAATAATGGATTCAGGCCAAAGCCGAGTGAGTTCAGGACAACTTGGACTTGCTTCAGGTTTTGTGAGCCAATTTAAAAACCAAAAAGATTCCCAGGCCCCATGTGTTCCCAAGGATAGAAAGAAAATTAGAAGTGCATACTAGGCCCTTGTGTGCACTTTGTTTTGCACTGTACAATGTTGTTAAGGCTGCGTAACGTGAAACCTGTTGTAAATGACGATCCAACAGATCTTGCAAAATCAGTGGTGATGTCTCCACATTTTTGGGATCAACCAGATGCTGAGCACTGTTATCTATCCAATTCTGAATATGAGTCCTGACACCGAGAGACAGGATTGGGGTTGGAGTCTCGAGGGTTGGGAATGGAGTGATTAGATGTGAAATGTACTGGTGAAGGAGATTAAGGCTGCGGGTTTGTGCAGATTGCTGAGCAGGATAGCAAGCGGGCCCTGGACCTTTGAAACTCACTCCTTTCCCAGGTCCATAGACACCAAAGTTTGTTAGCCTTCAATACACACTACAAGGTCCATCTTTTATTCCTTGCTTGGTAAGAGATGGCTGGAAATGGGTAAGAATGGGGTGGGATTTTGATGGGGCGTGTAGGCGGGAGGTTGGTTAATTTTTGTCTTAGCGATGTTGGTGTTGGTTATTTAATTCGATCTGGGTGACAGATGGTTCTGTTGATAGGTGTATTTTTAAAAGATTGTCAAAGATGCCCAAGGTATGTCAAGAGCTTAGGATGGGTGCTCTTATGTTGTTGAGAGAAAAATAATTGAATAAATTAATGGAGGTGATAGGAAATAAGCCACAGGAGGAGGAGGAAGAGTCTCATGGATGGGGTGGTAGAAAGCAGGCTGCAGTGTGCCACTTATGTAGCTCTAGTGCTAGGGAGGGTGGCTGGGAGCCAACTAAAGTGGGAGGAATTGGGTATAGGTCTAGCACCAAGATTGGGCTTGGTGGTTGGAGGTAGGCTACCTGAAGCATCAGCAAGGGAATTCTCAGTGGCTGCCTTAAAGGTGGCTTTAAATCCCTTTTTAATGCTGTATCAGCACAAAGATGGCTTATCAGTGGCCCAGGATCTGCTCCAATATCTTATGTTAACAGCACATTCAGAAGATTTCTTCTAATGCTGTTTAGTTAGCAAAGATATTTGGAAACTCTGAGATGTTCGTTCAAGGTTTGTAGCTACTTTGTATTTGCACTATGCATGCAAACAGACGAGAAAGAGTCAGCCGTTAACTAAAGTTTGAGACAACATTTTTTAAAAACTCTTAAATAATCTCTACATTGTTTCCTCCCTCTTTATGCCCCAGCACATCACTTGCAAAACTTTGGATGTGGTTCAATCATTGGCTACCCCACTTGACAGGTTTTCAATTGTTTCTCTTTGGGAGCCCAAAAGTGACAATGTTTGGAACTGGATGAGAGCAAAGCGCTCATACTGCTGCTCCCTTCGTAGCTCATAATCATAGACCCAGTCCCTCCCCAATGCATAAAAGCATCCAAGTTTCTGGCAGTTACACAACCCTGATGCAGATTTAAATGAAATGCCAAGCTCTCTGAATGCCAGGCTTTTATATCAAATCTGTATTTGTAATTCCCCAAGCAGCAGTTTTTTCCATAAACACAGTAACCTCCAGCCTAGAAAGCTGAACATGGAGTTAGGTGTCTAAATGGCAAGAGAATTCCTTCATGCTATTCCTAGGAATTACTCTGTCATTCTTGCATACCGCTGCAGACTCTTGATTGACACTAAAACTTATTTCAGTGCAAACTATTTACTATAAAACTCCATCTATTGATTATTTGTAGCAGTGCTTGTTCAGTGGAAAATGAGTGGAATTGGGAATTTTGTTATTCATAACAAACTTTTTATTTAGCAGATTTATCCCTCTTTCATTTTTGCAAACAAACTGCAAAGTATTTCCCCACTTTTCTGGGTTCATAGGATCATTTCACAGCCTATGGATTGTCTGTGAATTTAGCACTATAGAAATGAACACCTGAAGTTCAGTTCCTAAAACTGTATTGAGCCCTCTCACTAAGTGGCCTAATTTTCAAACATACTTAGCACCCAGCAGCTCCCACTGAGGTCAAGCTACTTATTTAAGCACCTCAATGTGGATTCAGCCCCCTAACCTTACACAGCCATTTTATAAACCTCAGCCTGTGATTTATTCATTCTTGGTTAAGAATAAATTCACCTAAATTATATGGTATTGTTTTCTCACTCTTGGCTGGATGACTGACATTTTGTAAATGTGGGAATAAAAAAAAATTTAGCTTGCAAATAACTTTGCGGCATGGCTCCCTTGCTCCTGCCTCTGTTAAAGCCCACATACGGCTCAGAGACCTTTTGCTGGTAAAACACCTCCTGCAATTTATTTGCAATATTTGTTTCAACCACCCTTACACACTGTACAGCCTTACACCTACAGTCACCTCAGCTTCTGAGAGAGAGCACATATGCATACATGCATGGGTGCATACACACTCACTCTTTCTGCTTCCCCCTCTCACTTCCTTCCTGTGCCTTTTGTATCATCTGCCAAATGGGCTAATTAGCCTCTTAGTTCTCCTCAGCCCATCAGTTAGGCACAGCTCTTCTTAATGAGGTCTACTCTAGTGTAGTGAGAGTTGCAGTGACCAGAGCGCTGGCTCAGCTGCTGTTGCCCAGCATCCTCTTCATAAACATCTAGCCAACAATGAAGCTCTTTGCTCATGCATGAATGCAGGCATTCAGACAAATAATAGCACCTCCATAAACAGAAACTGGTTGTCTAAATATTGATGGAAAAACAAACAAAAAGGGCTTGAATATGGCCAATCTGAATTGCAAGTTGGATTTTTGGAAACATATCTATGAACAATACATCTCCTCCTTATTTGAGTAGCTCTAAAAACTAGTTTAACCCCCTCCCCCAAAAACCAGATGATCTTGGAGGGATTTGGTATTTTTATTTTATTTTTCAAAGCTGTGTTGTTAAAACTTTGTATTCAATATTATGCTTTATTCCCCTTTTATAACTATAATTTCTGTTGCTGGTTTTTATTTTTTGCATTAGCAAACTTACCTGAACATAATGTATCACAGAACAATATTGGTATGCTACTGGCATTCTTTGCAGAAAATAAGACTATATGTAGTATTGTAGCTATACAAAACTATATGTAGTGTTGTTAAAAAAGCCCTATACACAGGTATATTATAGGAAGTGGTGCAACTCCAACAATCTGTTCTTATGGCAGGCGATTGGCAGACACCACAGATTTGATTGATTAAATGTATTCTCTCTACACACACGCAGATCATACATCATTTGAAACCTTATTATGTCTTCTCTAAGATGAGTATGACGTAGAGCTGTCAAATGGTGCTGTTACCATAGAAACAAGAAAAAGCAATGACACCATCAACATGTTAAAATGACCACTTTGAAATATTTATATTTCTCTGTTAGTTTAATATATCTATGTATTATCTCAAGGGATAAAATTAGATTTCTTTGTGACCTCAAACAAAGCATAACAACAATCTACAGGGTAAAACAAAATCTAATAATAAATAGGTACAGGTCTCATTGAAATGTAATAGCACTGGTGACATTTCTAGTTAACATCATTATCATTATCTTGTTCATCATATGATCTCTGCTGAGAGTGCATGAGTTACCACAGTCTTCATTGCCTTGGTATAGACACAGTTCTATGCAGACAACAGACACAGTTAATTGTGCAGCAACCTCTCCTGGTACAGGCACAGCTAAGGAGTTGTAGAAGCTCAGATGCCCTTGAAAACTATAGGAAGTAGTTCATCCACATTGGTCCATCCATGTTGCAATGGTAAACCAATATGTGGTTTACCTATGTGCAAAGACATCCAAATATTTGTTTGCCACAATGCTCTTTTGACATGGTCTTCAAAACCTGACCTCACATGGTGGGAGTTTGACCAGTGACTTGTACTTTTTGATGGCTAGACTGAGGCACAAGCAATTCAGGTCTCTGTGGGTCTCCTTTCTTTCTCACTGTGGTCATACAGCATTGCTACCAACTTCCTTGCTGCAGAAATTGTGGCTTGTCTATCACTCTCTCCCAGTGTGGCAAGATCTCATAAGCAGTAAGCTCCCTTTGTTTTGACACAGAATTTTTTTCCCCAATACCAAATAAGGATGACACATCGTCACATCCTCTTATTGCACGTACAGCAGGAAGTACATTGCAAAAGTCTAGAGTGAGTGTGTCACAAATTGCATGCACAGGTATGAAGCGATGCTTGTCAGTTGGGCTGCTCATGGTGCCTGTTTCAATCCACATGTTATCCGTATGTTACACTTTTGGAAAGTAGTGAACAGCAAGGACCAAAACATCTGTATCAGGTGACCTAATTACTAGAGCTCCTTTAATACCAAGGGACCCAAAAGCCATATTGGCACATACAGCATGCAGAAGCATACTTGTGTCTGCTTCCTCTTGAGTACTGCACAAGTCTTGGGCTTCTTCAACATCTCTACCAGTGATGGGAAAGCCTCCAGCATGAAGTATCTGTGTTGAGTGTGCTCCTACACTCTCAGGTGCATTTTGAACCATATATTCACACAGGAATTTTACAAGTGACTGCTTGTTGGATGCCATGTTTAGAAACTTGTTCCATGCAGGAATAAGGCATCCACCAATCACCTAGTATTTCTTGCATCCAACTTTCAATCCTGTCTGGTGCTGTCTTTCTGCAGTTTTCACAGAGTTACTGTTGTCATATCTGTCAAAGACTTCAATTACAGAATTAGCTTCATCAAAACCTTTTAGAACCTGCCTCACATACTCAGCAGCCAATTCATCAAATGTGTGGAATTTGTCTCCAGCCATGATTTGTATGACAGCAATGGTATCTGTGATGTACACTGTGTTTTCCTTGTAGCATGCTCCTAGCTCATAGATTCTTTCAGCTTGAGCTTCCAGCTGATACCCTTGTGACTCTAGCAGACCAGGTGCCAGCTTTTGCCAAGGCTTTAGACCTCAGCTGACTAATTCATTGCTGGAAACCAGTCTGTTTCACCTGTGCGTTAGTATGGTTAAGATGGGTATTGAACTTATAACAAGGTCTTCAGTGTTTAGACTATGTGAAATGTTTGTAAATTGCTGCATGCTTTAATCCCACTTAAATATTACCTTATAGCATCTGATAAAGATATTATATGTGTTTGCTTTGTAACTGTAAAAATGTTTGCTCTGAAACTATGGACCCAATCAGGAGGTATCATCTCCTGCCCATCAAGAAGGCTTAATCAAAACTAAAGGGTCATTGTGGGACATCACAATACAAAGACTTTGTAAATTGCCCCCTTCCACCCAGGAAAAGTCTATGTGCAAAAGGGCTTATCCCATCAGCTTGAATTCTGGAAGAAGGAAATAAAAATAGCCGACAAGAAATGTTTTCATCTTTTGCTGTTAGGACTCTCACAGGGCTGGAGCTATGAAACAGAGCCAGAGATCCCCAGGGTCGACCTGGGTTAGCCCTAAACACATTCAGAGCTGACAGATTACTACAACTCTGTCACCTTTTGAAACCATAGCCTGTAACTCATTGGTCTATATAAGTTTGTCTGCTTTAACCTTGTAATAATTCTCTCATTTCTTTTCTTAGTTAATAAATCCTTAGATAGATTACTATAGAATTGGCTATAAGCGTTGTCTTTGGTGTGTGCTCTAAGGTACAAGCTGATCTGGGGTAAGTGACTGGTCTCTTGGGACTGAGAGCAACCTGAATTTTTTGTGATCTTTGGTTTATAGCAACCATCTATCACTTAGTCCAGTTTGTCTGGGTGGCAAGATAGACTGGAATGCCCAAGGGGACTCTGTGACTCCATGGTAAGCTTTAGGAGTTCACACTGGTTACTGAGTTGATGAAATCTAATTATAGAAAAAACAACCAGTTTGGGGTCTCTGCCCTGCTTCTTGACAGTCTGCCCTGAGGTTGGCACTCATGGTCATGCACTCCAGACAGCGTGACAGCCCTAACTCAGCTTTGTCTGTTCTTCTCATTGTTCCATCAGCATGGAAGAGGGATATAGGCAGAGGTCCCATTGGGACACCAAGAACATGCATCTGGCTAAGGACAGGGCTCTGCAGAAAATGTCTGGACTGATAGCTGCTGTGATTGTCCTACCAGTGCCAGACTCAAATTTGATTTTCTTGGCCATGTCATCAAATGTTTTGATGCCAGATTTCTTGACTGGACTGAAGAAGCTATGTGTCCCATCAGAATCAAGTACACCTCTCATAAATCTTTCCATTTGTTCTTCACCAACATCTGCTATTTTCAGTAGCAACTCTTGTACATCTGCTGTTATATGCAGTCCAGTAGATATGTTGATAAGCACCTCTGGATGTGATTCAGGGTCAAATGGGTTTGTCATATTGTTGCTATTATGCTTGAGAAGAGCTGAAAAACGCTCTTCGGTGCAGAGGCAAAGACTTGTTTGTGGACTTCATCTGCACCACTTGTTGTTAGGCTACTTCTTTCTCTCACAGCTTTTGCAAATTCATAATATTGTATTGTGTGTAATGTGTATTGTTAACTCCAACACTAATACTCACCTGTCTGAAGTGTCACTGAATTTAAAAACTGGTTTCTAGAATATTTCAAAGGCTAGTACTGCATGCGTAGGCAATTACAAATTAAAACTTTCTACCATGCAGACTAGTTGCTACATTGTATAGACAAACGCTTATAAATAGAGAAGCGTTACGTTAGGGATTCATGTACATTTATATCTACCCCCATGCAGTACAAACTGTGGGCACCCAAACTGGTGTACAATCTTCAGTGTGAGACTGATCTGGTCAGCAAATTTCAGCTGAAACTATAGAAAACTATTATAATGACTTTGACAATTAAGAACAGGCGATGTGAAAACATTTCATGTTAGTATATTGCAAAATGTTGATATTCACTATTTTTGCCACATGCTAAACAGCTTCATAATTTCTGGGGGGGGGGGAAGTATTTGAACATGCAAGACAAATAAAAGCTTTTATGTCATGTGGTAGCTTTGACCAATAATAACCACATTAAGGTGTTGAAATTAACTTTAACAGTAAAAACTGTAGTCATGGTCATCTTGCAGAGTAGCAAAAAATGACTCACTCATTTTGGGTATCATTGTTTCACCTCATTTGCAGGCTTGTGCAACCACTTGACATCACATCATATCACATCTAAATGTACATAAAACACTGGTCTACAATTTTTGAGAAGTCATCTGCTTCAGAGATAAAATGTGCTATTTATTATGTATTTTGATGTGCTGAATTCAAATATGACAATTAAAACAACTGATTGGCTACTGTTTCTAAGATATTTAAGTTTTTACATTTTATGTCTATGTATATTGTGTACATAGTAGAGTTTTAATCATAAATTGTAAACCTAGGTCTTTTCATGCGTTTATGGTTGCTTTACATGATAATATTTCACCTGTCCTGTTTATGTAACACTTTAAAAATCAGCAAAAGGGTTATATAAATAAAATGTATTATGAAACAAAAGGCAACAAACTATTATGTACATAGTTTAGTCCTATTCAGTGTCTACTCGGCGCTTCTTGGCTTGTCTCTTGGATTCATTAAATGGAGCATCTCTTGTCACTGTCCAGGAATAGTCTGCAAGCATTGATGGGCTCCATTTGCCCTGATAGCGTTTCTCCATTGTTGCAATGTCCTGGTGAAATCGCTCGCCGTGCTCGTCGCTCACTGCTCCGCAGTTCGGTGGAAAAAAATCTAGATGAGAGTGCAAAAAATGTATCTTTAGTGACATGTTGCAACCAAGGCTTTTGTATGCCTTGAGGAGTTTTTCCACCAACAACCTGTAGTTGTCTGCCTTGTTTATTTCCGAGAAAATTTATTGCCACTAACTGGAAGGCTTTCCATGCCGTCTTTTCCTTGCCACGCAGTGCATGGTCAAATGCATCATCTCGAAGAAGTTCACGAATCTGAGGACCAACAAAGACACCTTCCTTTATCTTAGCTTCACTTAACTTTGGAAATTTTCCATGGAGGTACTTGAAAGCTGCTTGTGTTTTGTCAATGGCCTTGACAAAGTTCTTCATCAGACCCCGCTTGATGTGTAAGGGTGGTAACAAAATCTTTCTTGATTCAACAAGTGGTGGGTGCTGAACACTTTTCCTCCCAGGCTCCAATGACTGTCGGAGTGGCCAGTCTTTCTTGATGTAGTGGGAATCTCTTGCACGACTATCCCATTCGCAGAGAAAACAGCAGTACTTTGTGTAACCAGTCTGCAGACCAAGCAAGAGAGCAACAACCTTCAAATCGCCACAAAGCTGCCACTGATGTTGGTCAGAGTTTATGCACCTCAAAAGTTGTTTCATGTTGTCATAGGTTTCCTTCCTATGGACTGCATGACCAACTGGAATTGATGGCAAAACATTGCCATTATGCAGTAAAACAGCTTTAAGACTCGTCTTCGATGAATCAATGAACAGTCTCATCAGCGTATAGCAGATGGAATGTTTGGATAATGCACAGTCCACTTTTTCTTCTTTGACACACCTTTCCCAACTGGAGGCACCATGCAGAAGTAACAATTGCTGGTATGATCTGTTGGCTCTCTCCAAATCATTGGCACTGCAAAAGGCATAGATTTCCTTTTCCTGTTCAACCACTGGCGAAGCTTTGTTGCACAAGTGTTGCAGCATATGTGTGGGGCCCACCTCTTGTCCTGATCTCCAGTTTGGCAGCCAAAACAAAGGTGATAGGCTTTCTTAACCATAGTGGTTATACTGCGCTTTTGTGATGCAAAAGTCACTTCACCACGAACATAGCAGAAGTTATCTGCACTGTTCACACAAGTACGAGGCATCTCTGCTCACTTTGGCTAAACAGAAATGTGTCCCTTTGCAAAATCAAACACTGACAAATAAGAGAGCACGACACTGTATGATTTCTAGAGCTGATATAGGGCAATTTGTTCAGCAGAGCGATGTAAGCTTCGTTATGATTGCATCATCCATGACTTCTAGGAATAAGATGATGCAATTCATATCATGTATGACGCAATACCAGCTTCAGATTGCATCATTCATTGTTTTGCCTAAAAAGCAAGTACTGTCCAAACCCAGTCATAGATTTATTCATAGATCCAGTCAAAGATGTATTTTAGTCATTTCTGGTTTAAATTGAGATCCCTTCCCTTTATAACTCACTTATCCTCCGCCATTCCCAAGTCAAGGGTCGTATATACTGACCCAATAGCATATCTTGAAAACTAGAGCCAATCAACAATTTTAAGCATCATTTTCGTTCTCAGTGACCCAGAATTAGTAAAGTTTGACTACATTTATTTCAGAAGCATTTTGGCTGTAGAGCAGTGAAATAAGCTTTCAAATGATATGTGAGGTGGGTGTGTGTAGTGTGGGTTGATTCAACTCCTAAAATATGGCCCTTTTTGGAGAATTGCCTATAGCCACTTGGAAATAATGGGATCGCTGCAGTTTCAACTTAAAAGCTTTTTATTTTCTATGGTCCTCAGCTTTCTATATTTTTCTTCCACAACAGGGAGCTGCAGTCCTTACATTGCTTTAGGCAAAGAGAGGGAAAATGGTCTAATGAATGGGTTGGGGTCATGAACAGCTCTCAGGGGCTCAGCTCACAAACATATTCCCTTTCTTTATGGCTGGATGGTGGAGGGGTCCCATAATTTATGGCGGCAGGGGCTTGAAACAGTTTTCTCTTGGAGGCAGGTGTTATGGTATAGAAAAAGAACAGCGCTGGTTTAAAAAAAAGAATTAAACTTATTTTTGATTTAAAAAAAAATGGCTTTTCAACAGTAAGGAAATTTTCATGAAATCAAATTTTAGCTGTCCAATTTAAGGTGCCTTAGATACTGTAAGTTGGGGACCCACAACTCAAGGTACCTCAAATCAATGGCCGGTTTGCTTGAGGTAAAATGCTTCTATGCTTCTGTATCTGAAAATGGGGATAACCGTGCAGAACACTACATTATTGGGAGATGATACATTAATGTGGAGGGTGGGATGGGAAAAAATGGAGACAAAGGGCCTGATTCAAGCATGCCGCTGTACTAATTTTAACCTGGAGTAACTCCATTGAAATCAGGCCCACTGCGGTAAATCAGGCCCAGGGCTTCTACAAACATATCAAACCCGTATCCAACAGCGTAACAATTACCAGACAAGTTGTGTTTCACGTCTTTTCCCCTTCTCGTTATGTAATGCAGATAACCAACTATTTGAACTGGGTTGTAAGAAATTTAGCTGACTTGGAGGTGCAGATGGGCGCAGTGAAAAAAGTGAACAGTTTCCTGACCATGGAGTCTGAGAACTACGAAGGCACTATGGGTATTGTACTATAATCCTTTTTATTTTTTGTAGGTACCATAAAAGCAAGCACATTTCATTTCTTCCATTCATGATCATGCAAAAAACACAGAGACCTTGAGCCAAATTCTGTTCTCATTTACATATAGAGGCAGATTAGGGGTTTGTGGGGCCCTGGGCCAGAGTAAGTGGCAGATTAGGGGTTTGTGGGGCCCTGGGCCAGAGTAAGTGGGGGCTCTCCCCCCCCCACCTCGGCGCGCCTGCCAGGGAAATGGGGTTGTGGCACAGGGCCTTCCCCCACCTGCCCGGTGCTCCTGTCGGGGAGCTGGGTCAGGGCGTGGGAGCTTCCCCTGCTCCCCAGTAGGAGTGCGAGGCGGGTGGAGCAGAGCAAGCTGCCATGCCCTTATCCCGCTCCCCGGCAGGAGCGCTGGGCGGTTGGAGTGGATCGGGGTGTGAGGGCGCCTCAATTGGCTGGGGCCCCTGGGCACCGGCCCCGTTGGCCCAGTGGCTAATCCACCACTGTTTAGCTGGGTGCACTCTCAATGACATCGAGAGTACCGCACAAGCGAACCCACTCAACCTGTGTGTCAAGATCGGGAAGCTCGGTGCTAATGGTCCTGTGGTGCAGTTCTCAGCTGCATTCCAGCACTGGCGGAGGGTGCAGTCTGAGCAGGTGCCATCCTGCCTAGCTCCTTTGGAACAGAATAAAGAAAGGATTCCTAATGTGATTACAAACGGCTGCATGGCAAAGGGGAAAGCGCAATGAGGGTGACTCGACGATAGCATTTGCCTTTGTCTACTGTCAATATTTAAGACCCTTCTCAAGTACCGAAAGACTGGCCACAAGAGGGGGAAATCAAGATTGAAGATTTGTGTGTCCGATATGAAAATAACCTGAAGCCTGTTCTGAAGCATGTCAAGGCTTACATCAAACCAGGACAGAAGGTAATGTGCCGTCCTCACTTCAGGCTGATACCTTTATAGCAACTTCTGTCATTTGTGGAAACGAGGACTCCTCACTAAAGATGGCCCATTAGTAAGAACAGCATCTAAAATACTTGAACGTATAGATGTGCAAACAGAGCCAACATTTCTTGCTGCACCCAAAAGATGGCCTTGTGGCTAAAGCAAAGGGCTAAGTTGGGAACCTATGTATTTCCACCTTCCTCACGGATGTCTTGTGTGGCGCTGGGCATAGCTCAATGGTTTGAGCATTGGCCTGCTAAACCTAGGGTTGTGAGTTCAGTCCTTGAGGGGGCCATTTAGGGATTGGGCGGGAACTGTCAGGGAGAGTACTTGGTCCTGCTAGTGAAGGCAGGGGACTGGACTCAATAACCTTTCAAGGTCCCTTCCAGTTCTATGAGATAGGTATATCTCCATCAGTCATTTAACACCTCTGTACTACATTCTATCCCATCTGTAAAATGAGGATGAGTTAGACTTACCTACCTTGCAAATGTTAATATTCATGATCATTTGAAAAGCACTTGGAAATCCTGAAGTGGAAGGTATTATAATGCCATATAATATATTGAAAACTATTAATTATATTATTATAATAATCATTATTATAAGTGCCAGAAGCATCATCATCAGCAATTATTGTGATATTAGATATTTCACTTTTATATTGGCTATAAAATATTTGATACTGCCTTTTTCAATTGCCTTTGGTGGGGAGAAGAGGAGTCCCTCGGGCTCTGATGCAGCAAGAAACTGAGGCATGTTTCTAAATTTAAGCACATGAGTAGTCAATGGGACTACTCGCATGCGTAATGTGAGTCGCATGTTTAAGGGCCTTGCTAAATTAAGGCCTTGGTGGGCAGGCTAACCTGTATGTGTGGGAACAAGAGTCACCATGACCAAGCATCTGATTCAATTTATACCCTGAGCGCTCAATACTTTGCTCATATCTAGCACCTTGAACCCATGGACCTTAAAGCATACATTCACTCCTGATGTCCCCTTAAGAAATGCACTGGTGAATAGAGGATGAGACCATGGTTACATACATGTCCCCATCACCACTGGATCTGTTAGCAATGTAGACAATCATAACTATCCCATCATTGTGCTCCCTAGCATCAATAGCAGCCCTCATACATATGCTCCCTGCTGGAGTGCACACTACAGAACCCTCTCCCAACTCCTGTGCAGCCGTATGTTTGTCCCTTTGTTTTTAAGTTGGTTTGGGGTTTTTATCAATATGGGTTAACTTTTAAATGTCCTTACTGGGTCTGTGAGTTTGGATTACAATTCCCTTCTTCCCAAGATTGACTTCAGAGCAATGACAATTTCCTTTGCTTTGCAGGTTGGGATCTGTGGTCGCACTGGCAGTGGAAAATCATCATTGTCTTTGGCTTTCTTCAGAATGGTAGACATTTTTGATGGTTAGTTGCTAAGGCTCCTCATTAGCACCTATTATAGCTGTAAAACTGGTACCCCGTTCCCTACTCCAGTTCTTCAGAAGCAAGCAAGCAGATTTAAGGCTTATGTCTAGGCTTTCTGTCCTCTCAAAACACTTGTTTTGGATCAGGTGTATTACACCCAATCCTTCAAAGTCCAGAGCACCTCCTGGCAGCAGCATTCAGTTCTGCACGAAGTGCTCAGCTCATCCTAGGATCTGGTACTAAGTCCCTATTTTATGGTCTGAAAGAATAATATACTGTGTCTAGATGGGCAGAGAAAATACGTTACTCTCTGGTGCCTATAGTTTTTTCCCCACAAATTAGACATCTGCCGTAACTGAACATGGTTCAGTGTGAGTAAAATAGAAACAGGTGTTCAATAAATGCAGTTCCTTGATATTTTTCTTTTATTGTGACTCCCCACTGTTACAATAGAAGCTGTCTAAGGATTCCGATGATTTTGGAGGCCCCTGCAGTACTCTTATTCCGAAGGCATTCCATCATTTCCACCCAGAACTGATTATATATCCAGAATGTCTGCCCATGAAATCCAATCCGAGATGGGAGGATAAATACATCAGATGCTCTTAGGTTAATTCACAGGTTTATGCCCATCTTTTCCTCTCCATCTCTCATATATCTCCTTTCTGTCTGTCTTTCTCTTTTATTTCTCAACTCTTCCAGTATCTCTGATTTTTCTTTCTTTGGGAAGCATTGACTTTCTTCTCCTATTTTCTCGACTCTTTCATAGTCTCCCTTTAACTCTCCAGTGTCCATCTCTCTTCCTCTCTCCCTCGTTAGACTGTCTCTGGTCCCTTTGCTCCCATCTCTTCTGTTCTCTTTCTGAAATCCTGGCTTCATTAAACTCATTGGCAAAGCTCCCATTGACTTCAGTGGAGCCTGGATTTCATCCTCTGTGTCCATCTTGCTTCCTCATTCTGTTCGTTCTTTGCACTCACCTGTATTCCATGGTGACTCCTCCCCACCAAGGATTACCAGCTTTCTGTTCCTCTTTGGGAGCTCACTTCTTTTAGTCCTTTTTCACCCACCCGCTCTCTTTTCTCCGGCATCTTGCCCTAATCTCCCCTTCTTCCTGTCCCTAGTTCCCATATTTCCTCTCTGCTCTTCCCTGCCTGTCCGACTCAGGCCTTCTCTACACTACCGGGGTAAATCAACTTAAGTTACACTACTCCAGCTATGTTATTCACGTAGCTTAGGTCAACTTACTGTGGTGTCTACACCACGTTGGGTTGATCGATTTGAGTCTCCCATCGACTTACCTTACCCTTCGCATTCCGGTGGAGTACCGGAGAGCGCTCTGCCGTCGATTTAGCGGGTCTTCACTAGACACACTAAATCGACCCTTGCTGCATCGATCACAGCAGCGTCGATCCCTGGTAGTGTAAACATGGCCTCAGGCATTCCCATTTCCTCTGTTTTCTTCCCAGACCTCCCCAGATCATCCTGTTTTCCCCTCCAGATTATGTTCCCCCATTCACTAGTCAAACCAAATCCTCTTTCCCCGCCCCCCCCACCCCCAAGATCCTGTCTCCTCCTTCCCAGACTCCCCACTTTGCATGTGGGGAGGCAGAGGTGATTAAGTTTATGCTGCCACAGCTGAAGGCCAGTGAACTAATTTTGCCCCAGTGAAAATGTAAGATAATCATATTTTAAACAGTATGGAAGAAATCCTGGCCCCATTGAACTTCAAGCATGTGGGTGATCCCGCTGCAGTCAAGTTAAGCATGTGCTTATGTGCTTCTCTGGGTCAGGGCTAGAGCACGCAGCACCTTGCAGGATACAGCCTTGTATGGCTTACAAACTACAAGATGAGGAAAACTGGCAATAACAGATGGGCCACTTGGAATTTCCATTCATTTATCATGGCCTGGGTGAGATCTGGTTTTTCTAACTATTAGCAATAGGGCTAACAAGTTCAGTTTAGGCACATCCCCATGTTGGGAGCAGCGCGGAGCTACACAGGAGCTCTAGGAGAAATTGTGCAGCACAGAGGCAGTATCCCTGCTGGGGCTTCCCAGTGCAAATGCAGACTGAGCCTGATGGCTACATCCCTCATCTTAGTCCCTTCTACACACCTGCCCCCCACAGTTCCTGTGCTCTGGGAAGCTCAGGGGATGCTGCTGTGCATGGACTTAAGGGGAGAGACTTCTTATGCTCTTCTCATCCTTTCCTACTTGCAGAGCAGCTGGTCACAATCTGGCCTGTCATTTTTTTTTCTCTAAATGCCAAATGTTGCCACACCTCACACACCACATGGCAATTTTCCAGGTGAAACCCATACACGCACTGATGTGGTGATGAAATCCCCTTTGCGTTAGTGAGTATTCCAGCTGTTACATGCAGCTTCCTTTATTGGAATGACTTGCCGGGGCTGCAGGGTGATTAATGCAATTTGTTCCCATTACACTTATGGTAGCTGAACAATATGCCTTGTAATTCATCTCTTTACCCTGTCCTTAGAAGACACTGATCTATGGAAACTGACACTAATGGGATTAAAATGCCTGAAAGCTGGACATATTCTTAATTTACTCAGCCACCTCTTGTGAAAAAGTCACTCAGTTTAGATAAATCTTTCTAAAGTTCTAGGTGTGCTTTGATATTTCATATTATGGCTACTTGAGTGCACTGCACAAAATAAACTGGCATAAATTTGAAACAAAGGACCCAATTCTACTCTGACTGAAGTCAGTGGGCCCAGAAGAGGCCAAAATATGACAACTACATTACCTCCTCTTGTTCTCTCTTCCTCTATTTGGCTGTAGATCTGAGGGTGCTCACACTAAATTATCCTTTTAATGGCATCATCAATCATGCAGCATGGAAGCAAAATATGTCCTTTAAGGGAAGAAGGAAAAAAAAAAAAAGAAGAAGAAAGAAAGAGAGACAACAGGGCATCAATACGCCTGTTTTCCTCTGGGTTGTGTTATTATATATGAGCACCTTCCACATGTTTATAGAGCCATAAACAGCTGAAGGAATGCAGTCAGTCTCAGGCAGTTATGTTTAATCTTTCCGTATGTTTCTTACAAACAGTATGATGCTTGTGATGTCCTCACTTTGTGTGTCATTTCAAACAGGGAAGATTGTGATTGATGGAATAGACATTTGTAAACTGCCCCTGCATACCCTCCGTTCCAGACTCTCAATTATTCTCCAAGACCCCATACTATTCAGTGGTTCCATTCGGTAGGTATCCATTCTCACGACCGCTAGGGTTGCATGGGGGTGTGCATGGGAGATGGTACCACAGAAGTAGCTATGGGATGGGGTGATATGCAAGGGTGGGGACCTTAAATTCCTATTGCTGGTTCCACAATCTTCTCAGAGAGCTCTAGTGACATAATACCACAATGTGGCCTGGGAATAGGCCAGGATGCTGGAATATAACAATACTTTGTCACTCTTTCCCCTGCAGCTTTAATTTGGATCCAGAGTGCAAGTGCACTGATGATAGGCTTTGGGAAGCTCTGGAGATTGCTCAGCTGAAGAACATGGTCAAATCATTGCCAGGAGGTCTTGGTATGTTTGAACAAGGCCAAGTACCCATGAATCTATGCCAGCCCATAAAAAAGAGCCACATCCATGTATAGCTAAAAAGAAACAGTTTGACTTTTTGATGTCTCTCTGTAGGACAAGGGGAGCGAACTGTACAATGGATTCTATACTTTGAGCCTCCCTGTAATGGATGTCAGGCACTTGGGCCCAGATCCTAAGACGTATTTAGATGCTTAACATTAGATACCTAAATATCTCTCAGGATCTGGGCCCTGATGAATATTCCAACAGTATACCAGAGAAATGTACATGCTGTGCTGCTGAATGATGTTTTAGCTTTCTACTTATTTCAGTGAAATATTGATGTGGCACATCAACAGGTGGGGTGGAGGGACCAGTTGTCAAAGGGTTAAAAGCTTTTAGTCTTGCAGCAGCAACTCTCTGATTGCCAAATGAAGCTCCAACAGCTGTATCTCCTAATTATGTCACTGATCGAGCATTTCCCTTTGCATTCCAGGTCTGGTTCATGAAGGAAAACCAATTATACACATTCCATATTATTAAAACATAACACTAGGCCTTCCCAAATATGTTAACTCCTTACTCCATGATCATGTGAGATGGTCTATTGTCCTCATGGTGATGGTCCCAACAGCTGGGTTCAGTTTCCTCAATACCACTTCATTCCAACACTCATCATTGTATTTTTCAGGGGTATTACTGATGTTTGAACAGCTCTTGCACGGAGATTTTATGGTGTACATTGAAAGTCATTTATGATATTGATTTGCTCTTTTGTTTGTATGGGCAACTGAATAAAACCCTGAGACAACAGCATTTAGATGGCATAATCCTTAAAGCTAACTATGTTACAGATGCGGTGGTAACAGAAGGGGGAGAGAATTTCAGTGTGGGGCAGAGACAGCTCTTCTGTCTGGCCAGAGCCTTTGTTCGCAAGAGCAGCATTCTCATCATGGATGAAGCCACGGCTTCTATTGACATGGCCACAGTGAGTATATCAGTTACATTGCTGCTACTTGCTTTGCCTTTTAAGAGGCAAAAAGAAATTGGAAGTCGAGAGCAAGAAGTTGGTACTGTCTTCCCTAGCGGTCATTCATGATAACTTGTCTTTTTATCTTTCAGTTATTTTGTTTTTAATTTTTATTTCTGTGGTGAGGGGAGAGGGTTAAAGAAGAATCCTGCTACCAAGCTGTGTTGCATCGCATCAGTGAGCGTCTACCACAAAGACAGAATGCAATATACTGTACGGTCCTGAGTCTTTGACGGTGAAGGGCACATAGTGTGTAAGAGAACTGAATAACTGTTGAACCTTTTTCTTGACAGGAAAACATTTTGCAGAAGGTTGTGATGACTGCCTTTGTGGACCGCACAGTTGTAACGATAGCAGTAAGTATCGACTCCAGCAGATGCCCCTCCCCACTTTCCTCATTCTTGCAGCCGCTATACTTGCTTTTCACCAATTAATTATTGCTATGAAAATAAAACTAAGACACAGGCTCAAACCTGCATCTGGTTCCACAGTTTTGCAAATAGTTTTTATCTGTAAGGTGGGCCAAGTGAAAACTCTCAGATCTGAACAACCAGAACTTTGCAGTGGAGTTTGGCATCGGAATCTGGATCCCATTACAAATTTTCCCATTGAGCTTAATCTCTCTACTCAGCTCAAATTAAAACACTGGATCCTACCACCACCGAAGTTTGGGGCTAGTTCAAAATCTGGATTTGAAATTTGCTGCTTAGACCCATCGCTAGTTTCTACAACTGTAACATGAACTGTGACTTTAAAGGCTTTTCAGTGCAGTGTCTCAAATTGGATTGTTCTCTCCCCATACGCCTTTGTTTTATTATCGTGGTTTTAAAAATTGAAGAGGTGGAAAATATTCAGATTTCAACAAAAAACAAGAAAATGTTTTCAGCTAATTGTTTGTAACTTCCCCCCTTGTTTTTCAGTCAGCTGTAGGTGCCAATATATAGGCCAGGGCTTCTGTACATATGTAAGACCACTGCCATTGCAGGAGCCTCAGGCACTGTTGTACCTTGATTCCTCCTGTTCTCCGCCTGTAACTCTTCTGGGCTGTAATACTTTGGTCTAATTCTGTTTGTTGGGCTTTGTGTGGAGGTGGCAGGGCAGTGTTTAGTGGCCTGTGATGTAGAGAAAGCCAGACTATGGGCATGTCTACACACACACACACTTTCTGTGTAGCAATCTGGGGTGTAAATCTACAGCGCGCCAGTGTGCCATTGTAACAGGGGGCTTGGAAGGCCCCAGTGGTTGGAGTACTGGACTTCCAGCACTCTCCTTCTGTGATCAAGGTGCCTCAGTCTTTAAGGTAGGATGGGGTAGGGAGACCCGGGTCCTTCCGCTTCTCTGGGTCCCAGCCAATGGCCCTGTGTATGTCAACCCCTAAGTAAGGGATCTCCCAGTGGGGAGTCTGCATCCACTGCCCTGAGCTACTTCCTACTGTTGCCCCTTCGGTGTGGTGCATGGCCCCATAGTCCAAGTTGCAGTTGTGGCTTATCTCTAGTAGTGCCCCTTCGTGGACCCTGGGTGGAGTCCTGCTGCAGTCCCAGGTTCCTCCGGGCAGAGAAGCCATAAGTTTGGTGGGGTCAGAACCCCCACAAGGTCTCTGCACTTTGGTCACCCGGTTCCTCTCAGGCGGGTGCTCCTAGGCCTCTTTCTCCCTCTCCTTTGGCCAGGAAGACGGTGCTTGGTTCCTGGTGGCTGCCTTGGCTGGCAAGCTAGTGATCCTTCCCGTAAGGTAGGGAGGCAGCTAGCTCCTGCCTCTTTGCCAGTCAGCCCCAAACTGAGTCAGGCTCCCTCCTTTTCTCCCCCCTCCAGGTCTGGCATTGGCTGCAGGTAGAATTGGGCGGGGCTAGCTGGGCTCAAAGGCTCTCTTTAACCCTTTCCGTGCTAGTGGGTGGTTTCTCTACTTCATCACAGCCATGCACTAACTGTCCATGTGGACCCTGTTGATGAGCACTAAAAGTTCTCTAGTATACTTTGACATACTGCTATAAACCCCTGTACATTAGTGCTCACTAGGGAACATATAGTGTGCAGCAGCAGAGCCCACATGGACAGTTAGTGTGTGGTACGCTGGAATGCTGTAGATTTACACCTCAGTTTATCATACATTAAGTGGTTGTGTAGACATGCCCTACTTGATCTGGTGCTTCCTTTTGGCCATAAACTCTATGACTCTAAAATATATATATTAAAGAGACCTTAAAGTAATTCCACCCTGTGATGTGCTTAGTTGGCAGTCAGATGTTCTGTGTGTGAAATAAATTTTTGCTTCAACAGCTGTTTCACTTGCTTTGTCTGGGGTATGATCGATTGGTTAGCTCGTAAGATTGGAGTCAGCTCTACTGGGTTCTGTTTCCAGTTGTAGCAGTGACTCGTGATATCGTAGGAAAATCACTTAATCTAATTCATGTATAACGTGCTTTAAGAACCTCAGATCCATAAAAGCATAACACACCAGTAACGAACAAATTCCCATTCATAAAACTGTCATTTCAATTCATGTCTGATTTGTACTGTTTCTCTCACTAAAATACTGCTTGTCTATGGCCTTCTATTTTCCACATCACTGTTTGGAGAAAAATAGCATTTGCTTATTTGGCTTTCCTGTTCTTCACAAAGCATTTTCCTTCAGTTGGCTTCACGTTCTTTCTTCCTTTGTGGCTGATCCTTCCTCCTATTTTTTCTCCCCACCTACCTGTTCTTCTTTTCAGCACCGAGTGTCTCAGATCTTGGATGGAGACATTGTGTTAGTCCTTTCTGAAGGTGTTCTAGCTGAGTGTGATTCTGCTTCAAACTTGCTCCTCAAAGAGGATGGCCTGTTCACCACTTTGGTGAAGACTAACAAGTAGACTCTCTCAGTCACACTGCTCGCAAGACTTCTGGCTCTCTGGTAGTTACCTTTAGCTCTTTAATTATCTTAGCTCTGCTACCATTCTACTGCTTTGAGATGACAGTACAAAAGGCCATTCATTGCATTCTATTACTTTCAAATGTTGTTTGTGTTTATTAAGTCCAAAATCCTGCTTTAATGAATGCACTAATCTTTAATAGAGTAATTACTCTATTAAACATAGTAATACAAATTATAATTAACTACTTAATAAATAATTTCTTTTGAAAATAATATCTGAAATGAGTTGCATATGTCTGTCCAGATCTTGGTGGACATGAATCCACATCACAAATGACACTTTTGTTGGCAGTCTCAGAAGAGAGACCAAGGACTGAATTAGCCTGGAAACTGAACTACCATCTCATCCCTAAGGATGCCCTTCCAGATTGGGGTTGAGATATACTGGTAGGACAGCATGGGGAAGAACTTGCACTACCATTTTTAGTGTTCTATGGTTAAATGGCAGAGTTCAGTCATTCTCCAGCACTGTCACTCATGCACCAGTGCTAAATTCACAAAAACAAAACAAAAAAATGCATTTAAAGTAAAGAAACAAACTCTTTATTCCCTTAATGCTATTGTTGCCTCTTGGACTTGGTGCAGGACACATGAGTCAGTCCACGTGTAAGTGAACTGTTCCCTTGGGAATGGCCAGATGACACAGATTAGTGGTATAAGTCAGGGGCTCTCAACCCTCTCCAGACTACTGTACGCCTTTCAGGAGTCTGATTTGTCTTGTGTACCACCAAGTTACACCTCACAAACTACTTGCTTACAAAATCAGACATAAAAATACAAAAGTGTCCCAGCATACTATTACTGAAAAATTGCTGACTTTCTCATTATTACCATATAATTATAATAAATCAACTGGAATGTAAATATTGTACTTACATTTCAATGTATAGTACATAGAGCAGTATAAACAAGTCATTGCCTGTATGAAATTTTAATGTGTATTGACTTCACTAGTGCTTTTTATGTAGCCTGTTGTAAAACTAGGCAAATATCTAGATGAGTTGATGTACTCCCTGGAAGATCTCTGTGTACCCCCAGGGGTATACGTACCCCTGGTTGAGACCCACTGGTGTAAGATTCAGCCTTGCCTGAAATGACAAGTCCAAATCACACCAGCATCAACCCAGCCCTCAATTCTCTCTCTGGCACAAGAATTGGATTCCATGCAGTGTGTGTGGTTTTAATAGAAACATAAAACTCAAAGCCTCATCTAATCTGCATGATCACAGAAAAAACAAATGGTACTTTTTATGAGTACAATTTGTCTGGGCCCTTGATCAAGGCATCCCAAAGAGGAAGGTGTATATCAGTGATCCTGTACCTATATATAGCAGGGGTTACTCCTGGAACCACGTCCAGGAGTTTAGTTCCAAATGGCCAGTTCCACAGGGCCCAATCATGGAGAGTGCTGAGAATTTATTGAATCAATGAGCACTGAGTATATTCTGAACCTCTCAGGAGCTGTTCAACACTATGCACCATGGGACTCAATCTTGCAGACACTCATGAACATGCTTAACTTTACGCATCTGAGCAGTCCCATTGAGTTCAAAGGGGCATCTCACATACAGAAAGTTATGCAGATGCTTATCTATTTTCAGGCTCAGAGCCAGGGCTTGTAAAGCGCTTTGAGATCCCTTGGGATTAAAGTTGCTGAATAGGACCTTATCCAAAACTCACAGAAGACAATAGAACTCCTACCATTGACTTTACTAGATCAGGTCCTAAATGAAGGCTATTATTATAATGAGAATTTCTGTATGCTTTTGTTTTATCACAGCATCGGGTCCACACTATTCTGACTGCTGACCTGGTCATTGTGATGAAACGAGGGAATATTTTGGAGAATGACACACCAGAGAACCTGCTATCTCGGGAAGATGGCATCTTTGCTTCTTTCGTCCGGGCTGACATGTGAAGAGTCACTAAATCGCATGCTGTATTTTTAATAGCTGATTTTTAAACAAATGAAATCCAAATATTTTCTATTCAATGTAGTATCACATTAGCCTTTTCAAAGGTTTTTTTTTCTTCATGTTTCTATCTTTAAATAATAAAACCCATTGCAATCCATGTATGCCTCAAAGCAATAAAAGTGTCACTGTACCAAATGCCATTAAACTTCCCACACACACGTTTGCAAGAGTTTGATTTCTTGGGAGTTTGGCATTTTCCTTGGGAGTCATCGATGGCATTTTTCTTTCTTGTAATGAGCAAAAGCATTTGCTGCTTTTAGGAATGGCATATGTTATACTAGAACCAGTGATCACATGGTTTAGTTTATCAAGAGAGCTAAAGGGCCTCCAGGGTATCCTCCCCTAGGAAAAAAATAACTACATGACATTTGGTGTGATCTGATGCATTCCACAGACAAGCTTTGCCTGCCAAAGTATCTTTGTAAGCCAAGGATAAAAATCTTCCCTTGAAAGCATAATGTAGCAGAATCCAAAAGCGGAAATTCTCCTCTCCTCCACTTTATTTCACATGCGCAAGTTAGAACAATGCCATCTTTTAAGTGCTGCGGTGGTTACCATCCACAAACCTATCAGAGATGCTTAGCCTCTAGCAAGGCTTCCCTTATGTTATAATGGCTCTTACTCTCTTTCCTATGCATGTGCGTTTTTTCATTACATGCCGGTGTACTGTCGGGATGAGGCAGGAATCTGCTCTTCCTAATGGCGATGGCAAGACAATGTCAAATGGAAGAGCTGAGATGTTATAAAGTAAAAATGAAGCTCAGTATTTTCAAAGCCTCATGTTAGGCTCCTAAATCCATGTTTGTTCTATGGACTCTTGAAAGTCAAAAGGCCAAACTCATCCCTGGTATAATTATATTGGCTTCAATAGGGTTACACTGGGGATGAATTTCATTCAGTATGTTAAAGACTCTATATTAAGGTAAATATGGACTTGGAAGCCTGGCTGAAGTATTCCAGTTAATATGTAAGGCCTGACCTTGCAATTAGACAATCATTAGGAGCTATGCATCAATCTTAACCTTCTTGTGGTATTCTCTTATCATGGCCCTGTGATGGGTTGGGTCACAGAAACTCCCTCAAGACTGTCACTAGATGTGCTGGGATACCACTGAGAATAAACCCTCCTGCCAGAAAAGACTTCCCTCCACTCCTGTCTTGCTGAGCTAGACACACCAGTCGGCTCCAGCACAAACCAAGAGGCTGGGCCACGCCCCCCTGCAGTTCACAGAAACTAAGATTCACTTAGCCCAGGGGCTTCTCAGTTAACTGGGACTTTCCCAGCACCCAGTATTCAGTCTTTCTGGGAGCCTAAACCCCAAATAAATCAGTTTTCCTCTGTATAAAGCTTATACAGGGTAAACTCAAATTGTCTGCCCTCTATAACACTGATAGATATGCACAGCTGATTGCTCCCCCAGGTATTAATCACTTACTCTGAGTTAATTAATAAACAAAAGTGATTTTATTAAGTATAAAAAGTAGGATTTAAGTGGTCCCAAGTAACAGACAGACCGAACAAAGCAAGTCTAAGCCTAATACATTGAGAAACGGCATACAGGTAAATCTCACCCTTAGAGATTTTATATTCTCTCTCTCTCTCGTGGGTGGAAACCCCTGATGTTCAGGGAGTTTACATGAGGAGCTAAGCAGTCACTTGGAAGTTAAGAAATTAGATTCTTCTTATATCGCAAGAGAGAGATGACAAGCTTCACAAATTGCCACAGATCTACCAGGTCTCATTGTATTATAGCTGCCCTGCATATTATCTTATATATACTCACCAGGGACATATGTTGAACTTTGCTTTTTTGTGTTTTCCATTGACGGAGAAGGATGCCTTTGCACTAGCATGGTGCTGTTTTATTTTTCTGGATTGCTGTATTAAGAATGGTACAGAAGGTATGAAGTATTTGAAATGAATTGGTCCAATTTTCTTTTAAGGTCTTAAACATGTCCCCGTTTAGGGAGAAGTTCCCATAGGCTTCAGAGCAGGCATGTCAAAAAAGAGAGAGTTAGCTCTACAGAGATGTATTTTCTCAGTTTTCAGTACTTTTCCTTTCCTGCTGAGGGGTGCCTACTGTCTCCCTTCATCCTCCTTTCCTTCCTTCCTATCTCCTTATACTGCCCCCTGCTTGAGACTCACTAATATATCCCTGCATGCGCTCTGTGGCCCCCCTCCCCTTCCTGACAGCTCCACGCCTTCCCCTCTGTCTCCAGCCTCCCTTCTGGCTGCCAGACATAGCTCCCCACTCCATCTCTCCATATTTATTCAGGTTTAATACTGTCATTTCAATAGGTAAAACCAATTTTTGTTTTGCCTACTGCAGCCATAACTACAGCTGGAACTACCTGTACGCTGCTAGTTGTTGGTTGTTCTTTTGGGGAGTGGGGAGCCTGATAATTACCTGGACTTGACATTTCAAACAATATTGTTTGTGAATGGGAAGGTCACTTTTTTTAAAAGAAAATAAATCAAGCCAGTGGAGCTGAGGTTTTCTAATTCCTAGCTGAACTGGCTGATTTTTTCCCTTTGCCTTATACTCATTTCTAAAATACACTGTTTGAAAGGGTTCTCTGCCTAATTACCCACACTCTTGCTTTCCTTATTTTGTTAGGAAGGACCATTATAAAAACTTGGATAGGTTTGTTGTGTAACACAGAAGTATCTAGCAAGTTTCTTAGCTGTGCCATTGGCAAATGGTAGTTTCTCTCCTCCAATGAAAGAACTGAAAAGGGAGAACTCTTGAGACGGAAATCTTCATGAGGATCCCCTTCTGGAGACCTCCCAACTCTTCCTCCCCCCCCCCAAACATGTCTTGGCATGGGTGACGTTTGTTCTCATGTAAATGGCCTCTCTCAAACAATGCATATCCATATGGATCCTGTGTAGAGGCCTGGCCCCCCCAAGCAGGATCCCACTTCTAGCTCCCTGAGAAAATGGCATCTCCCAGGATCACTGGGGTGATGTCATGGAAGGGGAGGGGCTACATAGAAATAGAATGTTCATCCACCTAGTTTCCATAGGCCCAGGCGAGGGACAATGTGCATGCCCCTCCATCCTACACAGTTCCCCCTCAAACCTCACCCCAGCACAGAATCCAGACCACACAGAACCGCTGCAGATTCTGAATGAGGGAGGGTGATATGAAGCCAGCAGAGTCACCTCTTCCATGTGGATAGGCAGAAGATCCTTGCTCAGTCACCTCTATGCATGGATAGAGCTCAGGCTGGCCCAATATTCCATCTGTGTTAAATACTGTACTAGTGCCACAGAAAATCAAGTCTCCAATAAAGCTAGGTAGGAACTGTATGCAATGTCCCAGCAGTCCCTGTCTGCAGCCCTCCACCATCTCTCCTCCTTAAACATTATATATTTTATACCTGTGTGATGAGGTGGGGGAAGGGAAGGAGAAATGTCTTTTGTTTTCTTCACCCTGTGTGTTTAGTGCACTCCTGTAGTCTTCTTTGATCAGAACAGCAGTGTACTGCATAGTACACACAGCAGTGAACTAGGAACCACTGCATTAACATTTGTAGAATGTGTTAAGAAGTCCTTATAAATGAGCCTCAGCCTAGGATCCAGAACAGTCAGAGGCTTAGTTCTTTCCAGCAAGGGGGAAAGAAAAACACACCACACCCACCCCCCCACCCACACACACACACCCCCTCCCCCCCCATAGGCTAAGGGCCAGATTTTGAAAGGTATTTAGGAACCTAAATGTGCAAATAACATCTAGTGGGATTTCCAAAAGCACCTAAAAAGCAGGTTAGAGCCTAACTCTCATTGAAGTTAGTGGATTCGGCATCTAACCTGCTTAGGCACTTTTGAAATCCCATTAGGGCCCTATCTGCAGCATTAGGTACCTAAATACCTTTGTAAATCTGACCACAGAGCCCTCAGCTGGTCTAAGTATAACTACAGTAATTTATTAGACTCCACTGATTGGAGCTATACTCAATTACACTAGCTAAGGACCTGCAGTGTTTTGGTCAGTTGCTCAAAAACTAGATTTTTTAAATATGGTTATAGGATTAATGAAGGGTAAGATTGTGAACCCCTTATACCTACTGGTGAGCAGCAACTCACAGAAGTACCCAACTGAATACAATGAGGCTACTAGTGCAAGGTGTTAAGGGTTCACCGTCTGGCCCTGAGGAAATGAATATTGCAGAAGACATTTGGTCACACTGTATAGTAAGACTTCATTTATAAATACAAGGTTACAAAATGTTTAACAGATGTTTTAATAAAGTGTGAATCAATTGTTGTAGGATCCAACAGGTTGCTTATATATACACACACACACATGATTTATAACTATCTAACACACCTTCTACTGATGTGCTTATAACTATCTATAACCCATACTATTACAACTACTACTACTACTACCTATAACTTGCATCTATTAACTGCTTATTATTGCTTTATAAACCATTTGTAAATGGAAATTTTGATACTGACCTCCTTTGTAAAATGCTGTGAGATCTACCAATGAAAGCTCCATATTAGTATATTATAAATAAGGCTGCAATTCTTTCACGGAGGTCGCGGAAGTCACAGATTCCATGACTTTCCGCAACCTCCGGGACTTCCACAGCAGCTGGTGCAGCTGACTTCAGGGCCATGTGAGCAGCTAGCCCCAGGGCCAGCTGCACCGACCACTGCTGGAATGACCCAGGGCCAGCTGCTCCAGCGGTGCCCAGGGCCAGCCGCACCGTCCACTGCTTGAGAGGCCCCGGGCAGCTGGCTCTGGGGATCATTCAAGCAGTGGCCGGTGCTGCTGGTCCCGGGAAGCATCTGCGCAGTGGTCCAGAGGGCTGCTGTGGGGCCAGCCATACCAGCTGCTGCTCGGGTGGCCCTGGGAAGCTGGTTCCAGGGACCACCCAAGCAGAGGTTTGGGGGTGCACTGGGACTGCCCAAGCAGCAGTTGTCCTGGGGTGGCTGAAGCAGCAGCCCCAGGGGCGCCCGCAGACCATCCAGAGAGTGGTCCCTGGGAGCACCAGCTTGGGGCAGTCAATCCCCAACACTGGAGCAGGGCCCTCCCCAGCAGGGGCCCCCTGGAGAAGTAGAGATTTAATCAGGGGTATTTTTGGTAAAAAGTCATGGACAGGTCACGCGCCGTGAATTTTTATTTATTGCCCGTGACCTGTCCATGACTTTTACCAAAAATATCCGTGACTAAATCTTAGCCTTAGTTATAAAGTGTGATCAAATATTTTTTCATCATTACCTTTTGTCCTAGAAGAAATTTTTCAAAAGTTACTGTGCATTGCTGGCCTACTGAAAGGAAAAAATAGTAAAAAAGTCAGTTTTTATGAGACAGGCTGATAAATTGCATGTGAAAAACAGGTAGCTGCATGAACAAAAACAGGGAACTGCATGTCCAAGTATATGTTTATGGATGCAATCACATTTTGTTGACATATATAATGAAAATAAAGCCATAAAGTTGTTTACATGGCTTGCATTGCAACTCCAGATAGTTTACCTACTTCTGAAACTGCTTCCAGAACTAGAGCTTTCACTTTAAGAATCATGTCACATCAATATACATTCATTTATCTGTCATTGTAATTTAGTGGCCCTTGTCCTGGATTTGCTATTCCATATATGATGAAGTTTTTGAACAAGGAGGTATTCCAATTTATAACACTCAGAAAAATAATAATTATAAAAAAGTGGCATTTTAATACTTCTAGACATACTAGACATGGAGATTCCTATCCTAAGTAAATGCCAACTGTAATAAAATTATTGGGTGAAGTCAAGGTAAGTTTCATTTGGAAGTAAGAAACCAGAAATCATCTGCTAAAATTCTCTCCCAGTGAAGTGACTTTATTAAAATTAACTATTCGGATGTGCTTATAGAATGGAATTTGTGAAGTGTGGGTACAGCCAATAAGAAGCCAGATTTGTTTATACAATTTTATTATATACTGATTTATGATTAGCAGAATTTTTTTTTTGAAAGTGAGCCAAATCCTTAACTCTTACTCAGGCAAAACTCTCAGGATCTGGTCCTCTGTAAATAAGTTTTAGTGTGACTGTACTAATTTCATTTTATACAACAGAAATGAATGATTATTTTCTGAAAATGGAAAAATAGAAGAGTTTGAAAGGGGAAAATACACTTAAATTTTTTTTCCAATCCTAGTAGGAATAAATATATGAATGCTACACTGAACTGTATTTAATGCAATACCATACATTAATTACCACACAAATGTCTAAAGTATGAGGCACTAGATGGGCACTGGTCTACCTAAAATCTTTTGACAAGGGCTTTTGGGGCACTTAAAAGAACAAATTTATGCTAGGGTAGGTTGGCAGTGCACCACTGAGGTCAGTGGTTCTCGGCACCAATTTAAATCTATTAACACTAGCAGAGAGTTTGACCTAAAGGATTTCCCCATCTCAGTACTTTCAAAACTGCTACTGGCTTTCTTAAAATAATAAAATAAATATTTCTTAAAATATTTTTTAAAAGGGCTCCAGAGGTGACCCTGGCAATTATAGGCCAGTAAGCCTGATTTGAGTAACGGGAAAACTGGTTGAAACTACAGTAAAGAACAAAATTGTCAGACACAGATGAATATAATTTGTTGGGGAATAGTCAACATGTTTTTTGTAAAGGAAATTCATGCCTCACCAATCTACTAGAATTCTTTGAGGGGGTCAACAAGCATGGGGACAAAGGAGATCCAGTGGATATAGTGTATTTTGATTTTCAGAAAGCCTTTAACAAGGTCCCTCACCAAAGGCTCTTAAGCAAAGTAAGCAGTCATGGGATAAGAGGGAAGGTCCTCTCATGGATTGGTAACTGGTTAAAAGATAGGAAACAGAGTAGGAATAAATGGTCAGTTTTCAGAATGGAGAGAGGTAAATAGTGGTGTCCCCCAGGAGTCTGTGCTGGGACCCGTCCTATTCAACATATTCATAAATGATCTGGGAAAAGAGGTAAAGAGTGAGGTGGCAAATTTTTCAGATGATACAAAACTACTCAAGATAATTAAGTCCCAGGCAAACTGCGAAGAGCTACAAAAGAATTTCTCAAAACTGGGTGACTAGGCAACAAAATGGCAGATGAAATTCAAGCGTGATAAATGCAAAGTAATGCACATTGGAAAACATAATCCCAACTATACATATAAAATTATGGGGTCTAAATTAGCTATTACCACTCAAGAAAGATTTTGGAGTCATTGTGGATAGTTGTCTGAAAACATCCACTCAATGTGCAGTGGAAGTCAAAAAAGTGAACAGAAGGTTGGGAATCATTAAGAAAGGGATAAATAATAAGACAGAAAATATCATATTGCCTCTATATAAATCCATGGTATGCCCACATCTTGAATACTGTGTGCAGATGTGGTCGCCCCATCTCAAAAAAGATATATTGGACTTGGGAAAAGTTCACAAAAGGGCAACAAAATTATTAGGGGTATGGAACAGCTGCTCTATGAGGAGAGATTACTAAGACTAGGACTTTTCAGCTTGGGAAAGAAACGACTAAGGGGGGGGGATATGATAGAGCAGGGATCGCAACCTTTGGCATGCGGCTCACCAGGGTAAGCACCCTGGTGGGCTGGGCCGGTTTGTTTACCTTCCACGTCCGCAGGTTCAGCCGATCACGGCTCCCACTGGCCGCAGTTTGCTGTCCCAAGCCAATAGGGGCTGCAGGAAGCTGCGCGGGCCGAGGGATGTGCTGGCCGCCGCTTTCCGCCGCCCCCAGTGGTGTGGAGTGGCGAACCGCGGCCAGTAGGAGCCGTGATCGGCTGAACCTGCGGACGTGGAAGGTAAACAAACCGGCCCAGCCCACCAGGGTGCTTACCCTGGCGGGCCACGTGCCAAAGGTTGCCAATCCCTGTTGTAACCCTTCTGCCCATCTGAGTTGGCAGCAACAAGGGCTGGGTTCAGTATCTAGGGGTTCTGTTTCAATAACACAATGCAAAACAGGCTCGAGCCCCCACCCAGTGACCTGGGACAATTACATACCGCCCCCCGGGTGCCTCTAGCAAGCACGGAGTCTGAGTGTAGCGAGATCCTTTTAATAAAAGAAGGAAACAATGCAGCATTATGTTGGGAAAACACCACAAACAGGATTCATAACACAAACCATGAGCAAAAGACCCACCCCCAAGTAAGTTTGGCAGTGTCCTTTTCCCATCAGGGTCTTAAGTCCAGCAACCCAAAAAATTCCCCAAAGTCCCAAAAGTCCAACAACCCAAAAGTCTCTGTCCCTGGTCAGTACATTCCCAGAGTTCAAAAGTTTATCTGCAGAGTTTAACCTCCCAGGGTGTTAAGGGGCACCTTACGTGGTCCAAGGGCAACTGCCCCACCTCTCTGTGGGGTTCTGCTGCAGCCTTCGCCGCGAGCCATTCCACCAGCTGCTCCGCTCCACCAGCCATCCCACGAGTTGTTCCAGCCATCCCACAAACTGCTCTGCTCCGCCAGCTGCTCCGCTCTACTCCACTTGCCGTCCCATGAGCCGCTCCAACCACCCCGCAAACTGCTCTGCCAGCCCTCCACCAGCCACTCAGCAATAGATCTTCATGTCCCTGCCACTACTTATCACAGCACTTAGTGATTTCAACTTGTAGTAGGGGAGCCTCAGTGCTGGTGCACCATTGGCCCAAAGTGAATTCAGCTCAGCAGCCTGTAACTAGACTCCTACTGGAATCAAAATTAGCTCTGATATTCCACAGTGGAGAGAGGAGGCAGTGCAGTTAGTGTTGCAGGCCCTCAAAAGGGGCCCACACCACCAGGCACAACTGCCTGTACCCAACCTCTCTCAATTCACTGGATTTTAGAACTCATGTTCCTTGTCTAGCGAGTGCTACTTAGTTGATGGTGAGTCCCTCTGTCATAAAACAGTTCCACTGTCCTTGATTCACATAATCAGGGTAACACTTTATTCTTCCTGCACCAATAACAGAGAAACTGGGGATCCCACAGCAGCCAAAGTGACCATTTGGGCTGCTGTTGGCTCATGCTAGGCGGGGTGGATGTGCCTATGCAAACAAGGTCAGCCCCTGAAGTTCTTTTCCACAACTCACCACAATTCACCACCAGATGTCGGGGTAGAGCTCATCCTGACTCTGCTTACACTGTGATAGAGGTCTATATAATCATGACTGGTGTGGAGAAAGTAAATAAGGAAGTGTTATTTACTTCTCATAATACAAGAACTAGGGGTCAAGAAATGAAATTAATAGCAGTTTAAAACAAACAAAAGGAATTATTTTGTCACACAACGCACAGCCTGTGGAACTCTTTGCCAGAGGATGTTGTGAAGGCCAAGACGATAATGGGGTTCAAAAAAGAACTAGATAAATTCATGGAGGATAGGTCCATCAATGGCTACTAGCCAGGATGGGCAGGGATAGTGTCCCTAGCCTCTGCTTGCCAGAAGCTGAGAATGGGTGACAGTGGATGGATCACCGGGTGATTACCTGTTCTGTTCATTCCCTCTGGGGCACTTGGTATTGGCCACTGTCGGAAGACAGGACACTGGGCTAGATGGACCTTTGGTCTGACCCAGGATGGCCATTCTTATGTTCTTAAGCCTAGTGAATCATGCTATCTTACTGTATGTATACAATTATTTGACAGTTACCAACTTTCAGTACATACAGCCAAGTCTTTGCATTCTTTAGACGCAATCAATTGCTCACTTGCTTGATTTCAGTGAATGTTTTTTATTTCTAAAGGAATTTTCTCTTAAACTTTGTTGTGAAGTGACTGAATGATAAATTCACACACTACGCTCCTGCTGTGTCTTGATAACATATAGGAGGAAATATGGTGTTACTGTTGGGGGGGGGGGGACTGATAATATAGTCTCATCACATGATGATAACACTCTTTACATTTTACCAGTATCCCTGGAGGATGTTAAACAGAAGCTACTAAAGACATTTTTAAATCAACAGGTCTAGAAACTTGCTTTCAAGAGTTTTAAAAGAGCTGGCTGAGGAGCTTTCTGGGCTTTTAATGGTAATTTTTATAAGTCTAGGAGCACTGGGGAAGTTCCATAAGACTGGAAGAAAGGAATTTTAAAAAATAAACATAAAAGAAGGATGAGGGAGGAGTAATCAATCCTGGGCAAAATAACGTAATGCCTGATACAGGGTTCAACTAATAAATATTGAAATAAAGATAATGTAATTAATGCAAATCAACATAGGCTTATGGACAATAGATCCCGTTAAACTAACATGATATTTTTTTAATGAGATTACAAGTGTGGTTGATAAAGGTAATAGTGATGACGTAATATACTTTGATTTCTGTAAGGCGTTTGAGTTGGTACTGCACTACATTTTGATTAAAAAACTAGAATGATATAAAATTAATATGGCACACACCAAATGAATTAAAAGCTGGCTAACTGTTATTTACAATTACATTTTGAAACCTGAGGAATAGTCATCAACTGGGTACGTTTCCTGTCGGGTCCCACAGGGACTGGTTCTTGGCTCTACATTATTTAACATTTTTATCACAAAAAACCATCATTGACAGTTTGCAAATGACACAAAAGTTGGGGGAGTGGTAAATAATGAAGGGGAGAGATCACTGATTTGGATAGATACGGATCACTTGGTAAACTGAACACAAGCAAACAATATGTCTTTTAATATGGCTAGGTGTAAATGTGAACACCTAGGAACATTTAGGCCATACTTACACAATGGAGGACTCTATCCTGGGAAGCAGTGACTGAAAAAGATTTGGGGGTCATGGTGGATAGTCAGCTGAACATGACCTCAGTGTGGTGCTGTGGCCAAAAGAGAAAACCCAATCCTTGGATGAACAGGGGAATTGCGAGTTGGAGTAGAGAAGTTATTGTACCTCTATACTTGGTACTGGTGTGACTGCTGGTGGAATACTGTGTCCAGTTTTGGTGCGTACAATTCAAGAAGGGGTTAATAGATTGGAGAGGGTTAAGAGAAAAAACATGAGAATGATTAAAGGACTAAAACACATGCCTTATAGTGACAAACTCAAAAAGCTAAATCTACTTATCTCAACAAAGAAAAGGTTATGGGCTGACTTAATTATAGTCTATAAGTATCTACATGGGGAACAAATATTTAATAATGGGTTCTACAGTCTAGCAGATAAGGGTACAACAAGGTGCAATTGCTAGAAGTTGAAGCTAGATATATTCAGACCAGAAATAAAGTGTACATTTTTAACAATGAAAGTCATTAACTATTGGAACAACGTATTAAGGGTCAGAGTGAACTCATCACTGGCAATCTTTAAAATCAAGACAGAAAAACATTTCATCTCAAGAGATATAGTCTAGGAATTATTTTGGGGAAGTTCTATGCCCTGTGTTTTACAGGAGGTTAGACTAGAATCTGAGGATAGTGGTGGTACAGACATAATGAGATACAGGCATATGTGGGATACAATTTTCATACCACCACATATGGAGAAACTCTACATATGAAGAAAATAGCTTTCTTAATGACTAAGTTCAGCACACCTGCCATGTTTAACTGGAAATGGAAATCTACAATGGAATTGACAAATTGAAATCAACTGTGAAAATACATAACTGGGTAATTGAAGTCAATAGTTTTCCCCAAGCAAGGGCTATAGGCCTGAGCCATAAACACATTAATAATAGAAATTAGACCTAAAATGTTTAATGAAATAACCTTGCTACCAACTAAGTTTCTCTGAAGCAATAATCATCCCAGGATGTGTGTGAAACATATGAGCTAACTCTATTTGCTGTTTTAATTTTGAATCAGATCCTTTGGAAAATTTCATTTGAAATCAAACTGCTGTATATTATGTAAATTCTCTAATCCGAATTAAAGCAAGACAGTGAAATTCCTTTATTTCTTTTGGAAGTGCACCAATTTCATTACAGTGCTAAAAGCATTCCAAAAAAAAAAAAAATCTAAAAAAAAAAAAATTGCAAATCAATTTTATCAATGTCATCCAAAAGCCATGATTAACTACCCCATTGTGATGTTATTAGTCTGACTTTTCTTTGCCAGGACTGAGCTCTATAAAGCATTGCTGATTAATATCACCAATTTCTGAGACAAAAGGACTTTGACTCTTACAAATTGGCAATAGGCCAAACCTGTTTTAGCAAGCATGGTTAGAGCTCAGGGTATTGGCCTGTATAAAGGTGTCAAATTCAGATATCTTTTCATACATTAAAAATAATAATGAGTCCAGTGGCACCTTAAAGACTAATAGATTTAGGCATAAGCTTTCATGGGTAAAAAACCCACTTCAAATAAATCTGTTAGTCTTTAATGTGCCACCGGACTGCTCGTTATTTTTGTGGCTACAGACTAACACAGCTACCCCCGATACTTGTTTCCATACATAATCCTCCAAAAGAAGAGAGACTTTTAGAAAAGTATTTACTGCATACTTATTTTTTGTTTATTTAGTAGTAGTAGTAGTAGTAGTAATATTTGTGGTATTGGGGTCCCATCATGCTAAACAATATATATGCAGATATAATGGACCCTTCCCCACGGAAGCTTATTATGTATCTAGAGTGTTCATTCATCTTTTGACTGGATTACAAGACTGAACTGTTAATCACTTGTCATTAGAAATCATTTTAAAACATTGGGGTTCATTTGGGGGTCATTACATTCAGCTTGCCTAAATGTGTCTCCATAATTTCAATTAGATACAGTGTTTTTCCCTCACTTCCTGCCATGGATTGTTATATAATAACTCAGCATGCAATTAAACAGTTGCCATGTATCATCCCAGAGGTGGCTGCATTTCAATGATAGGTAAATGTAAACATGCATCCTCACCTCTAGGCACCCCTCATGACTGGACACAGTGTTGTAGGGGAATTTACCTATCACACCCCCTCTGGTGGCCACTGTCTTGGCCACAGTGATCACTCCCAACTGGTTTCTTCCCTGGACTCTCTCACTGGGCCTTCCGTGGCTCAGTCCTCTGGATAGGTCACCCAACAGTTCAGTCCTCTTCCGGGGTTCAGCACTAAACAAAGAGTCCTTTGCCCTTCTGAGCTAGACTTCACAAACAAAAAGACCTTTGCCCTTCCTGGGCTTGACTTCAACTCCCTCAGTCTAACTTCCTCCTTAGTTTCTTCCCAGGAGAGAACTCTCCTTGTTCTTCCCTCCAGGGTCTTCCTCCTTCATCTACTGAGTGCCCAGCTCATAGACTAATAGACTTTAAGGCCACAAGGGAAAATCATGATCCTGTAGTCGGACCTCCTGCACATTGCAGGCCACAGAACCTCACCCACTCATTCATGTAATAGACCACTAACCTCTGGCTGAGTTACTGAAGTCCTCAACTCATGATTTGAAGACTAAGTTACAGCAAGTCCACTATTTACACTAGTTTAAACCAGCAAGTCACAAGCGCCTTATGCTGCAGAGGAAGGCGAAAACCCCCCAGGGTCTCTGTCAATCTGACCTGGGGGAAAATTCTTTCCCGACCCCAAATATGGTGATGAATTAGACCCTGAGCATGTGGGCAAGATCCATCAGCCAGACACCTGGGAAAGAATTCTCTGTAGTAACTCAGAGTCTCCCCATCTAGAGTCCCATCACCAGCCATTGGAGATATTTGCTGTGAGCAGTTGCAGATCAGCTGCATGCCATTGTAGCAGTCTCATCATACCATCCCTGGCATCAACATATCCAGATCAGTCTTGAAGCCAGTTAGGTTTTTTGTCCCCACTGCTCCCCTTGGAAGGCTGTTCCAGAACTTCACTCCTCTGATGGTTAGAAACCTTCATCTAATTTCAAGCCTAACCTTGTTGATGGCCAGTTTATGTTCATTTGTTCTTGTGTCCACATTGGTGCTTAACTTAAATAACTCCTCTCCCTCCCTGGTATTTTTCCCTCTGATGTATTTATAGAGAGCAATCATATCACCCCTCCACCTTCTTTTGGTTAGGGTAAACAAGCCAAGCTCTTTGAGTCTCCTCTCATAAGGTAGGTTTTCCATTCCTCAGATCATCCTAGTAGTCCTTCTCTGCACCTGTTCCAGTTTGAATTCATCTTTCTTAAACATGGGAGACCAGAACTGGACACAGTATTTCAGATGAGGTCTCAACAGTGCTTTGTATAATGGTACTAACACTTCTCTGTCTCTACTGGACAGGGCCGGCTCCAGGCACCAGCTTAACAAGCAGGTGCTTGGGGCGGCCAAGGGAGAGGGGCGGCACCTGCGGCAATTCGGGGGCGGCAGGTCCCTCACTCCCTCTAGGAGCAAAGGACCTGCCGCTGAACTGCCGCCGCCAATTGCGACTTCCCCCCCACCCCCCAATTGCCACCGCCGATTGCGGCTTTTTTTGCGCACTTGGGGCGGCAGAAATGCTGGAGCCGGCCCTGCTACTGGAAATACCTCGCCTGATGCATTTTAGGACTGCATTAGTCTTTTTCACGGCCACATCACATTGGCAGCTCAATCATCCTGTGATCAACGAATACACCACACAGTTCTCCTACCCTATTATTTCCAACTGATAAGTCCTTGGCGTATAGCAAAAATTCTTGTTGTTAGTCCCTAAGTGCATGACCTTGCACTTTGCACTTAAATTCCATCCCATTTCTGGTATTTCAGTTTTCAAGGTCATCCAGATCTTCTTGTATGATATTCCAGTCCTCCTCCATATTGCCAATACCTACCAACTTTGTCATCCACAAATTTTATTAGCACACTCCTACTTTTTGTGCCAATGTCAGTAATAAAAATGTTAAATAAGATGGTCCTAAGATTGATTCCTGAGGAACTCCACTGGTAACCTCCCTTCAGCCTGACAGTTCACCTTTCAGTATGACCTAGAATTGCCAATTTTGGTTGGATGTGTTCCTGGAGGTTTCATCACGACATAATCTTTAATTAATGATTAATAGTTAATTCCTGGAGACTCCAGGACAATCCTGGAAGGCTGGCAAGATGTAGTCTCCCCTTTGACCAGTTCCTTATCCATCTTTCAATTCTCATTTTAATCCCCATCTTCTCCAATTTAACAAATAATTTCCCATGTAGAACTGTATCAAATGCCTTACTGAAATCCAGGTAGATTAGATCTACTGGATTTCCTTTGTCTAAAAAAAAATCAGTTATCTTCCCAAAGAAGGAGATCAGATTGGTATGGCACAATCTATCTTTTGTAAAACCATGTTGTATTTTATCCCAATTACTGTTTACCTCTTCGTCCTTAAGTACCTTCACTTTCAAAATTAATTCCAAGGTCTTGCATACAATTGAGATCAAACTAACAGGCCTGTAGTTTCCTGGATCACTTTTTTTGCCTTTCTTAAAAATAGGAACTATGTTAGCAGTTCTCCAGTCATAGGGTACGACCCCCGAATTTACAGATTCATTAAAAATCCTTGCTATTGGTCTTGCAATGTCATGGGCTAGTTCCTTTAATATTCTTGGATGAAAATTATCTGGGCCCCCTGATTTAGTCCCATGAAGCTGTTTGAATTTGACTTTCACCTTGTCTGTGGTAATTTCTACTTCCACATTCTCATTTCCATTAGCTACCCTGCCACTACCCCTAAACTCATCATTACCCTTATTAAACACTGAGGCAAAGTATTTGTTTAAGTTTGGGCTATGCCTAGATTATCTTTAATCTCCAGCTTAGCGGCCCCATTTCTTCTTTCCTTGTTTTCTTTTTATTTATATGGTTATAGAACCTTTTTATATTGGTTTTAATTCCCTTTTCAAGGTCCAACTCTGCTTGGTTTTTGGCAGTTCTCATTTTACCCCTACACTTTCTGACTTCCAATGGGTAGCTTTCCTTGCTGATCCACCCCATCTTCCATTCCTTGTAGACTTTCTGCTTTCGCTTAATCATCTGTTTGAAATGCTCTCTCATCCATCTTGTTCTGCAATCCTTCCCTATGAATGTTTTTCCCCTTGCTTGGGATGCAGGCTTCAGATAGTTTCTGCAACTTTGACTTAAAGTAGTTCCAGTAATGACTACTATTCCACCATATTTCTATTATCTCTATAATATCTGGTTTCACTTCCTGCACCAGTAGTTCTAATTCCTCTATTTTATCACACCTGATCCTTATATTGGTGTACAAATGTCTTAGTTGTTTCTACTTGGCTTCACCCACATTCCTCATCCAGTTGGGTACAGTCATTCTGCTGCCAGTATCACCTACTGGACTGTTAGTGCTGATACCAATGAAGTAGTCTTTCCTCTTAATGTCCATTCTCCTACCCACTGCTGTTTCTTTCTTGATTGCTGTATACTTTCTTGCTTGATTTTCCTTCCGCTCAATGGTAGAATCAGGCATGGAGATTACATGTGCATCTCGCAACCGTCTCCTCCAAGTTCCTAGTTAAAGCTCTTTTAATCAGTTGTGCCAACCTCCATCCCAGAAATCTATTTCCCTCCCTAGTCAGGTGGAGTCTATCCCATAAGAACAGTCCTCTGTCCATAAATGCCTCCTGGTGGTCAAACATCCCAAAGCCCTCCATATAGCACCACTGCCTGAGCCATCTGTTGATCATCATAATCCTGTTCTGCCTTCATTCTCCTCCTCTACTGACTGGTAGAATCCCTCTGAAGATCACCTGAGCCTTCATTTCCTTAGGCATCTTCCCCAGCCTGGCATAGTCTCCCTTGATATGTTCAAGTGAGAATCTGGCTCTATCATTTGTTCCCACGTGAAGGAGAATCAGTAGATTCTTTCCTGCTCTCATTAGAATCCTCTTCAGCCTCAGGTCCAGATCATGTATCTTAGCTCCTGGCAGACAGCACACACACACACCCTTCTGTTCTCCAGATCAGCTCTGGTTATAGGCCTGTCTGTTCTTCTTAGTAGGGAGTCACCAATGTGACAAAGCTCTGTCCTTGTCCCTGTGGGTCCTGTGTTTCCTGGCGGATTTCGCTAGCCTCAGAGGCTCACTGTGACCGTCCACTTAATCCTTCTCTCTCTAGAGACAAGAGTCACAGTCTACTGAGCCATTTTCCATCATAAGCCAGCAAGGGAGGTGAGGAGAAGCTATCCTCCCTTGCACAGTCTCTGTTGTCTCCCAGTCAGGGGGAGGAGAAAGGGGGGGGAGCCCGGGCCTGCCCTCTACTCCGGGTTCCAGCCCAGGGACCCTAATAGTATCAGCTATGGTAGCTGACCTTTTAGTAACAGGACACGTACAATTCCCTGGGCTACTTCCCCACAGCAGCCCCCACTTCCTCAAGCTCCACTTCACCCTTACCTCAGGGCCTCCTTCCTTGTGCCTGATATGGTGTGTACAGCTCAGTCTCTCCAACAGCGCAACTTCTTCTCACAGCTCCTGACATGCGCACCCACCTGACTTGTGCACCAACCAGACTAACTGGGAGGCTTTTAACTAGTTTCAGCCAGCCCCTGATTTGGCTTCAGGTGTCCCATCAACCTAGCATCCTCCCTGCCTTCTGGAAAGCTCTTAATCGGCCCCAGGTGTCTTAATTGACCTGGAGCAGCTGCCATTTACTTATCCTGGTTTTGTTTCGCCTGGGGCTAATATATCTATCTCCCACTACTTTTCTATAGCCATCTGGCCTTGCCCCGTCACACCAACCACGTAGACGTGCCTCTTCCTGATGTTGGTACAATTCTCCACCCCTCCTCCTGTTTCTGCTGGCTGACAGTCCTCTTGTCTTTTATTTTCCCTTGCAATCTTCTGCGAGTCATCCTGTATCCTCCTGGGACTCTGAGCTCTGGGTTCTCCATTGGCTCTTCCCCTCTTCTTATAGGACTAGCTGCTCTTCTCTTCTTCCTTATCCTCCCTCCTTCAGTTACAGCCTGCTGTGCCCCATCTTCATTTTTCAGCTCAGCAAACCTGTTCCTGAGCTGTTTCACCCTAACTAGCTGGCCTTTTCCTCTGCCTGGTTCTCGTAGTCACATGCTTCCACTGGCCGCTTCCCTCACCCAGCAGCCTCCCCTCTGAGTTCTTCAGTCCAGCTTGCATCTGTGAGTCTTGAGTTTTCCCTTCAGCCTCCTCTCTCCTTCCCTCCATCATCTGCTCAAATCCCCTTTGAAACTCAACCCTAGTTTCCACCTGCATCTCCAAACCTTGGATCTTCTCTTCCATCAGCTCTATCAGGTGGCACTTCATACAACTTAATTAGTGCTCTCCCTGCTTCACTATCACAGCTCAGGACAGTCTTTCTAATTAATCTTCATTACACGCAGCTGGGGTCACTAATTAGACCTTAAATTGTCAGATCATCAGTTATGCTGAGGGATAGCTGCTCAATCATGGGCAAGGCTTAGCCAGCATACCTCAACAGGCCAGCCAGCCCATGACTGTAAAGTAATTTCTATGTGTGTGTATATGAAATCACTTTATATATATATATATATCAAAGCATTTTATATCGTTTGGAAATCTTAGACAGGAAAGATACTTTATAAATTAAATAGAGCTGTCAAGCGATTTTTTTAATCACAATTAATTGTGTGATTAAAAAAACCAATCAAGATTAATTGCATTGTTAAATGATAATAGAATACCATTTATTTAAATATTTTTGGATGTTTTCTACATTTTCAAATATATTGATTTTAATTACAACAGAGAATACAAAGTGTACAGTGCTCATTTTATATTTATTTTTGATTCCAAGTATTTGCACTGTAAAAAAAAAAAAAAAAGTATTTTTCAGTTCACCTAATACAAGTACTGTAGTGCAATCTCTTTATCATGAAAGTTGAACTTACACATGTAGAATTATGTAAAAAAAACTGCACTCAAAAATAAAACAATGTAAAATTTTAGAGCCTGTAAGTCCACTCAGTCCTACTTCTTGTTCAGCCAATCGCTCAGACAAACAAGTTTGTTTACATTTGCAGGAGATAATGCTGCCCACTTATTGTTTACCTGTTCTCACTTTTGAGAGTAATTGTATTCACATGGCACTGTCGTAGCCAGAGTCGCAAGATATTTACGTGCCAGATGCGCTAAAGATTCACATAACCCTTCATGCTTCAACCACCATTCCAGGGGACGTGTCCATGCTGATGATGGGTTCTGCTCGATAACAATCCAAAACAGTGCGGACCGACAAGTTCATTTTCATTATCTGAGTCAGATGCCACCAGCAGAAGGCTGATTTATTTATTTTTTGGTGGTTCGGGTTCTGTAGTTTCCGCATTGGAGTGTTGCTCTTTTAAGACTTCTGAAAGCATGCTGCACACCTTGTCCCTCAGATTTTGGAAGGCACTTCAGATTCTTAAACCTTGGGTCGAGTGCTGTAGCTATCTTTAGAAATCTCACATTGGTACTTTCTTAGCGTTTTGTGAAATCTGCAGTGAAAGTGTTCTAAAAATGAACATGTGCTGGGTCATCATCCGAGACTGCTATAACATGAAATATATGGTAAAACAGAGCAGGGGACATACAATTCTTCCAAGGAGTTCAGTCACAAATTTAATTAACACTTTTTTTAAACGAGTGTCATCAGCATGGAAGCATGTCCTCCGGAATGGTGGCCGAAGCATGAAGGGGCATACGAATGTTTAACATATCTGGCACATAAATACTTTGCAGTGCCAGCTACAAAAGTGCCATGCAAATGCCTGTTCTCACTTTCTGGTGACATCATAAATAAGAAGCAGGCAGCATTATCTCTTGTAAATGTAAACAAACTTGTTTGTCTTAGCGATTGGCTGAACAACAAGTAGGACTGAGTGGACTTGTAGGCTCTGAAGTTTTATATTGTTTTGTTTTTGAGTGCAGTTATTTAACAACAACAACAAAAATCTACATTCATGTTTCACTTTCACAACAAAAAATTGCACTTCAGTACTTGTATAAAGTGAATTGAAAAATACTCTTTTGTTTATCATTTCTATAGTGCAAATATTTGTAATAAAAAAATATACACTGATTTCAATTACAACACAGAATACAATATATATGAAAATGTTGAAAAACACCCAAAATATTTAATAAATTTCAATTGGTATTTTATTATTTAACAGTGCAATTAAAATTGTGATTGATTAATTTTTTTTAATCACAATTAATTTTGAGTTAATTGCGTGAGTTAACTGCGATTAACTGACAGCCCTAAAATTAAATCAGTATTGCCAGTCAGAGTATGCTAGAAGTACGTCTCATCATTATTCCTATGGAAGTTGTTAGCCCTGTATTCATTTAATTGATGGTTTTCTGAATGTACCAGCTTATACGCCTAAATATCGTTTAAACTGAGAGAAAAATATTTAACTATGCAACTAATGAACTACTGCAGTTTAGTGTAAACAACATGGTCCAGCACCATCATCCTCCCCTTCACTATCCTATTTACACTTGCTCAAATGTTGCATGTTTTTTTGACAGTGCTGGTGGTTACACACTCCTATGATTAAAGGTTATGTGCGCCTTTATTGTACCTGACTGAATTTGGCCCATCTTTTTATTGCAGCCCCATGTGTGACCGCTGAGCCCTCTATCAGAGACAAGGAATAAGTCATTTTGAGAATTCTTGAATACAATGGATTTTCACAGCTGAATCATTCTGTTTAGGGGCCATCTGCTTCCCTATTTCCCATCACCGCACTTCAGATCAGAGGGCTTTGAATTGCTGGCTGTTCCATGATATGATCTGTAGAGAACAGGAGGCAGCGTCCTCTCCTTTCAAAGGCATGTTATAACTAACTCTTATTCAGCAGACTGCAGCCTTCATTGCTATATAAATCACCCACACACATGGGGAGCTGGGACTAGAAACAGGGTTCTCAGTAATGCAGAAATCCATGTCTCCACCACTGGAGCTAAAGAAAAACTCCTTCAACTAATGAAAAGTCTCTTGTCCTCTCAGTGGGGTAGCCACTTGAAAGCAGCATCACTAAAAAATCCAGCATATTGCACTGTGTCTTTGAAAAACTCACCCCGATATAAATCGGAGTTACTCTGCTGCATCTTCCTGGAACAGGCTGGAGATGTTTTTATGTCTTATTTTATTTGGGGTTTTATTATGGCTGCTGTGGGATTTTTTTTTAAAATTCTTTTGTAACATTTACCCTGATTGAAGGATCTTTTGCCTTTCATTCCCTTGTTGTTATTGTTATTTATTATTTGGGATAGATTAGAACCCAAGTCAGTTCAAGATCAATGAGTCTTTGTTGGCATGACACGCTCTACAAGTGTCAGAGTGTTTGCTTCTAACATTGTTTTTGAAAAAGGCAAAATAGTATTTTCTACCAAGATTCATTTAAAACTGAGGAAATCGGGAGCAAGGACATCATCAGTAGAGCACTTTAAACAAAGGCAATACAACACAGTGGAACTTTGATACACATTCCAGGAAACAGGGGTGGGAAGTCATTGTACACTGAATACATTCAAAGATTCAGTCACACAGTCAATGGCAGATGGAGATGGAAATTAAACAGCACACAGGAGTTCAACAAGTATGATTGGGAGGGTGGAGTCTAAATTCCATTTCTCCCAAATTCCATGCCTATTGCTGATTTAGAGATGATGGGCTAGTTTCATTGCAGGGATTCCTCCTGAATAGGATGGTACAGCCCAGGCTTTGGACCTCTGGCCTGAAACATCTGTTCCACAAGGGAGTCTAAAAAGGTGCAGGGTGGGGTTGGCCTGGGTGATGGCCTCTCCCTTCAGCAGCCTCCAGTAGTGAAGTTCTTACACAGTCCTGGCCAGATTTTAAATGCTGAACTTCCCTGGTGGGCATTATTCAATTGTGGTCGTTCTTTATTTTATTGTTCTGTTTTAAAAGTTTCAGTCATCCAATCAGGGAACAGAAATAATACTATGTGACTTAAACAATGACGCCTACACCACAAAGAAGGAATACACAGACACAATTTGAATTGTTCATTAATAACTGTTAGTTTGGACTAAGGATTTTCAACCAATTTGGTGAACTCATATGAATAACAAGAGCACTGAGAAATCGGGATCAGAGAAAAAAGGGCTGAATGCATCATGCAATGTATTCATGATGAATAAGCTGATTAGGTAACTGGAATGAATGTATGACTAAAAGAGTTAACTGAATGGCAAATCTCAAAAAGTTCAGAATTTGAGTTCACTCTGGATAAGCTTCTAATAGTTCAAGGGTAAAATACTGGCTCCATTGAAGTCAATGGGAGCTTTGCTATTGACCTCAATAGAGCCAGAATTTCACCTCTGATGTTTAGCCAAACTATCTTAACGTCACAAGTGAAATTGGATTGCAGATCTCAGGAGAACCGGTTTTCGCATGAGTGTAACACCCCGGCACCTGAATATTCACCACTGTCATGTCATTAGGATATGTTTTGTACAAAATATGCCTTGTGAGGTATCATTCTAAAAGTCTTGACAGTAATATCTCATTGGATTGTATGTGCGATCGTTGTATGTGAAATTATGAAGTTTGGCTATGTATGTGTTACTGAAACATGTTGTGAGGTTGAAAACACCCACAAGCAACCTTTCAGGTACAACAGTAAAAAAAGCCAAACAATGTTATTGAGGAAATGCACACAAGCACAAGAATTACCCCAGGAACTGTCAACAATAGAAACCTCTCAAAGATAGCTCTACACAATGGGAACTGTTTGACCCAGGTCACAGCAAAAGAGCTTTCCAGCAAGTGGGGAGAAGATATAAAAGGGGGCAATGACATAATGAGGGGACCTCAGTCTCCCTACAATAAAACACCTGCCAACACTTGAGGGGCAAGAACTGAACTGTGGGAAGTGATGGTCCCAGGTTAGAGGGATTTCTAGCCTGTGTATGAAAACCTGGGAAAGCCAAGGCAGCTTGTGCCTTAAGAATCTGCCAGCCTGTTTATCACACATGGTGAGAATTTGCTAATTCATATCCTATTTGGTGTGTTTAGCTCCGTTTGCAGTTTTGTTTATTTATTAAGATACTCTGCTTTGATCTGTTTGTGATTTCTTATAATCACTTAAAATCTATCTTTTGTAATTAATACACTTGTTTTGTTTTGTCTAAAACCAGTGTGTAGAAGTTATAACTTGGGGCAGAAATCTGTTATACATCTCTCTCCACATTGAGGGAGGGGGCAAATTTTGTGAGTGTATGCTGTACAGTTCCCTGTGCAGCACAAGACTGTATAATTTTGGGTTCACACTCCACAGGGAGGGGGGGGTGCCTTAGCAACTGGGAGGTGCCTTAGCTGAGCCTTCCCATGCAGAGCTGATCTCAGCGTGTGTGTGTGTGTGTGTGTGTGTGTGTGTGTGTGTGTGTGTGTGTGTGTGTGTGTGAAGCTGCAGCAGGGTGTGTCCCTATCTGTGTGTATGCTGGTAAAAAAGCAAGCTTGGAGAGCTTGGCAACTTATCACAGCACCACAGTGTGAAAGGGAGCCCAGGCTGGTGGGTCAAGCGGGCTCAGTGGTACCCCAGTCGCAGGTGGGACCCCGGAAACCTGTCACAATGAAATTCACACTACTTCTAGTTTCCAGACAGACAGAAATACTGAGTTTAATTCTAAAAATGAGCAATGGTTCAGTGGAGGGACTTACAGAGATGATCTTAGTTTTCCACAAGTTTGTCCATCTCTGACCAACACGAAGTACTACAGTAGAATCCTGTTGTGAGGATCATTATGAGAAACCACCCTTTTGATCACTATATCCAGATATTCTGTATGGGCTATTGAGCCTTTGCTTAGTGCCCTGAGCAAGGGCCAGCACTTAGCAGCATCAACCTGGGAAGAAAATTGAGAATCAATTGTGACTCAGAGAGCTCAATGCTCTTCTCCTTGTGTATAGCCCGCTAAAAACTCAGCAGTGTGAATGACCATAAGTAGCAGGGACTGCAGTATAGAAAAAATTATTATTCTAGCTGAGCATAACTCTAACTGGAGAAAATTCTCACCATACTGGAACTACCTAGAAATTGTATATAGATCCTTCCTATACAGGAAAGCGATGCCATGGAGAGCAAAACTGCAGCTAGCCACTTCCCAGGACCTTGGAAGAAACCCTACTCTGCAGAGAGTAGCATGTAACATCCCAGACATGTAAGACTGACAACGCTGATGCCCTTTTTTCCAAGAAGAAGAAGATGTTGCCACTGTGATGTCCACCATCTTGGCCCATACCATAGATGGAAGTGGATACATCCAGAGCTAAGTGCGTAAGTCACTACTGCTTGACTTAAGGAGCCAGGCTTTCAAGTGGAGAGCGGTAACAGGTTCACATCTCCTGTGAATTGGACACAGAAGGGGACACCTAAGGCATACAGACCAGTGGGTTACACTACCTTATTGGAAGACAATACCTGACAGAAAAATCAGGCTGGGTAAAAGAAGTACCAATGTACCTATTATGAAGTTGTTGTGACAGGCTCTTTGTGAAATTAAAGTTGGTGCCTTGCTTTCCAATCAACATTACAAACTGGGGATCTAGGAACAAATAAACAAACAGTAAGACAAAGATAGAAGGGACAAACAGGGTGTGGGGTGTTAAAAATCTCAGAGTCTGGTGTGCATATGAGTGAGTGTCATGGGCGTAGTGTGTTGCGGTCATCTCTGTAGGGAAATTAAATGAGAGTTTATGTAGAGAATGAGTATAAGGTAGTTTTTGGAACACAGGGCTTTCTAGTTTTGAACTATCCCCTTTTCTGGCTCATCCAAGTCCCTGGAGCAGAGGTGGAGTTAGGGAATGAGAATCTACAGGATCTGGATTTCATAAATCAGATAACTCTAGAATTTATAGGATTTGGGTGCATTAATCTTTTTTTGTTACAGACAGAGAATCTCTGGCCTACGTAATAGCCAAAGATCAGGCTGTTGCAACTGAAAAAGGCTTTGGCAGTTTTCTGGTGTGGAGGGAGAGAATCATGACTCTGCTCTCATTCGTTGTCTCTCATCCACTTGAGGATTCTTCTCAGGTACCAGGTGAGCCTAAAAACCATTGTACCACCTCCTATGAAACACCACGTGATCCAGTGCAAGGATGATGATGAGCATTTAGTAAGACCAATTGCAAGAAGTCAATGCTGTAGGGGAAAGGCTCAGAATACTCAGACAGTATGCACATTGTAAGGCCACCTAGCAAATCTTTCCACATATCTCAGGAGACTGGGCTCCAGAATAGGAGACTGGTGTTCTGTTCCTAGCTCTACCACTAATCTGTGTGATTTGGGTAAGTCACTCTGTTTCCCCTCCCACCCTTTTTCTTATTACAGTGGGGCAGTAGCACCAAGATAGTTAAGGTTGCACCAGGATGTCCGTGTTAATAGGGCTGATTAAAGTCTATATTTTGAGTAGAATTAGTTGAAAATTTCACATCAAAACTTTTTTCAGTGGAAAATGGCTTTTTGATCCTTCCCATCACCTACAAGGCTGTCAATAACACAGTCCAAGAGGGATTTGCTTCCATCTCCAACACATACCAAAAAGCAACACACCCTCAATGTGAGCCAACTCGCTCTGATTCTCAAAACATTGCACGTGACCGTAGCAATGTTACAATCACACAGTTTTGCAAATGAATGGACTGTGGGACAGTGAGACATGTAGATCTGTTAAAACAGAGTAAGAGATCATCATCAAGGTATTGTGTAACCGGGCAAGTTGGATGAAGATGGGGTATGTATATTGGAGACGGAAGAACTGTATGTAGACATTATGACCATGACAAGGAATGCTGAAGATTTTTTACCTTTATTTGCTATTTCCATGATTTCAAGGCCTTGAGTGAGTGGGATGAGTTCTGATGCAACCTTAATTGTCACTAAGCATCATTTTTGTTTTTCTAATAATTTTGATTGTAAGCGCTGTGTGTTTGTACAGCACAAGCGCAGTTGCATTTGGGGCCTATAGCATTATGAATGGTTTGACCCTGATCATAGAGGGGCTCTCCAGATTAAATAATGAAGCACAAGCCATTTCAAAATCCATTTGAAAATCTAAAATGCATTCCATCCCGCATGCTCTGTATGTGACCTCAAAGCTTCAGAGCTCAGACATATTTTCTCCAGGGAAAAGGCATTCCTCCTCAATAAGGGTTATTTTCTTGCTAGGTTTCAGCTTTCAAATTCCAAACCGTTTCAACCATAGAGCTGTTCAAATAATGGCTGCAGGAAGTTTTTAATAATGGGAAAAGATTCCCCCTCCCCCCCAGTTATCTTCCCATTTGACAATGTCTGAACTCCTTTAGCTTAAACGTAAACTAAAAGTCACCTTTGGACATGGAAAATTTCAACCTGAAAGATGAGAATTTCAGAAAGCTGCGAGTGAAAATAAGGGGTTCAAATGGAAACTGTGTTGTGATTTGTATCTACAGCAATTGCTGCTGCTCCCGATAGATGAATTAGAAGTTCATACACATTGTATATTAGACAGAGTTCAATTCCTGGTCCCAACCTGGTAAATTTGCAGCATTTCAGAGGGGGCCAGATCTTCAGGAACAGCAACAACACTAGCATTACAAATTATTTGACAAATGCTCTCAAATCCCCATGTTTCGGAGCATAAACTGATCCTTTGGTGAAGTTAGGAAGGAATTTCCCCTGTGTGGTGCTGTATTGCATAATAGGGCCAGGTGTATTTGCTATTTATCAAAGAAACACTGGTGGAAGCTAGACAGTGACAGAGACCTAGAGCATTTTGTCTTAGAACAAGGAGTTCCAACTCCTTAAGATGTGCCGATAAGAATACTTTGTACTCTGGGGGAGATTTCTGCAGTAGCAGTGATGACCCTTTGTATTCAATGCTGGGACCATTAAGTGGGTGTGCACTCATACTCACACACAAGCACTAATTATATATATTTATATTACACACACATACACACACACGTGTATGTGAAGATATTCCACAAAAGTCTCTCAAGACAACTATAAAAGACACAGATAGCTGGAGTAAGTAGCTCTTCCTGCAAATAAAGAATGTGACAATTGGAGTTGCAGCTAGCAAGGGATGTGAAGGGTAACAAGAAGGATTTCTACAGGTATGTTAGCAACAAGAAGGTGGTCAGGGAAAGTGTGGGACCTTACTGAATGGGGGAGGCAACCTAGTGATAGATGATGTGGAAAAAGCTACGTACTCACTGCTTTTTTTGCCTTAGTCTTCACAGACAAGGTCAGCTCCCAGACTGCTTCACTGGGCAGCACAGTAGGATGTGAGGTGAGCGGCCCTCAGTGGTGAAAGAACAGGTTAAGGACTATTTAGAAAAACTGGACATGTACAAGTCCATGGGTCTGGATCTAATGTATCTGAGGGTGCTGAGGAAGTTGGCTGATGTGATTGCAGAGCCATTGGCCATTAGCTTTGAAAACTCATGGCAATCAGGGGAGGTCCCGGACAATTGGAAAAAGGCAAACATAGTGCCCATCTTTAAAAGAGGGAAGAAGGAGAATCCGGGGAACTACAGACCGGTTAGCCTCACCTCAGTCCCTGGAAAAATCATGGAGCAGGTCCTCAAGGAATCCTTTTTGAAGCACTTGGAGGAGAGGAAGGTGATCAGGAACAGTCAGCATGGATTCACCAAGGGCAAATCATGCCTGACCAACCTGATTGCCTTCTATGATGAGATAACTGGCTTTGTGGATATGGGGAAAGCGATGGACATGATATACCTTGACCTTAGAAAAGCTTTTGATACAGTCTCCCACAGTATTCTTGCCAGCAAGTTTAAAAAGTATGGATGAATGGACTATAAGGTGGATAGAAAACTGGCTAGATCATCAAGCTCAACGGGTAGTGATCAACAATTCGATGTCTAGTTGGTAGTTGGTATCAAGCGGAGTGCCCCGGGGTTGGTCCTGGGGCTGGTTTTGTTCAACATCTTTATTAATGATCTGGATGATGGGATGGATTGCACCCTCAGCAAGTTCACAGATAACTTAGCTGGGGGCAGAGGTAGATATGCTGGAGGGAAGGGATAGGGTCCAGAGTGACCTAGACAAATTGAAGGATTGGGTCAAAAGAAATCTGATGAGGTTCAACTAGGACAAGTGCAGAGTCCGGCACTTAGGATGGAAGAATCCCACACACCGCTACAGGCTGGGGTCCGACTGGCTCAGCAGCAGTTCTGCAGAAAAGGACCTGGGGATTACAATGGACGAGAAGCTGGATATGAGTCAACAGCCAAGAAGGCTAACATATTGGGCTGCATTAATAGGAGAGTTGCCAGCAAATTGAGGGAAGTGATTATTCCCCTCTATTCAGCACTGGTGAGGCCACATCTGGAGTGCTGCGTCCAGTTTTGCCCTCCTGCGCACCACCCCCCCCCCACCACCCCACTACAGAAAGGAGGTGGACAAATTGGAACGAGTCCAGCGGAGGGCAACGAAAATTATTGGGGCCTGGGGCACATGACTTATGAGGAGAGGCTGAGGGAACTGGGCTTATTTAGTCTGCAGAAGAGAAGAGTGAGGGGGGATTTGATAGCAGCCTTCAACTACCTGAAGCAGGGTTCCAAAGAGGATGGAACTCAGCTGTTCTCAGTGGTGGCAGATGACAGAACAAGGAGCAATGGTCTCAAGTTGCAGTGGGGGAGGTCTAGGTTGGATATTAGGAAAAACTATTTCAATAGGAGGAGGATGAAGCACTGGAATGGATTACCTAGGGAGGTGGTGGAATCTCCATCTTTAGAGGTTTTTAAGGCCTGGCTTGACAAAAGCCTGGCTGGGATGATTTAGTTGGGGTTGGTCCTGCTTTGAGTAGGGGGTTGGACTAGATGACAATCCTAATCTTCTGCTATCATAGAATCATACTGCACAGCTTGCATAATTCTCAAACAAACTCTGTGATCATTTTAATGAGAAAATCTTCGAGTTGCCAAAACACAGCAGTCCACTTACACACTTTGTTTGGCAGCCTACATTGGCTCGAATAAAGGGCCTCGATACTAGTCACATGATCTTAATGATAAGAACTATTTTTGTCCTACTGCTGCTGCTGAATAAAACTGAAGGAAGCTGGTTCGGGATAATCCAGGCACTTAGTTTGTAGTTTCTGTTCTTTCATGTGTGATTAATCTACTGCCCGTTCAGTTGTGGGAGACTTCATGAGATCAAAGTATGTTTTTTATCAGCAGTGCGTCCTCATGGAAGACTAGTGCTGCACACATGCCATCTTTGAAAGCCTGCAAAGTGAGTGTACCTCTGAGCGAAGGTTAGCATTTCCCGTGCAAATTATCACAAGATCAATTACACTTTCGTACTGCAGCGAGGGGTGGCACGCAGACGGTGTGGCATGAACGACAGCTGTCTTTTGTCAGAACACTTATATGCACTTCACTGAGGGCACAATCCAATTCCCATTGACTTCAATGGGAGTTGGATTAAGTCCTACACTGACTTTTAGGCTTTGAGGGTTCAATCTTGCAAGGTGCTAAGGCACCCTCAATTCCCATTGCCATCAGTGATATTTGAGTGCGCTCAGCACCGTACAGGATTAGGAACAAAGGAATTGCAATACTGGATCAGATCCAAGGTCCACCTAGTCCAGTATCTTGTCTCAGACAGAGGCCAGTGCCAAATGCTTCAGAAGAAGGTGTAAAACCCCCACATAAACTCTCATCCTGATCTCCAATAGTTTGAGGTTGGCTAAAGCCCTGACACATGAAGTGTGATCTCCCTTCCACAAAATTCTTATCATTGATTGTGATAACTATATTTCCACATAGTTGAAGAGTGGAAGTACCACATTTGTGCTCATCCTATTATAAAACTGCTATGAATTATGCTAAGATTTGAAATTCTTACTGGGCATCTAACGGGAAGTGTTTGAGTTAGATGAAGGCTGGTACAATTGTAAAGGCTGCCAGCTTGCTGCTATTTCAACTGGCATATTTACCATAAAATCATCAATACAAGTTTGAGGGTTTTTGGGGGGGGGGGGGGAGAAGAGTAGGATGGACCATAAAAATATGGATGCAAATCCATATTTCAAACTCTCAGAATACAGGGATATTCTCATCCAGGGAAAGCTGGTTTGCAACCATCTCTAAATAAAAATACAAATATCTATTTAAAATTGTAAATAAAATTACATGTCATTTGGAAATGACATGTAATAAATAAATTAAATTGACATGTCTCTGGTTGTTTTGTGGAGGGAGGAGGACATTTTTTCCTTTGGGGGGTTGTAGTCATGGTACTAAGGAGCAACTTTATTTACAGAAAGCACAAGGAGACATTTCTGGGAGATTTTGCTAGGTGATTTTGAACCATGTGTGGCAACTAAGCAAATATTTAAAAGAAGAAAGAGCAAAGTTTTTGGTAGCTGTTCTTCTCCATAAAATGTTCCTTCGCTGATATTGGGAACAACATGATTTGCCTGAAATTAAGTCTGACTTTCATTTACTTTGCAAGAGGGAGGTATTTGTTAATAAAGCTACTGAGGTGTTTATAGTGGCAGCAGCGGATTAATAACCTCAAAAGATTTGCCTGAGGACTTACTGGAGGTGGGCCTTTCACCAATCTCAAGTATGACAGAGAGCAAGGCACCTCTTTGTATTATGAGGAAATATCAAATAGGTGGGAATGGATAGAAGTGCTTCTGCATTTGCAGACTTTCCTTCCACTGGGGGCAGGGGGAAGGGGAAAAAAAGCTACAGGCTCTGTACATCAGTAATTTCCCGCACAGCATCCACACCTTCTGGCCATAGTAAGTTATCTGAAAACTTATGTTTGATTGGCTTGGGGTTATAAGATCCCTACATATACCGTAACAACTATAGAAAAATCAGGCTAAGAAGTGAAACATGAGCACAGCTTGTATGGAAAGATCGAAAGCCATTTCTGCTTCAGCTGGAATAGTCTATGGACAAGCATTCTGTCACTTTCACCTTCAGGGGAGCTTTGTGCTTGAAATTAGCACCATATGCCCTGAAGCACTGGCATTATCACTATCAGCAAAAATGAGAAGAGGTTTGAGGTGAGGCAGTCCCAAAGGTAGTCCCATACCCTGTCCCTCTTCTTGTGTCAGATTGGTTTAGAGATCTGAGCTGAGGGAAAGGAAGGGAAGTGTAATATTGGGAGGACGATGAGTGGAACAACTTGCATTCTCCAGCTCATGGTGTCCTCTTCCAGACCACTGCCCCTCAGTCCATCCACACCCCCTTCCAGGGGACGTGTGATCAGCAGTCTTCCTACAAACCAGCCACCATGTCCAACCACATCCCCAAAGTCTAATCCCTTGTGTCAGGGATCTGGTGTAGTCTATGATGGCCGCTCCCTACGGCCAATGGCTGGGTGTACTGCAAAGGGGGGAGGGGGGAACCCAGGCCTGCCCTCTACTCTAGGTCCTGGCCCAGGGACCCTCTGGTGGCAGCCTCACTGTCCTCCTTCTCTCCCCTCGTCTGTCCACTTCCCTGGGCCGGTTCCCCTATGGCCCCTTGCACCCGCTAGGCCCTTCCCTTCAGGGCCTGCAGCCTGGCAGGCTATGGGCTAGAGCTCCATTCTGCTCCCCGACCCTGGCCACACTGCACTGTCTCCCAGCTCTAGAGACAGACCTTCCCCTGTCAAAGGCCTGGGACAGACTGACTCTTCTCCCTGAGCAGCCTTTTTATAGGGCTGAGCCTGGCCCTGATTGGCTGTCTCTAATCTGGGCCCCGATTGGCTCCCAATAAGCCCTTCTTTCATTGGCTGTCTGTCTGCGCAAGCGCACTGGCCTGCTGCAGCCCACAGTCACAGGGAGTGGGACAGCTGCTCCATTACATGCCCATTCCCAGCTTCTGGCAAACAGAGGCTGGGGACACCATCCCTGCGCATCCTGGCTAATAGCCATTGATGGACCTAGCCTTCATGAATGTATCTAGTTCTTTTTTGAACCCTGTTATAGTCTTGGCCTTCACAACATCCTTGGGCAAAGAGTTCCACAGGTTGACTGTGCGTTGTGTGAAGAAATACTGTAGTCCATAGGATTATTTTGCTAGCTATTATATCCTACTAATTCAGCCAGTAGTATTAATTAATATGTTTCTTTTTCTGAAATTAATCCATTTTATTCTTATATTTTATTCCTTGGAATTTAGGATGTGTTGAGGCATATGTTTCCTAATAATAAGTTTTGCTGAAATGCAAGAAGCCTACCTGCCTATAAGATCCAGTAAGATCTGCTATAGAGCAAAAAGTATAATCAGTTATGAATATGTCAGCATCAAAACTGGCAACCTGTGGCACAGACAAGAATGGTCCCTGAACTTTGGGGAACCAAAGGGAGGAACTATCCACATCACATCACAGGTTTATCCGGCATCTACAACTGGTTGGTAACCGCAGGGTACACCACAACTTGGAGATCACCAAGAGAGCCTAGGTTGGCAGTTTTGGGGTGAGATTATCCTTATTAATATATTTAGAAAGTGTCATAACCCACTAACCTATAGGAGAAGGGTACTGTAGGGGGGTTCGGTTGGGGTCGCCCCTCTCTGGGGCCGCTGGGAGCCAGGCCGCCTCACTACTGAGGTCCGCTGAATCGGGGAATTAGCCAGGTGAGGCAGGAAACAGTCAAGGGCTCAGGACCTCAGGCAGGGGCTCAGCAAATAGTTCCGGAACAAGCCCAGGCCCTGGGTCAGGGCGGGGCCACACACACAGTCAGAAACCCAGGCCCAGGCAGGGGCTGAGCAAAAATAGTTCACTAATAAGCCCAGGCCCTGGGTCGGGGGGGGGGGGGGGGGCAGCAAACAAACAGTCTGGGACTCAGACCCTCTAGCAAGGGCTGAGCAAATAGTTCAGGAACAAAAACCCAGACTCCTGGCTCTGAGCGTCTGGGGCAAGGGGGAGACTGTCACCCATAAGTGGGGTGGCAGGGGGGGACTCAGGCCCACCCACTCCACTGCATCCCAGCACAGGCCCTAACAGCAGCAGGCAGCCTGCTGCTGTGTCAGTGGGGATCCTGGCTGCAACACAGTGACATCGGCTCTGGGTGTGCCACAGCCAGGGTAGGGTCGGCTGCCCCCAGGCTACTTCCTACCTCCCCCTCTAGTAGTACCTGCATCTGGTCAGTGTCCTCCATGGAATCAAGCACTATGGGCTCCTCAGGGTACTCAGCGAGCGGTAGGCTTGGCAGCTCCTCTGGGTCACTTCTCTCCAGTAGGCTTAACAGCTTCTCCGGGGTCTGGTCATCATCAGGCCTTGACTGGTATGGCTAGTCCTCGGGTCGGTCACAGGCTGCAGGAGTCTCCCCAACAGGCGCTAGGCCCCCAGCATCTGGCTTCTCTAGCAGCCAGGCAGCTTCTGAGCTCTGGGGTGGGGCTTTTGTACTTCCGGTCCTGCACTTTGAACTTTGGGGGGCGGGCACAGGCTCCAGTGGCTCCGCCCACTTTGACATCCAGAGGGACTCGTACCTCTCTGGGGCAGCTGGGAGCCAGGTTGCCTCACTACAGGGAGGGATCAGTCTACTCTGACTGGAGTCTCCCTCCTCTTCTCTTGGGCTGCTGCTGGCTGGAGCTCCCACTCCCACCCCCTTCCTGGGCTGCTGCTGGCTGGAGCTCCCACTCCCATCCCCTTCCTGAGCTGCTGCTGTCTGGAGTCTCCCTCCTCATCCTTTTTTCCTGGACTGCTGCTGGCTGGAGCTCTAACCCCTTTCTGGGCTGCTGCTGGTTGGAGTCTCCCTCCCTGGACTACCACTGCTGCTGAGTGAGGGGGGGGGGGCCCTTGCCGGCCTGCCCCCCCCCCCGCCTCTGGAGGGAGTAGGATGGGCCCCAACACCATCTAGGGGTCCCTCCTGCCTGCCTGCCTGCCTGGCCGGCTGACTGCTGCTTGCTGCTGCTGTGTTGGAGCTGCTGCCACCGTCGAGGAGTGAGAAGAGAACGGGTTCCTGTTGAGGAACATTGTGGAGGGGGTTTGTTTAAGAACTGAGAATTGAGTGACTTTGAACATCTCTGCTCCAGTGGTGGTGGTGACTCCTGTGGCTGTTGAAGGGAGTGGGGGGGTGAGGCGCGGAGCCCTCCCCCTCGTCCATCTGCTCCCCCTCTGCCACCGCCCCCACCGCCACCCCCTCCACCGCCCCATGTACCACCTGGACCTGCTCTTTGCCCCTCGCCGGGGCTGTTGTTTTCCCCCGTTTACCATCTGGGACTATTTGTTTGCAGCAGTGAGCGGCAAGGACTAACACAAGCGCCTGTGGGCGCACCTACCTTCCCACCTTGGACTTATCCTGCCCCCCAGCTGCATTTGGCTGGTGGGGTCCCCTCCCTGTGGTCCCCCTGTGTTAGTTGGCCCTCCCCTGCCCCACCCGTTACCTGCTTTGAGCCTCTCTGTTAGTTTGTTTGCCCCACCCTAGCCCTTCAGCATTTGTTACTTGCCCCGCCCCAAACTTTAGCTTTGGTTAGGTTGCCTGCCCCGCCCTTGCCCTTGTAGTTTCCCCCCTGGACTTTGCCTGCCCCTTGGTTTTTCCTTTTGCTTCCCCTTGCCCCCCCCCCCAGTTTGGTATATCTTGCCTGTGCACCCATGCTCCCCCCGTAAGCGCTTGTGTCCCTTTTCGGTTGCCCCCTTCGCACTGTTCACAGCCTTCCCACTGATGTTGTAGTCCCTCCCCCCCCAGTGCCGCCGGAGGAGCCGGCATCCCTCTCTAGCACCTGTGCCCCCCCCTTTTCATCACTGTCTGCCCCACCGTTGGCGCCCTCCTCCCCAGCCTGCAGCCTAGCGGGGAGGAGCGGTTGCTTTTTCCTTGTTTTCCCGCCACCCGCCCCAGGGGCGCCCTCCTTCCCCTAACGCAGCCTAACAGGGAGGAGTGGTTAACCCCTTCCCCATATCCCCTATATTCCCCTGCCCCTCCTGCTGGACCCTCCTCCCCTGCATCGTGCCTAGCAGGGAGGAGGAGTTGCCTGTCACCTCCCCCCCATATTCGGGCCTCTCTGAGCCATCATGGCAGAGAACCCTGCTCCTGCCTCTGCTCCTCCCCCTGCTCCTGCCCCTGCCCCTGCTTCGACCCCTTCCCCCGCCACTGCCTCTGCCGACCCCATGGTTTTCCCTGTTACCCCCGCCTGCCCGCCCCCCCCGGTGGCTGACCCCTCGGCTACTCCTAGCCTAGACTCCGCCGCTGCCATGGCTGCCCTCTCCACCAGCAGGAAGGGCCAAGGGAATAAGAAGGGCAAGGGCCCCGCCCATAAAGCTAAACCTCCTGCGGGCGGGGCTGCCATCCCCGCCGTGGCCCCGACACCTGCCGCGGCCCCTCCCTCTCCTGCCATCCCTTCCACTAGCTCTGGGGGCGCTCCATCTCAGGCCCCCAGAGCGTACGCCCAGGTGGCCGCCGCCCCTCTGCGTGCCGCCACACCATCCGCCCCGACCGCCGCCTCCAGACCCATCCCTGGTGGCCGAGGCCCCTTCCCCTCGCTAACCAGGAGGCACAGCGTCCGTTGCTTCCTGGTGCTCGCCTCGCCCCACATCGAGACCTACGTGCGGGCGTTGGCGAGGGTGGTGGGGCCCACGGCCATCGTGGCGGCCTCCAAAATGTACGGGAAGGCTGTGTTCTTCCTGGCGTCGGTGGCCACCGCGCAGGAGGCGGTGGAAAGGGGCCTGGTGGTGGGGGGCGTGTTTGTCCCCTTAGAACCCCTGGAGGACCTGGGCGTCCGGGTGGTCTTGACCTCCATCCCGCCCTTCCTCCCCAGCGCTGCCCTGTTGCCTGCTCTCTCCACCCTGGGGAAGCCAATCTCCATTCTCAGCCCTCTCTCATTGGGCTGTAAGGACCCCGCCCTCCGTCACATCCTGTCCTTCTGCCGGCAGGTCCAGCTCCAACTGCCGCCAGCGGCGCATGACGGAATGGCGCTCGAGGGGTCCTTCCTGGTGCCCTACCAGGGGGCCCACCACCGGGTCCATTATTCAATGGGGGAGGCCCGGTGCTTCCTCTGCCGGGCGACGGGGCATGTCCGGAGGGACTGTCCCCTGGCCCGGCACGGAGGGGCATCCGGGACCCCTGAGGCCCGGGAGGGCGCCGTCCCTGTCATCGCCGGCAACCCTGGCGGCCCGGCTACCGCTGTTGCCGCTGCCCCCCCTCCTCCCGCCGTAGCCCCCGCTCAGGCCGCGGGGACGGCGGAGCGGGCGGGCCTCGCCTCCATCGAGTTTAGTCTGGCGGGGCCCGTGGAGGAGAGGGCGGGGAGGCATCTGCCAGCCGCGGGAGAGGGCCCGCCCCAGGGGGAGGTTTCCCTTCCCCCCGCTGTCCCGCCTTTGCCACCCCGAGACCCGAAACCATCATCCTTGCCCTCTGGCCCTGCCCCTGCTGACCGGCCCTCCACCTCCACTTCCACCTCGGAGGGCTGGGTGACCGTCCGGGGGAAGCGCGGCGCCCGCAGATCGCGGGCTCGATCCCTCCCCTCCGATGAGGAGGGAGAACAGGCCCCCCGAAAGATGCTGCGGGGGGCTGACGTTGTTAGCTTTTCCACCGCGCCCCTGGACGGTGCCCAGCGGGAGGTGCCGGCCATGGCTGCCGTGGCAGCGGACGGAGGAACTCCTGCCCCCCTTGTCGAGCCCCCCCCGAGGAGACTCCGGTGGCGGTTTTCCCGGCCCTTATTCCGCCTGTGCACCCCGCCGCCGCCGCCGTCAATGTCGGGGTGGTTGGTGTCATCTCCGTGACTGGCTGGGAGGGTGCTGGGGCCGAGGGGACTGAGTTTGCTTCCATCTTCGATGAGATCGAGGCCCTGGGTCTGACCCTGGTCACCCAGGGGGAGGACGACCCTCCACCAGCGGGCCTCGAGCTGGGCGGCGGCTTGGTTCCGCCCCCCCTCCTGTTTCCTGTCCCTCGCCCCACTCTGCCGCCCCTGATTTGGTCCTTGGGGAACCCTTGGCCCTGCCCGTAAGCCCGGCTGCGAATACCACCTTGTGCACAGCCGCCGAGCCCCTTGGGGCGACGGCCGATGTTGAGCGGCCGGTTCCTGCCCCTACTCCCACCCCTTCCCCCGTTCCTGCCCCTGAGGCTTCCTCTGTCCCTGCTGCCTCCGTTCCCTCAACCCAAGACTTTGATCGAGAGGTGCCGCAGCCTAGCGGCTTGGCAGCGGGAGATGGGGAGCCCGTTCCCATCCCTGCCCCTGTCCCTGATCCTGTCCCCTCTCCTGCCCCAGTCCCAGTTCCCGTCACGAACCCTGTCCCTGATCCTGTCCCTGCCCCCGATCCTGTCCCTAAGGTGTCACCTGTCCTTCTCCCTTCCACCTCCAGTTCCACTGCCGCCCCCGGGGTTGTCGCATTCCTGTTATCTGCAGACGACCCTCAGGGGGCGGTGTTCGTGTCTCCCCTTCCCGCCACTGTAGGGGCTGCATTGTTCCCTCCGCCGCCCTCTCCTTTGCCGGGGATGGGGACGGGCTGCCCGGCGCAGCGGCGCCGGAGCTCGGCCCCTTGTTTGCCCGTCTCCGTGGGCCGCGAGGACCTTTCAGGGGCTCCACCGGAGGACGGCGGCGCCTTGGCCGCTGCCTCCCCCCCTGCGCTGAAGGATGAGCTGCGCCTCTTTCTATCGGACACCCGCGGCTCAAAGGGTAAGGTGCAGCTCGCCCTTCAGCGCTGGGGGGACTTCCATCTTGTCCTCCGGGCCGTGAAGGCGCTTTTGGGGGAGGGGAGAGGGACCGGACGGCGGGACATCGCGGCCTATCGGCGGGCCCGCAAGTTCCGCGACTCCCTCTTGACCTTTGGGGTCGAGACCGGGCTCTTGCGGGGCCTGCTGGAGGCCGTCGATCCCCCTGCCCGTGAGGATCTGCCCCAGAGCTCGCTATGACTGTCACCATCTTCGCATCGTTAAACACCCGGGGCTCTAGGGTGGGTCTCCACAGGAGCCAGGTGCTCTCCTTCCTTCGGGAGGGGGGGTACTCTGTGATCTTCCTGCAGGAGACCCACATGGCTCCAGCCGTCGAGGCTAGCTGGCGGGGTTTATTTTAGCCACCTCAGCGCCCATTCGGCTGGGGTGGCCACCCTGTTCTCCCCCGAGCTACGGCCCGAGGTGCTGGGGGTTGCCGAGGTCGTGCCGGGCTGCCTGCTACACGTCCGGGCCCGTGTCGAGGGGATGCTTCTCAACTTAGTCAACGTCTATGCCCCGAACACGGGCCTGGAACGAGTGCCTTTTTACCGGCAGGCGGCGGCCTTCCTCGGCACCCTGGATCCTCACAAGTGCCTGGTTGTGGGCGAGGACTTCAACACCACCCTCGAGGACCGGGACCGCTCAGGGCTTGAGACTTCCCAGGCAGCCGTGGGCGTCCTCAGGGAGATCGTGGACCATCACTCCCTGGTGGACGTCTGGCGCGACCACCACCCGGACGACGACACCACCTTCACTTATGTCCGGGTGGAGGACGACCGGTAGCACCACTCCCGGTTGGACCGTATCTATTTGTCACGCTATCATCTGGCACGGGACCACGCCTCCGGCATCTGGCCGACCCCGTTCACGGATCACCATCTGGTGACCGTGACGGCCTCTCTCAGTTCTGAGAGGCCGGGGCCGGCCTATTGGCATTTTAATAATAGTTTGCTGGAGGACGTGGGCTTCGTGGCGTCCTTCCGGGAGTTCTAGCTGGCCTGGCGGGGGCAGCGGCGCGCCTTTCCCTCGGCACGGCGGTGGTGGGACGTGGGGAAGGTCCGCGCGCGGCTCTTCTGCCGAGACTACACCCAGGGCGCCAGCCGGCGGAGGGATGCATTGATAGGGCAGTTGGAGCGGGAGGTCTTAGAGCTAGGTAGGCGTCTGGCCTCCGGCCCCGAGGATCCACCCCTCTGCGCAGTGTACCGGGAGAAGCGGGAGGAGCTCCGGGCCCTGGAAGACCACCGGGCCTGGGGCGCGTTCGTTCGATCCCGCATCCGTCTCCTTCGGGAGATGGATCGCGGCTCCCGCTTCTTCTATGGCCTGGAGAAAAAGAGGGGGGCCAAAAAGCATGTCACCTGCCTCCTGGTGGAGGACGGCGCCCCCCTCACGGATCCGGAGGAGATGCGTGGAAGGGCCAGGGCCTTCTACGCCGCTCTTTTCTCCCCGGATCCAACCGAAGCCGAGGCCCGCAGGGTGCTCTGGACCGAGCTCCCGACGGTCAGTGCGGGCGACCGAGACCGGCTGGAGCTGCCTCTCTTTCTGGCCGAGTTCTCGGAAGCCCTCCGTCTCATGCCCACCAACAAATCTCCGGGCATGGACGGGCTGACCGTGGAGTTCTACCGCATGTTCTGGGACGTCCTCAGCCCAGACCTCGTCACCGTCTGGGCCGAGTCCTTGCAAAGCGGGGTCCTCCCTCTTTCGTGCAGGCGAGCCGTGCTCGCCCTGTTGCCAAAGAAGGGGGACCTCCACGATTTACGGAACTGGCGTCCCGTCTCGCTCCTCAGCACAGACTATAAGGTCGTAGCGAAGGCCATCTTGCTGCGGCTGGGGTCCGTGCTGGCGGACGTGGTCCATCCCAACCAGACCTACACCATCCCGGGCCGGAGCATCTTTAATAATCTGTACTTGGTCCAGGACCTTTTAGAGCTGGGGCGTAGGGATGGTCTGTCGTTCTCCCTCCTGTCCCTGGACCAGGAGAAGGCGTTCGACAGGATGGACCACGGGTATCTCCTGGGCACTCTGCGGGCGTTCGGCTTTGGGCCCCAGTTTGTGGGTTTTCTCCAGGTGCTGTACGCTGAGTCAGAGTGTCTGGTCAGGCTCAACTGGACCCTGACCAAGCCGGTCAGCTTCGGGCGGGGAGTACGGCAGGGGTGCCCCCTCTCGGGCCAGCTGTATGCTCTGGCGATCGAGCCCTTCCTCTGCCTCCTCCATTGGAGGCAGGCGGGGTTGGCGCTTCGGGAGCCGAAGCTGCGGCTGGTCCTGTCGGCGTATGCCGACGACGTGCTCCTCGTAGTCCAGGACCCGGGTGACCTGGTGCGGGTGGAGGCCTGCCAGGCTGTTTACTCGGCGGCCTCCTCCGCCCGGGTCAACTGGGTCAAGAGCTCTGGCCTGGTGGTCGAGGACGGGTGGCAGGCGAGCTCCCTCCCACCCGCGCTTCAAGCCATTCGGTGGAGCGCGGGTCCTCTGCTCTATCTCGGCGTTTACCTTTCCGCCACGCATCCTTCTCCGCCGGAGAACTGGCAGGATTTAGAGGTCAGAGTGGGTGAGCGGCTGCGGAGATGGACAGGACTGCTCCGGTGTCTCTCCCTGCGAGGGAGGGCGCTGGTGCTGAACCAGCTCGTCCTGTCCATGCTCTGGCACCGGCTCAACACCCTGAGCCTGGCTCCGGGGCTCCTGGCCAGGCTCCAGAGGACGGCCCTGGAGTTTTTCTGGCCGGGACTGCACTGGGTCTCTGCAGGGGTTCTGAGTCTTCCCCTGGAGGAGGGAGGACAGGGCCTGGTCTGCCTTCATAGCCAGGTTCATGTCTTCCGCCTCCAGGCCCTGCAGAGGCTCCTTTATGGTGCAGGTAGTCCGGCATGGAGCACGTTAGCGCACGCCTTCCTCCGCCGCCTCCGATACGACCGGCAGCTCCTTTTTCTTCACCCGAGAGGTCTTCCACGAGACCTCTCGGAGCTGCCGGTCTTCTACCAGGACCTCCTCCGGACCTGGAAGCTTTTTTCGGCGACCAGGTCCATTGTGGCCACCGAGGGCGCGGACCTCCTCGCGGAACCCCTGCTGCACAACCCCGATATCCGTGTGCAGGTGGCGGAGTCGCCCTCAGTGAGCCGGAGGTTGGTCCTGGCAGAAACCACCAGGGTCGGAGACCTCCTGGACTACGCCAGGGGGGACTGGGTGGATCCCCGTGCGCTCAGTCGGCGCATGGGGCTCTCCATCCTTGCGACTCCTCTGCGTGTACTCCAGGAGGTGGGCGCTGCCTTGTCACCCCCTTCTCTCAGCTTCCTGTGGCGGGCCCTGCGAGAGGGCGCTCCCCGCCCACCCCGGGCCCTCCGGATCTTTTTCTCGGGCCCCTGTTCCGTGAGCCCCCCCGGCTTCCCCGCTCCCATACTTCGAGCCGGCTTTGCAGCCAGTTCGGTTCCAAACTGCGCCCAGAGACCACCTGTACATGCTCGTGCTCCACACGCTGCATCTCCTCACCCTCGCGTCCCGCCCCGACACCAAATGGCGGGACTACTTAATGCCTGTGGAGGGTGAGGAGCCCCGGTGGGCCAGCCTTTATTCTACCTTAGTTCCACGGTCTGCCAGGGACATCGGTTGGCGGCTCCTCCACGGAGCCGTGAGCACGGGCGTGTACCTGGCGCGGTTCACCCCTATTCCCGAGGCCTGCCCATTCTGCGGCGTGAGGGAGACCCTGGCGCATGCCTACCTTGAGTGCGCCAGGTTGCAGCCCCTGTTCCGGCTCCTCCAGAACCTCTTGTTGAGGTTCTGGCTGCACTTTTCCCCACACCTGTTCATTTACGCACACCCTATCCGTGGCCCCACCAAGTCGCGAGACCTCCTCGTCAACCTCTTCCTGGCTTTAGCCAAACTCACCATCTACAATACCAGGGAGAGGATGTTGGACGAGGGGGTGCTCTGCGACTGTGGGGCCTATTTCCGTACCTCCCTGGTCTCACGTCTCCGGGCAGAGTTCCACTGGGCAGCGTCCGGTGGCTCCCTTGACACCTTTGAGGAGCAATGGGCGCTGTCTGGGGTTCTCTGCTCGGTGTCCCCATCCGGCACCCTGATTTTGAACCTTTGACCGTCACTCCGCTCCCTGTTTTTTCATTAGTTGTCCCCAGAGATTAGTTGGTTCCTGGGTCCAGTGGTCCCTCCCGCTAGGCTGGGGGAGGGGCCTTTAGAAGTGGGCGGGCGCAGTTGTTTCCAATAAGGCCTCACTACAGGGAGGGATCAGTCCACTCTGGCTGGAGCTCTCCCTCCTCCGCTTCTCCTGGGCTGCTGCTGGCTGGAGCTCCTACCCCTTTCCTGAGCTGCTGCTGGCTGGAGTCTCCCTCCCTTTCTGGGTTGCTGCTGGCTGGAGTCTCCCTCACTTCCTGGGCTGCTGCTGGTCGGAGTCTCCCTCCCTGGACTACTACTGCTGCTGTTGGTGCTGCTGAGAGAGTGAGGGGGTGGCCCTTGCCGGCCTGCCCCCCCCCACCTCTGGAGGGAGTAGGACGGGCCCCAACACCACCCAGGGGTCGGTCCTCCCTGCCTGCCTGCCTGGCCGGCTGACTGCTGCTTGCTGCTGCTGTGTTGGAGCTGCTGCCACCGTCGAGAACTGAGAAGAGAACGGGTTCCTGTTGAGGGACATTGTGGAGGGGGTTTGTTTAAGAACTGAGAATTGAGTGACTTTGAACATCTCTGCTCCAGTGGTGGTGGTGACTCCTGTTGCTGTTGAAGGGAGCGAGGGGGAGGGGGCGCGGAGCCCTCCCCCTCGTCCATCTGCTCCCCCTCTGCCACCGCCCCCTCCACCGCCCCATGTACCACCTGGACCTGCTCTTCACCCCTCGATGGGGCTGTTGTTTTTCCCCTGTTTACCATCCGGGACTGTTTGTTTGCAGCAGTGAGCAGCAAGGACTGAGCTACACAAGCGCCTGTGGGCGCACCTACCTTCCCACCTTGGACTTATCCTGCCCCCCAGCTGCATTTGGCTGGTGGGGTCCCCTCCCTGTGGTCCCCCTGTGTTAGTTGGCCCTCCCCTGCCCCGCCCGTTACCTGCTTTGAGCCTCTCTGTTAGTTTGTTTGCCCCGCCCTAGCCCTTCAGCATTTGTTCCCTGCCCCACCCCAAACTTAAGCTTTGGTTAGGTTGCCTGCCCCGCCCTTGCCCTTGTAGTTTCCCCCCTGGACTTTGCCTGCCCCCTTGGTTTTTCCTTTTGCCCTCCCTTACCCCCCCCCCCTCCCAGTTCGGTGTATTTTGCCTGTGCGCCCATGCTCCCCGCCGTAAGCGCTTGTGCCCCTTTTCAGTTGCCCCCCTCGCACTGTTCACGGCCTTCCCACTGATGTTGTAGTCCTTCCCGTCCCCAGTGCAGCCGGAGGAGCCGGCATCCCTTTCAAGCACCTGTGCCCCCCTTTTCGCCCCTGTGTGCCCCTCGTTGGCGCCCTTCTCCCCAGCCTGCAGCCTAGCGGGGAGGAGCGGTTGCTTTTTCCTTGTTCCCCTGCCACCCACCCCAGGGGTGCCCTCCTTCCCTTAACGCAGCCTAACAGGGAGGAGTGGTTAGCCCCTTCCCCATATTCCCCCACCCCTCCTGCTGGACCCTCCTCCCCTGCATCTTGCCTAGCGGGGAGGAGCAGCTGCCTGTCGCCACACTCTCATATGAGGGCCTCTCTGAGCCATCATAGCAGAGGACCCTGTTCCTGCCCATGTCCCTCCTGCCCCTGCTCCTGCTTCGACCCCTTCCCCTTCCCCTTCTCCTGCCCCTGCTTCTGCTGATGCCATGGTTTCCCCGTTACCCCCGCCCGCCCCAGCGGCTGACCCCCTCAGCTACTCCTAGCCTAGACTCCGCCGCTGCCACGACTGCCCCCTCCACCGGCAGGAAGAGCCAAGGAAATAAGAAGGGCAAGGGCCCCGCCCGTAAAGCCACACCTCCTGCTGGCGGGGCTGCCCTCCCCGCCGCGGCCCCGACACCTGCCGTGGCCCCTCCCTCTCCTGCCATCCCTTCCACCAGCTCTGGGGGCGCTCCATCTCAGGCCCCCAGAGTGTACGCCCAGGTGGCCGCCGCCCCTCCGCGTGCCGCCACACCATCCACCCCGACCGCCGCCTCCGGACCCATCCCTGGTGGCCGAGGCCCCTTCCCCTCGCTAACCAAGAGGCACAGCGTCCGTTGCTTCCTGGTGCCCGCCTCGCCCCACATCAAGACCTATGTGCGGGCGTTGGCGAGGGTGGTGGGGCCCATGGCCATTGTGGCGGCCTCCAAAATGTACGGGAAGGCTGTGTTCTTCCTGGCGTCGGAGGCTGCCGCGCAGGAGGCGGTGGAAAGGGGACTGGCGGTGGGGGTGTGTTTGTCCCTTTAGAACACCTGGAGGACCTGGGCGTCCGGGTGGTCTTGACCTCCGTCCCGCCCTTCCTCCCCAACGCTGCCCTGTTGCCTGCCCTCTCCACCCTGGGGAAGCCCATCTCCATTCTCAGCCCTCTCTCGTTGGGTTGTAAGGGCCCCGCCCTCTGTCACATCCTGTCCTTCCGCCGGCAGGTCCAGCTCCAACTATCGCCGGCGGCGTGTGACGGAGTGGCATTCGAGGGGTCCTTCCTGGTGCCCTACCAGGGGGCCCACTACCGGGTCCATTATTCGACGGGGGAGGCCCGGTGCTTCCTCTGCCGGGCGACGGGGCACATTCTCCTCGTCAACCTCTTCCTGGCTTTAGCCAAACTCACCATCTACAATACCAGGGAGAGGATGTTGGACGAGGGGGTGTTCTGCAACTGTGGGGCCTATTTCTGTACCTCCCTGGTCTCACGTCTCCGGGCAGAGTTCCACTGGGCAGCGTCCGCTGGCTCCCTTGGCACCTTTTGAGGGCGCTGTCCGGGATTCTCTGCTCGGTGTCCCCATCCGGCACCCTGATTTTGAACCTTTGACTGTCACTCCACTCCCTGTTTTTTCATTAGTTGTCCCAAGAGATTAGTTGGTTCCTGGGTCCAGTAGTCCCTCCAGCTAGGCTGGGGGAGGGGCCTTTAGAAGTGGGCGGGCTTGTGCCCGCCCACCTCCCAGTTGTTTCCAATAAGGCCTCACTACAGGTACCCATAAATTTCTTAGGGTATGGAAATAAAATTTGGGTATAGTAGATTGGGCCTGAATTACATAGGTCAGGACCCTATAAAATATCTTGTAAGAGGGCTGTTCTAGGCTCTTCTAACTCCTGAAGCTTCGGTTTCTTGGAATGCTTTTTCCAGTTCTCCTATACTCTATAGACCATCTTTTCATCTATCAGCTCAGCTTGTGCAGTATAGTATAACTACTCAACATTCCTAACCATTGGGGAACCCAGCACCATCGCGTAATCGGGCATGCCAGGAATGAGGCTGGTCCTTCACCTCCTATTACCGGGTCTTCAAGGAAGGGTGTGAGTATGTTAGGTTAAGGTACTTATAATAGAAATGTTACCACCAGGAGTTTTGGAATTCTTTTATTGTTTTGCAGTTATAAGTTTCATTGCATTTCTTATTTTTATGTTAATTTCAATAAAGGTTTTATCAATTTGGTATTGTCCTCAGTGTACGTGTTCTTGCCAAGCACCCTGAGAGTCCTCTCCCAATATAGAGCTCTCTGAGTTCTTGAACTCTGTAGTCTGAATTGGACAAGAACCTATAAATCTTCTGGTTGGATGCGATCAGTGGCAAGCCATAACAACTAACCCATCAAATTCAGGTCAACAATACTTCCTTTTGTTTGTTTTAAACCTGCTGCCTATTAATTCCATGTGGTGACCCCTAGTTCTTTGGTTATGAGAAGGAGTAAATAACACTTCCTTATTTATTTTCTACACACCAGTCATCATTTTATAGACCTCTGTCATATCCCCCCTTAATCGTCCCTTTTCCAAGCTGAAAAGTCCCAGTCTTATTAATCTATCCTCATATAGAAGCAGTTCCATACCCATAATCATTTTTGTTGCCCTTTTTTGTACCTTTTCCAATTCCGCTATATCTTTTTTGAGATGGGGCGACCAGATCTGCACACAGTATTCAAGATCTGGGCATACCATGGATTTATATAGAGTCAATATGATATTCCCATTCTACATAAAGGGATCAAAGAGGTTAAGTGACTTGCTCACAGTCATATAATGAGTCAGTGGCAAAACTGGGATTAGAATTCTGAAGTACCTGGTTTCCAGTAGCCCCTGATGCTGCAAAGATTAATGCATGTGCTTAATTTTAAGCAGATGAGCAGTACCCAACTGGATCTGCTTATCTGCTTAAAGTTAAGCATGTGCATAAGTTTTTGCTGATTTGAGGCATCACACTCAGGGCTGGTCTACACTGGGGGGGGGGGTCGATGTAAGATACACAACTTCAGCTAAGGGAATAGCATAGCTGAAGTCGACGTATCTTATTTTGACTTACCTCCCGTCCTCACGGCGTGGGATCGACGGACGCGGCTCCCCCGTCAACTCCGCTACCGCCGCTCGCCCTGGTGGAGTTCCGGAGTCGATGGGAGCGTGTTCGGGGATCGATATATCGCATCTAGACGAGACGCAATATATCGATCCCCGATAGATCGATCGCTACCCACCGATCCGGCGGGTAGTCTGGACGTACCCTCACACTCACACTCTCACACACACGCATTCACAGAGCTGCAGGCACTATGGGTACAAAAGAGATAATCCGACACAATGCAGAGTAGCACGCTACACTTTGCTTCATTAAAATCTAAATTTAGATCCTTTTATGAAGCTGGTGTTCTGTTTATTCTTCCTACATGGGGGGAAAAAATCTCAAATTTCCTAGAAAGTAAGTTTCCATTAAACATGAGAAGCTGAGAAATTGCCAAAATTATAACCTTTAACTTGTGTGTGGGAAGGAAGCTTTATTTCATTGTTTATGTATTTTTAGGTATCCCTGTCCATGCACACTTTCTCCTGTGCCCATCTCACATCTTGCAGTACCTATTACACCAGCTAAACATGAGGAATAGGCCCATTCTGCACCCATTCAACTTAATGGGATTTTGGTGCTATAAAAAGTCCTATTGCAGCAGCAGGCAAAGTAATGAAGTCAGTGGCAAAGGGGCAGCAAAAACCATGACAGATTTTGGCCTTGCGCCTGCAAACACTTACACACATGCTTATTGTTACGCATGTCGGTTATTTCATCAAATTCAGTAGCCTGGTGTGTAGTAGGAAGAACAAAGAGTGCATCAGTTTATAAAGAGCAAAACCCCACGGTCAGCGAGAGAGAGAAATAAACCACATTTTACAGTTTTGTTGCAATCAGGAAGTTGTTGTAGATCTCCAGACTGTAGGCAAGTCTAACTCATTTGAGAGGCAAGTAAATGTGAGCTACTGTTAAAGAGCCCAATCCTTCAAGTGAATCCTGACTTCAAGGAGAGTTCTGCAGAACACAGAGAAGACTTCAAATAAATTCAGTGGGCTTTGGCCCAAGCCTAAAAAGCGAAATCTACTTCTATATCATTCAGTGATTTGATTATATTTTAAGGGCTTTGCCACAGAAACAAAAATACCCGACAAGGTCTTTAAAGATGTAAGACATTATTAAAACTATACATAATAAATGTAAATGAGATTACAAAAATATAGGATAGACAAGGGGTTTCATTTTATCAGGTTTTTTGGCTGATTTGCTGGTTTAATAGAAGTCTTTCAATTAGATAATGAAACCAATAATAGTAATCTAAAATCTAATTTAAATAATGCTGTTATTTAATTCTTTTATATTTAAAATGATTTGCCAGAGCTTTAACATCCCTATTCAACTTTTTCATTTCAGGTTTAAAAGGTTTAGTGCCAAAGTATCTTAGGTTCCATAGTTTCATTTTCAAAAATGATGTAGGCACTTAAGAACCTAAGTCCCATTGACTTTCAACTGAAACTGAAGGTTCTATAGGGTTATTGGGGGAGATTTTTCAACTTGAAAGCAGAGAAAAGTTCAGCTTTTCATGATATTTAGACTCCTGAGTGTCTAAGTCGCTTTTGAAAATGGGACTTAGGCTGCAATGTCATGTAGGTGCTTCTGACAATGTTACCCTGTCCCTGCCTTTTTATATGACTTGGGGAAGAGCATTTAGGGTCAACCCCTATAGTCTTTACACAGGCAAATCTCCCATTTAGTAGAATGGAGTTTTGCCGGAGTAGGGACTGCAGGATCAGTGCCCTGTTATCCTGACCTTTACAGTTTAAAAAATGAAATCAAATCCCCCTGTGTATCAATGGAGTTTTGGATACAAGAACAACCCCCTTCCAAAACAACAACAAAAAAGTTGGGAGCTGTTTAAAAGTGTTTGGGGTGCGGGGCTGTGATCTGTCCCCCTGTTTCTCTCTCCCACCCTGTCCCACACACCACTTCAGCACACTCCCCTTTACCCCCGCACTTCCGCCGGGGGCCGCTTGCCGCCCCGCAGCTCCGGGACGACCCGTCACGAAATAGATAGAGCCTTACACAACCGGCTGCTTTGCTGAGCATCACCTCCCCCTGGAGCCCCGCGGGGAAGGAAGGAAGTCGCCTTTGGGAGGCAGAGAGAGAGAGAGAGATCAGCTTCCTGAACTTGTCCTGTGCCGCAGCACTAAGCCAGCCTGCCCCCCGCAAGGGATCTTCGCTGCTGGCTTCTGCTGCTGCCCCGGCGTGTTGGGCGTTCGGCTGGGATGTGGCCAGGCAGCGCCGGGGGTCTGAGCCAGCGTTCCGGCTCCTGCTCAGGATTTTTGTAAGTTTCAGCTTTCCTTCTGGGGTCTTTGCACTTCCTCGTCAGAGATCTCCTCCCCTTCAACAAGCCGAACAAAGTAAGATCAGGTGCCTGCAGGCGTCGTTCTCCTTTTGAAATGGAAGGATCCACAGTGGGGCGTTTTCTCTCCTTGAAAGCGGAGAGGATTTTGACTTAAAGTGTGAGGTCTCTATACATTGATTCTCCCCTCCCTCTCCCTCCCCCCGTTTAGGTCGGGCTGGGAAAGGGTGCGGAGGGGATTTTGTTGTTGTTAATTAACACATATTCTATTTATTTAGTGTTGCATCGTATTCATTAGTAACATTTGAGCAAAAAAACAAACAAAGCTGGAGGAGATTAGGTGAAGTTTAGGTGTATTATGATGATAATTGCGTGGGGGGGGGGGTGTGCAAAGCACCATGCCGATTTTCAGTGCCAGACCAGCTTTTTATGATTTTAATCGCATGCATATTTTATTATACAAAATAAAATATTTATTTTAATTTTCATTATTATTTTTTGCTTGATTTGGATGGGGAAACCCCCCGCCCCTCCCTAGCTCAACAAGTGGTCAATAATTTCCCAGCCAGGTAATGTAATATTTCCCCACACATTTCTATTTTAATCTGAAATACATGATGTTTTGGGACCAGACTGTCAGCCCTTATTTATGTGAGTGAATAACATACCAGTTGTCTTACTGACTTCAGTAGGGCTATTTGGAAAGGCTCACCTAGGTGAGCTCCACTATTGTGCCCTTGTTAAATAAGGGTCAGATTCTGTAAATTCATACGCATGCAAGTAACGCTTACTCACATGAGTACTCCCATTCAGCAGAGTAATCACTTGTGTGCAGTTGTTTGCATGATTAACTGTCTTGGTAGGATCTGGCCTTAGAGCATGGATCATTATTTACTTTGGGCCACAGTTTTAAGGCCTTTCTGTGGCTTTCCTCACTCTACCAGTGTCCAAAATAAATCACTATTTTTATTCGTTTTATGATTTGGCCCTAACTGCCTTTATAACAATCACAGTCTAAAATGAGCATATAATAGCACTGTAGAATAATCTTACAGTGACATTTAACTTAACAGCTGTTCCCACGAGGGCCATCTACTCCACATGCCTATCACTTTTATTGTCTGGGAAAAATGGGAAATAGATGGCAAACTAGATCTTGTTCTTTCTTTCCTCAGGATGTAGGAGGACAGATAAGGGACAAAAGGGAGACCAGTGGAAAAGCACTTGTGTCCTGCTAGGTGGACTATGGTGGCAGGAAGATGTTGGCCAGGAAGAGTATCATCCCTGAAGAATATGTGCTTGCACGGATTGCTGCTGAGAACCTTCGCAAGCCACGCATCCGGGACCAGCCCCGCAAAGCTCGTTTCATCGCCAAGAGCGGGGCGTGCAATTTGGCGCACAAGAACATCCGCGAGCAGGGCCGCTTCTTGCAAGACATCTTCACCACCCTGGTGGACCTGAAGTGGCGCCACACGCTGGTGATCTTTACCATGTCCTTCCTGTGCAGCTGGTTGCTCTTTGCCATGATGTGGTGGCTGGTGGCTTTTGCCCATGGAGACATGGATGCTAGCACCGAGAACTGTACAGGCAGTACTAAGTGGACACCATGCGTGACATGTGTCAGGTAAAGTACAGTAGGAGGTGTAAGGAATAGCAATGATGTGAATGCCATGCTGCCCAAACCTAAAACTAGGCTTTGGTTTTCTTGAACTGTTCTGTACAGTATAGACAACTGAAAAGTTGAGTGTTCTCCACTAGGTTCCACCAAATCCTACAAGCCCCCCAGGCTTGGGAAATACTGTACCTCAGAATTCTTTGATGCCTTACCGGATCTCCTAGAATCTGATAGTGACAGAGACCTTGCTGCTTTTCAGATGTCTCTACTGTATGTTGATAACTTTCCGTGCCTGTTAAGTTAGAGCCTGCTTCAACAAAGTGGCCCTTAGGTGTGTGTTGTAAATGGTTTAGTCCTGTCTACATCAATAACACTATCTTGAACATGGTGTGGTCCATAGTGAATTTCACACCATGACACAACAAGAAATAGCTTATCTTGAGAACTATATTTTGGCTTTGGAAAATCAGTCCAAACTTTCAAAGATGACTACTGAATTTGGGTGCTTCATTTTCTGGCTTGTCCAACTTATGACACCTTAGTGAGACTTGATTTCCAGAAAATGGAAAGCATCTGAATATTAGGCCTCTTTTAGATATCTCTAGTTGGGAAGCCAAAAATGGAAGTACCCAAAATCATTAGTCACTTATGAAGATTTAGACTATCGATTTTAATTACGGGATAAGTGCTGTGACACACTGCATCAGTATTTATCTCAGACAACAAGAACTGTTGTGAAAAACACTACCAGTGTACTACGATAGGTGTCAGAGGAGTGTGTTATTTTCCTTTTACTACCAACAAAACTCCCAGAACCCTGGCACTTTCCAGAGCACCAGCCAAATGACTGATCAGGAGGGAATTTCAAATATACACAGTATGTTTACAGACTCCAAAGAGCAAACATTAATAGGAGCAAGCAATGAGACCATTCTGTGATATGTGCAGTAAGATCCTTATTTATAGTACCTGTTCTTTGAACAGTAAGAGCCTGATTAACTGTTGCCCTGTCATTTACACCGGTGCAAGGTGGGTGTAAAATGCTACTGAATCAGAATGGTTGCATTTTGCATACACTTTGCATTGTTGTTGGGACCACACAAGGGGCAAGGTGGGGTAGAATTAGACTCATAATATCTGAGTGTCCACTTTTATCTCCCTCTCTGTCTCGGTGACACAAACACCATGGTAGCATGTACAAAATTCCAAGTGGCATTATTTCTGGCCTAAAAAGGACCAGGTTCTTCATCCCTTCCCTTGTTTTTACGCTGCTTTCCTAAGTGGGGCTATTCCCCTTCCAAGCTGGACTAAACTTCATTGCGTTGATTGATTTTACATTTATTCTTAGGAACTGGCTGCAAGCCAGAGCTTCTGAAATGAGCAATTATGGCTCAGATCACCCCTGTGAGGGAACTCTCTCAGGCTTCTTTTTCATAGCATCTCCTCTCTATTGTTCAAGGAAAGGCGGGGCGGGGTTTGCAGCAGCAGAAAGCGCTCCATCTCACAAACCTGCTACTCTCAGGGGATCTGTCGGAAGGAAAGGCCATTGGGCACTGAGCTTTCTACATTTGGTCTGGGACTCCCTGCCTTGCCTTTCAGCTTCAAAGCAGCAGCACAGCTCCAATGGAGCCTCTCCTATGGGACTTTCTTGCTGTCTGCTACCCCAGGACGTCCCCTTCCCAGAGGACATTTCCTGGCAATGGAACACACATGCAATAAAGTTCACACTGATTCATTTTTTGTGAGGAATCTGCACGATACTCGGCCTTATGCAAGCTGGGGGTCACATGAGCACAACAGCTTTTAAGCCATGCCTCCTGCTGCCAGGCATGTCCCTTGTAGTCCCTTACACTAGGAGACTGCTTAACTGTCTGCTTCAGGAAGTTTTATGGCTGCTTTCTGCTGCCAATGTGGTGCAAAGGGGTTGTATCCAGAACAAGGTTCTGGCCCTTTCTCTATTCCATCCACTGGCATTACCACTGATAAGTCTCCACCTAGTCCATGCAGGATTTAAGGTACAAAATCCCTATTCAAACAACAATTCCAGTGAGGTCACTACATTTTACTGCAAGGAAAATGTGAAGAGTTATTATAACTAACTGAAACATAGGTGCGGGAACTATGGGTGTGAGGGGTGCTGCAGCACCCCCGGGCTCCTGGCTGCCAGTCCAGTGCCCGGGGACTCCGCTGTCGGCCCCACACCTGGGATCCCAACTGCTGGCCCCACGCCCAGGGTCTTGGCTGCTGGCCCCACGCCCGGGTCCCGGCCGCCCAGCTCTGCTGCCATCTCGCTCCCGGGGTCTGCTGCCACTCCGCACCCAGGGCTTTGCTCCCAGCCTCAGCTGGGGTTGGACAGAGGTTAGGGGACTGGCTTTCAGCACCCCCACTATTAAAAATGTTCCAGCGCCACTGAACTGAAGTGAATGAAGGATTAACATAACTTTTTGCTTTAGCACATGACAAAGAACACATGTTGTCATATAGTATTAGTATCTGTAGTGTTTCAGGCCAAAAGGTAGACAACCATCTATCTTCTAGTCATGAAAAGTAATTTTTCATTGGCAGTAAATGATTCTGTTCTGTTAAAACTGGCTCCCTGTTCCAACAAAGTTATGGAATAAAAGTATTGTCACTAATATTTTTAAGAATAAAGAAAAACTGATTATCTTAAAGGAATATTTGATATTGTCACTATATACAGTAATAATAATAATTAAAAATAGCCAAAATTTTAAAGCCTGTGTGCCTAAAGTTAGTCTCTTAAATCCATATTAGACATCTAACTAAAATCTTTCCATGTAGGTGCCAAAATGTGGCTTTAAGAGACACCTGGGGTTGAAATTTGTAACCAACATTTAGAACTCATAGAGCACTTTATGTTGTCAAAGTGCTACATAACTATTAACCACACCCCTCTGTGGTAGGTTAATATTGTTATCCTGCCCATTTTCCAGATAGGCAAATTGTTGTCAAAGCTGAAATGGGAATCAGTGACAGACTTGGGATTATTACAATTAGGAGCTCCCTGGCTTTTACTTCTGTGTTCACATGCTCAGCTTGCTAGACTGTCGTTTCTTCAAAGACTGAGTTTACACTATAAAAATGTGGATTCTTTTTCAAATGAATCATTTTTAAAAGAAATTGGAGTATTTGAAGTTGCAACCATACACTTCGCTCTGCATGTGGCTGAATATTCGTCACCCTTTCACTAATTCCATTAAATACCATATTAACCCCTTCATTCCTGAATTCTTTAGAACTATGTGCAGAAAACAAAAAAACACAATTTAATAAAACACACAAAAAACACCACATTGGTGATGACTCCCAAGAACGAAAAGCTTTTAAAAAAAACAACCCGGTTTTAAAACATGCTTATCAAATTTGGATTAAAGCCAGTGAGAACTCAGCAGTCACATTACTGGGAGTCACTTCCTTTAAGATGAGTTTTCTCTTTCCACAGAAAAAAAATCTTTCTGATTTTTGCATGTGCTATAAAACATTTTGAATTCTCTTTGTGACTCCTGGTCCTCTAGTAGTTCGAAGGACTGTTCCAACTTATCCTGAAGACATAGTCAAAGGCTACGTCTAATCTACATGGTAAGTTGACCTATGCTACGCAACTTCAGCTACATGAATAACATATCTGGAGTCGACGTACCTTAGGTCGAGTTACCGTGGGAGGTCGACGGGAGAAACTCTCCCATTGACTTACCTCACTCTTCTTGTCGGGGGTAGAGTACAGAGGTCAACTGGAGAGCGATCTGCTGTCAATTTGGTGGGTCTAGATCCACCAAATCGACCGCCGGTGGATTGATCTCAGAGCATCAATCCCGGCTGTAGTGTAGACCTGCCCAAAGAGTTAAGAGTTGATCAGGTTTTGTTCTTCCAAAACCAAACCTGAAACAAAGGGTGGTTCAGATCTACCTTTGTGGAAAGGATATATATATATATATTACATTAACATAGCTCCATTATGTACATAGATGTTACCTCTGGGTGGACTGTAATACATGAAAAGGGCCATTGTCATATTTGTTCATATGCATCAATATAAAATTCCATGTATGGCATGTCCAATAAATAATCCACATGCTACTTATGTAGCATCCACATATAAGTTACAAACCTAGATCCAGATTTAAATTTTGCAGATGGCCTTATCTTGACAGTGAGTTGAACCAAAACGCTAGGTCAAACCACCCCCAACCTTTGGGAGATGAAGGGAATGAGTGTAGAGGCCCATTGACTTCATTCAGCTGCCTAGCCTCACTGGCTTACTCTCACTCGTGAACAGCATGGTTGCTGCAGGAGCCATGCTTTTAGTGGTTTCCGCTAGTGTGATTGTCCCCAAAGCCCACTGATGGGGCTATGTAACGGGTTGTGCTCTGTCCTAGCCGTGGAGTGCCCTCTGTGGGTGGTGTCCTGCCCGTTGTCAACCCTGCTGTTTGTCTGTTTGGGACCCACGTTGCTCCCTGGCTTGCAGCATCCTCTTCTGGACACAGCCCTCCAGCTGTGCCCCACTTGGGTCTCTCCCCTTCCAAGGGTATCCACAGTCCTCAGTTTGCACCTGCCCTCATGGCCCACTGCAGCCCCAAAGTCTAGTCCTGTGCCTCAGGGGCAAGCCACAGTCTGTATCGGGCCATGCTCCTCCATGGCCAGGTGCAGTGTAAGAGGGTGGGGGGGACCCAGGCCCACCCACTACTCTGGGTCCTGGCCCAGGGGTCCCTATGGCGGCAGCCATATCCTCCCCCCCTCTCCCCTCTACTGCTTGCGCTCACTGGGCCACTTCTCCTTTGGCCCTTGCACCTTCTCAGCCCTTCTAGTCAGGGGCTGCAGCCTGGCAGCTCACAGGTGGGAGCCCTCTCTCCGCTCCCTCGAGCCTGCCCAGCACTGCTCTGTCCAAGGTGTTACCTCCTTACCTCAGGAGCCAGTCCTTCTCTCTTGCTAGTCAGGGAGAGACTGCTCTCTCCTTTGCTAGGCAGCCTTTATATAGGGCCCAAGTGGCCTCTTTCTATGCCTTGATCGGCTCTCCACAGGCCTTTGCTGACTGGCTGCCGGTCTGCACAGCCTCTCTGGCCTGTTCCAGCCCTTTTTCTCATGGAGTGTGGCAGCCTCCCCACTACAGGCTGAAAGTCCAGAGGGGAAAGTAGTGTAAGGGTACGTCTACACTACCCGCCGAATCGACGGGTAGTGATCGATCTATCAGGGATCGATTTATCGCATCTAGTGTAAATGCGATAAATCGATCCCCAATTGCTCTGCCATCGACTCCTGTACTCCACCGCGGCGAGAGGCGGAAGCGCAGTTGACGGGGGAGCGGGGGCAGTCAACCCCATGCCATGAGGACGCGAGGTAAGTCGACTTAAGATACGTCGACTTCAGCTACGCTATTCTAGTAGCTGAAGTTGCGTATCTTAGGCCAATCCCCTCCAAGTGTAGACCAGGCCTAAGTTAACTCAGGCTGTACTCACTGCACAGCTTCTCCTCACTGGTTTGGAGAGTGGGAGAATCTAGAAAAGTCAACCATCTCATCCACACTCCCTCCTCCACACCCCCGCCAACTCTGTGGAAGTGGAAGGTGTGGTACTCCTGATTCAGAGGTTTCATTGGGTGGAGGGAAAGAAAAGAACACTGTTACCTCTGTTCCCCTAAAAACCAACCCAGGGTCACATTTGTATTAGTTTTATTACAATGCCGCTGTTAGGTCAGATAGAAAAGAGATGGAGCTTATTCATACACACACACATTCACTGCATTCATACCCTCATGCACCCACACACTTACACAGGCGGAGAGTTACCGGAGACAGCATGGAGGCCAAGAAGCCGAAGCGTGGTAGATCTGGTGTGTCTGCCTGCGGTCACGAATCCAGGCTGCTGAGTAGGTCAAGAAGCAGGGGCTTGTGTGCATGCCTTCTTCCTCTTAGGCCTTGGCTACACTGGCGCTGTACAGCGCTGCAACTTGCTGCGCTCGGGGTGTGAAAAAACACACCCCTGAGCGCAGCGAGTACAGCGCTGTAAAGCGCCAGTGTAATCAGTGCCTGCAGCGCTGCATGCTCGCTCACAGCGCTGCAAACTACTCCTCTTGGAGAGGTGGAGTACATACAGTGCTGCAAGAGAGCTCTCTCGCAGTGCTGGCGGCGCGACTACACTCGTGCTTCACAGCGCTGCCGCGGCAGCGCTATGAAGTCCCGAGTGTAGCCAAGGCCTTATTTTGGAACTGAGCGGCTCCTGTCACGTACACTGAATTTCCTTTCTGTGTCCGTCACCGAGAAGCATTCCCAGACCAGTTCTTTTGATGCATACCAGGTTCTTCTTTTCTTTACAGCACTTCATGACTGCCTTCTCAGGGCAGATTATATCAGACACACCTGGTTCCTGTCTCAGGGCACCTCTCTCCTTGCAGTTCCTCTCCGCCCAGTCCCACATACACTCCCTTGTTCACACTCTCTCTGAGGGATGGGATATTACAAAGCTTGGAAGTTTATACAAGTGGTAACTTGAAAAGGTTACAGAGCTTGCAAAGGTTACAAAACTTTAAAGGCTATGCTAACAATCACTGAATTTACAAAGTCTGCAGAACTTGATACAAGTTACAGATCTTACAATTGCATTTGAGTGGAGGCTTTACATAATAAACACTTCAAGAGTTAGAGCTCTCTGCTTGCTGACATGGAGAAGAATATGGACCATTAGGGAGGGAGGTTAGGTGAATTGTCCAAGGCCAGAGAGAGAGTCAATGCCAGTATTCAGGATTTCCAGGCTCTCAGGTCTGTCCTTTGACCATTAAACAACGACTCTTGTTCCTGCAAATGTTGAGCATGCAAAACTGCCACTGAAGTTAATGGGAGTTTTAAGTGTGCAACAATTGCAAGAATGAACTCTTTCATTGCTTCCTATTCAGTGTACACTGTTAACTTTTCTACTTGAGGTATTTAGATAATTAATTGTATGCAACTTTCTCCGTAGGTCTTTCACTTCTGCCTTCCTCTTCTCCATTGAAGTTCAAGTGACCATTGGTTTTGGGGGCAGAATGATGACAGAGGAATGTCCCATGGCCATCACTGTCCTGATTCTGCAGAACATCGTAGGTTTGATTATCAATGCCGTCATGCTGGGCTGCATATTTATGAAAACTGCCCAGGCTCACAGAAGGGCAGAGACCTTGATTTTCAGCCGGCATGCGGTAATTGCCGTTCGGAATGGCAGACTTTGCTTCATGTTCAGAGTGGGAGACCTGAGGAAAAGCATGATCATCAGTGCCTCGGTGAGAATACAAGTAGTGAGGAAGACGACTACACCAGAGGGGGAGATCATCCCTATACATCAGCAAGACATCCCGGTGGATAACCCTATTGAAAGCAATAACATTTTCCTGGTGGCTCCTTTGATCATTTGCCATGTCATAGACAAGCGGAGTCCTCTCTATGATATATCTGCTAGTGACCTAGTGAACCAAGATTTAGAACTTATAGTGGTACTTGAAGGAGTAGTAGAAACCACTGGCATCACCACGCAAGCAAGAACATCTTACATAGCAGAGGAGATCCTGTGGGGCCACCGCTTTGTGCCCATCGTAACAGAAGAGGAAGGCGTGTATGCGGTTGATTACTCCAAGTTTGGCAACACAATCAAGGTAGCTGCTCCGCGGTGCAGTGCTAGGGAGCTGGATGAAAAGCCTTCCATTCTCATCCAGACTCTTCAGAAAAGTGAGCTGTCTCATCAAAACTCTCTGCGGAAACGCAATTCCATGAGGCGGAACAATTCCATGAGGCGGAACAACTCCATGAGGCGGAACAACTCTTCCCTCATTGTGCCCAAAGTACAGTTTATAACGCCCGAGGGGAATCAGAGTATGTGCGAAACGTGATATACAACCTCACATGAGGCTGAGTCGCTGATAAAGGTTGAGAGGCCAAAAATGTTTTTAAAGAAACAGATGCAAAATAGAACTGTACTGGAGCTATTTATTCTTTTACTTAATGAAAGCATCACATAACAGCAGTAGGAAACACTATAGCACTAGGCATATTAATTAATGAATAATGACACTCAGAGTAAAGGAAGCATGGTTCACTCATGTAATGTATTTTGTATTAATATGTGTTTTAATGGCATGTGAGATTTTTTTCCTTTCAAGGAAATCTATCTGATGCTTTTCTACAGACTGCCATAAAATGTGTTTTACTTTTTACTTCTGGATTATGCACTGTCAGACAGAGGGCTGATTTTCAATAGCACTGTGCATCCAGTAGCTTCCAATTATTTATGTGGGATGTATGGATTTAAGGTTAATATATTCATTGATTCCAAAGGCCAGAAGGGACTTCTCTGATCAGCTAGTCTGTCCTCCTATATAACTTAGACCATAGAACTTCTCCAAAATATTTCCTAGTGCACATCAGATCTTGATTTAAAAATTGCCACTCCTGGAGGATCTACCACAACCTTTGGTAAATTGTCCCAATGATTAATTACCCTGACTGTTAAAAAATTATGCCTTATTTCCCATCTGAATTTGTCTAGCTTCAACCTCCAGCCATTGGATCTTGTTATACCTTTGTCTGCTAGACTGAAGAGCCCATTATCATATATTTGTTCCCCTTGTAGGTAATTATAAACTTCAATCAAATCACCCCTTAACCTTCTCCTTGATAAGCTAAATAGATTGAGCTCCTTGAGTCTATCACCATGAGACACATTTCCTACTCCTTTAATCATTCTTGTGGCTCTTCTCTGAACCAATTTATCTACATCCTTCTTAAATTGTGGGCAGCAGAACTGGACACAGTATTGCAGCAGTAGTCACAGCAGTGCCAAATACAGAGATAAAATAACCTCTCTACTCCTAATCAAGATTCCCCTGTTTATGCATCCAAGGATCACATTAACCCTGTTAGTCACAGCATCGTTTTTTGGAAATCAAGTAAAATGTTCATAAACAATTTCCCATTATCTTTCAATTTATTCTGATTAAATTCTTCATCCCAGCTGATTTGCCTCAGAATTGTTTTCAGCTTAGTGAAATTGGCCCTTTTAAAGCACCGTGTGTGTGTGTAAATAAGTATAACCAGTTTGGACTTTATTCTGTTTGCACATTATAAAGTCTGTATTTGCGGGGTAATATCCTGGCTCCACAGAAGTCAATGGCATAACACCCACTGATTACAATGGGGCCAGGATTTCACTCCCAGTTTTTAAAATCTTGGTTCCACTGGTTTATGAAAAAGTCATTAGTGACAGAAGGCCAGACTAATTAAATTAAAGAATTGAAAACCACACTCTTTAGCACCACTGTTGGCAACATCAGTACTGATTGATCACGGGACCACAGCTTAAAAGTGGTCGTGCCATGACCCCAATCCACCAGCTCTGTGACCTATGGAGCAAATGCCAAAACCTGGGGATGATGTTTGCCACCCCTACACCCCCTAATTGGTGCCAGTGCTTCCACCCCTGCCTGCTAACCCTCTTGGAGTGTGGCTAGTGTGCTGGTGCAGATAATGAGCCTGTCCATTTATTAGGAGGGTAATCATTTAAAATAGTCAGATCTGGTGATCTGTATCTCACCACCTTGCATCCACAGCCACGGCTATCAAATTGTTCAGAGATGTTTGTTTGCCCATTTGTTTGAAACAGGCAAAGCACCATTCCATCAGCTGCTGTATAAAACCAAATTTTCCATAAAATAAAAAAATAGCAATAATGACTTATTCTGCCTCCCTTGCGGGTTTTTTTCCCCACCCTTCTTTCCCTTGTCTCATTCTATTCTCAACTCTTCACTGTTTGTCTTGATTCTTCCTTTCTTCAGCCTTTTTCAGGGCCCCTTAGTTTAATGTTTCTATATTATTTCACTCTCTAAATATTTCTGCTGAGATTTTTTTTTTTCCCTTAATGCTCTGTCTCATTTTGTCCCCCAATTTGGTCTCTCGCAATCTCAACACCAGTATATTCTCGCTCCTTCTCCTTTCCCATCAGTTCCAATCATTCTACCACTATCATTTCTAATTGTTATTATTTATTTTTTGTACTGTCGGAGCACCAAGGAGCCCCAGTCAGGGACCAGGCCCCCCTTGTACAAGGCATTGTACAAACGCAGAACAAAAAGACTGTCCCATTTCAATCCCGTCCGGATTCTCTTCCCATTCCACTTCTAGCACCCAGTCCCCTTGGGTGCTCTGCCCTCTCTGGAATGAGAACCACAGCCAGCTCCAGCTTCCCCTCCACATGTAGATGGAGAGTATATTTGGGAGGGTGAGTTGGTGACAGCTGGTGACTTTGCGGGTGTCACCATCTAAATCCAGGTGAACTGAGCCCTTAGCACAGCAGGGTGAACTGATAACAGCACTGTTTCTGAGTGAGCAATGCAGTCTTGGGTGAGGGGGCATTAGGGAGCATTGCGGAGATGCTGACATAGCACACACAGTGTTCTTGACATCACCAGAGATCCATGAGGTTGGGAACAGCATTCCCCACAGAACACAGGGGCTCCACACAGATTGAACCACTGCCTTACAAACCACAAGATGCTGAGGGCGATTGAGTTGGCCACTCTATATACCAGAGTTTCTGATAGGAAGATCTGGTGATCTGTATCTCACCACCTTGCATCCACAGCCACGGCTATCAAATTTCCTCCTGCCATAGGTTTTGCAACTGAGAGGGGTTGTTTGGCCCTGTATCAAGTCTGAGGTTATATACATTCAAAGGACACCATCAGCTTAAAAATCAGAGACACATTTTTCAAATATGGCTGCTTAAAGTTAGCTTCCAATTCCGTGTAGGGACCTAAGTAGGCAGCCTGACTTTGAAAAGTGTGGGGCAACCAGCAGCTCCCATTGAAATCAGTGCTTTTGAAAGTCTGGCCATTTATAGAGTTACCTAACTATGTGCACATATCTCTCTGAATTCTTTGTGCCTAGTATTATTACCCATAATACCGAGGGTTATTATAAGTGAAAGACATTAAAGGAATACTATATTTCTCTCCCTTTCCCAGCTCATTTATTTTATGCATTGGACAGCTTTTTGTGTATAATAAAATCTAGTGTACTCTGAATGGTCAGTCAAATTTCCCTGTTTTTTGTTTAGTCTTTCACGCAGCAAGCAGTGGGAGAGAAAAATATTTTAGAAGAGGGAAATGTGATTGCAAATCCAAAAAAATTGACCAGGGGATTCAATGGCAGATGTAATATCTTTAAACTTTTTCTCTCCAATAAAATAGACTAGATTACAAGTTGACTCTGCCTCTTTTAATAGAAATGTAAAGGAAGAATGTCTGTCATCTGCATGGAAAACAAAAATATCCAAGGTTACAAAAGCAAGGATTTTTTTAAAAAAGACCCAAGTGTTTGGAAGGGCTCCAAAGCCTCATGCTTCAGGGCATAAACCAATCTCTGAGTAATATGGTCAGGAGGAAATTTTTCCTGATGGCTGGTTATTCCATAACTGCATGCTGTAGGGTTTCTTGCACTTTCCTCTCAACCATTTGGTGCTGGCCACTGTTGGAGACAGGGTATTACACTAGATGGACCTTGGGTCTCAGCCAGTCTGGCAAATTCTATGATCCTCCTGTGGTAGAAACGTATGGTGAAATACAAATGTTTTGGAAATGTGTCTACTCTTCTCCTGCCTTGAATATTTTCTTCAAACGTCAACAACAGTGACTGTCTGGACTATTAAGGAGCAATGCCAGAGTAGTGTAATGGTTACCATACGCTCAACAAGGCAGTTAAAAGAACACTTTGAATGCCAGGTAGATTTTGAGAGGGAGGCATTATCATTTAAGGTGGCATATATGTAAAAGTAAAACCCTAAGGGCTAGGTGGTAGCTTTGGTGTCACTGCCCTGAGCAGAGGATGGTGGTGGAGCTGAACCTCTTCAATAAAAGCAACATGGAGATTGTGCCTCAGGCAGACAGAATGGGCCAGATTTACAAAGCTATTTAGGTACCTGAAGATGCAGTCAGGCACTTAGTGGGATTTTCAAAAGCACCTACGCAGGTTTGGCACCTATCTGCATATTTAGGTGCCTAAATAGCTTTGTATGTCTGAGCTAATCTTCTTAGTACTGCTCTGTGTGCACAGGGTCTGGGGGAGAAGTGGGGACGTACATTCAGTGCACCAGCCCCTTATTCTAGAGCAGATCACTCTGGTGTAGTGGCCCCACTCCACCCCTGCATAATCCATTCTGGGTTTTACATGACACCTAATGCATCTTAGGACACGAATTATATATTTGGTTCCAGGCAAAGTTTGATTTGTTCAATAAGTCTTTAACACAAAATTTTAATATATCAGTTAAATCCTTTCTAAGTGTGATCGGTGTCGGTCCACCTACCCGCTAGGGGGCGGTGGGGAGCTACAAGGTCACTGGCCGGCCTGGGTCACGCCTCCGCCAGCGGGGAATTAGCAGCGGGAAGGCTGCCGGCCAGAGTCTGTAGCGCGCCCCTCAGGCAGTGGAGCGCCAGCAAAGGTCAATAGCGCGCCCCTCAGGCAGGGGAGCGCCGGCAAAGGTCAATAGCGCGCCCCTCAGGCAGGGGAGCGCCGGCAAAGGTCAATAGCGCGCCCCTCAGGCAGGGGAGCGCCGGCAAAGGTCAATAGCGCGCCCCTCAGGCAGGGGAGCGCCGGCAACAGTCCCGGCATGGCTCGGCCGGGTAGGGGAAGGCAGGCCCACCCTACACCACTGCGTTCCAGCCCAGGGCCCTGACAGTGGCAGGACGAGGGTCCCGCCACTGGATCAGCGGGGTCCTTCCGCGATACAGACTCACCACTGGGCAGCTTTGTCCCTGGGCTACTTCCTACCCGATTGCTCGTCCGAATCCCTCTGGTCCCGCCAGTGCGTCGGGGTAGTCCGCTGTTGGCAGCTCCAGCTCCCCCTCAGGCTCAGGCTCCTCCGGCTCCTCCCGGTCCTTGGCTGCTGGCAGCTCCAGCTCCCACTCCGGCTCCTCCAGTTCCTCTGGGTATTCGGCAGCGGGCAGTCCTGGCAGCCCCAGTCCGTCCTCCAGGTGAGGTTTCCACTGGTCCAGGGCCTCCCCTGGCGTGGCAGCAGGGTCTGAAGGGAGCAGCCCGCGGTCTGCGTCTGCCTCCCTCCCTTGTGCTGCTCTAACTTAGCTAAGGGCCCCGCCCTTTATACTTCCTGTTCCACCCCTCCCCTTCCGGGGGGTGGAGCGAGCTTGGGCTGGCCCCGCCCACTCCGGCTGAGAGAAAGGCCCTTTAACCTCAGGTTCGGAGGGCAGCCACCCTGGCTCCCTACATACCCCACCCCTCAAATCCAGCTCCCGAACCTCGGAGCTGGCGTCGTCAGCCTCCCCCAGACGGGAGAAAAAGTCCGCATTGGCGTTGTCCCGTCCCGCCCGATGGCGGATCGTGAAGGCATAGGTTTGTAGCGTAAGATACCATCGCTGAAGGCGGGCATTCGCGTCCTTCATTTTGTTGAGCCACTTCAGGGGTGCATGATCTGTCACCAGTATAAAGGGGGCCTCGAGGAGGTAGTAGCGGAGAGCATCAACCGCCCACTTGACAGCTAGGGCCTCCTTCTCCAGGACGGAGTAGTTCCGCTCCCGGGGGAACAGTTTCCGACTGATGTAAACAATAGGGTGCTCCTCCCCGTCCACCTCCTGCGAGAGGACTGCCCCAAGCCCCACACCGGAGGCATCGGTCTGGACAATGAAGTCACGATCGAAGTCCGGGCTGAAGAGTATGGGCTCGCTACACAGGCAGTCTTTGACAGTTTGAAAGGCCCACTCGCAGTCATCAGACCAGCACACTCTGTGGGGGCTATCTTTGGTCAGGAGTTCTGTTAAAGGGGCCGTAATGGTTGCAAAGTGGGGTACGAACCGCCGGTAATAGCCAGCTAGGCCCAAGAATTGACGCACCTGCCTCTTCGTGGTTGGCGCCTGACATTCCTGGAGTGCTTGAACCTTCCCGATGAGGGGGCATACCTGTCCCCGCCCCAGGGTGTACCCCAGATAAGTGGTTTCTTCCCGCCCGATTCGGCATTTCTTGGGATTGGCTGTGAGGCCGGCGGCGCGGAGGTCCCGTAGGACAGCCGCCACTTGGTTGAGGTGTTCCTCCCAGTTACTGCCATAGATAACCACATCATCCAGGTAGGCGGCGGCGTACTTGGTGTGAGGTTGCAAAATCCGATCCATCAAGCGCTGGAAGGTTGCTGGGGCTCCATGGAGGCCAAAAGGCATCCGAGTAAACTGGTACAGGCCTGAAGGGGTGGCAAACGCGGTCTTCTCCTTGGATCGGGGTTCCAAGGGGATCTGCCAGTACCCCTTGGTGAGATCTAACGTGGTGATATAGCAGGCTTCTCCAAGCCGGTCGAGGATCTCGTCGACGCGGGGCATTGGATATGCATCAAACTTTGAAATGGCGTTGACTCTCCGAAAGTCAATACAAAACCGCCGGCTCCCATCTGGCTTCGGGACGAGGACGACGGGGCTCCGCCATTCGCTCTGGGAATGCTCAATAACACCCAGTCCCAACATGGCCTGGACTTCCTCCTCCATGGCCTCTTGCATTTGCCTAGGCAATGGCCGGGTCGTCTCTCGGACCACCACCCCGGGGTCGGTCTGGATGGCATGGTAGGAGAGCGTAGTCCATCCGGGCTTCGTGGTGAAGGTCCTGGGGAACGCCTTCACTAGGCAGAGGGCCTGTTCCCGCTGCTCGGCAGTGAGCGTCTCGGCTAGCTGTGGTTCCCCATTATCAGACTCTTCGGGGGGTTGTGGCCCAAGGTCTGGTTCAGGCGGGTATGGGGCAATTAGTAGTCCTTTCCGTTCCCACCAGGGTTTTAAAAGATTTACATGATAAATCTGCTTTCCCTTCTGGTGATCAGGTTGCCGGATTTCGTAGTTGACAGGCCCCACTTGGCGAAGGACTTCATACGGGCCCTGCCAGCGGGCAAAAAGTTTTGATTCCTCCGAGGGGAGCAGGAGGAGAACTCGGTCCCCGGGGGCAAATAATCGGACCTGGGTGCCCTGATTATATTGCTGCTCCTGGCCCCTTTGGGCCGTGTCTAAGTTGTTCCTCGCGAGCTCCCCCGCCCGGGCCAGCCGCTCCTGCAGCTGTAAGACGTATTGTAAGAGGCCCTGCGTTGAGGATGGTGTACGTTCCCAAGTTTCTCTCAGGAGGTCCATCACTCCGCGGGGCCGTCGCCCATAGAGGAGCTCAAATGGAGAGAACTTCGTGGAAGCCTGTGAAACTTCCCGAACCGCCAGTAGTAAAGGGGGAAGTAGTTGATCCCACTGACGGAGGTCCTGGGTGGGGAAGCGTCGCAACATTCCCTTCAGGGTTCGATTAAAACGTTCGACTAACCCATCCGTCTGGGGATGGTAAACTGAGGCCTGCAGTTTCTTAATCCCTAGCAGGGCACATACCTGACGGAACAACTTAGAGGTGAAGTTGGTCCCTTGGTCGGTAAGTATCTCCCGAGGGAGGCCTACCCTGGCGAAGATCTTCACGAGCTCTGCCGCAATAGTGCGGGCAGTGATACTTCTTAAGGGGACAGCCTCAGGGAAGCGGGTGGCGTAGTCCATCAAGACAAGGATATATTGGTAGCCCGCCTGACTTTTCGGGAAGGGTCCGACCAGGTCCATCGCTACTCGCTCAAATGGGACGTCCACTGTTGGTAACAGAACCAGGGGGGCCTTCCGGACCCTGGCCGGGGCGGCGTGTTGGCAGTCCGGGCATGACCCACAGTAATCCTTCACCTCACGGTGGATGCCGGGCCAGAAGAACTTGGCCAGGACCCTAGCCGCGGTTTTCTCTGGTCCTAAATGGCCTGCGGCCGGGATGTCATGGGCTAGCTTTAGGACCGCCCGTCGATGAATGCGGGGAACCACGAGTTGGGTCTGGACCTCTTGGGTTTGAGGGTCCCGCTCCACACGGTAGAGACGATCCTGGTCAAGTTCAAATCTAGGTCATTGGGTAGCCCGCTGGGCCTCCATGACCTTTCCCTCTACCCGTGCCAGCTGTTCATAGGCAAACCGGAGCGTAGGGTCCTCCCTTTGGTCTCGGCTAAAGTCCCTAATATCCACCGGGGGCCCCCCCGTCTCCCGGCCATCCTGCCTGGGTGAAAGGGATGGGTCAACGCCGGGGTTGGGACACAGCCCGGGGCCTGGGTCCGTCGCAGAGGAGGCTCCCTCAAACACCTCTTCCGGAGATAGGGACCGGAGCACCTCGACGAAGTCTGGCCAGTCCCGGCCCAGGATGATTGGGTAGGCCAGGGATGGGGCCACAGCCACGTTCATCAACTGAGTTGCCCCGTTCACCGTGAGAGGGACCTGAACCGTGGGGTATGGTTTCACATCTCCATGTATGCATTGTATCCGTACCTCCCCGATGATCTGCTCGGTATCTGGGAGGAGGGACTGGCGGACGAGAGTCTGCCCACAACCCGAATCAATTAGACCCACAACCGGTGTCCCGGCGATGCCCATGGGGGCCGTCAATTTGGCCACGGATGGCGGGCGGGCCCGGCGCTCCCCGGTGTACACCTGGCCAAAATCGCATTCCATCGCTGTACAGTCTCGTTGCAGGTGACCGTACTCGCCACACCGAAAGCAAGGTCCTACCTCTGTGCGCCCCGGCCATACAGGGTCACCCGGGTGGCCGCGGGGTTGGCCGGGGCCCGATGGGCGGGTCCAGAGTCCGGACGGCGCGGGTTGTGGAGCCTCGGGCCGTCGGGAGAAAGTAGTGCCGCCTCCGTTTGGTCGTCGGGCTCGAGTTGGCACGTCGACTTTGGGGGTGGACCCCCTTTCCGGCTTCTGAGCGCCGGATCCAGCACTTGGGGGTCGGGCGGTCGGTCCTATTGGGGCCTCGGCCTCTAGGAAGTTCTCCATAAGTGTGACAGCTGCACTTAGAGTTTGAGGTCGGTGCCGCAACACCCACGCCCTCCCTGGAGTCGGGAGGATATGCACGAATTGCTCGAGGATGATCTGTTCTGTCACCTCAGCCACAGTTCGATGCTCGGGTTGTAGCCATCGGCACGCTGCATCCTTTAATTCCTGGGCCACAGCCTGGGGCCGGGCACCCGGGGGGTAAGGCTTTCCCCGAAACCATCGCCGAAATGTCTCTGGGGTGATGTCGAAGGCATCCAGGATAGCTGCTTTTACACGGGTGTAAACCCAGGCCTCATCGTCTGGTAGCCCCCGGTAAGCCTTCTGGGCCGGCCCCGTTAAATAGGGGGCAAGCAGGGTTGCCCACTGGTCCGGAGCCCAACCAGCTACTGCAGCAACCCGCTCGAAGGTCACCAGATAAGCCTCTGGGTCATCCTCAGGCCCCATCTTGGCCAGACGGATTGGTGGAGCGGGGGGGTTGGGGGTGATCGCCCCGCCCGGCTGGGCTCCACCGGGGCTCGGCCACAGGGTGGCAAGTTGCTGGAAACATTGGGTCTGTTGTTCGCGGTGCTGGGCCCCCAAGGTTTGAAGCAACTGCTGCTGGTGGGTACCCAGCTGCTGTATGAGTTGTTGCTGCTGCTGCTGCTGAGTCTCAGCCAGCGCCTTGATAAGCCTCTCCATCTCCATATTCCGTTTAGGGCTGTCTCTGCCTCCTTGCTCTAATCCCTTCCGTCGGGGATAGGGGGCGCTGCCTGCATTCTCCACCACTTGTGATCGGTGTCGGTCCACCTACCCGCTAGGGGGCGGTGGGGAGCTACGAGGTCACTGGCCAGCCTGGGTCACGCCTCCGCCAGCGGGGAATTAGCAGCGGGAAGGCCGCCGGCCAGAGTCTGTAGCGCGCCCCTCAGGCAGGGGAGCGCCGGCAGAGGTCAATAGCGTGCCCCTCAGGCAGGGGAGCGCCGGCAAAGGTCAATAGCGCGCCCCTCAGGCAGGGGAGCGCCGGCAAAGGTTGGTAGTGCGCCCCTCAGGCAGGGGAGCCCCGGCAACAGTCAGTAGCGCGCCCCTCAGGCAGGGGAGCCCCGGCAACAGTCAGTAGCGCACCCCTCAAGCAGGGGAGCGCTGGCAACAGTCAGTAGCGCGCCCCTCAAGCAGGGGAGCGCTGGCAAAGGTCAATAGCGCGCCCCTCAGGCAGGGGAGCGCCGGCAAAGGTCAATAGCGCGCCCCTCAGGCAGGGGAGCGCCGGCAAAGGTCAATAGCGCGCCCCTCAGGCAGGGGAGCGCTGGCAACGGTCAATAGCGCCCCTCAGGCAGGGGAGCGCCGGCAACAGTCCCGGCATGGCTCGGCCGGGTAGGGGAACGCAGGCCCACCCTACACCACTGCGTTCCAGCCCAGGGCCCTGACAGTGGCAGGACGAGGGTCCCGCCACTGGATCAGCGGGGTCCTTCCACAATACAGACTCACCACTGTGCAGCTTTGTCCCTGGGCTACTTCCTACCCGATTGCTCGTCCGAATCCCTCTGGTCCTGCCAGTGCGTCGGGGTAGTCTGCTGTTGGCAGCTCCAGCTCCCCCTCAGGCTCAGGCTCCTCCGGCTCCTCCCGGTCCTTGGCTGCTGGCAGCTCCAGCTCCCACTCCGGCTCCTCCAGTTCCTCTGGGTATTCGGCAGCGGGCAGTCCTGGCAGCCCCAGTCCGTCCTCCAGGTGAGGTTTCCACTGGTCCAGGGCCTCCCCTGGCGTGGCAGCAGGGTCTGAAGGGAGCAGCCCGCGGTCTGCGTCTGCCTCCCTCCCTGGTGCTGCCCTAACTGAGCTAAGGGCCCCGCCCTTTATACTTCCTCTTCCACCCCTCCCCTTCCGGGGGGTGGAGCGAGCTTGGGCTGGCCCTGCCCACTCCGGCTGAGAGAAAGGCCCTTTAACCTCAGGTTCTGAGGGCAGCCACCCTGGCTCCCTACACTAAGGCATGGGACAGCATGCACCTCACACCTTTCTTAACTTACTTCAGAGGAACACATTCACTTCATTCTATTATTGTAGCTGATTTATGCAGAACATTATGTTTTTCTTTGTGTTTTTAATCAGGACAGTGGTATTCACAAACTATTCACTGCTGACTGGAACACCAATTTTGGATATCTTTTCTTCCTCAAGAAAATAAGACATTTTGTGAAACCAGCTTCCAAATTCTTAAGTGATTATTATTAGCAAATGATTACTGAAAAAGCTGTTGGCGTGAGACCAGAGTGGAGCTTTGGCTGGACGAAAACTTTTTAATAAATGACAAAAGGAACAAAACTTTCATTATTTCTGACAAATTATGTTCTCTGCTATTCTCTGAGGAGTGTCTGGTGTTTCCAGAGAGTTGAAGTGGATTTAGAAGGAAAGTTCAAGCAATAAATCCTATCCAATTAGGTTCTGATTTTGTTCTGAGCTATCGTTGTGTACCAGTTTCATAACAGTGACATGGCCATTTCCAGCATTTTGAAGAGCAGTACTCTGGTAAGGGTGGACCAATTCCAAAAAGGCTCACATGCTTTATCTGAAACTGAGAAACTGAGAGTCAGGAGCCTCTAAATTTTAATCCTGACTTGGTTACTGACTTGCTATGTATTCTTGGCCAAATCTAGACCAAAGGTGTTCTAAGTGAGACAAGCTAGAACAGACCAGGGTCACCCAATAAGGAGAAGACATACAGGACCACAAATGGTCCCAAAAGGGCCCAGGAAGGCCAGACTGCACTGAGGGTTCACCTAAGAAGAGCTGCAAGCAAGGTGGGGTGTCTCTGAGTTCCTGGGGAGAATGGGAGGAACCAGTGCCAGGGCAATTTAGCTGGAGACTTGGGTGACTGATGTGTCAGCCCAGGACCTGTAATTAACGATATTACCAGGAACCTTGTGAGAGTGTAGTGTAGATATTGTTTCAGGAAGTGAATTGGGAAGGATTTATATCTGAAGTCTAGTAAGTTCCCATCTTGATAATTTGTCATTAATCCTACATAGCAGTTACTAGAAATGTTTGCTCTGTGTAAAGGCTGAATCGACTGCCAGAGTAAAATTGTCCTGTATGTAAAGGTCAATGGTGTTTGTCAATGGTGTTTGCATAGCCAGAATAGGGGTTAAACCCTTTTTCTTCCCAATTTGCCCCTCACTTCAGATGTGCATGGTTTTAATAAGGAGATATAGTCATGGCACTCCCATACTAATCAGCGTGACAGGCAATAGTTTCTTCACCTTCCCAACCTGCTTATGATCTGTCTCATACCTATGTCTTTAAACTGTCTTTAGAAAAAAATGTTTTCCCACTTCCCTTTAAGTCTTCTTTGAGCTTGAAGAGGAAGATCTCTTACATGACAGCTCTTCAGGTGACCTCTGTAAACATCAGATGAATTTCCATATTCCTTTGTCCATCTACTCGGAGAACTTAACTCTTCGGATGTAAGATTAATGCTGATCTTGAGAAATAACCATAGAGATTTAGGCACATGTAGTTAAAACATACCTGAGTGGAGCCTCTGACTGATAAACTTTATTCCCCGGCTTTCAGAAGAGATTATTGAGCTTTAAACTTGTGAGGTTTTCAAGCGGTTTCCTAATGAGGAAGCTCCTTTTTAAAGCACTGAAAAATTGCCAGTTAATAGTGGATCAAATTATGGTCAAATAATTGGGGACCATAATAAGAGTTAAGGGAAGAGAAAAATCACATAAATAGGTTTTGTAACAACCTCTTCCCCCCCCCCCCACATTTTAATTCACACTAATAATAGTTTTAACAAGAAGGGTGATTAACCATTGGAACAAATTATCAAGGGAAATAGTAGATCCTATGTCTTTTGAGTCTTCAAATCAAGATCAGATGCTATGCTTTAGCCAAACACAAATTACTGAATTCAATAAAAGGGTAACAAGGTGAAATTATATGGCCTGTATTATACAAGAGGTCAGACTAGATGATCTAATGGCTCCTTCTGGCCTAAAAATCTATCTATAGAGAGACTCTTTGTGAATTGATTACTTTTGATCCTGATCCAATGGAAAGACTCCCATTAACTTTAATGAGTTTTGGATCAGGCTCTTACTGAATTACTAACTTAATAAACACAATTAAAATAACCCCAGGATTATGCATCACCAAGTTGTTGATTTATTTTGATACATTTAGTCCAGTATTAATTACAGATACTTCATAATGTACTTTTAAACATCATGTAGTATAGTTTATAAAAACAAGGACACTTTAGCAATATGGGAACTCTCTCCAGCCTCTACTATGAAATCTTTGCTTAGCCGTGTGGGAGAGAGATTCAAGTTTTATAGGGATCAGCAAAGTGAGGATAAGTGAGGTGCCACAGTACTGTGTTTATAATCTGACAGTACTTGAACTGTATTGTTACTATCCTGTGCAGACTGTAAGCAAGGAATGACACTGAATTGATTTGTAAAGTCCTGTCATGGTTTAGGTCCTAGAATCCTAGCTACCTAAGAGACTACATCTCTCTCCTTAAAGATAGGGTGACCATATGTCCCATTATGGCCAGGATAGTAACCTTTTTAAGCTCTATTCCAGACAGCACGACTTTTTTGGCAAAACTGGGCATTTGTCCCATTTGCCTGAATATTCCTCCGCATCCCCCTAGGGCAAGAACGAACAGGACAAATGCCCAGTTTTGCCAAAAACATTGTGACGTCAGAGGCGTCAGCTCGGACAATCAGCAATGCCAGGCGACTCGGGCCAGCCCTGAGCTTGGCAAGGCTTGGGCCAGCCCCAGGGGCTGGTGGGGCTTTGGCCAGCCCCATGTGGTGGGGCTCAAGCAAGAGGTGATGCCGGGCAGTGTCTCATTTTCGGTTTAGGGAAATATGGTCACCCTACTTAAGTACCATTGCTATCATTGAATTAACCTGTAATAATAATAAACATTCATTAGAAACCCCAAACTTGGCCCTCTTTCACCAAATCTTAAGTAATTCTTGTTCAATGCATGATTTTGGGGGTGATCTCATTGGTTTTAGATGTTTGGTTTTGGTTTGATCAAAAACCTGGAAAATATGTCTATTTCCACCACTCATGCTTTGAGTTTTTAGGAACATTCAACTCCAGAACTCCAAGTAAAACTCAGGGTCTGCTATATCATCTTAATAAATGACACTTTTTTTATTTGTACTGAGAGCATTTGATAATTGCTAGTTGTCTGGGTGGCCAGTTTTAGATGTCACAATATTTCCAGAATTATATTTTATAATAAGAGACATTCTATGCTCTGCCTTAGCCAGTGTTTCTAGATGTTATAAACAGAGAGTAGTCAGGGCAGATCAGATTAAATTGTTTGTTATAAGTGTTATTTTTTTCCATACACAAAGAGTAACCATATTCTCTCAGTCTAAATTATTTTGACTTTAGATGAATGGAAGCAATGAAAGAGAAAAGAAGTAATAAGATCTCTGAGACAGATCCTTCCTGCACTCCAGCTACTTTTCACCACTTGTACACCAAGAAAAAAGTAATGTAAAACTGAACCTGCCCTTTGAAAATGTTTAGCCAGGAAAACTAGTTTTAAACTCTGTGTAGCTTGAAAGCTTGTACCTTCCACCAACAAAAGTTGGTCCAATAAAAGATATTACCCCACCTACCTTGTCTCGCTCATAGCCTGGGACCAACATGGCTGCAAAAATACCACCAAAAAGTTTTAAGCTCAGCAGCTTTCAAATGACAGATTTTTTTTCTGAGCATTTATGTTTTTAAGTGTGGGTCTAAATATTTCATTGGCAGTCATTCTTTCCCATGAGAATAATACCACAAGTCTGCTCAAATATCTATTCAGATATTGTGATTAAAGATAATACAGAAAAGCAATAAACGAAGAATGAGTTCACATTTTCAAGAATTACATGATTACAGTGTCATTGCTTGTGAAATAGCACCGTGGTTCTTTGGAGTTTTGTAATACACAGCATGACTATGGTCATTTTTTTCCAAAATGTCCATTCTCCATAGATAAATTAGATCATCAAACGCCTGTGGTTGGTTGGTAGTGACTGGTGACCCCAAATATCTGCATTGGTGGCCAGGGCCACTTTTCATTACTGAGGCTCTGATTCAGAAAAATGCTTAAGCACATGCTTAACTTTAAGCATGTGAGTAATCCAATCCCTATTTACAAAGTATTTTAGGCCTGGTCTACACTACGAGTTTAGGTCGACTTTAGCAGCGTTAAATCGAATTAAGCCTGGACACGTTCACACGACGAAGCCCTTTCTTTTGACTTAAAGGGCCCTTTAAACCGGTTTCTTTACTCCACCTCCGACGAGGGGATTAGCGATAAAATCGGCCTTAGCGGGTCGGAATTGGGGTAGTGTGGACGGAATTCGACGTTATTGGCCTCCGGGAGCTATCCCACAGAGCTTCATTGTGACCGTTCTGGACAGCACTCTCAACTCAGATGCACTGACCAGGTAGACAGGAAAAGCCCCGCGAACGTTTGAATTTCATTTCCTGTTTGCTCAGCGTGGAGAGCACAGGTGACCACGCAGAGCTCATCAGCACAGGTAACTGTGATGGAGTCCCAGGATTGCAAAAGAGCTCCATCATGGACTGAACGGGAGGTACGGGAGCTGCTCGCCATATGGGGAGATGAATCAGTGCTAGCTGAACTCCGTAGCAGTAAACGAAATGGCAAAATATTAGAAAAGGTCTCCAAGGCCATGAAGGACAGAGGCCATAACAGGGACGTACAGCAGTGCCGCGTGAAAATTAAGGAGCTAAGGCAAGCCTACCACAAAGCCAGAGAGGCAAACGGAAGGTCCGGGGCAGAGCCACAAACATGCCGCTTCTACGCGGAGCTGCATGCCATGCTAGGGGGTGCAGCCACCACTACCCCAACCATGTGCTATGACTCCCTCACTGGAGAAACACACAGGGAAGCGGGTTCGGGGTACGAGGAAGATGAGGATGAAGATAATGTAGATAGCTCACAGAAGCAAGGAAGCGGAGAAACCGGTTTCCCCAACAGCCAGGATATGTTTATCACCCTGGACCTGGAACCAGTAACCCCCGAACTCACCCAAGACGTGCTCCCAGACCCTGAGGGCACACAGGAGACCTCTGGTGAGTGTACCTTTGTAAATATTACACATGGTTTAAAAGCAAGTGTGTTTAATGATTAATGATTAATTTGCCCTGGCAATCGCGGCCAGTACAGCTACTGGAAAAGTCTGTTAACGTGTATGGGGATGGAGCAAAAATCCTCCAGGGACATCTCCAGAAAGCTCTCCTTCATGTACTCCCAAAGCCTTTGCAAAAGGTTTCTGGGTAGGGCTGCCTTATCCCGTCCGCCATGGTAGGACACTTTACCACGCCAAGCCAGTAGCACGTAGTCTGGAATCATTGCATAACAAAGCATGGCAGCGTATGGTCCCGGTGTTTGCTGGCATGCAGACAACATCCATTCCTTATCGCTCTTTGTTATCCTCAGGAGAGTGATATCATTCACGGTCACCTGGTTGAAATGGGGTGATTTTATTAAGGGGACATTCAGAGTTGCCCCTTCCTGCTCTGCTGAACAGAAATGTTCCCCGCTGTTAGCCACGCGGTGGGGGGGAGGGGTGAAGTGATCATCCCCAATAATTGGGTGTGGGGGGGAGGGGGGTTAGTTGGGTTTGTGCTGCATGTTAACCCGGAGACCGCAGCCCCTCCTTTTACATTGCAAACCCATTTTAAATGGCCAACCCAACGGGTACTTGGTATGGGAAATGAGGGCGCTACTGTTTGAAACCATTTCCACATGTTAAGAAGGTTAAAAAAGCCAAAAGACTGTGGCTTACCATGGCTGCCTGCAAGCGGAAATCTGTTGCCTGGCACTGCGTGAGTGATCTCTCACACCAAACCGGCAGGCCCTCAATATAAGAGGAAAAATGCGACTTTGTAACGAAAGCACATGTGCTGTGTAATGTGAACAGCAAAATTTAACGTGAAAGAGTGTACCCATTGTTCTCTAAAATGTGTCTTTTTTAACCACCTCTCCCTGCTCCTCCACCAGCTGCAAATGTTTCTCCTTCACAGAGGCTAGTGAAGATTAGAAGGAGAAAACGGCGGACTCGGGATGATATGTTCACAGAGCTCCAGATGTCCTCCCACGCTGACAGAGCACAGCAGAATGCGTGGAGGCAGTCAATGTCAGACTACAGAAAAGCACAGTATGAACGAGAGGAGAGGTGGCGGGCTGAATCGCGGGATGAACAGAGCAAGTGGCGGGCTGAAGATGATAGGTGGCGTCAGCTTGCAGACAGAAGGCAAGAGTCGATGCTCCGGCTGCTGGAGCATTAAACTGATATGCTCCAGCGTATGGTTGAGCTGCAGGAAAGGCAGCAGGAGCAGAGACCGCCGCTACAGCCCCTGTGTAACCAACAGCCCTCCTCCCCAAGTTCCATAGCGGCCTCACCCAGACTCGCAAGAACACGGTGGGGGGCCTCCGGCCACCCAGTCACTCCACCCCAGATGATTGCCCGAGCATCAGAAGGCTGGCCTTCAATAAGAGTTAAAGTTTTAAACTGCAGTGTGTCCTTTTCCTTCCCTCCTCCCCCACCCATCCCGGGCTACCTTGGCAATTATCCCCCTAGTTGTGTGATGAATTAATAAAGAATGCATGAATGTGAAGTAACAATGACTTTATTGCCTCTGCAAGTGGTGCTTGAAGGGGGGAGGGTGGGGTGGTTGGTTTACAGGGAAGTAGAGTGAACCGGGTGGGGGGGGCGGAGGGTTCATCAAGGAGAAACAAACAGAAGTTTCACACCGTAGCCTGGCCAGTCACAAAACTCTTTTTCAAAGCTTCTCTGATGCGCACCGCGCCCTGCTGTGCTCTTCTAACTGCCCTGGTGTCTGGCTGCGCGTAATCAGCGGCCAGGCGATTTGCCTCAACCTCCCACCCTGCCATAAATGTCTCCCCCTTACTCTCACAGATATTGTAGAGCGCACAGCAAGCAGCAATAACAATGGGGATATTCTTTTCGCTGAGGTCTGAGCGAGTCAGTAAGCTGTGCCAGCGCACTTTTAAACGTCCAAATGCACATTCCACCACCATTCGGCACTTGCTCAGCCTGTAGTTGAACAGGTCCTGACTACTGTCCAGACTGCCTGTGTACGGCTTCATGAGCCATGGCATTAAGGGGTAGGCTGGGTCCCCAAGGATCATGATAGGCATTTCAACATCCCCAACGGTTAGTTTTTGGTCCGGGAAGAAAGTCCCTTCCTCCAGCTTTCGAAACAGACCAGAGTGCCTGAAGACACGAGCATCATGTACCTTTCCCGGCCATCCCACGTTGATGTTGGTGAAACGTCCCTTGTGATCCACCAGGGCTTGCAGCAGCATTGAAAAGTACCCCTTGTGGTTTATGTACTCGGTGGCTTGGTGCTCCGGTGACAAGATAGGGATATGGGTTCCGTCTATCGCCCCACCACAGTTTGGGAATCCCATTGCAGCAAAGCCATCCACTATGGCCTGCACGTTTCCCAGAGTCACTACCCTTGATATCACCAGGTCTTTCATTGCCCTGGCAACTTGGATCACAGCAGCCCCCACAGTAGATTTGCCCACTCCAAATTGATTCCCGACTGACCGGTAGCTGTCTGGCTTTGGAAGCTTCCACAGGGCTATCGCCACTCGCTTCTCAACTGTGAGGGCTGCTCTCATCCTGGTATTCTGGCGCTTCAGGGCAGGGGAAAGCAAGTCACAAAGTTCCATGAAAGTGCCCTTACGCATGCGAAAGTTTCGCAGCCACTGGGAATCGTCCCACACCTGCAGCACGATGCGGTCCCACCAGTCTGTGCTTGTTTCCCGGGCCCAGAATCGGCGTTCCATGGCATGAACCTGCCCCAGTAACACCAAGATTTCCACATTGCTGGGGCCTGTGCCTTGTGAGAGGTCTATGTCCATGTCAATTTCCTTATCACTCTCGTCGCCGCGCTGCAATCGCCTCCTCGGCTGGTCCTGGTTTTGCTTTGGCATGTCCTGGCTCTGCATATACTCCAGTACAATGCGTGTGGTGTTCATAGTGCTCATAATTGCCGCGGTGATCTGAGCGGGCTCCATGATCCCAGTGCTAGCTATGGCGTCTGGTCTGAAAAAAGGCGCGAAACTAGTATCTGACGGACGGAGGGAGGGAGGGAGGGAGGGGCGACTGACGACATGGCGTACAGGTACAGGGAATTAAAATCAACAAAGGTGGCTGTGCATCAGGGAGAAACACAAACAACTGTCACACAGAATGGCCCCCCCCCAAAGATTGAACTCAAAACTCTGGGTTTAGCAGGCCGTTGATTTCACGGAGGGAGGGGGAAGCAAATGAATACAGAACAAATCTATTTTTTACATCTTAAGCTGGCAGACGACGGTGCAGCATGACTGATAGCCCTCGGCATCTTCTGGGTGCTTGGCAGAAAATAGCATACTACGACTGATAGCCATCATCGTCAAGACAGTTCGATAGGACTGAGCATGTCTGCCCAGGTGCCCATGATTGACAGCCACTGCAGTACGACGACGATGGATACCAGTCGTAATATACCATCTTCTACCAAAAGGCAAGGGGCTGCTGCTGTGTGCAATGCAGCCCCACGTCTGCCAGCCCCACATCTGCCAGCACCCAGATCACCGATGAAGGCTACCAGTCATACTGCACCGTCTACTGCCAAAAGGCAATTAGCTGCTGCTGTGTAGCAATGCAGTACCACGTCTGCCGGCACCCAGAGGACATATGGTGACGGTGAGCTGAGCTGAGCTGAGCTGAGCGGGCTCCATGCTTGGCGTGGTATGTTGTCTGCACAGGTAACCCAGGTAAAAAGGCGCGAATCGATTGTCTGCCGTTGCTCTGATGGAGGGGGAGGTGCCTGACGACATGTACCCAGAACCCCCCACGACACTGTTTTGCATCATTCAGGCATTGGGATCTCAACCCAGAATTCCAATGGGCGGCGGAGACTGCGGGAACTGTGGGATAGCTACCCACAGTGCAACGCTCCGGAAGTCGACGCTAGTCTCGGTACTGTGGACACGGTCCGCCGACTTAATGCACTTAGAGCATTTTATGTGGGGACACACACAATCGGCTGTATACAATCGATTTCTATAAAACCGGCTTCTATAAATTCGACCTAATTTCGTAGTGTAGACATACCCTAAGAGTGTGCTTAATTTCGAGGTCAGGTTTAAGGCCCTGTCTGCAGACAAAAAGTTGCAACAGTTTAACTAAATCAGTTTAGAAACCAAGGGTGAAATCCTAGGCCCACTGAAGTCAATTCACCCCAATTTAGTTAAAGCAGTGCAATACCCTTGTGAGGCCATCCTTACGTTGGTTTAGCTAAATGGTGTGTGTAGAAAAGATCCAAGTCTCATGGGACTTTAAGCTGTGCTTAAGTGCTTTGCTGAATCAGGACCTAAATTATGAATGCAAAGTTGATGGAGAAAAACTAATTATGTGGTACAATAAAATTATATAATATATCCATGCAAAAACATAGTAAGAAGAACATTATTAAAGTTGCAAAGCAGATGCCAGAATTAAGGCTACCCTCTTGTATGAATGCATTTTGATAGAATCTTTAATTACCCAGGCATATATTATTTTTCTCCCAGGACTGTCTCTCATTCAGACTAGTATGGATGGTGTTCAGTGATTTCTTATTGTCCTCATTCATGAAAATGGCTGAGCCCTTTTAGATTAGGCTTTCAAAATGTGTAACCTCAGTCATACATAAAGCATTGCAAAATTACATCCCCTCCCCCCAAATTTAACCTTGTCAAAGTTGTACGGAACTGAAAACAGCAGATTGAAATGGTACGTGTTCAGCAACCAAATGTTCTGCTCCCTATTGATTTCAATGGGCTTTGGATTAGGTCCATGATTAATGTTATTCAGGATTATCAATTCCTAGGAGTAATGGATGAAACTAAGAAAGGGCAAAGTTAGGATGAATATCATCAAAATTTTCTGGCAGTGAGATCTACTGAACTGTAGAATAATCTTCAAAGTGGGACTGGTAGAAGCCTCATTGCTGGGAATGTTGAAGATTAGACTGGGCAAAGCAATTGTAAAAGTACAAGAGATATCAATAATCCTGATATGGCAGGGAGATGGGCTAGGTGATTTAACAGATCTTCCCCATTACTAATGTCAACCTCTATGTTTTTATTTACTTAGACATAGCTAATGCAATCTTTTTTTATTTATTATTTTCTGCACATTAACTAATTAGATGTGCCCCACAAACTGGTTTCACTTCACCAAAAATCACACAGCTACAAGCTAGTGATAGCTCTCTATGGTTCTTTCAAACATAATACAGTTGTATATATTATTGCATTCTTTCCTATTCCACTTTCAGCAGAGGACTATTAGTACTGCAGTAAATTCCTTACTCTTAACTAACCCTTGTGTATATTTTCAGATCAATGAGGAAAAGCTGATTTAACTTCACATTTATGTAAATAAAAGAGATAAGTCATTGCACTGCAAGATTTGCTGGTAGGGATTCTCCAGTTTATACTTCATTTTGGATCTGTGGCCAATAGATTACATTAAAAGCTTGAGGGAACATTCTGATCTCCAGACACAAATAAGTTTCCGTGTATTTTCAGAAAAAATAAATGTAACGAGAACTGTCTTGTCCCACCAAGCTTCTCAATTCCTTTAGAGAGGGAAATATACCCATTTTAACTACCCATCCCTTTGGAGTGCTCTCCCATCTTTGGTCTGAAACAGCCCAAATCGGTTGACCTTCTAGGAAGGCTACAATGCCCATGTGTTCCAGTGGACATTGGAGGAGGCTAATGAATTGGAAGGCGGGATTTTTGGTTGGAGGAACATGCTATGAAGGGGGACTTTTAATACTCATTAGGCCAACCTACCAATGATTAGTGTGATGGGAGGTTGGGGGTCAGAGGAGATGTGCTGCTTTTGAGATTTATTTTTGTTTGTAATTCTTTGTAGCATGTATTTTTAGATGTATTCCAAGGGCACCCTGATGAGCATTCTTTGATGGGAATTTTTAAAAATGAATGATTACATTGTTTGTTCAAGGAAGGGTGTGGCAGAGCTGAAAACTGAACTGAAATTTCCTTAGATTCAGCCCAGTACCTTAACTGCAAGACCATCTTTAGCAGTTATATTACTTAGTATTTATTATATGCCAGTGCCCTCAGTGCTATATGGAATGTGGAGTAGACACAGAACCTGAGCTGTTTCCTTTCAAGTCAATGGAATGCTTGTGTCCAGGAAAGGCCCTGTGCCCTCTTGTGTATTTGTTATAAATCAACATAAATATTCTTGGTAGTAAGCACTAGAAGCTTGATCCAAAGCTCACTGAAGTGATGGGGAGAACTCCCATTGATTTCAATGGGCTTTGGATCAATCTCGGAGTGTTTGTAAAATCTCGCCCTATTTAGGAAAAAAATGTTTCTGTGAACTTCATTGTGAGATCTAGGACTTATCTAGAAAAACAACCCAGATGCTGACAAAAGAAAAAAGTATTAAATAAAAAATTAGAACATCACATACAAAACTTCCAAGCAAATCATTACCAAATTTGAAAGTACCATGTTGTTTGAAGCTGTGGAATTTTTTCCCCCTCCATAGAAGTTAGGCTATGAAAAAAGGTAGGAAACTCATTTAGATATGGGAGCTAAATTAGCACTAGAAAAGTTTTTGAGTAATCAAGTAAATGTGCTTTTTTCCCCTACTGTTTACTTTCAGATTCAATGCTTGTTTTGAAATCATGCTATAAAGTCTCCCGTCTGGTAATGACAGTGCTTTGGCCACTGCAGGACAGGTTGGAACAGTTTGAAATAACATAATGGATGTGCTACTCCACTGATACAGCTGGATACCTTTTAACAAAAGCCTCTGCTTCCTTTAAAAAATAAAAGAAGGAGAGTTATTAATGATTTGGAAGGAATCCAAGTAAATTAAAAGGGGAATGTACAATTCCATTTAATAATATTTAAAAGAATCATGTCAAGGAGAAGGAAAAATTGCCAGCAGGTTAAAAAGGTAAAAGAGATTTCTAAAACAGCGCCATTAAAAATGTATTTTAAATTATTCCCTTTCTGTAAGATTACATCGTTGATGAACTAGTCATGGAAAAGTTTACATTTACTGAGCTGTTGTTGGTTTTTTACATCCCTTCTAATGCTAAGTCTGTGTTACTTTAATGCTTGGCTTATTGGAAAATCATACCAGTGACTCAATACTGAGTTAGACTTTACAATTACTAGCGTGCAGCCGTTTCTTACATGAGGCCTATTCCTACAGCTTGCTAAGTGCAATGAAAGTGCATTTGTATCTACTATTTAGAGTGTCTGTCTTTTCAGAGTCCGACTTCTCTGTGACCTTCCTATGTGCCTCCTTCTAGCTCAGTGAGTGCAGGCAGTTCCTCTTGAGAAGCAATTTTTCACATCTAACACAGAGGAGAAGGTAGGTTTATCTAGATTAGGAAAGAGATCCATGTTAGCTAAAATGTGTGAGCTAACCCTGACCTAACCTCAACCTTTTTTTGAATCCAGGGTTCCTCAACCCAAACTGGCACAATTTGCCCCTCTGTGTAGTCTGCAGAGCCACAGTTCTGACACCTTTAATGAGCCTAATTCACTACAAATATGTTATGTTTTCCATAGATAAGGAACAGGCATGTATTTTCAGTCCTGATAACTTTTATTTCAGATTCAAAGAAACAACAAATGAGGCCAGACCTTCAGGTGTAAATCGGCTTAGCTCTACTGATGTTGGCTTTCCTACCCTGACTTAGACCAGCTGAGGATCTGGGCCAGACTCTCCAGGAGAAAGTGTGACAGCTGCCAAGTGGCCCATACCCAGGACTGAATTGGGGACCTCCAAAGCTAAAAATGAGTCTCTCCCACAGTGTGAGCTGAAGATTCAGGCTCTTGAGAGGAGAGCTGTAACAAACATATATCAGCTGTGGATTGGGCACAGAGGGGGACACAAAACACACACTCACCAGTGGGTTACATACTTTGTCTGGACGGAGGACGCTTACCCGAAGATTCTGAGGCCCATAGCAGTTCTAATCTGAGGCCAGCCCTCACATACATGATGACCACCATCTTGAAGGATGCACCAGAGATTGAAACATGAGTATTTCCAGAGTAAGAAGCATGATCATCTACAGCTTGGGGTAGCTCTGGAGTTAGGAGGCTTTACCAGACTCACAATCTCTGTGGATTGCACACATTGAGGGAGGCATAACACCACCGGTCAATTACAAGAGCACAGTGTGTGTGACTCCCTCTGTAACAGCACCTATCTTGGTATCTGTAGTGGGGTGGCTGTCCCACTCCAAGGTAAAAGGGACTAAGAGCAGCTGAGGGAGGCTGGCGTGGTAGTTGGTCCCAGGTGTGCTTGGCTTAATCAGGCCATGGCTGGCCTGGATAAAAGGGCAGTGGGGCCAGGAGACAGAAGAGTCTCTCTCTAGCTTTGGAGAGAGATGGACCTAGCTGCCTGGAGGAGCAAAGGGTACCTTGGACAGAGCAGTGCTGGGGAAGGGCAAGAGGAGCTGGGGAGCTCCAGCCTGGTAACTCCCCAGGCTGAGGCCTTGATAAAGGCCTACACAGGTACTGGGGCTGGGATGTGCAGCCTGGGAATAGGCGGAGGCAGCTGGTCCAACCCCCTTGCCAGTGATGAATGGTCATTACAGACTGCAGTTTGCCCCAGTGAAAGAGGGCTAGATGATGACTGGCAGTAGTCACTGAGGCAAGGTGGGTATAGAGGGTTGGGGGTTCCCCTGGGAGGGGAGACCCAGAGTGTGGGGGTACTTCTGGGGCAGAACTCTGAGGTAAAGGGGCACCGGGGTCTGGGAGGGACATGGGGCCTGAGGCAGGCGAGACACCGCCCAGCAGAGGGCACTCCAGACCTGGACAAGAGCTAATTCTCAGACGACCAGCAAGAGGTGCCGCACTGGTGAGTCGTCACGCTGCTACACATGGTGGAGAATGCGGGCATAAGCGGTCACCCCTGATACAAGGGGCAGGGCAAGGACTATGGGACTATTGCCCGCATCCGAGAGTTGAGAAACTGAAGGTGGAGAAAATGGTGATGGACTGGTACTGGAGGGCCTGTGTGGCCCGGCTCACTGAGCAGCAAGCGGGACTGCTTCAGCTGCTGTGGGGGAGGGAACTTGGACCTCATCGGGAGCCAGGTACATGGGGCTGGAGGCCGGGGCTGGGCCCTAAAAGCTGTTTTGCCTGTGAGTGACCGGGACACTCCCAAAGGGAGTGCCCCTACTGGGATGGAGCAAGGAGGCCCCACCCAGAAAACACACCCCCTGTGAGGTCAACAGGGGGGCTATGAACTTGTTGGGCCTGTAAGGAGCCCTGGCACATAAGGAGGAAGTGCCCTCAGGGGACTTGCAGGGCTCAGGCTAGCCCTGAAGGAAGGGCTAAGCCAGGAAGAGAGAGGGCCATGGTCAAGGGAAGGCACAAGAGGTGCTTCCAGTGCCACAATGAGGGCCATATAAAAAGGCACTGCCCCCTAAGAAAAAGGGGGAGTGCCAACCAACAGGCCCAGTCTAAGCCTGACCAGGGTGGTGGACAGGAAAGGCTGGAGCCCCACATGGGAGACTGTCTGGGGCAGAGGGGCCCCAGATAGATAAGGGAACCCACGCGAGAGCTGAGAGCACTACGGTGGGGACCCAAATGCTAGAAGAGGGAACCAGGCTGCTCCAGAGAATGGAGAGCCTGCAACAGGAGAGGGACCTCCTGTGGGCCCAGCTGAGAGGGAAGCTGGAGAGATAGAGCTTCCCCCCCCCCCCCCCCCCGTATGGTCTTAAGGGGGAGAATGTGTAGTGGGGCAGCTGCCCCACTCCAAGGTAAAAGGGATTAAGAACAGCTGAGGGAGGCTGGCGAGGTACTTGGTCCCAGGTGTGGCTGGCTTAATCAGGCCACGGCTGGCCTGGATAACAGGGCTGTGGGGCCAGGAGACAGAAGAGTCTCTCTCTAGCTTTGGAGAGAGAGAGACCTTGCTGCCTGAAGGAGCAAAGGGTACCTTGGACAGAGCAGTGCTGGGGAAGGGCAAGAGAAGCTGGGGAGCTCCAGCCTAGCAACTCCCCAGGCTGAGGCCTTGATAAAGGCCTACACAGGTACTGGGGCTGGAAGGTACAGCCCGGGAATAGGCAGAGGCATCTGGTCCAACCCCCTTGCCAGTGATGAGTGGCCATTACAGACTGCAGTTTGCCCCAGTGAAAGGGGGCTAGATGATGACTGGCAGTAGTCACTGAGGCAAGGTGAGTGTAGAGGGTTGGGGGGTTCCTCTTGGAGGGGAGACCCAGAGTGTAGGGGTACTGCTGGGGCAGAACCCCGAGGTAAAGGGGCACCGTGGTCTGGGAGGGACATGGGGCCTGAGGCAGGCAAGACACCAGCCAGCAAAAGACACTCCGGACCTGGACAAGAGCTAATTCCCAGACAACCAGCAAGAGGCGCTGCACTGGTGAGTCATCACGCTGCTACAGTATCAAACAAAGGAAGGAGTGGCTCTGTAGATAAGCTATCTCCCCAATTTATCCTAAAGGATGGAGGAAAGAGCCTTATAGTTATGTACCTACATAGACCACAAAATGTGAAAGAAAAAACACGATTTGTGTGACACAAGAGAATACACAGGAATCAAATGACCCAAAGAAGAGCTCTGTGTAAGCTCAAAAGCTTGTCTCTCTCACCCAACAGAGGTTGGTCCACCCACAGTGTGTATCTAAGAATCAAAAGTGTCATTTGAGAAGCAGAGCTTCTGACGAAAATTGGCTCCTGAGCTCTGATAATTCCCAAAGGAAGAAAGAGACACATTTCTCTTCAGACAAATTCCCAGCAGCAGAAAGCAAGGACATCACACATTTTACATAATAGAAAACTGAACTGAGCCCAAAAATAATAAATGAATGAAGACTTTCTGTGTGTGGATGTTTTTTCCCCTTGTTATCTAGTTCACAGGGCTTAAAAGAAAAAAATAATAAAATGTATTTTGATGCTGTTTCCCAGATGTCATGTTTTTCCATTTGTCTTTTAAAACAAGATGAGCTTGTCTTATAGCTTCAACATAGAACCTTGTCCAGTATCAAACAGGAACAAAGTTCATGCATCAGCTTGTTCTATACATGATCCCAGTGCAAGCATGTGACTAGAGATGAGGGTGTAGACATAATGAACAGTTGGTGAATGAAATGCTGTCTTTGGTTGAAAATTTGAGATGGTTCTCATGACATCCGAAGCAGTTGGTCCATCACTTGTGCAGTCCAGCTGGGAGTCTGATAGATGCGCTGCAAAGTGAATATAGCCAAATGTAGGGCTCCATTGCTGCTAGTGGTCAGGATGGGAGGATATTTATCAGAGATGGTTTTACAATAAATCAAGCCATGTAAAAACACACAGGTTCCTTTTGGCCCAAATTGCAGAATTTTTGGTGAACAGAGGACTAAAATAAGAATTCTATATTGTTACATAGAGAGACAAGGTGGGTGAGGTAATATCTTTTATTGGACCAACTTCTGTTGGTGAGAGAGACAAGCTTTTAAGCTCACACAGAGCTCTTCTTCAAGTGTCAGCTCTGTGTAAGCTCAATAGCTTGTCTCTCTCACCAACAGAAGTTGGTCCAATAAAAGATATTACCTCACCCACCTTGTCTCTCTAATATCCTGGGACCAATGTGGCTACAATAATGCTGCATACATATTGTGACACATGCAGTTTGGGAGAAAGAATATGTGATAGAAAAGATTTAATTTAGATAGGTAGATAAAATATATTACATGAGACCTGGACTGAGTGTTGACACTTTAAAGATCACAATTAATCTCTTTCAGAATGTGCACCGTTGAAAGGATGGGTCCTGTCCTCTGCTGCACTGAGAGAACAGAAATCATCAAAAGTCATGCCAGGAGCAGAGCATGATCTCTTTCTTATGCTGGCCACACTTCTCCAAGGAGGCAGAGCATGTCCGCTAAAGGGTGTGTCAACCCTGAATGATTAGAACCAGCTAATGGAGAGCTCTTGTTGCCTCAGTTCAAAAGAAAAGCCAAGTGCTCCCTCCCAGACATTCCACCAGCTGTAGGATATTTCGTTCAAAAAACATGTGGCCAGGACTTTTGCTTAAGTCATCAATGCAACACTGGTCCTGAATTTCTCATTCAGTTTAGCGTCCTCTAACCCAGTAATGTTAGGTACTCTGACTGAAATATTAGCTGACGGGGTTTAAATTAGACTCACATGCTTTATTAACACTCTTCATCTCTGCTTTGGTCTGTGACAAATCCATATCACCAGGTACATTATGTATATTTACTAAATATGCTCCATCCTTTTCTCAGAAAATGAGGGATGAATGAACAAACTGGTGTGGTTTGAAGCGTTTTATTTTTCAGTATCACTAGCCTGTCATTTTGGAGAGTTCATTTTCACACAAATCAAATGTCAAGCAGACATGGTAAAACTGTTCTCACTGCTACAAAAGAGGCAATCTGCCAACTTGTAAGGACTAAATATCCATTCCTCTGGGGCAAATGGAAATGGTCATTATAAGACAATATTTATTTATAAACACGCTTGGCCTCTGTCAATTGGGTTAGAATATATAGAGGGTTGGAGTATATTAGGAAGATAAAGCTTTCCCATGACCTATATGGGGACTCTGCATAGTGACCACAGATGTTCTGTATTAGAAAAGCTGGAAAATTTATGTCAATGACCATGAAAACATCAGTTTGAAAATAAGTAAATAAATAAATAAAGGGGTCACCAGCAAAGACAAAGTTAAGACCTCTGGAAAATGGATTTGTCAGGATATTTATGTTTAAATTTTCTACTCTCCTGTTTAATTTTTTTTTAAATAGGAGAACAAATTCTGGCCTCAATTACATTAGCGTGTATCCTGAATAACTCCAGTAAAGTTAACAGTTACTCAAGATTTATACCAGCATAACTCAGAGGAGAATCCATGTCACTAACTTTCTAACCATCCATTTCCGGTACTCAAGATGATCAACACAGTGCAGTTTATTCTCCCATGCAGCACAACGAGATTTATAAAGGTAACTCCTATTAATGCTAATGGGGAATTATGTTCATTCTTCCCATCCTCATTCCATTCCACACAAAGGTGGGAGAAAAGGCTCTACAGCTTTTCATTATAAACAATCAAACCCTGTTCTGCTGCATAACTGACATTATTTTTTTTAACCAAGGCAGAAGAAGTAGCGCAGTTTTAAAATGGGCACCCAGGAAAAGTTATCCAAAAGTGCAATGATACCAGACTTTATCTCTATTTATCAAGGGCTAGATCCTCAGCTGGTATAAAATGGTGTAGGTCCACTTAAGTCAATGGGCTATGCCAGTTTACACCCACTGAGGCTCTGACCTTAAATAGCATGCAGACTGTGACATTAAAATTAAATTCGTTCTAGTTTAATACTTTGTACCAGTCCTCAAACCCAGTTGAACTAAGCCTTGGATGAGACATTTGATATATCCTAGAACCTCAAACCAGGCTTATGAAAGTCTGTGAAGATAGTCTGAGATTGTTTGCACAGCTGCAAACCCAACAAACAACCAGTTTCTATTAGCTGGCCTCCCTCAGTCTCTCAACAGCACCCTTTTCCTCCAGCATGGCCTGGGACCTCTCCATTATCTCACAATTGTCTTCCTCCCTTCCACTCCCTCATGGGGCCATTTGGCCCCATTTCCTGTCTACTCTAGTTTCTCTGGAGGTGCTGGAAGACTGCCTCTCAATAGAGTCTCCAGGAAGCCACCTGGTAGGGATCCTGCCTCCTCCAGTTTTTAAAGGGTATTCTGATTTCAAGCTGTGCCAGCCCCCTCAGTCATGGAGCAGAAAACTGGAAAATATTCCTGTTTCTTCCACCAATTGGTTCTATTAAGCTAGGATTGAAAGAAGCCTATAATCCTTAGAGTGGGGACCAGAAATCACCCCGAATGAGGAGACATCTCTCCCTAGTGCAATTTTGGTATGGAACACTTACAGCTCTTTAAGGATTCTCATAAATTCATAGACTTTAAGGCCAGAAGCCATCATCATCACCTAGTTTGACCTCCTGCACATCACAGGCACTTCAGGGACTTTTCTTGGTCACAAGACACCAGTACCATCAAGCATTCCTGTTGCACCATTGGGGGTTTCTGGAATTTCCTACACCTAGAAGACCCTGTAAAGATTCAGGACTCTAGAAGGCACTACGGATGGGGGAAGGCAACAGAGTTCCTCCCAGGTAGACCCCTGAAAACCCTGATGGAGAGAGAGAGCAGTCATCCTATTCCTCCCAAACCTGGGGAAGGTGACAGACCGGAAAACAAAGGTGACAGAGCTGCCTGAAATTTCTTTGAACATTGAAATTTTTGACCCCACAAATTAATAACAAATATTTATTTATTTTTCACCATTTTTCTCTTCCCATAGGTGAGCTGTAAAGAATGCAGCTTCATTCTCAGAGTCCAGGCTAAATTTGCATAGATGGCAATTATTAAAGAACGGCATCCTTTGAGCCTCTTTGACACTGAGAGACAAACTACATGATGCCATTTTACAGAACCATTCCTTGTAACCTACACTTCAACTTCTTATCCAGGATTTTTACAATTATAGCTGGCAAGAAACAGATTACTTGGAGCATCTTTAACCCTAATGTCTAGGAGAGCTTGAGCAGTTCCCACAAGCCCTCATCTGGAGTAAATGGGTGTTGTTTCATTGACATCAATGAAGCTACATTGATTTATGCCAACTGAGAATTTGGCCCCTTGATTTTTGACAAGGACCTTAACAAAGGAAAATGAAATTAGATCTATTCTCATCTGCTACTTGCCTGGATGGTGCAAAATCAGATGCTTTGCACCTCGATAACACCTCTCATTTGAGTTTCACATTACAAACACTCATTAATTGAGCCTCTTATCAGCACTGTGAGCATTATAGTAGATAAGTATTATTTTATTATTCCTTGAGCCCTACTTGACCCACCCTCCTCTCATCATGGCCAAGCAAGTTATATCCATCTCAAATTCCTTCAGCAAATTATCTCAGAGGTAAAAGTACTTCTCTTAGGGAAGAGGAGAATCCTCAAACACTCTGTTTCCCTTTTTGACTCACAGCTCTTATTTGCTTCCAGAAATATCGGTCCTGAACTTTTCTTCTCTTTCACATCTCCTGTCTTTAAAACTGTCCCTCATCCCCTCTTTAATGGAGACTGTGAATCCCAGTACCTTAACTCCACCTGGGCTGAAATCTTCATCCACACCTCCATCACCTCAGGCACTCTGACACGACAATGATGGACACCAGTATAAGCACCTAGATAAACATATGTAATCATTGTAACTCTCTTTGCTTTGGGTTTTTTTCTTTTATTGCCACTCCCTATACCTGCATCATCATCTCTCAACTCGTGCACCAGTGCACTTCATTCTCCTTGAAACTACCAGCCATGTTTCCACCACTACTCTCTGGTCTGATGCGATCCACATCAGACAATGTTTTATGGTCTCGTAAGTGCAGGTTTGGGACCCAACAGATGCTCAATGTCTTTTTTCTTCTTCTGAAGTAAGATTCTAAGTCTGAGGCCTGGTCTACACTATGAGTTTAGGTTGACTTTAGCCGCGTTAAATCGAATTAAGCCTGGACACGTTCACACGACGAAGCCCTTTCTTTCGACTTAAAGGGCCCTTTAAACCGGTTTCTTTACTCCACCTCCGACGAGGGGATTAGCGATAAAATCGGCCTTAGGGGGTCGGAATTGGGTTAGTGTGGACGGAATTCGACGTTATTGGCCTCCGGGAGCTATCCCACAGTGCTTCATTGTGACCGCTCTGGACAGCACTCTCAACTCAGATGCACTGGCCAGGTAGACAGGAAAAGCCCCGCGAACGTTTGAATTTCATTTCCTGTTTGCTCAGCGTGGAGAGCACAGGTGACCACGCAGAGCTCATCAGCACAGGTAACCGTGATGGAGTCCCAGGATCGCAAAAGAGCTCCAGCATGGACAGAACGGGAGGTACGGGATCTGCTCGCCATATGGGGAGATGAATCAGTGCTGGCTGAACTCCGAAGCAGTAAACGAAATGGCAAAATATTAGAAAAGGTCTCCAAGGCCATGAAGGATAGAGGCCATAACAGGGACGCACAGCAGTGCCGCGTGAAAATTAAGGAGCTAAAGCAAGCCTACCACAAAGCCAGAGAAGCAAACGGAAGGTCCGGGGCTGAGCCGCAAACATGCCGCTTCTACGCGGAGCTGCATGCCATTCTAGGGGGTGCAGCCACCACTACCCCAACTGTGTGCTATGAGTCCCTCACTGGAGAAACACACAGGGAAGCGGGTTCGGGGTACGAGGAAGATGAGGATGAAGATAATGTAAATAGCTCACAGCAGCAAGGAAGCGGAGAAACCGGTTTCCCCAACAGCCAGGATATGTTTATCACCCTGGACCTGGAACCAGTAACCCCCAAACTCACCCAAGACCCTGGGGGAACACAGGGGACCTCTGGTGAGTGTACCTTTGTAAATATTACACATGGTTTAAAAGCAAGCATGTTTAATGATTAACGATTAGTTTGCCCTGGCAATCGCGGCCAGTACAGCTACTGGAAAAGTCTGTTAACGTGTATGGGGATGGAGCGGAAATCCTCCAGGGACATCTCCAGAAAGCTCTCCTTCATGTACTCCCAAAGCCTTTGCAAAAGGTTTCTGGGGAGGGCTGCCTTATCCCGTCCGCCATGGTAGGACACTTTACCACGCCAGGCCAGTAGCACGTAGTCTGGAATCATTGCATAACAAAGCATGGCAGCATATGGTCCCGGTGTTTGCTGGCATGCAGACAGCATCCATTCCTTATCGCTCTTTGTTATCCTCAGGAGAGTGATATCATTCACGATCACCTGGTTGAAATGGGGCAATTTTATTAAGGGGACATTCAGAGGTGCCCCTTCCTGCTCTGCTGAACAGAAATATTCCCCGCTGTTAGCCACGCGGTGGGGGGGAGGGGTGAAGTGATCATCCCAGAGAATTGGGTGTGTGGGGGAGGGGAATTAGTTGGGTTTGTGCTGCATGTTAACCCTGAAACCGCAGCCCCTCCTTTTACATTGCAAACCCATTTTAAATGGCCAACCCAACAGGTGCTTGGTATGGTTAATGAGAGCAGTACTGTTTGAAACCATCCCCACATGTTAAGAAGGTTAAAAAAGCCAAAAGACTGTGTCTTACCATGGCTGCCTGCAAGCTGAAATCTGTTGCCTGGCACTGCGTGAGTTATCTCTCACACCAAACCGGCAGGCCCTCAATATAAGAGGAAAAATGCGACCTTGTAACGAAAGCACATGTGCTGTGTAATGTGAACAGCAAAATTTAACGTGAAAGAGTGTACCCATTGTTCTCTAAAATGGGTCTTTTTTAACCACCTCTCCCTTCTCCTCCACCAGCTGCAAATCTTTCTCCTTCACAGAGGCTAGTGAAGATTCGAAAGCGAAAGCGAAGGACGCGTGATGAAATGTTTACAGAACTACAGATGTCCTCCCACGCTGACAGAGCACAGCAGAATGCGTGGAGGCAGTCAATGACTGATTATAGAAAAGCCCAATATGAGCGAGAGGAGAGGTGGCGTGCTGAATCGCGGGCTGAAGATGAGAGGTGGTGTCAGCTTGCACACAGAAGGCAAGAGTCGATGCTCCAGCTGCTGGAGCATCAAACTGATATGCTCCAGCGTATGGTTGAGCTGCAGGAAAGGCAGCAGGAGCAGAGACCGCCGCTATAGCCCCTGTGTAACCAACAGCCCTCCTCCCCAAGTCCCATTGCCTCCTCACCCAGACACCCAAGAACACGGTGGGGGGGCCTCCGGCCACCCAGTCACTCCACCCCAGATGATTTCCCGAGCAATAAGTGTTAAAGTTTTAAAGTTTTAAACTACAGTGTGTCCTTTTCCTTCCCTCCTCCCCCACCCATCCCGGGCTACCTTTGCAATTATCCCCCTAGTTGTGTGATGAATTAATAAAGAATGCATGAATGTGAAGTAACAATGACTTTATTGCCTCTGCAAGTGGTGCTTGAAGGGGGGAGGGTAGGGAAGGGGGGAATGGTTGGTTTACAGGGAAGTAGAGTTAACCGGGTGGGTGGGGGGGCGGAGATTTCATCAAGGAGAAACAAACAGAAGTTTCACACCGTAGCCTGGCCAGTCACAAAACTCGTTTTCAAAGCTTCTCTGATGCGCACCGCGCCATGCTGTGCTCCTCTAACCGCCCTGGTGTCTGGCTGCGCGTAATCAGCAGCCAGGCGATTTGCCTCAACCTCCCACCCCGCCATAAATGTCTCCCCCTTACTCTCACAGATATTGTGGAGCGCACAGCAAGCAGCAATAACAATGGGGATATTCTTTTCGCTAAGGTCTGAGCGAGTCAGTAAGCTGCGCCAGCGCGCTTTTAAACATCCAAATGCACATTCTACCACCATTCGGCACTTGCTCAGCCTGTAGTTGAACAGGTCCTGACTCCTGTCCAGGCTGCCTGTGTACGGCTTCATGAGCCATGGCATTAAGGGGTAGGCTGGGTCCCCAAGGATCACGATAGGCATTTCAACATCCCCAACGGTTATTTTCTGGTCCGGGAAGAAAGTCCCTTCCTCCAGCTTTCGAAACAGAACAGAGTGCCTGAAGACGCGAGCATCATGTACCCTTCCCGGCCAGCCCACGTTGATGTTGGTGAAACGTCCCTTGTGATCCACCAGGGCTTGCAGCAGCATTGAAAAGTACCCCTTGCGGTTTATGTACTCGGTGGCTTGGTGCTCCGGTGACAAGATAGGGATATGGGTTCCGTCTATCGCCCCACCACAGTTTGGGAATCCCATTGCAGCAAAGCCATCCACTATGGCCTGCACGTTTCCCAGAGTCACTACCCTTGATATCACCAGGTCTTTCATTGCCCTGGCAACTTGGATCACAGCAGCCCCCACAGTAGATTTGCCCACTCCAAATTGATTCCCGAGTGACCGGTAGCTGTCTGGCGTTGCAAGCTTCCACAGGGCTATCACCACTCGCTTCTCAACAGTGAGGTCTGCTCTCATCCTGGTATTCTGGCGCTTCAGGGCAGGGGAAAGCAAGTCACAAAGTTCCATGAAAGTGTCCTTACGCATGCGAAAGTTTCGCAGCCACTGGGAATCGTCCCACACCTGCAACACGATGCGGTCCCACCAGTCTGTGCTTGTTTCCCGGGCCCAGAATCGGCGTTCCACGGCATCAACCTGCCCCAGGAACACCATGATTTCCACATTGCTGGGGCCTGTGCCTTGTGAGAGGTCTATGTCCATGTCAATTTCCTCATCACTCTCGTGGCCGCGCTGCAATCGCCTCCTCGGCTGGTCCCGGTTTTGCTTTGGCATGTCCTGGCTCTGCATATACTCCAGGACAATGCGCGTGGTGTTCATAGTGCTCATAATTGCCGCGGTGATCTGAGCGGGCTCCATGATCCCAGTGCTAGCTATGGCGTCTGGTCTGAAAAAAGGCGCGAAACTAGTATCTGACGGACCAGGGGAAGGAGGGAGGGAAGGAGGAAGGGAGGGAGGGGCGAGTGACGACATGGCGTACAGGTACAGGGAATTAAAGTCAAGAAAGGTGGCTGTGCATCAGGGAGAAACACAAACAACTGTCACACAGAATGCCCCCCCCCCAAGATTGAACTCAAAAGCCTGGGTTTAGCAGGCCGTTGATTTGACGGAGGGAGGGGGGGAAGGAAATGAATACAGAACAAATCTATTTTTTACATCTTAAGACGACGGTGCAGCATGACTGATAGCCCTCGGCATTTTCTGGGTGCTTGGCAGCAAATACTGGGCGCTTGGCAGTTAGCCTTCAGGCCTATTGCACGATCTGCTGCTCAGGGAAGACTCTGCTAACGTGCAATGATCCAACAGGGCGCTTGGCAGAAAATGGCATACTACGACTGATAACCATCATCATCAAGACAGTTCCATAGGACTGAGCATGTCTGCCCAGGTGCCCATGATCGACAGCCTCTGCTGTACGACGAGGACGGTTACCAGTCGTAATAAACCATCTACTGCCAAAAGGCAAAAGGCAAGGGGCTGGTGCAATGCAGCCCCACGGCTGCCGGCACCCAGATCGCCAATGAAGGCTACCAGTCATGCTGCACCGTCTACCGCCAAAAGGCAGTTAGCTGCTGCTGCTGTGTAGCAATGCAGTCCCACGGCTGCCGGCACCCAGATGACATATGGTGACGGTGAGCTGAGCTGAGCGGGCTCCATGCTTGCCGTGGTATGTTGTCTGCACAGGTAACCCAGGTAAAAAGGCGTGAATCTATTGTCTGCTGTTGCTCTGATGGAGGGGGAGGGGCCTGACGACATGTACCCAGAACCCCCCGCGACACTGTTTTGCATCATTCGGGCATTGGGATCTCAACCCAGAATTCCAATGGGCGCCGGAGACTGCGGGAACTGTGGGATAGCTACCCATAGTGCAATGCTCCGGAAGTCGACGCTAGCCTCGGTACTGTGGACGCGGTCCGCCGACTAGAGCACTTAGAGCATTTTATGTGGGGACACACACAATCGGCTGTATAGAACCGATTTCTATAAAACCGGCTTCTATTAATTCGATCTAATTTCGTAGTGTAGACATACCCTGAGTAACACAAAGGAATGAGCTATTTTCACAGTGGAGTTATTCTTTCCAAGTTCTCAGCTGTCCCTGTAGGCCATGGGAGACCATTTCAGCACAAATGGGGACAAATATATTTTATTTATTGCATAGGCTTTCCTATCTGCTGCTCCTTAGCCACAAGTTCTTGACCCCTAAGCACAGACATATCATCTCTACATATGTGTGTTCTCCAAACAGTGGGTGACCTATCCCAGAAGCCAGATCAAGACCAAGTATTTCTCAAGACAAGTGGAGCCAGAAGGAAAAGATGTGTATCCTGTAATCTGTTGTGTTCACAGTGAATACTGTAGGTCTGTTTCCCTGTTTCCCACATGTCTTTGCTGCCTTTTTTTTTAAGCTAAACTAACATGCATTTCAACAGCTAGTTCCTTGAGAGCTTTAAAACACACTGAGATACAGGCTAACCCATTAACACCAGCACTGCTTTTCCAAAGGGACAAATTATAACTTGGCAGACAATGAACTTGTTTTATTCCTAGTGCTCCATGTGTTGAAGGAATCAATCTAGATGTGTGAGTGGGAAGAATTCACTAAATGACAACACAATGGCAGCTGCATGAATGAATCGGTTAAAAAACTACTTGTCCTTTACAGCAGAGAAGAAAGGGGGGGAAATCCTGCTTTCAGTAAGTTAAAGTTGGACACATTAACCATGAGAACAGCCAATTATTAAAGTTGGCCAGAGACACAAAGTTCACATTCTAAAGTTCAGGGGTGTTCAGACCCAGGCTTTTCGTTATAGCTGATTGTACAGATTAGGCCAGATGCTATATCTGGATCCAAACTTCCTCAGGTGTTTGGATTTCAGGGTTTTGGTTTGGACCCATCTCTACTATTATTAATACTGTTTATACTGTAGTAGCACCCAAAATGTGCTAGGTGCAGCAGACATATATAGGAAGAGACTGTTCTGTCCCTGAAGAACTTACAATGTAAACAGGCAAAGAAAGTTCTTTGTTCAGGTATGAAGCAAACTGAGGTGACTGCAGTCCTTGAAGAGAACATCAGTAGAGTAAGACAGGGAAATGTGGAGATTGTTCATTCCCCTTGTTTTTTCTTCCCCACTTGGTGCTTTTACTTACTTCCATTCTTGTCTCTGCTCCCACACCAGCTGGTGTTTTCTGTCCCCACTTCAGCATTTTTAATCCCCTCCTTTCGAGGTGTCGGGAGGATGGAGATGAATGATGGCTCAAGTACGGTGCAGTGTTGCTTCATACTAGATTCTGAAGACATCTCCTTACTGCCAGTACTCAGGACTTTGCTCTGCTGCTTTGTTCTCACATTGCAAAAGGGAGTGTCACACTTGCAGTCAGATCCATTGCTACACTCTTCAGACTCCCCCATGTTGCAATGAACATACACACAAACACAGGCCTGCTGATGAATTGCTAAGGGGCCAAGGCTCTTTAAGACCAGGACATCTGCACTAACTGTCTCCCAACTTCCCTCACCATGATTGTTCATCTCTTTCAGTCAAGTTAGCCACTACCTCAGAGTCACATAACCTGAGAGGATCCAAACACACACTCAGTGCAACTCCACATAGAGGGGAGCCTATGCTTTGGACATACTTCCTTCCATCCCAGTACTAATATTCCACAGGGAGTCCGCCGTGTTTGGGCTTTGGCAGCTGGACTCTTCTGGACTACCCTTTCTGCAGCCCGCAGAGCGGCTGGCAAAAATTAACACAGCCCAAGACTGTATTTCCTTGCATGCTTCCCCCACCATGCCATGAAACCCTGTATAGTGGATGCTCAAAGAGCAGTCATCATTGGTGGAATGCCATAGGAGCAATACTGTCCTGGAGCCAGCAGAACCCTATGGGCCTTGCAGTAGAGGAGAGATATCTGGTGTCTACACAAATGACCCCTGTCTCCTGCAGATCTCAGGGAATCTTTGAGCTAAGAAAGTAGAAATCTTGGTTTCTTCCATAGGGGTCAAAACACCAACAGAAAGATCCATAGGTAATGCCAAGTCCCCTGATCTGGTTTACTCATGCCTCGGGGAAAATGGGGCTCTTAGTTTTGAACTTAATGTTGGACATGTTGGACTCAAATGTACCTAAAATATAAAGTGAAACTCAAAAATTCAAAATCTATGTGAACTAAAGCCATTGGAAATGTTTGTCAGAAGGAAAGATGGGCTTGAAATATAGAGTTCAGATCCAGATTTGAATCCAGATCTCCCCAAAGTTGGTACAATAGGATATAATGCCCTAGTTTGAGTCCACTACAGAGATACATCCAAGCCACAATGTTCAGATATGAGTCTGGGATTCAAATCTCACGTTCCAATCTGGGGCCCAGATCTAGTTGCAGCCCATGTGAACCAAAAAGGTATGTTTCATGTAGATCTAATTCTTAGCTCAACTGAACTGATTGTTTGAGCCTTTGAGGTGAACCTATCTCTGTATACCAACTGTAAAAAGAAAATGAACCCTCAGTGGCCGGGTCATTTTTAAGGCAACTGGTTAAAGTGACCAGATATAATTACATCATTCTGTCATCAAAACATAGCAATAAATTACTGTTGTTTCTTTATTATGATCCTAATGGGAATATATCACAATGCTGTGGTTGGATCAGGACAGTTTAACTCTGATAAAGTTGTGGTTCGTCCCTTAAACCTTTCTCTTTGTTTATTTGTTTCCTTTTTTGTTTGCTTGTTTTGGCCTTTTGAATTTCTAAGCTGGGTTCTTTAATTGCTCCCTCTTAGCTGGGAGCCAATGATCATTTTTAAAAAAAGAACAAATAATGGGCTGAGAACTAGGACTCTTTGTTGTATTCTGTTCTGAGGATGATCAGTCCAAATCTGGGTCATTTTTTATGACTACTCCTGGTACTAGCTGCATAAAGCCAATTGGTATTTGGAACGGAATATGTTTTGAGTACAAGACAAACATAATTCAGCAGAAAGGGTTTGAGAGAAACAACTTCTTACATGCGGTCATACTAGAAATACCCTACATCATGTGAAAGGCCGTCTTGCTGTATTTTGCATTACAAAGCATTGCACAATCTTTTGTTCTCCCGTTTGTTTAAAGAGCTGCAAAGACAGAGAGAACTTAAGAGAAAACACAGTTCTCAGTCTTTTTAGGAGCAGGGCTAATCATTCCCAAAAAGAGATAAGGTTGCTAAGTGCAGTTCAAAAGAAGGCGTGCTGTTAAAACACAGCCATAAAAAAAACCCCAAACGTTAAAGACTCATGGACTCACAAGTTAAAGTTACATAAATAGTTCCGACACTAACCTTAACACCCAATTCGTACACACACAGGCCATTAATCAAGAACAGGTTTCAGAGTGGTAGCCAGTAGTCTGTATCAGCAAAAATAATGAGGAGTCATGCATCTGATGAAGTGAGTTTTAGCCCACAAAAGCTTACGTCCAAATAAATTGGTTAGTCTCTAAGGCAGGGGTGGGTAAACTTTTTGGCCCGAGGGCTACATCTGGATGGGGAAATTGCATGCAGGGCCATGAATGTAGGGCTGGGGCAGGGGGTTGAGGTGCGGGAGGGAGTGTGGGGTATGGGAGAGGGTGCAGGGTGCAGGAGGGGGCTCAGGGCAGGGGGTTGGGGTACAGGAGGGGTGTGGAGTGCGGGAGGGGGCTCAGGGCAGGGGGTTGGGGTGCGGGGTGCAGGAGGGGTTCAAAGTGCAGGCTCCGGCCCGTTGCTGCTTACCTTGAGCAGCTCCAGGGTGGCAGCATTCCGCAGCGGGGCTAAGGCAGTCTCCCTGCCTGCCCTGGCCCCGCACTGCTCCCAGAAGCGGCCAGCACCACGTCCCTGGGGGTGGGGAAGATGGCTCCCCGCGCTGCCCTCGCCTGCGGGTACCTCCCCCGAAGCTTCCATTGGCAGCAGTTCCCTGTTCCCGGACACTGGAAGCTGCGGGGGGCAGGGCCTGCAGGCGAGGGCAGCACACGGAGCCCTTTGCCCCCTCCCCCAGGGACCTGAGGGACATGTTGCTGGCCGCTTCTGGGAGTAGCGCGGGGCCAGGGCAGGCAGGGAGCCTGCCTTAGCCCCGCAGTGCCACGGGGGTGGCAATCCCATGGGCTGGATCCAAAGCCCTGACGGGCCGGATAGAGCCCGCGGGCCGTAGTTTGCCCACCCCTGCTCTAAGGTGCCACAAGGACTCCTCGTTGTTTTATTCAGGAACAGTTCTCCCAGCAAGTGCCAGGAGGACTGCTTGGGAGTATTTTGGACAGTGTTTCAGTGAATGCTTGTTGCTGGTAAGACTATTTCCTGGGGTTGTCTAGGTGTTGAGTTATGGAGTGTGATTGCTTGAGGGATTCCTGTGGGATGTTCCAGACAGTACTGGGGAATTACTGATAAGATGTGTTGACAATGAGCCAAATCCCGAGTTTTGACATTATCTTTAGTCAGAAAAATTCCCACTGACTTGAAGAACGTGAGCGGGGGGGGGGGGGGGGGAGGGAGAGCAGGAATGTGAGCTGGGATCTTGCCTAGTATCAGGGACATTGCTTGGACAGAAACTGGTGAGGTGGGGAGTCAGAGGTAGCTTCTTTGGAGCAGCCCAGTGGAGGAAAGAGGCTGCTGTAAAAGGCTGTGTCTTCCATAGTTCCTGCATCAGAAGAATCTTCCCACAGCTGGATCTCAGGCTTTTAAGCTACTCCAGCCCTTTTTCCCAGCATAAAGGAGCCAGAGAAGTGATCTCATTCTTTTGTGCTGGTAGAAGAAAAACAAAGCTGCCCTAAAACCTCAGAAGACATGGATCAATAATTCTTCCATCTAAAAATTTTGAAGTGAGGGTCAACATAAGCCCTATCAAGGAAAATCAGTTGCAAATATAGCCATAGTGTCACAGTCTGCACCTCCATAAAAAAAGGTTTTTCTGTATACACATAAAACTTGAATGAATCCACTAAAAGGTACTTCTCCTCTTGAGAAGGTCAACAATTTAGACTCATTAGCGTGTTTTGGCCAAGCCATTTTTGAGAAACATGATTCCTAAAGAACAAATGTTGGAAAAAGACTTTCAAAAAGTGCAGGTCGGTAGTATTTTGGAAGCAGCATGTCTTTAGAATTCCTTGTGTGACCACTTCCAAACTTCTCGGGGGGGAGGGAAGGGGACGGAAGAGGGGGAAATGTATGCTAGGGTAAGATGTGGCAAGTGAAATTTCAGGGGAAAAGATTTAATGGAAAAAATGGAAGGATAGTTTCAACCTTAGGCTTCAATCCTGCAACTTGAAATCAGTGGGGATCCATGTAGGCACAGCAGCCTACCTGCACACAATACGTTGCAGGAGTGGGGCCTGAGTTGCAGGACAAGTTTTCATCCATTAAATTCCTGTTTCTTTAGATATAAATATTAGATCCGAAATATACAAATAAACATCAGCCTCAGTTCATGCCCCTATCGATAATTCTTTGAAAGATCTGTAGTTATTTCAGGAAAGTGTGTTAGACTGTGTTGATGGAAAATGATCATGACCTGCTATTTATCATAGATTTTAAGGCCAGAAGAGACCACTAAATAATCTGCACTGAGCCCAATAACTTGTGTCTGACTGAAGCATTTCTTCCAGAAAGGCATCCAGGTTTGATTTGAAGACTCCAAGAAATTGACCTTTTTTTTTTTAAATCATTTACTTGCTGTGAGTTTCACCATTGCCTGAGCAGTCATGAGCTTTGAGTAAGAAAAATAATGGGAGATAATATATTTTGTAATAAATCCATAGTCATCTAAGACTTCATAGGGCTACCTAAAAATGCAAATGACCCTGCCACTTGACCAAAGGAGAATCTCCAGTAGCTGTTTGCAGTGTAGGAAATACATTTGAGGAGTTCTGATTTTGTCCACTAGGGGGCAGTAGCATCCCCCCAAACCACTGTCAATACATTATAGTATTAAAAATAGTGAAAAGAAAGATAAAAGATAAGTAATAATAATACTTGAATTCCAGATGAAGTGCATGCTACAGAGTTCTTAAACTGCAGGATAGGAATATAAAGCTGCAATGAGTGAGAGGAAGGTCCTTAGACAGCAGAGAGGAAAAGTGGATACAAAGGTCCTGAAAAATGCTTATTTTTGATTTCCCCATATAGATTTAGCTATATATGGTTGGTATCTTGTTCATATATTCATAATTACAAAGAGGTCAGCAAATTTCAAAGGAAGCTCCAAGCTATGCAGAAGTGTTAATTAACCACCCTCTAATGGGATTATAAGAAAACAACAACCCAAAATCTCACAAGCTAAGATTTGTTTAGATCTTTTTTATAACAGGTCAGTATTGCAGTATTAATGCCACCTCAGCAAGCTACATCATTATCAGGGATAAAATAATAACTAAACCACTAAACCATTTCTTTGTGATGCCTACAATAAACCGGCCACCTGATAATGGGTACATTATGTACAAGTGGGTAAAGTTGATGCACTTGCATCTGATGAAGTGGGCATTCACCCACGAAAGCTTATGCTCCAATACTTCTGTTAGTCTTAAAGGTGCCACAGGACCCTCTGTTGCTTTTTACAGATTCAGACTAACACGGCTACCCCTCTGATACTTGATGTATATTGATTTTTTTCTTTTTTAAAAGATATTTAATGTATAAAGTTATTGGTCCAGATCCTCAGCTAGTGTAAATTGGCTTAGCTCCATTGAAGTCAATGGAGTGACACCAAATTACACCAGCTAAGGATCTAGCCCATTCATGTAGTTTGATAGTATTCCTCTAACACCACCCCTTCCTTCATATATTGCATGTCCTGAGGTGAAAAAACATAGAAGACTAATGCTTATATCACCACCCTTACTATGTTGGTTGTATGTTGTATCCCATTCCCCCTTCCATTCATTTCTTTTTGTCTCTTTGTGAGCGTAAGCTATTTGAGGCAGTGAGTGTTCTTATTACATATTGAGCCTAGCATCATGTACTACGTAATGATTATGGTTCAGATCTTTGAGTACAACAGCAATCAAAATAAATAATAATAATATTCTCATGTAAAGCTGATGACTTCCTTAAAGCAATAATTTATAGAGCAGGGCATGAATTTTCTCCCATCCCATGAAAAATGTTGGTGTTTCATCAACAAAAGAAAGGGGAGGGAAGAGTCAAAAGCAATTTTTTGACAAAAAAAAATTGGTGAAGCTATTTTTTCCTATGAACATTTTTTGACCAAAACTCCAATAAATAAATAAATAATAATAATAATACAATTTGAAATAGAATAATAAAGAGGGTAAAAGGAGAGGGAGACATTATTGTTTGTTTAACTGATGATCACACGCATTAGTAGCAATTTTAAGAATGGGAAAAAAGAAAATTATTTTACTACATGCAGCACATAGTCAGTCTCTATGGGCTGCTAGTTCTTTGCTAAAACAATGAGGAGTCCTTGTGGCACCTTAGAGACTAACACATTTATTTGGGCATAAGCTTTTGTGGGCTAAACCCCACTTCATCAGATGCATGGAGTGAAAAATACAGTATGCAGTATATATATTACAGCACATGAAAAGATGGGAGTTGCCTTACCAAGTGGGGGGCATCAGTGCTAATGAAGCAAATTCAATTAAGGTGGAAGTGGCCTATTCTCAACAGTTGACAAGAAGGGGTGAATATCAACAGAGGGAAAATTACGTTTGTAGTGCTAACAGGGTCAATGCAATCAAGGTGGACCTCGCCCATTCCCAACAGTTGACAAGAAGGTGTGAGTATCAACAGAGGGGAAATTACTTTTTGTAGTGACCCAGCCACTCCCAGTCTTTATTCAGGCCTAATTTGATGGTGTTCAGTTTGCAAATTAATTTTGGTAACCCTCAGTAGGTTCAGAGGGTAATGGCCTCTAGAATGTGGTGTCAGAGAGTTGCCTAGCAATCTCTCATTCATATTCCGACCTATTCATGATGACGACAGCACCTCCTTTGTCAGCCTTTTTGATGATAATGTCAGAGTTGTTTCTGAGGCTGTGGATGGCGTTGTGTTCTGCACGGCTGAGGTTACGGGGCAAGTGATGCTGCTTTAGTTCTTTGCTGTCTTTCTGCCTGCAGAACTCCCACTGAGTTCCATGAGCGTTCCATGCACACCTGCAGCATCTGAAGGTGATGCCTTAGGAGAGTATCATATAGTAGTTCTGGGAATTCAGGTAGAACGTAAGTACTTGGTCCAGATCTCACAAGTCACAATATAGGGTAATCAGTTTCCTCACCAAACTAAGTGTCAGCTAAATGCATTCATTAAAGGTGAATTTAAATATTTTTCTTCTTGTGGTTTACCTGCGAAGACCTGAGTCCAGTGTTCTGAGTTCCTTTTATGTCACCAAGGGCCAGATTTTTTAAAATGTATTTAGGTGCCTAAAGATTAAGAAAGGCACCTAATGGATTTTCAAAAGCCCCTAGGTACCTATGTCCCAAATCAATGGGAATTAGGCACCTAGGGACTTTTGAAAAATCCCAGTGGGCAACTATCTGCATTTTTAGGCACCTAAATACCTTTTAAAATGTGTCCCTATGAGTTTTGCTTGAATAGGAAGTGTGGGGAGAGGCTCCCTATTGCATCTCCACAGCCCATCTACTGTTAGGCTTGTGGAGATGGTATTTACTTGCCTAAACTGTTACATCTATTAACCACTGTCTTGTCATAACTCAATTATTGTTGAGCAAAGACAAAATGAAAGATATTTTGCAGGTGAAAGGGATGAAAAATCAGCAAACTTCCTCACATTTTTTTATTAGCTGTGGTGCAAACGTTTGCAGGGGGAAATGTTTAATACAACCGTCAGATAATAATTTTTTTTTTCTGAAGTGAGTGTTTATGCAAAGGAAATGAGACCTTCCAGTAAGTTTGCTTTGACATTATTAGGAGATATTTTACGGCAGACATTTACACTGGGCTGAATTCCTGCGGCATCCTGTAAATGCATTTGACACAGCATTTCAGCCCCGGCTGCCAAACGATGAAAGTGCACTTTGTACAGACACCTTATCAATTTTTTTGTGATGGCTGCGTAGTGCAATTACATTTCCATCATTTGGAAGGCTGGCTAGACCTCCCTGCTGAGCCGTTACTCTTAACAGAGCTTTAACTTTGAGGGCTACTTCAGAGATTTCTGCAAAAATAGATCACAAAGAATGCATTGGAGCCTAAGAGTTTAAAGATAATCTTCACGTGATTTACAGTTTCTTGACTTTCTTTGGGACGAACTTATTAATCATAAGGATTAAATGAACTACTGTATTATGGTTTCTCGGTGCAAAGCAGTGATTGATTTGCACAGCTGGTCTTAGTCATGACTCTTAGGCCAGGCCTACACTACAGGGACTATAGTGACATGACTATGGCACTGGAACTATGCTGGCATAACCCCATGATGTAGGTGCAGCCTTCAGCAACTGAAGGGGTTTTTCCATCACTCTAGGAACTCCATCTCCCCAAGCGATGGTAGCTAGGCTGAAAGCAGCATTCTTCTGTTGACATAGCTGCGTCTACACGGAGGTAACCGTTTAGGTCAGGATTGTTATGGCACTCAGGGGTGTGTATTTTTCATACCTAGTCTGAGCGCTGTAGTTATGCTGACCTAAGTTTTAAGTGTAGACTAGGCCTTAATTACACCACCTCCTCCATTGTATTTGTAAGTGCACTAAATAAGGTGCTTTGAAAATCCAGGGCCTGATTCATCAGTGCCTTATTTCAGCTTTACACCAGTGGCTCAGATGTTCATGTCTCACCCCTGAACCTGCCTTGGCACTGCTTTTCTCCAGTTTTATTGTGCCACCATTGATTTCATTGGAATGACACTGGAGGAAAATGGCAGGAAATTAACGGAGAGTCAGGTACATGATCGGGGAGCAAACATTTGAGTAGATAAGCATGCTTCTAACCCAGGATCTATGTTTACTTGATAGTTAGTCTTTATTGCAGACCAGCTGCACCTGATAAATTTTTAAATTGGACAATCACTGCTCACACAGGAATATAAAATACACACAATTAAGATAATTAATTGCATCTGGCCTCTGGCTATAAATATACAGGACACAGCACAATTATGACCACAAATTGAAAAAAACCTTAATTTTAAAAATGTATTCAGAGTATAAAATACTTTCCTCTACGAACGGTATTTCATTTGATACTGTATAATACAACAACAAGGAGTCCGGTGGCACTTTAAAAACTAACAGATTTATTTGGGCATAAGCTTTTGTAGGTTAAAAAACCCACTTCTTCAGATAATACATAGATACGCATAATACAACATTATTTTATATAGCGTCTCTTCCAAACTGAGCCCCCACAGACTTCACCAATTAAAAATCAAAGGACAGTAGAAATAATAGCAATAAGAGCAATATTAAAATGAGAGGGAAATTATAAAATGTAGCCCAAGAAGGATAATATATATTTCCCGAGACATTGATACACCAAAGGCTCCCCATAGCACCGATGCACAATTTGAATGTGCACGCAATCGTACTTTTCATGTGAAAATAAAACACAATAATAAAATAATACATTTTACCATCGCACGTTTCCTACAGAGATTATGGGCTACATCTTCATCTAGGATAAACTGGTTTAACTCCACTGCACTCCACTGACATCTATATGGGGTCTTCTTAAATCGCAGAGAAATCACACAATTTTCGTAGGTTGGTCATGGCATAAATAGCAAATTTCACAGCTATTCACAAAAAATATATGATTTCTCTGCAGTGTTTCTGAAACTAGGAACCTGGACCCGAAAGGGGACCACAAGCCTATTAGGGGGTCACGGTATTGCCACCCTTACTTCTGTGCTGCTGCTGGTGGCGGTGCTGCCTGAAGCTGGGTGATGGGAGAGCAGCGGTTGCTGACTGGGTGCCCAGCTCCGAAGGCAGCGCCACAGCCAGCAGCAGCACAGAAGTAAGGGTGGCAGCCGCCACTCTCCACTCTGCCTTCAAAGCTGTGTGTCTGGAGAACATATTTCATGGGAGAGACCATATTTCACAGTCCGTGATGAGATTTTCACAGCCGCGAATTTGGTAGACCCCTAGATATTATACATTGTACCACTGAACACACCATTAACTATACTGGAGTAATACCAATTTACACCAGCTGATGATCCAGGTGTATATGTTAACTTAGCCATAATCAGAGTTGTGCATTTGAATGTGATTCACAGGAGTTTGTTTTGGCCAATGTGGTTGTTTATATGCCAGGCATTCAAGGAAGTTTGTTAGGGAGGCGGTGAGTCTGTGAATGCATTTGGTACTGCGATGTCTGGGTGTTAATTTATGTGAATGAAGGTTTATTTTCTTGATTTTTAGTGATTGCGTTGGTGAAGTTATCACTTGAACAAACTTAGCACTAAGGCAACAAAGTTTATTTGGCTGGGGGTATAGTGGAGGGATCAACTCCTCAGCTGGTGTAACTTGGCTTCAGTGAAGCTGTGCCGAGTCACAGCACCTGACAATCTGGCCCAAGCTTATGAAGAGGGTTACCACGCCTAACATGAACAGAAATGATTCCTTTATTCATTATTATTAATTATCTTATTATTTCTTCAGTAAAAAGAGTTTTAGGATTTAGTTATATTTTTAGGATTTAAACATACCCATTGTGTGGTTTTACCCCAAACACAACAGTACTGCGCTAGTGCATGAGAACTAGAAAATTAAACTAGATTATTAAAATTTTCATTTTTTTGGAACCTAAAGATATTTAAAATCTATGTGTTTTATGTTGTTGGCATTAACTCCTCCCCCCCTATCCTCCCCCACCCCCGCCAAGCCCCACTGTTTTGCCTTAAATCACACTGGCTTTTTTTTCTTCTGTTTTTTTTGTAACTACAGTTTGTAGCTGTAGTTAGGGTAGAAGCCGCATTCTTTCCCACTGTGGGACTGTGTTTGGGATTTGTGTTTGACAACCGAAGTCTGGTGGGCATTTCATCAGCATCTAACAGCTTTTGTGACACTCACCCAGAATCACACACTCCTGACACTTTAATAGTAATGTTCAAAACCAGGAAATAAAATGTTGTTACTGCCATCTAGGGGTGAAGAAAAGTGAGGCGGATGCAAGTATTTTTACCATCCACCAGAATATTTTAGGAAAGGGGGTTTGATTTGGATCATATCCTGCTATGGATGGTTTACATAGCCCCATTATTTACTCTCATAACCCTGTGAACTGGGTACAAAGAGTTACTTGTCATGATTCCACCTCTATCCTGCCTCAGATGTTTTTCTGACTCAGTTATGATAAATGAATAGTGCTCAGCACTTTTGTTATGATAAATGAATAGAGCTCAGCACTTTTGTGAGACTACTCACATGAGTAGCCTTAACAAAATCAGTGGGCTACAGAAAGGCTGTACCAGTTGGTAAGAGTAGCGGAGAAGAAGGCGCTAGCACTGACAATGATGAGAAATCAACAGTGCTACTCATATGAGTTGAGGCTTTGGGATCAAGTGTAGTTTGCGTCTATCAAAAGGGTTTGGCCTGCTGAAGGCTGTCATTGCTAATCACGCTGATACGAAGAACAGAGCAATACAATGACAAAATGTAGACCTCATATATGTACCTGCTGCTGGCACCTTGGATTTCCTTCTCCTGAGGAAGGCATCCCAATGGCCACAGCTAGAACATTTATTTAAAGTGGTGTCTAAAGGTTCAATGGCTAGCTGGTGCTGGGGCACTAGATGGGGAGGGCTCTGAGTTACTACAGAGAATTCTTTCTCAGTGTCTCGCTGGTGGGTCTTGCCCACATGCTCACGGTCTAACTGATCACCAACTTTGGGATCAGGAAGGAATTTTCCCCTGGGTCAGATTGGCAGAGACCCTGGGGGTGGGGGGGAGTTCCATTCCTCTGCAGCATGGGGCCAGGGTCACTTGCAGGTTACAAACTAGTGTAAATGGTGGATTCTCTGTAACTTTAAGTTTTTAAACCATGATTTGAGGACTTCAGTAACAAAGCCAGAGGCTATGGGTCTATTACAGGAGTGGGTGTGAGGTTCTGTGGACTGTCATGTGCAGGGGGTCAGACTAGATGATCATGACGGTCACTTCTGACCTTAAAGTCTGACTCTGGGTCTACATTTCTGGAGAATGAAGCTCCTTTATTTATTCACAGAACAGCATAGGCAGGAGCCATTTGACACTGCAATGCCAATGTGCCTCCACCCCATCCTGGAAGAATTACATCTAATGGTGAAAGGGTCCATCCAAAATTTGGTCTGCTGATGCTGTCAACAAAGGTGCCAATTGGTTCCATTTGCAATTAGTTCCATTTGTAGTTTTGTGGTGTGGACACTTTTCTAAAAGCAACTGGAGTGAAATCAAGTACCAAATTTTATACAGGCCAGCAAACTACTATCTAATGGAAAAGACTTTTTCACTTACTTCCAAATTAGGCTAAATTTGAGGCAATGACCCATAAAGGGGGAAGCTCTGTAATGCTAACAATACCCTGAACTATTCAGCCATAAGAACATAAGAACGGCCATACTGGGTCAGGCCAATGGCCCATCTAGTCCAGTATCCTGTCTTCCAACAGTGGCTGACACCAGATGCTTCAGAGGAAAAGAATAGACCAGGGCAATTATTAAGTGATTCTTCCCCAATTGTCCAGTCCCGGTATCTGGCTTAGGGACATCCAGAGCATGGCATCCCTGACCATCTTTGCTAATAGCAACTGATGGACCTATCCTCCATGAACTTATCTAATTCTTTTCTGAACCCAATTATAGTTTTGGCCTTCATAACATCCCATGGCAATGAGTTCCACGGGTTAACTGTGCATTGTGTGAAGAAATACTTTCTTTTGTTTGTTTTAAACTTGCTGCCTATTAATTTAATCAGGTGACTCTGGATCTTGTGTTATATAAAGGAGTAAAGAACACTTCCTTATACACTTTCTCCACATCATTCATTATTTTATATACCTCTATTATATACCCCCTTAGTTGTCTTTTTTTCCAAGATGAACAGTCCTGTCTTTAATCTCTCCTCATATGGAAGCCGTTCCATACTCCTAGTCATTTTTGTTGCCCTTCTCTGTACTTTTCCGATTCTATCTTTTTTGAGATAGGATGCCCAGAACTGCAAGCAGGATACAGGGTTTGGGTGTACCATGGATTTATATAGTGGCATTATGATATTTACTGTCTTATTATCTGTCCCTTTCCTAATGGTTCCTAACATTCTGTTTGCTTTTTTGCCTGCTGGTGCACATTGAGTGAATGTTTTCAGAGAACTATCCATGATGACTCCAAGATCTCTTTCTTGAGTGGTAACAGATAATTTAGGCCCCGTCATTTTGTATCTATAGTCAGGATTGTGTTTTCCAATGTGCATTACTTTGCATTTATCAATATTGAATTTCATCTGCCATTTTGTTGCCAAGTCACCCAGTTTTGGAAGATCCCTTTGTAACTCTTCACAATCAGCTTTAGACTTAACTATCTTGAGTAACTTTGTATCATCTGCAAACTTTGCCCCCTCTAGGAATGAAAACAAAGCTGCTAAAGTTACAAACACAGCAGCAAGTGCATAGCAGCTATGGAAGGAAAGTTTTACAAAACAACTAAATAGAAAAAAATTACATTTAGAAAAGCAATGACATCAATAATCCAACAGAAAGAAACTGACATAATATAATATGTGAGTAGAGATGCTTGGGGATTTTTGAATAAAACATTTTTTCATCAGAAAACAGTGATTCACTGAAACTGAATGTTTGTGTGTGAAAGGGTCCATTTTGCCTAATTTTCCTGATCAAAAATTTTGAGAAAAAAGTTTCAAAATTGTTGAAACAAAGTATGTTGACATTTCCCAAATGAAAAATCCCAATTTTGCAGGTCAAAACAACTTTTAGTTTTAAAATTTAAATTAATTATGCTACCAAAAAATGGCCAATATCGAAACTAAATGTTCTTGAAATTATCAAAACAAAATGTTTCTTTTGACCCAAACTGATTTTTTTTTTCAAATTTTTGGTTTGCAAAAAATGTTGCATTTCATTTTCATCCAAATTCAGGATGCGAATTTATATATATATATATATATATATATTAAATTTTCACTGGGTAGGAAAACCGTTTCCTGCCTCGCAAAAAAAGATGAATGCAATCCAGGGCTTCGTATTGCAGGCATCATATCTTGGGCACTGACTGTTAGATTTAGTTGAAACATGAAAAAGTATTTTTATAAAATATATATTAAAAAGTTGAAGTTGTTTTCAGGACAAAAAGCTCAAAATAGACCCTGTATGGTGAATTTTTACAATTTTTTCTGATTTATTTATTTTTATTGGAAAGTTAATGAAATGGCTATCCAAATTTGGTTTTCAGTAAACTAAGCATACTCCTTTATGGAGATTCACTGTGGCTAAGATGGATGTGGGCTGAACATCACATAAATCCCAAATTTTGTTTGTGCTGCTGAAGGAAAGTGCCTGTAATCTTGATCACTAGAAAAATACTGTAGAGGTCATAATTCACTCTGGCCAGTGGTGCAAATATAGTGGAGCAGCAGAGCACTGGAGGTGTGTAATAGGGGATGGAAACTGAAGCTTGGTCTACACTATCTACTTATTTTGGTATAACTAGGTTGCTCAGGGATGTGAAAAATCCACACCCCTGAGTGACATAATTATACTGACCTTAACCCCCCTTGGGTAGACAACGCTATGTTGGTGGAAGAGCTTCTCCCACCAACATAACTACCCCCCTCTCATGGAGGTGGAGTTATTCAGCTGATGGGACACTTCTCCTGTTGGCTTAGAGCATCATCACCTGATGCGCTGTAGCGGCGCAGATGCTGCACCAATGTAAATTTGTAGTGTAGACCTGTCCTGAAACTGAAGAGGGTTTGAGCTGCTGGGAAAGGTGAAGGTCAGGTGGCTTCAAAACTTTCTTTATTCAAATGCTATTACTGGGGTGCTGCATCTGAGAATGTGCAAACAAACTGCAGGTGCACTGCAGACAGAGTGCAAAACATCCCCCCTCGTCTCAAGACACTTGTCAAACCAGCCAGTTAGCAGGAAATCAAAAGGGTTGTGACCCAGAAGCCATATACTAGATAAATGGAGGAAGCAGGACAATGAAATCTGTCTGATAATAGCTCTTTTCCCACAACAGTTTCATTCCCCGGCTGATGCTACACATTTTTGTCTAGTTTTCAAGATATTATAATACATGGATATCAAGATCAAAATGACTATAAAGGAGGGTAAATTAAGAGATTGGGCAGAAGCAGATAATGTTCAACATGTGGAAATATGACGGACGTTGCATGGAACATAAACACACATTTTTTCTTATGGAGAGGGGCTTACTTGCTGTCTCCTACCACATCCTTTATATGAAGGACTCAGGTCTACTCTTTGGTTCTCATTTGGATTAAGTATTTCAGTCCAGCTCCGCCTCTACTAATTCTGCCTTTCTCAGTTCAATTTCCAATTAGTTTAAGGGGAAATTAAATACATTTTTCCCATTACAAAAAGTATGACATCTTAATGTATATACACCCACCTACCACTAGAGGCCATTATACACCTCATTAAATAGCAAACATTCATGGATGTCAAAAATAAATTCACAGGAGATACTAGTATTAGAACTACAAATTGTGTCCCCCAGTTTTTGGTTTTTGTTTGTGTGTGAGCAAGCAGCCAGCTAGGAAGCTAGAGAAGAAGTTGTGCTGGTTTTAGGGTTTTACTTAAGAATTTGACCTACAATTTGTCCTTTTTTAAGGACAGGTTATATGGGTGAACAGGATTTCTCATGCACTACATGTCAATCTGGAGTTAGAATTGCTCTCATCCCTACATGGAGGAATCTTTCTCTGCTATAACATGAGATGAATTACACTGTATTGTACACATTCATTAAGAAACACAGCTCTAGGCTTTACAATTCTACTCTGTTATTCCAGAAAGTGTCACCACTGTTTGACCAAATTCCAACCTATGTCAATAAGAGTGAAGGCTCATATCTGGATTCAGATCACATTCAGAATCCTTAATATTCAGAGGATACTCAAATCCCTGTAGATCACCCAGTTGCAAATATCAGCCTTCCACATAGGACCCTACCCAGGGCCCACTGGATCCTGGACCCCAAAATGGCTCCCCTCTATTTACAGCGATATTCCTGAGAGAAGTGTGATGGTATTTACTTGCCCCTCAGATACAGCATAGTCAGAAAGCAGCCAAGATGACGCCCTCAAGGAAAACCTCTGTTCATTGTGCAACAGCGGTCAAAAAAGCAAACAAAAAGTTACAATCTATAAAGACTAGGTTAGGAAATAGTACTGAAAATATCATGCCATGATGTAAATCCATGGCACACCTTCAGCTGGGATACTGGGTGCAGTTCTGGTGACCCCATGTCAAAAAGGATATAGCAGAAATGGCGGGGGGCGGGGCGGAGTGTCCGGAGATCGACAAAGAGGATGTTGTGAGTTGTTGCCCCTTTGGTCCAAGCAATTAAGACACTATTCAGGGCCTTGCAGAGTTTGTTCCTGTTAAGGATGACAAATCAGGGATATGAGCCAGGTGTATTCTTTGGTGCAATATTAGTAGACAAAGTCTTGTTTCCTTGACCACTGTAGAAACAAGCACAACAGGCAGAAATCCCCAGAAGTTCTGCCTCTGCTGCCTTTTAGGATCACAGTCACCACTCTTCTCCAGGCTTTCTGTCTCTCACATACACCAGCTGCAAAACCAACATCCTAACAGCCCCTAGTCTGCAACTCCACACCTCACCCAGTTTAGCTCTGAGCTGCCCTGTGTTTTAGGCTGTTCCTCCATTGTTTGCAGCTGCTGAATTCTTTATGGGGGGCTTAACTGTTCATTCAGCTGAGTCTGAAAGAGTGCTTGGCACACCCATTCACTTTCAGGAGGGCTGTGATTGTCTTTTGATGGCCGCCATTAGCATCTTTTAGCATAACAGGAGGCATGGAAGAGAAATAAATAAATGGAAAGCCTTCTGTATGAAAAGCAATCAGAAAAATTGTCAGTATTGAGAGGAAGAGGCAGAGGGGATGTGACAAAGGTAAACAAAAGAATGGCTGGTATAGAGCATGTGGACAGGGTTCTCATTCCTTGTTTCTCATAATACAAAATCATGGGGTCATTTAATGAAGTTGAAAGGCAACAAGTTTTAAACTGATAAAAGGAAAGACATTTTTACATACCACACCATTAACATGCCATGAGATATCTTTGAGGCTGAGAGTTTCAAAAAAGATTAGGCATTTGTACAGAGAACAAAAATGGCCACAGTTCCACACACTAGGATTAAAAGAAAAACACAAAGCCTCATGATTTGGGCCATAAAACATCTTCTAGTTGATGGGGATTAGGAAGAAATTTCCCTTTTAGGCCCAATTGTCTACTACGGGCTTTTTTGTGCCTTTCTCTGACACATCTGGTACTGCCCACTGTCAGAGAGAGGATAACTGATGGACAGTGGTCTGATCCAGCATGCAGTTCCTATGTTCTCGTTTCTAATATTAAACTCTTTAAGAATTAAATCTTGAAAATTCTGCAAAGATTTGTATTGTTTGTTATAGTGAAGCTTGTAATCTCTAAAGCTCACTGGCAAGAGATATCTTCTTCCTCTCGGGCACTGACCCCTCAATAGCTCTTACCAGGCCCCTTCCTACATGGGTGTCTGGTGTATGAGGAGAGGAAAATCAAAGAAACTGCAAAACTGCTACAGGAAGGAGTGTGTGAGAAGAACCTGCGGCAGGGGACACCTGGCAATGGCCCAGGAGTCACTATGAGAAGACTGGATTTCGTCAGTAAAACTTTTGTCATTCAGGGGTGTGAAAAAAACACACACACACCCCTCCAGACAACAAAAGTTTTACTGGCGAAAAGCACCGGGGTGAACAGCACTTTGTCGGCGGGAGAGCTCTCTTCTGCTGACAACGAACGGCTACACTACACACCTTTTAGCAGCACGGCTGTAGCAGCATAGCCTGTGTCACTAAAAGGTGTGTAGTGTAGACACAGCCTAAGTCAGAGGGACATTGTATTTAACAGACTTTACTGTTGATATGCACAGTTTCTACCAAGAATTGCATCACAACAAACAGTAAATATTTCTCCAAAATCTAACTGCCTAGTTATCAGTCAGTTTAAAGAACCTTGTAAGACAATTTGTAATAGTGTCATCTGGTGATTCCCAGTTACGTTACACATTACTCTTCAGAAGCAGTTGCTAACCCATTTGCAGATCTACACTGCTTTTTCCTTGACTCCGTTTGCTTGGCTCTGCCTTTTGTTCTACCTCAATGCCTTACAGGTACTTACCCCCCACCATACACACAAACTTCAGCATAATGCTGTCCTGACAAGTTCATTGGGGAATATTCGGAGGTCCTTTTTTTCAGTAAGGACTGCTAGGACTTGAACCCGGGTTGGCAGAGCCACCAGATACCACCATTCAGCAGCAGCTGTAACCCCCCAAGACCTGCAACCCACAACGGGACATCCCATCCCAGAGACATGATTGACAGCTGCCTTGCAGGCTCCTGATTGGCCCCTTGACCCTACATATGTGCACAGGGCATACCAGGAAGTGTCCAGGCAACAATATGGATTACCAGTGACTGAGCTTCCATGACAAACACTACTCTGGATCTCCCAGCATTGGCTTTGGCTCTGACTTAGATTTTGACCCTCGCTCTGAATGCAGAAACTTTGACACAATTCTGACCTCTGGTACTGACCTCAGCCTAGAAACCAGACCTCAAGCTGCTTGAGACCTGCCTCAGGATCACGACAATTTCTTTCTACAAAATCCCAGCCTTCTCCCTCAGCCTCACTCAGGAATTCTGTTTGCCTACTGCTAGTGCAGGTTTGATGAGTTCTGCCCTGGACATAATCAAATCAATGATAGCATTCTCATGAGGAAGTGGAAATATGATTTCAAGTTAAATAAGTATTTTTTTTCTGCAGGAAGGGAAAATATAGATGACTGTTAAAGTTGTTTAACTTAGGAACGTTGAAGAGAGGTTGTTTACCTGCATATTCTTCTTCTCCTTTCACTAACAGAATCTATTTTATTTACTAATAGACATGAAACAATAATGCCAGTGGCTTGGATATGAATGGTACCTGCAGGTATAAACTGGCTTAGATATTTAACCCGGTGATTTTTTGCTCACATGTACATGGCTGATCTGACTGTCCATCTGGCCGTGGGATAGAATTTTCCCATAGGTCATGTTGGCTCACAGAAAATCTTTGGCTTCCAAGAATGGGCCTGAAGAGACACACTCCTCCAATCATTGAGTCTTTGTCCCTGGACGGCAGAAGCTTCCACTCCTGGAATGATGCCCAGCCCCATAGCAGAGGTGTATGGCATTAAGGTTCTGGAAGTTAACTTGTGGATTGACTGTGGTAAATGTCATGAAGTGGACAAGCCAAGCACAGCTCACTTTGTCAGCTGGGCTTCTGAGCTGCTTTCCTGGGAGCATCAATACAGCCCTAATAACGTATTTTAACCTGAAATGGTTCCTGGATCTGGACAAGTTGGCCTGTAAGAAAGTTCAGAACCTTCTCGGAACTTTTTTTGCTGACTGTGTTTAGCATTGAAGTTAACCCCTAAAAGGTACAATATAATATTGCTCCTTTCTGTCAAGCCTGTACCTTCACAATCTGGCCAGCAGGCGTCAGTGGTAGGCCCACAGAAAAAGAAAAGTTGAGGTCAAAATTATGCCTGCCTGTGTCTGCAGAAAATCTGTAAAGAAAACCACTGATGTATTGCTCTCTTTCCCCTCCTCGACCCAAATTGCAGTGAGTTGTGCTGGTGCTGAGGAAATTCAGAGGGAAACAACATTTTCCTAAATAGCTTTGAATAGACACAGGTTTCCTACTGTACTACATATAGGAACATACATAGCAGCAAAGGACGTAGGACTGGAAGACACCTCCTGAGTCTTCACACCCAATCCCCTGCTATCACAGGCTCTTCCTTCAGATAACCCTATTCATAAATGTATCACCTGAATTAGCCTTTATCCCACTCATGAATAATATGGAACTGAAAAACTGGTAAGTGTAACTTTAAGTGACTGTCAGATCATGTTTGATTCCTCCGTTAACAAAGCTGTAATTGAGGAATTATCACTGTGCATAAGTCCTGAGTCATGACTTTCCCCCCTTGCAGACTGCTACATGCCACCCTACTTGTACACTCATTTTTTATCACTGTTAAGATTATTAAAACAATCCCTAATTTCCCCTTCACCTCACCCAAGACTGAAAGCTATTTAAAGGAACCGATTAACTCATTTAAGTTCTAGTCTTCAGTTAACAGTATAGTTTATTTTGATACCATAGTGCCTGAACATTTTCAGTTACCATAATCCATTGCCTGGGTAGGGGGGAAAGCTATTATTCAAGTAAAAATGCCGCATCTCATTCAGCATCAAACAAAAAGTGATCATTTGAGCCCTGTATCTCCTCATTGTTTCACAGCCCACTAGATTGTCACACAATGCTGGACCACTTGCACCTATCTCTGCGTGTACACATCAATCATTCACTGGTTCCAGGAAAGCAAGTTATAAAAATCGGCAGGCAACCCCAAACAATCCTGGGTGAATCATTTCAGACCTTCCTTTGTGCAGAGAGAAACACAAGGGGACAATGGACAGATGTCAAATTCTAAAGGGCAGCATCTTTACAGATCACCAGAATTCATTAGCTGTCACCTGCCCTATCCTGGAGACCCATCAACACCTGAATTTCTCCCACACACATGGCTCTCTCTCCTTCCTTTGTATTCCTGTGGAATGATGTCAGACTGAAGTGCTTTCTTTCACAACAGTGAAAAACACATACACAGACGCAGCCTATCCCACACTGAAAAGTAAGAAAGGTGGTTACCAAATGATGATAGAGGGGGGAAATGTGCATTTTAATAAGTGATTTTTTTTCTTTATTAAACCATTATTAGATTAAATTGTGATCTGAGCAGGAATGGGACCAGGAGATTCTTAAATAAAGGCCAGGATACTCAATAGTGAAATGGAGAGCTAGAACAAAACTGGAAAGTCAGATCCAACTCCCCTTCAATTTCACAAGGAGGGTGTCAGAGTCCATGAATTCAAACCTGCCCCATCAGAGTGATTCTGACTCAGATCTTACACTGGAAGGGGCCAATTTTCCACTCTCAGTCAAAATCTCATGGGAAGAGCTGCTCTCAAGAGATTTTGGGTCCAAGATGGAGGAAATCACACAAGATTGGTGAGATTTCCACCATTCGGTCAATCTAAGCAAGATTTCTGCTGTTTCTGGCTGCTATTGTTTGAGAACAAATTGTGAGATTCCAATGCCATTTAAGCCCTGCTTGGCCTAAGACCAAACCTCTAGCCCTAAACCTAATTTCAATGCACAAATGAGCCCTGCCTCTCGCCATGTCTAGTTCAATACATCCTGCATAGTGGGGGCACAAGTTACATACCAATTTATCCCAAGTTAATGCAGTGGCATCACTACCACAACCATAATGAAGCAGCATGACTAGTATGACCAGAGTGGAGCAGCATGCCTAGCATGACAATGCATTAAGTGTGACTACTCCATACCTATTACAGTTTGTAAGGAGGTTGGGGCAGTTTCTGTATGGACAGTAATATCTTGTTGCCATGCTGCATTTCATTGCATGTAGCTTCTTTGTAAATTCCTGTGTTGATGCACTTCAGTCAAGTTAGGTGGTTTGAGAGTAGGGTGCCCAGACAGCAAGTGTGAAAAATCAGGATGGGGGGGGGGGGGGGGCGTGGAATAGGCGCCTATATAAGAAAAAGCCCCAAATATCGAGACTGTCCCTATAAAATTGGGACATCTGGTCACCCTATTTGAGAGATTTACAGGAAGGACTGAGGATGTATGTTCATCCTTTGAGTGTATCGCCTCCTCTGTGAATCTAGGCACAAGACTGGAACAGAGTTGAATATTGCAGAATGGTGTAGGCAAACGTTCCTGTTCTGAATGGTTCATTGATTCAACCATGTTTGCATCCCTTGTTATTTACCATTCACTATAAATGGGTTTGTTTTTCACATAAATGTTTGGGAAATGGCTGTTCTTTGTATGAACACTTGTATTCATGTGTGACCAAAGGTATTTATGTCAGAGCAAGAAAATGCGTTGTTCCTCATTTGTTATTCCTTGCTTGCTTTTTAATAGTCATAGTTATCTTGTTAAAAAAAGTGTTTCAGTCATCCATTCAAAGAGAGGAAATAATGCCTCAGATTACCAGTTCCACACCATGAGCAAAGAGTGGAAGTGAACAGTGCATTAACAACCCTATAGTCTGAAATTTGTTCACAATAAACTGTTTTGTTCTATCTTTTCTCTTTATACAACATTAAGAACATAAGAAAACCACATGGACGCATCTTGGTTCCAAATAACCACATTTACTATACTAGCTACATATACACACTGCTGCTCTCTCAAGTTCTTGTGACTTCTGCAGTAGTCTACAGGGAGACCTATGGGAGGGCTCCTAACTATTTAAAGGGATACTACCCAATTCCTATATACTACATATTTACCAAATAATTCTGAACAATGTTCAAAATCCTCGCCCAAAGATTCCTGCCATCTTGGAATATAACTGCATTTAGAAGAGATAATTTGACTGATTTTTAATGGCTGCAATATCCTTCCTGGTTCTTTTTTAAACAACTGCTCACACCCAACCCAGCCCCTTCTCACAGCCACTAAACAATCTCAGCCTTTCCCCCTGGGAGTTATAGCTTATTCTAAATTGGTGTTATAGGGAAGAGACAAGATGGCTCTAATGCTTAATCTGTTTCAGATATTAAATGACAACCCGACAGATGGGCAACTTCTTTTCTCTGGAGGATTCAGCTGTCTGGATAGGAAAATGAATGAATACAAAAGGGCATCAAATTCCTCTTTTTTTCAATCTTGACCTAATATCTATGCAAACCTTCATCCAATTGGGTAGCATAACAGTGCTCCCCAGTGATACTTGCTTTAGCTTAAACTCAACTAGTCCCCTCTTACATGGCTCTATACAGAGGTTTCTCACTGACTCTAGGTAACTTGTTTCTCCATATGAAATGTGTTACTGAGGAGTGCCACTTCTCTGAAATCTTATGTTAGGAATCTCTATTGAAAGGACTCAACATATAAAAACTGTAGGAAATGGCATATTGGATTAGACAAATGGTGTTCCTATTACAGTATCCTGTCTCTGACAGTGGTCAATACCAGATGCTTCAGAGGAAAGTGTAAAATCCCTATAACACAGCATTATGAAATAATCTACTCATCTAGGAAATTTCTTCCTAACCTGAGGCAGTTAGTGATTGACTCACATCCTTAAGAATAAGAGTTTGTATCACTCATAATTGCTTGCCCTATGTAATATAACTGTGGATATTATTAGTCATGCATGTCAAACCTCTTTTGACCCCACCTACCCTCTGGCCTCATTGAAATATTGGAGCATGGAAATCTACATGCTGATTATGCATGGTACAAAAAGGAAATGTTCTTTTATTAACTTTAAATTTGATTGTTTTTAATTTGTTTGTGTGTTTGTATTTTTTTTTTCAATTCTTTTTCAAAGAATAAAATGTGTTAAACTATGACAAGAATATACATGGGCGGAGAACAACAGAGCTCACAGCAGAGACATTTTGAGAGAATTACTTCAAGTCCTTTGCGATGCAAAAGCATTGTTCTAATACAAAATGCAAGAGACAAGTCTTTAGGACAAGGCTCAGTGCTACTTTCTCTGATATTCTTAAGGAACAATAGGCTAAGACCCCTCTCAACAATCCCACTTCCCGCCTTTTTCCCTCAGCACCTCTTAGTACCCCCAGCTCAAACTGCATGATATGCTAATAAGTCAAGCTTTTATAACCTCTCCCATTTCACTCACAACTTTCTTAAAAGGGCTCTCCCCTTTAAAAAGTTCACTTTCCATTACTGTCCTCCACCCCTATCACAAGCAATCATTCAAAACCCCAGACAGCTGAGTCATCCCTTGCCTTGTGATGGCAGTGCAGGCTTGTTATAAAAGGATCCCACAAAGGGCCTTCTGTTGCTTAAGAGAACAGTTTTTGGTGGTTCTCCTAGAAGACGATAAGTATGAATTATGTCACAACCTGGGCTCTAATTAACACCACCTTTAACACTTGGTGTCTTTTTTAATAATGATAGTAGTATGACCAACCCCAGGTGTACAAACATTATGGCTCAAGCCTTAAAAAGTATGATTTAAACCCATTTTGGCTTTTTCTTTGCTTTCTATTGTTTGGATCTTTGGGATACACTTGGGTCACTTTTCAAGCTTTCCTCTGCAACCATGATGGCTACAAAGTGGCTTTTTTTTTTTTTTTTTTTTTTAATGACAGCTGAGATTCTTGAATAATAATATGATTCCGGGTAGCTGGGGCTTCAAGCAAATTCTTGGATAAAATCCTGTTCCTATTGAAGTTAATGGCAAAACATCCATTGACTTCAATGGGGTCAGGATTTCACCCCAAATATTGTGAGGGTCACCATGAAATTGTGAGAGTTGGAAACACTGTTTAGAAACATTCTATTTCCTTTGTGTCTGTGCTTCTAGGGAACACTTATATTTCTTCCATGGACAGACTCATCAGTCCATTCACATTCACTTAAAGGTGGGAAAAACTCTCAAGCTATCTGAGGAGGGATGGTGTCACAAAACCAATCTGAATTTACAAACCTTGCTTTGATGTATTATAAATCCATCTTTCTTTGTGTTTTCAAAAGTAAGGCCTTTTTTTTTTTTTAAACCCATGTTTTTCTAGCTTGGGGAGAAGACTATATTAGGAATCACAGATAGGATGTAGGTCCAGATCCTGCAGGGAGTTCCATGTGGGCAGATCTTGGCCTCCTATGGTGACCAGATGTCCCGATTTTACAGGGACAGTCCTGATTTTTGGGTCTTTTTTTTTTATATAGGCTCCTATTACTCCTCCACCCCCGTCCCAATTTTTCACATTTTCTGTCTGTTCACCCTATGGCCTCCTGACTTTAATGGAGTGCTGCATGAGTGCAGAGGTCTGTGCATGCAGAACTCCTTGAGGAACTAGGGACTTAGGGTTAGATCTACAAATGGACTTAGGTTCCTAAGTCCAACATTTAGGAGTCACTGAGATCCTTAAAACCCACACTCAGCTGCCAACTAACCCTGTAAGTAGTAAATCTTCTGCTGGGAAAATCCCATAGGGGCCTATATTTCTGGTGCAGGTGTGCAAAACACCCTCAGGATGCTAGACTGTTCAGAGCCCTCACTCTTGCCTAATGCCTGTTGAGATTCTCAAACTAGGCATTCCCCTGGCGCTCTCACCTGTGGAACAAGATCTGGTAAGTGTTCTCTGAGCATCAAATTGGGCCCCCCACAAAAGACAGCCAATGGCAAGTAGATCAGCAATTTTGGAGGTTGGCTGGTAGGGTGTGTCCTACCCTTATGGTGAAAGAATGTGCCTCAATGTAGCAATCAGGTTTGGCTGATTTGAACCCCAGTGTCCCCTATCCCAGGTGAGTGCCCTGACCAGCAGGCTTTTGGGTATTCTACCATAAGTGCCTTTCAAACCCTCCTATTGAAACTGTTCCAAGTTTGAATGAATAATTAAATATTTATGGAGGAAGGGAGTAGAACCTGATTTCCCCCTATACTTACGGGGTGTGCCCTAACCACTGGGCTATAAAGGCAACCTCATACTTGTTTTCTCTCTCTGTGTCTCTGGCCCACCTTGGCAGAGAGTGGCTAGCTTAGGTGGCTTTCTGCTCAGCTTGCTGGCTTCTAAGGATGCCATTCTTAGGCATCTAACTCTCCCCACGCGTTGTACAAGGAGTCTGGGCACCTAACTTGAGGCTGAAGCTTCCACACCCAGGGCCGACGAGAGGGGGAAGCCGGTACAAATTACCGGGGCCCGGTGGTTCGGGGCTTCCCCCCCCCCTCATCGCCTTACTGGGGCCCGGCGGTCCGGAAGGGGGCCCGGCTTCCCCCCCCCCTCATCGGCCCTGTTTAGCCAGTCCGCCCTTGCTGGGGGGCCCGAAAAATTTTTTTCACAGGGCCCGAACCCACTCTCGGCGGCCCTGTCCACACCATGGTAGGGTACCTAAAAGTTAGGCTCTGCAACACTTACTGCTGTAACACCCAAGTCCCTTTGTGAATCTAGACCTAAATTCTCCAGTGTATTTAGGAGCCCAACTCCCGTTTATTTTAGCCCCTCACCCTTCGTTTGTGCAACTACTCAGGATAAGCGTCTGCCATTTTTATTAGCCTTTGAAGTACTGTGTGAACCTATAGAGCAAATTAAATAGTAACAGGATGATTGTTCTGTTGCATCATTTATTACTAAAGAGAAACAAGAGGCAGGGAAAGGGGATAAAGTTAAGGATGGTGCTGAGACCTGTGTGCATTTTTCTAGCTTTTATGACTGTGCAAGTTTTATTTACCAGGACAATGTTCTATATTTGTTCACCTTAAATCAGAGTGTAATTAGTTTAATGAAGGGTTGTTGGATGGTTGTTTTCTGGGAATAGCATGGTGCCCTGAAACAACACTAAACTGTTGAAATTAACCCACGCTGATAAGCTTTTAAAAAATATAGTGGCTGGCAAATGTGACAATGTGGGTTATAAACAGAGATGGAATCTAATTAACATTGCACTTGACATTTTCAGTGTATGTTATAATGAACTAACTGTAGCTTTTAGAGAGAGTTGTTTTTCTCTCCACTTCTTTTGTTCCTGAATAACTGGGGTACAATTGAGAAAAGAGAAAACACATATATACAAAGCAGATTGAACTAAAACATATACTGTGTATTTTCCTTTGGAAACCACTCTCATTCTATAATAATGTCTCCTTTCAGAGTAGCTGCCGTGTTAGCCTGTATCCGCAAAAAGAACAGGAGTACTTGTGGCACCTTAGAGACTAACAAATTTATTTGAGCATAAGCTTTCATGGGCTACAGCTTATGCTCAAATAAATTTGTTAGTCTCTAAGGTGCCTCAATGTCTCCTTTGTTTAGCAAGTATTGTTACACATTATATATCATAGGTACCATGGTAGCAATTAGAGGCCCAACAAGGAATTAGGACCCATTTGTGTTGGATGGGATATGTATATCCCTGCTCCAATGACCTTTTAGTATAAGTAATTACAGATGGATAACAAACAAGGGGAGAACAAATTAAGTGACTGTCCCAACTAGCGTTATCAGCAGTAGTCTCAGCATGCTCGCTGTGTAGCCACTATTAATGATTTTATGTTTTGTTTGCAGTGTAGTTGTCTCATAGGCATCTGGACAGATGTGAGTTTAAGGGGGATAATGTTATCGCTTCATGGTATATGTTTAGTCTGCATGTGCACATGTAAATACTAGCTATTAGTAGCAACAATTTATCCAACTAATTTAGCCTTCCACTCTGTTCACAAATTATCCAAATTTGGAAGAATCTATATGTTCATCATGGCTGAGCAAAGACTCCAGGCAAACAAATTACAGCCTCTAGATTTTCTTTGACTAGGTTTTAAGACCATTTAGTATTCATGGTGTGTGATGGCTCAGTCATGTGAGTAATATGGTAATTTTTCCTCTCTGGGCTTGGGTGACTGATTCTTTAAAAACCAGGGTGAGCACTTCTGGCATGAATGCCCACATTTGCATGTGAATACCCTTGCTCACACATGACTATAGATCAAGAATGGCCCTTCTCCACAATTGTCTGAGCAACCACCCATTTATGCAAGTGTCTCTGACCAAGTAATACAGAAAAAGGGGTGTGAACACTGGCAAATGCAAAAGGGATTCAGAATTCAGGGAATTTTTCTTATTTTCCCTATGATTTTCTGTGTTGTTCAAAGATCCAGATAATGAGCAATGAAATAGATAACAGCTTCCAAAATATAAAACAATGCCCTCCGGCAGCTTATCCCTTCTTCAGAGGTGACAAATGTCTCCCTGGCTGTGAGACTGATGGAACTGGAATTGTTGTAGAAAAAAGCGCAGCAAAGCCTGAAGTATGACAAATACTGTGTTACTTTTCTCTGTAGGCCTCATCCTGTAAATTCTTATTACAAGACCTAACATTTCTTCCATGATTAGAATTTTAAAGTCAATGGAGTTTGCAGGGATAGGTTCTAAGTTAGTGACTTTTTTGGCGAGATTCTCTGCTGGTGTGATTCCATTGACTTCAAAGGAGGACCCGGCTTTGTGCCTTTAAATATGGCTCTGAACAGAGCGCAGTGTACAAATGAACTACTCCGGGGGGAGCAGTGAGAAGCAATGTGCCTCAGACACCCCTCTGAGCTAGTCTGAGGGATCTCCTCTGTTGCTGGTGGGGAGGGATTGGAGAGAAACTTGCTACATCCTTGATGGGGTGTAACATGTTCCCCTCTATACATTCATCCAGCTTTGCTGGCAGGTGTGTGGGGGCGACAGAGCTATATCTCTGCCTGTCCCTGCCCACTTGCTCATGGGAGAAGACCCACCAGCACAGTCACTGTGTTCCTTTGAGTACCAAGGGTTGCATTGGGGTTAACTGTAATATGAGATTAACTCTAATGTGGCTATGCAAGAAAGTGGTGAGCCTTTATTCTCCTGGGCAGCAAGGAAAGAGTTAGACAAATTTAGATCTAAATATCTAAGAAAGCATTCATTATAAGGAGGCGTTGTCCTTCAGTAGTATATGTTCTTGATTAGACCCTGATCCTGTAGCTTGTTCCAGATGAGTGACCTGTACACCTGCACAGAGCCCTGTTGGTATCAGTGGGGAGATACATGGGTGGGAAAAGTTCTGGGGTTCAGAGTCTTCATAATTCGTATGAGACAAACATTACACCACTCTTTCAAGTATAACACTTGGGTAGTTACATTTACACATCCGTTGATCTATGAATGACACACTGAAACTCACATGGAAGTAGTCATATAACCTAGCCTCGTTATTAATTACCGTCAATTTGCAACAGGCCTATTACCATCTTCTGGTTTTGTCCAACCATAAATTAGAACCATGGACTGGGAATCAGGGCTCCATTGGTTCTGTTCGTAGGAGGCCACCGATGTGCTATGTGAACTAAAGCAAACTATTTAGGCCAAAATTTTCAGACGTGGCCACTAATTTTGAGCCCCTCATTTAGGGGGAGCCCAGCTTGAGACATGCAAGCACTGATTGTAGAGACGCTGAGCGCCCACAACTCCAGTTGAATTCAGCACTTCTGCAAATCAGAACCTATGTGTCTAACTGGGAATACAGAACTAATAGCCACTTTTGAAAATGTTGGCATTATCCTCCTTTTCGGCCACTTATCTAGCTGTAGTATGGTTGTGGACATGTACTGCTATTTACCTGGTGAAGGGTAGTGAGGCATAAGTGAGCAATGTTTGTACAGCACTCTGAGGGCCTTGGGTGACAACCCATCCTGGAAGCACGAATGATGACTATATACACAGCATTAGGCTTTAAAATGGTTTCCCTCAAGAGGCATTAATCACGGTATAATAGGCTAAGAAAACATTTATCATAGCTCAGACCAGCAAGCTCTATATGCCAGGTTTGGAGTGGCAATGGAAAGCATGTTGGAGTAATGAGCCTTTATCAGTGGTAATGGGGCATACTAGCAGTATCTGCTATTCTTGGACAGTTCTCCCTGGAAAAGAGTATAAAGACCTATAATTTGCTACTTGAAAATGTGAGAAGCAGCAATTTGATGGGTATTTGAAACATTAGTACAAATTGACTGATGTACTGGAAGGCTGACCCTAAAGCATCAGCAGTCCCAACTCAGGCTAAGTGCATAAAGCATTAATTAATTTTTAGAAGTGCTGAGCACCCAAAATTCCAACTTTAAGTCAATGGGGAGCAATAAGTGCACAGCCTGATGTCCACTGAAATCAATGGAAAGATTCCCATCGTTTTCAGTGGGTTTTGAATCAGGCCTTTGGTATGTTTCTCACTGTATTATTACAGTAGGGGTAGGGAGTACATGTTACACTCTCCCTTAGCCTGAGCATCGCAGTTGCATTATAACTCATGCCCTTTCGTTGCACATACCTTTTGGGGAGGGGGGCAAGTATCTTGTCTTGTAATTGCTGTGCCTAGACACTTCATTTGAAAGCTGAAGCAAAATGAGTTGAACTAGTTTTGCATTGAGAGCAGATTTGAACCAAACTACTTCAAAGTGTAACGGTCTGAATCCCATTCAAATGTAGCAAATGTTGAATTCCTTGCTGCCCAAATCACCAAATAAAATGAGGAATTGCATGGTGTATCTTTGGACTTACACTCTGTGGGCCTGATTCCAATTTACACTAAGGCCAATTTACTCTATTCCAGTAAAGAGACCTTAAAGTGGGCATGTGGCGGGGGAAGGGGGGGGGCGCAGATCCCAACCCCACCCCAGTCAGGAAAGGGTTAGAGCTCTCCTGGGCACAATCAGCCTCAACCCAGTGTGCCTAGAGATGGGCGGATCCTTAAAAAGGAGGATCACTGCTCAGTGCAGGGTGGTGCTGTGAAGGAGTTACGACTGCAACTCAATGATCCTTGACCCCTGGACGCAGGGGTTGCTGACTGGGGATCCTTGGCCACCCCCCAGTCCCTCTCAGAACTTTCCCTTTTCCTCTTTGGTTTCCCAAAGGCCTAGAACTCTGTCATCGTGGGCTGTGGGAGGAGACTGATGTTTTGGTTGGACTACTTTAACTTTCCCCCACAAGGGGGCTGATGCCTTGAAAATAGCCTAGCTGGAGTGCGGTGCTCTGGTTTTCACGGCAGGAGCAAGGCCTATCCTTTCTGCAAGGGGGTGCTAGAGAGGCATAGCCTACTACAGGGCATAAATTGACTCTGTACTCACTTGGTCTCTTTACCATTGGAGTGGTGTAAAGTGGCCATGGTGTTCATGACACTTAGACTGGTCATCAGCACAGTATGTGGGTAAGACAGAGAGTTTATGGCCTGTTTCTCAATGGTCCTCAGTACCCACAGCTCCCACTGAGTTGTGGATGTTCAGCATCTGTGAAAACTAGGCCTTTAATCCATAAGGTCCTGATCCTGCTCTGATGTAAATTCCAGGCAGTGTAGGATGTTCCCATGCAGGGCTCACTGCAGAACTAGAGGCCTAAAGGTCAAAGTGCAATAGATTTCCTGTGGAGTAATGACTGGCTACGGGACCTGATGGCTCGAGGCACAGTTGAATGGGGAATCACTAAACTCTAAAATAGTAGGTATATGGATTCTTTGTTTTAATGGGTGACACAATTTCAATTTTTAAGTGCAGGGCATTTCTGGATAATTTGTCTCCTTTATGTTAACCAAACAAATTGCTTTCATCATTTCCCAACATAATTGAGTTTATAACTGCAACTGTTGGCAGAAACTTCCGTTCTACTATGAGCAAGCAGCTAATGGAAAGGACCTCATTCACAAAATCTAATGCCAACAGGTCATAATAGGAGGATGTGTGATTGGAAGCTTACTTTTTGGCATTTTTTTTCCTATGTGAAGGTGTTTTTGTAAACTCGGGAAATAGTGAAAACTAAAGTATCACAATTACACAATCAAGACTTGGGTTTCTCCTGGTAATTTTAGGTATAGGGCAACGAGCCTAGAGTGTGAAAAATCCCATAAGACAGAAGAAAAAAGAGGTGATAATCTATAATTAGGACCAGAAACAAATCTGAATTTTTGCCCATTAATAATGCCTGTACCCTCTATTTTCAGTATACTTGCTTTAGGGGTAGAAGGGATATGGATTAGCTCTACGGAGTGTACTTTTTTAGTAAAACTGCAAATAAAGCCATTCACCACCTAGGATGCTGTTTAATAGCACTATTATGAAGATTAGAATATAGAAATTAATAAGACAATAGAATGTAATTCTGCTTGATAAGTTGGGTAATTACAGTGAAAGCCTGGAACTTGAACAGCTTGTTGTATTCAGCAATGGGAAGTTATCTAGGAAAAACAGTTCTCTGATGAATACATAGAAAACATTTCTTTTCCAAGTTGGAAAGGGTGTTTAAATTCATTGCAATACCCACTTTGTGTTTGTTGTTAGTTTTTAATTATATATTTATCAATATTTTTAAGATAAGGAGCATACCTTAAAGCATACTCATAAAACTGTGTGCTAAGGGTTTAAGTGGGACTTTAGTGATGTATAGGTCTTGTACTGAACCCCTTCATGGGGTGGAGGGAATTTCATCCTTTAACAGTGTCATGGATTCACAGGTCCAGTGCTCCCGCATGGCTCTCTGTAATGGTCCCTGGCAGTGCTAACCCCACTAGGGTGTCTCACTCTCACTGGAGTAAACTCCTTGGCTTTATGGCCTTCTGGGACTGCACTTCTGAGCCTTCAGCACCCCTGCCTCACTCCGTGATCTCCCCTCAGTGAGTCCACTCGAATTGGACCCCTGGGGAAGGCTTGCACACCCAAAGGGTGCCTAAATCATGTAGACACTTTTGAAAATTTTACTCGTCCTTACTGATACTCATTACAACTCATTCTCTTTGCCTGTCATTCCCACCATCTGGTCTCTCCAGCTCACTTTGCAGCTTGGTTCTCTTCTGTATGTTTGTGTTCTGTCTCTCTGTTCCTTCCTTCCCTCCTCCTTTCGCCCTCTGCCTCCTGTGCCCCACTTTGGCCACTATCTGCAACTGTGGTTGGTTTTACCCCAAGAAACACCCAACAGGGAAAGAGACTTATTAACAGATCTAATTCCTGTACAATAACAATAAGAGGGATGGACTGGGAATCTTTGACAGGCAGACTAGATAGCTCTGCTTGAAGACTGGGGAATACAATTTTTTGAAGTCACTACAGAATTACATAGTTGCTAGTTTAGAAGGTGTGAGTGAACCAGTGCAGGTTGCCACAGTGCAGTGCACATGCACTAGCCCAGGGGTCAGCAACTTTTCAGAAGTGGTGTGCCAAGTCTTCATTTATTCACTCTGATTTAATGTTTTGCGTGCCAGTAATACATTTTAATGTTTTTAGAAGGTCTCTCTCTAGAAGTCTATAATATATAACTAAACTATTGTTGTATGTAAAGTAAATAAGGTTTTTAAAATGTTTAAGAAGCTTCATTTAAAATTTAATTAAAATGCAGAGCCCCCCCGGACCGGTGGCCAGGACCCGGGCAGTGTGCGTGCCACTGAAAATCAACTTGTGTGCTGCCTTTGGCACGCCTGCCATAGGTTGCCTACCCCTGCACTAGCCTAAGGGCAATGTGAAAGAATAGGTGAAAACTATAACACAGTGGGAATTGTGGCCATTTCCACCACTTTCCCAAAATGAAGGTCAAGATGGATAATCAGAACTTGCTCTTTGCTCAGAAAGCAGAGTTTCTGTAACAGTGCTGCAAACCCAAGGCATTCAAAAATTTGAGTCAGCCCCCCAAAATTATGATATTTTAAAATATACCAACACCCTCCCCCCAACACCACCACCTTTGGGTTCTTTTTATTTACCTTCTGGTCAGGGCCGGCTCCAGGGTTTTGGCCGCCCCAAGCAGCCAAAAAAAAAAAAAAGCCGCGATCGCGATCTGCGGCGGCAATTCGGCGGGAGGTCCTACGCTCCGAGCGGGAGTGAGGGACCGTCCGCCGAATTACCGCCGAATAGTTGGACGTGCTGCCCCTCTCTGGAGTGGCCGCCCCAAGCACCTGCTTGACAAGCTGGTGCCTGGAGCCGGCCCTGCTTCTGGTTGGGGTTGGGGAGGGGGAGGGGTGGGCTTTAGAGTACACTTGTCATGTTTTTGAGCTTTTTTCCCAGGCTATGTCTAGACTACATCTATGCTGCTGTGGTATAGACACTTCCTACATCAATGGAAGGGGTTTTTCTGTCTCTAGTTAATCCACCTCTTTGAGAGGTGGTAACTAGATCGATAGAAAATTCTTCCATCCACCTAACTGTGTCTAGAATGGGTGTTAGGTCAACATAACTATGGCACTCCAGGCGTAAAATTTTTCACAGCACTGAGTGATATAGTTAGGTCGCTCTAATTTGAATGTACATCAGGCCCCAACTGAGAGAGTTAAAAGCTTTCTTTAGAGAACTTGAGATTCTCATGTACTCACATAATTCCAGGAACTGGGGCATTTGAGAAAAATGCCAAATATCATGAGATTCATGATTAAACCTGAGTTCTGAAATACCTGATCTTGTGGTCAGTTAAACTCTTTACAGTGTAGAAAAAGCTTTAAATAGGCCATCTTTGAATTAGTTCCCATGCATAAACATTCCCTTACCTATCTACTTGTGTCATGTAAAATGAACCAACATGGGAGCTGATTTATTTTTTAATTTTTTTTGTTCAGTGGCTGAATCAGAAACAATTTTTTTTAATTTTTTTTGAGTTGACCTGAATTGATTTTTTTTTTTTTTTGGCAAAATGAAAAAGTCAAAACAAAAATACATTTGAGGTCACACAATATTTTGTTCGACCCAAAATAAAATATTTTGTTTTGTCTGAAGTTTTCCACCTTGTTTTTTCGAAAAAAAAATTCAATTTTTTTTTTGAAATTTCTAAATTTCAAAACAAAAAGCTGTTTTGAATGAAAAAGTTTTTTTTAGAAAATAACACAAAACTAATTTTTTTACTTAACAATTCAGAAACTGACACAAATTTGCAGAATATTTTGGTTGACATGAATGTGCATTTTTTAGTTAAAAAACCTGTCTCCAAAATTTCACCCAGCTGTAATCAGCCTCGCTCTATTGATGTTCAATTTATCACATGGCTTTAACGGAGTTATACCAGTTCACATCAGCTGAGGATCTGGTCCATAGTTTCCAGAGACTTGATCTTGCAGCTGCCCTTTGTGCTGGGCTCCTTTTTAGTTCAAGTTCTGTGCTTGGAGGACATGATGGATCAGTCCAGGGTGGAGAACTCTCACCACTGGCGATATCTATGTTAACTGTCTGGTCACCTGCTATCAGACCTCACATAGCTTGGGCTGACAGTGTAATAAAAACACTAAACTAACTTTTATTTCACAACCGTTATTAGAAACAGTAGAAAAGCTGTTAAAAAACAGCCACAATGTCTTAAATGAGTCATATAAGCTGTCACAGGCAAACTCTAAAGAAATTAATACCATGAAAACTACTTCAGAAATGCAGTATATTTGAAGAAAACAATTAAAAACAACAAAAGAATTCCTATTATCTGCCACTGAAGAGAGTGTAGTGGCCCACTAGGAGGAGCAAGAGGGCACCTTGTTGCTGGCAGATTGTGGCAAGGGAATTTGAGCTGCATAATTGACTCAGGAAGTAGTTTTGGGCACAGAGTCCTCTGAAATTATAAATACCTATAATCTACCTTCTGTTGCTCAGTGTATGGACTTTTTGTAAGGCCTTGTCTACACACAAGTTGTAGTGCCTTAACTACTGGTTAAAATAAGCGGTACAACTCAACCAGCGTGGACATAATTGGGTTCACTGTTTATGAACGTGCTTATATGGTATGGCTTATTCTTATTCTTGATTGTTCTAATTTATTCTTGTTCAAGCAGGAGTTGCATCTATACTAGGGTACAGGCCTTAGTTTCAAATTGTAATAAAACTGTTCTTCTCTTTGATCGTACGTTGACATTAATAGACTGATTTTACTACTTTGGCAAGTATCGGACTGAGCTCGTATTCAGTCAGACACCTTGGGGCAGATCTTCAGCTAATGTAACTGTCATAATTCCATCGACTTCCATGTTAATTTGCACCAGCTGAGGATCTGCCCCTTTGTCAGTACTTCACTGGGGGCTGCTAAAGCTTCTGCAAAATTTTAAGCTTTTGTTTGAAAAAGAATAAAAATTCTCCTAAATGAAGCTGAAAGTCTGGGTCTGTTAACAATGAGCTTGTACCTGCCCATTCCACCTATTGAGTGGAAGAGGCTTTGTATAAACATAGTGGGAGAACATCACTTCCTCAAATAATGTGCAATCTAAACCGACAAGACAAAAGAGTGAGAGGGGACACAGACACACAGATAAAGTGATTGCTCAAGGTTCCCAAGCAGGTCAGAGCCAGGAACAGAACCCAGGACTCCTGACTCTCATGTCCATATTTGAAAAATAAATGCTATCAGTTATCTTTGGTTATGAGCTACTTCATTAATATTCTTCTGGGCAAAAAGGGTGATGGTAGAAAGAACATACACCATTGGAAGCCATATTTCAGAAACCAATGTGCAAAGCATTGACTAGGACTCAGAAAATGATCAGGAAACTGCAAAGATACTCATACAGTGTGAAATATGCACCTAGAAAGGAGTTCTCATAAAGGTCATTCTTTCAAGGGTGCCTATATTAATAATGAAAGCAAATGTGTGCAAGAAGAGGAGTTTGAAGTAAATGATGCATGTACTACCCACTACTGGGGGCAGAAATGACAATCTTAAATGAGAAATGCATAATAACCCACCTTATAGTAGTTTGAAATATTAACTCTAGATGTATGGCCAAGGGAAAAAAGCAAAGGTCTCTCCAAGTATAAAATCTTTGTAGGGCTTTTGAAGTGAAATTGCTACACATGATGGGATTCTGTATAGAGGACGTTGTGTCACAACATGCAGCATGAGATCAGAAATACTAACTGTAATCTACAGTGCAATCGGAGCACTGAGAATGGTAAGGACTGAGGACAAGGTCTATCCAGGGCGGATGCGCATGCTGGCATTGAAGATAAGATATAAAAGTATGGAATCCATAGTAAATAAAGGAAACAGAATTTGTGGGGAGAGGGAATGACTCTGAAACTCCGTGATATTCCTAAGTCCTTAGTCTAAACCTGGTGCAGAGCTATTTGAATTTAGTGGGAAAGATTACCTCTAGTTAGTGAACTAGTACTCATTTTATTTTAAACCGACCTGTTGTACAACTCATTGAGAGTAGTAACATAATATATTGTTAGGAGGCACAGAAGACCTCTAAGCAAACCCACAGGGGATGCTGGCTCTCTTTCTTGAGGACATCCAGAATGCTGCTGAGACTGCTGGCCTGACAGAAGGTAACCTATGCAGTGTTATTGTAGACATGTCGATCCCAGGATATTAGAGACAAGGTGGGTGAGGTAATATCTTTTATGGACCAACTTCTGTTGGTGAGAGAGAGACAAGCTTTTGAGCTCTTCTTCGGGTCTGGTAAACGACATAAGATTGAAAGCTTGTCTCTCTCACCAAAAGAAGTTGGTCCAATAAACCTCCCCCACCTTGTCTCTCTAAGACGGTAACACATATCCAACCAACCTCTGACAATGACAAACAGTAGGAGCTGCAGATGGAATTGTTTTGAGAATAAGTGGCCATGTGATCGGAAAGTCACAGCTTCTGAGTCAGTAGTCACTGACAGATGTCCAGTAAGAGGCAGAGCAATCCTCTCTCCAGCCTGGAATGTGCAGGTAGTCTTTCCTGACCTCCATTCCAAACATCTCTGCGGGTGAGTTTTATTGATTAGCTGTATTGGTTTGTGGTGATCATTATTTATGTATGACATTACGGTTTATTTGCATTTGATTTTCTTCCCCCCCCCCCCAAAAAAAAGCAGGGAGGAAAGATAGTAACCACTGGAGTTAGTGGATACTGACCACTGTCATGTGACAGGGTTATAACCTGTGTTAACCTAATGTCATGTGACTGAAACAAAGAAACAAAAATCAGTCTGTCACCAGTACTCTTGTGTGTATTATGCACTTATTCCAGCCTCCACCAAAAGCTCCCTTACATGCCACAGAAGCATCCTCCCCCATCTCACAGCCCCCCCAAACCCAGTAGCTCCCCACACTCCCCACCTCACAGCAGCCTCATGCCACAGCACACCAACCTTCCCAGGGTTTCTTTCCTTGACCAGGACAGGCCACAAAGGATTGTGGGATATACTGGGTCTCAGGAAACTGGCCATTTTATGGATCATGGACCCAGAAAGATTGAGAACCACTGGGCTAGATCAGTTATTTTCCATATCTAACTTACATAACAGTAAACAATTTACTAAATAGACCGCATTCTTCTTATAAGGATTTCTGTCTAATTATAAAAGACTGGACAAGATTGTCTTCCCAAAGATAAAGAAGTTTCTCTGATCTTCTTCCCTTCCTGAACCTCCATTCTAAGGTTGTAGTCTGACTACATTTGGTGTGTTCATTGCAAGCTGTCAGGATCATCTCTTACAACACATAGGCAGTTAGGGGCACCAGGCTTTTCCAGGGGTAGCTACATTCATTAGCAAAATGCTCTGCCTAATAAACAACAGACCTCTCCCAATGACTAATACGCCATTGAACATCCACATTGCTTGATAATGACAGCCTGCTTCCCTGCTATCTAGCCTTTGCAGCATGACAAGCAGAAACATTTAGACTGATGCTTGAATTATCCTTGGAAGAAAATTGTCCATTTCATTCAAATGTCACACTTTATTCTCGGATTAGGATTCCCCGCTGCTATGCTAATATTATATTTACTTGGAAAACAGGAAAGGGACCATTCAACACTAATGTGATAAATGATGACCGGCATTAATTGAAGCTAGTACAAGCTTACAGCCATCTACTGAGCTCCTTTATGTGACATTATCTTACTTTTAAGGAGGTGGACTTTTTATTTAAAATCTAAGTAACATTACAGCATGATTGTCTCAATTTACGCTGCCATTTCAGTACCCTCTCACTCGCCTTGCAAGACACTTGAACATGGTCAAGGTGTCTGTAAAACTGCATTACAACAAGGTCATGCGTCTTTCCTGAAACCTCCGCAATACCTGTGGAAGGTGCACAGATATCTTCACTCAACCAGGGTCACCAATAAGAGCAGGGCCGGCCACAACATTTTGGCACCTGAGGCGGGGAGCTCAAATGACACCCCCATGCGCCCTCGCTTGGGCCAAAACTTTGAAAGTTCTCAATTCTGCCTTCTTCCTGTTCTACTCCTCTCATGGTACTGCTCTGCTACCTACCCCAATAAAGGAGAACTAACAACTTAAAATGCCTTGTTCAAAAATTTTAAGTAACACTTAATTTTCAAACGCCTGAACAGCAAATGTAACTTTTCTTGTGTGCATAGTAAACACTGGCATTTTTATCTGTTTGAATAATCAAAGTGGTGCTTTCCATGCCTTCTTGGTTGCAAAGATTTGAACTGCTTCCTGAAGGTCCACATGGGCCAGCTCATGCTCTGTTGAGATGGTTGCAAGGCCGACCAGCCTCTCCTCTGTCATTGTGGAGCGTAGATGTGTTTTTATTAACTTCAGCTTGGAGAAGCTGCGTTCTCCACTGGCAACTGTTACAGGAAACAGAAGTATGCGCAGAGCAACAAAAGAATTTGGAAAGAGGGTGGTCATCTTATTTGTGCACATATATTCCAGAACAGCCTTTGGAGTTGATCCTGCTGAAATGTATCTTGAAAGGGCTTTCAGTTCATCACCTAAATCACTGGCATCAATATTGCGCATGTCATGTGTCAACACTGTCTCTAGTGCCCTGCATTGCTGGTGTAGGTGGTCTTCAGATATAGTGAGGAGTTTTGGAATATCATGCAACATCCCAAATATACTGCTGTGTTCCTTGAGCTGCATGAAACGTTCTTCAACTGACTGTATTGCACAATCTAGCACCTGGTTAAAGAATTCAACTTTGAATTGTTGTTTGGGGTCTCTTATGGGATTATCCCGTGCCTCGTAATCAAAATGTCGTCTTCTTCGGTGACTCTTGTATTCTTGAATGGGTGGGAAAATAGCTTCAGTGTGAAGTTCCTCTGCCAACTTCGGTGCACTCTTCAGAACGTTTTGAAATCCCTCATCTGACCAGTAAGACTGTAGGTATGACTTTGCTTTGTCCAGTTGTTCCATTGCTCCAGATATATCAAGGTCAACACCTTGGAGTCTCTTACTTACAACATTTATTTCAAACAGTATGTCATGCCACAACACTAAGCCACACAGAAATTTGAAGTTATGTATGTTTCTGATGATTCCATTTCCCCTCTGCCACTGTTCTCCCACGAACAGTTCCTGTCATAGCATTATCCTCCATAATGGCAACTATGGCATCATCTATCTTCCCAATTTGGTGTTTGATAGGCTTTATCGCCTCCACTCAACTTTCCCATCATGTGGCACTCAGTGGTTTGTGTCAGCGAGGATGTTCCCAGATGTTGCTTCAAAATTTGCCATCGATGAGTTGATGCAGAGAAAAATACACAGATGCTTTGAATTACATTAAAAAATTCAGCAGCCTCACTAGAAGCTGATGCTGCATCACTAACCACCAAGTTCAATGAATGAGAACAGCATGGGACAATAAAAGCTCGAGGGTTTAACTCTCAGATCTGTATCTGCACTCTTCTGATCTTTCCTCTCATGTTGGCACCATTATCGTAGCACTGACCTCCATGTCAGCTATCGCAATTCCCGTATCTTCCAGCTTTTTAAGAAGCACATTTGTCATACCAGTTCCTGTAGTATCATCAATGTCAATAAATTCTAGAAAGTACTCTCTGACGGTCACCATTGCAGGGACATTTTCACTAGGTTCTGTTACAAAATGCACCATTAAAGTCATTTGTTCCATATGGCTGATGTCAGGTGTGCAGTCCAGAATAAGAGTAGTATCTTGCTGACTTCAGATCTGCCACAATCTTCTGTTTGATTTTTGTTGCCAGTAACTGTATGATCTGAAGTGTGTTTTTGAAGTGTTTTTCCAAGGTAGTGGTGTGTGTACATTTCTTGGGTGGTGACTCTTCTTAGATGCTCCTGGAGTACAGCATCAAACTCAGCCATCAGCTCCACAGTTTTAAGGACATTTCCATTGTTTGGCACATACAGCTGATCTGAAGTGTCACGCAGTGCTAGGTTTTGGGTAGCAAGCATTCTCACAATGGCAATGGGCCTTTTCCGAACATTTTTGCCAGTAAAAAGACTCTGATGCAATCTTCTCTTGATGCTGATCATCTATGGTGGCCTTTAGCCTTAGTCTCATCTCAAGCTCTTTCCACCTATGGAATGCTCTCTGGTGATTTGCTGCCTTCTCATGGCATGCCAGATTTCTAGCCAGATTTTTCCAGTCCTTTGTTCCCGTAGAACCCAATGTGGCTGGAACATTAGACTGGAAGAGTTTGCAACAAAAACAGTATGCAGCATTCTGGGTTTTTGAGTACATAAGCCATGGCCTCCCCATTTTGTCACCATTAGGGATTTCACGCCAGAAATGTGTTGGATGGAAACTTCTATTTTTATTGTCTTTGGGGAACATGAAGTTTTTCACTTGCTGTGGCCCATGCAGTACAAGGAAGTCCCTCAGGCTACTGCTCAAGTGGGTCCACAGTCCTGGATCATCTAGATTTAAGGAACTAAACTCAGCAGCAGCTGTTTCTTGTGCCTCCACCACACCCTTCTCTGATCTACACTTTTCTTCAGGAATGTGCATGGTTACATTCATTTGAGATGGAGATATGGATGCTGCAGTAGCTGCCAGGTCACCTGCACTCTGACTAACTGGAAGATCAGGCATCTTCTCACCACTCACATCCTCACTGGGGCCGGAAGGCTCACCGTGAACATTTGTGTCTATGTATCTCGGGAGAGCTCCTTCCTGCTTAGATAGAAAAGCTTCCTTTGCTTTTTCTTTTTCTGAATGCTGCCCCAGAGGGGCGTTTTCTTCTTTCACTCATGACTGCTGTTCTGTGCCAGCTATAGTGGCTCTCAACACTCAATTGAAGGGGACAAATAATCAGGCTAGTTGCAGGGCCTGAGTGTGGGAAGATATCAGCGTCTTAAGGGCCTAACTGGCTCCTACTACTTCAGTTGACTGCCTGTTCTCCTCAAGTGGGTTCAGGGAAGCAGCAGGAAACAGGAAGCTCCCTGTGAAGCTGGTGTTAATCAGTCCAGGCTCCTGGGGGTACTAGAGAGGTACATAAGAGGCTCTTCCTCCCCTCTCTCCCTGCAGCTCCTGCTGCTTTCTGTTATTCCCTCTCACCTTTTTTCCTGCCTGCCTGTTATGTCTCTTGTGCCCTCCTTCCTCCAGCACAGCACTCCACCATCTCTGTGCATCTAGAGCAGAGAGAATACATATGCACCAGCAGCAGACACAATTTTCTACACTCTGGGTCCTAGTGGTGCTCCCCCACAGTCTGGCACCTGAGGTGGCCGCTTCAGTTCGCCTCATGGTAAGGCCAGCCCTGTTGAATGAATACAGAAGGAGGCAGTAGTTTCTCTATTTTTAAAGTTTTGACTACCTTTCTATTATAAACTCTTCACACTCCTAACTTGGCCAGAACTATTCCAAACCGTCTGCTAGTTCTCACATGTTCTCTGCCAGAGGATAACGTTGGGGAAGAAGCTGGAGGGTGGGAGGTAAGTGCTGGGGGATGTTGCAACAAGATATTACTGAGTAGGGCCCTACCAAATTCATGGTCCATTTTGATCAATTTCATGGTCATAGGATTTTAAAAATAATAAATGTAATGATTTCAACTATTTAAATCTAAAATTTCACAGTATTGTAATTGTAGGAGTCCTGACCCAAAAAGGAGGTGGGGGGGAGGGGTCGGTCACAAGGTTATTGTAGGGGTGTGTGCAGTACTGCTACCCTTACTACTGCACTGCTGCTGGCAGCAGCGCTGCCTTCAGAGCTGGGCAGCTGGAGAGTGGCAGCTGCTGGCCAAGAGCCAAGCTCTGAAGGCAGAGTCTCCACCAACAGCAGCATAGAAGTAAGGATGGTCTGGTATGGTATTGCCACCCTTACTTCTGCACTGCTGCCTGCAGAGCTGGGCCCTCAGTCAGCAGCCGCCATTCTCTGGCCACCCAGCTCTGAAGGCAGCAGCGCAGAACTAAGGGTGGCATGATATGGTGTAGCTACCCTTACTTCTGCGCTGCTGCTGGCGGGGCGCTGCCTTCAGAACTGGGGCAGCACAGAAGTAAGGGTGGCAATACCATGACCTCCTTAAAATAACCTTGCAACCCTCTTAAAATTCCCTTTTGGGTCAGGACCCCCAATTTGAGAAACACTGGTCTCTCTTGTGAAATCTGTATAGTATAGGATAAAAGCACAAAAGACCAGTTTTCACGGAAGAAGACCCGATTGCTTGGTCTGTGACGCATTTTTCATGGCCATGAATTTGGTAGGGACCTATTAATGAGACATAACATTTTGAAAAATCAGGTGTCATTTTTGTAAACTTTCCTAACTTCTTTGTAACACCATATCTTAAAAATGGCTTGGCATAGAAACTTCACATCTGACTTACTCTTTTCTCAAGGATGGCTGGTGCATTTGAGCCTTTCGGGGATGGATTGGTGGCTAATTTTTCAATTATTAGAACCAATTTTTGTCAACTTATGAGAACTCCAGAAGGCCTCATGTGCATATTATAAGTCTCTGAGGTCCGATAATAGCATTAGAGTGAGCAGTGGAGATTTAGAACACTAATTACCTTCTCTTGATCTTATAACCTATCAAGGGAGTCCTTATCACCCAATCTCACTCTTCAAAACTACAGCAAGTCCATCTACATTACGTTTTTAAACATCAAGAATAGAAAAGGTTTCTCAAAAAATTGTGTAAATTCCCTAACAAAACTTTATTTTGAGAATTAAAAAGATTGTGAATGGACAGTTTATGCCACTATTAGAAATTTCATTTATAAATAAATGTTTGAAGGACACAAATTTCATAAATAAGATGAACTTTAGATTAAAGTTGAACAGTTAGGAATTTCTATGTTGTCCAAGAAACCTCAGCACCAGAAAGTCCAGAAATATTTAGCTGTTACAAGCACTAGCTTTAACTTTTCCCTCCGATTCTAGTTCTGACGTTAAACTGACATCACACCACGTCCATATCACTTAGCTTTTCTGAGCCAAGGTTTCCCTATGTGGAAAAGGAGAATATAATGCTGACCTACTTCTTAAATAAAGGTGATTCTGCTATATCTGCTCACACTATGTACCTTACTATTCAATTAGTCCTTGGGGCTTGATCCATAACCCAGTGAAGTCTAAGTAAAGGCTTCCATTGATTCACCTGGTCATTGATCAAGCCTTAATTACTAGAATAAGGTAATACTTAATGTGGATACAGGTGACAGAACTAAGTCCTAAAATAATAACTATTAAAATGCAAAACATTATTAAGGTCAATCAATGGCAAAGGTGGGAAAGAATGGGACTTTCAGGACCTTAGGAACCTGAAAGTAAGTTTAAAAAAAAATTAGCACTTAATAACACTCTCTATAAAATGTAGTTGTTACTGAAATAACTAGGCTGAGTATTCAACAACTATTTAGAGCCATTTATAATCCAAGTATGGTTTTGTATTGTGCCATCTGAATATCAGGCTTTCATGCGGTTGAATAGGAAACAAAATGAAATGCTATACTAATTGTTTGTGTTCAGAACATTCATGTGAAGGATGGTCTATCCAAAACAACACTCCTTTTCTATGTAAATTATGTATCAAACTTATCAGGAAAATAGGGCACTTAAATGTACATCTAGTTCTCAGTGTAACATTGAGGGTACTTAAAGGAGTAGCAAAAACAATGCACATACTGAGCTATGTACTCTTGTAACTCCTAGGGATGTCATTACAATTTCTAAGCTTCCATTACTATACAGCCTATTCTTAAAAGCATGAGTATTTATTGTAAAAATGTTTGTTCCGTTTTAGTTTCTTGTTTTGTTCATGTTTTAATATTGAATATGTTTTGTTTATTGCACCATGTTTATAAAATGCATGTGCTATATCTCCCACTAATGGCACATAGAGGATAGCAGCCTGATACTGCTGCCAGCCAATGGCATTACTTTTTAGATCAAGTGGAAGACATTTGTGTTTTGGTGCAGGACATCCCAGATTCAAATCCTGCTGATGACCCATGCTGGGAGTCATTGCATTTATACTAGACAGCAGGAATGGAAATGCACCTGCTTTATGACAGCCATGAATATGGCCCATTGAACCTTTATCTCCCCAACTTGTGGTGTATTTTTTAACCTAGCTAGAAAATTGAGTTAAAACTAGTGACTGGTCAGTTTCACAAGGTTACTTTGGAGATGCATCTGAAAGTTTGAATACTTATCTGAAACATCCAGATCTCCTGAATCAGCAAAAGAGTGGTGGAAACAGATTGAAAAAAGTCTGTCTTGTAAGATTTCCGCTACTTTTTTTTTCCCCCTGACAGGCTGAAAATACCACTTTTTCTTCTGATTGTGGCTGGAACCATTGGGACAGTGAGACTGTATTAAGCCACGCAGCTTTCTCTTGCATGCTGTACAAAACCCTAATCTCTTTTTGGGGGAAGTTCCAGGTAAGGGGAGAAGTTGGCAAGAGCCACTGGGACCAAGTGGCACAGTGGAGACAGGAGAAATCTGCAGGGATCATCTTTTTGTTCTGTATTTGTACAGCACCTAACACAAAGAGGGTAGGTCCATGACTGGGGCCCTAGATGTTACTGCAATACAAATAACTAATATAGGTGAGACTGAAGCCATAACTTTAAGAAAATATACAAATTTAGTTAAATGAAGCAAAACCAAAATTTTATTCTGTGGCTGAAATACTATCTGTACCTGCAGTAGAACTGATCATGATTTGGTTGTTCATCTTTTCCATTGTCACAATTATCCAATGTTTCAGTGTGAGGTTAAAACTGAAAAGATATAGTGAAATGCATTTTAAGTGAAAAGCTAGTCAGAAAGGACAGAATGTGAGGCTAGTATGAGAACAGGCATGCAATGAAATTAAAGGGCAGTACATTTAGAATATGTGAATGTAAGATCCTTTATGCAGTGTATAATCACTATCTCAGAAGCAGAGTCAGACCCTGTCATAGGTTTCACTCCCACTCTGAACTTTAGGGTACAGATGTGGGGACCTGCATGAGAACCGCTAAGCTTAATTACCAGCTTAGATTAGTATGCTGCCACCACCAAATCGTTTAAACAACCATTTGAGTCATTTGGGAACTCCATCTTCCCCCCAAAATATCTCCCTCCCAAGTACTATAATCCTTCCCTGGGTAACCTTGAGAAACTTCTCCACCAGTTTCCTGGTGAACACCGAATCAAACCCTTGGATCTTAAAAAAAGGAGAAATTAATCACACACACCCCCTTTCCTGGCAGGATTTGAGTTTAATTTCCCTTTCCCCCCACCAATTCCTGGTGAGTCCAGATCCAACCCCCTTAGATCTTAAAACAAGGAAAAATCAATCAGGTTCTTAAAAGAAGACTTTTAATTAAAGAAAGGTGAAAGGAAAACCTCTGGGAGATTAGCATGCAAGCTATTCTCACAGACAACAGATTCAAAAACACAGAGGATTTCTCTCTGGGCATAAAAACTTAAAGTACACAAAAGAAAACCCAATTTGATTCCCCCTCTATTGCAAAAACGAAGTCACAAAAGGAAATAAACATAAGCTAATTTATTCCTTCTCTAATACTCACTACCCTGGTTGATTCCTGGATCTTTTCACTCTGGCACAGAACTTAATGAAGAGAACAAAGGAAAAACTTCCCTCCTTCCTCTTGAAAAATCTTGTCCCCCCGTTGGTTCCTCTGGTCAGGTGTCAGCTAGGGTAGGTGAACTTCTTAACCCTTTACAGGTAAAAGAGGCATTAACCCTTAACTGTCTGTTTATGACAGACCCTGTGGCTGGATGTAAACAAGGGCTGGATGACCTCCTGACAACAACAATTGTAACTATGCAAACAAAGATAACAATCTAGTAGTCACAGCCTATGCTTCAGGGTATCAATTGATTGCCTGCAGAGGATCAGGAAGGAATCTCCGCCACCAGGAACCCAGCCCATATGGAATTGAATAATTGTCTAGAGCAGGGGTTCTCAAACTGGGGGTCGGGACCCCTCAGGGGGTTGTGAGGTTATTACATGGGGATTTGCGAGTTATCAGCCTCCACCCCAAGCCCCGCTTTGCCTCCAGCATTTATAATGGTGTTAAATATATAAAAAAGTGTTTTTAATTTATTGGGGGGGGGAGGTTGCACTCAGAGGCTTGCTATGTGAAAGGGGTCACCAGTACAAAAGTTTGAGAACCACTGGTCTAGTGCTTTTCCCAGGGATTGTACTGTGACATGGTGGGAAGGCTTTTGTGCTCCAGTGATCCTGAGGGCTATGCTGGCAGGAAGCTCCTGTTAGGGCCATCCAAGCCAGACAGGTCAAAGGGTAGGAGCCAGATTAAAGGCAGTCCATTGATCCTCCTGGTAGGGGGTTGTGAGTCAGGCTAACAACCTATCCACTTAAAAATGCTTTCTGTTACTCAACTTGTCTCTGAGTTGTTTCTGTATGTCACAGATTTGCAAATATAAACATCATCTTGCTCTGGACAGACAGCATTGGGAAAAATGGGCTGCCTCGTGTACCACTAGCAGGCACCGGAGATTCTAAAGCTAAAAGCTAGTGCTGTATGGTTCTTTCCCTTCCTCTGAAACGTCAGGTTCTAATTACTACAAGGAATGAAGAATGCCAATTTAGCTGGAATAATGATTTGATCTAGAATGGCAAACCCTCTATCTCCTTTGCAAGTGAACCAAGTATTGATTTAGAACTAGGGACATGCTATTTAGGTATAACAGTCCTCAAGGAGGAGGCTCCCTGCCTAACTCCAAGCTGCCCAGAAGGAACTGTCTGTACTTTCCCAGAACTACAGGGAGGCCACAAAAAGATCAGAGGGGTCAATCTGCAAAAGACAGACATCCCAATAGAATACGCAAACAGGCTTTCACTACCGTAAACATCGTAGGTAGCCACGGATTTGTTGAAGTAGTTTTCACTCACCATCATTGTAACGTCCTCTTGCCAATTATTCATGAGCTCTTCTATTTGGACAAAATTTAGGCTACATCTACACTACAGCCAGGATCAACGCTCTGAGATCGATCCACCGTTGGTCGATTTAGCGGGTCTAGTGAAGATCCGCCAAATCAACTGCAGATCGCTCTTCAGTCGACCCCTGTACTCTACCCCCAACGAGAAGAGTAAGGTAAGTCGACAGGAGAGTTTCTCCCGTCAACCCCCTACGGTGTAGACCCTGTGGTAACTTGACCTAAGGTACGTCGACTCCAGCTACGTTATTCATGTAGTTGGAGTTACATAGCATAGGTTGACTTACCGCAGTAGTGTAGACATAGCCCTAGTTTCCATTCCCCAATTTCTTCTTACTGGATTTCATGTGACACTTATGACTGTTTCCTTTACATCTTTGGTCAATGATGTGATATGTCCAGATACTGCATGTTGGCTCGGACTGAGCAAAGCACTAATGCATATGGTTAAGTGTAAGTACATGAGTGGATCCATAGACTTCATGGGGACAACTCACATCGTTAAAGCTAAATATGTGTAAGTGCTTTGCTGAATTAGGGCCTTTATGGCTAACCTCTGTGTCTAAAATAGGATGAGCCAGAACTCCAGATCTGAATACACTCAAACTTTTCAGGGAGAGATTTCAGAATGTGAACACCATTTTGGATTCAAATTTTGCACCTGTCTGAATCAAATCTGCCTCTATAATGGCCCAAACTGAAACCCTGGATCCATACATTCTCCAGCTGTGTACAAATTGGATTTAGGACTTTACTGTTCATCCTAGCCCTCCTCAGTCTTGGATATGTTAGGTAAAACTGCAAGCTTTTCAGGCTTATATTCATTCCTTCTGCTGCAAAATTTGATCAATTTTGGTACTAGACTAGTACACGCCTTCCGCCTGCTGACATGTCCCGATGCCACGGTAAGGAACATTGCAGCGAATGCCCTGCGTGATGCGACAGAGAAGCGGATTGGCAGAGCCCCCTCCAACGAAGACATCGCCACCTTCCTGAGCGGCTCCCTGGATGGGGAATTCAGACGGGACAGGCGCGACATCACTTCACTGTGGTCCCGCACTCGCAACGCCACGCATTGCCTGGGGAAGCGCATTGGCTGCCGCTGGGAGTGGTGTGAGGAGCTCCAGGAGCTGGGAGTCCTGGTGCTGCAGATCAGGTCCGACGACAACACCATCGTCACTCCGACCGCCAGGGGCTTGCTGGAGAGGACTCTGAAGGCCACCATCGACTCACTGTACGTGGAAACCCTGAAGCATAAACCGGACCAGGATAAAGCCTTCGAGTTGACCAGCAAGTGGGACTCCAGCAACCACTTCCTTGCCAGGGGCAGCTTCACCCGTTCCGCCGACTGGCGGTTCATCCACCGTGCCCGGCTCAACTGCGTCCCGCTCAACGGAGCTGTCCGCCACGGGAACTGAGACAAATGTTGCAGGAAGTGCGGCTACTCCAACGAGACCCTGCCCCACATCCTGTGCAGCTGCAAACCCCACTCCAGAGCCTGACAGCTGCGCCACAACACCATCCAGAACTGCCTGGTGAAAGCCATCGCACCACACCTGGGGGAGATGTCCATGAACTGCGCCATCCCCGGTACCGACAGCCAGCTACGACCTGACATCGTCGTCACTGACGAGGCCCAGAAAAAGATTGTCCTCGTCGACATCACAGTCTCCTTTGAGAACAGGACCCCAGCGTTTCGTGAAGCCCGAGCTCGTAAACTGGAAAAGTACGCCCCCCTGGCTGACACCCTGAGAGCAAAGTGCTACGAGGTGCAGATGGACGCCCTGATTGTCGGAGCCCTGTGCACCTGGGACCCCTGCAACGAGCGTGTGCTGCAGACCTGCGGGATCGGTCGACGCTACGCACGGCTCATGCGGCACCTCATGGTCTCAGACACCATCTGATGGTCCAGGGACATCTACATCGAACACATCACCGGTCACTGACAGTACCAGGAGGCGTGAGCCAGAGTGACATCGTTCTTCGACTACGAGAAAGGGACCAAGAGACTTTCTCCATTGTACCATATGAACTGGAACCATAAACTCCCTGAATGTTAAATCTCACCAAATGAGGGTCAATCCGTCCTCATCATCATATCCACTCATTATACTCCACACCCGAACATAGCTATTATATGAACACCATACCCTCATATCTCAGTGTCTGTACTTCGACCCATCAACCTTTTACCCCCAATCGGGGATATTGCAGATTATGTATTCCTTATGCCACCCGATCTTAAACCGAACTCCGCAGCCCTCGATAATCTGTGCGTTATTTCCTGATAACCAGAAACTTCTATGCTTAAACTCTGTACCGTTCACATTTTTTTAAACATCATCTTAATAAAAATTTTAAATCTAAGATGTACTTGCATACTGAAAAGCAAGTCTTGGTCCTAAAAATGTTAAGCTGGTTACAGGTATTATCTGTCACTGCTGTGATGCAAATTGGGTTGCTATGGTGTTGATCCTTTAGATGTATATTTTTAAAATTTGTCAGCAATTTTGTCTAATTATACGGCTGGAAATGGCAAAGTAACATCAAAATACAAGATAGTAAAAAGAAGTCTACTAGGCAACAAATTTAAATTACTATCAGAGGGGTAGCCGTGTTAGTCTGGATCTGTAAAAAGCAACATAGAGTCCTGTGGCACCTTTAAGACTAACAGATGTAACCTGATGTGACCTACAAGATCTTCACCAAGCATTCTCAAAACTACGATACCCGCACAAGGAAATAAGGAAACAAATCAACAGAGCCAGACATGTACCCAGAAGCCTCCTGCTACAAGACAAGCCCAAGAAAGAAACCAACAGAACTCCACTGGCCATCACCTACAGTCCTCAGCTTAAACCTCTCCAACGCATCATCAGTGATCTACAACCCATCCTGGACAATGATCCCTCTCTTTCACAGACCTTGAGAGTCAGGCCAGTCCTCGCCCACAGACAACCTGCCAACCTTAAGCATATTCTCACCAGCAACAACACACCGCACCATAACAACTCTAAGGGTACATCTACACTTACCTCCAGGTCCGACGGCAGGCAATCGATGTTCTGGGATCGATTTATCACGTCTTGTCTAGACGCGATAAATCGATCCCGGATCGATCCCGGAAGTGCTCGCCGTCGACGCCGGTACTCCAGCTCAGCGAGAGGAGTACGCGGCATCGACGGGGGAGCCTGCCTGCAGCGTCTGGACCCGCGGTAAGTTCAGACTAAGGTACTTCGAATTCAGCTACGTTATTAACGTAGCTGAATTTGCGTACCTTAGTCCGAAGTGGGGGGGTAGTGTGGACCAGGCCTAACTCAGGAACCAATCCATGCAACAAACCTCAATGCCAACTCTGCCCACATATCTACACCAACACCACCATCGCAGGACCTAACCAGATCAGCTACAACATCACCGGTTCATTCACCTGCACGTCCACCAATGTTGTATATGCCATCGTAGCAATGCCCCTCTGCTATGTACATTGGCCAAACTGGACAGTCACTACGTAAAAGGATAAATGGACACAAGTCAGATATCAAGAATGGCAATTTACAAAAACCTGTAGGAGAACACTTCAACCTCCCTGGCCACACAATAGCAGATGTAAAGGTAGCCATCTTACAGCAAAAAAACTTCAGGACCAGACTCCAAAGAGAAACTGCTGAGCTTCAGTTCATTTGCAAATTTGACACCATCAGATCAGGATTAAACAAAGACTGTGAATGGCTAGCCAACTACTGAAGCAGTTTCCTCTCCCTTGGTGTTCACACTTCAACTGCTAGCAGAGGACCTCACCTTCCCTGATTGAACTAACCTCGTTATCTCCAGACTGATTCTTGCCAGCATATTTATACCTGCCCCTGGAAATTTCCATTACATGCATCCGACGAAGTGGGCATTCACCCAGGAAAGCTTATGCTCCAATACATCTGTTAGTCTTAAAGGTGCCACAGGACTCTATGTTGCTTTTTAAATTACTATATAACTTCATCCATTAATACTGTCAGTAACACCAATACATTTGAGGCACACCAATTAAGAAAAAAAAAAAGCAAGATAAACTAATGCAAATTGTAAGAGAACAGTTGAAATTATATCACCATACCAACAATCACTTAGCAGCTCACATCCAATGCACCTTAATCACCTTATTATCATTGACTGTGACAATAGAGTTGTAATGATACAAACAGCAATGCTGGCTTTAGTTTATTCCACAGCCAAGTACTACACACCAACCTTGTGGATAGACAGCTAAATGTAACTGGAATCCTGAAGTCCACTCTCCTGCCTAGGCTTTCTGTCCTTGCAAAAATCCTTCCTCCTACCATCCGGTGAGAGATGGCTACGTTGCACGAGTACGAGAAAGCTCTCACTAACCAAAAGCTCCATGACAATGTTGTTTGCCTACCTTGCATTTGCCTTGGATGCTGCCAACTATTCTGGGCAGCTGAAGAAGCTCTTGTCATCCAACTTCAACCCGGAAAGCACCTGGTGGATGCAGAGGGTAGGCTCCAATGTAAACAACAAGCACCTCATAGATGATCACATCATTGAACTGCCTGGCTGCTCGCTCTGCCAAAGATAGTGGGTGACCATCAATCATATTAGGACTTTACATGGAAGATGCGCACAGCTGATGCACAAATGGAGAATCAAGGAGTCACCACAATGCAAATGTGGCATCCTCCAAACCATCGAACACATTGGGAACAAATGCCCCATCTTTCCATTGCCAGGAGGTATAGCAAAGGTGCACTCTGTGACTCCGGAAGCCTTCAAATGGATTTCAAACCTTTCTATTAACTTGTAAATGTTGCTCTTGCCACACAAAAGAAGTAAGTTATTTTACAATAGCAATATTAAAGTAATATAAAACAATGGCTCTCAACCTTTCCAGACTACTGTACCCCTTTCAGAAGTCTGATTTGTCTGGCATACCCCCAAGTTTCACCTCATTTAAAAACTACTTGTTTATAAAATCTGACATAAAAATACAAAAGTGTCAAGCACACTATTATTGAAAAATTGCTTACTTTCTCATGTTTACCATATAATTATAAAATAACACAATTGGAATATAAATATCGTACTTACATTTCAGTGTATAGTATATAGAGCAGTATAAAAAAATCATTGTATGAAATTTTAGTTTGTACTGACTTTGCTAATGCTTTTTATGTAGCCTGTTGTAAAACTAGGCAAATATCAAGATGAATTGATGTACCCCTGGTTGAGAACCACTGATATAGGGGTTACATTAGCCCATTTTACACAGAGGGATTACTTATAAAAGGGGGCCCAACTGTGGGCCAAATTCTCCTCAGTTATGGTGATGTAAATCTGAAATAAGTTCTTTGAGAATTTGTCCTCCTGGCTTTACAAATTTGTGTGAGAAATGTACAAATATGCACAGTGGAGTTTGGTGAATGCAGAAAATTGGGTGGGCAAAAATGTAGAGGCCAGATTGAGGCAGCTCGAAGGGAATGTTAAAGGCCTGATTCACCTCTGCATTACTCCAGTTTTACACCAGCGGTTCTTCATCAGAATCAGTGATGCAACACTAATGTGAAATGGGAATGATGATGCAATGGAGAATTAAGCCTTAAAACTCTCATTGGATACTCCAGCCTTAACTCCTGCTGAGGAGTCTTTTCATTTTAATTCCTTGAGGCGCTGTCCACATTGGCAGAAGGCAACACTGGTTTTGAAAACAGTTTTCTTAATATGCTTTAGCTGTAACAGGAAAACCACTTTCAAAACCAGACTAGTGTTTTCCCCAGTCCCCCTCAGGCAAAAGCAGCCACACAGTACTCCAGCTGCTTGACCACAATAGGTCTAAATATTCGCTCCTTCCTGAGTGTTTAATAGCCGATTGTCTATAAGGCCTTGGCTACACTTGCGAGTTACAGCGCTGTAAAGGCTCCCCCAGCACTGTAACTCACTCCCCGTCCACACTGGCAAGGCATTTGCAGCGCTGTATCTCCGTGGTTGCAGCGCTGCATGTACTCCACCTCTCCGAGAGGAATAGCGAGTATTGCGCTGCCACTGCAGTGCTGCGGCGCCAGTGTGGCCGCCCAATGCGCTGTGAATGGCCTCCAGAATTATTCGGCAGTATCCCACAATGCCTGTTCTAGCCACTCTGGTCATCAGTTCAAACTCTACTGCCCTGGCCTCAGGTAACCAACCATGTGACCCGCCTTGACATTCCCCTGGAATTTTAAAAATCCCCTTCCTGTTTGCTCAGCCCGGTGTGGTGTGGAGTGCTATCAGCGAATCTTTCCAGGTGACCATGCCTCCACGCGCCAAGCGAGCCCCAGCATGGAGCAATGGCGAGTTGCTGGACCTCATCAGTGTTTGGGGGGAGGAAGCTGTACAGTCCCAGCTGCGCTCCAGCTGTAGGAATTACGATACCTTCGGGAAGGTATCAAAGGACATGATGGAAAGGGGCCATGACCGGGATGCCCTGCAGTGCAGGATTAAAGTGAAGGAGCTGCGGAGTGCCTACCTCAAAGCCTGCGACGCAAACGGCCACTCGGGTGCTCCCCCCGCGACCTGCCGATTCTACAAAGAGCTGGATGCGATACTTGGGGTTAACCCCACCTCCACTCCGAGCACCACCATGGACACTTCAGAGCCGGTGTGGGGGGAGGGAGGGAGGAGGAAGAGGAGGAGGAGGAGGAAAACGGGAGTGATGGTGGTGGGCCGGATGGAGACACCCCGGAATCCCTGGAGCCATGCAGCCAGGAGCTCTTCTCGAGCCAGGAGGAAGGCAGCCAGTCGCAGCGGCCGGTACTTGGTGGAGGACAAACAGAAGAGCAGGTTCCCAGTAAGCGGGGTTTTTTTTCGGGAAGGGATTTTTTCGGTGCAGGCTCTTTGGGAGAGGAGGGTTAGGCATGCATGCCTAGATGCGGAATAGTGCATTGATGTGGTTTATCACATTGCGGTAATCTGCCTCGGTAATCTCCTCGAATGTCTCATCCAGAACGTGTGCAATGCGCTTGCGCAGGTTTATTGGGAGAGCCACCGTGGTCCTTGTCCCAGCCAGGCTAATGTGTCCGCGCCACTGTGCCGCGAGGGGCGGGGGGACCATTGCTGGACACAGGCAAGCTGCATATGGGCCAGGGCAGAAGCCGCACTGCAGTAGAAGACCCTCCCTTGCTTCCCAAGTCACCCTCAGCAGCGAGATATCGTCCAGGACGAACTCCTGTGGAAAATGTTGGGACAGTGTTCAGTGTAGGTGCCCTCTGAAGCTGTTGGCTCTCCCCAAGGCACAGAAACCCAGAGGACAGTGCAGCCCTGAAACAATCAGTCCCCCTTACTCACCATTTTGAGGCTCCCGTGGGATATGTGTGCTTTGTTTCGGACGGGAAAATTATGCTATTGTGTAGACCCTGTGTGTTTTCTACTCCTTAAGTGCGGGGGGAATCATTACTCTGTCTGGTATAAACAATGCTGCCTCTGTTAAATGTTGCATTTTGCCTATACAGCTGCATCAACCTTGAGACCTCAGCCGTCCCTCTTATCGCCTGCTCAGAGACTGCAAAGACTCAGGAAGAGACCGCGAAAAAGCAAAGAAGACATGCTGCAAGAAGTGATGCGGCAATCTATTAAAGAGAATGAGAAAGCACAGGACTGGAGGGAGAGAGAAAGCAGGATCCGCCAGGAAAACGCAGCGCACCGGCGGCAAAGCACCGCGCACCAGCAGCAAAGCACTGATAGGCTCATAAGCATCCTAGAGCGCCAAGCAGATGCTATCCAGGAGCTGGTAGCCATGCAGAAAGAGGAGCAGTACCGCAAACACAAACGCCACCCTCCCCTACAGCCCTTGTCCCAAAACTTTCCGTTGTGCCTCACTGTCACCTCCAACCCACTTTCCCCAACTTCCGTGTTCTTCACACCACCCGCTGCCTCCAACACCAGTATCTTCACCACCCAGCCCTGAAAACCACGACCCTTACCCTCTGCACTCAACCCCCATCACCATGCAGTATAGCTGTCCTGAAGTGCAGCACTCACTGCACAGCACACCAGACAGGACATACGCGAATCTGTGATTGTACTGTTCCCCACTCCACCCCCTTGTTTCTTTTCAATAAATAATTTTTTTTCCTTTTCAATAAATGGATTCTTTGGCTTTGAAAACATTCTTTATTATTGCATACAGTAAAAGACTCCTTAGCCCAGGAAATAAACAGGCACTGCAAGTCTGCTTGTCTGCTAAGCAGACACTGATTCCTAAAGATTGGAACTACTGCACTTCACTCCCGTGCAGGGCACCAGATATCACTGCTGGTTTTCAGCCTCAAATTGCTCCCTCAAGGTATCCCTAATCCTTGCAGCCCCGCGCTGGGCCCCTGTAATAGCCCTGCTTTCTGGCTGTGCAAATTCAGCCTCCAGGTGTTGAACCTCGGAGGTCCATGCCTAAGTGAAGCTTTCACCCTTCCCTTCACAAATATTATGGAGGGCACAGCACACGGATATAACCGCGGGGATGCTGTTTTCGGCCAAGTCCAGCTTCCCATACAGAGATCGCCAGCAGCCCTTTAAACGGCCAAAGGCACACTCCACAGTCATTCGGCACCGGCTCAGCCTGTAGTTGAACCGTTCCTTGCTGCTGTCAAGGCTCCCTGTGTAGGGTTTCATGAGCCACGGCATTAACGGGTAAGCGGGATCTCCAAGGATCACAATGGGCATTTCAACTTCCCCTACCGTGATCTTCCGCTCTGGGGAAAAAAGTCCGGGCCTGCATCTTCCTGAACAGCCAAGTGTTCCGAAAGATGCGTGCGTCATGCACCTTTCCAGGCCAGCCTGTGTTAATGTCAATGAAATGCCCACGGTGATCCACAAGCGCCTGGAGAACCATAGAGAAATACCCCTTCCGATTAACGTACTCGGATCCTAGGTGGGGTGGTGCTAGAATAGGAATGTGCATCCCATCTATTGCCCCTCCACAGTTAGGGAACCCCATTTGTGCAAAGCCATCCACTATTTCCTGCACGTTACCCAGAGTCACGGTTCTTCTGAGTAAGATGCGATTAATGGCCTTGCAAACTTGCATCAACACGATTCCAACGGTCGACTTTCCCACTCCAAACTTGTTTGCGACCGACCGGTAGCTGTCTGGAGTTGCCAGCTTCCAGATTGCAATAGCCACCCGCTTCTCCACTGGCAGGGCAGCTCTCAATCTCGTGTCCTTGTGCCGCAGAGTGGGGGCGAGCTCCTCACACAGTCCCATGAAAGTGGCTTTTCTCATCCGAAAGTTCTGCAGCCACTGCTCATCATCCCAGACTTCCATGACGATGTGATCCCACCACTCGGTGCTTGTTTCCCGAGCCCAAAAGCGGCGTTCCACGGTGCTGAGCATGTCCGTGAATGCCACAAGCAATTTCGTGTCGTACACGTAACGCGGCTCGATAGCATCGTCGGACTCCTCACCCTCACTCTCACTGTCACTTTGGATCGTAAGGAATAGTTCGACAGCCAAACGTGACGTGCTGGCGAGACTCGTCAGCATACGCCTCAGCAGTTCGGACTCCATTTCCCGCAGACAGATTGCGCTGCACAGAAACCGTTGAAAGATGGTGCCAAAGGTGGATGGAAACAAGGGGATTTCTGGGATGCGAAGCGATGCATCACGGGGCATTGGGACAGGACCCAGAATCCCCCGCACTCACACCCCCTTCCCACAACCCACGGCGCCAGAATGGGAAAAGGTGCTCTGTGGGATAGCTGCCCATAATGCACCGCTCCCAATAGCGCTGCAATTGCCGCAAATGTGGCCACGACAGTGCGCTGGGCAGCTGTCAGTGTGGACAGAGTGCAGCGCTTTCCCTACTCAGCTGCACGAAGTCAGGTTTAACTCACAGCGCTGTACATCTGCAAGTGTAGCCAAGGCCCTAGACTCATAGACTCATAGACTTTAAGGTCAGAAGGGACCAATATGGTCATCTAGTCTGACCTCCCGCATGATGCAGGCCACAAAAGCTGACCCACCCACAACAGAATCTTCCAGCCTGCGACCCCTGCCCTATGCTGCGGAGGAAGGCGAAAAACCTCCAGGGCCTCTGCCAATCTACCCTGGAGGAAAATTCCTTCCCGACCCCAAATATGGCGATCAGCAGAACCCCGAGCATACAGGCAAGATTCTACAGCCGGACCCTCATTTTACCCGCGATGGCACGTTAATGCCTAATTGACTAAAATCACGTTATCCCTTCAAACCATTCCCTCCATAAACTTATCAAGCCTAATCTTGAAGCCAGAAAGGTCTTTCGCCCCCACCGTTTCCCTCGGAAGGCTGTTCCAAAATTTCACCCCTCTGACGGTTAGAAACCTTCTTCTAATTTCAAGCCTAAACTTCCCCACGGCCAGTTTATATCCATTCGTTCTCGTGTCCACATTACTACTGAGCTGAAATAATTCCTCTCCCTCCTTGGTATTAATCCCTTTGATATATTTAAAGAGAGCAATCATATCCCCCCTCAGCCTTCTTTTGGTTAGGCTAAACAAACCGAGCTCCTCGAGTCTCCTTTCATAGGAAAGGTTTTCCATTCCTCGGATCATCCTAGTGGCCCTTCTCTGTACCCGTTCCAGTTTGAGTTCATCCTTTTTAAACATAGGAGACCAGAACTGCACACAGTACTCCAAATGAGGTCTCACCAGCGCCTTGTATAACGGAAGCAGCACCTCCCTGTCCCTACTAGAAATACCTCGCCTAACGCATCCCAAAATCGCATTAGCTTTTTTCACAGCCACGTCACATTGCCGACTCATAGTCATCCTGCGATCAACCAGGACTCCGAGGTCCTTCTCCTCCTCCGTCACTTCCAACCTATGCGTCCCTAACTTATAACTAAAATTTTTATTAGTCATCCCTAAATGCATTACCTTACACTTCTCACTATTAAATCTCATCCTATTATTGTTACTCCAATTTACAAGGTCATCCAAGTCTCCCTGCAGAATATCCCGATCCTTCTCCGAATTGGCAATACCTCCCAACTTTGTGTCATCCGCAAACTTTATCAGCCCACTCCTACATTCGGTTCCGAGGTCAGTAACGAATAGATTGAATAAAATTGGACCCAAAACCGAACCTTGAGGAACCCCACTGGTGACCTCCGTCCAACCCGACAGTTCACCTTTCAGTACTGCCCGCTGCAGTCTCCCCTTTAACCAGTTCTTTATCCACCTCTGGAATTTCATATCGATCCCCATCTTTTCCAATTTAACCAATAATTCCTCGTGCGGCACAGTATCAAACGCTTTACTAAAATCGAGGTAAATTAGATCCACCGCATTTCCTTTATCTAGAAGGTCTGTTACTTTCTCAAAGAAGGAGATCAAGTTGGTTTGGCACGATCTGCCTTTCGTAAACCCATGTTGTAATTTGTCCCAATTGCCATTCACCTCAAGGTCCTTAACTACTTTTTCCTTCAAAATTTTTTCCAAGACCTTGCATACTACAGAAGTTAAACTAACAGGCCTGTAGTTACCCGGGTCACTTTTTTTCCCCTTCTTAAAAATAGGAACCACATTAGCTATTTTCCAGTCCATCGGTACCACCCCCGAGTTTACAGATTTATTAAAAATTATCGCCAAGGGGCTTGAAATTTCTTGCGCCAGCTCCTTCAATATTCTAGGATGGAGATCATCCGGTCCGCCCGATTTAGTCCCATTTAGCTGGTCAAGTTTGGCTTCCACCTCTGATACTGTAATTGCAATCGCCCCTCCTTTATTCCCCTCTGTCTCGCTCCCTCTATTCCTAAGCCCTTCATTAGCCTTATTAAACACCGACGCAAAATATTCATTTAGATATTGTGCCATGCCTAGATTATCCTTAATCTCCACTCCATTTACATGCTTCAGCGGTCCCACTTCCTCTTTCTTTGTTTTCTTCCTATTTATATGGCTATAAAACCTCTTACTATTGGATTTAATTCCCCTCGCGAGGTCCAACTCTACACGGCTTTTGGCCTTTCTCACCGCATCCCTACATGCTCTGACCTCAATAAGGTAGGTTTCCTTGCCGATCTGTCCCCTCTTCCATTCTTTGTACGCTTTCTGTTTTTTCTTAATCGCCCCTTTGAGACGCCCGCTCATCCAGCTAGGTCTAATTCTCCTGCCTACTAATCGTTTCCCCTTTCTCGGGATCCAGGCCTCGGACAGCTCGTGCAACTTCAGCTTGAAATAATCCCAGGCCTCATCTGCCTTTAGCTCTCTAAGTATGTTAGCCCAATCCACTTCCCTAAGTAGTTGCCTTAATTTATTAAAGTTGGCCTTTTTGAAATCGTAAACCTTAGTCACAGTTTTATTTCTGTTAATCCTTCCATTTAGTTTAAACCGAATTAGCTCATGGTCACTCGAGCCAAGGTTGTCCCCTACTACCATTTCCTCAACTAGGTCCTCACTACTCACCAGCACCAAATCTAAAATGGCATCCCCCCTCGTCGGTTCAGCTACTACTTGATGAAGGAATTCATCTGCTAGCACGTCTAGGAACATCTGAGCCCTATTATTGTTACTAGCATTTGTTCCCCAATCTATGTCTGGGAAGTTAAAGTCCCCCATGATCACACAGCTCTTATTAGTTTTTACTTCCTTAAAAACATTAAATAGTTCTCTGTCCGCATCCAGGCTAGATCCCGGCGGTCTATAGCACACCCCAAGCAGTATCTCAGGGGAGGCTCTAGTAGTTCTTTTACCCAGTGTAATCATTGCCCAGACAGACTCTGTCTTATCCATTCCATCACTTATTATTTCTTTACATTTTAGCTCATTATTCACATACAGTGCCACACCCCCACCTTTACCTTTTTTCCGGTCATTCCTAAACAGCACATACCCTTCGATACCTGTACTCCAGTCATGACTACAGTTCCACCATGATTCGGTTATTCCTATGATATCAGGTTTCATTTCTTGGACCAAGAGCTCCAATTCCTCCATTTTGTTACCTAGGCTTCTCGCATTGGTGTATAAACATCTTACCGTATGCTGTCTATCCTTTCTCCCATTAGTTATGCACTTTGGTACGGACCCCGTAGTGTCCATCCGCCCCCTCCTTCTAATGTCCAATTCCCTACCCCTATCTATATCTGCGCTTATCTCTTTGCCCTCTTTTTCAGTGTTGGAATCTGGCGTGGAGATTAACTGGACATCTCCCAACCGTCTCCCCCAAGTTCCTAGTTTAAAGCCCTTTTGATGAGATGAGCCAGCCTCCCTCCCAGAAGTCTATTTCCTTCCCTACTCAGGTGAAGTCCATCCCGCGAGAACAGCTGTCTGTCCTCGAAAGCCTCCCAGTGGCCATACATCCCAAAGCCCTCCTTATAGCACCACTCCCTCAGCCAGCTATTTATCCTCACAATTCTGTCTGCCCTTTGCTGTCCTTCTCTAGGAACAGGCAGAATCCCACTGAAGATAATCTGAGCCTCAACTTCCTTTAGCGTCTTCCCCAGCCTGGCATAATCTCCCTTGATTCTCTCTAGCGAGAACCTAGCCGTGTCATTCGTTCCTACGTGAAGGACGATCAAGGGGTTCTTACCTGCTCCTTTTAGGATCCTTTTCAACCGCAGGTCCACATCCCGTATCTTAGCGCCCGGCAGACAGCACACCCTTCTGTTTTCTGGGTCCGCCCTGGTCACAGGCCTGTCTAACCTCCTCAGTAAGGAGTCCCCAATCACATAAACCTGCCTTTGCCTAGGGGCAGCGCAATCTACCAATCTATCCCCTGTTCCCTGCGGCCGTAACTCCTGTCTGTCTCCATTTTCCCTTATAGTCCCCCTATTGCCATCCTGTATCCTCCCGGGGCCGAGTATTGATGCCGTCTCCATCAACTCCTCCCCCCTGTCTATTGGACTAGCTGCCCTTCTTTTCTTCCTCTGCCTCCCACCATCAGTTACCACCTGCTGCGTCCCCTCCTCGTTAGCCAAACACCCAAACCTGTTCCTGAGCTCTATTTCCCCCTCACTAGCCCTCCTTTTCCTTGGCCTGCTTCTCACGGTCACATGCTTCCACTGCTCTTGTTCTCCCCCCGACATTCCCCCCTCACAGACCATAGCCCCCGCTTCCACCTGCACCCCCGAGCATTCCCCTTCAGTCACCCCTTGCCTTTGCTCCATTAGCTGCTCAAACCCCCTTCTAAACTCTACCAGGGTCTCTACCTGCATCTCCAACCCCCGAACCTTTTCCTCTAACAGGGCAAGTAGGCGGCATTTCATACAGACATACCTCTGATCAGGTGCACCTGCTAGGACTATATACATACCGCAGCTGCTACATGCTTTCATTTGCATTGTGTCCCCTGCTGCCTGGCTCATGGCTGCCATGGTCTCTGCCTGCAGCCTCTGAGGGAACAAAGCACACCGACCACCGCGCCCTCCTGCCTCCCCTTCCACCTCCCCCTGTAAACTCCCACTTAAACTCCCCTGTTAGCCGCCCTGTTTGCCGACCGCTGCTCGCTGCTAAGACATTATTGGTGAATACCTGCTGCCATAGCAGGAGGATGGACTTGAGCTATAGCAGTGCTCTAGCTCTTACTACTTTGATACTATTTTATACTCCCTTATTGGCTTCCTTCTCCTATCTGCCCAATTCACGGTACAAATCAGGACAAGATTTAGTGTTTGCGTGGCTAGGTATGAATAGCCCTACAGGAATCAACTCACGTGGGAGCAGATAGGTGGCTTAGAGACAGGGGTGCAGCTAGTTTGTGGGGAAAGGGCCAGGACCACCTTTTGCCTATAGACGGGCTGGGGGGAAGAGGTCCCAGCCTGTCCTAGACTCTTGAGGGGAGAGGGGACAGGAGGGGGGAAGGGCATGGCTTGGACCCACACGGTCCAATGGTAGGGGAGTGGGGGAGAGGTTCTATCCAGTACTGGTTTCTCTGAGAGTGAGAGCTTGTGGCAAAGCGAAGCGAGGGAACCCCATACACAATCATATGCCTCCTGGGTCCCTCCCTTAAGAAAATTATGGTTGTGTCCTGAGAGATGCCGTCCACTCCCTCCTCAGAGGCATAAGATCGGTACAGCACAAGACCTAGAACTACTCTGCTAGCATGTGGGCACTGGCACGCAGAGATCACAAATCCTATTCTAAAAGCTGCCACACAGGTTTCACATGGTAACTGCTTTCAGCCACTTCCAACCTGAACTGGATTCAGACCGATTTAAAGGTAAAAGGCTTGGTATCATATTTACTAATATCTCCAGCACCATCTGGCTTGCTAATAAAGCCATTTTGAGCTGTAGGAAAACAAAAGCATCCTACAGAAGTAGCACTTTCCTTTATTAAGTCTGATTTACATTGATTATAGTAAAGTTTTTGACATAGTCCCCCATGAGATGCTCATAAGCAAACTAGAGAAATGTGGTCTAGATGATATTACTATAAAGTGTGTGCACAATTGGTAGAAAATGATAATTCTCAATTGTTTACTATGTATCTAGTGTGGTCCTGCAGGGATCAGTCCTGGGTCTGGTACTGATCAATATTTTCATTAATTACTTTGATAATGGAGTGGGAGTATGCTGATAAAATTTGTGGATGACACCAAGCTGGGGGTGAAGGGGGTTGCAAGCATTTTGGAGGACAGGATTAGAATTCAAAATTACTTTGATAAATTGGAGAATTGGTCTGAAATCAACAAGATGAAATTCAGTAAAGACAAGTGGAACGTATTTCACTTAGGAAGGAAAAATCAACTGCACAAATACAAAATGGGGAATACATGACAAGGCAGTAGTACTGGTGAGAAGAGTTTGGGAATTATAGCAGATCACAAATTGAGTCAACCATGTGATGCAGTTGTGAAAAAGGCTAATATTTTGGGTTGTATTAACAGGAGCGTTGTATGTAACACACGGGAGCAAGATTGACTTAGATGAGATATTAGAAAGTTTTTCCTAACTATAAGGATAGTTAAGGTGATGGGATAAGTGCTTCTGCATGTAACCTCTTCATAGGTGGATGGGGGGAGCAATCGACAAAGACTTTGTTCCACAATGGCCCATTTGGATTCAATAGTCCTTCCTGATGTGCAGCAGATAACGGCTTCTGTAGGAATCCAGCATTTTGCATTAGGTGAAGTTTTTTTCCTGTTTTGTGAGTTTGAGTTTCAGAATAAACATTTTACAGTTATAGAGCAAACACTTAAGTATTACCTTAGAGCATGGGATACAGACTTTACAAGCAGGAATAATACGTTCAGCATCCTACAAGAATTCTGCAAGTATCAAGTCTAAACACAGTCTTATAATCTATTTTAACTATACTAGCCTACAGGTAAGGCAGGCTGGTTTCCAGCTATGCGTTTGCCAATGTTCGATGAGGCCCGGGGACTTGGCATGAGCTGGCATCTGGTCTGCCAGCATCAGAGGGTGCTTAGATATGCAGTTACATGTTTTGGGTGTCTCATATATAGGATTAGTACAGCGGATTTTTGTTTAGCTCTGCTCTGTCTAGGTGGCACAAAAGAGAGCAGAGGCTGGCCCTATCCCCCTAACTGGGAATTCTCCTAACATGGGGAAAATCCCCGGCAGACATACAGTTGGTGGATCCAGCTCCTAAGCCACTCTCCCCGCCACTGTCACACAAGGCACATCTTGGAGGTAGAGGAGTGGGGAGGAGATGTGACAATGCTCAACTCTGACGGTTTCCTGGCAGTGGATGCAGTAGCGTAGCTAGTGGGGTGCAGGGGAAGCAGCCGCTTCCCCTCAGCACAGTTTTCTAAAAGCGGCGCCTTAGTTAGGGGTTACCATGGCGCCAGCGGGCGGGGCCCAAGCTCCGCTCTGAAGCTTGGCTTGCCGGGCCGGCGCTGGGCTCCTGCAGGCAAGGGAGGGCAGCACGCCCGGAGGAGCCATGGGGAGGGGGCGGCACAGCCGGAGGAGCGAGGGGGGGGGCACAGCATGGCGGCGCGCAGCGCAGCCGGCGGCAGCCAATGGGGGGGCGGTGGGCGCGGCCAGAGGAGTGAGGCGGGGGGGCACAGCATGGCGGCCCGCAGCGCGGCCGGCAGCCGCAGCCAGAGGAGCGAGGGGGGGCACAGCATGGCAGCCCGCAGCGCAGCCGGCAGCCATGGTGGGCAGCGGGCCGCAGCCGCTTCCTCCTCTGCCAGAGCCAGGCAGCAAGCGCGACCAGCTCCTCCTTGCTGGGCGAGGTAATGGTGACTCAGTGGCGAAGCCCTCCTGCGGGGAGGGCAGAGAAGCGGATCAGTCCCCGGCCTGGGGCAAAGCGGCTGCTGCCCCCGCCCCCCTCTAGCAGGGCACCCAGGCCATCCTCAGCCTCTTGGCATCACCTGGCCGGAGCCTGCTGCGGGGCTCCTGCCAGCCAGCCCCGGGCTCTCACGCTGGACGGGGCCACCCAGCCTGGCAGCTAGAGCACCAGCATGGTGCGCACTGAGCAAGGCCCACCCCGGGCAGGCAGAGGGGAGTCACTAGTGCCCATCCCCACCCCCAGCAGCCTCAGCCCTCGGGGACCCTCCCCCTCGCAGCGGGCAGTGCCAGGCGCTGGCAGTAACTCACGAGCGGGGCGGCGGAGCAGCTCCCAGGACGCAGGCGAACATGTGGGGTAACTTTCCCCCAAGTGCTCAGCTCAGCCGGGCCGGGAAGAAGGGCCCCGCGCCGCCGCCTCCGGGCCTGCTCAGCAGGCAGCCAGCATCACCATGCACCCCCCAGCTGGTCTGCACCAGGAGGGTTTACTCGTTCCAGTGCGGCCCCCAAGAAGGGACGGGGAGAGGCTTGTCAAGCCGGTCACTCCATCTGGCGCGGCCGGAGGAGCCGGGGGGGAGGGCAGCACAGAGGCCGGCAGCTGCAGCCAGAGGAGCGAGGGGGGGGCGCGGGGGTGGCACGGCACGGCACGGCCAGAGGAGCCATGGGGGGGGGGCGGAGCGGCCGGAGGAGGAGCCAAGGGGGGTGCCTTTTTTATGTTTGCTCCCCCTCCTCTTAGAACCTGGCTATGCCACTGAGTGGATGGTACATTGGGTACCACTGCCAGCTACCATACATTAGAGCAGTCTACAAGCTGCTCTACCTTCATCCATGGCTGGGGCAGAGAATCAGGGAGCTATAAACAGCTCCCTGATGGCTCCACCCTTCTACTATCCCCAGCAGAAGCTGGATGCAGCAGAGAATTTTGGCCGAGTATGTGCAAATTAGCCACCCATGTGTTAAAGACTACTTGATCATGATCATGGCCACTATCTTGGAGACAGACATAGAGGGAGTCCCACTTTCCTGCAGACTCACCGGGCCCCTGCTTCCAAGTAGCCTATACTGGCCCATGCCACATTATGGGGAGAGACAAAAGCTGAGAAACACTGTTTTTATACCTCTTCTCAGTCCCTCCCCGCACCAATAACTCTGTGCCTGGTTCAAGCTCACTAACCTCTTGCTTTACATCATCACGGAAGCTATTTTTTACTTCTGAAAGTCAATCCAGCTCAGAGGTGGATTAGTGACGGCAAATCTATTTATCCAGACCTTGTCCAGGCATGTAAGATCAGCATGTGCAGACGATTCAACCTTGTTGGCTGGAAATCATGCTTTTAACACCGTACTTAATACGTATTCATTCTGCCTGCACTCATGCTTATTATCTCATTTGCTGGCCTGATGCCATCTCACAGGGCAGGTTGTTCTAGGAACCGGGCCCTTAATTAAGTCAAAATAGGTTTAAGTCTACTGCCTCCATAATACTACAAGCACCATCTTTTCCCGTTGCTTCCTCCATGCAGCAGTGAGGTGTTGGCATTACATGCTCCAATTTATCAGACTCCTTAACCTCAATCACATTTATGACACTGTGCTGCTCTTGCAATGAAAGGAAAAACTTAGCTGGCTGAACAAGGAAGTGAGAGCGATTGAGTTGCATAGGAAACAATGTGGGGGTGGGGGACTGCAGACCCTTCGTTGAAATTCAAAGTGGAAATTTTTCCTGTCTCTGGATGCGCACAAATTTTGCAGTTTGGTTTTTTTGATAGTTTCATAATGAAACTTGTGACAGTTTGTCCCAGGGTAGGACTGTGGGTTGAACCATCCCTTGCAAATTCTTGCTAACTCATACCCCAGGTGTGACATTTTCTGGTTTTGAGATTTGTCACTCCCATATTGGGTTTGAATGAATGGGAGGAGGGGGAATTAAAGAGAGACACAAAGGATGTGGAAACTATGCAAACTGAAACCAGTGCAAACTGAAACTAACATGTCTCATGCACATCCAGTAATTACTTTCTGCCTAACTAAATTCCCCATTTATCTCACCAGCCATGTGTTCAGCAAGCTGGTCTCCCTGTTCCTTTTTGCTTAACTTTATATGTAATAACTCCCAGCATGATGGCCATTACTGAGGAATATAGGTTGGTTGGGTATTTTACAAAGGACTGTGGATTTACCATTCTTAGAACCTTTTGTTTCCGCAATTGCACATTGGAGTGAGTTAGCTGACCCAGTAGGGGATGAAAAGGTGGGGGGCGGGGGAATGGGTTTGATGGGGGAGAAAAGATGTTTGGCCTGGTCAGGGATAGTGGGTGATGCCAATTCAAGCAGAACAGTGTTAGTTGTGTAGGTCAGCCAAAAGCGTATTTCAGGGAGATTCTGAAGCTTACAGGGCCCCCACAATCATGGGCAGCGGGTGAACGCACCATTGGGGAGGCTAGACCCCGTCCCCTCCCTCTTTGCCCAAGCGCCTCCAGCCCCAGTGCCCCCAGCCTTGTGTGCATCTGCCTGCCCCAGCCTCTTGGCCACAGAAGCATGGGAAGCAGGCAAGAGGAGGCCTGTGGACGGAGCATGGGAGGGGCCACACCAGGCTGTTCGGGGAGGCACAGCCTTCCTCTGCCTATGCTACCCGCCACCCATGACCACAGTTATGATGGATCTGAGCCCTAATGAGTTGTAATCTGCTCCTGGTGGCCAATCTCCTCTTTCTTGGGAGAGGGACATAGAATGTGTGCACGCGTGCACATGACTGTGTATGTGTTACTGTGGCTCACAAGTTTTTGTCATTGTTCCTTATAAGAGCCTGATGTCAGTTTTTGGCTCCCGCTGCAACTACTGTCACGATTAGCTATGTCTACTGCATGGATCAACTTTACCTTTTGGGTCCCTGGCCTCAATATTCTTTATTATTGCCCCCGACAACACTTCCTCACAACTCCAATGTTACACACAGAGCTTGGAGCTTTTTTTTTTTTTGCAAATAGTAAATTTGCCCCAAAATACAATTTTGTGAGCATCAAAACTGTGTGTGAATTTGAGCTGAATTCAGCAAATAGTTTCAGCTCAAAAAAAACCCTGTTTTTTTTCCAGAAATATCTAAATGTTTTGTTCCACATTTTTGAAACAACCCGTTTTGACATTTCATTTTGAAATGACATTTTCTAAATGAAATGTTGATTCAAATCAACATTTGAAATGTTTGCTTGACCCAAACAATTTTTTTTTGTCTTTCTCATATTGGCGAGGAAAAAACAACAACAAAATCAGTTTCAGTTCTAAACAAACCAATTTTTTGGGGGGTGGGGGGTGGGGGTTGGTTCGGTCACCAAAACAAAAAAAATCAATTATTCGCTCAGGTATAGTTATGAACTGTTCATGGGCCATCACCTCAGTTCTGCTGTGGTGAAAGAGCAAACGGAACAAGCTGTGTGATAGCAGTTTGGGACTACATTATCTAAACATTTCATTTGTTGCAATCTCCTCTATTTCACTGCAACCCAGCTTCCTGTTTTCCACTGTGGGGCGGGGAGGTGTGTGTGTGCGTGCGTGTGAGCAAACACATCTTATTCCGTTTAATTCCTGTGGTGGGTGTACTGCACTGAGACACGTGACAAGAGTTAAATGATTTCTCAATTCAATGTGCTTATGGTGGTGACCTTATTTAAAACAAACAAAAACCTTACAACTGTATTCTGTAGTAATCACAGAGAACACTGCAAAATACTATTGTAAAATGCAGGGCCCAGTTCTGTGCTGTACCTCTCAGGAAGCACAGCAGAAAAGGGGCAGCTCGGGAGATGGGGAGACAAACCATAGACCTTAGTGCCTCTTAGGGTATGTCTACACCCAGCCGCTAGTTCGGCGGCTGGGAATCGAAGTTCTGGGTTCGACTTATCGCGTCTTGTCTGGACGCGATAAGTCGAACCAGGAAGTGATCGCCGTCGACTGCGGTACTCCAGCTAGACGAGAGGAGTACCGCGGCGTCGACGGGGGAACCGCGGCGTCGACGGGGGAGCCTGCCTGCCGCGTGTGGACCGAGGTAAGTTCGAACTAAGGTACTTCGAACTTCAGCTACGTTATTCACGTAGCTGAAGTTGCGTACCTTAGTTCGAATTGGGGGGTAAGTGTAGACCAAGCCTGAGTCTAGCCTGGGGTTGCTCTAATTTATGGTAGTCAGTCTTGTTTGGGCTGCCCATGGGCTGAGCTGCAGTAGGGTGACCAGATGTCCGAATATTATCAGGACCGTCCCAATATTAGGGGCTTTGTCTTGTATGCGCAACTATATTCCGCCCCCACCCCCACCCCCGCAAAAAAAAGTGTCCTGATTTTTCACACTTGCTGTCTTGTCACCTTAATCTGCAGTCCAGAGTAGCTGGAGTTGAGTGCTCTAGCCATTCCTTCTCTCATCCTCAACATGCCCCTACATTGAGTCTCCAAAGAGGGATGGCATCGGATTCATGTATGTTGTCTTTGCGCTGCCTCTGTGCCGGGGGAGTTTTCCACGGGGCCATTGCAGCAACTGCACAGACCTTATATGCTGCCAGAGAGACATAAAGGAGCCACACTGGAAGCCAGAATCCAGGATGCAATGTCCTTAATGATTTGTACAATACTTTTTATAAGGGTGTGTGGGAAGAGTAATGCTAAGATTACTCAGTGCTAAGATTACTCCTGGTGGTGAGTACCAGGATCCTTTTGATAATGCTTTCCTGCTCGTTTGCACTGGAATAAGCACTAATCTCATCCGGATTTTTGCTAGACTGACATTTGAACTCTGGAAATTAGATTTTGGTTCAGTAGTTCTTATTTTCAATCTCAATTCAGTGCTTTCTTGCCACATTTTACTTAGAATTTAGATTTTATTTCTTCTATGGACAAAAATATTAAGGTCCCCACTTCAGGAAACCATTTAGGCTTGTGCTTAAATCTGTCCCTATTTGGGATAGAATTTAAGGATGTGCTTAATTTAAAGCATGTGCTTAAATCCTGTTGAATTCAAGAACATGCTTAAATTCTGTCCTGTTGCTTTCCTGAATCAGAACCTAATACAGTAATCTCAATAGCAGATTGGATCTGAAGGATAGGTACCTCATTAGTGTGGAGGACCAGGTGAAATTGAGGGCAAGCTGTCCTCTAAAAACCTTAAGAAATTCTGCCCGAATTTGAAGGATTCACTTTTTGGGAATACCAGGAGAGGAAAGGATTATGGGTGAGATTCCACTCTTTTAAAAAGAGTGTAAATCTAGAGTAACTCAGCTGGTGTCAGCGGAGTCTCTTCAGATTTACTCAGCTATAAATTTATGCATAAATCTGATCCTGTGACCTGCTGGGCTGGGTTGAAGCTAAAATGGCTAAGCCACTGGAGTGGGATTTGAAAGAAAATCCCATTTACCCAGATTGTTGCTCCTGGATCCCTACCAGGGGAAAGCAAGGACAGCCAAATGGTGGCACAACAGTACCAGGAATCCTCTCAAATGCAGGGGATTGAGACTGTTTGATAGTAGTGACCTCACTGACCTGAGGGAAGAAACCACTGGACATGGAAAAACAGGCTGTTAATATTCCCAGGTCTGATACCCACCACAAAAAGAAGGGGGGAAATACTAATTATGTTTATATAAGACTTTGTGGATGAAAATCAGTGGAGAGGCAGCTGAGGTAGGGCAGGTTGAAAATTTTCTGTCCAAACTTATTTAATTGAAAATTGTTTTTTTGACAAACTGAAAGTCTTCACAGACTCTCTGCTTTCCTTGACATTTTTTGATTTCTTCATTAGAAAATCAAAAAGCCAGAAAATTTGGCCCCGAAATTTAATTTTCAGCTAAAATTTGTTTAGATTTTGAGTTTTTTAGCCAAAAAAAAAAATCAGTTTTTGTTGCCAAACATAACAAATATCATTCTTCATTTTTTCAACAGTCAACATTTTCCAGTGAAAATTTTAGTAAAATGGACACTTGTCATTTTTGTTGACATTTTCCGTGGGGTAAAAAAGCATTTTCCAACCAGTTCACAGTGTAGATAGGAGAGATTAGTCTGAGATTTAAGAATGAGGTTCTCTGGAGATAGGACAATGACCAAACCAACCATGAGGATACCAATAAGGTTCTGGGGGAAATATCTAAACATAGCTGCCTGTGGCCAAATGACAGGAGGGAAATTTCATGGCAAGGAGACATGGTGGTGGTCCAGCAATGTGCAGGAGGCAGTAAAGGAAGAGGAAAGGTTTAAGCCAGGGGTCTCAAACTCATGGCCCGCGGGCGATCTGCGGCCTGCGCACCTCCCCAATGTGGCCCGCGGGGCTCCAGCGGTTTTGGGGCCGGGTCTCTCCCTTGGCCCCACCTGCCGCCCCCAGGAGCTCCCCTCTCCCCCAGGCGATTTACAATGGCCTGGGGCCCCGGCAGCGCAGCAGAGCTGAGTGGCGTCTGCCTGCTCACTCCACCTGTCTGCCGGCCCCTCCCTCTGGCCCCGGGGTGGGGCTGTGCCTCCGCGCGCTGCCCCTGCCCCGAGCACCCCTGCAGCCAATGGGAAGCTGAGGGGGCGGTGCCTGGGGGCAGCAGCGCACAGAGGCCCCCCGGCCTGCCCCGCCCTGCCTTGGAGTCCCAGGTAAGCACCACACCCCTCGACCCCCTCCCAGAGCCTGCAGCCCCTCCCCACAGACCCCTAACCCTCAAACTCCCTCCCATAGCCTGCACCCCACCCCTCCTCCTGCACCCCCTGCCCCAGCCCAGAGCCTGCACCCAGCACCCAAACTCCATCCCAGAGCCTGCACCCCCTCCCCCACCCAAACTCCCTCCCAGAGCCCAACCTCTCACCCCTTCTGTACCCAAACTCCCTCCCAGAGCCTGCACCCCAATCACCTACCTCAGACCTCCTCCCTCACACAAACTCCCTCCCAGAGCCTTAGGCAGGTGGGGGGGTGGAGTTTTGGGGGGGCGGGGTCTGGGCGGCATGAGTGACATTATTGGCCCGCTGGGAGGATTTGAGGACTGGCACTGGCCCTAAGGTAAATTGAGTTTGAGACCCCTGGTTTAAGCAATGGCAGAAAGTAAGAACAGTGGAAAGTTATGAGGAATATAAGCTGATAAGAAACAGCCAAAAGAGCAGATGTGGAAGCTAAAGGTCAGGCAGTTAAAGCCCTATATGCAGGACTACTAGTGAAGAAAGGGGGGAAAGGACTATGTAGACTAGCCAAAATTAGGCAAAGAAGCACAGAGGACTTGAGAGCTGTGAAGTGTGTCAAAGATAAAAACAGGAAAGTACCAATGGAAGATGGTGAAATCATTAGCAGGTGGCACCAGTTTTATGAGAAACTGCTCAATGAAGAGAATGCAAAGAAACTGTTGAGGGAAGTAGGCACAAGCAACACCCCCACAAGACCTATCACAATGGTGGAGACTCAGACAGCAGTAAAGATGATGAAACGGGGGAAGGCAGTGGAACTGGACAGTGTACCAAATGGGCATTTAAAGCATTAGGCCATGAGGGAGTGGAGAAGATGAGCTTTTTCAACTTAATTCTCTGTACTGGAACAATGCCCCACAAGTGGAGGAAAAACACATTGGTCCCTATCCTCAAGCATAAATGATATGTGCAAGAATGTAGTAATTACTGAGCCATCAAGTGAATGATTGCTGTTCTAATGATCTTCTACACATGAAAAAGGAATATTAGAGAGAGGGTGATAATTGGTGAGATTATTAGTGTTAAGAGATGGTTCCTGAAACATGGACCTAACAACCACATCTTTAATTGATGCTGTTACCTTGCCCTCCTGCAGGGAAACACTGACAGTCTTGTCCAATAATGAATGCAACATCTCTATGCAAAATTCTACCAGCCAAGATGTCTAACGTACATCTTAACCTGCAGCTTCCTTGAGACTTCCAGAATCTTAAGTGTGTAAAACTGATTGTTTTACAAAAAGATCATTAATAACCAACACTGGCTAGAAATTTAGTTTTGACAACTCAGAAAAACAGCACTGTTTCCCTTTGCATGATGCAGGGGCATTGGTTCAGTAATGACTCACCAACACCAGTTCATAGAGCATTCTTTGCAAGTGTTCCTGGAATGTCTCCCATTCACAGACTAACCCATTCTGACACTGTGAGCTCCTTAGCTCAGTTAAACAATGTAAGGTGTTATGACTGCAGAGTGGAGTGCTAGTATATGAGCGTCCTAGTTGATGGGAGCCACAACAGTAAATGGAAAGGGAATGAATTCTTAGAACTGATATATTTATTTTCCCTTGCTAGTGTTTTAGGTACTTAACATACCACTGCTCAGTGATACTGGACCACTGCTATAAATATAGTGGGAGGTATGTGACCTTGACAGTGGGTATGGCTCACACAGTCATACCCTTTTGAAACTGGTATGGGGCATAATCTGAACATGCGCCTCAAGCTCTCTGCTGTACACTGCTCAGCAGGAATGGATGACCTTCATATTACTCTGCAAAGTAAAAATGGCTTATTATGTCCCAAGTTCCTGGCACTCTTAAACCATAACTCAGAACTGTGGAGTTCATTTATCATGTGTGTACCGTGTGAGTATGAAAGTTTCCCTGTCCTGTGAAAAATGTTAAGATACTGAAAACTTTTCCCATCCCAAATTGGGATGAAAAGTCAAAATCTCTAGAATTTTCACAAACTGAAAATCTTGGGGAAAAAAGGGAAAAAGATTGGTTCAGGTCAATTGGAATGTTTAATGTCAATTTCAAAACATTTCATTAAAAATATATTTTACTATAAACTTGGAATTTCTTTTCTTTTCTTTTTTAATTTTTCAAAATAAAAAATTTACCAAAACCAACCCTTCCCCATGAAAAGCTCCAGTTTTGACAAATGGGCATTTTCCAATTGAAAAATATTTCATCAAAAAATTCTCAACCAGCTGTAATCCACCCAGCATTGACTAGGGCCTAAAATGAAATAGGAAAGAATGGGTTAGGATCCACTTTCTCCCATTCCAAATGCCAATAGCCCTATTATATCCATCTCTTGTTTTCTGATATCACATCCATCACTGTGTTATCTGGGTGCCTACTTTACCCTTCTTCTGTCTTAACAATGGCAGAATGGCTTATTCATTCTATACCTATAGTGACTTACAACACATCATACATACATAGGTAAAGTGTCTGCGATTGAGGAAGAGGGATTTATTACAAACTCTCATTGTTTATCATGTTAGAGTTTGGTCAGGTGTTCCAACTTGGACCTACCTTATAATTCTCTGAATTTCTGAGTTCAGATTCAGAGCCAAATCTGTATCTGTATCTGAACTCTGTTGCTTGAACCCATCTCCACAACTGACCTGAGCTACCGTAGAGACTCTGATTTCTCCTCCCTCTACACTGAACTTTAGGGAAATCTGGATTTAGATCAAGATTCAGAGCTGAACATTAAAAGCAGTCATTTGGGCCTATCTTTATATTGTAGCTGTTCTACTATTCACTTTAGCAATGAAAAGCAGTTAGCTATGAAACTAGCATTTCAATACCCCCAAAACATCAAGACACTGCATATTAAGATAATACCTTATTTATCAGATTATAAATTGCATATCACAAGATATGAAATTCTGTACAAAAGTTACAACTATATTTAGCCTCACTTACCACACCAACAATCTAACTACAGAAGTGGCAGAACCTAGGGAAGAGTTATTCCAAAATAACAGTAATTAGTGACAACAACTGTAGGGAACTAATCTATATCCTTGTTTATTCACCTCTGGGGGTAGCTGTTTAAATTTCGTGACAACAGACAATTGCCTATACAAATTAGGACTAATATAGTGCAAACAGACGTGTTGTGTTTCCTTTATTATGTAAAACAGTTATCATGTATTAAAGCTTGTAAATGTCATACTGATACGTTTCTCATTGCAAAATATATTTGACAAGGCAAATTTCATTAATTTTTTCTATGGTGATGAAATGGATAAATGTAAAAATATGGAAGAAGTGTCAAAGGATCATCCAAAGGGGTATGTAATCAATTTTTATGGAAATATTTGATCTCAAAGCTCTACCTGAACATCCTTGTGCAAATGTACTTAAAATAGTCTTCTTATATCATTATACATCATCTGTCAAATATATTAAAATATAATGCATACTGTGATTTCTTAAACTAATGTTACTGTATGATCTAATGTTATTGCTGATGTTCTAAGTGCCTGGGCGCTTAGAACATCAGGCCTTACCCTCTTCTATTCCACAGCAGAGTACTGTGCGCCTGTGTGGCATAGCTCATCTCACACAAGGCTGGTTGATGTAGAGCTTAACACAGCTATGCACATTGTTACCAGGACTTTACGTGCAACTCCGTTGCTGTGGCTGCCAATACTTAGTAACGTAGCACAACCCCATATTTGCCGTGAGGGGGCCTCCATCATGCTCCTGGCCAAGAGCCGTGAGAATGGTGACTTGCCTGTGTACTCTTACCTCTTTAACTACCCACCAGTTTGCCTGTCTTTTAGACACCTTCTGTGGTCTTTTATCCCACCACAGAACATGATGGTGGAATCTACTTGGCATAACGAGTGGTCAGCGATGACAGTCATTAATCAATCTCTCATTCCCAACCCAACCATCTGCCAACCAGGTTTTGACCTGCCAAGGCACCTGTGGTCATCCCTGAACTGGTTTCGAACAGGACAGGGCAACTGTGTGGCCAATCTCTTTAAATGGGTCAACTTCAGACTGTCGTGTATCCTTGATGAGTGCCCGCTGACTGACTTTGGCAGGCTTCACCTGGCTGATGATGATGCTATCAAGTGGCTGGGCACACTGCATATATAGTGATATACAGTGTCTTACAGTACACATAGGGCCGGATTCTCCTTTGATTTAGGGTAACTCCATTAATGGTAAAGGGGTTTACTCCTAACTTAAACTGGTGTGAGTGGAGATTCAGGCCCATAGTCATCAGATTGGCTTAATTTTTAAGTCTTAATGAGATTTTACAAAACAAGTCAGGATTGAAGAATATTGGTTTTGTAGTTTTTAAGTTATAAATATTTAAATTCAAATGTCACTTGAAGTGTATGAAAATAGGAGTTTATAATGGAAACCATTTTGCAAAGTTAACTGAAGTAAGTAGTGTGAGGTGTGTGCCTGCTGTACTGAACATAAAATAAGCAACACCTTTAGTGGTCTTTCCTACGGCATATTTTTTGGTATTTCTTTAAACTCTTAATAAATGTATTAACAAAACAATAAAAAACACACCACTCACTAACTATCATTTTGGGATACAGTGGAAGTTTAAGGATTGATTCAAGCAAAACATTTCTTTTGATTCCTACAGCACGTGGGTCATTACACTTACCCATTGATACAGTGAGCTTCCTGCGCTACAGGCACACAGATCTCTGGCCATGTCTACACTACACAGACTACAGCAGGATAGCTATGATGGCATAACTCTATAGTATAGGTGCAGCCTAGGCCAACGGAAGGGATTTTACTGAACAATAGTAGTTAGGTCAATGGAAGCATTCTTCTCTCCATCTAGCTGCATCTACACTGGAGGGTTAGGAGGGCATAGCTACAGCACTCAGGGGTGTGGATTTTTCACATACTGAACCACGTCAACATAAATTTTAAGTGTAGACCATGCCTCCATTTTCCACCCTATCCGAACAGGTATTTTAGTGCAAAGCAGGACAATCAAGTTGTAGATGGAGCAAATATGCATGTTGTTACATTCTTTACCTACTTTCAGAGTGGCTTTCAAAGAAACATGCAAAACTCCTTCCTGCCTTTGAAAACACCAGAGAAATCACTTTCAACATCATCCTTACAACCCAGTAACCACGCCCTTTAATCTACTGAATTCAATTATTGTTACAAGTGGCAATCTGCAAAAGCAAAATCCAGTCAGAGAATTTCTATCCGCTCTTCCCATTGTTTTTATAGGCAAATCAACTGGGAATATGAGTTACATTTAGTGCTGTCCTATACACACACACAAGCTGCTACAGCTCAGCTGTATATTTGTCTGCACTAATCAATGAGTTTCAATATTCATAGTGATTGCAATAGTATACTCTAAAGACATATGCATAGCTCTAGCACATACTAATAGGAAAATATAATGTTTTCCTCTCCATTCATTTCCTGCAGTGGAGTGCTGGGAGTCATAATGACAATAAGAATCGATCATTCTCCTCAGTACTTTATGATTTTATTTTTTACATGATGTGAACCAAATACTCCTAAGAGGCTCTTGATTTACAGTACTGGAGACAGAAGTCCCCATTTATCTACAAAATAGTCACCACAACAGTAGTGGGACTATGAGCTCCCTCATGGTGTCCCTTAAATCTGTCTTGGAGGGAATCACTCCTACATCTGAGAAGGTGGTTCACACTCCATGCCTTATTCAACCCTTGGCCTCTTTGTCAACCAGGGGGAAAATTAGTGTCAAAAGTAACGTGGATGTTTGTTCACTAAGAACTAGACTGAGCCCACCAATTTCAGAGAATAACAGCTTTCAGTTCCTACTGACCTAGCCCAGTTTAGCAACAGCGACCTTGAATTGAAAGACTCCATATCCCATTATCAAATCCCCAGCCATCCAGCCCTTCGCTTCCTGTAACTTCATTACACAGTAATGGTATGTATTTAGAATTTTTTTCCTCAAAATAATTCAGCAGTGCCCTGCAACTTGTGGGCTTCTGTTCAATCTTAAACCAGTTCATTCAAGTCACATCCCAATGGCTATTTGCAGAAAAGTGGCATTTTCATGGCTCTGTGGATACAGAATGAACATATTAAGGTCCAACTGAAATTTCACATAGCAACACAATAAGTACTGCAGAAAATGTCTGGCCTCCAAATGCACACTCTATGGCAGTGGTTCTCAACCAGGGGTCTGTGGCCCACTCGGGGACCGTGAACAGGGCCAGTGTTAGACTCGCTGCAGACCAGGACAGAAAGTCGACGCCCTACGAGGTTGAAACCCGGGGCCCTAAACCCTTCCACCTGGGGCTGAAGTCGAAGCCTGAGCAACTTAGCTTTGCAGGGGCCCCTGTGGTGTAAGGCCCTGGGCAATTGCCTTGCTTGCTACCCCCTAACACTGGCCCTGGCTTTTATATGCAGAAAAAAGTTGTTGTGGCACAGGTGGGCCATGGAGTTTTCATAACATGTTGGAGGGGGCCTCAGAAAGAAAAAGGTTGAGAACCTCTGCTCTATGGGTACTAATAAAAGCTAATTTGAAGGCTTAAATTTCTAATACCCTATAACACATGTTGCTCTCTGGTCATAAATTAGAAAAAATATTATGCCAAATAATTTTCAAGGGAAAAAATTGCTTAAGTATAACTTTAAGCAACAGAATGTTGTCATAAAGTGTAAATTGCAAGACCCAATACCATTCAGCCATAAAGAAAGTTATGACCCTGAAATCTGATAGCAGCAATCCCCAATTGAGAACCCCTGAAAAGGGGTTCTCAAATTCCATTGCACCCCATCCCCCTTCTGACAACAAAAATTACTACATGACACCAAGAGAAGGGGCCAAAGCCTGAGTCACACCACCCTGAGTTGGGGGGCCAAAGCCAAAGCCCAAAGGCTTCATCCCCAGGTAGGGGGCCTGTAACCTGAGCCCCACCCCCCAGGGCTGAAGCTCTCAGGCTTTGGCTTTGACCCCAGGCAGTGGGGTTTGGGCTTTGGCCCCCAGCAAGTCTAAGCCAGCCCTGGTGACCCCTTTAAAATGGGGTCATGACCCACTTTGGGGTCCCGACTCACAGTTTGAGAACTCCTGAACTAGAAAAATGGACAGTTGGAGCTCACTCTTCAGATGTGAGTACCTAAATTTACTATGAGAGCTGCCTTTAGGAGCTCTGGGTTTTGTTCCTAGCTCTGCCAAAGACTTGTGTAACATTGGTAAAGTCACTGAACATCTATCTCTTCCATTGGTTTTACCATCTGAAAATGGGGACAAAGACACTTACCCATCATTTGAGATCTATGATCGAGGAGTGTTTATAATGATTATTTATCAAAATAGATGGTTTGCTCCCTAAGTTCTAAAATGAGGAAAATGTATTACTGATTCTAAAACAAAGTAACATTAAAGTAGAAGAAATGGAATGGTGTGGGGCTAAAGTCTAACGTTCAGAGTAGATATTCCAAACCTGTCTATCGGTGTTCTGAATAACCTTTTGCATACTGCACTCTGGTATCATTATTGCAAAATGTAACCCCATTCACTTTAAGTGCAGTGTACATATGTCTTCCCTTTCACTGATTTTTCTGCAGAATGGTCTGCCCATATGAATGGGGTAGCGTAGTTAACAGGCACTCTGGCCATATGGGATAGTAGTTCTTGATGTGCCATCCAGTATGTTTTTAAAGGCAAAGAGTTCTTTTTTCTGCTTTTAAAAATAATTTGATGTACTTATATTTGAATAAATACAATGCAGAAAGTGTTTTAGAGGGATCACATTGGGTGATATGTATCTATCTATTGACACGGGGTCAAGAAACACCCAAGCTGACACAGAGGAGTAAATTATACCTTTGCCGCAGGGGGCAGTCACTGTGTTGCTGCCCCTATGATCCTTAGTGTACACTGGGGGAGGGGAGGGCAATGTAATGTTGTCACTGGGAACTCTATAGGATTTCCTCTGGGAGAGGTTGCCTAGGGTATGTGTTCACTGAATACACCCTCCAGCTATCCTGCCCAGCCCCCCTGTTGTGATTATGTGATTGCACCTTTAGGCCCCCTGGTAAAGGGGAAAATCATTTTCTGCCAAGACAACTTCCCCCAATAAATTTTCTGATGCTAGGACTCTCCTGCAGGTTCTATGCAACAACAGAACCTGGGGTGAATCTTGGCCACTGTACTTTGCTTTGTCAGTGACATAGGACTTGGCTTATAGTAACTTTTAAAGAGAGTCAAATTCTCCCAAATACTGGAAATCTGATTAAATAAAGCATCCTAATAACTGAACTAGGGATTACTTTATGAACTGCAGATTAATACTGTAAAGGAGGCAGGACACTCTGCCTTACTCCCCAATGTCAGGGATCTATTTCAAAGCAATGGTTGGAAACTTCAGCTGGAATCTCTGGCTATATGAACATGTGTTGATCGGCTATGCCAGGTAATCACACATTAGTGGGATGCCAACAGGCTTAGGGCTTTTCTACACTACAGGGACTAAAATGGCATAGCTATCATGCCATAGCTATTCCACTATAACCTCGTAGTGCAGAGGCAGACTACAGTGACAGAAGGGTTTTTGCATCACTGTGGAAACTTCATCTCCCCGAGCAACAGTACTAGGCCGCTGGAAGCATAGCTAAGCTATAGCTATGGTGCTCTAGGGCAGTGATTCTCAAACTTTTGTACTGGTGACCCCTTTCACATAGCAAGCCTCTGAGTGCAACCCCCCAATAAATTAAAAACACTTTTTAATATATTTAACACCATTACAAATGCTGGAGGCAAAGCCGAGTTTGGGGTGGAGGCTGACAGCTCGCGACCCCCCATGTAATAACCTCGCAACCCCCTGAGGGGTCCTGACCCCCAGTTTGAGAACCCCTGCTCTAGGGTGTGACTTTTTCACACACCTGAGCACCATAGCTATGTCAAACTAAGTTTTAAGTGTAGAAGACAATCTGCTTCAAAATCCCTCAAAAATACTCATGGAGGTATGGATTTACTGAACATTCAAGTAAATGCAGCTGTGTGTTTGGCTATATATCCCTTTAATGCACTTCAAATGTACAATCATTTAAATTTAAAACTGTCTGTTTAGAAGGGAGTGGGAAGGGGGCTGGGAATGTCTTCTTTAGATACAGATCAGTGTAAGCTATGTCAAGAATCCTGTGAAAAGAACAGGAGTACTTGTGGCACCTTAGAGACTAACAAATTTATTAGTCTCTAAGGTGCCACAAGTAGTCCTGTTCTTTTTGCGGATACAGACTAACACGGCTGCTACTCTGAAAAGAATCCTGTGGACACTCTAGCACCATCTCCATTTGAATTGGATCCCAGACAGACAGTATAGATGTACTCAGACAATTGTTGAAATGGTTTAACTTAATATGGCTTTGTCTTTGTGTGTTTTAAGTCATGTCTTTTTGTGGTTTCTGAGGAATGGTTTGAATTTTTGCCATGTGTGGACACAGATTGTTTGCTTTTGGTGGGTTTGCTGAACTGGCCTCCAGACAAAGGCTAGATGTGACCACAAATGGACCGTCAACTGATTGGATCCAGCTTTATCAGAATTCCAACAGAGCACCCCATTTATATGCAAATTCGTAGGTATAAAACAGTAAGGGAAGAAACAAAGGAGACTATCATTAGCAGCAAAAAGCTTTGCATTACACTTCCTCATAGCCAGAATGACTGTGGTTTTGTGACATCTGCTTCCTTTATTTTCTCCAACATTTAAACACTGGGCTGGTGTCAATGCTGTAGGAGAGGGGACTGCACCAGTTTAGCTACACCAATGTAGCTGTAGTGTAAGCACACTGCACTGATATATTAACAAGTGACTGGCACCAAGGTAAATTGCACTGGTGCAAGTCACTTTGTACACTAGTCCAACACATCTAGACTAGGGGGTTGCATCACTTCAGATACACCTGTGCAAAAAACTCCCAGTATAGAAAAGAGATTGCATTTATGTGCTGGTTATCTAGAGATAGCAGTACTGATTTATCGTATACATGTTGAAGAACAGATCCATACAAAAAATCTCAGGAGAACTAAAAGATTCCAACAGGCTTGCAAAAATGTGTGCAGAGAAGAAAAACCTTACTTATCATATGGGACTTAAACTCTACAAATAAAAATAATTAACCATATGTATGACCAGTCACATTCATTTTTTAAAGAGATATAAGATGGGTTGCAACAGAGCAGGCTTCCAAAAACTTCCTCATAAATTTGAAGGCTGCTGAATTGACTGTAATGCAAATTGTGGTGACGTTTTTATGATGTTATCTCTTGTCCTTTGGGAACTGCAAAGAGAGAATCCTGAACTATGGCTGGCCAAAAATCTATCAGAGGGTAGTGACTTTTGGTTTTACTGACCTGAGTGTGACTTTCATTTTGTTTTTTAATGTGAAAGCTAATTTAAACATAGACTTAATTCATGTGCGTAAATGGAAGTGGAGATAAAAGTGTGTAGACCGATTTGTTTTCAACATCTAGTACAGGCCTGCACAACATGCGGCCCGTGTGGGTTCACTGTGCGGCCCATGGAGGGTGAGTAGGCAAGCGGTGGGTGAGGGAGGGGGGCTAAGGAGGCGAGCGGGCGGGTAGTGGCAGGGGGGCAGGTGAGCCGGGGGCAGGGAAGGGGGGCTGAGGAGGCGAGCTGTGAGTTTGTGGCTGACCTGGTCTACTGATTTGGTCTGGCTCCCATCCCCTCTCCAAGGGTTGCAGCTGTCTGGAGGTGCCTGCCTTCCATGCCTTCCTCATTCATACCTCATTCATTCAACAGGGCAATTGATTACAAAGTGGGGGGAAGATCTTATGCTACTTCTAGCAAAAAGACATTTTTCTTTTACCTTAATTATACTACCTTAGGAGCCCGCTATAACATATTACAAAGGTTCAATACCGCTGTTTTGGTGGGGCGGCGCTGGGGAAGGAGGGTTTGTTTCTGCGGGGCGGGCGGCCTGGGGGGGGGGGGTTCGGGGGGTCTGGGTGGTGCTGGGGGGTGTTTCCGCGGCACTGGGGGGTTGTTTCCATGGGGAGGGCGGCGCTGGGGGAGGGGTTGGCAGCACTGGGGGGGGGTTCGGCCGGGCCGGGGGGTTTCGGCCCTCAGCTGTTTTCTTTGGAGTAATTTGGCCCTCGCCGCTTTACGAGTTGTGCAGGCCTGATCTAGTACTAGGCTGCACAAAGCATTGCAAAATACACACACAAAAAGAACAATTTTGCACTGGCAAGAGGATCTAAAAGGTCATGTATTTCATGAACATCTGAAGGACTGAAAATAATCCCACATGCTAACATTTAAATCTGACTGCACTATTAAAAATATGAATTTTAGTCTGTTTTCATACTGCCCACCAGTGCTTTATCAGGGCTTCAAACCAGGATAAGTCAAGAAGGCTTGTAAGGAAAGCATTCACTTGCTAGGCCAGGGACCTGGAAATCAGAACCCCTCATGCTGCCTTGATTCACTGTGTAACTTTGGCCAAGTCTACATTTATTCACTTGTGGCATGGGAACAATAATTACCTACTTCTCTGGAGTTTTCTGTTTGCTTTGAAAGCACTAAATGTAAAACTCTATATAAATCTATTTTATGTAATATATGATTTTTATTGTCAGTCACTCATCAATATGGTAGTTTGTCATGGTCATGAATACTAAAGACTTTTTAAAATAAAGGCTATGTGTGTAATGTAAACACAGTGCTGCATATTGCTCCACTTGTCTCACTGCTTTTTATGTTTGGCAGCTGCTGGGGGTTTTTCTGAACATTTAATGAGCCAGGGCTGTCAGCTAGGCCTATATCTTGCAAGCTGATTGCTACCTCTGAATCTGCCAAATTTTATAACCATTCAATTCAACTTCCTTTGATGTCAAAAAATTGTATTCAATGAGATCACAATGTCTGCACACTTTGAACTCAAACTTTGAGGCACAGACCCATCTCCACCAGAACTCTGCTCTGCATGAGCAAGCCCCTTTTGTACACCTAAAATGGTTTTCAGACATACACTTGCTCAATTTGCACATGCAAATGGCATTTGTGCATGCAAATCAGATATTTTGGGGATTCCTAAACAGACACTATGCCTAAAGATGGGCATCCAAAATTAGAAACTGAATTTAGGCCACTTTGGCCCATTATGATAAAGTAAAAGGTCTCATTTAAACCATCAAATGAAATGCAAGTCAGGTAAAGGCATCCATCCTGCTGACTCTTCCGCTTGGACCTGCTTCAAGTGTCAGTGATCACTATGTACTTTTGTACATGTGCTGTATGTTTGTTTTATTGATTAATTGACTTATAAAACACTCAGCTCTGGATGCACTATCTGGAATGCTGTATAATTTTTAAACAAAAACTAAGAGGAAAAAAAAGCTGGGCCCTGTGCCAAGAATAAATATCCTTCAAATAATACTAGACAAAAGAAAACCACCAGGGCTTTCATGCAGAGAGAATTTTTCTTTATGATGTGATATGATCTTTTTTCCCCTTTAATTTGAATGAAGTGTGGTTGGGAGGAGCAAGTACGGGGTTAGGTAAAAGGAGGTCCTCAGTTCTAATCCTGGCTCTACGATCAACTCTGTGTGTGTGTCTTTGGGCAAGTCACTTTAGTGCTCCCCATTTGTAAAATAGGGTGCTTAAAAATTCTTACCCACCTATTTCATTTGGATGTCATGAGGCTTACTTAGGCTTGGTCTACACTTGCCCCCCAAGTCGAAGTAAGGTACGCAAATTCAGCTACGTGAATAACGTAGCTGAAGTCGACATACCTTACTTCGAACTTACCGCGGTTCAGACGCGGTCCACACGCGGCAGGCAGGCTCCCCGTCGACTCCGCGGTACTCCTCTCGTTCAGCTGGAGTACCGCAGTCGACGGCGAGCACTTCCTGGTTCGATTTATCGCGTCCACACCAGACGCGATAAATCGAACTCGGAACGTCGATCCCCAGCCGCCGAACTAGCGGCTGGGTGTAGACGTACCCAGTTAATTTCACTATAATGCCTTGCAAAACTAACAAAAGAGAATATTCACAAAACTTCACATTAACAGCAGTGGCATAGCTAAGAGTGGAAATTTGGGTGAACCCCCACTTTCGGGTGGACAGGTAATGACAGACTATGCTAGCTCAGCTTCTCCCCCAACGCCGCATTCTCTTCCTAGCCCTGGTGCCCCCAGACACAGGGCTTCACCTGCCGAGCTGGGCACGTGCATGGGGCAGCTCAGAAAATGGCAAGGCAGAGCTGCCAGATCGTAGCTTTCTGAAGGGTGGGTGCATAGCTCCATCCTGGATTTCAGGTGCCCAAGTGGTGCTCCATGCCGCTGTGGCAGCACTGCACACCTGCTCAGATTTGGGTGGGCCTGGAATCAGGATGCTAAGTGGGTATGCTCCTGATTGACAGTTTTTAACACATAAAATTCAAAATATAATGTGTAGAACAAAAGCACCCTAAGAGATCTTGAAACAAGCCTTGAAGACAGAGGGATTCTGGCTACAATCAGGGCCAGCTCTAGGCACCAGCAAAACAAGCTGGTGCTTGGGGCGGCACATTTTTAGGGGCGGCATGGCCGGCACCAGAATGCCGCCCCTAAAAATGTGCCCCGGGCCGCCCTAGCTCACCTCCGCTGCTGCTGGCTGGCGCGCATAACAGCTGTTTCGCGTGCCGCTGCTCCCCCTCCCTCCCAAGCTTGAGAGCCTGGGAGGGAGGGGGAGAAGCATCGCCCGCGCCGTGGCCACTCGGAGTCTCCCCCTCCCTCCCAGACTTGAGAGCCTGGGAGGGAGGGGGAGAAGCGGCGCCCACGCCGCGGCCACTCGGAGTCTCCCCCTCCGTCCCAGGCTCTCAAACCTGGGAGGGAGGGGGAGATCCCGAGCGGCCGCGGCGCGCAAAACAGAGCCTGGGAGGGAGGGGGAGACTCCGAGTGGCCGCGGCGCGGGCGCCGCTTCTCCCTCTCCCTCCCTCCCAGGCTTGAGAGCCTGGGGGGAGGAGGCAGGGCTGGGGATTTGGGGAAGGGGTGGAGTTGAGGCAGGGCCAGGGGCGGGGTAATTAAAAAACGGGGGGGGGGGGGCAGCCAAAATTGTTTTTGCTTTGGGCGGCAAAAATCCTAGAGCCGGCCCTGGCTACAATGCTGAGGGAAGGAGTTCCATTGCAAAGGTTGCTGAAGTCAGGAGGAGAGTTCCCTCCCACCAGATTTAAATGTAGCCTCAGGTGAGGAAAAGAGCAATGAAATGCCATTTGCCTTCAGTTACCTTAGAAGGTCAGTCAAGGGGAAAATATAGTTATTGAAGTATCTCAGGCCTAGATTACTAAGGGCTTTATATACAAAACAAACATTAGGCTGATGTAAAGGCAAAATCAAGTATTTCACATACTTCCCTCCCCTTTCTCCCCCGTCCCCCAGATGTTGTAATTGTCTGAAGGTAGCAGTCAAATTTATTTGAATTGTGTCCCCTCAACCTTGGAGTGTTTTTCTTAATAATGGTACTCCATCAAAAATGAACAGATTGCCAAACCCAGATCCGGACTTTGAAATATGATCAGTCATAGACTCCTTATTTGACCTTGGGCAAGTCACATTTGATCTCTCTGTACCTCAATTCTCCATCTGTAAAAAATTTCTCTGACTTTATTTTTGTCTATTTAGTTATAAGTTCTTCAGGGCATGGACTGTCTATTCTATGTGTATGTACAGTGCTGAGCGCAGGGCTGAGCATCTAATCTCTTTTGGAACCTTTAAGTACCATTATAATAAATATCTATAATAAATCTGTGTCACCTCCAAAACCATTAAGGTCTTGCTAATGGTTGACTGGCATGTGGCATGCTTTTCTTCTGTTTAATTACTATTGTTTTATTGACTGCCAATGCTGTGCTTAGAATAAGAAAGAGACCCTGGTCCAAAGAATTTACAATCTAGTGGTGAATATTCATAGGGTGACAGTAGAAATACAGAGACTTGATGTGTACCAGCAAACTGGTTTTGACCCAGAGCCATCTTGGTCTGATCTCTCCTCCCTCCTGTTCCTCTTATATCCAACTTCCTTAAAGTTCAATTATCCATGTCTCACTTGTGCTTAGCTAAATTATCCTTTTCTTTGCCTGGAATTTCACTGCCTTTCCTACCATTATTCTTTGTCTGATGTAACTCATTCATAGCTTTATTTCAGAAAGCCTTAGAAGCAGCAGTTCAGGGACTGAATACTGAATGGTCTGATTATTTTTTCATCCAAACCACCACATACACCACCTGGAAAGGCACAAGGTTTTTCCTTTGCTCAGTGGAATCATTTGCTGTGCCAAGCAACATATTTACATGGAGGGATAAATTCATCTACTTTTACTCTGGTGTCTTATTTAATAGGAGGAGAAGCCTGGAAGCCCCTGCTCATTGCTAACTCAAAGTAGATATGCCTGAATAGGAATCCAAGGTCTCATCTCCTCTAGAGGCACAGGCAATGTACATTATTAGGTGCTGTGCCCTTCTCTCCCTCCCTCCCTCCTCTCAAAGCATAGAAAGGAGACACTACTCCACCAAGTAAAGAACATGAGAGAAAATAGTGTTTGGAGAAGAATGCAAATGTTTGTATCAGTTGGACCCTTCTGGTTACAATATAGTGATATTGCTGAGTTTTCAGTGCAACACTTCCTTCCCCTCCTCTTTTGACCAGTAGTGGTAAAAACAGATATCTATTAGCATGAAAAATACAAGTGCATTTGTTCCTATGTGGGAACAAAAATGTAACCCACTGGCAAGGCATCTCGTATTACTACAGTGATGTACGTTTTTATTATTCAATGAGAGCTGTTGATGTGCTTAATTCTTTACAAGACAGAGGATGACCAGATTCCCTGCCCAAGAAGCTTATATAGCAAGTTGGACAGATGCACACCACAAAACACAAATTAACACATGCTTCTGATACAATCGTCGGGCCACACTTGTAAACTGTGTTGGGACATGCAGAAACATTTGTCAGAAACAGAGCTGCGGTGTGGACAGTCTAACCTGTTGCAGCAGGAAAAGCTATAGCACAGGGGTGGCCAACCTGTGGCTCCGGAGTCACATGCGGCTCTTCAGAAGTTAATATACAGCTCCTTGTATAGGCATCGACTCCAGGGCTGGAACTACAGGTGCCAACTTTCCAATGTGCCAGGGGGTGCTCACTGCTCAACCCCTGGCTCTGCCACAGGCCCTGCCCCCACTCTACCCCTTCCCGCTCCCTCCCCTGAGCCTGCCATGCCCTCACTCCTCCCCCTCCCCGAGCCTCCTGCACGCCACGAAACAGCTGATCAGGAGGTGCGGGGAGGGAGGGGAAGGTGCTGATCTGCGGGGCTGCCGGTGGGTGGGAGGCGCTGGGAGCGGGGCATGGGTGGGGAGCTGACGTATTACTGTGGCTCTTTGGCAATGTACATTGATAAATTCTGGCTCCTTCTCAGACTCAGATTGGCCACCCACCCCTGCAATAGAACCAGGGGATGGTCTTAGAGTTTAGGCACTGCAGTAGTTAAATTCCTTGCTCTGCCACAGCCATCCTGTATGAATTTAGGCAAGTCACTTAACCTAAGATCCCCCTCTGAAAATGGGATAATACTTCACTTCACCAGCATGCTATGAGGAGAAATTCAATAATACTATTGAGACAATCAGAAACTATGTGATGGGGGTCATCAGACGTACGTGGATAGAGCAGGCACTGTCTCTTAATGGTTGTACAGTGCCTAGTACAACAGGGCCCACATCACAGTTAGGATCCTCTAGGCACTACTGGAATACAGATAGTAATAGATATGGATTGAGGCATTGGCCCGGGACTTAGGAGATCTAGTTTCTTCCTCTGCCACAGCCATTCTGGGTGACCTTGAGCAAACTGCTTAATCAATCTGTGCCTCCCTTCACCATCAGTAAAATGGGGATGGTAATACTTCCCTCTCACACAGGTGTGTCCTGAGGATCCATTCATTAGTGCTTGAGGCACTGATACTGCAGGGATGGGGACCCTGTTAGTAACTGGATTTTGCAGGCAAGCCCTGTTGCTGTAACAATTCCTTGCTACCCTATGAAGTTACTTGTCACAGGAGAAAGAGGCTTTTAAAAAAGGCTAGTTGAAGGTTAAGCTAGAATGAAGGAGAGACCTGCAGGGGGAGGGGGAAGGAAGGGCGGGTTTGGCGTTGGGGGTCATACAAACTGGTTTTGTGGATGCCCTAAGAGGTGTGAGATAGCGACTGGGTTTATAAAGACTCATTCATGCAGCTGAGGGGCACAGAGATTAGAGGTCCGCTTTGCAGCTGAAAACTTTTGGCTTGAGAGAGCCGCACTTCTGCAGCCCTACGGGCGGCGACCAAACCCCTTCCTGAAAGTGACTCAAGGAGTGGCCGGCCCATTTGGGGCCGGGACGTGCGGGGAGGCTGCAGCCGTGCGCCTGTGTCCTTGAAGGGGATTGAGTGAGGCTGGGGGGCGGGCAGCGCTCGGGTTTCCAATCACAATAGCGTAACCGGAGGAGACGACGCCGAGCAGCTGGGCAGGATCCGCCTCTTTCTTCCCTTGCGGCCGGGGCTGACATTGTCTTAGCTCCGCACGACACAGGCTGCTGCTGCGCCCGGCTCCTTCCTTCCTCCTGTGCCATCAGTCCCAGCCCGGCTGAGCCATCCCCACAGGTGGGTATCGCGCTGTACGGCTGCGCTGGCCCCTGCTCGTGGGGGGGAGGGGCTTTAATGGAAGGGACGAACCCCCCTTTCTCTTTCATAGGGCCTGCCTGGTATGTGGGCCTCTAGGCGGGGTACAGACCCCCCCCCCCCCGCGCTTTTGAGAGTCAGGCTCTCCTCTGCCTTGTGCATTGCTGCACTGTCCCGCCCCTGCCCCTTTGTAGCCGCAGGGCCGCTTGATGGGATGGTAGCAGGATGGGATCCCAATTTGGGGAGAAGCGGGGATCGCCTCTCCTTTGCAGTGCAGCGCTGCTGCTATTTAAAGAGCAATGGGGGGACAGGAAACAGACCCCCCCCCATTGCAGAAGGCCTTAACATTGAGCCCTTCGGGAAGGGCGCAGCTTCGTTGTCAAAGCCTCCCCCCCCCACCCCCCGCTAGGATGGATCATGGAAGTGACGGGTCGCTTGTCTCATCGCATTGCAGTGTCTCCATCCTAGGGATGGGGGGGAAGGGCATGGAAGAGAGAATACCCCCTGGCGCCCCTTTCTTCTGGCCTAGAGGCCGGAGAAGTGAGCCCCGCGTGAAGGGCCCCCCACCGCCTTAATCTCCCCTGGCTGCGGGCGGGGTGTCTCTCCTTTAGACCCCATGCACCCGGCTAACACGCAGGCTCTCCCCGCACCTGCGGGCGGGGGAGGATGGCTGTGCCGAGGGCGCTCGGCCCTGTTGCACCGTTGCACGTGCAGCGGCCGGGCTGACTTGAGGACCAGCCGCGTGCCCTTGAGCCGCCCGAGCTGCTGCTCTCACACCCCTCCACGCCCCCCTGGCGGGCGCGCGCCGGGGATTCGGGGAGGCAGGGCCCTGTGCACGCGCACGGCGGGGTGGGGGAGGGAGGCATGAGAGATGGGCAGGCGTTTGCGCGCGCACGGCGTGGATCCGCTGCTGCTGCTGCTGCCTCCTCCTGGTGCGTGGCGGGGCCCGCGCGGCGCTACAGGCGGGCAGGGCTGAGACGTGGCCGGGAGAGTTCTCGCTGCCCTGGAGGCGGCAGGGGCAGCAGCAGCCCGGGCCCCCCACACCAAAGAGGAGCCCCAAGACGTGATCCCGTAGCCGCAGCTTTGGCTGAGCGCGCCACCTCCAGGGGCTCTGGGGGTAGCGAGAGCCGGGCTCCCTGCGAGGCGCAGAGCAAACCGCATCCTGCCCTGACTCACGCATGACTCAGGCGAAGAGCAGCCACCTCCACCCTTCCTGACCTGACTGTCCCAGCCGCTGAAACGCCTGTGCCCCCCGCTGACTGCCTGCTGCCACCTCGCCTCCCCCCGCCAGTGTCTAATTCAGTATTATTTACATGGCACATTTGGGGCATGCAGGTCCTTTCTCCGCCGAAGAGCTTGCAGGTTTTCTGCTGTCAGGAAAGAAAAAACGAACAAAAACACAACACAACATCCTTTTGGTAAAGTTAGAAAAGAGCAAAATTAAGATCGCCTGTGCAACTTCAATCCAGCCCCCGTCCCTATGCCTTCTGAGACAGCCTTTAATGACATGATCACATACTATTTTCCCCCAGGACCCCTGCCTCATTCAGGGACTGGGTAGCTGGCCCCCAGGCCTTATTTACTGCCTTCCATCCAAATCCTGCACTGAACACAACATTATTAATTTCCTGCTGGGTGTTTCTGTGGTGCTCGGACCTTAGAATCAGAGTGCTTTACAAATACTCATGACTTTATCTTCACAACAGCCTTGTAAGAGTTGCTGGTGTTATTCCCCCCATTTTACAGCTGGGGAACTGAGGCACAGACAGATTAAGACCAACATTGTCAAAAATGCTCACTACTTTTGGGTATCCATTTTGAGATAAATAGGGCCTGATTTTTTTTTTCTCAGCATATTTGGCATTTTTATTGCAGTTGATATGTTCAAAAAAGCTCCAGTCAAGTGTACTTGCAGTTGTGAGTGTTCAGCGCTTTCTGCAAATTTGGGACCACATGTCTTATGTTAGGCATGCAGAAAATGAAGGACATGCATGTAGTGACCACCTGTGAGAATGTTAGTTTAAGCAACTTGCCCAGCATCACACAGAAGCTCTGTGGCAGAGGCAGGGATAGAATTTAGTTCTCCAGGGCAGCCTTCCGATGCCTTAACCAGGAAACCATCCTTTCTCTTCCAGTAAACCTCTGACTCATTCAGTACACGCCTTTCAATTTCTGCAACATATGAAGGAGAATGAAACAACACTATTTCTGCAGAATGAATATTTTTGTCTGGTTTTATTTCCCCCCTCTGATTCCCAGTATGCCTTAGGAAATACTTCCTTGAACATTGTATGTTGAGAATTCTACAGATGGAGAAATGATGCAGGAGTTCTTGCCTCTAGTGTATTAGCTGATTTTAAGATTGTTTTGCCCTTGACTTGTATGTGGATCAAGAGAAATACATGAGCATTAGGACAAATTTTCCAAAGCAGTTGCTAATTTTTGGGTCCCAAAATCTTTTGGGCAATCACAAATTTTGACTTGCCTCCATTGACTGGCACAGATTGATACACACAGATCACCTAGATATCTAGTTGCTCAACAGCAATTACAAATTCTGGCTCCAATCCCCTGTTGTCATCACTGGAGCTTCATGCATGGCCAGGAGTCAGCCCTCATGGAGCAGCTTGTAGGACAGGGTCACTGTTTGCAAATATATATTGGAGTGTGTGTATGTGATTCCAAAACATAGGTACCGAATATGGAGACTGTCTTTAAATATTTGGCATGGGAAGGGAAGCGAAGGGGGAAAATCAGGAAGAGACATGGCTTAGCGGTGGTAACTTACAAGTTGATCAAAGGGCGTCTCTGACACTAAATAAAAATGAATGCCAGGTTAGCTCAGTTCTAGCACAGTTTATTATACACAAATGGATTGGAATATTAACATTTCTACATAAAGCCGCAAAGGCAAAAAAGAATCACCATGTATTTGGAATGAAGGGAGCAGTGGGGGAGCCATTTAAGTAAGTGAACACTGTATTTATTCAGTGCTTTCCATCCAGAAGGTTTCAAAGTATTTACAAACTTATAAGTATTTCTTAACCCACCACTGAAATGCAACTATCACAAAGCAGCTGTCTTAACACCTCACAGCAACAGTGCATATAGAGAGGAAAGAGTACATTGTATCCTAATGAAATTGAAGTGACAATTTTAGGTGGGTAGAGTGTAATTATTGAAATGGAATTGGACAATGCCAACTGCTCATGTGTCTGCCTAGTGGATTATATAAACAACTGTTTTCAGTAACTTGGAAATGTATATCTATATATGGCAATTTTATTTGTAAATTTCAGTGTTGGAGCTAAAGTAGTTATCTTTCTTTTTTTAATATGAAGAACGTGGGAAATGTGATTGGGTTTAATCTATAGAGTTTTGTATGTGTCTTTCTTTTCTTGCAGAATACAATGGCTACTTTACAAGAGAAACTGATTACACCAATTGCAGCAGAATCCACCACCCCTAACAATAAGATCACCGTAGTAGGGGTTGGCCAAGTTGGAATGGCCTGTGCCATCAGCATTCTTGGAAAGGTATAGTTCAAGAACACTATGGATCTAAAGTAATCGAAATTTTATAGTGCTACAAAATCTGATTGACTTCTTTGTGTGAAAATGTAGATAAATATGACAGACTAATGTAAGAATAGTCTGATTAATTCTATACATTCCTCCTAAATGAACCCCTCTGCTCCACGTGAGGCTTGTCTTCTCATTGTGTTTGTTCCCAGTTTCTCTCCTCTCTGACTCTTATAGTTGTCTCATGTTCAGGAAAAGGTCTGATTGTCCTTTTCCAAAGTTGCAGACCGCCAGGTAGGCTTTGTGTACAATGGGTCTGCAACCTCTTGCCAAACTTTTTTTGCTGTTGATTCTTCCAACGTTCCAGGCCTTTGGGAAATGAGTCCAGAGTCCGCTACTTGATAGCAGGGCCGTCAGAGGGGGGAAAGAACTTAAATGGAGACAGACCAGAGATCGTTGTGAAATGTGCGGTAGACACCAAAACTATACACACTCAACTTACTACCCTCTTCATTCATCCAGGGTCTGATTCAAGGCCCAAATGAAAAGACTCCCATTGACTTCACTAGGCTTTGGATTCAGCCCTTATTGCCTAGTTGTCCAGCTTTCACTGTAGAATTTTAAAGTAGCTAAAATTGAGTGCCAAATTCTCAGATCATGATTCTGGTTTCATGTTGCCCATATTCAGGCAGATCTCCCATTGCCTCTTTAAGGACTGACTAAAACCTCAGTAAGGACCTCAGAATTTGACCTTTCGTTTTTAGAGGGCAAAAGTTTGCAAGTAGCTGTTTCCTTTTTTTCTTACTTTAAGAAGAATAAGAAAAATAAATTGGGAACTAAGGGCCAGATTTTTAAAGATATTTAGGCACCTAAAGATGCAGGTAGGCACTTGGTGGGATTTTTCAAAATATTGATTTCAGGGTGAGTTAGGTACCTATATTACTTTGAAAATCTCACTAGATGCCTATCTGCAACTTAAAGCACCTAGATCTTTAGATTAATTTGGCTCTAAAGTCCCTTGTAGGAAAAAATTTAAATGTGCTTAAGTCCCGTTGGAAGTCAGTAGGGATAGATTTAAGCATATGCTGAAGTCATTTTCTGAATCGGAGTCTTACTTATTGAGGGTCAGATTTTGAAAAGTACATAGGTGCTTAAAGATGAAGACAGGTGCTTAGGCACTTTTGAAAATCCCTCTAAATACCTTTAAATATCTGGCCCTAAGAACCTGATCCTGCAAATTACTCTCTCCAGGCCATTTCTACATGGAATAGCTTACAGGATCAGCGCCCAAAGCCATGCACATACCACTAAACCATTAGAATGTATTTAAGGGACACAAAGTTAATTTGAGAAGTTAATAATTAACAGTGACTTAGCCATAGGCCAATGCACCAAAAATACAATATACTACTGTAAAACTTAAAACAAAATCCTGAATTTTAAATATCAGAAATAACCATAAATACAAATTAAAAAGAACATAAGCCAATTAGAGCATACATCACCATGTCAATTTCCTTTTCCTTATTTTAGCGGCTGAACACAGAAATAGGGTAATCACTTGGATCACAGATACATTGCCAGTTCCTAATAAATACTTTGTTTTCTGAGAGGTTGTAGAAAAAGGCATCTGGAACAAAAACATGGAAAGACATTTTGACCTCAAGGGCAATACAAATTACAATATAATAAATAATGGGGTAAGTCTTGTACCTGTCCAGAGCCGCATGGACAAAGGTGGGTACATTTCTTCGTGCCAGTATATTTGTCTTCTAAGTAAGCGGTCTGCATAAATTGAAAGTAGAGAGCTCTAAAAGCCCTCCTTAATTTGTTAATGGACAAATTGTCTAAATATCTGGAATACCCATGAATCCTTTTAAGAAGGGGAAACCAAGGTGACATCTTTGTAATGGAAACAACTGCCGTGCTTATTAATATCCTCTAATCTCAACTTGATTAGAGATTTCACATTTTTAAATTTAAATCTAATCATTTCCAATTCTGAGAAGACTTTAACCAAGGAAATTTACATGAACAGGCCCTACCGATCTGTTCCTCTAAGTATAGCCTTGGCCACTGCTGTGGGTGCATACTATGAGAGCAAAGCAAAAAATTAATATTACGGTATTGCACTTTGGACAGAATAGAAATCGTGCCTGTCTCAGCTCTAAGAAGAGCAGCTAGGAGATTATTTGGGAGACGAAGAAGCTTCCTAAGAAATTTGTTTTGGATCAATTCTAGTCCTGTGGGATCATTCCATCCCCATATTTCTGCACCATACAAAATTTCAGTGCACACCTGGCCTCAAACAGTCTAAAGGCTGGTGCAATTAAGTTGCACCCATGAGTCCCAGTGTAATGTAACACAGCTTGCATTGAATTTGAGGCCTTCTCTTTTGTTACCTGAATATGTTTATCCCATAATCCATTTTCTGAGAACCAGATAGGCAAAAGAACTAATTTGTTGAATATATTGCCCATCAATCTTCCATTTATGCAACCTCCACCTTCAACTAAAATCATTTACTTTAGTTTTGGAGTAATTTAGCAAAAGGCCCTCTGTTGACAGTATAAACCAAATGCATTTAATATACACTTTAGTCCCACTGATGTTTGTGATAATGGACCCATATTATCTGCATATAATAAGACGAACACTGGGTAATCCATGATTTTAGGGGGGAAATACTGATCCACTTTCTATTAACTTGACTTTTAAAAAAAAAAATCTTAAGAAAATTCACTGTTTCTGGTACTGTGCTTTTAAAATAGTATGTCATCAGGGTATTTTTTTAAAATGCCTTTAAAACCGTTCAAAGGTTTTTCTCCTCCCTTGTGGATGTTTAGAAGAGACTGCTCAGCAAGGGAGAAACTGATGTACCATGCAAGGAAAACAGTGATATTAACCACCCACAGATGTCATAAATAAAAAGTTTTAGTTATTTTTCATGTTACAAATAGCTATAGAAAATCAGTTCAATCATGTGGAAGTATGAAATGTCATGCCAAATCATTAATTCATCATGAAATATCCTTAGGATGTGTTTTTTAAAAAAACACATTGTGCTTGCCTTTCTCCATCTCAACTCAGCATCATTCTTGCTGGAAAAGCAATGAGATCTGTAAAACTGGCAAAGTGGGAACCCAGTGGAAGTGACTGTTAACCTCTTTATTGAAGGATGCATACTGGTTTATAGTCCTAAGAAGAGCTCTTTACAGCGTCAAATTCTGCCCTGGGAATCACAGGCATCCACCTCCCATTGAAGTCAATGTGAGTTGCATGTGCATAACTAGTGGTAGAAATTGGCCCTTACAAATTTTAAGCCAGTTTATAGCTGGATGGATTTAGTCCCTTTCACTGGGCTTCTACTCTGTCAGTGGCACAAATGGCATCACTTTTCATCAAGCTGGCCGCCTCCTGCATTTCAGCTCAGAATTGGCATCTCTTCCTTACAAATTCCAGTTGGAATTTAAAAACATGTTTGTAACAAACTGTTCGTGGGCATTGAGCCATCTTGATAATTGTGCCTTGCTTTATGAACTCTCAGACTGTTGGACTCCGCAAAATGGATGCTGCCTTCAATTAAGCCGTAGCCTAAATTTTGCACTTACCCAATATTTCCAATATTATCTTAAAATTTAGCACATCAAATTCACCACCGTCCATGTGACATTATTGAAGTTATAGTTCAGAGTTCATTTTTTCTGGTATAGCATCTCAATTAATATACACGTGAATGGTGTTAATTTTATTCTTGAAGGGGGTTGCGTTTTTCATGTCTGCTTCTAGTTAGCAATAAAAAGTCATTGAGACCTGTGTGCTCTTTCAGAAGAACTTGAAATACTTTTTCCACAGCTTTAAAGGTGAACTATATCTTTTTGTAAAAGCATTTAAGCTGTATCTGTGTCTTATCTTGTATGCTTTATTCATGTGAGTGCTACTATTGAGCCAAATTCCTCTCTAGAATACACCAGTATCAATCCAGCAAAGCGGTTGGAGCTATTCCAGATATACTCTGGTTTCATGAGAGCAGAATTTGGCTCCTAACTTCATTGGGTCTCCTTAGATAAATAAGGGTCACAAGATCAGGTATCTGAGCCCTGGTCTACACTGGGGGGGTGGGGGGTCAATTTAAGTTACAGAACTTTAGCTATGTGAATAACGTAGCTGAAGTCGACGTACTTAGATCTACTCACCGCAGTGAGTCGACTGCTGACGTTCCCCCATCGACTCTGCCTGCACCTCTCAGCCTGGTGGAGTACAAGAGTCTGGGAGAGCACTCGGGGGTCAATTTATCGCGTCTACGTCTAGACTAGACGTGATAAATCGACCCCTGCTGGATCGATCGCTGCCCGCCGATCCAGTGGGTAGTATAGACATACCCTAAATGTCCTAGATCTTTAAAAGATCATAGATGCAGATTTTATAGGCCTAATTCTGATTTCACTCACTTTTATCAGTTGTACACCTGTTTAATCAACTCACTTCACTGAGTGAGTTATTCTTGATTTACATTCATATAACTGAGATCAGAGTTTGGCCCTGCAAATGATTTTTAAAATAAAGCAAGACTCGAGTACAAGCCCTTGGAATTTTCCTGCAATAGTTGGTGGTATTGGTTGTGGAAAGAAGTTGCTCTGAGTGCAATAAAATAAATTGATTTGTAGCTAACATGGTTTTAAAATACGTACTTTTAAATTTAAATACACATATTCTGTGTTACTGATTTGAGATGCCTTTTAGAAATATAGATAGCGTCGCGTTATGTTTGTTTCAAGTCTTTCTATTTTCAAAGCACTTTGCAAACACTAACCAGTCAAGCCTCATAATGATACAGGAACCTATTATCAATTTTACAGAGGAGCAGACAAGACAGAGATGCATGCTTGAGGGTAAAGTTTTCAGAAGCACCTAAGTGACTTAGATGCCCATTTTCAAATGGACTTAGGCACAGAGGGCAGTAGTAGAGAGAAGTCCTGAACAGAGTTTCAATGCACTTTTATTGGCATGACAAGCTATACAAGTGATGCCAACGTTTCAACAACAACCAAACAGCAACAGAAAACCCAAACCACCACTGCCACAACCAAGTGTATCTGCCAGAGGGAGATAAAATCCTAATAGCATCTCATATTTTAGTCATTGAAGTAGAAAGTGTCTATCATCCCTCCAAAATCTCAGAAAGCTTGGGGTGTGGGAGAACTTTGAGACTATCTCCCAATCTCCCCCTGCTGGACAAAAACCAAATGTGGCTGAACTTAAGTTTAACAAAGTGACACTGTTTTAGAAGTCCAGGTGGGGAGAATTAGGAACAGTGCTGATTTAGAGCTGGTGAAAATATGGTGAATATTTTTTGTGAAAACTTTGACCATGTCCAATTTTAATTAAAACTTTGATTAAGCTGGTTGAAGCAGTATATTCAAATTAACTGAATGTTAATTTGAGGTAACTGATAGCAATGTGAGTTTTCCATCAAAAATCTGGGCAAATACTGTCTTGCTTGGATATAGAGCAGAATGTAATTCTTACAACTAGTACAGAGACTTCAGCATATTTTTCTAAGTAAATAACTAAGGCCATGTCTACACTCCCACTTACGTCGGCAAAACTTGTGTCACTCGGGGGTGTGAAAAAAACACACCCTTGAGCAACATAAATTTTGCCGAAATAAGCGGGAGTGTGCACGGTGCTATGTCAGCAGGAGAACTTCTCCCACTGATATAGCTACTGCTCCTCATCGGGGGTGGTTTAATTATGTCGATGGGAGAACTCTCTCCGGTTGGCATAGAGCAGCCACACGAGAAAGCTTACAGTGGCGCAGCTGCATCAGTACAGCTGTGCCACGATAAGGACTCTAGTGTAGACATAGCCTAAAATCTTGTAGTGCCTTAATGACAAAAGGGAAGCTCCAGAGTAAGGATTTGTGGCTTTTCCCTCTGAACAGGGAAGTGGGAAATGTAACCTGAATCGTAAACTTTTACTGTGCTTTAATAAGGGTTTATAATACTTTTGCTACTGGAGTGTGTTTTTATGTGTCTCCACTGTCACCATCTGAACTGTCCCATGCTCCCCATTTTTGGTCTAGTGATTCAGAAGAGATGCTTTACCAGAGTGTGACATTAATATACTCTATAAAGAGCTCCATATAAAAAGTAATGATGTAGTTTAACTCAACAAAGGAAGCTTTGAAAAATAGTAAAATAATAATATACAGTGAGCCCTTTGTGTGATGTCCATATTGTATTCCCTCCACTCCCCACACAGGGTCTTTGTGATGAGCTTGCTCTGGTTGATGTTTTGGAAGACAAACTAAAAGGAGAAATGATGGATCTGCAACATGGGAGCTTGTTCCTCCAAACTCATAAGATTGTGGCAGACAAAGGTAAACTTGGGATCTTGCTTTTAAAATACAGATATACTGTAAATCTACACAATAATGGGAATGCACTCAGGGTCTTGCATTCTGGCAACAAACTCAGGGCTTGATGTTACCTGTGAAAGTTGAGGCTTAGGTTAAGACTTAAGGGAAAAGAGCAGATAACATATTTAAACAAATGAGGGGCATTCTGCTAAAACTGAAACCACTTCGATTTTTCAAAATCTAAATCGCTTCTCATTTTCCCATCCCTAATTAACACTGAACTGTCCATCTGTAGTGGATTTCAACCAAGAATCATAAAACAGATATTAAAGAAACTTCAGAATTCCTGGGAGGTGGAGAAAATACTAACCTTATTTTATAGGTGAGAAAGCTGAGGCCCAGAGGCGCTAAATGACTTATCCAAAGCTACAGAACTGCAAAGTTGAGAACAGAACCCTAAATTTCTATGTCCTGATTTGATCAGTAGATAATAACACCGTCTCTTAAGAAATTGTGTGGACCTATTAAGATTGAACACTTTTCATTTCTAACCAGAGTATTTTACACACATGTGGAGCTATTTAGAGCAGTCCGTAGTTGCACATTGCTCTTGACGTTGACTTTATTCAGCTGTGTTCTGTATTTTTCTTCCTCTCCTCTATAGATTATGCTGTCACAGCTAATTCTAAGATTGTGGTAGTAACTGCAGGAGTTCGTCAGCAAGAAGGGGAGAGTCGCCTGAACCTCGTCCAGAGGAATGTGAATGTCTTCAAATTTATTATTCCTCAGATTATGAAGTATAGTCCCAATTGCACCATCCTTGTGGTTTCCAACCCAGGTAAAACAGTGTTTTAATGTACAAAGTAGAATTCATGAGTTTTGTAGAACTGGCCTTTAATTTGAAGTTCTGCCTAGTTACAGTAGGAAGTATGTAGAAATGTGTGTCTTCTGTATAGAGAGTTCTGTGGTGTCCGCTACTAGTGGTGAAATGCAAACATGATTTACATTTACTGTGGCTGCCCTGTGTACGCAGGACTTTGAACTGTTTGAAAACCCTGCTAGACATTAATTATGTTTCAGAGCTCTAGGTATATTGGCTTAAAAGCTGCTGATGGTTTAAGCAGCCTGGCGCAGAACCCCATGAGTGTGAAAGAAGGTGCAATTTCAATAATTCATTTTAGGAAACTTGTTTAATTATAGCTTTTATGAGCACCTAAGCCTCCAGATGCAAAGATATGGCTATCTGTCTGAATGACAAATCCAGCTTGAGAATGTATTAACGTCATTCATTGATCACAAAAACAATACTGAAATGTAAAATTAAAAATTTCCTTGAATATAGTTTCAGGAAAAGTTTGTGCATTGAGGATAAACTTTAGACATCCTGGATTTCGGTTCCGCACACTCCTCAACTTAGCTTTAACTGAGATCAACTGGGGAAGAAAAGTTAGAATAGAAACATTTGAGTAAATATATACTAGAGAGTGCATTAGGATACAAAAGATTTAGTTAAACAGATTGTACATGTTCACACTATATAGCACTGGAGGATCGAGCCTGGCCATTAATACCACATTTATAGACACCAGAAATACCTGAGAGAGAGAGAAGTGGCAAGCTCTGCCTGCTATTCTGCTCAGGTTCCTTTAGACCCAAGCTGAGCAATACATCACACAAGAATGTGCCATCAGTTAGGAAGCATGGGAGTTAGGGTGTCATAATAGCATTCTTACGTTGTTAGATATTCTCTAGAGCCAGAGGTGCACCATTTCACAAGCACTGATGTTTTTTAAGCTGCTGCCTCAGTAGGTGAAACCCAACTATAACAGCTCAATATAGATGAGTTTCACATTCCTATTTATAAAATTTATTCAAAGATTCAATTGGCTGTCGCTCAGGCCAAAAAAGGGCTAGGAGTGGACAACTGTGTGTTGCCTTTTTTTTTTTTTTAACTGTGCCCTATGCTTTCTCCAAACTTGTAGAGCTCCTACTTTCCCCGTCTTCTGTGGTTGGAACTATGGATGGTATATTACAGTGGATCTGGGTGCCTGGTCCACATGGGTTAGGATGTATACCCCTGACATTCTGCCCCCTGTTTTGCGTAGATAATTCCTGACAGGATCAGGAGTAATCTTCATGGTGGCTGTTTGTGCAGCCATGGCCGATCAGGAGATGGGCCGTCATTTGTGCAGCAATAACTTGTACCATGTCTGCACTACGGGCACTTGGGACCTGAGTTTTGCAAGTTATGTAACTCCCAGTCATTTGGTTCTAAGGCAGGACTTGTCATTACTATTGCCTGTCTTTCTCGGATACTGTTCTAGTTTCTGTACCTTTCTTCACACCCCTTTAGTTTGTTATGTATTTGGGGTTTTTTGGACCATTCCCAAATAGCTTATTAATTTGAGCTGCCTGAAAATATAGTAGCACCATACAGTCTAGTGCATAGAAGTCACTTAGTGCCATGATGTAAATTAGGCAGTCCTCATCCAAAGACAGTTCTATGCAGAAGTATCTTGTTTTTCATGTACCAAATATATTGCAAATTATACGAAACAAGAAATGTGCCTTTGAAAATTCAGATGTTTTATTATAAATCCATTTACTTCAGGCACATTTAAGTTAGATTCTCAAGTGGAAGGCAAGATCTCCAAACACAACGAACTCCCGGGAATATTTAAGTAGTCTAACTCAGTTCCTGTGTCCACGGGGCCCAATCTCTTTCCAGCCATACCAAGGAGAAACCTCCCCTGGTTTTAGCCTCTAGGACATACCCTCCAGTGAACTCCTAAAAAATGGCTTTTATAATTGGAGACAGAGCCCCAACATTCCACAAGTGAGATAAGCCGTCCTATCCTCTACTCCGGTTAGGCACGAGATGCTTTATACAAGTGAACCCAGCTGCACACTCTGTTTCTCTGACTCGTAAGAGGCTACCCTGTCACACGCACTAAGGCAGTAATTTAAGTAAATCTGTATATGGCTAAGTTAACCAACTCACTGTCTTTATTCTCTTTTCCAGTTGATATATTGACCTATGTCACATGGAAGCTAAGTGGGCTGCCCAAACACCGTGTGATTGGAAGTGGCTGCAATCTAGATTCAGCTAGATTTCGCCATCTGATGGCTGAAAAACTTGGCATCCACCCCACCAGCTGCCATGGCTGGATCTTAGGAGAACATGGTGATTCTAGCGGTAAGGAACACGTCTGCTGTCTTTTGGAATGAGAGAGACCGATAAATAGCTAATGCCTTGAAAGTGGGGGAAAGTCCTGAAAGAGCTGGTACGTGCTGATACTTGGTCAGCTGTTTTGTGTGTATGTGGGAGTACCAGAGCTAATTTCTCTAATGATTGAACAGTTGTTTTATTTTTTTAAAGTCATACCCACTCCCCTTCTCATATTCTTTTATGGTGGTCTGTGTAAAATTATGGATCACTAACAGCTAATTTTGGCCTTTATAAATATATAAATTTAAAAAAACCTCTGTGTCCTATAACAATGATTGTGGTTTAGATTTTCAAAGGAATGTATGGGATTTAGCTACATATCTGCCATTAAAAATAATGGAAGATATATAGTTAAATCTTGTTTTGAAAATACCATCTCTTTCTTCTGTCTGAAGCTGAACCTTAAGAGTTATTGTTCAGTTTGCCTTTGGTCACTCAGTAGTTGCCTGTGTATTACAGCATGTGATTTGAATAACACTCTTTTGAGACTGCAATATTTATTCTTGGCAGGTTAACAGCAGAGTTTCTGTTACTGTAAATCACCAAAAATGCTGAGAAGTTCTGATTTAAGTCAAATACAAACAGTATTTTGGTGTATATTTCTCAATACTATTTAAAGAGAATAATAATAAAAGATAATAATAAACAGAAGACCCACATCTGGGTTTTACAGACACCAGTGTGCAGTTCCATAACCGAGAGCAGAATTTGGTTGATTGTATGCAAACACTTCGTGATCATACTTACTGCTTCTGTGTATGGCTGCTTCCCCTCCCTATTTATCAGTGTTCCCCGGACCTTAATGAATCAGAGGAATACTTCTCCCTCACCACTGAAGTTTGTGCTATATGAGGGAAATGCCATTCTGGGGCTCACAGGAACCCTCTTCTTTTGTAGATAGATGTGTTGCACTCTCTATGTTCAGGACAAGAGGCTGAGTGAGCAGCTTTCATGGAGGCAGACCCCAGTGCCTCTGTGTGGATCAACAAGCGCTAATTTCTCTCTATTGTCACTTTGCCAATGCCTCCCAAAGCAATATCTAAAATAAATACGTTTTTAGAGGTTAGACAGTTGAGTTGGGGCAAATATCCATTTCCTAGGGTTAGTAACTGTCTTCCAGATTTCAACCCAAAATAAATATTAAGAGCAAGTTGTTAACCCTTCAAAGGGCAGAGAGCTTTGTAATTAAAATATTGACCAGTATGATGCTAATCATTTTATAGCATTCTCCCCTCTCACCTACCAGAGCTCTTTGGACCCAGTACAGTGAAATAATAACAGATACAATACCATCTTAGCTGCTACTTTGCCTATCAAATAAAAGGCCAAAACATGAACAAAGTGGAGTGGGGAGGAATTGTAATCGTAACATACTCTCTCTGACATGTATTACAGTGGCTGTTTGGAGTGGAGTGAATGTGGCAGGCGTTTCCCTCCAGGAGCTTAACCCGGCCATGGGTACTGACAGAGACAGTGAGAATTGGAAGGAAGTCCACAAACTGGTGGTTGACAGGTACAGTGAAGGGGAATAAGGCGGAGCGTGATGTTACAAGTGGCTAAAGCACTTTTTTCCACCTTAATCACTTTCAATAGATCTTGACTGCACATTCGTTTGGGTGTTTGCATTTGCAAATGTAAGACCTGATCTAAACACTAAGTTACACTGGTTTAAGTAGATTGGTTTGACGTCACACCTTCAGTTAAACCAGGGCAACATCTGTATGTAGATGATCCCCAACTCTTACATCCAGCATGTGCTTTCTCATACGAACAGTCCTTACTCACTGGATCAGCCCCATTGACGTAAATGGGACAGCGAACTATATGAGTAAGGACTAATGCAGGATTTACAGGATCAGTGTGTGTGTTTATCAGGAGACAGGATGGTCATGTGGGAAGAGTAGAAGAATTGGAGTCAGAAAATTTGGATTCTGTGTCTGGCTCTCTCCTTGACTCCCTGTATAAAGTTGGGCAAGTCACTTACCCCTTCTCTGCTTCACTTGCCCCATTTGTAAATGAGGAAAGTGCTTTTGTAAAGTATCCAGAAATGCCAAGGTTAAAAGTATTAAATATCGGTGTGTTTGATATGTGCATAGTCAGTGTGTGATATTGACTTTTTAGGAGTTTTTGTGTGTATGTATATATAAAATGTATTAAATTTATTAGCTAGACAATGTCATTCCAGTTATTTGCTGCAATGATTCCATTGACTAAAGTAAAGAATCTGGCTAGTCACATCTGTGTTTTATATTTTCTGCTTACCATCACAAAGCAGTATCCTGTTCTTACCATTATTAGAATACGTATTGTGTAATACCTAGCAATAGTATAATTGGATTTACATATTGCAAATATGGATTATGCAAACTCCACTCTTATCTCCCAGTGCTAAAATATTATTGAGTAAGGATATTAAGTTCTATAACTAAAAGTATTGCAGTACTTCAGCCATTTTAAAATGTTACCTCAAGACTGATGTAATATCCAGAAAATGTCTTGAAAGTCCCTTAATATATATAATTGTGTCTTCTGCACTTTTCTCTTAGTGCCTATGAAGTGATAAAACTTAAAGGATACACTAACTGGGCCATTGGCTTTAGTGTTGCTGATCTAATTGAGTCTATGCTGAAAAATCTGTGCCGGGTTCACCCAGTGTCAACCATGGTAAAGGTAAGAGAGACTGTTAAATCAGCTGCTTAGTTTATTCTGGTATGATGACCATGTTATATATGCATGGACTCTACTGAATTTGCTAAATTCTTGGTGAAGGAATCCTTGTAAAATGATACTACTCTATGAACTTGAAAAGAACTAGAGATAGTATTATAATGGAAATTACCATTGTAGGTTTAAAGTCCACTAGCTGAGTTGACCTTTCTTCCTCTTCGCTACCCTCCCATACACACACACACACACACACACGGAATTGTAAAGAGAATGTATTGTCTTTACCCAATGCAAAATTTTAATTTGTGGGCCAAATTTGTCTCTGGTGGACTGCAGCTGAATCTGAGGGAAGATTTGCCCCAAAGGGATAGTAATCCTAAAATTCCAGCTGGGACTCCATAGGATCTTCATGGCAGAGGTCCTCTGGGAGAGGAACTGAATCAACATCTCCCAGGACAGCCCTGCACATGTTGGGGGCTGCACCAGCCAGCTCTAGGTCCCCTGACAGAGCAGAGGTTGTGGGCACTTTGAACTGTTGCTCCTTTAATCTCAAAGCCAATCTCAGGAATGCCAATCATTTTATTGTAAGGGTTTCTAACTATCTATATGTGCAGCCTATGGGCAAATGCTACGTTCAGTCACATTGGTACAACTCTAAAATAACTCTGAGGTCAATGCGTTTACTCTGGGTTTATGCCAATGTAACTGAAAGCAGATTTTGGTTTTTAGTGTCCTGTTTGATCTACTTTCTGTTTGTTTGTGGCAGGGTATGTATGGCATAGAGAATGAAGTTTTCTTGAGCCTTCCTTGTGTGTTAAGTGCCTCTGGATTGACAAGCGTAATCAACCAAAAGCTGAAGGATGAGGAGGTGGCTCAACTCAAGAAGAGTGCAGATACATTGTGGAGCATCCAGAAAGATCTCAAGGATCTGTAATCTATGAATGTTAACTTCCAGCAGTGTAAAAACTGCATAGTGTGTGCATATGTGGGCTTTCTAGTTACTGTACATCTCTGGAGGTAACATTTCATTGATCTTCCAAAAGTGAAATGAGCTTTTGTCCACAGCAACTAAACATATGCTTGTTGTAATGTGTAGACTTTATGAACAAATAAAATTAACTTTCGAACATGCTTCATTCTCCTAAGGAGTCCTCATTTCCAGTGATTATGATTTTCCAGCTATGCATGGAAATTTTCTCCAATGTTGCTTTTCGTGTGTGTGTCTAAATATATATATCAAGGAGGCAATCCCTACTAAGATACTCAATTCACACAGGAGGAGGAGTTAACATTTGGTATTATCCATTCTCCTAAATCCAAATACCGAATAAGGGAAATTCATTCCCAGATTTTCTTTTCATTAGGGCACCTTCTCTATCCCTCCCCAAAAAATGAATAATAAAAATGAGGTCTGGATTTGTCTGTGTTCAATTCAAGATCTGTTTAGCTGAAAACACTACTAGTCTGTGACCCCGAAGTACATAATTTTTGGTCTGATATTCCACAAACCATCAGGCTGGAAACAGGTGCTTTATATATTCAGACAGTTGCTCATTTTTGGTTGTGAAATGTTGAACCTTAAGAATCACATTCTGATACTGTTGATTTGCTTTTTATCCCTACTTTAATTCTCGTGTGCTTTTTAGTCGCGTCTGTCTTGGAGAATTACTAAAACTAAATATCAGTGTTTTATGCTGTTTGAAAACCAGAATTCCAGCCTTCATAGAGTATAAGTATAAAGGATTTGGACCAAATTCTCCCTTAACATATAAAACAGGCAGAGTTGGGCACTTCATCTCTAATCAGATTTTGGATGCTATTTGGGCAAGACTGTTTAAGATGTGCTGTATTAGGCAAAGCGGTGTGAACGTTATGCAACTTAAATTATGGTTATGCAAAAACCCAGCCTTTTTAAACTATGCCCTGAGGAATGAGCCATTGTCTGCTGATTACGTATTTCCCAGAGTCTCAAGATCAAAGGCCAAACCTGTATAGAGGAAAGACTGCACTATTCGTGGGAGATTCTGTTTCTGAGCTAAAGCTGTGGAAAAACCTCTTTGTAAGGTTTGAAGGACTGACTCCTAGGAGAACTCCGCTGGAGTTAGGGGTGTAAGGTGCAGGTGATCTCTGGAGGGAAAGAAAAGTGAAGATGCAGGCCTGTTTAGGCAGTCTGGCTTGCTGGAGATATCACAGTGTAGGCAGGAAACTGCAGTCTGGAATAACCCTGGTCAGGAGGGGGAGAGATACAAGTCTCCACCCAAGAGAGAAGACCACTGAGGAGCTGGGAGGTGGGTGCCCTTGAGGGACCACAGAGTGGGAATACAGGTGCAGTTGCCATGCACTATGAAAACTAGGGGGAATTTTAGTTTCTGACCATCTCTCTTGCACTTTTTTGGTTGGTTATTAACAGTAAAATAACCAGGAGCTGATGCATTGTTAAAAATTGATTTACGTAGTGTCTGGACCAGAATAGCTTGGCCAGAGGTGTTCAACCCAAGAGTTGGTGGAGGCAAAAGTATCTTAAAACCACCTTTGTGGATCCTATTCACTCCCCAATCCTGGGGCCTTCTAGTCTGTCTGGCACAAAGTAGAGAATCTGTAGGGCTCTAGCAGTTTTGTGAAATAGTGGTAGTGCTAGTGTAAACAATGTGCTGGCAGATGATGCTGTTTTAGCCATCTCATGCTCACCTGCTCTGAGCAAGGCTAGGTAACAGGGTGTCTAAAAACATCAGCAAGTGGTGAGAGCCTTGCCTGCATTAGTATCCCAACTGTTGCTGCTACTGTGGACGTGGACTGATGGCAGCAATGGTGGGAATGTTGGGGGTGTAGGGGGAGGTGAGTATAGACAAAGCTGAAAGACCATTCTATGGGTCTTGGACAGGTCTGAGCTCTGAGGTTGCAGCTTCCTTTTGCGTAATAACTTCAAACTCTTGAGTGTGAGAGAGATTGTGATTCAACCCCCCCCCCCCTTTTTTTTTTTTTTAGCCAGAACTTTTAACTCCCTTTCCTTTGTTCCTTAATCCTAGTCTCCTTTCTGCAGGACTCAGCATTCAAAAAGAACGTTGTCTCTAAATTTTGCCTGTTAAAAGCAAACAATCATCTCAAACTTCTTCTTTTTAAATACTTTCTAAATGTAGGAGCTATTTTCTGCCCTTCAGGGCCTGCACACTGCTCCTATTGACTTCAGTAGAAGCCATGTTTTGCATCTGAGGCCAACATTTGGCCCAGTGCCTAATTCGTTCACCCCAGGGTGTACTCATGGTATGTGCTGGAGTGAGGACAAGTCTGCGGGGGAGGGGGAGCACAGAGAGGAGGGGTAGATGGGGTAAGGTGTTTGTGTGTGTGTGTGGATGGGTGGCTGCCTATGCAGAGCTGAAGAGATGATTTATGCACTGCCCCCCCACACCCTCACCCCTCATAGACACACAGGCAGATAAATTGCAGCTGGTGGGCCTACTGGATAATTACTGCTTAATGTCACATCTTTTTAAGGTTATGTTTAACAATGTGGGCTCTCTTGAAAATGTGGGCCTCAAAGTGGGCATCTGATTAATACTCAGAAATGTCTAGTGCCTAGGCTTTACTTGGACTATTCTGTCCCTTTACTATAAATTAAGATCCTGTTGTGGGAGTGGGGAAAGTACTGGATGGAATGAGTCAAGAGGATTTTTCAAGCTACCATCAGAATTCTGTGAATGTATTTTTGGACATTTCCTGACCACCTTAATTCCCCTCAACTCCATGTTTCATAAACCAGGAAGTCTGTTCTCCATTCTGAATTAAAGAGAGACTGCTCAGATTTTTTTTTTTCCTTATGAAATGAAATAAAATTCATAAGAATGTGAGTACCTAAGCAAACAACCTCCCTCCTGTAGCTCCACTCCTTTAAATAAATTAAAAAAGAGCCTCACCATAAAACAAAATAAAGGCTATTGATAATGAAACTTACCTTTCTACCATCACCAAAATTTAAAAAGAAAAATTCGTATAGGATTTGTCAAACTGCAACAGACCATTGGCCCATCAAGATCAGGGTCCCATCTCTAGCAGTGGTCACTCTCTGATGGTTCATAGGAGAAAACTAATCTGAGCTGCTCAGAAAGCAGATGACCCAATGCAAAATATTAACTATGGGAAAGGAGGAGATGGTGTTAGTTATAAAGAATTCCACAGGCGATCATCCTTCCCCTGAAGCGTGACATTTGATTACTCCTGTTCTGTGCAACTTTAGCAGTAGACCGAGGCACGAAGTTAGGATCTAGTTCTAAAGTTGAGAATTTGGGTGTCATCTCTACTTATGCACAGCTACAAAGATTTATGATCAACTTACATTTTCAGTCCTTAAACTCCTGCTTTAGTGTTTTGGAGAAATTGACACAGTCCTTCACTGTGCTTTAAAAGCCTGAGTTCTGAATTTCTTTGTAGTGAGGTTGGCCCACCACACTAAGAAAGTGGCATCTACTACATGCCAATGGGAAGCTTCCAAGGGAGGTTGTAGAAGCCACATCATTGGAGGGGTTTGTTTTTTTTAAATTATTTATTTAGGAAGTTTTAATAAGTTTACAAATCCTTGCCATGTAGATGTCAGAACCAAAACAATCATTACAACAGTTAGTTTTTCTTTAAAGAGACATTGTATCTGAATATAGTCATTCGCTCTTTCTATTTAACAGGGTGTTGCAGAGTGACCATCATTACAACACCTATGTCTTTTCTAGTGATTTTATTAAATGGATTGAAATCTCTGTGTACCCATTTAACAGACCAGGTATGTCTATCAAATGTTGATATTCCAAAAAATTGGACAGGTGTTTTAGCTTTTTTGCAGGTGAATGTACTTTGATTAGCGAATAAAAGGTAACCAAATATCTATCTGTCCTCTGTTTTGCTGGGTACATAATTGGTGTGCTAACTTTTCCATACCCGCAACCTCCCATATTTTTTGCACCATTCCTCAATGGTTGGACTATTTTTCTTTTTCAATGAGAGGCTTCCAATAGCTACTAGCAGATAAGAGATCAATTCTTCATTTCTTTTTGAGTGACCACTTCCACTAGGTATCCCCAAGAGGATTACCAAAGGATCATTTGGTAATAAATATCCAACCATTTGTGATATTTGGTTATGGATTGCATCCCAATACTCTCTGACTAGACATGGTCACCGTATATGCATAAAATCTCCTGTTTCACCACAATTTCTCCAACATTTTTATATATATATACACACACACGCATACATACATATATACAGAGAGAGTTTGAAGCTGACCAGTGTTAGGTACCACTGAAGCAGTATCTTAAAGAAATTTTCTTTTATGGTGCTATACACTGAGGTTGCTGGTCCTCTTTTCCAGCTCAGACTCACTCCTCTGGGTTAATTTGTATATCCACATACCTTTTCCAGCATGTAATTTTTTTGTTAGGAAAGTTGCAAAAATTGATATAAATTTTTTTTTTTTTCCTGAATGACCAGACACCATTGTTTCTCTTAAAGTTAGCTTTCTGTATAAAAGAGGTCTTCTAGAAAGTTGAGTAGCATAATGCCTAACTTGAAAGCACTAGTATCAGGGGAGAGTGGGCCTGTTAGTTTTGATCTCAAAATAAATAGAAATGTTTCTTTACTGAATAGCTGACCAATTGTGTGTATTCCATGGCTCTCCCAATCTTGGAAGCTCTCTGGTCTGCAATTTGGGTTAAGCTCTGGCTTATTTGCAATGAGTGTCACTGATGAGGTAAAATAACCGATCTTATCTCTAGTTCTTTCTCAAACCCATAGAGCAGGCTTTGCTAAAGAATATGTGTAAATTTCTGGAGGACATGATTTTTTTTTTTTTTTTTTAAATTCATGGTAGCCTAGCAATGTTTACACTGTCACAGTTTTCTTATCCAATAAAGACCCAGTCGTTGCCTGGGTTAGACCCACCAATCCACTATTGCTTTGGAGCCAGCTGGCTTGATAGTACCATAGAATATTTAGAACAGCTAGCTCGTCCACTTTGTTTAATGGGTCTGTACAAAGTATCTGCTCTCATTCTTGGTCCTCCTCACTCCCACCCTCCCCATATAAATTCTAACAACATCTTCTGTATTCCTGCTAGGGTTTTATCTGGGATGATCACAGACAAATTTTGAAACCAGAAAGATACCCCTGGCAGAATATTCATTTTGACTTTGTCTATTCTTCCCTCTTTGGAGGTTTTTAAGAACAGGTTGGACAAACATTGGTCAGGGATGGTCTAGGTTTACTTGGTCCTGTGTCAGCACTGGGAGCTGGACAAATTATCCTCTCAAGCTTCCTTTCAGCACTACATTTCTATGGTTCTGTGTCCATGTCAGGCTGTCAGTTTTAGGGAGTGAGTATGGGGAAAAAATAGTATACACAATTCAGATCTCAAACTGGGTTTCAACTACAGTTCAGAGTGTTGAAGCCAGCATTTTGGCTTGGGCCATTTTGAAAGCTTTGGATTTTTGGATGCTGGTGGCTTTTTTGAGAGAGAGAGAGAGAGAGAGAGAGGTTTCCCCCTAGCACAAATTTGCATCTATTTAGAACTGCTATCTTTTTTAACTTCACTTAGATAAAAGCCAGCTTCATTTACAAATGTGAAGAAGAAAAAAGCAAAAAGAAAAGAATGGTAGAGGCTCCTTTCATAAAACACAATAAGAGAGAGGTAAATGGAGGATTTCACGCACCTTCATAGATTAATTTTGCCTCCCATTGTCTCATTCTGTCAGCCCCCTACTCCACAGTCAATTTAGACAGAAGAATTTATCTTATGTGATGTCTTATCAAATAATGAGTACTTTGTGGAGTTTCTTTCATCACAACTTGGGATGTTTTTCTCTTTGTCTTCTGCTGCCTTCTCCTAAAAAATATAATAAACAAACATCTGTCACCAGGTGGGTTGTAAAATTGCATTAGCTATCTCTTATTGTTTGCAGAAGACATGCATTAGCAATTTTCTTCTGAGCAACTTTTACTAGCTAATTCGGCACAATACCTTCTAGCTTTGCTTTCATTTATATTGTTCTCAGTCATCCCTGAAGAAGTTATGTTGGGGCATTTTTGTTTCTCATTTAGTGGGCTGCTTAGAACTGGTGAGTATAAGGAAAGATCAGATGTCTTATGAGACTGGTAACAGCCCTTGGATACTTTTTCCCTTTAGCAATTTGATCCTGCTCATATGCTCTTTGTATGTATATGGCCTTCATCATAATAATGCTTGAGAGCATCACAATTGTTCATGGATTATATTTTCTTCACAGCACTTCTGTGAGATAGGGAAGTGTTATCCCCATTTTACAGACAGGGAAACTGAGGCACTGATTAGATTAAGTGCCATGCCCAAAAGAGAACAGGAAGTCTGTGGCTGAGCTGGTAACTGAATACAGATCACCTGAGTCCCAATCCCTCTACTACACGAGGGGTGGGCAAACTTTTTGGCCCAAAGGCCACATCTGGGTGGGGAAATTGTATGCAGGGCCATGAATGTGGGGCGGGAGGTTGAGGTGCACAGGGGTGCGGAGTGCGGGAGGGGGCTCAGGGGGTTAGGGTGCAGGAGGGGGCTCAGGGGGTTGGGGTGCAGGAGGGGGTGCAGAGTGCGGGAGGGGGCTTAGGGCAGGGGGGGTGGGGTGCAGGGGTATGTGCTCCAGCGCTGCGCTACACTGCTTAACTTGAGCAGCTCCGCGGTAGCAGCAGTGCACAGTGGGGCTAAGGCAGGCTCCCTGCCTGCCCTGGCCCCGCCCTGCTCCTGGAAGCAGCCGGCACCATGTCGCCTGCGGGTACCTCCCCCGAAGCTTTCATTGGCCGCAGTTCCCCATTCCCGCCAATGAGTGCTGCAGGGGGCGGTGCCTGCGGGTGAGGGGAGCACACGGAGCCCTCTGCCCTCCCCCTCACCCAGGGACATGGTGCCGGCCGCTTCTGGGAGCAGCACGGGGCCAGGGCAGGCAGGGACCCTGCCTTAGCCCAGCTGCGCCGCGGAGCTGGCAATCCCGTGGGCTCCTTCCTTCAGAATCAGGGTCTATCTTAAATCCAGGCCAAGTCAGTATGGAACTGATGCATAATTTTTAATGAGGAATGGGTGAATTAACAATAGATTGTGAGATGTTTGCAAAGCCCTTCACATTTTTGGGGGGGAGGAAGGGGCATTTACTGGAGTTTGAGAACCTTACGTGCATACATTAATTATATTGTAATTACTACTTATCACAAAAGGTACTTGGGACAAAATCCTATACATTAACTACAGTTACAGTAACTAGTTACATTGCTGTTACAATGTCTCTGAAAAGTAACTTCACTCTGGTTATACATACAGTGTACAAAACAGGTACTTATATCACACAATTCTATTACTGGGATGTTACCAATGTTACATACTTAGGTCAGTCACATGCATTCTTTAGTAGCTACACTGCATTCACAATCAGAATCTTAGAAATATAGGGGCTGGAAGGGATCTCGAGAGGTCGAGTCCAGCCCCTGCACTGAGGTAGGACCAAGTAAACCTAGACCATCCCTGACAGGTGTTTGTCCAACCTGTTCTTGAAAACCTCCAATGAGGGGGATTCCACAAACTCTCTTTGAAGCCTCCCATCGTATGTAGTAGGCTCCACTTTCCTAGTGCAGTGGGCCAACTCCCTTTCAAAGAAATTCAGAACACTGTGCTTTAAAGGCCCGAAGGACTGTGTTGATTCCAAAAAAGGACTAAGGCAGGGGTTTGAGGACTGAAAATGTAAGATGATCATTAATCTTTGTAGCTGTGCATAAGTAGAGGTAATGCCCAAGCTCAAACTTTAAGAACTAGATCCAGTTTGTGCCTCTGTCTACTGCTAAGTTGCATAGAACAAGAGTGTGTCACACTTCAGAGGGAAGATGATTGCCTGTGGAATTGTTTATAACCCATACCGTCACCTCCTTTCCCATATTTTGCAGTGGGTCAGCTGCTATAGGAAAAGCTGAGATTAGTTTTCTCCTGTGAACAATCAGAAAGTGACCACTGCTCAAGTCTTTTTGTCTTTTTTTCTGTTTGTATTAATCATTTTTACCATGTGAAGTTTCATTTAGTTACCATGAGTGCAGGGGGCTGGACTAGATAACCTCTAGAGGTCCCCTCCATTCGAATGATTCTATGGACTTTGCTCCCATTTATTCAAGTGGAAGGAAATAACAATTTTAACGACATTCCTGTGGGCCAGTTTGTGCCCTTGTTCCTCACTAGTGTGCTAGAAAGTGGTGAAGTGCTGCAGAGCCTGAGAGGATGAGCTCCCATATCCTGGGACCAACACGGCTACAACAGTGCAAGGTAAATACAGGCAAAGCTCCCGAGGAAATGCTGGAGACAACTTGCTGCAGTTTATTATTTGTATTAACGTAGCACCTAGGAGCCCTAGTCACGGAGCAGGAGCCCATTGTACTAAGAGCTGTACAAACACAGAAAAAAAGGACAGTTCCTGCCCCAAAGAGCTCACAATTTAAGTAGAAGACAAAAGTCAATAGATACAGAAAGACAGAGGGAGAAGTACAAGAGACAGAACTGTACAAAGGGGACCAGAATCTGGACCAGAATCTGGCTCCCTAAAGTATGCTCAGCCCCAGATGTAGGCAATGGAAGATTCTGTTTTTAATGAGGATTTTCAATGGGAATGTAAACTAGGAGAACATAGCTTGATTTCTCTGCACATGTGTCCAGAACCTTGAGATAAACAAACAAAATCCTTATTTTGCAAAAGCACAATAAGGCTGGACAATGAGAAACCATCTGCAGGCTTTGTAAAATACCATCCTGCTGTACCTTGGTTACTCATCACCCGCTGTTTGTTCTGAGCCCACATTTAGTATTAAATCAACTGTCCTTTTAATAGTCAAGGGATGTGAGTGGGACTGAGATGTAATGAAGTAGTGCTTGTAATAAATGTTAAAACAGCAGAGCACAATAGTTTTAGCTGTAGAGTTACGCAAAATATTTACACCCACACAAAATATGCTAGAGCCTTACATAGATGGCATATGCTTATGTTACAGTCCATATGACAAAAAACATCACTACAGCTGGCACCAAATGGTACCACTGTTGATAATATCAACAGAGAGATTAAGGTCTGATACGCAAGTGGGGAATAAACTACCCCCTCATTCCTGGAGTCAGTGTTGAGTCATGTTGGTGGAGCAGTCTGGGAAGCTGGGACAATAACTGCCAATGCCTTATCTCTTCAGTAGCTAAGGAGAGGACTTTCACTAGCATTAAATCCATGTATACTTTTTAAAACGATGAAAGAAGAACAGTGTTCAACAGTTTTTGATGTCTTCATTATTTTCCTTTCATTAACTCTTGAAAACCAGTATGAACAAGCAGGCATTGTTTCAATAGATCAGTGAAACAATGTATAACCAATCAAACTTACAGTTCATTAGTCAATTAAGTTGCCTGCTAGAAATCTTTTTGTCTCTTTAATGCAGACGTCTAGTAAGGTATCATTACACAGCATTAATGCATCAAGCCTTTGGCCGAGACAGATTGGCAGATGGATGTTCTACCACAGCTTCCTCAAGGTGAAATCTGTGGGGCTTGTGGATTGATGTGCTACGCAACCTCAGCAAGCTTGGCAGCATCTGGCCCTAACAGTTGCGCTAATCAGCCTGAGCAGTTAACACTGTTTACAAATGGTAGGAATATCACTTGGCTGGTGTAAACGTTTATTGATGCATTGCATGAATATAGCAACAATATAGTTACCACCATTTTTATTGCTTTACCACCTATTTCTAAATGTGTGATTTGCTTTTGAAATGTGCTCTCTTTTTCTTCCTGGGACCTTATTTTGGCTTTCTGTTTACGATGCTGATATATATATATATATATGTTGGACTATGAAACCTAGGGAGGATTTTTTACTTGTTTTATTATTTTAATGTCCCCTGAAGTGTTTTAATCAGTTGAAAACAACCTGGATAGGCCACAGTAAATAATCTAAAAATACTTAGCAGCTCTTCACGTTTTGAGAAAAGATGGGCTGTGCATGGTCTCAGTGCCTTTATCCACATCCAAATTGTAAATGTCTGGAAATATTTTTTCATAGAATCATTGTGCCTGTTCCCAGTTGTAGCTGAGGGACAGTCAGGGAGGTATATAGTAGCTTGAAGGGAAATCACTAATGGAAAAAATCGGACTTGGCCATAGTAGGCCATCACCCACTGCCAATAGCGGATTGTTCCCTCAAATGTATTACTTTGTCTAATCCAGCTTTGAATTACCAATGTAATGAGGCTTCCATCACTTCCTTTCTTTGCTAAAGTGTATTCAGTTAGCAAAAAACTGTAGCATCCCTTGTGATGGAGAAAAGACAGGATTCAGATGTAGAAAACATATCGGTGACTTCTTTATTCAAAGACATTGACCACACACAGGAACGTATTGCTCCCTGGATCTCAAGCCTTCAGGGTCAGGAGCACCCTCTGTGCAGCATGGGGTTACTACACTGGGGCAGAAATCCTGGCCCTATTGAAGTCAATGAAAAATTTCCATTGACTTCAGTGGGGATAGAATTTCACCTAGGATCTGTCTAAATCCATATTAAGCAATCTTTGAATGGGTTACTGACTATACTACACAAGTTCCTCATTTAGATGTCATAACTGTGTTAGTTGCCGTTCTGTTCAAGTGGATGAGATTCCTGATAATAATTAACTTAAGACGATATTCCAATACTAAACAAGCCGTGATGTACCCAATGTCTCATATGAGCAATTTGCATGGAGAGATAAGTAACGATGCACAATCTGTCTTGGGAAAGGGGCATACAAAATAAACATATTGCGTAAATATTTTCTTCCTTATGCTCCTAAAAACTCTTCTGAGATTTTGCAGGACTATTTACATTTAGCTTCCGAGGTCATGATGTCAGCTGAATTATTCTGAGAATGAAAGTGGATCACCACCAGCAGTGATTTTTGAAAGGTAATATTGAATTGGCTCTAATTCTTTTCTTTCACTTGTTCTGTAATTCATGATCTGTTCAGTGTTTATGTAATAGTGACAGGTACTACATGAGAAGATAAAGCAGATAGGTAGATTTTTATGGTCACAATTTTCAAAGCTGTGTGTTTAAAGTTAGGCTTCTAAATCCCATATTTAGGCATCTAAACAAAAGTGGCCTGTTTTTCAAAGCTGTTGATCATTCTGTGATAGATATAACAATATCCTGTAATATCCTGGACAAACATTATGGAATTAAATTAAACCTACTGAATTATATTTAAGTATTCTGGGAGTTCATTGTATTGAAAATGTAAGATTTTCAACCAGGAAGAGTTGGTGGCCGCACGCTTGAGGCCACCGAAAATTTTGTTGTGTGAACCCCTGGAAGGGGACTGTCTGTGACTCCATGGTAAGACTGGTATAGTGATCCAGGAGTTCACATTTGTTACTGGCTTGGTGAAATCTAATTATAGAACATCACCAGCTTGGGGTATCTGCCCTCCTTCTGACAGTCTGACCTGTGGCAGGCACTCACCGTTGTGAGCCACTCCAGACAGCATGGAACTCAGCACTTCCCATTGGCTTCACTAGGAGTTGTGTTTACTCAGCATTTCTGACAATCAGGCCCTCTCTATTTCAGAGCCTAAATATGTATCTCCAGTGCTAACTTTGGGCCTGCAGGATTGAAAAGTTAGGATAGAAGTTATGTTGAATATCTTTTAATTTTGTTTGTTCCATGGCAAATTTTCTCCTTCTTAATTAATCTATTTCAAAATAAACATATTGAAAGTGACTGTCTACTGTCGAAGATGACAGTTATCCTTTAATAATGGCCAAATTATTTTTGGGGAGAGGAGATTAAATACCCAAAAAGGTTTCAAATATGATAAAATTCATAAAGAAAATAAACAAAGACCTCAGAACCTGATCCAAAGGCCTTTGAATGACTTCTGTTGATTTCAGATAATCATTTAGATCATCCTTTAGTTTAGAGGTTACATTTCAGCAGTCCATCCCTATTCAGCAAAGGAGGTAAGTACATGATTAACTTAAAGCACATTCTTATGTTCCTTTGACTGTCATCTAAAGGCATGTTTAAGCACGTGTTTAAGTGCTTTGCTAAATAGGGATGGCTGTCAGCATGTGCTTAAATGTTTTGCTGAACTGGGACCTTACTACCAATCTCATGATATTTTATTTTACTTTAAAATTAGTACCAGGAGGCAGGCTTAGTGAGTGGAAATACCTCTTTCCTCACAAGACATTTGGGTTTGCAGAATATTCTCTCAAGGCATGCAGGCCAGGGCAAACCTTTTATTGCAGACAAAGAAATAAAATGGTGCACTCCCACAGGAAGAGATGAAGATCAGCTTGTGACGCTCACCGGGCTGTCCACCTCAGTAACTGTTCCTGTCTAGGCTTGGCCAGATAAAAGAGGCACAGAAAGCACTTGCAGCTCATTCAAAGTTTCCTGCCAGCAGTCAGATAGAAGAATGAAAGCCCCCTTTGTTCAAATAGAAGTGAAGAAGGGCCAGCAGCCCCCTGAGGAGATAATTGAAAAAAGGCAAACTCACACAGTATTAGGGCAGTAGCATTTCAGTCATTTTATTGTGATCACCATTTGTAGATAAGGAATGATGTAACATTTGAAGTCACAACGCTGAAAAATCCTCAGTGGTATATAAACATAATACAAACATTTTGCTGACCAAAATAAATAAATAAATAGTAAGTAATGTCTTGCAGGTGGCTGTGGCATAGTACAATAGGGAAGACAGGCACAACAGTATTGCATTGGAGTTACAACTGCCTTTTTCTCACTAATATCAGACATCAACTGGAAAATCATGTTTTAAAAGAAAAATTATGAATATATACCTATATAGGCCTATGTTTTCCAAAGTGATGAGTGATTTTCCATGTCTCAATTTCTGTGTGCACAACTTGAGACACCTTATAGGGGCCTGAATTTCAGAAAGTACAGAGCACCCGTCCTTTGAAAAGTGGGTCTCTTTCGATATCTCAAGTTTGGTGATGCACAATTCAAGGCACCCAAAAATCACTAATCACTTTTGAAAATGCTGGGCACCATTCTTAGAACAGATTTTGTGCTCTTAACAATCCTGCTCCCCAAAGTCTCCACACCAGGGCACCATTTGGTTTAGTTTGAACTTTAATAGGGATGGTAATTTTTTGACGCTGCTCAAAGTGATTGGATCCCTTTTGCTGGCCAAGCTGACCTGTTGCCTTTTCCCAAACCGAAGTCCAAAAGGGTTAAAATTAAACTTGCTCCTGGTGAATCGCAGTCTGCAGGAGATCTGACTCTCAATCTCGCTCTCCTGGATGAAGTAGCAGAGGCTGGATTGCTCTGCAGAATTGGGACTATCGGCATCTTGGCTCGCCTGATAGGAGTTCCTCTTGGCTTGTATGTCACTGACTGGATATTCAGCATCTAGGGCAAAACACACACCACCATCACCACTGAGGAAATCCAAAATACCTTGAAGGAGTGTGCAAAACTCAAGGTCTTCCACATGCACACACCCTGCAAGCACCTCCCTTAGGAATCTCATGCAGTAGGTTTACCCTGCTGGAAACTCCAATAGACTCTGTCAGAATTCTTCAGCTGATTTCTTCTGATCTCTCTTGATTTCTACTGGTCGCTACTGGTTTCTACTGGAGGACTATTAACCCCAATAATAACAGATACTGACTTTCTATTGTGTCGGGGGGTGCTCGACCCCTGGCTCTGCCCTAGGTCCCACCCCCACTCCACCCCTTCCCGAAAACCCCACCCCCACCCCACCTCTTCCCACCCCCACTTGACCCCCTCCTCCGAGCACGCCATGTCCTCGCTCCTTCCCCCCACCCTCCCAAAGCCTCCTGCATGCCGGGAAACAGCTGATCACGACAGGTGGGAGGCATGGGGAGGGAGAGGGAGGAGCTGATCGGTGGGGCCCGCCAGCAGGCAGAAGGCACTGGGGGGAAGGGGAGGTGTTAATACTGGGGCTGCCGGAGGGTGCTCAGCACCCACCATTTTTTCCCCATGGGTGCTCCAGCCCCAGAGCATCCATGGAGCCGGTGCCTATGCCAATAATCCTATAGAACTGTTTCTCTGTTCCAAAACCCAGTTGCCACTGGAACAAATAGGAACTAATTTAAAAAAATTCACCTGGAATTTCCAGAATCATTGATTAAAATATTGGGTAAAATCCTGGTTCTATTGAAGTCAGAGGCAAAATTCCCATTGACTTCGGGGGGGGGGGGGGGGAGAATTTTACTCATTGTGACTAGTTATTAATTCATGTAAAATTTTCCAGGAAGGGTTAAGACTTGGCAACAACAAAATAGGAATCAGATCCTGATGAAAAGTTAATAATATTCTGCTACGAAGTACAACAGAGAGCAATAATTATTGATCTTTTACAAAATAGTTCCAAGGGAATTTTATTATAACAAAACAAAGAATGGAAATTGTTTTGCAAATATATGAATGTATAATCATAAAGAATATGAAAGGTACGATTGTTTACTTTTTCTAATTTATTAAAAGAAAAGACTACCCAAAGGACTGTGTTTTTCTTTCTGCTTAAATGTATTATTAACATAGTGTTATCAGCACAGTCATTCATAAACTGAGATTTAAAATGTACATACACACACCAAAAATATCACACACTACCCACAAAAATACAGGGCCTTTGTTTCCACTTTAGTGCTCCTGTGTAGTCAAGTGTACCTGTGCAAAGTGTGTGTGTGTACAACACCAGCATTCGTATTTGTTGAGTATTTTATAGCAACTTTATACAGCCATACATGATTCCACAAGATTCATTGCAGTGGAGAATCAGGCCAATGGGATTAAAATTCTGCCCAAAACACAGTTAAATCCAAAAGTTACAAGCAAAACACAATAGCAAATATCAGGAGAAAGTAGGTATAAAGAATCATGCAAACTAATCCTTTGCGTCTTTACTTCCTACGGTGTTATCAGGCAAGATCACATTCATAAACTCTCTTTTACACATCAGTTTATTAAAAGGTATAGGGTAAATGTATGGGTCATTGCATGGGGCAATTCTCCATTCCCATGAATCTTCTGGCATAATTTGCTCCTGTGCAAAGTGGATGTAAAATGCTAGCCTATCGTAATGGTAATATTTTACACCCATTTTACACTTATTGGGCCTAATCTTTGGGTTTGGCTGTGCTGTGATTGGTACAGAACCCAAGAGGAAAGCAAATGTGGCTGTATGCCACCTATACACATCTCCCCTGATCTTGGGACCAATGAAAAGTAGGTCTGTCCCCACTGCATCTTAGAACAGCCCCCTGGGCTTCCCTAACTTGCACCCAAATGCAATGAGACCAAGTAGGGTGACCAGATGTCCTGATTTTATAGGGACAGTCCCGATATTTGGGGCTTTTTCTTATATAGGCGCCTATTACCCACCACCCCTTGTCCCAATTTTTCACACTTTCTATCTGGTCACTCTAGACCAGGGGTCGGCAACCTTTCAGAAGTGGTGTGCCGAGTCTTCATTTATTCACTCTAATTTAAGGTTTCACGTGCCAGTCATACATTTTAATGTTTTTAGAAAGTCTCTTTCTATAAGTCTATAATATATAACTAAACTATTATTGTATGTAAAGTAAATAAGGTTTTTAAAATGTTTAAGAAGCGTCATTTAAAATTAAATTAAAATGCAGAGCCCCCCCCCCGGACCGGTGGCCAGGACCCGGGCAGTGTGAGTGCCACTGGAAATCAGCTCGTGTGCCACCTTCGGCATGTGTGCCATAGGTTGCCTACCCCTGCTCTAGACCAAAGGGACAATCTAGCAGCCAGGAGTTGCTGAAATGCCCTCTTCTTCATGTCCCCTGACATGGTCCCTACACCGGTTCTTGCCACTGGATGTTTCCCCTATGTAAGGGGATTCCTCCACTGGTCACTTAGCTAGCCTAGCTTTTAGTCTGCTTTGCACAGCTGGAGTAGCAGAAAAAGCAGATTTAAGAGGTCATTATAGGCTACCCTGCACAGGTAAATGAAGACCATAAGGTGAAAGCTAGTGGGAATCGGACTCTATGGCTTGACTAGGACATTAAGGAATGGGATCCATTGCAAAACACACGGGTCATCAACGTTCCTATGAGTCGATGTGATTTCTTTTGATGCATGGATTCCCTTTAATTTTTACAGCCTGTATTGGGAAGACTGTTGCTCAGCCAATTTTTTTTCACACTTTTCCCCCCAGAAATAATCATTATTTTGAGCAAGTCTCTTTGTTATTTATTCGTTCTTTGGTTTCAGCCTAAAATGTAATGATGATTTCAATGTTTAAAATTAGTGTTTTATATATAGTGCCAGTACTTGGTATACATTAGAGCAGCCCTTAGCTTACATCCACCTGTCAATGGCCTCAGGGGCCTGTTCCAGCTGCCAGAAATGGCCAGAAGATACCCTCCTATCCAAATTCCCTTCTTCCTGGACACATCTGGGGGTGTCTCTAAACCATTAGGGATTCACCTCTTCCTGGAGGAATCCTCCACTAGCCAGTTTAAGCCAGTAATGGGCCAGCCTTGCACCATACGCTCTGTGTCAGTAGCTATAGTGGGGTCATGGTTCTAGCCCACAGTATCTCCAATAAATATGAGGATGGTCTTTGCAATATGTGATACTTTACCTACAGAAGCAGCAGGGATGATAGCTAGCTGAATAAATGAAACAGAAAAAACATACCTGAAAAATCAACCAGCTGAGTGGATGCTAGGTCCCCATAAACAGGTTTTCCAAAAGTCCTATTTTGGTAAATGATCACCATGACTAATGAAAAGAGGAAAAGCCTAGTCATATCACAGCTAGGGAGAGAGAGAGAGAGAGAGAAATGGATATTAAGTACAAAACTCTGTGTTCCCGATTTCCTCAGAACCACCCTTGCTCTTACCAACCACTAGAAGCTTGATCCAAAGCTCACTGATATCAATGGGAGCCATTCCATCAACTTCAGTGGACTATGGGATCAGGTCCTATATTGGGAATCCATTCAAAACAGCCAGTGCCTAGCTCTCCCTGAACAGAAGGGCTCTGTGTGTATTTCTTTAAGTCTTATTAGGGAAAACTCATCTACCATAATTCAAATGTCTTGCAATCGTGTCTCAAAAACACATAACACTTTGGCAGAAAGTCAGTGGGACTTAGGCTCCTAATAAGCACATATGTCACCTTTATAAAATAGGTTTTAGGCTCCTAAATCACATATGCATGTTTGAAAATTTTATTTTAATGTTAACCATTTTTGGATTAAACAACAACAACAACAACAACCAAACTATTGGCTCAAAAGTTTGAAAATAGATTCTAAGATAGAGAAAAATTATTTTATCTCCTTCTCTCTGTCTCTAATACAAGCAGTTTTGCAACAGCTTCCCTCTGAAAGGATTAATAATACCACAACTGACATCTCATTTCATTTGCATGGCTGAAAAATAAAATGCCTGAAACAAACAACTCCACAGCAGGACTGTTCATTTTAAACCTGGAAACTTGCTTTTCATTTAAAAAAAAATAATCTTGCCTTTGTTCATTTTCTCACTACAATTATTTAATGTTTCTAGAGCATTACAGTAGATGTGCACCTAAAAATATGCAGGGATAATAGTAAAGCAGCAGAAACTCTTTGGGGGGAAAAACCCACATGCAGATTAAAGAAACACTTTTAAAAGTTAAAAGGCTGCCGAGAGGGGAAACAGAAGTTAGGAGAGAGGAAAAGGAGAGGAAAAAAAGAAAAGGGAATAAAAATAAGTAAATGGATGTCTACAGTCTGCAGCACTCTATGCAATTATAGCATTATAATCCTACCTTTTAATAGTTAGAAACCATAATCACCACCACCAATATTTCAGCAGTAACTCACATCCACAACTTAAGTAACGAGTCCTTTTACATGAATTGGGCAAATGTACTATATACATACAAATAAAATTCAAGAATTACTCTTGTCTCTGAGGGTCCTTCAGTTGCTTCTTAAGGATGGTTCTAGTTTTGGCACTCCACACACTGCAAGTACTAACAGCTCACCTTAGTTAAAGATCCTGCCTTTGCTGCTTGTTTTCTCTCTTCCTCCCTGTGTTTCTCCGTGTGAAGCAGATGCTACTCCCCTATATGAAGAGCCCCTAATTAACTAATTCTGTTGTGATTCTGTTTTTGTGTCCTTCATGAAGTTTTCATGAATCATGGTTTAATAACAGGAATAAAGCATCCTTTGGCTGCAACAAAACAATACAACATCTGGAGAACGTATGTTAATGTCAATAGTGCCGCCTACTGCTCTAATTTTCACAGTGCAATGCTCTCTCTGCCTGTGTCTGTGTGTATATCTATAATTGCTACAAAACATCATAATGCCCTGCTACAAAGTTTGACTCAGAATATGTATGAGCATTTTAAACACCCCTGTTTGTTTTGTGTTCCAAGGGCTTACATGTGATAGTGAAATTGTTTACCTTTACAGCAAACTAACAAAACCCATGCATTATTGCTAGTTACACACCCCACACTTCTATAAAGTTTTTCTTCCCTAACACACATTTACTCACCTTCAATGGTGAGGTGGATTTCTTTGGGATCAATTTTGCCCAACAAAAATAGGACTCAAAGCAGTACTACAGTTTCCCCATCTGTGAAATGAGAATAATTACTATGACCCACTCTTGGAATGGTGAAAGCCTGAATTCATTAATGTCCATAAGAAACATTGAGCTATTCAGATGGAGGACAGAAGGTCTTCAAGGAAGGCCTAGTATAAGACACAGGCAGGCAAAATTCCCACTGACTTAAATGAGAGTTTTGCCTGAGCAGACAGTGCAAAATATTGTCCATATTTTGAAAACTCTGAAGACCAACCAAAAGAGTAACCTACAGATATGTTCACACAGCAACTTGAGACCTGCCATGCCAGCCAACTCAGGTTCACAGGGCTCGGGCTGTGGGGCTGTTTCACTGCTGTGTAGTCGTCTGGGGTCGGGCTGGAGCCAGGTCTCTAAGACCCTGCAAGGTGGGAGGTCTACACAGCCGTGAAACAGCCCTACAGCCTGAGCTCCACGAGCCCGAGTTGGCTGGCACAGGCCAGCTGCAGGTTTTGTGTAGACATTGCATTTAGAGCACACAGACATCTTCAGTGCACATGAAATATGATTCCTCTTCAAAGACCTTGTAAGCATGAACAAATTATCATTCACCATCCAGGTAAGTAGTGGTATTCCCATGTTGCAGGTGGGAAATTGAGGCAACAAGGTTCAGTTCACAAAAGAAGCCAGTCTCAGAGGCTGGACTCTAACTCTGCATATGTCTACCCTTGCAATGTGAGCCCGTGCTTGAGACCGGGCTCAAAGTTAACCCCTCTGCGTCTACAATGCAATTGTGCTAACCCAGGGTCCCAGGATCCTGCAGGACTATAGGGTCCAATCTCGAGTCAAGCTGGGACCTAGGGCTGGTCCACACTAACCCCCCCAGTTCGAACTAAGATACGCAACTTCAGCTACGTGAATAACATAGCTGAAGTCGAAGTACTTACCGCGGGTCCACACGCGGCAGGCAGGCTCCCCCGTCGACTCCGCGTACTCCTCTCGTGGAACAGGAGTACCGGTGTCAACGGCGAGCACTTCCGGGATCGATTTATCGCGTCTAGACAAGACGCGATAAATCGATCCCAGAAGATCGATTGCTTACCGCCGAACCTGGAGGTAAGTATAGACGTACCCCTAGAGTCTGAGCCTTATTGCTTTGCAGTGTAGCTGCAGTCCTGCTTGATTCAGGTCCCAGGAGTCATCTGGAAGTATCCCACAATTTCATGGGACAACATCCTTACGCCTCTCTGTACCAACTATCTGCAATCCACTCTATTGCTCTATTGAAAACAGAAGGCCCCTTCCCCCCACCTTGGCAAACAGCAGCAGTTCAGGTCAGCGTTAACCCATTCTGTTCTGTATCAGAGGGGTAGCCGTGTTAGTCTGAATCTGTAAAAAGCAACAGAGGGTCCTGTGGCACCTTTAAGACTAACAGAAGTATTGGGAGCATAAGCTTTCGTGGGTAAGAACCTCACTTGCATCTGAAGAAGTGAGGTTCTTACCCACGAAAGCTTATGCTCCCAATACTTCTGTTAGTCTTAAAGGTGCCACAGGACCCTCTGTTCCATTCTGTTCTGCTCACCAATCTGCAAGCAGGGGCGCCGGAATGGGGGGAGGGGGTCAGGAGGCGGAGAGAAGTGAGTGGGGGGCGGGATCTTGGGTGACGGGGCGGCATGGGGGCAGGTCATGGTTTGGGCGCTGGTAGCCCCCCCACTTTTAGGGAGCTTCTGAGGCTCCTGTCTGCAAGCATGCTATCAGAGAAGCCCCCTGGGTTTGCAATGGAGAGCGAACCAATCAAGCCTTTTGCTAAGGAGCTGTTTCCCGGTAATGCACAAGGCTAGCAGTAAAGTTTCCCCACGGTGCACCACGTTCCTAGGGCTAGAGCAGCCACATTTCAGGGAGAGGGGCATTCGGGACTCGGAGATATGGTTATTTTGACTTGGGTATGTGCACTGCACTGTGAAAGCCAGAGCCTAGGTTCGAGCATGGGTCAAAAAATGCTTAAACAAGGTTTAAAACACAATCTAGACACTCAAGCCCATGGTTTCCTATCACAGGTCAGCTGACTTGAGTGGGCTTACATTGCGGTGTAGGCATATGCTCTGTGGCTTTTAGTTCTGTGCTCATATACCTAGTAAATATTTCCTTCTGAAGTATAATTTATAAACTATGATTCTTTTTGTTGTTATTTGGATTGGTTTATTAATTGATAATTTTGATATTTTTATTATTTATTTGTAATGCCTATTTTTTAAACATGGGTTTTTTTGCTCCCAATTTCTTTTAGCTATGTTGGGCCTAGTTTAGTGCAGGGATAGATCTGTGTATCTTGGGCATCACGCCAACTGCACTATGGAGATCAGACACTATGCAGAACACTTAGTCCTAGCTTTCCACAAATGTATGGAACGAAGCCCCCTACCACTGGTAATGATGATCTTTCCAAGTAGAGAAAGTTTATTTAATAATTGGTTGCTAGACTTGCACTTTCTCAAGAAGTCTTATAACTTGTAGTAATAACAATATTCCTAGAACAGAGAAAAAATAGTTGGGGATGAAAAATTCGGGGAGGGTATCAATTTTCAGTGCATTGTGTATTGCAGTTTGGAACATGGGTATAAATAATGTTATCAGTTTAATTTAAATCAATCAGCCTGATTCTCCTCTGACTTACACCCATTTTACACTTGTATAACTCTGCTGGGCCAGCTAAAATCAATGGAACTATGTCAATTTATACCAGTTGAGAATCAGGCCTATTGACTTCACTTAAGTCACTCCTTATGTATGGATGAATTCTATGTGAGATTATGAACTCTCTGTAAGTATCTTTACCAACCTGCATATTGAAGATACAGCCTTGTAACTTCTTTATTTTCCTTTTACCACCATGTTGGACTGAAATTCCAAGTGGCAATGATACAGAGCTGATCATGCCTGGCCATTAAACAGGGATGGTCTTCTATTCAAATACAGTCCTCCTAGACAATAGACCGGCTCCTACCCAGTAGAACTGGTTGTCAGAATCTGGCAACAAAGTCACCTGGCAGGGGTCTGGGATCATCTGAGGAGGCTGATCCCAGACCGAGAGACTGGAAGATTATAAAAAGGGCAGGAGCTCATTTGTTTGGAGTCTCTGGCCTTTTTCACCAGCTCAAGCAGAGGGAAGCTACTATAGGAGCCTGACAAGGCAGGGAGAACCCTGCCTACCTAAACTCAGACAATCCACGGAGGACTCCCAAGGGAAAGGTGAGCTCAAATGAGGGGGGAATTTTGTTCAGGATCTTTGTTTTCTCTATATGATATATATACCCTGTATGTATTTCTCATGCTTCAGTAAAAAACAATGGTATTTTATAATCCTGTGCAATGTAATTCTGTGTGTGATATGTGCTATACCTACCCTGTGCACTTTGAAGTGTTACCCTGTGAACCCAGAATACCCATATGTCTGCAGTTCTGGGAGAGGGTGTGTTTGAGCTAAAATGGAGGCTGAGGGGGATCAGCACTGGTATCATGGACTAGGCAGCAGGAATGAAAGGTTTCAGCTCTCAGGAGAAGGTATTAGATAGAGGATACGCACCTCAAGAGTGTGTCTTTAGTCCCCAAGACAGAAGAAGTGGCTGAACTGGTTCAGACTCTGGACACTGAATACATATGGGCTCCGGCAGTTGGATCCCCTCACAGCAATCTGGTAAGGGGCTAAGAAGGGGCTGGAACTATGGGAGATGAATCAGGTCTCACATCCCTAGGGCTCAATCCTGCAACCTTTGCACACACATTACAAGTACTAAATACTGAAATACGAATGATGATGCTGTAATTGAAGAGTAGCTTTTATGTTTTAACTAGTCTCAATGGAAGTAGAATAAATACATAGTGTACAATGGTCTTTTGTTACAGTTTAACAGGAACCCAAATCTATAATGAAAAATGCATAACTACTTTAAAAACTGGGCATGTTCTATAATGGACAACAGATGCTGAAGAGGTCAAAGGTTCAATAAGCCTCTTATAAAATATTTCTTTTGTTTTAAGTTTGCAGATTTTGATCAACATATTATTTTAATACAGGCTGTTGACAAAAAAAAAAATATTAAAGCCAATACAATGTAATATGCAGGGCAAGATTCTCAAAAAGCCAATGTCTTCAAGAGTTTCAGCTTCTCCGTTTAAAGTGCAAATCAGAGTCCTTGCCCCTCTACTACCAGCTTTGAGCCTGCAATTGAATGAGAGGTGCAAATTGTGCCTACGATTCCTTTTTAGCCTGAGCAAATTTTGTGCATGCAAATTGCACGTGCAAACAAGGGGAGATATCCTGGCCCATTGAACTTGGTGGGAGCAAGTTCTTTTTTGCCAGCAACTTCAACGGAGCCAGGATTTCACCAAGAAACTGGTCCATATAAACAGATGAATTACGTATACCTTATTGTTCCAACAAGGCCTATTTCATAATAAAAGTAGCTAAAGCTTTTATTGCACAGTCTCGTCCATATTCATCATTATTGTCAGGATAAGTTAAGAGTTTAGCTACAGATCCTCTTTTATCATATATATGCAATGTTTGGGGCTTGGGTTTTGTTGTTGTTGTTTGTTTTTGTCTTTTTTCTTCCCTTGTCATTTGTTTAAATGACTGTTACACAATGCTAAAGAGAGACGCCTGTGCAGTTCAAAAAAGAGTGTTTAAAAAGCAACCCACTACACAAACCCACAGAGGAGAGAGTTAAAAATAATCTACAGGCTGGCATTATAAAGTTTTAAAGGCAACATATCCAATTTCCCCGAAGTAATTTCATGCAAAGCAATTTTTACCTGCTTTGTGAAACTCTCTGTGGGTTGTGAATTTCACTGTGGGCTTATAAAGTGGTCTTGACTCCTGTGCAGAGGCGTAGCGAGGGCCCTCCGTACCCTCCGACCGGAGGGGGCCCCGCAAGGAAGGGGGCTCCTAAAAGTGGCAAAATAAATACCGCATTCCAGTTTCTGCATTGTAAGGGGCCCCGCCCGGACATATGTTCGGAGGGGGCCACCGTTCGGAGGGGGCCACGTTCTTTGTTGCTATGGCCCTGCTCCTGTGTGATTTGACAGAGATGTACATGTATCTTTTTGGCTGATAACAGTATCTCTTGCCTACCAGGAACATTCAGCATTCAGAAAGATAGTGGTGGAAAGTCAGTTGGCTGTATCCAATGTACAGAACCAGCCTCTTATTTGGGTATTGTTTTCTTTTTTAAACCTTCCACACCATTGAAACTGTGGGGTGTCTCATTTTCTTTTTCCCTAGATATTTGAGAACAGAAAGCAAATCTGGGAATACACTGTGTAAACAAATCCTGAAAAAAAGGAAGAGAGACAGATTAAATAAAATATACATAGTTTATGAGCTAATAATAACTATTAAAGTTTGCTCTTATATAGCACTTCTCAAAGCTTTTTCAAAGATGGGTGAATGTTATTTCCAGTTTACAAAAGAAGAAGCTGAGGTACAGAGTGGCTACATGATTTGTCCAAGCTCAGGTAAGAGGAGTGCTCCAATGTTTGTGATTTGATCTAATGATAAAGCCCCAGTCCCTGGAGTCAGGGGATTACATCATAACTCAGCTTTAAAAAACAAACAAGGTTCTAGCCTTTATGGTTGAGGAGGAAAACTGGAAAATGTGAACCCTATAGGACTGAAAATGAAAAAGCAATTAAAAGAGTCCCCAAATTATTGTTGTTATTATTAAAGTCTCGTGATTTTTAAGCCAATCTCCTGATTTTTGAATGTTTGGGGTTAGCAAGGCTTCAGTAAGTCAGTAGCACATATCTGGTATTACTTTTGACTGTCTGATTGTTGTATGCAGTGTAGTTGTAGCTGTGTTGGTCCCAGGATATTAAAGAGACAAAGTGGATGAGGTGATACCTTTTATTGGACCAACTTCTGTTGGTGAGAGAGACGAGATTTCGAGTCTGTACACAGAGCTCTTCTGAAGCTTCTCTCTCTCTGACCAACAAAAGTTGGTCCAATAAAAGATATTACCTCACCCAGCTTGTCTGTCTGTCATCATTTTGGGAAATTATTGATCTAGGATTGGAGACTTGAATTCCTTCAGGCAAAGGACCCAAAGGTGCCAGATTCCCAATGACTTTCCATGTGATTAGGGTTCCAAATTGCCTTAATAGTTATTCACTTTAATAATGAGAGAGAATAAATGTAAGCTCTTTGGTTCAAAGATCATCTTTGTGTGTGTGTGTGTGTGTGTATTGTGCCTGGCACTATGGACCCTGAGCCTAGATTAGAGCTAACACAATACAAATAATAAATCACAATATTTATTCTTATGAGACCAATGCCAGTTCTTTGACTGGAATCATGCCACTAAGTATGTTAGGATCTGTGGATGATACATCAAATGTGCTGGCTTGATCTGAGAGTGCTCTCTTAGTTAAAAAGGAAAGGTGCCTTCTGAGTAGGCCCTCCAGATTCCTCACTATAAAGCTATTTCTTGATTTACTGGCTTGCTTACCTAGTAATTTAAAGAGGTGTGTGGCGGCCTCTACTGGTTCATATGGAGAATAAAAACAAAGGGCGTACTTCTCCACTGCTTTGCACTTTTCATAGGCATTTACACCGTGCACAGCTGGTGTAAGGTGTTTCCATTCTGATTCAGTAGTGATCTATACCCTCTATAGAGGTGTGAATGACAATACAAGGTGCAAGGCAATGGAGAAGGAGGCCCAAAGAATTTATTTGTTAAGAAAAGACAAGCACCCAACCAGCACCTATGTCTGTGCTGTGTGAGCTGTGCAGAGTTTCTTGCTAGTTCTCTGGTGAAGACTATTCCCTGAAATATTTGCTGACTGTATGTTGTACAGTATATATATACATTGGCCGGGATATTATGGGCAAAATATGCAATAATCATCCCTTGTACAGTGTTAAATGATTGGCTGTGTTACATATTCTGATCAGTGTTGCTAATTTTATGGTAAGTCTCAGGATTGCTGGTGGTTTTTAAAATCCCTAGCTCCTGGAGGCATGTGATTACATGAGAATCTCAGCTGTTTCTGCTCTCAGAGCTTTGGAGAAAAGTGACCTGAGTATACCCCAAAGGTTCAGAAGGCAAATAAAAAGATCTCAAATTTTTTTAATTCTTTTTTAAAATCTCATTATTTTTAAGCCAATGCCAAGACTTTCTGCGAGCTGACTCATGAAATTTGAACTCTAGGGGTTGGCAATCCTGTGATATAGTGAGAAACCAGCGCTAGATTTAAAGTTACTCTCCGGCATAGCTGCATTGGCACAAAGAAGCTGTAAGGTTCCACACCCCTCAGATGAATAGTATTAGCACAGGAGATCCATGTGCCCCATAAATCTGTCAGCCGTGTGCTGCATCCACAACAGATGACAGCATGGGGGGCTTTCTTTGGTGGGCCATAGTCATGTCAGAGGTGGGCAAAAGAAGGGGAGAAGTGGACATCAACATGGTGCTGGTGACTCTATACCCCCTGCAATGACCGTTAGGAATCATTACACCAAAGGCGCAAATTAGGGCTTTCCTGGCTTGGAATGGGGATTGAACTGGCCTCTGGCAGCACCTGAATAGGGGAGTATAAACTGCTTCTTGGCCATCCCTGCACTGGTTTGTGCTTGAGTGTAGATCTACTCCCAGAGCACACATTTTTGACACTGTACCTTGAGGTCCTACCTTTATTCCATAGAACTATTCCCTGAATTTTAAAAACGCATATGTCCATGCAATTATGCATGTGCCTTAAGGTATTTGCTATTTTATAAATTAGAGGTGGAAAATATATATATTCTGCTCTCACTTTTACCAGTGCCACAGTTGGGTAATCCTCTTGTCTTCAAAGAAGTTGCTCTGGATTTGCACCACTTTAAGTGAGATCAGCCAGGCCCACAAGGTTATCATGCTGTCCATCCCCTTGTCAGTGCAGGATTATTTCCTACACTACTAATTCTAGAGATGAGCCTGAGCTAACCCTCAGATCTGAACAGCCCTGAACTTTGGGTTTGGGACAGGTCACAATCTAAAATCAGATTAAGATTCAAATTTTTGCCTCTTCCCCCATCTCTATAATAAACCGGCTCATGGGCCTGATTCACTACTGCATTATGCCATTTTGCACTGATGTGCCTCTGTTGATGGTACAGACTGGAGAAACGCAGTGGTGAATGACAGATCTGGACTCCCCCAAACTTTGGGGAATTTGATATTGAGATCCGGATCCACACTTTGCAGCCTAGTCCCAGGTCTAGTATTTTCCAGTACCTTTTCCATTCTAGTTTCAAAAGCCTCAGGCAAACAGCTACTCTCTTCTTCCTTTTGAGAGATTAACACTCTTTAGTAGATATCAATTTTCAGCCTAAATTTCCTTTTGCTCAGTTTCATCCCATTACTACTAGTTATATACTCATGAACTACAAAGACATTTTCTCGATTGCCTTGTACTGAAGGCTGACAGAAGAGCTCCTTATTAAATGTGACAAGTCTTTGAGCCCCATGAGGTTAATTTTGGTTTTATTTTATTTTTTAAATAAGATTCTAGCCCTTTTCCTTACAGAGATAGCCTTGAAAATGGGATTTGATATAAACCAATGGCTAGGGTGGAAAGGAACAAGGAGCTTTGTTTCTACAGCAGATGAGGTCTTTGCTGAGTTTCAGCCCTCACTGAGGCTGGTGGCGTTGCATGGGTATATCCATCCTTGCTGCAGCAGCTACTACAAAGGGAACTCCCCTCCTGTTGTCCCCCAACAGAGCCTCTAGGAGCACATGGGGTATGCGCTATACAGTACCATATCCCCACACCTCACCAGGGGAGGAGGGACCAAGTCGCTTCTGCTTTGAGCGCAAGTATGGCAGCTGCTGCAATCTGTCTCTCTTCCTAATAGTGTCTGCCTGCCTACCCAGGCCACAGTATGAAGAGCTGCTGTTAGGTTGGAGCCCAGAAGCCAGTTCCTCATCACCGCCACCACAGAGGGGAAAGCTGCTCTCCTCCAACCCTCCTTACCAGGTAGGGAGACCTACTCCCATTCACACCCACCCACTGAGTCTAGGGAGAGCCACTCCCCCACCTTGAGTCCTCAACCAACCTCTCTGCACACACCAGCCAGTTGGGTAGTTGCTGGTCCAGCCAGTCCCACACACCAACCAGAGGAGACCTGCCCACTTCCAAAACCAAGGGAAACCCATTCCCCAACTGACTACCCAGTGCACCACCAGGGGGACTCCCTTCCACCTGACCAGTCGGCCCTCAGTCAGAGGCCACAGGATGACCAGTGGTGCAAGTAGAATTCATTTCTTACCGGTACGTTGCACTCATGGGAGGGACACAAAGGTGGGGGCATGTGACCTCCCCACATGACCTCCCCACCCTGCCCCCAGACTGGGTCCCTACGCTTTCTCTGTCCCCTCCCCATGATTCATCCCATGTTACCGGGAGGTGGGTGGGTGGGGCTCTGTCCTCCTCCCGCTGCGCTGAAGACTTCTGAACCACAGGGCTTTCCGGAACCGCAGCGGTGAAAGGAGCAGAACGTGGGGCCGCTGGGTGACTCCATGCCGGCAGCTCCTCCAGAGATGCTGTACCACCCCCAGCCCTGCCCCCAGCCCTTCCATGCAGCTGCATCTCCTGAGTCCCATCTGGGGTCTGGAGGACAGGGCTGGGGGGCAGGGCTGGGGGCGGTACCGTTGCGCCGGAGGATCTGCTGGCATGGGGCTGCTGGGCGGCTCCACGTTCTGCTCCTCATGTGTCTTTCCGGTACGGCATACTGGCCATAAATAAGTACCATACCATACCGCCCTACTTGTACCACTAGGGATGACCCGCCTGCCACACTTCTGCCAGTAGTAGAGGATGTTCAGCTGGAACCACTGCTGCTGCTGTAGGGAATAGCTGCCAGGGAGTGAAGGCGGCTAGAGGAGAGGGGGAGGAGGAAGCACAGGGAGGTGCACTGGGAGGTGTTAAATCAGAGGTTAGGGGTCAGATTGTAGAATTGATGGATTTTTTTGCTAGCGAGTCTCCAGGGATCGATTTTGGGGGGGAGGGATGCGATGGGGACTGGATATTTTATCCAGGAAATAATACTTATATCACCAACTCAGGCAGAATGTTTTTAAGGGAGTTTCCTTGTATCCTTAGCCTCACTGACTGCAATGGGACTGCTTGGCATGAGTAAGGGAGGCAAATTGTCTCCTTTTGTTTTTGTTTTCTGATGTCACTTTTAAAGGAATCTAATGCTACTACAGATTGCCAATGTCTTTCTGGTATGGAAGGATCTGGAACTTTGCTGTGTGGTCTCATCACTGTCACACACACACACAGGGACTGACACCTGCAGGGTCTGTACTGCAGTGTGTATCCAGCCCAGAATCACACTGGGGTTTTGCCTCCATTACAAACTGATAACTGGTTTGCTCTCCAGTATTCCTCCAGGTGGAATAATACATATATTATAAATATAGTAAATATTAATATTTTACACTTCTTATAACACCTTTCACCTGAGGATCTCAAAGGGCTTAACAGATATTAATGAATTAAGGCTCACAACATCCTTGCAGGCTAGGTATTATCCCAATTTTACAACTGAAGAAACTGAGGCCCAAAGAGGTTAAGTGACCCAAGATCGCAGTGATTACAGAGTAGTGAATAGAACCTAGAGGTCCTGACTCCCAGTCTGCTGTTCTAACCATGAGAACATGCTCCTTCCTTTCTCAGATTCAGGATCATTTCATTATGTCACACCTGTATCTTTAACCATTCTACATCCCTAGGATATTTTTTTAAAATCTGTGATCACTAGAGCTTGTCACAAAACAGAAAAAACATGTGAATTTTCATGATTATGCCTCCTTCTTTTTAATTGAACTATAAAATTTTGATGACAACTTTCATCATCATTTTGCACTTTTAAAGACGTTGACCAGTAGTTCCATAGCTTGCTGAGAAATGGGGAAAAATTGGACGTTCTTTTTTTTATTGAGACTTTGACTAGTTTTTGTCCCTACACATGTTTACAGTGAATAAATAAACAATAAGCATTAATAATAACACCTGGTTTATTTAAATAATCACAGTTGTAATAACATTATTATTTTAATGTAATTTGTACTTAAATACTTGCAAATATTCCAAAATACTGGACAAACATTCTGAAGTTAGTCTCACTATCTCCCTTGAGATGTATTATTTGACGCCCCTATATTGCAGATAGGGAAACTGAGTTAGAAATGACTTATTCAGAGACACAAAGACACAAAATGAATCATTGGAGAGGGAATAGATCATTCAGGGAATAGATCCCTGAAACTTGACTTAAAGACGAGTCCTAGTTTTTTTAAACTACTAGACCATACTATTTAATATATCTGTGAATTTAATGCAGGTTTTATTTAGCTCTTCTTCCAGATCATTACTATACAACTTAAATAAAACCACGCCAGAAGGAAGCCAGAAAAAGAGACCCATGAGTGCTAAGAAAACTAGAGTGAAACTCCAGTGGAGGAATTAGGGCCCTGATTCATGAAATCACCTGTATTCAGGAAAACACTCAAGCATGTCGTTAAAGTGCTTTACTGAATCAGGCTTAGGGGTCTGATCCAAAGCCAGTTCATTAACCTCATTGGAGTTTGGGTTGGACCCTAGCAGAGCCAGAGAGAAGCCTGTGTGTGGGGCTAGGGGTAACTAGGGCTAGCAAAGCAACGGAAGAAGGAGGTGGATTTGGTAAACTTAATTAAATCTCCTGGAACTTTTGTTAGAGGTGATGACAAATATTTAATATTTAAATTTGAAAGCCCTGAAACCAAATCCATGAAAGTGCCTAGATATCATGTTGGTTATGTGCATGATAGAGATCAGTGAGTGTAACATGAAGGGGTGGGTCTTGATGGGAGCCATAAGGGGCAGGGCTCAACTCAGGTGGCAAATTTATAGGTCTTCCCTAGGGGAAGTGCTGATGAGTTTCACTTATTCCTGAGTCTGGTGGCTATTGAAAGCTGTGGCTGAGAAACCTGATGCTGATCTTTGCCTCCCTCTGAGAAAGAGGCCTGCCCCCAGAACAGCCAAGACCTGCTTGGATCAGCTTTGAATTCCAACAGCTGCCTAGCAAGTCCATGGGATTTCACTGAGCCAGTTTAATACTTGTAGTCAGACAGTTTAAACCCATTAGCTCCCAGCTAGTGGAGTAAATTTGCTCTGCCAACCCCAGCTCTCAGGCAGATTTTGCCAATCAAAACCAAAGAGAGAAACAAAAATAACTATAAATTTAATAAAGATTGCAGCCTGCACTGTAAGAGCTAAACGTTGAAGCAAAATGCCTCTGGTTAGATCACTGTCTGTGACCTCTCTTAATGGGCTTCCTCAGTGGGAGGATGAAGACCTGCCAGTGGAGGATTTATTGCTCTTTGAAGTCGCTTGGGAAGTTACCAATAAAGGTCTGTACAGCACTTTACATGTTAATATGATTGTTTTGGGGGTTTTGTGTGTGTGTGTGTGTGTGTGGAGGGAATGGATGCGAATGTTATTAAGTCGGAACTGTGGAAATGAATGCTTCATAAATGCAGCTAGATGTTTTATTCAGAAGGGAGAGCTTAGGAAATTGTATCAAAAGAAGTGTGTCACTCTGTGTACATGTGTGAGCATGGAAGCATATGTGATTGTATATGTGCTATATCTGTGTGTGCTTATTCAGAATGCATGTGTGCAACCCATGTATGTGTATTTGTCCATGTACAGACTTTTGGGCACCAATCACAAAAATATGGGTGAGTGTGTAAGTGTTGCGCATATGTGTGCGTAGATATATGGCCCTTACTCTCTTTGTATTGCTATGCTGTATATGTATGTGAGACTTATTTTTTTAACTGATGCAAAATCTTTGGGAATGCAAAGCATGAAAAGAAGCATTTGTAAGACAGTACATTCAAGTGCAGTGATTTTCTTCGGCCTTCCCTTGCAGAATGAAAGCCATATTCTCAACTGGTGTAAATCGACATAGCTCTGCTGAAGTCAGGAGTAGAACCGAGAAGTCAGTGGGGCTGCATCAGTTTACACCAGTTAAAAATCTAGCCAAATATTTACAAGCATGCCTAAAGGCAGACATTACATGAGAGCTTTCACGGTTGGTGCATGTGATCATATTTGAACTCTGCACATTGCTCGAGCTAATATGACCTCTCTGCCAGAGTAACTTCAGATTTAAAGTGCTAATAGAGCTGTCCTACTTCAACAAAGCAGCTTGAGTTCAGCAAAGGGGGAAAGGCAGTAATGTTGCAGCATAAATGAGTTACTACGAGTCAATGATTGACATTGTGTATCTTGCTGCCTGTGCGGATAAATAAAGAGAAGATTAGTTGAGGAATAGATTGTAATCTGTAACATCTGAACCCTAAAGGACAAATGTAAGTGAGAGGAACAAATAGCCTTAGGGTTAACATTCTACCTGGAGTATTTTGCAAGTAAAGTGCTTATTTTTACCAATGTGCATGGCAAGCAATTGACAGGTAGATGGCAGCAGAAATCTGGCTAAATCAAAGGGTTCAATATAATGTATAATTTAAATCCACAGTGTAAATTCTTTCTGTGCATTTACAAAGCACATAATGGGCCATACTCTCATTGATTTAGCTTTGCTGACCTCAGTGAAGCTACACAGATTTACCCTACTAATCCAGTCCAATTAAATTATTTGGAACTCAACAAGTTTGAACAGAATGTGCTAATAGTTTCACCAAGTAATGACCTTATACTTTGTCAACCTGAATCTTCGAACTGATTGAATTAGCCATAGCAAACGATTTTTTACCTTACATCAGAGCCTTCTTACAAATTGTCCCTTAACCCATCCTGGTTTGAAGTACTTGTTCTAATTATTACATATTTGATATATTTGAGCAAATGTTTTTTGCAAACTCTTTGTAGCTTGTGCTCCTTCAAGTAGTGAATATTTTGCCTGTATGTTTGGGCCATCTAAGTCATGTGCTTTGATACTGTTTCCTGATAGGGTGACCTCACTTTTATAAACATCAGTAGTTCCTGGAGAAATCTCTGGTGCTGTAGGTCTTTCTGATCCTCCCCCCTTCATAGCTCTTTTCCTTGCTGCTGCTCATGCTGAGAGATAGCTCACTTGTATTTATTTGAAATCACTCAGTAGTCTTTCATCTTCTCCATTTAACACCCTCGTTCCCAGACAAGTAAAGATATTAGATGTAGGGTGGCAGAGTGAGCATTTCTAGCATTCTAATGCCCAAATTTGCACAAATCAAAACTCTTCCATAAATATTGATGTAAACAAGAACTAGTCACCCAAATGTAAGCACAATATATACTAGTGTCCTTTGAAGTCGTATCATGAATAATTTAAAATGAACGATACCCATCCAACTTAGTGAGCAAAATGTAACTTGCAATGCATGAGCTTCCTTGCTTTTTTTATTATGCTTGTTTGTTTAGGGGAAAATCACTCCCTTTTGCAGAAGTCTTGTTGTCTAGACCTTTCATCATTCATGTTGGTTGTTGCTGTCCTCTGGACTTTCGCCAATATGTCCACATCTTTCTCGAAGTATGGTGCCTGGAACTGGACACTGGACACAGTACTCCAGTAGAGGCCTTACCAGTGCTGAGTAGAGTGGAAGAATTACTTGCTTACAACACTCCTGTTAATATAACCCAGAATGATTGCTTATTTTGCAACAGTATCACATTATTGACTCATATTTAGTTTTGATCAACAATAACCCCTGGCCAGATCCTCTTCTGCAGTACTCCTCCCTAGGCAGTCATTTTCCCATTTTATATTTGTGCAATTGGACATTCCTTCCTAAGTGTCCTACTTTGCATTTATCCTTATTCAGTTTCATCTTATTTATTTCAGACCATTTCTCCAGTTTGTCATGACCAATTTTAATTCTAATCCTGTCCTCCAAAGAGCTTGCAACCCCTCCCAGCTTGGTATCCTCCACAAACTTTATAAGTCGACTCTCTAAGCCATTATCCAAATCATTTATGAAATTATTGAATAGAACCAGACCCAGGACAGATCCCTCTGGGACCTCACTTGATATGCTCTCCCAGCTTGACTGTAAACCATTCATAACTACTCTCTGAGGAATCTTTTCCAACCAGTTGTGCACCTACCTTATAGTACCCATGTGGAAATGTGTAATAGATAGATGTTATAGGCCTCTAATAAAGACTGCAGCAGCATCCATGGAGAGGCTGCACAATTCCTCATCGTCCTTGCCCCGTCCCTTTAAACCTCCTTGTATGTCCTCGGCAAAAGTCAATTTGCTCAAGCTGCTCAGGGAGGATGAGAATTTGTCTCTTACAGACTAATTTTGTTACTTGCCATAGTCATTCGCCTGGATTTGCGAGGCTTCCATTGCTTTGATGAGGAAGTTTTTAATCACTTTATGAAGTTGATAACTATACTTATTGAGATGTTTGATTAATATTTATATTAGCATCTCTTTGCATATTGTCTGTATTATTCAATCTGTCTTATAAACAAAGAAAGATATAAAGTGGTACAATGCTCAAAAAAAACAACAACAACAACCTCTAGGCAGGTGACCAGTTCTTGTCACTACCTAAATATAAACCCATTAGCTTGGTATTCAGGCCCATTACAGTGCTCCTGGAACATTGTTCCTTTAATCTTAAAAAGCAAAGTTGCCTGGAGAAGAGCTCATTTCCCATTCCACACACCAGCTTCAGTCTCTACCTCCATTTCCCTGTGTACCATTTCTTCCCATCTCTCTGGCTCCTTCCCTTCCACCAGCTGTTCCTCTGTAGCTCTTTCTTCCCTCTCACCTTCAGGGATGGGGGTTGTATTAGTTTTTTGGGGTGAGGGACTCAAGTGAATGAGTGGTGGGTACATAGTGTGCGTGTAATTGATTTATCTATTTATTTAGGTATGCATGACCCCACCATTATAGTATCTGAGTAACTCCTAGGAGTTTAAAAATAGAATGGGAAGAGCACAACACGGAGAAAGCTGAGAAGAAGGAGAATTTAGACTGGAAGGATGAAAACTAAAACTGGTTTTAAAAAAAAAAAAAATTCAGCAAAATTTCTTTGACAAAAATGTCTTTTCAATTAAATAAACACTTTCTCATAAAAAAATCTGTTTTCATCCTTTTCGTCCTTTAAAAAAAAAAATTCTAAACAAAATATTTCAAAATTTTTGTTTTAGTGGGAAAAACCTCTCTCTCTCTCTCTCTCTCTCTGTTAGGGAAATAAGTGAGAGAGAGGGTTTTTTCTTTTTCTTTTCTTTTCTTATTTCACTTATTTATTTTCCCCTCTTATTACTCTATTTAGAAAAGGCGGGAATTTAATAAAAAAAAAAAAAAAAGCAAAAACAAATGGGAGAGGTTGTTTATTTTTACCCCATTGAAATTAAATTTCAAAATTTGTGGTCAAAACTGAATACTTTTGAATGGAACAACTTAATTTTTGTTTCTTGGAAATTTTTCTTGGCATGTTTTTTGACCTGCTCTGAAGCACACATAGAAACAGACAGATGATACACTAGTTGTTTAGAAAGAAGTAAAGAAAACAAATGAAGGAACAGAAAAAAGGAAGAGAAGGGAGAGTAAAATAAGGAAAAAAGTAAGTTCCAGCAAACCCCCCATTATTATTTGGTGAAGGTTAATATCAAAACACAGAGGTGTATCACATCAATAAACAGGTGAATTTGGCCCTAAGTTGCCAGTGTCAGTGGGAGGACTGCTAGACTAATATCAATTTGCATAACAAAATGTTTTCAGTGGAATGGTGGGACATTGATTTTAGTGTACGCTAAGCATAAATCTGAACTTTGTACATCAGTCTACACATGCTGTCAACAGAGTAACTTTAGGGCTAAAGTGTGTGGCCTCCTAAACTAGAGATTGCCCCAAACCACAAAGTTCAGATCGAGTTCTGAATAACACTAAGCTTCAGTGGATGTCAGAATCCAAAACTAGACATGTATCCAAAATTTGCAGCTAACCTGCTATCTCTATAATGGGCCAGACCAAAACTAGCAGATCTAAACACCTTAGAATTTGGGGGAATTTGAGATTGAGATCCAAAATTTGTGCCCATCTCTCATTTCATTGTTTTTATAAAGCTGGCATCTGAAAATAGGTTTTCAGATGTTGCTGCCAGAAGCATGTATAAACTGCTCAAGAAAATCATGGGGTGTTTTGTTACATTTCATTTGATTGGGAAGGAGTTCTAATTGATACCCTAAAACTCCATATTCGGAAAGAATCAGCAGGCTTATTGGAATTCTGAAACTAATTAAAGACTGACGTTTTCCAACCATTTTTCACTTTGGACCAGATTCTGCAGTCAATAGAGTGAGTAATGGACTGCTTATTTACAGTCTCAGTGAATTCAAAGTAGCTAACAGTGCCTTTTGAAAGAAACTTTGTATGACGTCTCTTCAGGGTATGAACTGGAATTTCCATGTATAATAAATTACTCCAGCCACTGGTCAACTCTTCCCCTCCTGTCTTTTTCTTTGAGGCATGTCCAGCACCTTCCACGTGCATATAATTGCATGTACCAACTTCCCATGCCCAGGGGCGGCAGGTTTGTAGAAATTTTGGTGGTGCCCAGAACGCCCAGAGCCTGCCCCCCCATACTCCACCCCACACCTGCCTAAGGCTCTGGGAGGGAGTTTGGGTGCAGGCTCTGGGCTGGGGCAGGGGGTGGGAATGCAGGAGGGGGTGAGGGGTGCAGGCTCTGGGAGGGAGTTTGGGTGGGGGAGGGTTCTGGGGTGCAGACTCTGGGATGGAGTTTGGGTACTGGGTGCAGGCTCTGGGCTGGGGCAAGGGGTGGAGGTGCAGGAGGGGGTGAGGAGTGCAGGCTCTGGGAGGGAGTTTGGGTGCAGGCTCTGGGAGGGAGTTTGGGGGCAGGAGGGGGCATGTGGGAAAGGGGGGTTTCAGGCTCTGGGAGGGGATTGGGGGGGTGCGGCGTTTGCCTCGGACTCCTAGGCAGGGCAGGCTGGGGTGCCTCCATGTGCTGCTACCCCCAGGCACTGCCCCTGCAGCTTCCTATTGGCTTCAGGGGTGCTTGGGGCAGGACAGGGGCTGCAGGGAGGGGCTGGCAGCCACGTGGAGCGAGCAGGCAGGAAGCCGCTCAGCTCCGCTGCACTGCCATGATGAGTGGGGGCCCCGGGCTGTTTTAAATGGCCCGGGGGACGCGGGGGGGAGGGCACCCAGGGGCAAAAGGTGGGGCCGAGGGAGAGACCAGTGCTGGAGCCGGGCCCGTTGTGCCTGGGCACCAGGAATATTCCTGGTGCCCAGGCACCACGGGCCCATAGAACTCGTCGCCCATGCCCAGCTCTCTTACACATGTATGCAGAGACATCCGTGCCTCACGAGTCACATGTTCACATGGTAACAGAGGGACAACTGAAATGTCTGGGGCCAGATAATGCACAGGTTTCATGGCAAGTTCTTTCTGCAGACTTTACTGCATTCTTCAAAATCAAAACCTTAATTTTTTTTGAAGTTCTCAATCCTTATTGTAATGAAGGTAGTAAAACAATGCATTGCAATTGTATTTGCCCTACTGTCAGATAGACTGACATGATGTAGCATAGCACAGAATGAGGCGTGCACTGTGATCAGCCCCCTTCTTTCCCCCTTGTTCATCTTAGTCACCGACACCTTCCCAGTCTTTCACGTGCTAACATGGTCAAAGCCAGTTTTATCATCTTAGGAATGACGTGCACTGACCTGGTAACCGTGATGCATACTTTGGTGACGTTGCATCGGGATTACTACAACAAACTCTGTACTGGGCTCCGTAAGGAGCTGATCCATCACCTGCAGCTGGTGCAGAATGCATCAGCAGAAATGTGATTGGAGTTGGCAGCAAGAGGATGCAACCTACCCTCAGCTCCATTCCCTAACTGGCTGCTTTCTGTTGTGTTTCTTGAGTTTAAGGAGAGGCTTTCAAAGATAGAAACGGCAGCACCTTTCAGAGTGCATTGGGTGCATCAATGCCATTCCTACCTTTTGAAAATGTCTCCCTGTAGCCCTTTAAGTGGTTGCTTCCCAAAGTATAATGCTGATCCCAAGACTGGGTCCTTTGCCACAGAGAAGAAACAGGACTCAGGTGTAGGAAACAGAAAACAGCTTCTTTGCTGAGGCTGCTGGATAATCGGGGCCCAGTCTTGCACCACTAAAGTCAATGGCAGTTGGGTCACTCCTTGAGACCTAGTCTACACACAGGTTTTGCACTAGTGTAACTATTTTGGTTACGCGTACAATCTTTTAAATGAAATAGTTATACCAGTACAACTCCTAGAATAGAGCCAGTTATACTGGTATAAAGGTGCCTTCATCATCATCATGTTCCCATTACACCTCTGGCATTTAGGGCAGCAATGAAGCTGCTCCACTCCTGTCTGTTTCTGGCAAGTCTTTCAGTGGTTCCCCAACTGTGCCCCAGGTTTTTCAGCTCAGCTTCCACAGCTCTTCGTAATGTTGTTTTCGGGCGGCCTCGTTTTCGCTTGCCTTTGGGTGTGCATCTTATTGCTACTCTGGGGATGGCAAGAGGATGGCAACACCCTCATGGTGTCCATCATCCCATCCAGAATACAGCAAAGTTTCTCCCGAGGCTGCTGTTAATCTTCTTGATCTCGTCCATCTGCTCTTACTGACACCCAGGATGTGTAAGCTGGAGCGTCTCATCTCTGTTGTGATCTGAGCTAGCTTCCCTGTTTCATACATTGTCTGTTCATTCCAAAAAACAAGTTTGGTTTTTGTCTTCATGCCAGTGGCTTCCTTTCGGCTTTCACCACTGGCAGTCATACAGGTCGTTGACTCCTGAAGGCCATCTCACACAGTAATGGTCGATTTCGCCATCGCTGTTTCTGTAACATATTTTGTTTTTTACTGGACAGAGTTGTTAGCCCTGTGCCTAACCCCAACCTGGAGGACCAGGGTGTCTGTTTTGTCTGGCCCCTCCCCCACAGACCAATCCGGCATGGTTGAACCTACCAGGAACAAAAAGCCCCTGCCAACACAGATTCTGGGGATTGTTAGAGCACGCAAGGCACGGACACCAAAGGTCCAGATAAAGGTGCCTTAGATCAGTATAACTTACTCCCATTCCCTTACAGGAATAAGGGTATCAACAAAAGTACTTTTATAACTGAATCTACAGTTGGGATTTGTACTGTTTTAACTATATCAGTATAGTTTGAGATGCAACTCCTGTGTTTAGACAAATTACTCAGATACAGTACACTCTCTCTCAGCTTGCAGACTGAGGAACCCAGCCTGTGCTGCACAGTGTCACCACACAGGATCTGCCTAAATCCTGATCCAAATTAAACAATCATCATATCGACTGCTGACTACAGGCCAGCTTCTTAGGTTTCTGGTCCTAATGACTTGTAAGGGAAGAACTGGGGCTGGCTATATCTTTATTTCTGCAATGTCACCATCTGAGCTATAGATTTGCTACCAACATTTTTAAACATGAGCAAAGACTCTTCTTTTGTTGCATTATGATCAATTTTAATAATTGTTCATATTTATTTTATAAATTTTAGCTGCATTGTTTTTATTGTAAGACCTAAATGCTATGGTTGATAAGCACCATAACATGTTGTTGTTTTATTTATGACTCTATGGATCTTCAGTCTTTCAGATGTTTCCTTGTTTGCACTCCTCACAAGGCGGGCTATTTTTAAAGAACAGGATTTTAATGTAGGGGCTAACTTTTCAGTGTGCACATAAAACTTATAAATGCAAACTAGATAATTGTATCTGTACTCTTTCATACATTCATAGATTCCCAGGCCAGAACGGACCACTGTGACCATCTAGTCTGAACTCCTGTATAACACAGGCCACAGAACTTCCCCAAAATAATTCCTAGAGCAGAACTTGTAGAAAAACATCCAACGCTGATTTAACATTTGCAAGTGATAGAGAATCACTGTACCCTTGGTAAACTGTTGCAGTCGTTAATTACCTTCACTGATAAAAATGTACAGCTTATTTCCAGTCTGAAAGTTTCCAATTAATTGATTTGCATGCCCAGAGGCCTGTTCATATGTTCATCACAGGGCCGGCTCTAGGATTTTTGCCGCCCAAAGCAAAAACAATTCCCCCCCCCCCCCCGTTTTTTAATTACCCCACCCCCGGCCCCGCCTCAACTCCGCCCCTTCCCCAAATCCCCAGCCCTGCCTCCTCCCCCCAGGCTCTCAAGCCTAGGAGGGAGGGAGGGAGGGGGAGAAGCGGCGCCCGCGCCGCGGCCACTCGGAGTCTCCCCCTCCCTCCCAGGTTTGAGAGCCTGGGAGGGAGGGGGAGACTCCGAGTGGCCGCGGCACGGGCGCCGCTTCTCCCCCTCCCTCCCAGGCTCTCAAGTCTGGGAGGGAGGGGGAGCAGCGGCGCGCGAAACGGCCGCTCGGGATCTCCCCCTCCCTCCCAGGTTTGAGAGCCTGGGAGGGAGGGGGAGACTCCGAGTGGCCGCGGCACGGGCGCCGCTTCTCCCCCTCCCTCCCAGGCTCTCAAGTCTGGGAGGGAGGGGGAGCAGCGGCGCGCGAAACGACCGCTCGGGATCTCCCCCTCCCTCCCAGGTTTGATAGCCTGGGAGGGAGGGGGAGACCCCGAGCGGCCACGGCGCGCGAAACAGCTGATTCGCGCGCTGCTGCTCCCCCTCCCTCCCAGGCTTGAGAGCCTGGGAGGGAGGGCGAGTAGCGGTGCGTGAATCTGCTGTTTCGCGCGCCGTGGCAGCAGCAGCGGAGGTGAGCTAGGGCGGCCGGGGCACATTTTTAGGGGCGGCATTCTGGCGCCAGCCATGCCGCCCCTAAAAATGTGCCGCCCCAAGCACCAGCTTGTTTTGCTGGTGCCTAGAGCCGGCCCTGGTTCATCAGCTGTACATGCATTCTATAGGGGCACAATTTAAAAATGTTAAATTCCACAGTACTGAAGGGAAATCAGATTTGGCAAAAGGTTTGCGGCAGATGTCAGCTGATCCATTTTAATTAATCATGGACCTAATCCTCCAAAGTGCTGAGCAACCTCAGCTCCCATTGGCTTCATGATAAATGAAGGGTCAGATTTGTAAAATACCTTTAAAAATCTGGCCCTTAATATCTAGAAAGAATCACAGCATTGGGCCCTTATAAAACATCTATAGCCTTAGCAAATAATTCATGTCACAGTCGGGGCATTACAATACAGTTCTAGTAGCTCTTTTGGCTTCTGCATTTGGGTCAGTTCAAATCATATAGTGGCTATTAGGTTAATTTTGTTGCAATTATTTAAACCTCTCTGATCTTTAGCTCCCTCGTATATGTTAAATATGGTTACTGGGTATGCCCCTTGGGCTTTATTCACTGTTGATTTATTTCAATTTAATTCAGTGAAGCTAAGCCAGTGTAAAACTGGACTGATGTAGTAGTGAATCGGGTCTCTGGTATGTAGTTTATACCTAGACTTTGATTTATCTGTTCTTCCTCCTTCCTTTCCTTTTGCTGCATCTAAACACTGTGCTTCTGTTCATCTTGGTCCATGGTATGGTGGAATTCCCTCCCATAAAAGATCTGCACTCCTGTCTCTCAGTCCTTTCATTCTAATGATCTGTTAACTTTGTTATTTACTTGCTAATGTGGTATTGTGTTTTACTTGTTTAGTATGTTGTTTGTGTATATAATGTGTAACATACCAGTGAAAGGTGTTGTAGACATTGAGATCAGTGGAAGATGTTATAGAAATTAAAACATTAAGGGCTCTTTGTGTTAGGGATGGAATACAGTGCCTTTTTCTTTAAAGACATTATTTCAAATCCAGCTCAGGTCAGTAGCAGCTGAAAGTCATTACTGCCTGATGCTTTCTAGTGGCTTGTGTGTAATAAATTGGGGTTTGTCAGTCCAATTCTCAATGTGCAGGCATCCTCATCACAAGGAACTAGCTTTAAAAATGACAACTGCCAAAGCAAAAAGTTTAGGTATACCCTATAGCCAACCACTAGATTAGGCAACAGAAAATATAGGAATGGCCCTGAGCCATAGTGTTTGAATCCCCCCAATCTGAACTTTCCAGGGATGTGCAGATCCAAAATTTTTGTTGTGTGCTTTATAGATAGGGGACAGCCAGACATAAGGATGAGAATAACACAATGCGCTGATTCCACATAAGTGGGCATGACATAAAAAACCAGATAGAATAGAATAGTAAGCAGTTGGTGTGTAACAGATAATAACAGTTGAGGGTGGAAAATATACTGTGTCCATATAGAAGAACTTTGGGGAGGTCACATATAATGACCGAATTGATATTTAGCTAGGATATTTAGCTAACTCTCCCACTCTTAGGCAAAGTACTATGGGGTTAACATTTAATTACCACATGAGGTCTGGATATGAGAACATCCCATTTTTAAATACAGGGGATGAAATTCTGGGCCTATTGAAGTTAATGGCAAACCCCCCATTTACTTCACTACTAGGGCCAGGATTTCACCCAGAATTGTGAATACGAAAAGTAATTAAACTGGAGATGGACCTGACCCATACCGCCAGGTAGGTTTGACCCTGGATCTGAATTTTGCACCTTATACCCATCTCAATATGATACTCTCTTATGATTTTCTTTTACAGTTGGTGGCATCTACACTGTGATCCAGACAAAAGCCAAAATTACAACTGACGAATGGGGTGAAAATTATTTTCTGATCGGTCCCTACTTTGAGCACAACGTGAAGACTCAGGTAGAGGTGTGCGAGCCTCCGAACCCAGCAATTAAAAAGGCAGTGGACACATTGAAAGGCCAGGGGTGTCAGGTAAATGAGATCTGCCACTGCTCCCTATGGCAACTAAGCTGACGCTGAGGAGATTACAATTTTGGTTAATGCTCTTGCCGTTCCACTTGACGCTGTAGTCCTGGTCAATGTCCCAATAGGAAAGGCTCAGAACCATTAACTTAGCGTTAGAGTAGCAAAGTCAATTCATTAAAGGTTATTTTTGAGAGAGAACCAGTTTATCCAATTATATGTTTTAAGAGTCATTTATCTGCAAGTCTACTTAATTGGATTAATGACTTACTTTGCCAGTCCCTAAATACAGTGAGATTTCTGTAGACATAATTTGACCTTAAGTTGACTGAACTGTTGTGTAATTCTCTTTTATTGCATTTGGCCTTCTCTTGCTGCTGAATAAACTCTGAAAGGGAATAGCATTTCACCATACTGTGGTTTCACTATGGCAGGTTTGAAAGCTAGACATAGCAGAACCACAGTGGTATTAAAAAAGTTATCTGCTGACAAAGAACCTGCTTTCTAAGGCCAATTTAGCTCTGGAAATAGTGTGCGGTCCCCTCATTTTAGTATGGTGCTTATCGTAGGTGTTGCATTCATTCTTATTCCCGAAAAAAGAGTTTTTTGTAATCCGTGCACAAAGCTAGGACCTGGTGGATCTGGGTTCCATTCCCAGTTTGGACAAACATGTCCTGCGTAATCTCAGTCATATCTTGTAGTAGCTCTGTGTCTCAGTTTCCCCAGCTGTAAAATGGAGACAGTAATGCTTCACTTCCTTCACACAGGTGGTGTAGATTCTTTTCCTTCCAGTGAATCAGCAGCAGAATTGTTTACTAAATTCCAAACAGTTACACCTGTGCAAACCCATTGATAACAAGGGAATTACACAAGGATAGGAGAGGGTCTGATGTGGCCTATAGAATCTTTATTACTGGTGCTGATGCCCAAGAGAAAATTTGCCTCTCAGATTCCAGGTGGAATATGCAGGGCTATCAGCTGAGGGAAAATAATCTCTTGATTTGTAAACTGTGCAATCCTGACCTGGAAACCATCAAGAGTCAATAGACTTGGAGTCCCTTGATGCCACTTTTTGCAAAGCCTATTTTTCAGAGTGGAACCAGGCTATAACACATTGATATTTGTAAGGGATTTGGTAATCCTCAGATAGTAGTACAGAGTGATGTTCCTAATTTAGCGGCTGCTTCTGGTTTTAGTGTAACTTTTCATAAAGTTAATTATTTACCAAGGTTTGTAATCAGTAGTAGGTTTATATTTATAAAGACATGTCTCTGCCATCTAGCAAATTCTCTTTTGAATGGACAATAACCACAGACTTTTAGGCCAGATTCACTTCTATGCTCCAGACAGGGGCGGCGAGTTATATGGGCCTGTGGTGCCCAGGCTCCAGCAATATTCAGGGCCCTGGGGCTCAGTTCCACCAATGTTTGGGGCTGGGTCTCTCCCCTGGCCCCGCCTGCCACCCCCATGCGCCTCCCCCGAGTGTCCCCTGACCCCCACTTGCTGCCCCCGCACACCTCTCCCTGGCCTCAGAGCGTCCCTGCCTCAAGCTGGTGGCTGTCCCATGTGGCTCCCAGCATCAACTGCCGCCGCAGGGTCCTAGTGCCCCCCAACCACTAGTGTCAGGGCAGGCTGACCCTGACCCTGTCCTTCCGCCTTGGACTCTTCCCTTTTCTGGCAGGACCCTCCACCAGCACAGGGGGGCCCCCCCACCTCCAGTCACCGCTCCTGCCCCACGGTGGGCAAAGGGCACCCCATCCCCCACCCCCAATGAGGCTACAGTGAGGGGCAGCAGCAGGGGAGGAGGCGTACATGTGATGGCAGCTCCTCCCGGCACCCACCACAGGGGAGATGAGGGGGCTTCCTGGATCTGAGAGGGGCCCTAGGAGCACGTGCAGTGACAGTGGTGCGTGGTGAGTGTGCTGCCGAATGTGGGACTTAGAGTTAATGAGGATCGGGCTTTCAGGCCTGCTCTATACAATTTTTGTACTGGTATAACTGTTTCAGTTAGAGGGGTGACATTTTTACTGAAACAATTATACTGGTACAGCCCCTAAGATGGACACAGTTATACCAGTATAAAGATGCCTTAGGCCTGGTCTACACTACGATTTTAGGTCGAATTTAGCAGCATTACCTCAATTTAAGCCTGGACCCATCCACACGACGAAGCCCTTTTTTTCGACTTAAAGGGCTCTTTAAATTGATTTCTTTAATCCAGCTCCGACGAGGGGATTAGCGCTGAAACCGGCCTTTCCGGGTCGGATTTGGGATAGTAGGGACGCAATTTGACGGTATTGGCCTCCGGGAGCTATCCCAGAGTGCTCCATTGTGACCGCTCTGGACAGCACACTCAACTCAGATGCACTTGCCAGGTAGACAGGAAAAGGCCCGCGAAATTTTGAATTTCCTGTTTGCCCAGCGTGGTGGAGAGCCCAGGTGAACACACAGAGCTCATCAGTACAGGTAACCATGATGGAGTCCCAGGATCGCAAAAGAGCTCCAGCATGGACCGAACGGGAGGTACGGGATCTGCTCGCCATATGGGGAGACGAATCAGTGCTAGCTGAACTCCGAAGCAGTAAATGAAATGCCAGAACATTAGAAAAAGTCTCAAAGGGCATGAAGGACAGAGGCCATAACAGGGACGCACAGCAGTGCCGCGTGAAAATTAAGGAGCTAAGGCAAGCCTACCACAAAACCAGAGAGGCAAACAGAAGGTCTGGGGCAGAGCCACAGACATGCTGCTTCTACGCTGAGCTGCATGCCATGCTACGGGGTGCAGCAACCACTACCCCAACCCTGTGCTTTGACTCCGTCAATGGAGAATCACGAAACACGGAAGCGGGTTTTGGGGACGAGGAAGATAGCTCACAGCAAGGAAGCGGAGAAACCGGTTTCCCCAACAGCCAGGATACGTTTTTCACCCTGGACCTGGAACCAGTAACCCCCGAACCCACCCAAGGCATGTTCCCAGACCCTGACGGCACACAAGGCACCTCTGGTGAGTGTACCTTTATAAATATTACACACGGTTTAAAAGCAAGCGTGTTTAATGATTCATTTGTCCTGGCATTCGCGGCCAGTACAGCTACTGGAAAAGTCTGTTAATGTGTATGGGGATGGAGCGGAAATCCTCCAGGGACATCTCCAGAAAGCTCTCCTTGATGTACTCCCAAAGCCTTTGCAAACGGTTTCTGGGGAGGGCTGCCTTATTCCGTCCTCCGTGGTAGGACACTTTACCACGCCAGGCCAGTAGCACGTAGTCTGAAATCATTGCATAACAAAGCATGGCAGCGTATGGTCCTGGTGTTTGCTGGCATGCAGACAACATCCATTCCTTATCTCTCTTTGTTATCCTCAGGAGAGTGATATCATTCACGGTCACCTGGTTGAAATAGGGTGATTTTATTAAGGGGACGTTCAGAGGTGCCCGTTCCTGCTCTGCTGAACAGAAATGTTCCCCGCTGTTAGTGATCATCCCAGAGAATTGGGGAGGGGGGGGGGAGGAGAGGGGGGTTAGTTGGGTTTGTGCTGCACGTTAACCCAGAAACCGCAGCCCCTCCTTTTAAATTGCAAACCCATTTTAAATGGCCAACCCAACGGCCACTTGGTATGGGAAATGAGGGCGCTGCTGTTTGAAACCATTCCCACACGTTATGAAGGTTAAAAAAGCCAAAAGACTGTGGCTTACCATGGCTGCCTGCAGGCCGAATTCTGTTGCCTGGCACTGCGTGAGTGATCTCTCACACCAAACCGGCAGGCCCTCAATATAAGAGGAAAAATGCAACCTTGTAACGAAAGCACATGTGCTGTGTAATGTGAACAGCAAGATTTAACGTGAAAGAGTGTACCCATTGTTCTCTAAAATGTGTCTTTTTAACTACCACCTCTCCCTTCTCCTCCACCAGCTGCAAATGTTTCTCCTTCACAGAGGCTAGTGAAGATTAGAAGGCGAAAAAGGCACACTCGGGATGACATGTTCTCGGAGCTCCAGATGTCCTCCCACGCTGACAGAGCACAGCAGAATGCGTGGAGGCAGACAATGTCAGAGTGCAGAAAAGCACAATATGAATGCGAGGAGAGGTGGCGGGCTGAAGAGAGCAAGTGGCGGGCTGAAGAGGCTAGGTGGCGTCAGTTTGCTGACAGAAGGCAAGAGTCGATGCTCCGGTTGCTGGAGCATCAAACTGATATGCTCCAGTGTATGGTTGAGCTGCAGGAAAGGCAGCAGGAGCACAGACCGCCGCTACAGCCCCTGTGTAACCAACAGCCCTCCTCCTCAAGTTCCATTGCCTCCTCACCCAGATGCCCAAGAATGCGGTGGGGGGGCCTCCGGCCACCCAACCACTCCACCCCAGAGGATTGCCCAAGCAACAGAAGGCTGGCCTTCAATAAGTTTTAAAGTTTTAAAGTGCAGTGTGTCCTTGTCCTTATCTCGTCCCCCACCCCACCCGGCGCTTCCCTCCTCCTCCACCCCTCCCGGGTTACCTTGGCAGTTATCCCCCTATTTGTGTGATGAATTAATAAAGAATGCATGAATGTGAAGTAACAATGACTTTATTGCCTCTGCAAGCGGTGATCGAAGGAGGGAGGGGAGGATGGTTAGCTTACAGGGAAGTAGAGTGAACCGGGGGTGGGGGGGTTCATCAAGGAGAAACAAAAGAACTTTCACACTGTAGCCTGGCCAGTCATGAAACTGGTTTTCAAAGCTTCTCTGATGCACACCACGCCCTGCTGTGCTCTTCTAACTGCCCTGGTGTCTGGCTGCGCGTAATCAGCGGCCAGGCGATTTGCCTCAACCTCCCACCCCGCCATAAATGTCTCCCCCTTACTCTCTCAGATATTGTGGAGTGCACAGCAAGCAGTAATAACAATGGGAATATTGGTTTCGCTGAGGTCTAGCCGAGTCAGTAAACTGCGCCAGAGCGCTTTTAAACGTCCAAATGCACATTCTACCACCATTCTGCACTTGCTCAGCCTATAGTTGAACAGGTCCTGACTACTGTCCAGGCTGCCTGTGTATGACTTCATGAGCCATGGCATTAAGGGGTAGGCTGGGTCCCCAAGGATAACTATAGGCATTTCAACATCCCCAACGGTTATTTTCTGGTCTGGGAAGAAAGTCCCTTTCTGCAGCTTTTGAAACAGACCAGAGTTCCTGAAGACGTGAGCATCATGTACCTTTCCCGGCCATCCCACGTTGATGTTAGTGAAACGTCCCTTGTGATCCATCAGTGCTTGCAGCAGCATTGAAAAGTACCCCTTGCGGTTTATGTACTCGCTGGCTTAGTGCTCCGGTGCCAAGATAGGGATATGGGTTCCATCTATTGTCCCACCACAGTTAGGGAATCCCATTGCAGCAAAGCCATCCACTATGACCTGCACGTTTCCCAGAGTCACTACCCTTGATACCAGCAGCTCTTTGATTGCGTTGGCTACTTGGATCACAGCAGCCCCCACAGTAGATTTACCCACTCCAAATTGATTCCCGACTGACTGGTAGCTGTCTGGCGTTGCAAGCTTCCACAGGGCTATCGCCACTCGCTTCTCAACTGTGAGGGCTGCTCTCATCTTGGTATTCTGGCACTTCAGGGCAGGGGAAAGCAACTCACAAAGTTCCATGAAAGTGCCCTTACGCATGCGAAAGTTTCACAACCACTGGGAATCATCCCACACCTGCAACATGATGCGGTCCCACCAGTCTGTGCTTGTTTCCCTGGCCCAGAATTGGCGTTCCACGGCATGAACCTGCCCCATTAACACCATGATTTGCACATTGCTGGGGCCCGTACTTTGTGAGAGGTCTATGTCCATGTCTATTTCCTCATCACTCTCGTCGCCGCGCTGCCGTCGCCTCCTCGCCTGGTTTTGTCTTGGCAGGTTCTGGTCCTGCATATATTCCAGGATAATGCGTGTGGTGTTTAAAGTGCTCATAATTGCCGCAGTGATCTGAGCGGGCTCCATGATCCCAGTGCTATGGCGTTTGGGCTGAAAAAAGGCGCGAAACAATTGTCTGCCGTTGCTTTCATGGCAGGGAGGGAGGGAGGGTGGGGCCTGATGACATATACCCAGAATCATCCGCGACACTGTTTTTGCCCCATCAGGCATTGGGATCTCAACCCAGAATTCCAATGGGTGGCAGAGACTGCGGGAACTGTGGGATAGCTACCCACAGTGCAGCGCTCCGGAAGTCGACGCTAGCCTCGGTACTGTGGACGCAGTCCGCCGACTTAATGCACTTAGAGCATTTTGTGTGGGGACACACAATTGACCTTATAAAAACAATTTCTAAACAACTGACTTCTATAAATTCGACCTAATTTCATAGTGTAGACATACCCTTAGGCAGGTATATCTTATTCCCCTTCCTGTACGGGAATAGCTATGCTGGTATAACGCATCTTTATATCAATATAACTGCATGCACACTTACTGAGGGTTGTAAGCCTTAGCTATCCCAGTGTAATTTAAGCAGTACAACTTGATTATGTAGAGGAGGCCTTAGAGTAAATGAGAATCAGGTTCTAAGGCTCCCATAGTCCAGATTTTCAAGCAAGCCTCCTAAATTGGACATAGATATTTTGCACCCTTACATTGCACCTCAAATGCCCATTAGGTTATGTGTAAAAAGTGGGCAGTTACGGTTTCCAGGGTCCAATCCTGTAAAGTGCCAAGCGTCTACGCCTCTCATTTAAGTCAGTAAACGTGATCATCACTAGCGTTGGTTGAAAGTTCTGTCACTTTGAACTATCAATGACAAATATCATTTTGATAGAAAAAGTGATTTTTCACATCTCTTTTCCCATTTTTCAACCAACTATAGAGTGGCTTAAAATCTTTCAATTTTCAGTAAAAATATCAGGAAAATAAATCTTGAAAAATTGTTTTTGGATTTTTTCCCCTGGTTTTGGACTAGGTTTCCTCCACACATTGCCAGGAGAAACCCCAAATATCCATTTTGTGCACACAGGAATACCCACGTCATTCCCAAATGCTTCTGCTCATGAAATTCGGGTTTCAATGCAAAATTTGCTGGCTCAGTTTAGGCCACTCCTTGAGAAATTGTCCTTTTCTGCTAACACCTCTGCCTCTAATTAACAGGTATTTTTTGGAAGATGGCTGATAGAAGGCAGCCCATACGTTATGCTCTTTGACATAGGATCAGCAGCCTGGAATCTGGACAGATGGAAAGGAGAATTCTGGGATGCATGCAACATAGGAATCCCTTTTAATGACAGAGAGGCCAACGATGCACTGATCTTTGGATCATTGACTGCCTGGTTCTTTAAAGAGGTACAGTTTTAAAGTCTAGAACAACAGTGGCTTCAAACCTGGATCTGATATAGATCCAAATCAAATTTGGAATCTCAGTAACTCCTCTATTATATATTGTACTGAAACCACAGATCTGAAACTTTCCCCTCCAATGGTAAGAAATTTCACTCCTGGTCTGGATCCAAATTCATGGCTGTAGCTTATCTCTGATTTCAAAGTGTTCTGTTGGTCAGTTCAACTGCATTCTTTCCACGGAAAGCCATGTCTGGCATGTGGTGTTACTTTAATGTCATTTCTACCCTATGTTTCTTCTTGGGTGTCTGAGTTCTTACTGACACCACTTTGTGTGTAGTGATCTCGCTCTCTCCCTACCAATGAGCAGCAACCAGGTGATCACTCTCAAACTGTCCTTGCCTCCACACAGAAAGCCAAGGGCAATTTACTTCCCAAAGTTGCCAGATTCTATCTTCCCTCAAACAATTAACACTGAGTCACTTATGATTTTTCTTAAACTGGGGTCTAGTAGCAAAAGAGAAAATATAAAGAACAATGAAAGATGGTGTTTCTCAGAGCTCCCTAGGTGAGCGTGCCACTGGGGGACATGGTGCAGCATGTACTTCTCTTCACAGCCAACCAACTCTACCGACTGGTCAGGGCTGTGGTCAAGTAGAATGCTATAGGATTTTTTTTTTCATTCAGAAGTAAGCAGACACTTGGGGGCTGCTGAGAAGGGGGTGATAAGCAGGAGGCAGTGCACTTCACATGTGTCCTTTCACATTGTTTTCAGCTCACCAGCCAGTTTGATGACAAGCCCAACTTGATTGCTCACTTTCATGAATGGCAGGCAGGTGCTGGGCTAATCCTCTCTCGATTTAGGAAACTTCCTGTTGCCACAGTCTTTACTACCCATGCCACACTGCTCGGGAGGTACCTGTGTGCAGCAAGTATAGATTTCTACAACAAACTTGACCAGGTAAGAGTCTGTCGTCCTGTTTCCTCCCCATGGCATTTCCAGCTAACTTTTCAGTGACGCTAAAATGTCTCATTAAACCATGCAGCTCCTGGCTTTGGTGCCTGTTAACTTTACCAATGCACAGTTATTCCCTCTTGAATATTCTCATGGGGTGGGCCGACATAGAAATGCTTTGTCACAATTTCAAAGCATAATAAATTGTATTAGTTACATCCTTAGGTATATAGGGTCTGATTCCAAACCCAGTGAAATCGGGAGTCTTTCCATTGACGTCAGTTGGATCAGGCCTATCTGGAGGAAAACTGGAAACCCTCAAACTCCTGGGCTAATCAACAGCCCAATCCAATCCACTGACTGATAAATAAATGGCAGTAACCATATATTGCACTGCTATAGCACTTGCCATCTGAAGCTCTTAGCCTTATTATTAACAATTTGAGGATATTTTCAAAGGCACAAAGGTCAGTTAGGTACCCACCTCCCACTGAAAGTCAATGCCTTTGAAAATCTCCCCCTTTAGGTGCCGATGAGGCAACTAAGACCGAGATGTAGAGCAAGTTGGTTGAGAGGCCCTGTGGCCAGTTGAGTAGGTAGTGGCTACAGCACCCACGTAGCTGGGGGCTAGTTTTAGAGCTGACGCTTAAGCTGCTGTGTTTTGCAGCACTTTTTAAGAGGGTAATGATCTAGAAAAAATGGTCTATTACAGTAATCTCTGTGTAGTTAACATACAACTGGGTTCCTATTATGAGGCTCATTTTGCCTTCCTCCAACCTGCCCCTGCTCCCTTGTAAGTCAAACAGAAATCCGTACTCTCTCAAATTTTTAGGGTTAAGTCTTATTGGCAGCTAGAATTTTTTCCCAGTTTTTTGACTAATTTGTGTTTGAAATTAAAAGACCTATTCAAAATATCTTTCTTGAAATTTTGGTAGAGTGTCGGTTTTTATTTTAGGTTCCCCTCTGTCAACTTCATGATATCACATTACAGCACAAAATGGAAAACATAAGTAGAATTTTATTACGGTCCTCGGATATATTTGCTGTTTAGCAACCGCAGGTACAGGGTGGGATCTGTGTTTTACAAATGCGGATACAGAGAGAAATGGATTTTGAGATTGGTTTATGCATCACGGATTCATCCTTTTATGAATCATGCCAAAGCGCTTTTAAAAATCCCACCCTAAAAGACTACTTAGCTGTGGTAGCTCAGAATTTAGTATCCTGCAAAATAGTGGCTGTTCTGTAGGAGCATCTTTACTACTTCTTAGAGTTAAACATGAACTAAAAAGTGCAGTGATATTCTCATACATGTCAGTTCACTTGTCATATTGCTGTAAAATAAGCTAGATAACATGCTAAAAATGAATGAAGTGTCCCGGTCTATGGTCTGTACTTCCTTGATACAGAGAATTGAAGAGCATTGTACATCTTTCACCATAATCTTTCTTGCAAAAATTAAATTTAAGCTTGAGCTCGTCTGCTGTATGAGTCTGTAAAAGGACAACAGTAAAATGCAAACCTTTTTTTTTAATTCCCTACCTTTCCTGTGTTCTCAAATCAAAGCCATGCTCTCTACAGCACAGAGAATTTCTGAGTAGCAACATAAATATATATCAATACAAAAATATTTATCTTCTGAAATCCCATTCATTGCTATGGTGATAGTTAAAAACAGACATATTTCTCTCTCTGAGAATACCTTTTATGTATTAATATCAACTCTGAAGTTTTATTATTAATCTCTGCAAATATACTTTAATGATGGAGGCTAGTGAAATTCCACAGCTCATTCCTTCAGGCAGGTTGACATTTAAAGGGTACTGATGCAGGAAATTGTGCGAGACTGTTACACGACTGTTTCACAGACACTTACGGTGCATTAAAGCTCTTCCTGACAAGCCGTAACATTTACTAAGAGATCAGCTGTCTTAATGAGGGCGTCTTTGGCTGTAAAAAGGTCAGCCTGGCCCAAAAGCCAGATGAGAAACATAAGGGGCTGATCTAGCACACACTCATTAAATGATACAGATAGGCAGGTCTTTAGAGGATATTCTTGCTGTTGTCTTTTAGTAGTAGACTATTAAGGTCAGACAAGTGATTTGTCCAGTGATAAAGACTCTCCAGGGCTTTCTAGTGTTTAACCTTTGGATGAGACAATATACCTTTAAAGGGCATGTCACTTTTTTTCCCTTTCCAAAGTACAGCGCATAGTTTTCCTGTTTCAGGCCAATTGGATTTTTTTATAAGCTCTCACTTTTGATCACTGTTTCTTGGAAGGAACATACTTTGCTTAAAGCTGAAGGAAAATATCTGAGACAGGTGGGAAAGAACCAATGGATGTATGTTCTACCATAGATGATAACTATTTTATAATGCAGAGGTGAAGCAGCAGTCTAGCAGTGCCTGGGAACAAGCAGGCATGCTCAGCTCCTGCAGAAGGAGAGGGAGCCTCATGTTACCTGTACTAGCACTCAATGTAGAAAAACAAGGATTGGCTTTAATGAGCTTCAAAGAGAACCCTGCCTAGCCCTAATCAGGAGGTACTGTCAAAGAACTGGTGTGCCATGAGGAAGGAGGGCTAAATGATGAGATAGACAGGATCAGGTTTCAAAAGACACAGGGGATAGGGCAAGGCTACACTCTGATTCCTATTTGAGTATACAAAGGAACAGATTGCAAAGCATTTCTTTCTTTCTGATGTACTTCTTGCAGGAGAAAATGCCTCCTATCCATATTCTTAACAAAGTACAACAAATGAATACAAACATAAAGGACACAAATGCATAGCCTGATGTAAGCCTACTGACGTCAATAGATGTATACCAGAGATTAATTTGGCCCAAGTTCCCTACATTTGGGAATAAACCTTAACATCAGGAATTTTATAAAGCAACATGTAATCCCAAGTGTAAAGTTACTGACATTTTCCCCATCGTTGTAAGCAGAGGGGAGCTAGAACTGTGAGGGCCTCCCACCTCGTGCACGATGCTCCCTGGCCGAGCCAAAACCTTTTGATTCAGAAATCTGATTGCAAGTTTGTGCTGCTTGAAACAAAACAGCCACTGAAGAGACTGTAACAGACCCGGGACCAATTCTCCAGTGTAGGACCAGCCTAGCCACAACTACATCACCCTTAGCGTATGGGATATGGTCAAGGAAAACAGAGCTTAGATGGCATTCCTTTGCTCTCCAGCAATTCCTGGTTGCTAGAATGACCCCAGAGGACCATTGGCAAGTCCTGATGATGTGGCCCTAAAGTTCCAGATTCTGGGCTCAGGTCCACTAGTGTAAATGTGAAGTAATTCCACTGAATTTGGCAAAGTCACTCTGGATTTACAACGGTGTGACTGAGAGAATCTGCCTGTATCAGTGTAGATTAGACTCATATATTTTTATGAAATTAGATGCTTGTATAGTTTGTTCTCATTTGCTTATGTGGACAATCGAAAAAGAAAAATCTAACTTAATCATTCTGTTTGTTTTGGATCCTGTATTATTCAGAAGAACTTTCTAGAAGTGTAAACAGCTATTTCATTCTCTGTTTTCTGCAGACAGGTGTCTTGTATAGAACGCACCATTTCCCCAATGAGATAAAGAACAAGGGTTGCTCATCACACCCACGCTATGGCTGAACTTGTAATTCATCTCAGAATGCAAAGCCATGAATGGGCCAAACTCATCTCTGGTGTAACTGGCCCCATTGCCCCCCTAGCTTGCAGTTGGGTTACATGGCTCAGGGGATTGGTAATTGGATAATAAGCCTTTCACTTCTAGGTCACTAGTTCAAATCTGGTCCAGGTCAGTACAGACTTAAAGCCCATTACCATCTAACAGCTGTTAATGTCAGAGTGAAACAAAATGTACACTTTTTTGCTTGCATTCAAGATTATGATGTTTGAATAACACCCCTATTGAGGGGGAAACAACAAGAAAACAAAGAAAAATTAATGGGATGTCATTAGTGCAGTATAATGTTCCTGTGTGGCTTTTTTGTCGGCATCTCTGCTTGGGGGAATGAAGTGGTCAGGGACCCATAATAAGAGCTTGATTTTTTTTCGTCTGTTCAAATCCAGCCAAGGTCAGTAATCACCAAAGGTTATGTTCTGATGGCTGTTCAGTGACATGAGCAGGGTATTCTCCGTCTGGCTTCCACACGATAACTGTCCATGGCACTAACTGGCATCTTTTTTAACAGTTGCAGCAGAGAAGCCAGGGATTCTCAGTGCTAGAGGCTAATAGGCTAGCTAGCATCTTTCAAGCCAGAGGGTGAAGATCTCCTCCTGGAGAGCTTGCTGTATAGCGCAGATATCAAGTGGTGGAGGCCCCCCGGGTGAGCTGGACATTGGTCCCGCGGTCTCCAGAATTGGAGATCTCCTGAACTATGGTCAGAGGGACTGGCTGGACCCTGTGGGTATTACCCAGCATGTGGTGTTGCCTACCCCTGTGCCTCCCACTGAGTGCTCCAGGAGGTGAAAGCTGCCCTGCCCTCTGCCTCTCTCTTGTAACATGAGTGGCTGCTGCAGGAAGGTGCACACCGCCTGCCTATGGTCCCTCTCCCATTTGAGGGGCGGGGCTTTTTGTTCTGGTGGACTCTGCCCACCCTTCCAGGAATTCACATAGGCTGGCACCTTTCGTAATTTCACTGAAATATATTGGCGGCTTCAGTGTAATTCCTGGGGGACAGAGCTCCACATCAGAACTAACAGTTTCAGCAAATAAGCCAATGAACAGAAGGGTCAAACTTCTTTCTCGTAATAGCAGTAGTCCTTTCAAAGTGGATTTGTGGAGCACTGGTTAGACACAATGGGCAAGTCCGTTGGCAAAAGTCTCTGGTGCTAGCAACTAAGTCTCTCACAAGTACTGAAAATTCACCTTAAGATTTTATAGTTTAAAAATACTGCACATGGAAAAACTATGGTCTGATTGACTCTCCGTGGTTTTGCACCTTGTGTAGTTATTTACATGGGTGCCTAGTTGGTGTAAAACATGAGTGTTCTGAACTGGTAGCTTTTTTACCCTTAGCCTGCACAGTTTTATAAATGATTCTACAAGATGCAAAGTAGTGCAGAGATGGGCATAATGACTAAATTAATGCACTGTAAAGTCTCAGTTGAAACTACCTGCTTGTGGCATTTTTGTTGGCACCATAGCAGGTCTAGTTCTCATTTCTTTTTACGGCAGTGCCGCTCCCACAGTCATTGAGCTCATCATTATGCAAAGTTGATCCGCTTTATTAGAAGAGCAGCTAATGCAAATCTGACTTAAGCCAGGATGTGTAGTTTTTATTCTTATTTAGTGAGGCTAAGCTACAGAAGAAGGAAAATTCTACTATTTGCCATTTACATAAGAGAACAATAAATAAGGAGTTAAATTTTGGGTTTTAAATATATAACTAGTTCCTCTTAATCTTTATTCAATAGCATGCCAGAGCTGCTGTGTTCTTTTCCCCTGAGTTGGAAATGAAGAAGGTTCTGCTCCATAGGGACAAGGGTCTAGTAATTAGAGCAATGGATTGGGGATCAGGACTCCTGGGTTTCATTCCCAGTTCTGTCACTGACTATTCCCAGCTGTTCCACAGACCTACTCTGTGACCTTAGGCAAGTCACTTTCACAGATTTTAAGGCCAGAAGGGATGCTTATGATCATTTAGCCTGATCTTCTGTGTAACAGGGTCCAGAGAACCTCTCCCAATAATTCCTGCATCCAGCCCATAACTTCTATTTGAGCAACAACATATCTTTTACAAAGGGACCCAGGCTTGATTTAAAGACTACAAGTGATGGAGAATCCTCCACATCCATAGATAAGTTGTACCAATGGTTAATTACTCTCACTGTTAAAAATGTTCACCTTATTTCTAGTATGAATTTGTCTAGCTTCAGTGTCCAACCATTGGATCTCATTCTGACTTTTTCTGCTGTCTAGTATCAGGAATCTCATACCTATGTAGGCCCTCGTACATTGTGAAGAGTCACTCCTTAACCTCCTCTTAGATAAACTAATTAGATTGAGCTTCTTTAGTCTCTTATGCTTTCCAGACCTCAAATCGTTCTTATTGCTCTTTTCCAAACCCTTTGCAATTTGTCAACATCCATTCTGAAGTGTGGACAGCAGAACTGGACACAGTATTCCAGTAATGGTCTCTCTAATGCTGCAAACAGAGGTGATGCCACCTCCCTACTCCTTCTTGATATTCCCTTGTTCACACATCCAGGGGTCATGTTAACGGTCTTAGTTACAAGCAAAAGTCACACAAAGTATTGTAACAGCCACACAGCCTTGTACTTGAGGCTGTTGTGGCAGACATTGCAGATTCAGAGTCATAGAGGTAATCGCCAGAAGGGACCTGTAAACCATTTAGTCTGATCTCCTGTATATCAGAGGCCACTAACACAACCAAACACCCACACACCAAACCCAACAACTGAAATGATTCCTCTATCTACTTACATGGTCCCCATCATCATGTTATCTGAGCGGCTCACAAACAATGACTAGAGTTTAATAATGATTGATAATCCATTTAGCCTCACAATACCCACATGAAGTAGGAAAGTACTTCTATCCCCATTTTACAGGTGGGAAAACAGAGGCACTAAAAGACTAACTTACTACAAGTCACTCAGGATCTCTTTGGCAGGGCTTGGTATTGAGCACAGATGTCCTGAGTTCCAGCTCAGTACCTTAGCAACAAGAGTAACTTTTCTTTTCCGCTTCAGTGGAACGTGCATTTACACCCAGCGTATCAAATGATGGATTGGAAGCCATAATAGTGATGTGGGGGCACAGCCATTCACACTGCAATTGACCAGTGCTGAAAAATTCTGATACACATTTCAAACCCTCGTCCTCAGACTGGGGATGTCCAGATTAAGGGTTTTGTTTTACACCTATCTCTTCTTCACACAAATCACATTCACGTGTAAAAAGACTCAAAATTCCCAAGTTCACTTTTTCAAATGATACACTTGTCAACTTGGCACCATACTGAGTGCATGATATTTTTGCATAGCCCACAATTTCCCTAAGGATTCAAGGTGACTTAGGGAGCATGAGCTTTTTTTGCTATACTTTTGTACAGTGAATACATGACAAACACTCTCAGTTGGGAATGCCATTTTCACTGAACCCCCTCATTGCAAAAAGAATGATGTTGCTAAAACAGAAGTTAGGTTAGAGTATCTGGATTGAGAGTTTTGTCTCATCCCATTGTAGTTAGGGTCCAGCTGTGAAGTTTGATTCTGGATCTCAGTCCAAACTTCCCTACAGTTTGGGAGTGTTTGGATTGGGGGATTTTTGTTTGGCATACTATAAAGATAGAAGTTGGTCATAATGTGTAGATTTAACTCAAGACTTCCCCAGACTTCAGGGATGGTCACCTCTGGAGTTTGAGACTTTCAATAGCCATGAAGTAGGAGTAAAAAACAGAAGTATGTTCAGATGAAATGAAAAAAATGATCTCTGAGAAGAGATGAGGTTATGAATTTGCCATAATCAGGGTGGGGTTTTTTTGTTTGTTTGTTTGTAGTCACTTTATCAATAATGACTGGTGTGAACTAGAGCTGGTTGAAAGTTTTCTGACAAATATTTGTCATTGAAAAACATGTCAATTTTGATGACAGTTTTTTATTTTCTGAAGTGACATTTCAAAGCAGAACATTTTATTTCTAGATATATATTCAAATGAAAATGTTTTGTTTCATTTCAAAATGTGAATTTGAAACAAAACATTTCGTTTCAAAATGTTGACTCACACCAAGACATTTAATTTCAAATTGAAATTTTGAGTTTAAATAGCCTTTTAATGTCATTTGATGTGCAAATGTCAATTTGAAACAAAAAAATTAGTTTTGAATTCTTTTTTTCCAACCAGTTCTACTTGCAACCTTCATCTGACAGTATATTTAGCATTCCAAGGTTTATCTATTTTTTTTTTTAAACTCTGTTATTGCTGTGACTGGAGATGTGAAAGTTGGAGGTTTTAGTCTGCAAAGGGCACAGAGTTGAATGTTTTTGAGCTTCGTGCTGGGTTAGGAACTCTGATGAATCTGAAAACTCCAAATGGAACTCAGCTTAAACCACTGACTTTTGATTGTAAACTACGAAGCCATGAATCAAACTAGAAATCCATCACAGGACTCCATGCAGAGAGAAGAAGTTAGTTCAAAATTTGCTCCAGGATTGCATGAAACTAAGTCTCAATGAGATCTCTACATGTGCAGAACGAGCTGACTAGTAATAAACCAAACAGAACATTAGAGTTAGAACGAGGGGATTAGAGAGGAAAATTTTTGTCCTTAAAATCTGTGTGAAGAAGAAACCTAAAGCAGTCTTGGGTCTTGTCTACACTGGCAAGTTTCTGCACAGAAAAGCATCTTTTTGCGTTGTAACTCCCGAGGTGTACATACTGCCAAGCCACTTAGTGTGCAGAAACTTCGCAGTTGCAGTGCTATAAAAAAACCACCCCAACGAGAGGCGTACAGCTTTCTGCGCCGGGGATACAGTGCTGCGGTGCCAGTGTTGACATCCTGGTCGATTACAGCGCTGCGATTGGCCTCCGGGAGGTGTCCCACAATGCCTGTTCTCGCCTCTCTGGTCATCGGTTTGAACTCTACTGCCCTCAGGTGCCCAACCGTCATCTCTACCCCTTAAATTCCTTGGGAATTTTGAAAGTCCCCTTCCTGTTTGCTTGGTGACGTGTGCAGTGGTCTCAGCGCATCTTTCCAGGTGACTATGCCTGCTCCACGCACCAGGCGATCCCCTGCTTGAAGCAATGCGGAGCTGCTGGAGCTCATCAGCATTTGGGGAGAGGAGATTGTCCAGGCCCGGCTGCGCTCCAGCCATAGGAATTATGAAACCTATGGACAAATTTCACGATGCATGACAGAAAGGGGCCATGACCGGGACATAATGCAGTGCAGGGTCAAAGTGAAGGCACTGAGGAATGCCTACCACAAGGCGCAGGAGGCAAACCGCCACTCCGGTGCTGCGCCCACGAGCTGCCAGTTCTACAAAGAGCTGGACGCAATACTCTGTGGTGACCCCACCTCCACTGCGAAGGCCACTGTGGATACTTTGGTGGCTCGCATGCCAGTCAGGAGTGGACCGAGCGAGGAGGAGGAAATCAAATAGTAAGTGGCAGGCCTGCCCCTGTGCTAGCATTCAGATTGGCAGATATGCAGTAGAACAAAAGCATCCCACAGTTTCCAAGTAGACACTTCAATCTGCACTCTCTATCCTGTTGTGTTGTCTCATCACTTAAGTACCAGTTAACCTGGCCTTCAACTCATCTAAGACTATTATTTTCTGAAGTCATCATTCAAGCCTGCTAAGAGGTAGACAATGAGATTTCTCTCTCCACCTTGTAAGTAAGGTCAAAAGCCAGGACCCAACATCTCTGTAAGTAGCAGAAGCTGCAGCAGAAAGAACCACAGAAAGAGGATGAACTGTGGGAGGAGGAACAATGTGATTAAAAATGAGATCTTCTTCCTCCCCACTAATAGAACCATGTTGATGCTGCTCAAGAACTTGGTCTAGAAGTCATGCAAGAGCATCCAGAAACAAAACCTTTCTCATTTTCAGAAGCTGAAGAATTTGATAGCAGTGAGGAAGGGGGAATCAATATTCAAGCATTGCATAAAGAAACAAAAATGAACAAGAATGACAAATAATATTCTGGATAGGGTTTTTATGGAATTTGAGTATTCGGGCTCTGTTGTCATTGGAGTCAGGAGGAAGTTTTTAACTAGACCTGGTCAAAATTTCCCAAATTTGGAGTTTTTAATTAACATTTTTAGCAATTCAATTTTTGATGGGGGGGAACCAAACCACTTTTAATAAAATATTTGGGGCTTTGCACCAGCTCTATAGTTGTTGAAATTTTTTGACGATCAAAAACTATCAATGATTTTTTTTTTTAAAGTAAAAACATTTTTGAAAAATTCCTGCACACTTTTCTCATTTTTTTGTCCCACCAACTCTAGATTTACTATTCTCTTTAGTGGAGGCAGAGTAGAAAATCCCACCCTTAATATCTGATTTTTTTCAGAAGTGCCGTTGACCCAGAGTTCCTTCTGAAGTCATTGGGAGCTACCAGTGCTCAGGGCCTTTCAAATCAGGCCATTAATGCCTGTAAGAAAAAGTTCATTGCAGATTCTTCAAGAAACACTGTGTGGTTATTGACACCTGCATATATGAGGCTGGAACTGAGACCACTGATAAAGACAAAAAGGCCCATATCATGGCATTCTGAAAAATGAAGATTGGTTGGGTGGTTAAATTACTGGATTGGGACTTAGGAGATCTGGTTTCAGTTACTAATCCATTCTGTCAAAACATTGACACCCATATATGTCATCAGCAGGTTTGGAACTTTTTGATCCATGACAAAGATCTCTGCTACTTGAGCTAACAGAATAACTGATAGCAATAGTAGGTTGTCATCCTCTATGTGGAGCAGCCACTAGAGGGGGATGGGAGACACACTTTGATAATGGGTTTTACAGATATTTGCTGACAGCAGAGGGATGTTGAAACTCTGGAATCTTGGATTCCATTCCAAGAGCCTTTTGCCCCTGTCCTTTCCAGCCTCAGCCTGTCCCAGTCCAGTCCTCCCCCTTCCCCCATCCCCAACCTCCTTCCAATTCATTGACTAGTTTGATTCCCCCATGTGCATTGGATGTCTTGTTAAGGCACTCACAAGGTAAAATGTGCTAAGTGTCAGCCCTAGCAATAATGGAATCATGAGAATTCTGCATAAGTGAGATTCTTAATGTCATTGTAACAGCCTTCAGTACTTAATAAACTACATGTAAAAGCAGTATATGCTGTGTCCTTGCCATTAACCTTGAGAGGGTTACCTTGGTATTCCCAGCAGTGAAAGATAATTTAGGACTAATAGGATTGTAATTTAACTGTAAACCATATAATCATTGACACCTAATTAGTTAAGCTTTTTTAGACTACATTGTACAGATTTGGCTTTTGTAGTGGAAATTAGTGGTGACTGTTTGAACTCTTAAGCATTGGCTCTATAGTGATCTGAGTTTCCTCCCGTGCAGATCATACTGCTAATTGAGCCAACGTCACCCACTTCTATTTTCTAGTCCTCACTGCAGCCCTTATAACTGCAGTAGCAATTTTAGGGACAAGAGAAATAACCTATGTTTATTGTATAGTGTCTCTCATCCCAGTGGAGCCTAAAAGAGCTTTTGCAGATGATGCTGACATGTAAGTTATCCACAGGAATTGCAACATTCACCACTGAAATGCTGCCACCTCTGGCTGGAAATCCTCAGGTGTTTAACAGTACACAGCAAAACGATGAAATTGTTCAGGACAGAAAGTAAAGAATACCATACCTGATTGCAACTGCAGCTGGGAATTTAGGTGCAAAGAACATAATTATTAGAGATGGGGAGAAGCTGAATAATTTGTATCTGATTTTAGAGTCATAGAGTTTAAGGCCAGAAGGCACAAAAAGATCATTTAGTCTGACCTCCTGTATATCACAGTGCACCGACACCACCCAGCACTGGCGCACACAGTCCAACAGAAATGAGGACAAAGTAAATGTGCCACAGGCAGAGCATAGGAGGGACTTAGGTGCACTGTCTCAAGGTTCCCGCAATGGCAGGGAAATGATTCAGTGAGATATACCCAGATAATCCTGGCACTCTCACATTACGGAGGAAGGTGAACAAACCCCAAGGTCACTGCCAAAAGAACCCGGGGAAAATTCCTTCCCAACCCTACATATGGTGATCAGTTAGACCCAGAGCATGTGCGTAAGAACCTGAGAGAGAGAAAATGCTCAGGGCTACATTAGAGCCCTGACCCACCCTGCCCAATATCCCAACTCCAGCTGTGGCCATTTCTGAGGCTTCAGAGGAAGGAGATAATAAAACCTCCCAGAATACATTGGAGAAAAAGATCCCTTCCTGACCCCTGTTGGTGCCTGGCTGAAACCCTGAAACATGAGTTTTAGGAACATAAGCTATAAACTGGAAGTGAACCCTAGAACTCTTGAGCCCTGCCCGCCCCCCATCATCACAAGCAACCCCATCATACAATTGCACTCATAAATTTATCCAGCTCTTTCTTAAAATCAGTTAAGTTGTTTGTCACCACAACTCCTAGTGAGAGGCTGTTACTGGACTGGGACCAGTTTATATCCATTTGTTCTTGTGCCAGCATTGTCCTTTAGCTTAACTAGCTCTTCGCCCTGCATGGTATTTATCCCTCCCCTCCCCCCAATGTATGTATAGAGAGCATTCATACCCCCTCTCAGCCTTCTTTTTGTGAAAATAAACAAGCCATGCTCTTCCAGTCGCCTCATAAGATAGGCCTTCCATTCCCTTTATCATCCTAGTAGCTCTTCTCTGCACCCATTCCAGTTTAAATTAATCTTTCTTGAACATGCATGACCAGAATTGTACACAGTATTCCAAAAGAGGTCTTACCAGTGTCTTGTACAATGGCACTAATATTTCTCTATCTCTACTGGAAATGCTCGTCTAATACATCCTAGAATTGCCCTTTTCCCAGCCACATCACGTGGTGGATCATAGTCCTTCTGTGATAGACCCACACACCCAGTTTCTCTTTTCCTCTGTCACTTCCAACTGCTGAGCCCTCACCTTGTAGCAGAAATTCTTGTTGTTAGACCCCAAGTGCATGACCTTGCACTTTGGACTATTGAATTTCATCCCATTTCTGTCATTCCAGTCTTCAAGGTCATCCAGCTCTGCCTGTATAATATTCAGATCCTCCTCTGTATTGATGATGCCTTCCAATTTAGTATCATGAGCAGATTTCATTAGCATGCTCTTACTTTGTGTGCCAAGGTCATTAATAAAAATATTAATCCGAATAAGGTTGCTCCCAAGACCGATCCTTGATGAACTCGACTAGTAACCTCTCTCCAGTCCGATAATTCACCTTTTAGCATAACCCATTTCCTTCTCCCCTTTAGCCAATGCCTTATTCACCTTACAATGCTTATACTGCTCCTCATCTTCCCTAATTTAACTAATAATTTCCCATGTGGCACCATGTCAGATGCTTTATTGAAGTCTAAATATATCAGATCTACTGCACTTCCCTTATTTAAAAAAAAAAGAAGTTATTTTCACAAAGAAGGAAAATAGATTAGTCTGGCATGAGCTACCTTTGGTAAACCCATGTTGCATTATATGCCCTTTACCATGTACCTCTAGGAATTTAATTATTCTTTCCTTCACAATTTGCTCTAAAATATTGCGTACTACTGAGGTCAAACTAATGGGTCTGTAATTCCCTGCTCATGCTTTTCTCTTTTTTAAATATAGGCACGACATTAGATATTCTCCAGTCATATGGTACAACCCCCAAATAGGTAGATTTATTAAAAATTCTTGCTACTGGACTAGCAATCTCATGTGCCAGTTCTTTCAGTATTCTGGGCTGGAAGTTATCTGGTCCCCCTCCAATTTGAGCCCATTAAGCTCTTTAAATTTTTCTTCCAACTCAAATTGATAATTTCCATTTCTAGATGCTCATTTCCATCAGCCGTACAGCCGTCAAGCCCATGTTCCATGTCATCATTGTTATTGAAAATGGAGGCAAAGTATTCATTTAGTTTTGGGGCCATTCCTAGATTTTCTGTAATCTCCTTCTCAGCTACGCCGCCTGGTGGTCCAACCTCATCCTCCTTTATTTTCTTTTTATTTATATAACTCAAAAAACATTTATTATTTATTTTGATTTCTTGGCAAGGTCTAATTCAGCTTGACTTTTAGCAATTCTGACTTTATTCCTACATTTTCTAATCTCCATGATGTAGCTTGCTTTGCTGATCAAGCCCCTTTCCATTCTGTATCGGTTCTCTGCTTACTCCTAATAATGTTTCCAAGGTGAATATGCATCCAGCTAGGTCTGGAGCCTTTCTCTACAAGTTTTTTCCCCTTTCTTGGGATGCAAATTTCAGATAATTTTTGCATAGCTGATTTGAAGAAATTCCAAGCCTCCTCCACATTTAAATCCTTGAGCTCTTCAGTCCAGCTGATTTCTTTAACTAATTCCCTTAATTTCCCTGCCCTTTTGAAATTTAAAAACTATAGTTGATGACCTGGTTATGATTATCCTTCCATTTAATTTAAACTGACTCAACTCATGATCACTTGATCCAAGGTTATTTCTTACAACCTGCTCTTCTATGATGTCCTCACTACTTACTAACGCCAAGTCTAAAATGGCATCACCTCTTGTTGGTTCAGTGATGATTTGATGAAGAAACTGTCCTCTATCACAGCCAAGAATAACTGGGTCTTACCACAATTAGAAGCATTTCTTCTCCAATCTATATCTGGGAAGTTAGTCTCCCATTATAACACAGTTCCCAAAAGTATTCATCTCTATTAATTTTAATGAAATCAGTATTCATATCCGAATCAGATCTGGGGTCTATAGCAGCAGAGTCCTAACGCTATCCCAACAGAACTTCTCTTACAATCCTTTCCCAAAGTGTGTTTGATTCAAACAGGTTCTGTTTTGTCCCTACTATCACTTCCTATTTCTTTACAGTTTACTGTTTTGTTGCTGTACAGTGCTACCCCCACCACCTTTACCTTTATTCCTGTCTCTACTAAACAGCACATACCCTTCAATACCTGTATACTTCCCCCAAAGCTTAGGGATGTTCAGACCTTAGTTAAGTCCAGTATAGAGCTAGGGCCAGCTACAAAGTTTGAATCTGAATTGGACATATTTCAGAGCTTGGGGTGTTTGCATCTGGGATTTTGATTTGAGCCCATCTCTAGAAATTACCTGAGTTGGAACTGAATTGAATGAGAAGATTATATCTTTCAAGTGACAGTAAATAATAATGGTGGAATTGGTGTGACAGCATTTAAAAGTACCAGAAAATGTCAGTTTCAGGTGTCTCAAAGAACAAAATGAGAGAAGAGGAACTTTACTTTTTCATCTAATGCAGGGGTCGGCAACCTTTCAGAAGTCTTCATTTATTCACTCTGTATTACTGGCACACGAAACCTTAAATCATTTTAATGTTTTTAGAAGGTCTCTTTCTATAAGTCTATAATATATAACTAAACTATTGTTGTATGTAAAGTAAATAAGGTTTTAAAAATGTTTAAGAAGCTTCATTTAAAATTAAATTAAAATGCAGAGCCCTCCCAGACTGGTGGCCAGGACCCGGGCAGTGTGAGTGCCACTGAAAATCAGCTCGCGTGCCGCCTTTGGCATGCATGCCATAGGTTGCCTACCCCTGATCTAATGTATGGTCAATTGTTTGAAGTAGCATATCACACAGGTGTATTGTTTTTGTTGTTCAACAGTTTGACATAGACAAAGAAGCAGGAGAGAGAGAGATTTACCATCGGTACTGTATGGAACGGGCGTCTGTACATTGTGCCCATGTTTTCACCACGGTTTCTCAGATAACAGCCATAGAAGCAGAACACATGCTTAAGAGAAAAGCCGGTAAGACTTGAACCTGCCTTCCTATACTAACTTCTCACTGTGGTTAAATTGACCTTGATATGATGAGAGGTGGACAGAGAGAGAGAGAGAGGCATACACAGCAGCCTTGCTACACTTAGGAAAACAGCCGTAGCTGACAATAGGTGTCAACTGAACTGGTGCTGAGCACATTTTAAATGCAAATGTAACCAAAGACCAATTTAAATTCAGCACCATTTGAGTAACTGTGGTTAGCATTTGTGGGAATCCTAGTTTATCACCAGGATTGTTAATTTTATTTCAGCAGGTTTATCTAAGCCCCAAGAGCTTTGTCTATATTAGTGCTCCCACACATGTTCAGCTGAACTGGTGAAAGCATCAGTGGGAATTTTGTAATACATTTACCCACTGTCACACAATGCACAGTCAACCTATGGAACTCTTTGCCAGAGGATGTTGTGAAGGCCAAGACTATACCAGGATTAAAAAAAGAGCTAGATAAGTTCATGGATGATAGGTCCATCAATGGCTATTAGCCAGGATGGACAGGGATGGTGTCCCTAGGCTCTGTTCGCTAGAAGCTGGGAATGGGCAACAGGGGATGGATCACTTGATGATTACCTGTTCTGTTCATTCCCTCTGGGGCACCTGGCATTGGCCACTGTCCGAAGACCGGATACTGGGCTAGATGGACCTCTGGTCTGACCCAGTATGGCCATTCTTATGTTCTTGTGTTCACTGTTGACACACACAACCTCTGAGCTGCTTTGCTTTGATGGGTTGAAACCCAGCCACATAACATTACATCAGCACTTAGATACTAGTGATTGACCCATTAGCAATATAGGTGGACAGATACATTGATATAAGAAAGGGGTGTTAAATGTAATTTTCTTTCCTATGGTAATACTTTTTCTTTTATTAAAATAAGGAAGGAATGAATAGGCAAAACCAAAGTGTGATTCTAGGCAGTTCATTTTATTGCATGTCCTGGTGCTTAGAGGATGAGCAAGCTGATACTTCTATCCAGATGTGTCCTGCAAGTACCGACAGAATACTTTGTGAGCACAAGCCACGCTGCTCCAAATATGGGCATGCATCTTTAGAAAAACACTGCAAAAATGTTTTGGAGACTATTTAGCAAATGATTTTCCAATATTAATTACTTGGCCATTTTCAAACATAAATATACTAAAATTGCTTTGGACTACATTACAGAATAGCTATCTCAAAAAATTCACTCTCTTTGTTTACTTTTTACAATTTTACTTTAATTGAGTGCTCGTGGAAGGTTTTGGATTGACAGCCCTGAAAATTGAAATTCTGTCAGGCCGTAAAATAGGTCTGGCTCAGGGAGTGGCACTCTGATTACCACCACAATACCCTCTTGCCTTAATGCCTCAACCCTAAACTGTACAGATTACGCCTATGGGTAAGAGAGAAGTACACAGTCCGTTGCCTGTTCAGTTCTTTGCCTCAATACTGAGACTTGCAACAAGGGCACTATCAATTTTAAATGTAAGGCCAGGATTTTCAAAATGATGAGTGTTTTGTGGTTGTCTAATTTCTGGGGCCCCTTAAGGAGCCTGATTTCCAGAAAGATTCAGAGCACCTGCCCTCTGAAAATCAGATTCCTTTAAAATGTCTCCTGTTGAGCACCAAAAAAAGGAGGCATCCCAAAATAATGATCGCTCTTGAAAATCCAGACCTACACTTTTTGAGTTACAGGAGCTCAAAAAAACTGTGTTGGTCTGATTCCAATACTATTTTGTGGCTCAAGCCTGCAAACCCTGTGCAAATAGAGTTTGCACTGAAGCCAGGGAGAATTCCATGCGGAGTGGCCTTGCAGGAGTGGGACTCTTATTTTTAGTCCTTCAACTTTGATTTGGTTTCTTCTATATTTTTTTTTTTTTTTTAAGTTTGGTTGCTGGTGGGTTTTTTTTTTTTTTTTTTTTAAGCTGTTGAGATTCATCGAGTTTCATGCTGAAGTGAAACTAGATGAAATAAAGTAGCTGTTTGTAACAAGGCTTGTAACTAGGGGTTTGTAACTAAGGGCTAACCTAGGCCCTTAATTATAAATGGACACAGGTGGGTCCTGCTATAAATGGGATTTGATGTGAACTGGCATATGTAGTTTAGTAGTCTTTTGAATCTTAGGATGTAAGCAAGTACGTTTGAATCTGTTTCAGCCTTCCATTAATGTTACAAACTGCTGGCTTGTGATCAGTAAAGTTGTGAAATTCACATACACAATGGTTGCTCAAAAAGGTCAATAATCCTTCAGTAGATCATTAAGCTTGAAACCTACCCAGGGACATTATTGCTAAAACGATCTGTGAAGTGAGTCAGCATTTTTATCCACGCCAGAAAATAAAATAAAATAGGGAATAATTGGCATCCACAAACTGAGCACCAAGAGTACAGCAATCTCTGTTTGCTGCTGAGTTTATCGATAAGGCAACTCCGTAACAAAATCTCTAGCTATAAACAATTACAGAATCATAGAACTGTATGGTTGTAAGGGACCTTGAGAAATCATCAAGTCCAGCCACCTGTGCTAAAGCAGGACTAAGTAAACCCAGATCATCTCTGACAGGTGTTTGTTCAACCTGTTCTTAAAAACCTCCAATGACAGGGATTCCACAACCTTCCTTGGAGGCCTGTTCCAGAGCTTAACTACCCCTATAGTTAGAAAGTTTTTCCTAATATCTAACCTAAATCTCCCTTGCAGCAGATTAAGTCCATTACTTCTTATCCTGTTCTCAGTGGACATGTAGAACAATTAATCACCATCCTTTTTATAACTTCTCTTAACATATTTTAATACTAACAGGTCCCCCCTCAGTCATCTTTTCTCAAGACAAAACATGCCCAGTTATTTTAACCTGTCCTCATAGGTTAGATTTTTCTAACATTTTATCATTTTTGTAGCTCTCCTCTGGACTCTTCCCAATTTATCAACATCTTTCCTAACTTGTGGCACCCAGAACTGGACACAGAACTCCAGCTGAGGCCTCCCCAGTGCCAAGTAGAGTGGGACAGTTACCTCCCATGTCTTACAGACAACACTCTTGTTAATACACCCCAGAATGATATTAGCCTTGTTCACAACTGCATCACATTAGTGAATCATATTCAGTTTGTAATCCACTATCACCCCCAGATCATTTTCAGTAGTACTACTACCTAGCCAGTTATACCACATTTTGTAGTTGAGCATTTGAATTTTTTTTGTTTTTGTAAGTGATGTACTTTACGCTTGTCTTTATTGAATTTCATCTTGTTGAATTCAGACCAATTCTTTAATTTATCAAGGTCATTTTGAATTCTAATCCAGTGCACCAGAATGCTTGTAATCCCTCCCAGGTTGATGTCATCTGCTAATTTTATAATTATCCATAATTACTCCATTGTCCAAGTCATTAATGAAAATATTGAATAGTAGCAGGCCCCTGAGTGACCCCTCTAGATACATCTTCTCAGTTTGACAGCGCACCATTGATAACTACTCTTTCAACCAGTTGTGGACTCACTTTATGGTAATTTAATCTAGACCGCACTTCCCTAGTTTGTTTATAAGAATGTCATGTGGGAGTGTGTCAAAAGCCTTACCAAAATCAGGATATATCGTCTACTGCTTCTCCCCTATCCGCTAGGCCAGTAGCCCTGTCAAAAGAAGGAAATTAGGTTGGTTTGGCATGATTTGTTCTTGTCAAATCCATGCTGGCTATTCCATATAACCAGTGATGAGCTCCCCAAATCCTAAGAACTGGTTTCCTATCGGGTCCTCAGAGGCACTTCGGCGGCAGGGGAGTCTTCACTCACTCCGGGTTTTCGGCGGCATTTTGGCGGCAGGTCCTTCACCCAGAGCGAGTGAAGGCCGTGCCGTCGAAGACCCAGTAGGGAACCGTGTGGTGAGCACAAGCCTCGCGTGCCTGTCTTCCCCCCCCCCCCATCTGACCCCAACCCCGACTGCCCCCCTCAGAACCCGCAATCCATCAACCCCCCCTCCTTGTCACCCTCCCAAGACCCCCCACCCTAACTGCCCCCCAGGACCCCACATCCTACCCAACTCGCCCCACTCCCTGTCCCCTGACTGCCCCAACCCCATCCACCACCACCCCGACAGACCCCCGGGACTCCCACGCCTACCTGACCGCCCCCCCGAACCTCCGCCCCCTCCAACTGCTCCCTACCCCTTATCCAACCCTCCTCCCAGCCCCGGCCCAGCCCCCTTACCATGCTGCTGTGTAAGGATGCCGCGCAGCTGCTGGAGCTTGCAGCCCCACCCCCTCACCCAGAGGTGAAAGTAAGCCGGTACGCCCCCACATGGCGTACCGGCAAGAGCCGGTGTGCTGTATTGGGGTGGCCCGGCTTCCCCAGGGGGCAATTTAAAGGGCCTGGGGCTCCCAGCAGGGGCTGGAGCCCCAGGCCCTTTAAATTGCCACCAGAGCCCCACTGCTGAAGCCCTGGGGTAGCGGCAGCGGGGCTCTGGGGGCTATTTAAAAAGTCCGGGGCTCCCTCTGCTTCTACCGCCCCGGCCCTTTAAATAGACGCCGGAGCCCTGGGGTAGCGGGGGGCTCCAGCTGCCTCTGCCGCCCCGGTCCTTTAAATAGCTGCTGGAGCCCCGCCGCTTCCCCAGGGCTCCAGCGGCTATTTAAAGGGCCGGGGCGGTAGAAGCAGGGGAGCCTCGGGCCCTTTAAATAGCCCCCAGAGCCCTGGGGTAGCGGGGGGCTCCAGGGGCTATTTAAAGGGTCGGGGCTCCAGCTGCCTCTGCCGCCTCAGTCCTTTAAATAGCCTCTGGAGCCCCGCCTCTTCCCCCAGGGCTCCGGTGGCGCTGCGAGGGGGGGAAGAAGCGGGGGAGGGGCTTGGGGAGCCTCCCCAGCTGGGAGCTCTGGTGGGCCAGACAGGACGGTCGCGCAGGCTGGATGTGGCCCATGGACCGGAGTTTGGGACCGGTTCTACACCGGCTTCTAAATTTAGCAACCGGTTCTTGTGAACCGGTGCGAACCGGCTCCAGCTCACTACTGCTTATAACCCTATTATCCTGTAGGTGCTTACAAACGGAGTTTTTTAATAATTTGTCCCAGTATCTTTCCAGGTATCGAAGTTGGGCTAACTGGTCTATAATTGGCCATTTTGTTTCCCTTTTTTAAGAATAGGTACTGTATGTGCCCTTCTCCAATCCTCTGGGACCTCACTCATCTTCCATGAGTTCTCAAAGATAATTGCTAACAGATCCAAGATTCCTTCAGCTAGTTACTTAAGCACCCTAGCATGAATTTCAGCAGGCCTTGCTGACGTGAATACGTCGAACTTATCTAAATATTCTTTAACCTGTTCCCCTTTTTTGCTTGTGTTCCTTCCCCCTCATTGTTAATATTCATTGTATTAAGTATCTGGTCACCATTAACCTTTTTAGTGAAGACTGAAGCAAAACAGGCATTAAACACCTCACCTTTCTTGATGTCATCAGTTATTAGCTCTCCTTCCCGGCTAAGTAGAGGAACTATGCTTTACTTCATCTTTCTCTTGCTTTTAATGTATTTAAAGAACCTCTTCTTATTGCTTTTTATGTCTCTTGCTAGGTAGGTGTGATAATCATGGCAATTTCTACTATCCCCCAGTAATATTAAAGTTGCCTCATAATTTTCATTATAAATTTCATTAATTATTTTTTGTGGGGTGGGGATGGAAAGTGACCTAAGTGGTTCAGTAGATAAGAGGTAAATGTATGTAAAATATTGGCACTGGCACCAAGAATGGCCTAGAATTGGCAGCAGGGGGTGCTAGATTGAGATGCATTGACTGTCCTCTTAGGGGTTTACACAATGCCTGCTTGTATTATGTGGGTTCCAGCTAATAATATCAGTTTCTCTTTTGAGAGCTCTAAATTAAATCAACAATTCACAGTAAACCAAATTTTCCAGAACCTTGAACCTCAAATGTAAACATTCCCTCAAAAATTTCAGTCACAGAGAAGAAGTTGTTCCAACTCTGATGTACAAATTTGCATTCTCATTAGCTGAAAATTACTGTTATGAGTCTTTTGCTCTTATCATAGTCTATAATTTTATTAAACTGTCTCTTCATGGATATTAGAGAAGGATCTGAATCAAAAGTCTGGATCCATACTGCAAGGAAATGTAGATGTCAGTCTAGATCTAGATCTAAAGTTCATGTCTTGACAGTAGCTCAGCTCAATCGTTCAATCAAAATCACAGATCCAGAGTCTGGAAAAAATATTGCTCAGTCGCTGAACTTTGTGACTCATGGACATCTCTAAGGCCTGGTCTACACTAACCCCCCAATTCGAACTAAGGTACTCAACTTCAGCTACGTGAATAACGTAGCTGAAGTCGATGTACCTTAGTTCGAACTTACCGCGGTCCAGACGCGGCAGGCAGGCTCCCCCGTCGACTCCGCGTACTCCTCGCGCCGAGCAGGATTACCGGAGTCGACGGCGAGCACTTCTGGGTTCGATTTATCGCGTCCAGACAAGACGCGATAAATCAAACCCAGAAGTTCGATTGCCTGCCGCCGAACCAGCGCGGTAAGTATAGACAAGCCCTAAGTAATATCATATTTTGTGATTGTTATTTATATACGTGCCAGTTTCTTTCCTGTACATGTAGAAATCTAATAACTCTTAATCTGATCTATTTTTACCCAATTTTGAAAATAGTTAAATAATGAAAGGAAATGTCCATTCATTCATTCAGTGAAAAACAACAACAAAAACCCTAATTCATTGAATGAATCTACCTTCCAATCCAAGGGCACATTTCTTAACATACTTTCAGAATAATTGGTTCAGCCATTATTAAATGTTTAGCAAAAAAAAAGTTGTAGCCTTTTATTCTATTTAATGTTAATTATACTTCAGTGGGTTCAGCTCTGGTGGATACACACTCAAGTTCAACAGAGTTATCTCTTTTTGTTCTATATCTAGATCCCATAGGAACACATGAAACCATAGGCAAATAATACATACAATTACAAGAGCATCTATCTTTTAGTAGTTTTATTAAAATTACCAACAAAGTTATAAATGTCACAGCATATACAATTCCTAAAGATAAGTACCATGTACCAGTTATACCTACAGACATACTCACATCTTCCTAGATGGTGTTAGAGTCTGTTGGCCCTCTTGTGGATTGATCATCAATACGGGAGTGGTTCCTGCCGGAGTTTCCCTTAGGAAGCTCAATTTTCCTGCTCTGGGCACCCTTTTTTATACTGTGATTCTGACTATACCTACATTCTGCGCATATACATGAAAGTGGCAACCCTCTCTTTCTTATTGGTCTGTGTCCCCTAGAAACACAAAGGACCCCAAATTCTATAGGCTGCATAGGTTCTCATTAACATTGACGTACCACCTTTATCTTGCGGTTAAGGCACATATTGGAGACAATATTTGTTGTTACAGCATTTTATAATTTAAATGTAATCTTCCCAGCTATGCTTTCGCAATATTACCAGTTGGTACCTCTTTTCCCATAATCTTTCGGGTTATATTTCAGTCATTGATTTATGCCATCATAAGGCCTAAAATAGCTAAAGTCTTGCAGGCCGCAGCCCACAGTTTCTTGCGTTTCAGCTTCTCTCACTTATGTCTATTACATAGTTCCTCTAAATACTGATCAATCTTATACTTTTATAATCCTACAAATCGGCTCTAATCAACATACAATGAATATATGTCATATAACACATTGATTAATCATAACATCACACAATAAATGGATAATAAACTAAAATCATTGGCTACAAAGTAGAAGCCGGATTCTCCAGTCCATTAAGGCAGCACAGAGTGGATGTAAATTGGTCAGAAATAACCCATTGAGAATTCCCCTTTTTCTTTATTTGAAAGCTCCGCTGGCATAGAACTGGTGGAGATGGCACAGCTGTATTCAACACCAGCTACTTCCACCCCCAGCACTAGAGGTGTGTCAGAGGAAGTAGAAGGCAGGTTGGAGTAGCATTTGGAGGTGAGGTGGAGCCAGAACTGTGTTGAGAATCTAGATCTAGACATTTACCAAATAAAGGTACCCAGGGCCGGATTAACTCTCCTGTGGGCCAGGAGCTATTAGATTTTGTGGGACCACTGTATACAAATCTTTTTCCTGAGAGGGAGTTTGGTGCAGGGGATTGGGGTGCAGGAAGGGATGCAGGGTCTGGGAGGGAGTTTGGGTGCAGGAGGGGGATTCTGATCTGGGGCAGGGGGTTGGGGTGAAGGAGGGTGTGTGAGGTGCAGGCTCCGGCTGGGAGGCGCTTACCACAGGCGGCTACTGGCCGGCGGCGCAGCAGGGCTCAGGCAGGCTGCCTGCATGCCGTGGGCCCACGCTGCTCCTGGAAGTGGCTGGCTGCTAGAATCTCTGTGGCCCATGTGGGGAGGGGGACAGCGTGTCTCCGTACGCTGCCCACAAACACTGCCCCTGGCCAATGGGAGTTGCGGGGACAGTACTGGGGGAGGGGGCAGCATGCAGAGGGACTTTTAGTGGCCCGGAATTGGAGATCGCTGCCTGTGATTTATTTTTCAGGGCCCCCCTTGAGCCGGGGCCCTGGGATGCAGCCCCTAAGCCCCTGCCTTAATCCGGCCCTGAAGGTACCGTGCTAAATGAAGGTCTTCGGTTTGAAACTTGAAATTTATTGGGTGGTCCGTTCATTATGGGATCAACTCATTTGCATTTTATGACTACTAACGAGGACTGTAGGGTACTGCTATTCAACCTACAGAATCTCCAAGCACCTTACAAATTGTACATAGAGTAGACAGGGATCACTTACCCACCATAGAATATCAGGCACCTCTGGAGTGGAACATGACATTAATTCTGAAGAAAATCATTTTAAATGGTCGACATTTATCTTGAAAATGCCAGGCAAGCGCCATGAACTGAACACAGTGGCACTTTAGTCAATTTTTAAAATCTGTATTGGCACAAAAGAACCATAGCTGTTCCGAAGAAGGCACTGGGGTCTCCTGAGTAAATAAGAGACTTTTTACATTCTATTGGATGTGTCTTTACATGTTATGGAGCAATAAATATACATTTTGGGGGGGAAATTAAATATCAAACAGCTTTCCTGGAGACCTAATGGCTGTGATGTTCAAGTTCCATATTGGGGATAGGGTTTCTGTTAAAGAATCTGTGGTTTCCACATTATTATTGATGGGAGTTTGCCATGTGTACTGAAAGCAGAATAGACCCAGTTTTATTTGTGTGAGCCAATAAAGTAGCATGATTTTATGGGCTGATGTGCTTCTGGAGGTGGAGGTCTTTTAGATGAGACATTAAACAGAGGACCTGACTTATGATCACTAGGGATCCCATGACACTTCTCATGAGAATAAAGGGTATTAACACCAATGCCAGAGGGGTTATCTGGTAATTACCTCTTGTATCTCTACAAACTCCCTGTAGTTAGACGTGATAGGCCAGATACTCAACTAATGTAGATTGGCATTGTCGGAGAAAAACTGAGTTCTCACTTTTTGTTTGGGTACAGCAAGTCAGAAGCTTTATTCACTCTCACAATTGTGCAGAGGGAGAGAGCCAAGCAGGTCTCTCTCACTGATACCTAATTACAACAAGCATTTATACCTTTCATTACAGAAAATAATGAGGGACAGCTGCATTTTGTTATACATAAGCCATCTTGATATCTTATTTCTTAATTGTTTTGACTCTTGCCAACATACAATATTTCCTATACCTTATCTACACAAGGTCTTCTACACCTTATCTATACAAGGTCACAATAACTTCTCACACAGTACTTTCTCACCCGCCTCACACAATCCTCGCTTCTACAAATCTCGCGTTATTAGGGTTACAGTTAGCCTGACTCTTGCTAACAAACTGTCATGCATTGCAGTTCTTTTCTGACAGTTCTTTTTCTGCTTCCACAACCCCCCCTTTTGTACTTCTAGTACAACAAACATTCTCAAACCTCTATTTGCATCAAGTCCTGGACTTCAGATTCTATATCAGATGTTTCAATGTTAGCGGTTCTGATTGGATGTAATGACAATGCATGATTAGCATGAACATGAAAGGTATTACTATTATTACGTCTTTTACAACAACAATAACATAATCCTAAACTAACTAATAACAATACAAGCAATAACATTCCCATAGCAAAACTATAATGGGGTTGTTGTACAGCCTTAGTTACAAAGCACAATACATTATACTTAGTACATAAAGTGGATACTCTATAAGCAGTCTGAAAGGCATACTTTTCAACTTGATATATGTTTTGAAGCATGTGAATTTGCCCTTGTACTTCAGAGATTTTCTGAATCTCTGGTAACAGTGAAAACAAATTCTGAAATCTATCAGGTACTAAACTAGTCCAATTAAAGGGTATCTGGAACCTAAGGGCTACTTGGAAAGCTCTATCTGCAGGCCAGTAAATAATATGATTGCCTGCAGTGGTAGTGAGATTAAAATGTATGTCTTGTAATGTGGTGTCATTAACATACACACAGCTATCGTTAGCTTGAAAAAGTAAGTGTCCTGTCAGGGTAGTTCCTTGTCCCCTACCCTCCCAGCAAACGTAGTCATAAACAGTGACAACTTCTCCTGGCTCCAGTTTACGGTTACACTGAAGCTGTGGGGTTCTAATGGCCAAAATGTCCACTGACTTCCTAACCCCATCCAAATGTGAGGTGTAATCCCAGGAGCACTGACTAAAAATCGATTGGGCATATCAGGTGGTCTAATTTCCCAGATGTCTCGGTGAATTATCCAATCCCACATGCATCCTCCCCATGGACCCGGCAGGATACGGTATGTAGGAGCCCACACCCCCTTTACCGGTCCATATGCTTGGAAGGAGCACTGAGAACGTCCGCACTTCCATCCAGAAAGTTTCCAAGTAAGTCTCCATGGCCACAGATCAGATGGTACTCCTGATGTGTCTGTAAGGGCAGTGGGCCAAGCCTGATGTTCTAGATCATTCCGAATGGACATCAGCTGGTCATTCAGGAAATCCTGAGTCTCTGAACATGCTAGATCCCACTGCAATGCCTTCCCAGCCTCAGTGATATTCAGTACCATCTCTCTTAGCAACTTCTGGGTCATAGAACTAAGGGCGGAAATAACATGTAACTCACCAACTCCAGCCTGTACCTGGGTTAGTTGTGCTCCAGAAACAAGGCCAATGGCCTTCTCTAGTTGGCCCAATTTCTCATCATGTTCCTGGTTCTTAAAAATATTCCACACTGCTGCTGCACTATTGGCCCCATCCCACAGGGATCCGGTCAAGTCTCTCTTCTTTCTAGAGGAAATAACCCAAGCCCTCTGTTGTGCTAATCTAATGGCAGCCCCCTGTGAACAATTTGGGTATTTGTCTGATTATTCACTAATTGGGTGACCAAATAACAATAAGGGCCTCTCTCATTTAACACAGTACAAGTTCCAGGAACAACCATCATATCTACTTCACTATAGAACCCATCAATTGCAATTATTAATTCTTGGGGTTCGCTGGTAGTGATATCATGTATTTCTATCTCTACTGATCCATTTGTTTTCCATTCAATTGTTTGCTCATATACATTATCCTGAACTTTAAAGAATAATTTCTCTGAACAAAATTTCAGTAAATCACTAAGATGTGAAAGCCTTGGCCAATGGGTTTCATTGGAATATACAGTACGGTTTGTATCTGGGTAAGTTACAGTGGTGGTGGCAGGGGTCAAGGGACTAGTGGGTGTAGTCCTAGTGGTGGCAAGGCGGTTTTGATATTCATCTTCTGAAAGCCAATTAGGAAGGGCAGTGCATCCTGAAGGTACCTGTCCATAAGCACAAAGTCCTGCCCCTGGAAAGAATCCACCCCACCACTGGACCCCGCATTCCCAGGAACGGTCCCCACAGTTCCCTCCTTGCCAATAAACGATGCTCCGTCTTCTCCACCAGGGCCAGTTCTTAATGTCTTTTGTAGTCAGGAATTCCTGGACTTTGGTGGTTTCAGCAGAGCGAGTGTTTCTTCTTTTCTTCTTCAAAAGCAGTTGTGATTCACCATAGTGCAGGGGAGAGGTTACTAGCACTTCACCCTGTACTGGTGTGATTCCTGTAAAAGAATTCAAAGGCATTGTAGATCTGTCAGAGGACAAAGGAGAGGTTACTAGCACTTCACCTTGTCCTCCTTCCCTGCTGTCCAGGAGGCACAGCAGAGCTAGCAGGAGAAATAGGCTGATCAGCAGCTGGAGAATCCTCTCCAGGTGGAGGGGTCTTTTTGCAGTAAGAAGCATGGTTCCAGGTGGGCAGTCCTTGGCACTTCACAGCGGTGTTGGTGGTTAACAGGACTTGGAAAGGGCCTTTCCAGCATGGAGCCAAAGCAGTCTTTCGTTGATGGACTTTACATAGACTCAGTCTCCTTGTTTCAATGAATGGCAGGGCTGCTAGGGTCTTTGGGTAGCACTTCTTTTATCTGTGAGAAAAGAAACCTAACACATTTCATTAATGCCTGGCAGTGTTTTGCAGATATCATAGTTGTTGGGCACATTCAGGCCCCCCCTTTTCTTGGCTGTCAGCCAAGTCTTAGCTGTGGGTAGTATCCTTGGATGGGGCCAACGTCTTATCTTTGGACTGAGCTTGCTAGCTATTTTTTTCCTCAGTTAACTCATTCTGTTCTTTTTCCTTCTCCCCTTCTTGGCTTCTTTTAACCTACAAAGGAAACGTCCACTCTTCACTCATACACCTTTTCCCAACAATGAACACATACACATTGCCATTATACAGTACATTAGTCGTCTTATTCAATGTATGCCATGTACACCCTTCCAGTAAAATAACTTTATTACAGAGCTTTGGAGGAACAAACCAGGACAAGCACACCCACTTTTGAGGAGTTCACTCGGTACAACCTCAGGTGTCCAATAGCTTTCCTCCCTCCCCAGCCCTCTGGCTAGAAATCTGAGGTAGCCAGAAGGATCCCATGGGCAATATGGGGAGTGGGTTAACCTTCCATGTCCTTGCTTCCAAAGACTGTTGGTATGCAAATTTTAACAACAATTTTTTCAATTAAAAATCTGGCCAATGAAGTTTCTTTTTCTTACTTAAGCAACTGTATTAGACTTTAGTATATCACATTTTCCTGATTTATCCAAACACTTTTTGTATTCCAAGTTGAATAAAACAAGTATCTGCTTTTTTTGATTTAACCCTTCTATTTAATTTTGAACTAGACTGTCTTATGAAATTATTAAACCCAACAATTCTGGCCACAAGACAAACACCACAAGACAGGACAAAGAACACAAAAATAATTCCTATTGTACCAGTAAATGCATGGTACATTGAATGCTGTTCAGCTGGCATCCGTTTTCTCTGATGATCTGAAAGACAAAAGAACAGAGGTCTACCCCTTCTGGGTAGTCAGTCATTGCTTAAAATATTTCCTTTATATACACATACTCTTGTTGATTTTAGACAAAACAGAGGAATTACCCCATATTTCCTTGTATTTGTTTCATAGGCAGCCCAGGTTTCAGTGGCTTCTACCTTATTAGTTAGAAAATTGCATTAATACAGATGCTTTCTGGCTTGCTTCCAGATCCAAAGCTATCCACAGCTTAAAGATTCTTACTTTAAAAGGGACACAATTAACTTTCCCAGACTTTTGATTGCCTTTTACTTCTAGCTCCTGCTTTCAAACACCCAGTGATCTGAAAAAGACAACACAACCTATACTGGTAGGTTTGCATTTCTTTTACCTCTGCTACAATATACACTGCACATGTTCTGGGGAAAATGCACATCCTCTCCACAATTCAATTTCCATAACACTAGCCACATCAATTTCTACACAAGGTGTAACTGTTTCTTTTGTGCTTACAAAATCTCCATGCACCCCTAGTAAAGTGACAGCTCGACCACACAGAGCCAGGGGCACTGTCCTTCTCTATCTTTTTACCAGATCTTTTATCTGCTATTTTGTTACCCAAAAACAAATTCAAATCTTTTATTCTCCTGGCTTTGACTACCCTGCTGCAGCCACAACCTTTGGTCTTTAGTTAAAACATTTTAAATCTTGTAAAGCATTAAGTCACCTTAAGGATTAAATGCTAAACACCGTATTAAACAACACTAGTTTCCTGTGTCTGGCAAAAGTATTTTCGGTTTTTGCAACTTTAAACAATACCAATTCATCTCAAACTTATAAAACACAGATTGTATACAGCAGGAGTGTTCTTCAGCAAATTAGACTAACGTATTCATAGTCGAATAATTCCACTTAAATAACCTCTTGCCTGAATTACTTACAGACATTCCTACCAAGTTTCACTGCTTGATTCCCTTTAGCAACTACAGAGTTAACTTTTCACTCTCTTTTCTTAAATCACTTGCTTGTCTCCCAAAACGACACCCAACTCAACTCAGATTTTACCATTCCAATTATTATCCTGGGGATTTGAAATCCCCATGCTTATAATTACTTACTCCTTTCCTTCCACTATGCCCTCAAAGTTTCCAACCTGTTTTCCAATCTCTCTATCTATTGCCTGCCCGCTTGGGCCCAATCCTGCTTTTCTCGCTGAACCGTCCCTTCCATGGGCACCGGCTTTTTCACTACCAATTTAGATAGGAGGGTGGGCTTCTCAACTAGCCCCCACCCTTCCTGGTCTCTTCTCTTAAACATTCTTACTCACAAGGCTACCCGAGTCCTCCCTCGTGAGGCTTGCCACTTGGGCAAAACGCAGGGCCCATTGGCGTTTAACTATTCAATTTTCTCTTGTGGCAAACACACTGCTGTTACAGCATATGCAAACACAAATGGTTAAATTCTGACAAGTCCCTGAAGGACCGGTACTTGCTTAGCCAGTGCTTCCTTTTCTGCCTGGAAGTCCTGTCTCAAGGCTTGCAACTTGCCCTGGGCATAGGTTTGAGTTGCTGCCTGGTTCATGATCTATGCTTTTAATTGCTCAATTCTAGTTATCAAGTACACAACTCTTCCTATTACTCCAACTTCTCTATTGCCCAGTCCTGCTACGACTGGGGTAGATCCACCTGACACCCTTCCCGGTCAACCGGGGTGGAGAGAGGAATGCTAAATCCCTCTCCGGTTCTCAGACTTACTGCGGCTGAGAGTAGGCACACTTTCATACTCACACACGTATGTCCAGACTGGCCACGTCTGTGTATAACGTTGAGAGAAGGTGCTGTGCAATCTCCAACTTGCTTCCTCTCTTGGGAGGGCAGTTCTTTTACACCCTGAAGTCTCCTGGGGCGTCTTTTCAGTGATTCCAGTCCAGGCCGGCTGCCTGTGGCTTCTTCAGCGTCCCCAAACCACGCCGGCTCCAGGGTCGCAAAGGCAGACTGTTGGATCTCACTGGACAGTTAAGCTTTGCAAATGTAATCTCAGCACTGTAACTTGTATTGCCTTTGGTTTGACTATGTCTATATTTTTTCACAGCCAGCTGGGGCCGAAAGTAGTTTTTCTTTGTACTTAGCCTGGTCTGCATTGATTCTTGACCTTGAACGCAGATTAACTTTCTCTTTATCTCTGGACCAAGCTGAATTTCAAATTAACCCGTTCCTTTCCTCAATAGACAAATTGCTCCCATTGTGTGTCAGAGGCTTTCTTTTTTGGTGATTAAAAACTCCTCTGAGATGTATGATCTTCTCTAGATTGAAGGTACCTTCTAGTGGGCATTGTTTAGATGAATTTTCACGCGTGTAATGATTCCAATTCTCTAAATACCTGCAGGTTGATGGACCATAATGTACGTACATAAAATAAGCTGGGGTACCCTTAGGGGGTGAGAGGGAATCCTTAGACTGTCCCCCACCCATTTTCCAATCACACACACAGGGAGGAGGATGCCCTGTCCGCGCTAGCGGCATATAAACTAAGGATCTCTCCCTACAGGGTACTCACACAGGAGAGACTAACGAGGATAGCCATGACCTCCTACACCTCCCTTCAGCAAAGAGCGTCGGCTAATCTCAGAGAGACGGCGCCGCTTACTCTGTTGCATCCAGTGAGATGGTCCGACTGTCAGTGGCTCACACGGAGAGGAAAAGGGGAGGGAAGATGGGTTCACACACTCCTAGACCCAGGCAGCCTCCTCGCCGGACGATGCCAGGCCGAGTTAGCGTACCGTGGGTCGGATCTCCTAAAAGATCCTCTAGTTACCGGGCTTGCGTTAGAGTAGTTCTGGTCACGAGCCAAAAGACTTCGCAGAGTACTCTGGGCGTCTTCCGGTAACACTCAATTCACACTGGTGTACACACACACACACACACACACACACACACACACACACACACACACCAAGGCCTTACTCCAGGTACTATTCCCAAGTACCTCAGGTACTATTCCCAAGTACCTCGATGCATCACTCGAGGCGGTAAAAACCCCTCTTGAGGCGGTAAACAACCCCTCTGTCCGGACTATGAGGCAGTAAAAACCCCTCCTGCTGAGGCGGTAACAACCCCTCAACACAGGTGCAATCCTATGCACCTCGCATATGCATACAGGGGGCGGCAAACAATTCCCCTACGCCGCTCAGCATCTGACCTTGCTGCACAGTCAATAAGTTCGGATGGCGTGAGCCCAACAGGGACAGACGGCCCCACGGACAGTCCTCCTCCGACACCCCAATAGAGATTTCAAAAGGTCTCCTACCTCTATTGTGGCGCCATGGGGTTCGAAGGGGAACGATCCGTAGTAACTGCCGGTGCCTCTGAGGGCGTTGCCATCCCGGACGAGCCCCCAAATTGTCGGAGAAAAACTGAGTTCTCACTTTTTGTTTGGGTACAGCAAGTCAGAAGCTTTATTCACTCTCACAATTGTGCAGAGGGAGAGAGCCAAGCAGGTCTCTCTCACTGATACCTAATTACAACAAGCATTTATACCTTTCATTACAGAAAATAATGAGGGACAGCTGCATTTTGTTATACATAAGCCATCTTGATATCTTATTTCTTAATTGTTTTGACTCTTGCCAACATACAATATTTCCTATACCTTATCTACACAAGGTCTTCTACACCTTATCTATACAAGGTCACAATAACTTCTCACACAGTACTTTCTCACCCGCCTCACACAATCCTCGCTTCTACAAATCTCGCGTTATTAGGGTTACAGTTAGCCTGACTCTTGCTAACAAACTGTCATGCATTGCAGTTCTTTTCTGACAGTTCTTTTTCTGCTTCCACAGCATAATTCTATTAAAGTCAATAGTGCTACACTGAATTACACCACCTGAGGTCCTGGCTCCAGGGCCGGATTTAGGGGCAGGTGACCCAGGCAACCGCCTGGGGTGCCGGGCTTGGGGGGCTGTTTTTATTGTTAGCGACAAAAGGGAAAATAGAATGTTTGAAGTGACATGTTTCAGGTATTCCTTATGTGGATTGTTTTTCACTGACGTCCTAGAATGTTCTGGAACTTTGTAGAATCTCGTGGAACCTTCAAGACTTTCTGAGAGCTATATATTTTTCAAACCTCCTAGAATGTTATCAGCCATGCCCTCGCAGGTATATAAGGGGCGGAGCATCGCCAGTCAGTCAACACGTTATAAGAATGAACTGAAGTAAAGTGAGAGTCCAGCTGCAATATTGTGAACCTTATTTTATTGTGTAATTGTGACAATGTACTTGTATTTTAAGATTTGAAGAGTGTAAATAGCGACTAATAAAGGACACATTTAATGACACCAGAGGTATTGATCGAATCTTTATCTACACAACAATATAAAGAAATACTATTACTTTTTTGCCATGCTTAACACATAATGTTTGATGACTTTCTAAAACTGTGGAACATAGACTTTTGCTCTCCCTAATACTGTCTGTTATCCCCACAGAAAAAAAAGATGCCCTCGAAGAAGCCTTCAGGAGCTCAGTATAGGAAGTGAAAAGTTCAATTGCAATCTAGTTTGCAGCAAGGGGCAAATTTGATGGGAAGTTATCTGAAACAGAACAACATAGACCAGGCTTTGGCAGTAGCAATTGTCCCAGCTCAGAAGAAATTGAGGAGCGGAGTGTAAATGATGGAGGTCTTATTACTAAGGAATTAGCAGATTTACTTGAAGACAAGGAATGGAAATATGAGGAAAGTGATGGAGAATCGTCCAGTTTTCCTGGTGGTGTAAAATAGAGTGATGATAAAGAAGAATGTGGCTTACATGAAAACGAGAGGAACGATAAAGAAGAATCAGCCTCATATGATGACAGAAACAGCAGTGAGAAAAATTGCACACCACAAATCGATACATCAGCTCCTAATTTATGGCCCGCGATCCTAAACTCTGCTGATATTGATTGTACAATTCTGAATGGGACGGGCAAAATCAAGGATATGACATTTCCAGTAAATGAGCAGAAGCAACATTTCTCAAAGTCACACTGCGAAAGAGTGCTTGAGAATGGTGAGAAACTGAATAGGCATTGGCTAGTTTACTTGAAATCAACTGACAGTGTTCTGCTTTTGTTGCAGAATATTTGACAGGAATGCCAAATCGTTGCTTGTGCTTTCCGGGTACAATTACTAGCATAATTTAGCTGATGCTCTGAAGCAACATGAAAAATCACCCAGTCATTTTGCAGCCTAGTCCTAATGGATGGAGGTTGAGTCCAGGATCAAGCAGGGAAAAAATGCATAGATGCAGAAAATCAGCACATTATTAATGTCGAAACCCAGCATTGGAGGAATGTGCTCGAGTGTCTGATCTCAATTATCCTCTTTCTTGCAAAGAATAATTTGGCTTTCTGGGGCTTGTCAGATAAGTTGTTCACTGAACATAATGGTAATTTCCTCAATTTGGTAGAGCTCCATGAGAAATATGACGATGTCATGTGTGAGCGCCTACATTGAGTAGTTTGTAAAGAAGCTATTGACCATTACTGCAGCAAACAAATTCAAAACACATTGATTGACCGTATGAAAAGGAAGGTTGGTTGAAAACATATTGATGCGGCTCGTCAAAGCAAAGTACTATGCTGTAATAATGGACTGCATTAATAATGGATGTCATTTACAGTAAGATTTGTTGATGACAAAGATGGCTGCAAAGTAAAGGAACATTTAATCTGTTTCCGGTCTGTGGATGACTCTACTGGAAAAGCCTAACAGAACTGTTTATGAACGTTTTGAATGAGAATAATATAAAGCTTTAGGACTGCCGCAACCAAGGCTATGACCATGGCGCAAACATGAAGAGAAGAAACAGTCTTGTCCAGGCAAGGATCCTTGCGCTGAATCCAAGAGCTTTCTTCGTGCCTTGTGGCTGCCATTCTCTCAATCTGATTGTGTCAGATGCAGCATCATCATCTTTAAATTCAGTATCTCTCTTTTGGAGAACTGCAAAGGATATACATCCTGTTTTCAGCATCAATGATCAAGTAGAAGATTCTCACGGACAATGTTACAAATCTGACTGCGAAGCTGCTAAGTGACACGTGCTGGGAGAGCTGCACTGACAGCATAACATCAGTGAGGTGCTAAGTGACTGAGGTTTACGACGCACTGATGGAACTGGCGCAGTTGAGTAAAGCCAAGGCTGGAATCTGACACGAGCCGCAAAGTCCGGCAAACCAGATCGCTGACCTAAAATTTCTGGTCTCAATTGTGGTTTGGCATGATATCCTGTTCTAAGTAAATGTAAGCAAGGCAATACAAACTCATTTGATGGACATCATGACCGCTACTACTTTGATGAGAAGCTGCCTTGATTTCATTGTGATCTACCAAGACAATGGATTTGAAGATGCCATCACTGCTGCCAAAGAAATGGTGGAAAACTTAGGAGTTGAGCCTGTCTTCAAGGAAACTTGTATTCATTGGAAGAGGAGACAGTTTGGTTACAAGGGCAGAGATGAAGTAACTGGAAGCTTGGAAGAAAAATTCAAGAGGGAGGTTTTTTCTCGCTTGTTGACACTGCTCAAGTGTCCATCAAAGAATAGTTGGGATAAATGAAGAACGACAAAAAGTCCTGGGTTTTTTTTGTATGACCTTAGTAAGCTGCCGGCGGACAGGAAAACACTCTTCAACAATTGTACAGACCTTCATGGGACGCTGACACATGGGGAATATTCAGACGTCACTGATAAAAACCTCCTGTCAAATTGGACAACATCCATCACATTTGGCCATGTGGAAAGCACTCTCCACTACAAGTTTTCCAATTCATTCATGATGCAGAGCCGAAGGACACTTTTCCTAATCAAATAGCTTTGAGGATTCTGCTCACCCTGCCGGTCACAGTCACGACTGGGAAGCGCAGCTTTTCAAAGCTCAGGCTCATTAGAAGATATCTTCGATCAACGATGGCCGACAAGAGACCAACACCGCTTGCTATTTTATCACTGAAAATGCCATTGGCCAGTCTTTTGGATCTCTCTGATGCTGTGCTTCAGTTCACGAGGGCAAAGGCGAGAAAAGCAAACTTTTTAACTAAAAGACTACGGTTAACATTCTAAGGCTGTCACCTACTGTAACACTATTTAATACTGGTCCACCCAATGCTGGTGCACAGTTCAGTTTCTTGATGTTAGTACATTTCAGGTTTTCTTAAAATTAAAAAGTTTCTATGAGCTTAGAGGAAACTTATTTTTTATTTGCTTATATATGGCATGAATAAATACAGATTTACAGATTCTAGCGTGCAAATGTATCATCTTATCTGACAGGGATAAATCATGCGTGCAAATTGTGCATCAAAGTCGTGAAATGGGCTACAAATGCAATAAAAGTAAGGTATTCAAAAATTTAACCATGGAGGGGTGGGGGTGTGTGCACCGAAGACGCTCCTCGCTTGGGTGCCATTTGGTCTAGGGCCGGCCCTGACTGGCTCCCTCTTCACTTCACTTCCTGTTCTAAACTGCTATCTGTGCTCCGAGGGCTGAATCCAGTTCTCATTGAAGTAAATAGGACTCTTCCACAGTGGAGATTGCATTTCAGTGGTAACTGGAGTGAACCGTATATACCTATAATCCTCTATTTGTAAAATACTTTTAGATCCTCAGTTCGGGGGAGGGGGGGGGCGCGGGGGACTACAGAAGTGCGAACTACAATTGCATAGCTTTTTTTCAGGAGAAACCTAAAATACTTTGAGGAGCAGTACATTTTTTTTTTTTTTTTTAAATACATGTTCAATTCTGTGTATTCCAGTGGTGCCCAGAGACCCCTTATTAGGATGGGGGCCTATCATGCTATGCAATGTACAAACATCTAATAAAAGGAGTTCCCGGTCCTGAAGAGCTTACAGTCCATAGAGACAAACCAGACAAAGAGTGCGGGGAAAGGGGATGTAACATACCAGCAGAGGGCTAAATTCTAGCATTTAGCAACAGCCCTGGTTGGGCAGGCTACCTCCTGGAACTCCCCACCTGCAACACTGAGGGGACACTAATATTCCAGCATCAAATCATCCACACTGAGAGCATGTTAAGGTACAGTTCTGCAGGTAAAACATGATTCAAAGCGATTTTGATGCTACAGATAGTAGGGTGGCTCCTCTAGTGGCCCTATGGACAAAAGGCCCCTCGTTACACAGGTGTAAAGCTGGAGTAACTCTACTGAACATTGTGGAGTTATGTTGGAATTACACCAGTGTAACTAAGATCAGAATTTGGTCTATAGTCTTCTGCTGCTTTTATAGAGATGAAGTGATGAAAAGCTGTAGCATTAGAGAAGACCATTTCCCCATCATGACCAATAAGACTAAGTACATCTTTACGTATTGACAACTAAAGATATTTTGGTTCTTTCCTTAAAGCTTTCTCAAACTCTGAAGATGTCTCTCTCTGCCTTTTCTTTGCTTCTTCCAGATGTTGTTACTCCAAATGGCTTGAACATTAAGAAATTTTCAGCAATGCATGAGTTTCAGAATTTGCATGCCATGTACAAGGCTAGGATCCAAGAGTTCGTTCGAGGCCATTTCTATGGGTATGCTTTTCTTTTCAAAATTAGCATCTGGTTGTAGACCGTTTACAGCAGGACCTAGAGTAGGCAGACTGTAAAGAGCACTTTATATCTGAGGTGGAATGTTACCTAGTGATTCCAGTGACTGACCGGGAGTTAGGATCCAAAGCCTAGATTTCATTTCTGGCTCCACTTAGCCCCTTGTAGGATCAGGCAGAAGGTGACGGGTATGCTACTTGCCCAAGAGGGAGCTCAATGGCCACTTTAATGTGAAGTACTGTAGGTAATCCTTAACTTTTTGATGATTGTGGGTCAGGAAGGCAGCTGCTGTATGTCAGTGACCTTCACTGATTAGAGAATTGCTCTCTGCTTTGTTTGATCACCTATTGAACCTTTTTGTGTTTGTTTGCCTGGTTTCAGCCATCTTGACTTCAACCTTGCAAGGACCTTGTTTTTCTTCATCGCTGGGAGATACGAATATTCAAACAAAGGAGCTGATTTGTTTCTAGAGGCCTTATCCAGATTAAACTTCCTGCTGCGGGTAAGAAAGCATTTGGAAATGCAGATAGCAGATATCTTATACACACACTTAATTCTATCAAGATGAAATTAACCCAGGTGTGTAGGTCACATACAAAAATCTCACCATGCTTTTGTTTACTATAATGTCTTTGGTCCCATAGCAATGTGATGGCTTTCTTGCTTAGCTTCATAGACTTTCCTGTCAATTGGGGTGCCCATACTTTGCCCAACCAAAGGGTGCCATTGCCTGCATCCTGCTGAGCTCCTTCCCACCATGTTTATCCCAGGAACTTGGAGTTCTGTGCATTAAGGACCAATTTCTCAGGACTACCATTTCTGTGCTTGGGGCAGGAAGGGGCAAAGGTAGCTTCAAATACTTTGGGGGCAGTCAGAGTTCTGCTTGGCTCAGTCTAATGTCAGATCACCCTGAGGGCTGCTGTAAATTAAACACTACTTCCCATGGCCTTGGGACTCAAGGAATAGCAATAGTACAGTGTGCTCTGGCTATACCTCCTTGCTATCTTGACCTGCCCTCAGTATACCTCCTACACCAGTGAATGGGAGCAAGGCCTGCATAGATCCTTTTTGCCATCACTGACTAGTTGAGGAGGCACTCTGCCCAGGGGATATTCTCAGGAGGGTTTTCAGGACCCTCTACACTGTCAGAGTGGCATGAAGTGACCTTAGTGTAGCAGAGATTGGGGCCCTAGGAGTTTTTTTATAGTAATTGGTGCAGATGCTCTATTGCTATTTTTGAAGTAGGGCTTAGCTTCAAGTATCTGATTCAGAGTCTATTGGGCAAGGGCACATAGAAATCAAATGTATTATTTTGCTCTTGGCAGACAGTAGTGTGGCTGCAGATAGTTTAAATGTGTGCATGCACGCACACACACACACACTCTTCTTTCTATCAGTGTGACATTCACCCAAGTGTGTAGATCACATGCAAGAATCTCCACACTATGAAATCCCTTTGCATATTTGCCCAGCTACAGCAGGAAAATGTGGTCCTCACCACCAGCTCAAGCAGAAATTTCCACATCTCTGGGATTCTACAATCTAGATACTAAAGAAACTTCCAGAATAACAATAAACCCTAGATACAGCAGACTGGCAAAAACAGGAGACCCAATTGACTTTTAAATTGATTCCTTTTGTGAGACAGAAGGACAGACTAACAAACATCTCTGTCACCCAACAGTGACTTCATGAGGGTGTAGAGCTACTGTTTGTGCCTATTGTAGAGTGCTCCTGCCTGCTTCACTCCATCCCCTGCAGCGTCTGTGTCCCTGCAGTGCTGCCCTGTGTTCTGTATACAGTGTATTTAATAGCAGTTCAGTGATTAGCCCTTAGTATCCACCAGATTTTCATTTTTGTTCCTTTGAACCATAGACAAATATTGGAAGGCATGCTTGCTATCTTACTCCACTGCAGTGTTGCCAACTCTCAGAACTTTATCATGAGTCTCATGATATTTGGTGTTTTTCTTAAAGCCCGAGCTTCTAGAGTCATGGGATCACAGAAGAATCTTTTCCACTACAGTTGCTCTACTGCCATCATCCATTAACATATGATGGGGAGGGTTTCCTGTGATAGCTGGGGCTGACTCAGTGACCCAGGAGGGCCCTTCCAGTCCCATTGAAATCAGTGGACTGAAAGGAAGTACTTGATCTGTTCACCAACACAACAGGTCACCTTATACTGGTGGTTAAATGCGATATAACATTAGACATGTTTTAGCAGCATTCACCCAGCTAAGGTTTACTAATGCTGTTTACAGCTAATGTCTTGCATAACGAAGAGGAGAAAGAATTGCTTAAGTGATGCATTGCACCGTTCTATTATTGTATCTAATTAATGACGACACTAACAAAAAGTGTTGCTGACAAGAATCATGGAGAACATCCGGTCTGCAATTATTGCTGAGGGTAATCCAATTGGGAGGAGCAAGCTATCTGTGCTGTTTGTGAATCTAGGAATGCTTCCCTTCACATGCTTCTCAAATGGATGTCCAGTAGCGTGTCTGAGCTCTACATATATGTGGCATCTGATGAAAATATTTGTAAATATTTTACAGAACCGTTTTGGTGATGGTTTGAAAGCTTGGTTGAAATGTTGAAGATAATAAAATATACATTGGGACAGATCCTTGCTAACAGCTAAGGTCATGGCACAAAGGGACCTTGTATCTGCCCTAAAGAGGGCTGATGAGGCATCTCCCCCCGCATGGGAGAAACCATATCTGGCATAAAGCCGGCTTGTTTTATACCACCTGCCAGCCCCAATGCCTCTGGTACACAGGTAGATAGGAAGGATGCTGGGGGTCAGAGGAAAAAAGCTGGTAGTGCAGTGCCCCAGCAATTTTCAGCCTTTTGGGACCACTCCAGCTGCTGTAACCTAGCTCTTCTCTTAAGTGGCTAATGGATTGTGATAGTGGAACAGACCCTCCTCAGCTACACCAAGAGAAAGCACTCTGGCCCATTCTAGTGGCAAGGGATGTACATCTGTCGACTGTGTCTTCAAGATACAGAAGCAAACTTCTCTGATGTCCAAGATGCTGCATCCCAGGTTTTGGTTCATGTCCTTTAGAAAGAATATGTATTAGAAAACATCTTTCAAAAATTTTTAGAGGGTGCCAGTAACTCCATAAAGGGAGCTGTCAGATACATTAGGCTCATCATGTAGTTGTGCTGCAATTAAATGAAACATTTTTACAACTCCTAATGTTAATAGAGATGCTTATAAATTAAAATTTAAAAAATGGGTTTCTATTCTATGTAAATATTTCCCCCTCCCCCCCCCCCCGGCCAAAACACAAACAAACAAGCAAAAACATCATTGTGCTAAGGCAGGAGAGAGAACCAGCAAGAAAAACCAACTGTAAACAAAGGCCCAGATTTTCCATGGCAGTTTCTGCTGGCTGCAACAAGCGCTGGGAGACCTGTAGGAGAAAATTATGCTAGCTGCATGCCTGCTAGGGATACACCCATCGAGCTGATTGAAATGCAATGTGCAAAGAAATGGAACACATGATAAAAACTGCATTTGATTTTTAAACAATTCTTTCAGTTTAAATCATCTTAGCTGTTATCACAGTAACTTAATATTACGGTTTTAAATACTGTGTGTGGTTTTTATCTTTGCAGTTTGGCTTTATATCTACATCTTTTGAAATCCTCGTTGAAGAGTAAAAATAACAGTGTAGATATTCAGTAATGTATTTGACTTTCCTGGTAACCCCTTTTAGCTCCAGTCCTGCAATGAGCGATGTTTGAGTACACTCTTTCACTTACATGGAGCCCCACTGAAGGCAGGGTCCACCCCGACAGACCTCATTTCAGGATCAGGGCCTTCTTGAACAACTAGTTAAAATGCGATGGGTTCTGCTGACCATCTGCTATGGCTAATTCCCAGTGTGGACAAGGTTTCTGTATTGTCTGGAATCTCTGTTAGTTTCTGCATAACGATTTCTTGTTAACATTGCAAGTTTTCCCTCCATCTTTCCTCTGTTTAGGTTCACAGAAGTGATGTTACAGTCGTAGTGTTCTTCATCATGCCAGCAAAGACGAACAATTTCAATGTGGAAACACTGAAAGGCCAAGCAGTACGAAAGCAACTATGGTAATCACCATTCTCATTACTGCTCTTGAATGGTGAATTGAAGGGATAAGTGAATGGCTTTGGTGGAGAATAAGGCTCATTACTTTCCCTCTTGCTAAATACAAGATAGTAAGTAACCTGAGTCCATTTGTGGGGAAGAGGGAGATAAGGATAATAAATTAGGGCAGGTATTTCCCCTTCCTTTTTCTAGTTTATTAACAAGGAACCTGATTCTCAATAGCTTTGCCCTTGTCACCATTTATACCCCGTGTAAAGTGAATGTTAAACACTAGCATTCCGATCGGAAGGTTCGCATTTTGCACTCACTTGACATGGGTGTGACAGCACAAGGTTTTGACAGTGGAGAATCAAGCACTGGGTCTTCTGTCTGATCCTGATACTCACTTTGGACCACATCCTGCCTTTGATCTCCAGCAACACTCATAATGCTAACTGCATGAGTGAAATGAGCACAACGCATAGATCTTGGGTAGCGTACCCTTCAGAGTATAAGGCAAGCTTTCTTCCTCAAGACTTTGCTAGTATAACTGTCACTGGGGGGAAAGGAGTTAATTACTCCCATTCTTTTATTATGAAATATGGAGCATGAATTGGCCACTCATGCAAGATGATGCTATAGTAGATGATATTATTTATTTCTCAAGAGCCTGCACCAAGCTATGGCCACTACCCCAAATTTCAAACACACAATTAGAAGTCTAATATTTTTAATACAAAGTTAAGTTCCTCTGTTTTCCCAATTAATAAACTCTCCTCTCAAACAACTAAAGCCACTCTACCATGTATTTGGTGGGGCATCCCACTAAAATTAGCCTTCAACCTCCAGCCACTCCATCTAATAACCCCTTAATTTCTCCTTTATTCCAGGTGAGAAAAGATGGGCTTTACTATGTAGTTTTATGCAGACAAGTCCTCTAAACCCATAGGGCCAAATTCATCAGTGAAACCAGTGGTCATATCAAGATTGAACTGGGCTCAAAGAATGCAAAACCTGTTTCACTGAACACATTCATAGACTAGTTGTTGTTTGATAAGGGAAATAAACAATTAAAAGTGGATTCCTCACAAGTGGCTAAACCGACTAACCTTACCTGCACATTTGAGAAAGCTGGTCTTAGGGTTAAGGAACAAAGAGCCATAAAACCTGGGTTCTGTTCTTGTTTCTGAGTCATTGGACATTTAACCTCTCTGACTCAATTTCCCCATTTGTAAAATGGTGATGATACTCCCCACCTTTCTAAAGTACTCTGATATCTATGAGTGAAAGGCACTATATAAGAAATGGGTTCTAGTATTGTTATTAAATGCCTCAAAGGGGTGTTTGATGGCTCAGTTCATTAATATTAGTAAATTATTTTGAGATCCTTGAATGGTTCATACTCGAAGTGCACACTAGTAACAGAAGTGATATCCTTGGGATCACTGAACTGATCTAGTAGTTGCCATGTACTGGGATGGTGAGTTGTATGGGCCCAGCAAATTCAGGGCCCGGGGGCCTGCTCCACCAATATTTGGGGCCGGGTCTCTCCCCTGGCCCCATCTACCGCCCCCGCGCGTCTCCCTCGAGCGTCCCTGCCTGCCCTGGGCAGTGGGCGGCTGCTCCCTGCAGCTCCACGCTGCACTCCCTCACCAGCCACTGCTGCAGCCAGCTACAAGGGAGTGGCGCCGGGGGCAGGCTGAGGTAGCTCGCTGCTGCCGGAGGGGAGAGGGCTGGGGGGAGGCGTCCTCTTTGGCCCCCTGCCCCAGCCCTGCTGCACCCCAAACTCCTCTTCCCCAGCCCAGTCCCACATCCCGCACCCCCTCCCACATCCCAACCCTCTGTCCCAGCCCAGAGCCAGCACCCACACCCAAACTCCCTCGCACACTCTCTTGCACCTCAACCCTGTGTCCCAGCCCAGAGCCTATACCCAGCACCCTAAACCCCCTCCTGCACCCCAACCCCCTGCCCCAGCCTAGAGCCTGCACCCAACACCCAAACTCCCTCCCAGAGCCCACACCCTTTCCTGCACCCCAACCCCCTGCCCCAGCACAGAGCCTGCACCCAGCACCCAAACTCCATCCCAGAGTCAGCACCCCTCTGGCACCCAAACTCCCTCCCAGAGCCTTAGGCGCCGGGGCGGGAGGGGGACACACACACGCCTTGGACCTGTTCTGGGCCCCACCAAAAATTATACAAACCTGCCACCCCTGGCCATATATGAAAGAGAGAAATCAGATCAGATTTGTTCCTCTGCCACAGTTTTCACATAGGAATACCTTTATCAAGGGCATCCAAGACACATTCTCTCCAGTCATCCCTCTAAAAACAGTTGCCTCAAAGACACCATGCTTTATTCAGTGGAAGGCTATTCCCTCTTAAAAGAATACATGAAACTTACTGGGAGCTGGACCTGTAGTTTTTTGTAAGAACTGCTTGTCCAAAGCATCAGTCCTGTGACTAGAAACACTCTATAGGAGTGAAATCCTGGCCCCCTTGAAGTCAATGTGAGTTTGGTGATTGACTTCAGTGAGGCTAGGATTTCTCTCAAGGTCGGATGTAGGACACTTTGTGCACCATGAGAAGCAGCCAGGTTTACAATAAGCATTTTGACCTCTCTTGTGTTTCTCAGAAAAAATAAAAAGGAAAGTTTAAATAAAGAGAAACATACAAAGGGAAAACACTGGGGCTTGGCTGGGGTAAACGGAAGAGCCTGTTGTAGCTACAGTGTGTGGTCAGTGATTTTCTAGTGCAACTCAGGATAAATTGATCCCATCTACATCAGCTCAGCAAGTGAAAACCATACAGGGTGCATTGTACCTGCACTGCTCGCAGGTACTCGAGCTGTGAACAGCCTTTGAGCAACCATATGCAGTACTGTGGTAATCATCATCTTAAGCTGCTGGATAAAAGGACCTGCCATCAGCATTACCTTGTAACACTAGCTGATATCAGGGATGCCATGGAGATTAAATGCCAAAAGAGGTTGGCAGTAATCAGGGGATAGAAGTTGGCTGATCTGGGATATAAAGCCCCATCTTCCTGTGCTGTGAACTAAGCAGCCTATCCTATTTGAATAAGTTTCAGAGGCAGCTTGTGGCATGAATCCAGGTGGAGCCTTATTTAGCTTTCCTCACGCAGTTCCCTTTGTTTTCTCCCAGTTCACCTCAAATATTCATTAGAAATGGCCCCAGGCTGCAAAATTCAGATCAGAATCCAGCGTTCTGCAATATTCAGTGGGGTTCAGCTCATTTTACAGATGGAGTAAATAACAAACTTCACATCTAGACTCTTCCAAACATTAAAAGCGCAATCAGACTTGGCTCTGCCCACTGGTAGGGTGGAAGCAAAAGAAACTCCATAGACAAGGATGCATTGAGAGTCAAACTTAAATCACAATTAAAACCCCTCTCTTTCACACAATGATTTAATTCAGTCTCCAAATTTAACACAATAACTCTGCAGGAAGCCATTGAATTTTCCATGCAATTTTTTTTTTATTTACTAACTTTTGTAAAAGAAAAACTGCTCAAAGCACCTCTTTTGCAATGTTTCCTGCCAGACTTACTCTTTTGCTTTCCTTTAGCTAAGGGAACACATTCTCAATGACTCCCAAACGTCTCACACTCGCATGCATTCTCAGAACAGCTCAGCGCTGGGACACTTTTGAAAGAGGGTCAGAGAGGTGGTGGTCACACAGATTGAGTTGACTCAGGAGCAGAACTGCCACTTCTGGTTAACCCTGTGTGGCTTGCTGGAAGGTCACCCCAGTTTGATGGACCAGAGGTGAGCAGACTAACAGGGACTCTTACTGGGGAGGATCAAGACCTTCCAGGGAATGGGGGGTGGGGCCTGGATGAGGGGTAGAATGGACATGAAGGGAGAAAATATGTGGAGAAGGCATAGATGCTGGCATGGGGGCTGGAGAGCAGTGCTGGTCAGTGGAGTTCTCTGCTGAATCTCTGACCCCTGCTGTTTAGATGGGCACAGATTCCCTTCCTACACCCTTAGCCCCAATGCCCCTGCAGCCTCCCTGGCTTGATGCCCTCCCCACTCTTCCCCGTACACCCCATAGCCCCATTCCACATTTACATGTTTAATAGTGTTCATTCTTGAGAAGATTTCATTTATACATGTGAAAAATAAACATTAGTAACAATGAGTGATAGTAAAAATTAATGAAGTAGAGAAAACATGTCATTTCAACTCCCGCCATAAACATGATGATGACCAGGAACACCCGGCTGTAACTTCATAGAGTCATAGAGCTTAAGGCCAGAAGGGCCCACCAGATCCTCTAGTCTGATCTCCTGTATAGCACAGCCCACCAACACCACCCAGCACCCGCACACTAAAGCCAACAAGCAGACTTCAACTCTGTGTTCTAAAGATGGTATAATTCTGAATGGTCACAAACATGTATATATTTACTGCACTGCAGAGAAACATAACTCGCAGCAAGCATAGGCAGTCTGACACCAAGTCTATCTGTACTGAGGATATTTGTACTGATGTAGCTACACAGATGCAAATCCTCATTGCAGACACATTACATCGCTGTAATACAAGGCTTGCATCAATACATCTTCCCCTGGTTTAAAACTGGTGCAGCACATCCATGTTGGTTAAGAGAAGGTTAAGGGGTGACATGATTACAGTCTATAAGTATCTACATGGGGAACAAATATTTAATAATGGACTCTTCAGTCTAGCAAAGAAAGATATAATACAATCCAATGGCTGGGAGTTAAGCTGCTAGACAAATTCAGACTGGAAATAAGGTGTACATTTTTTAATGGTGAGAATAATTAACCATTGGAACTATTTACCCACAGTCACGGTGGATTCTCCATCACTGACCATTTTAAAATCAAGAGTGGATGTGTTTCTAAAAGATCTGCTCTAGGAATTAGTTTGGGGAAGTTCTGTGGCCTGTGCTGCACTGCAGGTCAGACTAGATGATCTCAGTGGTCCCTTCTGGCCATGGAATCTATAAATCTATATGTTGGAGATTTGCACTGGTGTAGCCAACCCAGTATAAATATCACCAGCCGAGGCAAGTGCTAACTTGTACACACCAATACAAAGCACAAACAGAACTACGCACAGTGTAATTTGTTAAAACCACCCTAACTCTATATTAATAGCACATAAAAACTGCATTTACTGCCAGTTAAGATTGTGGCAGGGTATGCTCCATCCACCTATAATTTTAAAAGCAGGGAAATAAGTTAAGGAGAAAGACTTGTGTATTCCTTTCCACCTTCATACTGCCTACCACACTGTCAGTAACACAATTCAGTGCTCCTTTTTCATACCGCAACCTCCGCACACTTGCTTTTAACACACAACTTTAAGTGACCTTAGATGCTTTTATATCAATAGATAAGCACTAGAGCTGAGTAAATCATCGATTTTTCAGTTTGGAGAATTAAACAAACAAAATCTGTATTAAAAAAAAAACAGTTTTGTTCTAACCTAAACTGATATTTTTTTGTTTTAAATTTGTTTGGGGTCATTTTGGGGGTGTTTTTCACCGTTGTTAAAAAAAAAAAAAATTCCCTAAACAAAATGACACTTCGAAACAAAAAGTCAAAATATTTAATTCTGAAATGGCTGACCAGTTTCAACTTTTTTTTTTTAAATCCAATTTTGTTTTGAGCTGAAACTTTTGCTGAATTCAATCCAAATTCATGAATAGTTTGTGACCCAAAAATGCATTTTTCAGCTAATTTCCCATTTGCCAAAAAATAATTTGCCCAACTGTAATCAGCACATCTGTCTGTAATACATTCCGTATGTTTGGCGAGTTATTTTGCCTTAAAGCTTCTGAGGTCACTGTTAAGGTTTTGCCGTTAGCTACCACTACACCATAAGTATCAGAGCACACAAATATCTAGGGGGAAATTTCCAAAGGCAGAAAAGGGCAGCTATGCATCCAACTCCCGTGAACACCTTTGAAAAGCTTGCTCAGAACCATTAAAGATAGAAGGGGTTTTGAGGTAATGGCTGGTTGTTCAGAGTGAAAGTGAAAATATGTAGATGGTGGAAGAGAGGTGGTTGGGGCTGACAAGGGGAGCTGTTTAGTGGGGATGCAAAGAGGTGTGAATGACTTACCTTCTTATTGCCTTGCTTTTTATGATTTGTGTTGGTGGGATATAGAGTCTAACCACTGTAACCCAGGAGGCAACCAACGGTTGGGAGCTGGAATCCAATTTTTCCAAAGTTCAGGGTGCTCCAATAACATTTTTTGCCGGAGGCCCATCGCTAATGCTCAAAAAGCAAAAAGGCAGGAAAAGTCCCATAGAAGTATTTTATGACTTTACACTACATTTGCTGGTTTTTGAGTGCAGTGCTTTTAGCTGTACTTTATGTTCTGTGAAATGCCATCTAGTGGCTGGATACGCTAACTGCAAGTTGTACTTAGAGGCGCTTTTTACTGGTGTGCAAAAGGGCTACAACAAAATGGTAAACGACGTAAACATTGTCTGGTGCAGATGTTATTATGCGTTTTCAACTTGGCCTAGGTTTGCCAAGAAGTTATCTGGTTTTCAAACCAATTTATCAGGAGGAACAGCTTGCAGCTTATCTACAGTTTGTCCTATCCCTTGTTTTTGAAGGCTCTTGCAGGTGGGAATTTTAAAACAAACCTATTTCTTCTCTCTCTCTTTCCCCCCCTAGGTTAGGTTAAGTTTGAAACCTCTCAACCTTGAAAAGTGTCCCATTTCACTGCTTTTTCCACCCAAGACATTGCAGTGCTGTTTTTCTGTTTCGGAGACATTAGCAAGGTCTATTTGTCAGAGTAAGGGATTGGGAAGCAAGCACTCCCAATTTCTAGTCCTGGTTTTACCACTGACTTCATTTTTGGCCTTGGGAAAATCTCTGTGGGTCATCTCCTCAGCAGTGCTGAAATCACAGTCAGTATGGCTGAGAATTGGCCGTAGCTCCCTTTCTGCCTCCCCTGATCCTGGGTCCCCCTGCATAAGTTAGGGCACCAGCAGAAACACTGTGTGTTCTGGCCCTGCCCCTGACATGTCCCATTTTTCATATTTATTTACTAGGGACACCGCACAATGTGTGAAAGAAAAATTTGGAAAGAAACTCTACGATGCACTACTGAAGTGAGTATGTAGGTCACTTTGTGTTTATATTGCAGAGGAGCCCGTTGTATCACCTGCGTTGTTTATATATGTGTATTATGGATGTAAGAAAAGAATTGGGGAGAGATAGGAACAAAAGGCGTAATTAGGGATTTAGGAGATCCATGTTCAAGTTCCTACTTCACAATAGACTTCCTGTGTGAGCTTGGGTAAGTAACTTAGGGTAACGTTTTCAAAGGTGACTTAAGCATTTAAGAGCCTAAGTCTCGTTGAGAATGAATGGGATGCAGGCTCCTAAGTCACTTAGGTGTTTATGAAAATGTTATCCTTTGTCTGTCTGTCCCAGTTCCCCATCTAAAAAATGGGGATAGTAGTATTTATCTACCTCACTGTGGTGTTGTGAGGATAAATACATTAAGGATTGTGGGGTATTATGGTAATGGGGCCATATAAGTGGCTTAGGTAGATAAAATACAGTGGAACTCTGATATACTGAAACTTTGCTTATAGTAAAAAGGAAGAAAATTTCTGCACTCCTTTATCAGGTCATACTCTCATTGATTTCAAAGGGATCTTAGCCTGAGTTAGAAGATCTATATGATCCCAAATGCAAAAGATTGGGTTGGAAAAAACAAAAAAAAGGGAATGTCTATGAAAAATGGACACAATTTTTTTACACTTTTTTGTCTTGTTTGGTTTCACCTATAGAGCTGATGGGAAATTTTTAAAAATGAAAATTAAATTTTGACAAAAAAATAGAAATAAAAGTTCATGACAGGTTTTGTGACTTGTTTTCTTTTTCAAATATTCCAAATACATCAAAGGGGGAATTGCAGCAAAGCTGTGGGGGGAGAAAGAGAACAGGATAGTCATGTGGATACAATATAGAGAAAACAGGAAAAAACTCTATAAGGGCCTGATTCAAAGCTGATTGAAGAGGCTGGAAAGATGCCTGTTGACTTCAGTGAATTTTGGATCAGCTCTATTTGAGTTTCTTCATCTTCTCTGCGTAACTTTAATGCAAACTCTTAATCATAATGTCCAAAAAGACCAATAACAAGTCATTTGGTGATATACCCTGTCTGTATTGCCTTTGCAGGGGAGAAATTCCAGATTTGAACAAGATCCTTGACCGGGATGACGTAACCATTATGAAAAGAGCCATCTTTTCAACTCAGGTCAGAGAGAATAGTCAGTACTTACACAGTTATTGGATGGAAAAGCTAAACACGGTCATATATAAGGATCATGTATAGTGAACAGGGATATGTATGATTTGGAGAATCGTTTTCCATCATGTATGTTTCTCCTAAAGTCAACTTTTTAAACGCAGTCTGTGTGTTTTTTCCATTGTCTCTGTGTTTCTTTTTAAGAATTAGTATCAAACCATCCTAACTACTTTTGGTAGCGCAAGAGCACTCCCACCACCTGATGTATTTCCCTGAACTCCTTGGTCCTCTCCTTTAATAGTAAATTCAAATTCTTCACAATTCCTCGTCCTACTACATCTCAGTCCTTGTTTTATTTCCCATCCCTTCTTGATTCCTGGACTCTTCCATTTTTAACTGTGGGGATAATTAACCATTAAAACACCTTACCTTGGGATGTGGGTGATTCTCCATCACTTAAAATCGTTAAATCAAAATGGGTGTCTTTGTAAAAGATACCGTCTATTACAAACAGAATTTATTGGGCTAGATTCAAGAATGATTAGGTAAAATTCTATGGCACTGTGTTATGCACTAGGTTGGACTAAATTATCACAATGTTCCTTTCTGGCCTTAAAATTGAAGGTTGAAACCCTAGTCCTAATGAAGTCAATGGCAAAACTCCCATTGACTTCAACGGGGCCAGGATTTCACCTTAAGATTCTATGTTAATGGATTCTTTGCCAGCAATTTTTCATGCCTTGATCAAAGTTTGCCTTTATTCTGATGTAGCGACAGTCTCTGCCTCCAGTGACCACCCACAACATGATCGATGATTCCAATGACCCGATCCTCAATACCATTCGGCGCATCGGACTCTTCAATAACCGCACAGACAGAGTTAAGGTACAATCTCTCTTTGTGAATTTTTTCTCTTTTTTTTCCTAACAGAATTTCATTAAACTACCTCAGCCTAATTATTCTTACTAGAGATATGCGGAATAAAATACCCAACACCTCTTCGAATAGCAACAGCCAGTCACTTTTCACAGACACCATCACCCGCTTATTACCCACAGAATTTCAAGTTAGGCATTTAATGTTAAGGGTGGCATAGCTGTTGTTAAAACATTCTAGACACAATTTTTAAAATCCTGGCCCCATTGAAGTCAATGGCTAAACTTCCATTGACTTCTTTGAGGCTGGAATTTCATCTGATGGGCCTGCAGCCCAGTAAAGCTTTATATGTTGTTTACCCAAATCTAATAACAGGGCCATATTATAAAGAGAGGAAAAGAGCACCTTCCAACCCTTGCAATGAACATGAACCCCATATATTTGTGGTAGGCAAGCCCAGTAAAGGTTGAGCCCCCGTACTCCAAAGCCTCTTTCTGCCCACACTTCTGGGCAGGGTTCCCAAAGTGGGTGATGTGGCTTACATCGTCACCTGTAGTGTTATGTGGCTCAGAGAGGGATTGCGTCTCCTCGTGAGATCTCCTTTGGGGCAGTGTACCTAGGTACCACACCCCACTGTAGGCTGTGGCTAAATGCCATACCCTAGCTCAGAGGTGGCCAACTTACTGGCCCTCCAAGCCGCATACAACAATCTTCAGAAGTTTGAGAGCCAGGGCAAACCTGCTGGGGCTCAGGGCTTCAGCCCTGCGGGAGGCACCTGATGGGGCTCGGGACCCTCCCGGCTGGGCAGAAGCCCCTACCCCACCACCGCGTTGCAAGGTAGAGGTCCCAAGCTTCTGCCCCTCCCCTCCAGCCTGGTAGGTGGAGAATTGGGGGGAGGTGTAGGGGCCTCCGCAAGCTGCACTTTAACGGTAAAAGAGCCACATGTGGTTCGTGAGTCACAGTTTGGCCACCCCTGCCCTAACCCATAATGTTCAATTCTGTTGTTTTCCTTATTGAAAAGAGGGGATGGTGTCACCAATGAACCATCTGAAGAATAGTTTTAGATGTCAACACTATTTCCACAATAGGTTTATATGAAGAGATTATAAAAGAAAAGGTACCATGTATGTAGAGGGGTGAACATGAGAATGGCTATACTGGGTCAGATCAAAGGTCCATCTAGCCCAGTATCCTGTCTTCCGACAGTGGCCAATGCCAGGTGCGCCAGAGGGAATGAACAGGACAGGTAATCACCAAGTGATCCATCCCCTGTTGCCCATTCCAGCTTCTGGCAAACAGAGGCTAGGGACAATATCCCTGTCCATCCTGGCTAATAGCCATTGGTGGACCTATCCTCCATGAACTTATCTAGTTCTTTTTTGAACCCTGTTATAGTCTTGGCCTTCACAACATCCTCTGACAAGGAGTTCCACAGGTTGACTGTGCGTTGTGTAAAGAAATACTTCCTTTTGTTTCTTTTAAATCTGCTGATTATTAATTTCATTTGGTGATTCCTAGTTCTTGTGTTATGAGAAGGAGTAAATAACACTTCCTTATTTACTTTCTCCCCACCAGTCATGATTTTATAGATCTGTATCATATCCCCCCTTAGTCGTCTCTTTTCCAAGCTGAAAAGTCCCAGTCTTATTAATCTCTTCTCATACGGAAGCCATTCCGTACCTCTAATAATTTTTGTTGCCCTTTTCTGAACCTTTTCCAATTCCGGTATATCTTTTTTGAGATGGGGCAACCACATCTGCATGCAGTATTCAAGATGTGGGCGTACCATGGATTTATATAGAGGCAACATTATATTTTCTGTCTTATTATTAAGGCTACATTTATGTCACAGAGATCATGGAAGTCACGGAATCTGTGACTTCCAGAAACCTCTGTGACATTCTCTGCTTCAGCCCCAGGGACTGCTGGACTCCAGCTGGCAGCCAGCAGGGCCCTGGCAGGGTTCCAGCAACAGGCGACAGCAGCGACAGGTGACAGGGAGCCCCCTGCAAGGTTCCAGTGACAGACTCCTGAGGGGCCCTCCTCAGGGTTCCAGCCTCGCACAGGGTGGGGGTGGGGGAAAGGGAAACACTTCAGGCGAATGGCTGGGGGTGTCCCGTTTTCTCTTTGGGAAATATGGTCACCCTGCAGCTCCCTGCTGTGGTGTGCAGAGGGGAACCCCCTGCAGCTTCCAGCTGCCCTGGGTAGAGGAGGAACCGCACAGCTCCCAGCCACCACAGTGGCGGGGGGAAACCATGGAGCTGCAGCAGCAAAAGCCACAGACAGGTCATGGCTTCCGTGAATTTTTGTTTACTGCCCGTGACCTGTCCGTGAATTTTACTAAAAATAACCATGACAAAAATCTTAGCCTTACTTATTATCTACCCCTTTCTTAATGATTCCCAACATTCTGTTCACATTTTTGACTGCCGCTGCACATTGAGTGGATGTTTTCAGAGACCCCATCATTTTATATGTATAGTTGGGATTATGTTTTCCAATGTGCGTTACTTTGCACTTATCAACATTGAATTTCATCTGCCATTTTGTTGCCCAGTCACCCAGTTTTGAGAGATCCTTTTTGCGGTCTGCCTGGAACTTAATTATCTTGAGCAATTTTGTACCATCTGCAAATTTTGCCACTGTTTACCCCTTTTTCCAGATCATTTATGAATATATTGAATAGGAATGGTCCTAGTACAGACCCCTGGGGGACACCACTATTTACCTCTCTCCATCCTGGAAACTGACCATTTATTCCTACTCTTTGTTTCCTATCTTTTAACCAGTTACCAATCCATGAGAGGACCTTCCCTCTTATCCCATGACAGCTTACTTTGCTTAAGAGCCTTTGGTGAGGGACCTTGTCAAAGGCTTTCTGAAAATCTAAATACTCTATATCCACTGGATCCCCCTGGTCCACATGCTTGTTGACCCCCTCAAAGAATTCTAGTAGACTGGTGAGGCATGATTTCCCTTTACAAAAACCATGTTGACTCTTCCCCAACAAATTATGTTCATCTATGTGTCTGACAATTTTGTTCTTCACTATAGTTTCAACCAGTTTGCCTGATACTGAAGTTAGGCTTACCAGATTCTAATTGCCAGGATCATTTCTGAAGCCCTTTTTAACAATTGGCATCACATTAGCTATCCTCCAGTCATTTCGTACAGAAGCTGATTTAAATGATAGGTTACACACTATAGTTAGTAGTTCTGCAATTTCACATTTGAGTTCCTTCAGAAGTCTTGGGTAAATAACATCTGGTCCTGGTGACTTATTACTATTTAGTTTATCAATTTGTTCCAAAATCTCCTCTAGCGGGGGGAAACAAATTAAGGTACCAAAAATTATGAATGTTATCAAACTGGGCTATGTACAAATAGAATTAGGGAGGGACACAGAAGGCAATGTCCAGATTCCTAGGCTTAGGCTTAGGCTAGGGATGAAGGCACTAAGTGCTTGATCTCTTATATAATTAAAAATATTGATTCTATTTTTCTTTCGGCTCTAATGTAAGTTTTGAATATCCAGGTGATATTACACCCAGAGTTCCTGTCTTCAACAAGTCCATTATTACCCATGGACTATGAAGATTTTGTCAGAGGCTGCCATTTGGGGGTGTTTCCCTCATACTATGAGCCTTGGGGTTACACTCCAGGTAAGCAATCTTTAGGCTGACTGTTGTCAGAAGTTTAATATGCATTTTACCACTCGGGGCATTTAAAAAGATGGAGTAGCTTGCCATTCAGTTTCTACTGTAATGATGTAAGAATGCTTTTGACTCTGTTTCCTCTCCGTTACAAAGCTTCTGCTGATGGCAAAGTTCTTAGACCAGATTTTTAGCTGGTGTAAATTGGCATTGCTCCATTGACAGAAAACCAGCCAGCGTTGTCCCTGCTTTCAACCCAGACTTTCCCACAATCACATGTAACCTTTCTGTCTGCTGTAGCATCAGAAGACGAATCCATTTTGTGTGCAGTAACATCAAGCATCTGCCCTTAAAAAATGAGATTTGGAGGAATGTATATATTGCAATAATGAGGCAAGAAAATAGACGCAATCCAAAATGTCCTCAGCTGGTGTAATTTGACATAACTGCATTGATTTCAATGGTGTGATGCACATTTACACTATCTGGTCCTAATATTTTCACAGTCTGCTGGATATTTCTGTTGGTATTTACCATGAACACTTAGGATACGTCTACACTACCCGCCGGATCGGCGGATAGTGATCGATCTATCAGGGATCAATTTATCGCGTCTAGTGTAGACGCGATAAATCGATCCGTGATCGCTCTGCCGTCGACTCCGGAACTCCACCACGGCGAGAGGCGGAAGCGGAGTCGACGGGGGAGCAGCGGCCATCGATCCCGCGCCGCGAGGATGCGAAGCAAGTGATTCTATGTTGATCTAAGATACGTCGACTTCAGCTACGCTATTCTCATAGCTGAAGTTGCGTATCTTAGATCGATCCCACCCCCCCAGTGTAGACCAGGCCTTAGAAGTAGCGATAGACACCAAGGACTCTGTACATGGACTGGATATCAGTGGAGCTCACAAAGGCCAATCTTCATGACAGCCTGGCATATGATCAAGGGTTTTGGAAGAAGGCTATAAAAATTGCCAACCACGAACAGGGAAGTGGCAAAAATGAAGACGACAACTTACAAGTAGTAATAGATAAACCTCATAGGATTAGGGTGAGATATTTAAAGGCGCAGTGGCAGTCAGGTTTTCAACCTAGGAATTAGGGCCCAGATGCTCTAAGATATTTTGGTGCCTAACTCCCATTGTGCCCAAATGTCTTTGAGGATCTAGGGCTAAGTGCCTAACTTCCATTTGTGCCTTTGAAAATATCTCCCTTAGTTATGATAAGCATCTGAAAGTTTTGGGTGCTTATCTGAAGCATATCTGTAGTTAGCCAGTGAATCTGAGTAGAAATCTCACACAATCAAGCTTTCTCAGACAATGTTTAAAACTTCCTGTCTCCTGTTCCAACTGAGTCACAATTATCTGGCTGTAGTCCAGCACTTTAGCTTCTTGCCCCAGCCCAAACCAGGATATGGGGGCGGAAATTGTGAGAGCTGGGGAAGATTTTGATGTTAGACTTTAGAATAGCTTAACACAGAAAAGTTTGGCTGGCACTCAGTTTGAGGGAGTGGTTTTGCTCATCCTAATGGGTTACCCATATGAATCTCCCAAGAATAAAAATAGACCCTTCTTGATGGTTTTTTAGTTTCATCCTAATCCTAAATTCTATATCTGGTATCAGTCCTATTGTCATATAGGTTTTTTAATGGCATTTTAAGGGTTAAAGAGCTAACGTCTGATTTAAACTGTATGCTGCTTTGTATAGGGAACATGCCTTCCTTTATGGAAGAACCTGTTGGTGCTCAGTAAATAATAATAATAATAGTAATAAAAGGAGAACACAATTTGATATCATATTTATGATTTATAGCACAATTTGCTCTGCATCCACTGTATAATTGGAAAAATAATTAGATAGACTGGCTTTGAAAGCAATCATATTTTTATGATTTTTCTCCCTGTTGCCTAAGATACAGAACCCAGTTTACAAATGTGGGAGATTAATTACGAGGCCCAAGTCCTGCATTTGGGCAGTTAAATTTGCAAAATATGTACATGAAATGAGCATGTGCACACAGCAGGTGCCAATTTCAAAGCCAAAGGAAGGGTCTGGACATTGGATTTAGGCTCTCACATGTGAACACTGGGCTCACAGAGGATATTAATTAGAGCTAGCTGGAAAACAGAAATAAGTGCTTGCAAAAAAAAGGGGGGGGGGACAAATTTCCATTTCTCATCAAAATGTCACTTTCTTTGAACTTTTCTGATTGAATGGCAGTGGGGGGGAGAGGGAGGGAAGAAAGAACACACAGCAAAAATCATGATGGTTTTTCATTGAAACCTTCTGACCAGCTCTGGCACTGAAAGGGCTTTACATCATTCTATTTTCTGTTTCTATCCACTCAAGATGAAACCGAGCCAAGCACATTGACATGAAATCTCTTTTTATGTCTCTTTCGGTAGCTGAGTGCACTGTGATGGGCATTCCCAGTGTGACCACAAACCTCTCTGGATTTGGCTGTTTCATGCAGGAGCATGTAGCTGACCCAGCTGCTTATGGTGAGCTTGTTAACAGTGCTTCAAAACTCATCAGATTTCGGAACCCAACTAACCAGCTGTTTTGTGACTGCGCATATTGCACTTTCTCTCCTTGCTGAAGAAAAATTATTGATGGACAAACCCCAAAGTTCAGCTATTTGATTTGGATTGAAAGTTTAGGTGTTTATCCAAAACCTGTTCTTCCCCCTCCTGTCTCTTTTTGGTCTTCCCCAAACCTCCAATCCCAGCTAGCTCATTAGCCCTTCTTCCATCTCAACTAACCTCCTTCCTTCAATCCCTTCCAATTAGACTATATATTAGTTTTTCTAAGGGAGTGGTGGAAATCTGCCTCTGCTTTAAGAATTCATGATGGCTTTCCTGGGATAGCAGCAACAGTTTGTGGAGTCCATGAAAGAGAGAGGATAACTTGACTAATCCAAACTGAGATTCTTATTTACAATAAGGCCTCTTTAAAGCACTTTTATGATGTAATGGGTCCTTATTATAAATGAGAATCAAGGCCCACGTCCTTGAAATCAATCGGAGATAGGTGCCTAAATACCTTAAGATCTAGGCCATGGCCCCGAATCTTCAAAAAAGTTGGTGTTTAGAGTGAGGTTGAAAAAGAACAAAATGTTGGCACATCATAAAGATATTGCATTACAGGATTTGATGCGCATGAGCAAAGGCCTATTTACAAATCCTTAGAACTCTCACAGATCACAACCAGTTTTCACCAAACTTCCAAAAAGTACATGAATGGCTATGTCTTTACTGCAAAATTAGGTATTTACGTGGAGATAGCTGTCTAGCTGTAAAATCCTAGTGGCGACAAAGCACTATAGTTTTTACCCCTTGTTGCGAGTCACGTTCAACCACAGATGGGGAATAAAGTGTTGACCTTGACTAGCAATACTGAGGTAATAATTAGCTGTGCCTTGTCTCCACTAGGATTTTACATTGAGATAGCTAACTCAAGTTAGCTTTCTCAATATAAAAACACACCACCTTTTGCAGAGAAGACATAGCCTGTGTCTCTTGTCTGCCAAATTTCACACCACCACCTCACATCACTGAGCCACCACAGGTATTCAAGAAAAGGTAGCAATTTTTTTTATAATGGAAAAGTGAATTTTTTCACACAAAAGCACTTGGACCATTTTTGCACAGACTTTAAAACAATAAAAGCCTTCCTGAGCAGAGAACAGATCTGCCAAATTTCAGCCTGAAAGGTAAAAAATCAAAAGCATTTCTCACCAGCTGCTGAAATGCCTTGTTAGAATGGAAACACTTGTCATTCTTTGCTCCACCTATTAAAAAACAAGTCCATACTTGTTATATTTAAAAGATTATGTGTAAAGAAAGATAGAAATGAAATTTAAAAGGTCAAAAGCTCGCTTCCATACCTGTTCATCTGCAACTTTGTTTGTGTCCTCAGGCATTTACATAGTTGACAGGAGGTACCGCTCTCCCGATGAGTCATGTAACCAGCTGACTCAGTTCTTGTATGGATTTTGCCAGCAGTCACGGCGTCAGAGGATCATCCAGAGAAATCGAACTGAGAGGCTCTCAGACCTACTGGACTGGAGATATTTAGGCAGGGTATGTGACTGTGTTTAGTGGGTATATAACAAGCCGTTGGCCCAAACACACATCCACCACAATGGTTATTGGGGATAGAATCTGTCATCATTAACACCAAAGCCCCAATTCAGGGAAGTCTCCCTATTAACTTACTCAAGTATTCACTTATTCCCAAGCTGAGGAATCACCTTGATCTGCTTGTTTCAAGCAGGAGCCAAACACAATGTGGTCCTTATGCTCCCAAGCACAAAGACTGCACAAGGCTAGTGCCACTGGCAGCACGAGCCTCTCCAAACTGGACAATGGAGAGTGGGCATTATACCATCTTCAGGGATGGTGCAGCAGCATCCCTAGACCTTGGGAGGCATTGGGCGGGAGTCTCAAAAGCACCCAAGTGATTTCGGAGCAAAAGTGTAAATGACTTTCAATTAGATTTGTGCTCCCAAGTCACCAAGGCATTTTTGAAAATCCCACCTATTCTGCCTAAAATACCATTGGGATTCTGCACCATCCCCAAACCAGGACTGTGCTGTGAAGGCCAAATACTCTTAGCCTAGTACAGAGAATGATGCAATACCACACATTAACCAGAGGGAGGTAGATCAGTATTCTAAAGTCCACAGGTGAAGAGATGAATAAAATGTACCACTGCTTTAATTACTATGTGCCTTATCCTGCATTGGGATCCATTTGGGAGGACCTTATGTCCATGTGGATCCTATTACAGGATCACAGCCTGTCACAGTAAACTGTCATTTTGGTGTGCGCCCTCGGAATGTGCAAACCTCATGGAGTTTGAACTTTTGCAAAACCATCAGACTGGTTTTCTGAATTTGCAAAAGCATGTCAATGTCATAAATCTATTCTCCTTACAATGCCTTCATTTTGAAGGATGAGTCAGTTTTAACATGTGTACTGTGTGTTACAGTATTACATTCGTGAGCAGAAATTAAATAAATAAATAAATATTTCCGCCCAAGAAAGAGAAACCTGTGCTATATTTTTAGGGATAAAAAAATCACCCCATCCCCACCAGAAAACTAGACTGGCTGAAGTGGGTGAAGTCCGTTCTCTTACACTTTTGTGAGATTAAAGAGTATCTTCACTGCAGCCAAAGAAGCAGTTTCTGCCCAATTACTCCAGTATAAATCTCTCAGGATTTGATCATTACTTCAGTGCAATGTGTCCACAGTTTCACAAGGGCCATCCCAACTGGGTTAGCCTCAGTTAAAGATCCATTCAGTCTTTCTTCAGCATCTTCTTTGAGAAGACAATAGTGTTACTTTCCCTCTCGCTGCCGAAATGTGCCCAAGTCTTCATTGGGTTTTTGCACATGTAGACCTCTGTTTTCTATTGCAGTACTACATGCATGCCAGACACCTGGCTCTGAGCAGAACTTTCCCAGATAAATTTGAGATGGAACCAAATGCTCCACCAAAGGTATGTCTATCGTTATAGGTGATTTTTGTCTGCATTTCAACTACTGTCTTGAGAGAGAAAAAGAGAGGACTGGCCTGTTAAACCCAGGGTTGTGAGTTCAATCCTTGAGGGGGCCATTTAGGGAACTGGGGTAAAAATCTGTCTGGGGTTTGGTCCCGCTTTGAGCAGGGGGTTGGACTAGATGACCTCCTGAGGTCCCTTCCAACCCTGATATTCTATGATTCTATGAACCTGTGAGCATAAAGAACTCAATATACTTTATTACAGTCAAGTTTTACCAAATTCTGATAGAGTGTATGGCTGCCCAATAGAAAACCCCATGAACTAGAATACAGGGCCAGGTCCTCAGCTGGTGTACACTAACTTTGATGGAACTATGTCAGTTTAGGCCAGCTGAGGATCTGGCCTGCTGGGTAGAAACTGGCAATTTCTATTTTTGCTCCCCATAAAACCCATAGGAAGGCTGCTTTGCAGGCCTTCTGCAACAGGAGCTTTGAAGTGGCGAAAAGGATCTAGGGGCATGGAGGCAGGGTCTGCAAATTGTTGCACATACACTCCCTGACCCAGCCTCTCTACATATTCTCATGCAAATTATTTGTATCTCTGTCAGGAATAATCTGAATAGTGTACATGAGGGGAAGGCTGAGGATGGAGCAAAGCCACACATTCAATCTACTTTTTTAGCATATTGCATATATATGCCCCCCATTTGGGGTGGCATTATGCTCAGTTCTAAATTTAGGACCCGGTTATTTAAAACCTCATCTGCCAATTCATTTTTTTTAAATAACAGCTAGAGATGGGGGCCCAAACCAAAACCCTTGATCTGGATTTGGATCTGGATCTGCGCTGGCAATTGTGAACACTCGAAAATTTAGGAAAGTTCAGACTGAGGTTTGATTTCAGCTCATACGCACCTACGTTCAGGAGTATTCAGGTTAGGGAGTTTGATTCTATCCCTTATAGAGATATTTGAGGGGGATTTTTCAAGCTGTTGCACTGATGTAAATCCAGTAACTCCACTAACCAGTTTACTTAGTGCAAATGGAAAATTTATCCTGGAAGTTTTTAGAATCTTGAAGTTGATGGGAGTTGGTTAAGGTTAGGGGTAGGGTTAGTGTTGGCACCTAACAATAGATGGGCTTGGACCACGTATTTTGATTTTGGACCCAAAATTTAGATTTCAGTCAATCTCTATTAATAATGAAGATTTATGAAACACAGGGGAATTTTAAAGGGAAAGGTAGAAGTTGAAACCAGTTAGCTCATCAAAAATTAGATTATTGATCTACTTCATTGTTTTGTATTTTGCTACATTTTATAGGCCCAGATCCTGCTTCGGCATTAAATCAATGGGAACTAAGTGCTTAAATACCTTTAGGTCTCAGGCACTTAGGAGCAAATTACAATGAAACTTGGGCTCCTAAATGCCTAAGGACCAGATTCTTAAACATATTTAGGTGTTTAAAGATGGAGCTAGGCCCTCAGTGGGATTTTTAAAAGCACATAGGCCGCATTGGGAGTTACTTCTGAAGTCACTTGTTAAAATGGAATGTATGGTTCCTAAGTCACATAGGTGTTTTATTTTACACCTAGAAGAAAACACCAGGGGGAGTTAAATGCTGCAGGGGGAGTTAAATTCAGTGTTTTGAAATGAATGTGCATATTAGGGCGCTGGGTTAATATTATGTTAGAACTCCTTCCAGACTATTAAGACTTAAAGAGCATGACAGAAGGCTTTGGAAACCTGGCTTTGTAATAAGATCTTAGAGCTGACTTATGATATGGCCTTGGTGTTATAATAATTTAGCCACGTATGCAAAACCAGCCTTGAACTCCGCCAAAGATACGGGGAGTTGAAGGTTGTACCACATCTTATTCAAAAGGTAGTTTTCTTTAGATTGTCAATAAGGTCTCGAATGTCAGATTATAATAGTAGATCTTAAAGCTTTACATTATACTTAAAGCTGAGGCGGGTATTCTGCATACAATCCTTATTTTTAACTACTAAAAATATTCCTCTTAGGGTGAAACTTTTCACACCAAGGGTTAACTTTTCAAAAAGCTGGGCTCTGCTTTGTGGGGCGCAAATAATGTTATGTGAGCAGCTAAGTACCTTAGGGGGCCTGAAAGTACCTGCACGAACCAAACTGCACTTGCAGTGAAATACAGACACAACTGCAAGTGTGAAAACAGAAGCCTGACAAAGGCTTCGCTTTTTGAATGGTCTTTAATCCATTTGAAATTGAAGTTTGTTTTTTGTAGGGTTTGACGAACTGCGTGTAGATTTGGGGGAGTTTTGGCCATTCTGAGTTACCAGATGGAAAATGAGCAGAACCCTTAATTTATAGATGCTTCTTTTTTTTCCCCACGTCACTCCATCTTAAAACCGGCAGCTCTGTGTTGCCATGGAGAATATGGACTTTTCCTGTTAAAATTTTATTTAAAATTCACAGGTGCTTGGGCTAGATCATGCCTGCCAGGCATGGCCCAGGGATAAAACAGATTGCACTACTGCAAAGGGAAAGCCCCAGGATGCCTCCACCAGCTACTTGTCGAGCAAAGGGAGCACACCCGCTGCTATACTCCTTATGGGCTGCAGCTTACTCCCCCTGCTGCATCAATGGTTCTGCAGGCCAGGGCTGAGAGTGATAGGCTGTGCATGGTCCCCAGGGGGGAAGGAAAAGCCCCTGCACTCTTCAGAATTCTTACTTCTGCACTGTCTTCAGAGCTGGGCGGGAAGAGAGAAGTGGCTGTTGGCCGGGTGCCCAGCACTGAAGGCAGTGCCCCGCCAGCAGCAGCACAAAAGTAAGGGTGGCAAGACGATACCATGCCAGGCCACCCTTACTTCTACACTGTTGCCTTCAGAGCTGAGTGGCGGGAGAGTGGCAGCTGCTGACTGTGGGCCCAGCTCTTCAGGCAGCAGCACAGAAGTAAGGGTGGCATGGTATGGTATTGCTACCCTTACTTCTGCGCTGCTGCTGGCGGCGGCTCTCCAGCTGCCCAGCTCTGAAGGCAGCACCGCCGCCAGCAGCAGCACAGAAGTAAGGGTAGCAGTATCCCCTACAATAACCTTGCGTACCCGCCCCCCCACACACAACTCCTTTTTTGGGTCAGGACCACTACAATTACAACACCATGAAATTTCAGATTTAAATAGCTGAAATCATGAACTTTACGATTTTTAAAATCCTATGACCGTGAAATTAACCAAAATGGACCTTGAATTTGGTAGGGCCCTACTTATACATCATCTTTGCCTTGGCCCTCTGGATATATCGACCTATCGTCACTCTGTGTAACTAAACAAGCTGCACTGGTATAATGTTTTTCTTACTTATGTCTCTGGCAGACGGAAGGTTTCAGGTACCCCAGGCCTTCATCAGTACCACCATCGCCTTCTGTCTCTCAGCATTCCAGCCCTCATCATAGCGAGGATGAAGATGAGGATGAAAGATATGATGAGGATGAAGAGGCCGAAAGAGACAGACAAAACATAAAGTCACCTTTGTCCCTTGGAGCACTGCCACAAAGAAAGAAAAAGCAGCATGGAGAATATCGGAACTGAATTCCTTTGCTGTCACCGCAACATGGTCTTTATCCACTAAAGAGGATCCAAGTGTAGGCTAGTCAATCTCTGTGTTAAGGGCAGTGCAGTGTGGTTAGGGAATCTTAAACAAACATTACTTGGGTTAAACTGTTTGAAAACCTAATTATATTTTACCTTACAAGTAAATGGTAATTCTCTCTGCCTTGGAGGTAGAAGAAGAGATTTTTCAAAGCTTATTTAACCTAGAGAATGTGACAAACTCCGTGTGATAGCTCCAGCTAGATTGCGCATACTGTAGATCATATTTTTGTCTGTATAATTATTTGAACTTAGTTGTAATCCATGAAGAAAGGTCCATTATAGTCATTCCAAATGAATACCTACTCCCATCCCTTCCTCTCCCCTTGCAAAGAGACACCACCTTTAAGCCCTGAACTGGAACATTTTGAAGAAATTGTTACCAGGGAAAACCTTGGCAGAGTTAAAAAAAAAAAAAAATGTTGAAAAGAAAATGGTTTGTTTTTTCTTCTGCTGTTTCTCTTATTCTAAATCTACATCATTTTAAGAATTTTTTTAAAGCGCACAGAAATGTCTTGGTGCTGTTTATGGAAAAATATCTGGTGTTACTCCATGAGTATTTGCATTTTTAGGTGAAGTCATCTTATGGAGTTGTCTAGAGCCACAAAAAACAGCAGACCACTTTTTTCTGGTTTCTTTTGAATGCTCCATTTTATTGCATTTTTACTCTCTCCGCTGAAGTTTGGGGAGAAAAATTCATGTGATTTGGCTCAAGCAAGCTATAAAATTCCTGAAAATGCTTGCTTCTGTGAATAAATCCACATGTCGCATTGTGATGGGATAACATTGTCTCAAAAATCTAAATTTAAAAGGTGATGACCTTAGCTCTATCTGTTAATGGGAAATTTCCAGGACAAGATGACCTCCTATAGAACTGCCTGAGTTAGCAGAGCTTATTAGTTAGCTGTGGTACCACCAGAGACAACTGAGGTCAGGGTGCTTTTGTGCTGGACATTGTACAGTCACCTAATGAGAGATAGTCCTTGCCTGGAAGAGCTCACAATCTAAGTAGACAAACTATAAGAGGGGAAACAAAGGCACAGACTGGTGCAATGACTCACTCAAGATCACCACACAGCAGATCATCATCAGAAGGAGGAACAGAACCCAGGTCTCCAGAGTCCTAGTCCAGAGCTCTATTCAGTAGACAAGACTGCCCCTTCTTATTGTAATGCAGAGAAAACAAATGGGCCCAGACCTTGTACTCTCAGTACCAAATGTGTGAGGTTGCCCTTTAAAATATCTGACCAAATCCCTCAAATGAAAGGTGCAACACCAAAAAAAATAACAGAGGAGTGAACTTGAAATAATGAGTAGTGCTTTCCTGTAAGGTACAATTCTATGTCAAAGTCTGCCCTGACTTACCCTGTTCCCATACAACCCTATTGAGTTCAGCATGCAAGCCAAGGCAGCATTGTCTGTGGAGTTCTCTTCAGTTTCTATGATCTAGTATATCTGAGGTAAATGAATTACAGTAATAAGTTGTGAGAGTAAAATTTTCAAAAGTGCCCAAGTCCCATTTTCAAAAGAGAATTAGGCCCAGATCCTGCTTCGGCATTAAATCAATGGGAACTAAGTGCTTAAATACCTTTAGGTCTCAGGCACTTAGGAGCCAATTACAATGAAACTTGGGCTCCTAAATGCCTAAGGACCAGATTCTTAAACATATTTAGGTGTTTAAAGATGGAGCTAGGCCCTCAGTGGGATTTTTAAAAGCACATAGGCCGCATTGGGAGTTACTTCTGAAGTCACTTGTTAAAATGGAATGTATGGTTCCTAAGTCACATAGGTGTTTTATTTTACACCTAGAAGAAAACACCAGGTTTGTATGACACAAAGATAAATGTGTATATCAAATCAGTCACTGCCCTGTGAAATGATGATGAAGAAAAGAAAAATAACTAAAACAACCAATAAGGTGACATTTTTCATGAGAACTTATGTTGCAAAATGATGAAAGCCAAATATATTATAAGTACCCATATTATTCAGAACACTTTCTGAATGGGGGGGGGGGAGGGGAGTTGGGCGAGAACAGCTGGATTTCATCACAAAGCTGTTCATAATGAATATTCTTCCCTGCTCTAGTAATTTCTTTTTAATCACTTAAACTGCCCATACAACTTCAATAGGATATAATAGGTCACACTCTCAGCTGGTACAAATGGGCAATGTGCTGTTCACTTAATGGAGCTACCTTCTAGAGCTGAGCCGGAAACATGTTTCCCATCTTACGAGAATTTTCAAGATTTTTGAAAAGATTTTTCACACTGACCTAGCATGAAAAGTCAAAATCCGGACAACATTTTCTAACCAAAACATTGAAAGATGTCATATTGGGTCAACTGATAATTTTACAGCGTTTCATTTTGATGTTGACCTTTTTATTTTACATTTTTTTATTATAAATTAACTTAAATTTCTAAACAAAAGTGTCGTTGTGACCTGAAAATGGAACTTTCATTTTGAAAATGTTGAAAAGGGACATTTTGAAACTTTTTTTCCAAAATCTTTTCTAAACAGGAAATTTGTTAAACTGTTTTGGTTTTGACAAATTGACATTTTCTAGCAAATAAATGTTAAGTCAAAAATGTACTGACCAGCTCTACTGCATTAAAACAACTTAACTCATTCTTTCTGGATATGTCCCACAGAATTGCAAGGAGCAACATACATGATCCAATGTGCAGATTCCCACAAGGTTAAATCCTATACCCGTTTTCAGCCATGTCCCCAGTATATAAGACCACTGAGGAAAATAGTGGGCTGGCTTATGCTCAAATGCCAAAAATATCCCAATGACACCCAGCTCTTTCTTTCAATCTCCTCAAACTCACACACTGCAGTCAACTGACCAGCTTCCTACACAATTGGATGAAAAGCCGCTGGCTCAAGCTTCACCCAGACGAGAGTGAGATGATGCTGGTAGAAAGGAAAAAAACCCTTTGATGATCTGGCAGAGATCCCTCTATCTAGGACACTGTCCTCTGTTTGTCAAAGTCACACATGGTCTCTTGACTCCCTTCTATAACTAGATGCCCCAAGAGCAGCAGCATACTTTCTAGATGGAACTAGCATGAATACTATGTCCTTTCCTACAGTAGCCAGAGTGATCTATGCCGCACACTTCTAGGCTTACTCATTTTAATTCTGCCCTGAATGTTAGAGCTGGTTTTCATGAGTATGATGTATTTGAAATATTACCAAACATTTTTGCCTTTTGATCGTGGGAAGGTAGCAAGGACTCAAAATAAGTGTTCACCTAAGATACCAGCTCACCAAAGGCCAACCCCCAACTGATTTCATATCATTATTGGGTCATTTATTGGCATCTGACAAACTTGGCAGTAGTTAGCTGTCATACTGAAAACACGAAGGCTCCAAGAACAGCTCATTTCCAAGTAAGGTAGACCTTTTATTTATTTTCATAACATTGGTAAGGAATTGTCCACACTAGTGGGCATGGACCTACAGTAAAACATAAAAAAGTCTATTAATCTTGAATATAGCTAATGTTTTGCTGTAGCTCTGAAATGTTCAGACACATGAAGGTTAGGATAATCTAACAGATCAGTAGATACATAACCCCTCTACTTTTCTCCAGGGTACAGTACAACCCCAGTTCGTGCCAAACAATAATTTAGAAACACCTGAGGCATTCAGATTAGACTTCATGCAAAGTCCTTTGAAGTAAATAAAAAGATTCCCATTGACTTCATTTGGGCTATAGCTGAACCCATACGTGGGATTCTGAATGAATGGCTGAATGAATGGAGTGATCTAGCACACCCCGCCCCTGGGTGATTTAACTCTGTTTCAAAAACCAGGATTTGTTCCTGGTTCATCTAATCATTTCCCCCCAAACTGATTAAAAATGTAACTAATTACCAGAAGTATCTATCAACGCATCAAAAAAATTAATTCCTCCATTATTTCAGCTGCGTTGTTTTCGGGCAAGTGGGAAACAACATTGCATTGATTGCAGATTAGTGGCATTAATCAGTGTTGACATCATGAGATAGATCACAGGCAAATGGTTTTGAAAAGAAAAAAAAAGAAACATCGTTGCAGGGACACACGTATCCTGTGGCTATTCTTTAATTACAGAACTCCAGAAGACTTTCTGGTAATTACCATATAACTACATAGCAATGTGAAACATGTCCATATCAGTGTGGAATAGCAATTAGCCAATTCAAGTGTAATTCCCATATTGCAGCTCAGAAAGCAAATAAGTACATAAATCAATTGCATAAAAAATGTGTAATTACATATATTTTTGTGCAATTTTCTTATTGCCATGTGTGGCTAGATTCACTGCTGGCACAACACAATGAACTTCAACTGATGACAGTGGTGAATTTATCCCATGACCGTTAGGAAGGCTCCCAATCCTGGTAAGAATTACACATGTGCATATCTTTATACACTGTGAGTAGTTTGATGGAATTCCTCCATTATTTTGAGTAGTTTGATGGAATTACTCACAGTACATAAAATATAAGCATATATTTTAATTTTGCAGGATTAAGGCCTAGATAGGTAGCCTGTTGATTGTTCGCTACAGTATGAAATATCTGCAGCAGAAATCACCTGCTTTGCTGCCCCATATACTAGATGCATTCTAATATTTCATTGATTTAACTGGAACATCAATAGACTGCAGGTGGATTTCAGGACCAGCAATGTGGTGGTTACAGAGTCAACTGCTGTCATAGGTTAAAAAGTGTTTGCACGCAGAGTTGGCTGGAATATGGTGAAAGTTTTTCCATGAGAAGATTTTGGAAAAATTATCAAAAACAATTCAATGTTGATGTTTGGGTCCTGTAAGCTAAGATGTTCCAGTGGTTTTTAAATTGTGGGTGGCACGCAATGTGGTTTAAGATAGGAAATCAAATTTAAAATAGTTTCCGTAGCTGAACAATAACCTTTAATCAGTTTGCATTCAAAATGCAAAAATGAGTCCAAGCTTTATTCCTTCAGAACACAGGTGGAGTCAGATGAATCAGAATGTTTTGCTTACATAGACCATGGGTTCAAGGGAGATGAACAGGCATGTTGATGCAACTTGAAATCTTTCACCAGTTTAATAGATTGTCTGTTAAGTATCCAGGGTGATCATTGGTTTCTTCTTCAGCTGAAAGACAATAAAGACAAGATATGAGGGGAGTAATGAGCTGCATGAAAAGAAAAGTCTTAAAACACAGGCAGTTCAACTTCTAAAGTGATAGAGAAACCTGAGACATAACCCTATTATATGTAACTACCTGGGAAAAGCAGGGGGTTTTGTGATGTATGTAGTGATGATTATGTTTTCTGTGTTACTGGACTTTTAAATACATGAAGTTTGCCTGCTTGCTAGAAGCCAGGGCTATATATTATGTCAGGATGGAGGATCTTAAAGACAATGAAAGAGAAAACATTTCTAGGAAGGAGACAGCAGTGTATTTGTTCTTTCATTGGGCATTCTCTTTAATCAAAAATAAAAATCATCTAGGTTGAAACTGTATGCCTTATTCTATGGACTCTGACTCTGTCATCCCCTAGCACAGTAAAAGAGCATGTTTTTCTGCATGGGGTTTTCATAAAAGCTGTAACCAGACTCTTCACACTAGAGTTAAATGATAAATCAGAACAATCAGAAGAGTAAGTTTGGGGGTATAGAGGAGGGGGAAATGCATGTTTTCTGTTGAGATTTGGGTCATTTAGCAGTGGAGGGGAAGGCTCTCACACCAATAGTAGATTGAAAAATGAAAATAAAAAAGCTGCATAAAATTGTGAAATTTCTAAGTATTTCCATTTCACAGATTTCAGAATTTGACCCATTTTTCATTTTCTTGAAATTTTTTCCTCAAAGTTGTTTTGTTAAATTTTTTTGCTTATCCAAATGAAAACAAAAGTCTGTAAAGTTTATGATACAAATGGCAATGAAAAAGTTACAGTGAAAAAATCAATTGGTTGTTTTTGTGGGAAGATTTTTGTGTGTGAAAAACTTAGCTCTGATAGCAAGATTATGAAGGACAGGAAGAAGAATGAGCTAGATGAAAAGGGGGAGCATGGAGAGGAATAGAAAGAAACCAGGGGGGCCAGACCCGCAACTTGTAAAATGTCAGAACTAAAGCAGGGATTCTCAAACTGGGGGTTGGGACCCCTCAGGGGGTTGCGAGGTCATTACATGGGGGGTCGCAAGCTGTCAACCTCCACACCAAACCCCGCTTTGCCTCCAGCATTTATAATAGTGTTAAATATATTAAAAAGGGTGTTTAATTTATTGGGGGGGGGTTGCACTCAGAGGCTTGCGATGTGAAAGGGGTCACCAGTAAAAAAGTTTGAGACCCACTGAGCTAAAGATCTGGCCCAGGGTCTGTACGAGTAGTGTAAGCTCATGGAAGATTTAAGATCAAGTAACTTTGAACTGGCTCTTGAAGTGAAGGGGAAGCTTGGGGGATGAGAGGTTAAATGGTTACATAAGCACTGTATCTTGACAGCTACATTTCTGTAACAATCTTTTGTGACACTAGAGCCATGTTCAAGTATGTTGACCACCACAATTAAATCCATGTTGGGTGACATTCACCTTTGTGCAAAGGGCCAACAGAAAACTTACACACCACTTAAGTCCCACTTTTTATTTTGAGGGCTTAAATGATTCATAGGTTTTGTACTTGCCCTGTACAAAGGAGTGAATTGGACTATAAGAGTCTTACCTTCCTTTCTGATTTCTTTGCAAAGAAGAAAAGTGCTTAGGGCTCAATTCTATAGGGGGAGGAGCACTCTGGCCTTAGACTAGCACAACACGTATGTATGCGCTTATCTTTAAGGAAGTCCTGTTGACCTGTTTCGGCTTTTGACGGTTTAATTAAGCACATTTTTAAACACTTTGCTGGATTACAAGCAAAGCGCTCAGCACCTTGGAGGAGCAAGCCCTTAATAAAGATAAGGAACTGGTGAGTTGTGACAATTAACATTTCCAGCCACACATGCTTAATCAGGTCTGTCGTATCTCCTATTTTCTGGTTACGAGGCTGACACTGGTTGCTTTTTCCTTGTGAGCAATAACGAACTAGAAAAATACAGCTAACTTTCTTTTACAGGGCTTGAACTTTATATGGTTTCCCTCTGTCATTATTAACACACAAGGCCAAATTCACTAGGTTAAGCAGGTCCACCTTCAGCCTGCACACTGTGTACAAGATACTATGTTTAATATTAAGAGCTTTCACTCGGTTCTGCCATTTTTTGCTCAGGCAAAACCCTCATTGAATTTTTAAGTTGATGGGAGTTTTGCCTGATGCGGAATGGAAGAACTGAACACTTTTCTTAATATTAAGCACAGCATATTGGGAGTTTTGCCAGAAAAGGACAGGACTGGGCCCAGTATAAGTGAATACATATAGCGTGAGATTCTGTGCTGGGCTTGTTTTTACTATGTAAAGAAGGTGTGTTCTTAACTCATGTTAGCTAACCCGAGGCAAAATTCTAGCGAAGACAAGACAGTTTGTAGTGTTCAAATGAGTTAGCAGGTTGAGTTAGAGGCTATGGGAGAGTATAGAGTTTACCTTGACTTGCTAACACATGTAAAAACTACAGACTGCCTTGTCTCACTAAGGTTTTCCCTCGGGTTAGCTAACTCGAGTTAAGAACACACCTTTTTTTCATAGTGAAGACAAGGCCTCAGAGGCAGAGCATAGAATTCACTGCCCATGAGAGGCTAAGGGGACTTTAAGACACCTTGGTGCCTTCCCAATCCCAGGCTGTTCCTGGGACTGGCAAAACCCCCAGCATAATTTACACAGCTCTGGGTGCCTGTCTAAGTTATCACAGCCTCCCGGGGCTTCCTATGGACCACAGTGCTGCTTGGTATCATCACAGCTCTGCGTGCTGCAGCCCCACCTCCTGCCCCAGCCTTGCCCTCAAAATACCCCCTGCGCCAGGGCTATTGTGGGTCCTTGGGAGGCAGCCTTAGAGCTGTCATCCACAGTGCCTGTGGTGTGGCTTTTAGGGCTTTTTTACATCAATCCAACCCTTTTACCCGGTGTAAAGGAGCCAGAGCCGGGGGTACAGATCTCACCCATGAACTGTATTCTGCAGAAACAGGAACCCAAAAGAGGAGTTTGCTATTGCAAAGTCAAGTCACTATAAACGGTCCCTAGAGCCCAAACAAACATGTGTGAAGATAACAAGAAGTGAGTCCAGAATTATGGTGGCTAAATTAACCAACGGAAATGAGAAAAGCAAACAGCAAAGCAGGATAAGCCAACATTTATCCTTCCATCAGTTCTCAGACATATGTCCCAATCTCTCTCTTACTGTAACTTCTAATACAATATACTCGAGGGCATAGTTTGTGCTTGCAATCAGCCAAATGAGATCTTCTCAGATTTATTTTAAAGCATTAATAAATAGAGTATTCATAAACCTCTTAGAAGCTCAGAGAGTAAAATAAATGATGCATTTACCTTCTTGTGCTTTCCGTAAGGAGTTAAGAAATAGTTCTGCAGCCTCCGACAGAGCTATAGGATTTGTATTTTGGCTGCGTGTTTCTGGAGAGACAAAGCCAACACACTTTCTCAGATCTAAACCTATACCAATGAAGCACAGTTAGCCAATGTGTGTCTGCAAAGTTGCTGCATTTCACATTCTGCCCTGGCTTTTTTTTTAATCTTTACAACTTGAGAACAAAAGGGACACTTTTAAAAATATATATATTTTTGTAGGCTATTTCAGTCACTTTCTATACAATTCTCTGCCCGAAAATAGCCCATTAAATCACTAAGAGAAAACAACCTCATAATCTACTTAAAGAGAAGGAAACAAATGTAATTCTTCCTAAAGCCCCCTTACAGAGTGAAAGGTACATTCTCTTTTTGCATACATTCATTATCTAATTGTAAGGTTCAGTTTGCACCATAAATATAGTCTAAATGAATGTTTTCTCTACTGTCATAGTTTGACACGTTACAGTAATCAAGAACATACCTTTATTTTATTTTATTTTTGCCAACAGAGATAGAAAGTTAAGGGGACTGCTTGTTCTCTCGCTTATACAAAGTAAATCAGGAATAATTTCATGTAAGATGATGCATTTAAACTGGCGTTAGTGAGAGGAGACTCAGGCTGTTAGTCTTTCCAATGAGATTTTTGAAATAATTGAACTATTCAACTCTTAATATTCACTGCTCCTTTGAATTTGATTCTAACAAAACAAAACATTAAAAAGTAGCTTCTCTCAGGCTTGGTCTACACTAACCCCCCAAATCGAACTAAGGTACGCAACTTCAGCTACGTGAATAACGTAGCTGAAATTCGAAGTACCTTAGTTCGATCTTACCTCGGTCCACACGCGGCAGGCAGGCTCCCCCGTCGACTCCGCGGTACTCCTCTCGCCGAGCAGGAGTACCGCAGTCGACGGCGAGCACTTCCGGGTTCGACTTATCGCGTCCAGACAAGACGCGATAAGTCGAACCCAGAAGTTCGATTGCCAGCCGCCGAACTAGCGGCTGGGTATAGACGTACCCTCAGTTTAATTTTTTCCATTGAATTACCTCTTCCTCCCATGAGAGAATGTTTTGTTTACTGTTAAACTGAAGCTTTCTGCATTTCTTATGCACCTGCTGTTCACAACCACCTGATCAGTTATGATGCACATCATTTTTGGGAAGTGAGTGAGGGTTATGGAGATGGAATAATATAATAGTTTTTCCCTTTAAAAAAAACACATTTCCAGATGAGCTTACCTAGCTGCAATCTGTCATAGAGGTCCTTCCTCTGGCTCTCATCTGAGATGAATCGACGTCCCTCTAATAAATCAATGGGAAGGGGGTGAAAACAAAACACCATACCCATGTGAACCATAACTAGAGATCCCTAAAATAGTAATTTCAAACTGTTTTACAATAATGTTTACACAACCATACAAACATTCTAGTGATATATAACTCCAGCTGCCTGAGAGCCGTTGATTTCAGCGCAATCTAAATCATAGAACAGAATGTTTTATCTGAGCTACATTCTGTTCCAAAGGGCTGATGATTTTCAGCCTTTTCCATTGTTTTATTAACTTATTTATTAGGAGTTGCGGGTGAAATTTACCAGCTTCTTCCTTCACATGCCTTTGCTGCTCTACATCCCTGACACTATAAATCAACTGCTTTTAAAGGAACATTGTCATTTTTAAAAAAAGAAAATATGTGATACTGCAAACAAATTACTTTGAATGTGTCAGTAATAGTAATAAACAGATTAGTAAAATTACAACACATTATTAAAAATAACAGTTTGTTTTTATACCAGGGGCCAAATTCTCTGCTGGCATAAATGGAGGCAGCTTTCTTGACTTTGGTGAATTTTCTCCCATTTGCACGAGCAAATATTTTGGCCCTTAATTTATTTTTTAAAATTATTTATGCTGTGTGCTTTCTGCATTTCTATGAGTGTAGACCAGGGGTAGGCAACCTATGGCACGCGTGCCGAAGGTGGCACGCAAGCTGATTTTCAGTGGCACTCACACTGCCCAGGTCCTGTCCACCGGTCCGGGGGGCTCTACATTTTAATTTAATTTTAAATGAAGCTTCTTAAACATTTTGAAGACCTTATTTACTTCACATACAACAATAGTTTAGTTATATATTATAGGTTTATAGAAAGAGACCTTCTAAAAACATTAAAATGTATAACTGGCACGCGAAACCTTAAATTAGAGTGAATAAATGAAGACTCGGCACACCACTTCTGAAAGGTTGCCGACCCCTGGTGTAGACTATGAAATCGATTTTTTTTTTGGCTGTAGGAAGGTTTACTGTTAGGTTCTCGTTGTATTGTTTGGGTGGCAAACACAATCCAAAATGTTTATTTTGTTTAAAAAAAAAAAAAAAGCTGTTTCCACTGAATTGTTTAAAATAATGGTAAAATTTCCAAATTTGATTATTAAACACTATTCCTTTAATGCTGGACTAACAAAACTAGATTTACACAACGCACTACCAAGAAATAGGTAACACTGCCATTCCATCCTCCATAGCAGATGTCTCTTGTGGTATGAATTTCCAGCACAAGCCAAAAGGTTTGCATTAGAAAATTCTGCTACCCTGTTGTTTGTGGAGATGCTTTAATAAAGCACAGGAGAGAAAAAGGAATACTTAAATATATCAAATGTATGTTAAGTCTTTTAAAAATCAGTTTCAGAGGGGAAAGTCATTTTTTCCAGCAGATTTAACAACCAACCCGTAATTACATTCCCTTTGGAAACATTTAAGCATTTTTTGTTCCAAAATTACAATTGTTTTTCTTCACAAAAAACAATAGCAATGTTTTTAAGGTAAGAAGGCACAGTCAACACAACCCTATGATCCTCTGAGCTTCCATCTCCACTCCCCTGCCCTGCTATTTAACACTGCTCCGTTTTCTGCTTGTGTTGAACAAAGCATATAAAGAATAATCCATTGGTAGAGAAGTTACATTCTTTAAAGCTGAAATAGCTTGGGACTTACGTGCACCCTTTAAATAGAGCATAGCCTGAGGAGTCCAGTTTCTTCTTTGGAAGTGACCCTTCACACCAAAGGAGAGAAAAGTGACCTGTTACCACAGCCCTGTCACTAACAACAAGCACCACCACTTTGCCAACAACCACCTGTGAGAGTTATTAATGCATGTACATTCATTCAGATAAAGCACTTTACCTGAGGAGCACTCCAGGAGTAAGAGATGAAAGAAGCTGCAAGGAACAGGGCCATGGCAGAAGCTGTCAGTCTACGCAATCCCTGCACAGGACAAGCAACCACAAACACATGAGAAATTGCATCCTCTCTGCTCAGGCATCCTCTCTGCACAGCTTCATCTTCTGATGTTATTCCAGACCCCCTTTGCTTCTAAAGCCCCTCTCTTCCACTGATTACATCATCTCAGCCAAGCCACATCAAATTTAAGGAGAGGTTGGATATTAATATCAGACCATGTGAAGTTCACATATGGATGTAAATTACCATTGACATGAGAACTTTGTGTGCTTTCTTTTACAAATATGCAAGGTCCTCAGACACTGTGGTGATGGACATGGTCTATAAACCCAGAGAGAGAGAGAGATTAGATAATATATATCACCAGTTTTCACTAAACCCTGGATGATAATGAGACGATAGGCAAATATTTCTATATTCCAATATAGGGGACTTGGCATTTCAAAAACAGTAAGGCAGATCACTGCTTTCTTGGTAAGTAAATGTTGTTAAACTTGGTGTGAGATTTACATCAACCAGGATATTGACTGATCATACAAATGTTATTATAAACACATATTAAAATCTTGGGTTTTGCACACTGACCCAGCACTTGCAAATGAATATACCGAACACAAATCCTGTGTAAAGCAAGCTGAATCTCTAGTTTGTATACACAAAGCAAGCCTTGTTTTTCATGCATTGATGCATGTGACAAGTAAGTGATAGCATACAGCTATTATGATTCACAGATGTTTATTTGATCCTGTGTGTTTTAGAAGTCATTGTGCTATTAATAGTTTAATCTGTTTGGTTTACAGTACACTGAAAATCATTATAACATTTGTACTTGTTTTCTAACTTAAAAAAAAAAACCTTACAAACCACCCCCTGTTGTTCCTAAAATAATACACACAACTAAAACTGTAGGAGAAACTACTATTTACCAAAATGTTTCCAAGTATCAAAAGCTTCTGACTTACCTTCATACTTAGTTCCCCTGTAAATCAGTAGTCTTGGATAGGATGAGCTAGGATTGTGTGTTAAAAGAGATTTGATCTGGTTGCAAGTTGGGGTTCCCTTTTTAAGTCTTCTGAGTGAAAATCCCCACCCCCTTTACAGCAGAGTGGAGGAGTCTAAAGGGACCTCTTGTCAGCCCTGGCAATGGAGAAGTAGAAGGTCTGATGCCTCCTCAGGGGGACTTGCAGGGAGTCAGGGAAATGATTGAAGGGCGGACCCCACAGACATGGAAATTCACCGCATTAGCCAGGCGACTTTCTCAATACATCAATATCACCGCCAAAACTTCTCCCACAAGCTTCCCAGTAAAACCTCACTGTCATGAAGAAGGATCAATAACCGCAGCCTGCAGCAAATATTAATAAGGCTAACGAGCTCTTGCTTTGGGTAACCTATCTATGGTGTATCAGGTTGGCATTGACTGCGGCGACTAAAAAGCGACCCTGCCGAAAAGTTAGCAAATTATTCTCAAGAGTCACAGTCTGCCAAGGCGTGAGAAAAGAGAGACTGAAAAAAGACAGCATGTCCAGTGGAGCCAGTTTTAATGCTGGCTAACATAATAGGAATAAGTCTCTTGTTCTTTTTTTCTGTCTCACTCTTGCCTATGGTTTTGTTACAGCCAAGCAAAATCAAAAGGATAAGCAAACTTTTTAAACCATTAAGCCTTACTACCTTTGCAGTCTTGACAGTCACAACTCCATGGAGGGGTTGGAGTAAAAGCCCAGTTCATGAGCAGTTAGAGCAAAAGAACGACGCAGACAACCATGAAAGAACGGGAATCTGAAGAATTAGGTGTCAAACCCTGATATTAAGGGTCCTTTTATAAATGATTAATAGATGTTACAAGCACATTAAATACATGACAGGTGTGTGTTACAGGTTACTATTAGTGGGTTCTAGCCCACGAAAGCTTATCCCCAAATAAATTTGTTAGTCTCTAAGGTGCCACAAGGACTCCTCGTTGTTTTTACTGATACAGACTAACACGGCTACCGCTCTGAAACCTATAAGGACACTAGTAGATGTAATAGAATGATATAAGGCATGGTTATAAGCATCTTATTGGCCTTTTGGATTCTAAAGCAATCTATAGTATTTGAGTAAACATTTGTCAAAAGATCTATTCATCATTTATCAGCCCTGTATAAACAATGTATAAATATACCCTTTATATAAAGAGTGACTACATCAGATACTGGTCACTCTCAGTGACAAGATACTAAACTAGATGGACCACTGGTTTGATCTAGTCTGGCAATTCCTGTCCCTCTAGGGAAGGGAGTAAATATTCGTACTTTCTCATCCCAGCTTCAACACCAACTGCCTGCGTGGCAAGTGTCTTCACTTTGGGGCCTACATTTCCTCATCTGTAAAATGGGAGCAATACTTCCCCAACAGGGGTCTCGTGAAGGGAATGGCCAGAGAGCCAACTGAGCAGGTGAGCAATAGAAGAGGCAAGAATGATAGTAAAAATAGTGCTGTTCTCATGGATAGGGTTGTTACTGTGCATATTTATTAGGTGAACGGGCCTGCAGCCAAAGCAAAAAGAGTTTTCCTAGCTTATGATAAATGTGTGCTCATGTGGAGACATGGATAGGGAATGTGCAGATGGGTTTTGTTAAGGTCCATACCTTTGCTTACTTTTGGGCTTCTTTGGCTGTGGTTGCCCTCTTCAAGGCCTACCTATGCCAGTAGTATGACAGATGTTGGGTAACAATGGTACAGAGTTGGGGTCCTAGTTGCATTGTGGGTGCAAGAAATAAGGGGGCAGCTTAGGTTATGTCCTGGTTATGTCACACAACCAAGGTGATAGTGGTGGAACTGCATCAGCAGTCTATGTATCTGCATCCTTTAAAAAGGATAAGTCACGATGCACCCTTACCTGGCAGAAGGGATTCTACTTGCATCTTCTACAAGTCGAAGTTTCCAGTCTTTGTCAACATCTTCTTGTCCATGACAGAACAGGGACATTCTTCTGGATGTTCAAGCCCTGGCCTTAAAGAGGGGCTTTCTGGGTTGCATATCATTTAACAATCACACACAGAGAAACGCTAAAGCTAGGCAGTAGCCATTCACTTTTGTGGCGTAAAAGTGGCTCGGTGCAGTCTTTGCTTCCATTTATACTGCAGAGACAAAATTAAAATTCTGCAATGATCAGTAGAAAATTAAACCCATGTCTACAGTATTTCACCTGTGGATACAGACAGCCAAACTGTGAAGATTTTATAAAACAGATGTAGGAACAATGAAGATTGTTGGTATAAAAAGCTGAGCCTGATTCTCCCCTCACTCACACTGGTATAATCTGGAGTAACTCACACCAGTGTAAAACTGGCGTACAAAGGGAGACAAGCTGAATGTTTATTGTTGTTGTTGTTGCTATATCATCATCAAAATATATTACTACTTAGCATTTTTAGTCTCAAAGTACTTAACTAACACTGAATCTTTAAACTTCACAAAACCGCTGTGATGTAAGGAATATTATAATCCTCACTTTACATATGAGGAAGTGAGGCACAGTGAGACTTAGGGTAAAATTTTCATAAGTGCCTAAGTGATGTAGGCGCCTAGGTACCATTCACTTTCAATGGGTCGTACAATCCTAAATTATTAGAGCTTTTGAAAATTTTATCTCAAATGACTTGCCTGCGGTCATACAAGAAGTCTGTGAGCAGAACTGGGAATTGACCCCAGGACTCCTAAATCCTAGTTTAGTGCTTTAACCTAAAGACCATCCTTCCTCCCTTTATAGCATCTTTCATGCCATGACGCTTTACATAGTATATATTTATACTGGCCACAGCAATGCAGCCACCTCTGCAGTGATATATGGCATATGTTTAACAGCACACAGCAACATTAAATAATATTTTAGGATGGGAAACATACAACAATATGCATGCACTCCGGGTGCTTACATACATAACTTAGGCACATACAGATGTGTGTGTGTGCACATACATGCACATATCTTTGAAAAATAAAATATTCTATAATTGGGTTATGGATCATAACACTTTAAAATGATACGTGTCTTTTCTTTTTGTTTTGACAGCCCAGGTTGATGAGTTCCTCATCAAATGCTTGACATCAATCCTGCCATTTCTTAGCAGATTCACATCAATGAGTAAGTGGCTTTGGCAAGTAATCAATACTCTAAGTGGTGGAGAGAAGCTCCCTGTGGCAGCAAGACCCCCTCATTAGAAGAAGCCTAACATATGCTTATTCCGAAAGATGTTCTAAAGGTCATTGACCTGCCTACCATGACATTGTAAATGATGAAACCCAAGACTCTGTGACTGAGCTTGAGTTCTGAGATACTTGGAGGAACACATCTGTGAGGGATTGTTAACCACAGGGTTCTGAGCCATGTGGCCAAATTCAGGGCATACGTCACCTATTGCTGTGACCACTATCTATCGTGCTGACCAGTATTGTCCCATTGTGTCCTTGTGCTCCCTGGTCTGTTTGTAAACAGTCTCAGAGGCCGTCTTTTTAGTCTGTGTTTATACAGTGGCTAGCACAATGGGGTCCTGGTGCATGACTGGAGCTCCCAGGTGCTAGAGATATACAAATAAATAATAATCTTCACTCTATACCATATTTTCCGTATACATGCGGTGTTGCCAACTCTTACGATTTTAGCACTAGTCTCATGAAATTTTTGAGTGTTTTTTAAAAGCCGCAGCTCTTGTGTCATGTTATTATGGGAGAATCTCAGCTTTCATTCTTTTAAAATAAGTTTGTTTCTAGCCCTTGTGGCTGGGGAGAAAAGCTTGAAAATTTGCAACATGCCCCCGGTTTCAGAAACTCAGAGCCTAAGAAAAGCACCCAAAAATGTGTCATTTAAAAAAAAAATCTCATGATTTTTGAGTAAATCTCATATTTCTGGAGGCCTGACTTGTGATTTTTTGACTGTTTGAGGTATGAGTGCCTGATTCCAAGTCCAGTGCTTTAGCTACAAGACAATCCTTCCCTTTGTCCAGAGGGTTTCTGAAAGGGGCTGGAGGTACATCCTGGAGGTACAAGTACAGCGTAAGCAGCAGCACTGCAAGCTTCAGAAAAGCCAGTATGCAACTTGGTATTGCTTATGTAAAGGCCTGACATATGAGAGCAGGGAGGTAATAGTCCCTTTGTTTAGGGCGCCAGTGTGAAATATTGTGATATGCCTAGGGTACAATAATTCCTTTTAGTAAAGGGAAAATTTAAGCCAAACATCAGGAAAATCTCTCTGCAAGAAGTAGAATGCTACAAAAAGTTAGTTTCAAGAAGTTGCAAGTTGGAAAAGGGCAGCTGACCACCAAATCCTAAGAAATATATAAGTGCTTCTGTGGTATTCGTTGGCTCAGAATAAACTCTTTAAAGCATGAATGATAAAGGATTGCACGTAACATCACAGAACACACACTAGAGAAGATATGCTTCTGCAATGACAGAAGCACCTAAGGCCAAGGAGTCATTTGACCTTTGCTTCCACCCCCGTGAACCTGGCAGAAAAGATTTTTGTCTTTGTCAAGAAACTACCTGGATGGATACTGACCATGCTAAATGTTACTCACGCAGCCAGCCCTTCTTGGCTGAGTAGTCCATTTGTCACACAGTCTCACCCATGGAGCCAGACAAGAAATGCTGTCAAGTGGCTTGATACTGACATTTGATTGCAAACAGTGGATTAAACTGGGACTGAGGCAAATGGCACAGACGTCTCGATTTCACTGAAGGGCTGAGGGATAATGGGACAGTTGGGTACTGTTATTGTTTCTTGAAAAGGCTAACCAAAGTTCTTGTCGAACAATATCAATTCAGAGAGGTCCACAAAACATACAGCCATGGGGTACAATTTAGCTTTTCTGCTAAACACATTTTAGACTCATTTTTGTTAAAGAAGGCAAGAATATGGATGTTGGGTAAGTGATTTAGGAGCCTAAGTACATTTTCAAAAGTGACCCAGGCATTTATGCCCAGATATGGTAGCTAGGTAGCTAAATAAATACCTTTGAGGATCTGGGCCTTAGTAGCCTAAGTTCCATTGACTTTCAATGAGACTTACACTCTTAAATGCCTACGTTGCTTTTGAAAATGGAACTTAGACACTTTTGAAAATTATGAACACTTTCTCTTGTCTACAGTAAATGAAGAACATAGTCTATTTTAAAACGTGTATTTGACTCCCATCATGCAGGTTACAGGACTTCTACCAAAACAGAAGCTTTTTAAAAAGCTTTTTATACCTTCCAAGCGGTAACTGTAGTATTAAAAATTTGCTATTTGAAACAGAAGTGGGGTGCTGTTAAGGTTGGTTGTGTTCTTGAGGTAGAAGCCATATGTCTTGTTTAGTCTGATGAGAGTCTACCCCTAAGAAATGTACTGGCCTACCAGATGTATAGATAAATAAAACTCATTTTAATGCCTAGTCATTTTGTTCCCCAAGTGTTTTCCCTTTCTTCCTTCAGAAGGAAACAAACAAAATAGTTCAACTAGTCCTAAAACAGTTCCACTAGTCCTCCCACAGTGCCTGGTAAAATCGTCCAGAGTGCCTTAATTCTGGGATCTGAGCTGGTATTTGTGGGAGAGGTAGCCAGCAACTGAGATGGTTATCTAAGTGATAGTGTGGCTTCAGGGCAAAACTCAAACCAAATAGGTAAGGTGATGGTGGGCATACTGAGCCATTTTGCTTAAACTGTTCCTGTACAAATAGTTTAGCTCTCTACTATTGACAAGCCTACAGAGACTTTCCCAGTGTACATTAAGGAAATATCCCCCCAAATTCTAATCAGTTTTTAAATCAATTGGAGCTACAGTATAAATTAGATCCTTGTGCTCCTGTAATCAGTTCCTGGTGTACCTAATGGCTCCAACTGGTTAGCTGAATTAGTTTTAAACCTAGTTAAAGTGTAGACAGCAGGCCTTAATGAAACAATACTGCTTCTAACAAAGGACCTGACCCAAAACCCATTGAAGTCTTTGCAGTGGAACCGATAGAAAGACTCTTAACTGCAAGAGAATTTGGGATCAGGCCCTGTTGCAGGAGAGTGGGCAGGGATCATGAGCTGATTGGTAAAATAGTGCTTCTTTGACTGCTGCATTGACAGTCACTGTCCAAACTGCCCCTTGGTGAATAAGCAAGACAAGTGTTGCACTGTGAGGAATTTCAGTAAAATATTTCCAAAGCTGTGATAGGTCAGGGAAGGTGTGCCAGACATCCCATGGGACAGCAATGTAATTAAAGCACTCAGGGATTCCTTCTTTCTGCGATGTTTCCTCGTAGCACAACCTTTCTACTTAGGCTTTTTGATCCACTTTCCAGGATTTGCCTCATTACAAATATGAGATATTGGCTAAGCATGAAACTACCATTTCCCATCAATCCCCTCCCCTCTGAGCTTTGATCCTCCAGGGGGACATGCAGGTACAGCCCCTTTCCCTGGCCAGTAGGGGTAGAAGGCAGACATTTTTTGAGGAGCAAAGAGTCCTGTGGCACCTTATAGACTAACAGACGTATAGGAGCATGAGCGTTCGTGGGTGAATACCCACTTCTTCGGATGCATGTGATTCAGATTTTTTGAGGAAAAACTCTGACCTAGGAAGTAAGCTCACTCTAGGGAAACAGTGGCCACGTGGAAACTGGAAGCAGCAGGGAAGTTGAATGGTGGGAAGACTGCTGGGGAACAGCGTGCAGAGCAGGCTGCAGCAGAAGCTGGAGAACCACGTGTGATAAGGTTGTGACTGGTGGATATTGTAACTGGGTCAGGTCTGTGAAGAACCTGTAAAGAAGCAGCAGAGACCGAGCAGGGAGCCCCTGCACAGGGGCCCCAGTGAGACACCCCACTACTGATCCCAGCTTCAACACCTACTGGCTGCTATTTGGCTCTAGCAGAGACTGGACCAAAGAGGCATCCAGGTACTAGGCCAGAGGGACCCTAAAACTCTAGTGGATTGCTTACCCCCCAGAGCCCAGCTAGGAACTGCTGTTATAATTCCTTAAATTGCAACTGGTTAAGCCGCTGTACCTTCCCCTTTCTGCCAGCCCTAGTAAAATACCCCGTCATTTAGCTACATATCAGTCATTATTGGAACCCACCAGGCCTCGTGCCGATAGGGCCTAACATCAGAAAGGCCGTCCGTGCTTGCCTCCAAGTTGCAGTACACTTGACGCACTACTCGTACCTTCGAGGTTTGGTGTACTGTAGCACTGAGCAGCTGTAACGACGACACTGGTCACACCCCAATTGGTGAATCTGGCTGGAAAGGTTAGGGCGCAGATGCCAGAGGACTACTTGGTGGGTCGATATAAGCAATTCTGATAACAAAAGCATTCTACTGAGCCCTGAGAGGGGAAATAGACAGGGTAGTGCTGTCAGAGGTCTAACTTCATGCCTTAAGCCTACTCTGGGGGTGGCCACGGCCATGGATCAACCATTTTGAATGAGCTGTTGTAATAAATGTTGGAATAAATGGCAGGGCCCAGGAGGTGTTTGAAGGACTGACACATGGTACCCGTCCAAGGGCAATATGTAGGGTTACCACCTTTGAAATGCAAAAAACCCCAGCAACCACCCTCCGCACAAGGCAAGCCCACCACAACCGCAGCCCCCAACCTCAAGGCAACTCCACAACACCCCCCCTTCAACAGCCACTTTTAGTATCTAGAGAGATAACACATAGAGATAAGATTGATAATACCACATCTCCTCACTCACACGTGACTCAAACCCTCTCTCACACACAGGCACGGTGCGCTTGCATGTTGGTGGGCAGACAGTGGCTGTATTTTCAACAGTTTTGATCTGTTATCGCTAAAACTGTGAAAGTGGGAATACTGCAGCATCTTTAGCTGGATGCAGAAACTTATAACATTAGCTATCCCAGTGTATTGTGATAATAATTTCTAGACCCATATAAAAAAAAACAGGCAGATTAAATTATTTTTCTGGTAACTGGTAAATCCATAAAAAAAAACAGCCAGGCCAGTCAAATACCGGCCAGGTGGAAACCCTAGTGATATGCCTCTTTCAAGCATGCCCTCCAATCTCTTGAGTGAACCACAACTGAGTCGAACTAAGCAGCCTTCAACAACCAGAGACAATAAAAAGAGGAATATGTCAGTGATTTTGGGTGTGCCCTCAAATGCCTGGCCACTAAGGGTATGTCTAGATTGAAATAAAAAACCTGTGGCACCGAGTCTCAGAGCTGAAATCAAATTACTTGGGCTCACAGGGCTAGGGCTATGGGCCTAATAGCAGTGTAGACATTTGGGTTTGCAGTGGAGCCCAGGCTTTGAGACCCACTCCTTCATGGGATCTCAGAGCCCTGTCTCCAGCCTGAGCCTGAATGTCTACAGGGCTACTTCATAGTCCCGTAGACCCCATGAGCCTGAATCAGCTGACCTGGGCCAGCCGTGGCCCTACTGTGGGTCTTTTATTGCAGGCATCCCATAAGACATTCCTGGATTATGAAGAGTGAATGAGGGTGGAGCTGGGTCAGGCATTTTCCTTCAGAATGTGTTTCCGATGGAAGATGCAGTTTCTACAAAATCAAAATTTTACACGGGAAAATTTCAATTTTGCCAAAGAATTTTGATTTTCCATCAGGAAAACTGAAATGAAATATTCATTTGGAGTTAGTTCAACCCAAATCAGACTATTTAGTTGTGATGAACTGACTTGAAACTTTTTGTTTTGAATCATTTCTATAAAATATTAAACTGCATTTTCCTACCAGCACACACTGCTGTATAGGAGCAGTAGTTCAGGCCCCCATTCTCTGCTATGGCCTGGGTTCCCTGGAGGAATACATCTCTTATAATATAATGTGGATTTCCCTCTGACTGAGCTGCGTGATGCATCATCAGAGTCGGTAGACTTGGGGGGGGGGGGGTGTCATTGGTGATGTACTCCTGTCAGGGAGCTTGACCCAACGGAGGATCAGGCTTCCAAAGTCCAATTTCATGAGGCAATGCACCACTATGCGGTTTAATATCGAACAGACTTGAAATGAATTGTTTCAATTTAGTACAATAAACTAATATGAAACATTTTGCTTTTGGAAATGTGAAAAATGTGTCATTTTGATCAAAAATGTTGATGCTTCCAAATCCAAACACTTCAAAATTTCATTCTGCAAACATTTCAACTTTTTAATCCCAATTTGGAAATGTCAGAATGTTGGAATTTCCAGCAGGATGGAAATTCTGAATTTTGGTTAGCTCTGAATGTGGCCAGGGATTAATTTGTGAACCTTCAAAAATAAAAACCTGAAGGGCTGGAAGAGGCAATCAGAATTGTTGCAGTACTAGAACTAACCATAGAGGGTCTGTGTAGAGAGCAAAGAAAAACCTGCGGCTGGCCCACGCCAACTGACTCGGTCTCAGAAGGCTCAGGTTGTGGGGCTGTTTCACTGATGCGTAGACTTCCGAGCTCGGGCTGGTTGCCCGAGCTCTGGGGTCCTCCCACTCTGCAGGGTCCTAGAGCCTGGGCCCCAAAAAGAGCCCAGAAGTCTACACAGAATGAAACAGCCCCACAGCCTGAGCCCCACGAGCCGGAGTCAACTAGCACGGGCCAGCTGTAAGTGTCTAGTTGTTGTGTAGACATACCCAGAGTTTCTGCCTCCTCCCCCTACTGGTGATGGCCCCTGCCCAGGGCCAGAGGAGCCCCGTGCCCCTGGCGGGCAGTAGAGGGCAAAGCGGAGCCACTGGGTGGTGGGCAAGGACAGGCCAGCCTCGAGAGGCAGCAGCTTCCAGGGTGGCTGGAGGGCTCACAACCATTCCTGCTCTCAGCCGCCACACGATCCCCCACAATCCAGGTCTGTCAGACCCCCTGGAGTATTAGCTACACAGCCCCCCCCAGGACCGGGACTTGGCAGTGCTTCTCTGTTTCCATCTGGACAACTCCATGCTAATAGTGGGCTGCAGTGCCTATTGCAGCTGCACAGGGCCTCAGGGAAAAAAGGGTTGGGAACCCCTGTAATAAAGCACTCCTTTTCAGCTTAGTCATAGTGCAAACACCTGAAATGCCATAATGTTCATGTTAGGTTATGCTTGTGCATTTAGTGCTCACAAAAGGTACTGGCTTAACAACCCTGCTGACTGAAACCTTCTGCCCACAGAACAGCTATGGTGTGGAAAGCAGCAGAGCAAACTTCCCCCTTCCCCCGTGCTGCCCAACCAATGTCCTTCAACCTTTGCCTCAGAGGGACCATCTCAAAATGCAAGAGGATTTCTTGAGCAGTCTCCAGGCTCATTCAAACTGCCAACAAGAGTCACCTGGTTGAAAGGTGAAAACTATGGGGTGAGTTGTGCAGAACTCAAATTATACACTCTGCCCAAGTTCCTTACAGCTGCAGGAACCAGAATGACTCCTGGGTGGAACCAGCAATGTCCCATTATCAGAGGATCACAGGCTACAGTGGGTTATTTTATTCTTTTCATCATTGTTTCAAAGCTAAGGGCTGCCTAAGGCAGTAAAATGCTGTAGGAAAGAGTGAGAAGGTCAAAAGGATTCATTTAGTAGGGGAATGAAGCACCTGGAAGTAAAGCAAGGGCCACAGAGTGGGAAATTGATACATGGTACAAACCTAATCAAACTTATTAACCACTGAGAGTGAACTGCAGACAGTAGCAGGTGTGTCTTTGAAACTGATTTTTATCAAAGGGGTTTGCTGTCTTTAGCCATTTAAATGTATTGCTAGAAAACAACCATAATCATCCCACTTAGCCTTTATTAGTGGGATAGTTAAAATGGATTCTGTTGCCCTGCTCAGGTTTTAAAAGAAGCAGAGTAGAATTTTTCCTTCCCTTTGTATGTAATAGTAGGTAGGAGCTATTCAAAAGGGTTTCTATGAGGGCTGTTATGAAATGAGACTTAAACAGGACATTGTCAAGATTAGGATGGTTAGATCCCTTTCCTTCTGGTTTGATTTTATCTGCTTGCAAATTCAATATTCTTAATGGGTGATTTAGATATAACTAATGTTTTTAATCTTGTCTCCTTACAAAAGAGTGCATTGCCAATATTTGACAAGATAGGGCAATCATGGCATGAAGATGGAAAGATTTGTTTGTAGCTTCTAAAAACTTCTTGTTAAAACAATAGGAAAATGCAGGATCCTGTCTCTTGAGTAAACATCTTGAAATCAAGTATAGATTCAAGAGCTGTATTTGTATTACTTTTCATCAAAACCATGGTAGCTTTAGGTTCTTTCTGAAATATTCTGCTAAAAGGTTGCATATCAGCTAGTGTAAAAAATATGAATTATATTAATCAGTCTTAGAAAAATAACTTTTTGGGGTGTGTTTCAAACTGGTTTAGTCAAGGGGAGTAAAAGTGCCCCCAAGATGTCTTAAGTGATGTCTTGGTTGTCACAGCTATGTAGCACTCTGTAACATTTTGGGCTTAAAATGTGGTGTTGCTTTTAAGGCTAAAGGATTGTTTATATGTATGCAGTAAATTCCGAACCATTTAATGGTAGCAGAAAATAATGCTTCAGTAGCTTATTATTTCCCCACTAAAATATCTGCTACTATAGCAAAAATGGAATAGTTTGTCTTCTGAATGTGTCACTTGTTGGTAATAAGATCTATTTCAATATGCTGTAAAGCAGCTTTTGGGTGTCGCTAAATTGAAGTGTGTAAAGCTGGCTAGTGGCAGCCCTGTACAAGACATACATTTAATAGGATTCCTGCCTCTTACATTTGGATAAAGTCGCTCAACATTATATAGCTGTTGTAACTCTTAAGACAACACTCTATTTTTGAGTATTTAAAATGGCTAACAAGTAAAGAATGACTTTCAATGGGAGTTGACACCAAAGCTGTTCAGGCTCCCTTGAAAATCTTGCATTTTGAGATGGTCCCTCTGAGGCAAGGGTTGAGGCAGATTGGTTGGGCAGCACAGGGGAAGTTTGCTCTGCTGCTTTCCACACCGTAGCTGTTCTGTGGGCAGACGGCTTCAGTCTGTAGGGCTGTTAAGCCAGAACCTTTAAGCCTAGATACTTTAGATCATCGGTGCTGGTGCTGGCTTGAAGTGACTTCTACCCTATCCAGGGTTTCTGGTTTGGTTCAATGGCTCTCGGCACCCGTACTATACAGATTATTCCTGCACCTCTCTCGTCAATGCTGGAAAACTGTACCCTAAATGTAACCTTTTATAATAGGTTTACCCTGAACTTTTCAAACAGCTTCAATATTATTAACACCCTGGTTGATTTATGAAACAGCGGATCTGCTTATTTACTTTAAACTTGTCTGAATTGCTATCGCTTACACTAATGATCTTTAATTCTTGGAGGCAAATGGAATTTTGCAATCAATAAGAGAAACCTGCTGGCGTTGTGCAAGGATACCATTATGGCTTCTGAGAAGGCATTGGAAGGGAGTCTGGGTATGTGTAGGCTTCAAGCTGAGGATATGATTCCCAGCTCAAGCAAACATACTAGCACTAGCTCGGATTGAGTGAGCATGCTAAAAATAGAATATAGCCATGGCACTGTGTGTGTGTGGGGGGGGGGGGGGGGCGGGGGTTGCTGCTCGGAGTATACACCTAGTATCCTCTCATGGATACATGCTTGTCACAGCTGGCCCCACCTGTCACCATGGCAAGGTGCTATTTTTTTAGCATGCTAGCTTGATCAGCGCTAGCACAGGTATGTCTCCTCAAGCTGAAATTTAAACCTCCATCTTGAAGTACAGACCTACAGCTAGAGAAGAAATAGTAACTGCCCAAAGGAGGGCACGTTAGGCTGTGTACGCTAGTCTTCGTTAATACAAGTTTCCTGCTGTTGCTACCATAGTTTCATTGACGTTGACTGGAGTTCTAACAAACAGGGCTCCGGCCACTGCCGGTATTGGTCATCTAACCCTGTTCAGGTCTAAATAGTTTAATGATAAAAACACAGTTGGTGGCTGATGCCTTGTCCGCACTCTTATTTCTACTGGTGCTACCACTGGGGAATTGCTGGGGGTGGTGGGGAGAGATGCTAGGGTAGACAAGACCATAGTGGCATAGGTGAGTTTTCCTCTAAAGAGAAGCTGGGAAGATTGGGACTGCTTAGTCTGGAGAAGAGAGAATACCAATAAATAGACTAGTGAATGATACAAAGAAGTCCAATCTGATGCTCAAATTGGAGCCACCTTTTTAGCCCGTGCAAAGCCCAGTGTCCCCTTATTTGGTTAGACTAGGAATGAAAAGGACAAGTCTTAACTTTCACTTTCTCAACAAAGAAGTGTGTGTATTGGGGTGGGGGTGGTTTTGTTTGTAAACAATCTATTTCTCTTGACAATAACATTGAAAACAAATCAATATAAAGATCTACAAACTGATCACTAGAATTTTTTTAAAAAAATAGCTGTGCTTGTTTCCTTTATGCAGGAGAAGATTAGGAGGGAAGGATCTCCGGTTCCCCCAAACATAACTTTTATGTAAAATGAGTCCCTTTAAATGTGGAGTCCTTTCAAAGAAGCATCTTGCCAACCTCTTCAAAAGCTTTAAGCTAGCTCAGCGCACAGTAATGTAGCAATTGTGGTGGTGTCTCTGAGTGGGCAGTTTGTTTGGTTGGCCCAGTAAAATGCTAATCCTGGGCCCCTCTTTCATTTCACGTGGTACCAGAACAAGGTGGCTTTGAACACTGGCAAACTTAAAACTAAGTGTTGTTTTGTGAAAACACCCCATTTAAAATTCATGGAACTTGGTGTTGCAGGCCGATATTAAGAACTTGCTATAAATACCAGTTCAAGAAGTCAAAAGACTAGTACAACTGCAGTTGTTTTGCCTGCAATTGTTGGACATGCTGGATGAAAGCAGAAGTTCATAATTTCTAGAGAGTATAAAAGGTAGTTTATGTAAATTCCTGGATAACTGTTCTTCCTTTTAGTCCTTTGGCCTTGTGCTTATATGGAAAGTGCAAATGTGCCCTAATATGTAAATAAAACAACTCTAACGAAAGATTAAAACTTTAATAAGACTTCAATTTGTGGAAATAAAAACCTAGAAAAATGCTACTTTATTTTTAAAACCATAAAGTTAGTCAAACTTCTTTAAATCTTGATTTTAAAAAAGGGGATGAATTTCTTTTCCTTTTTCCCCTCTAACCAGCTTGAGTTCTTTAATTATTTTCAAGTTAGATGAATTAAGACTTGCAAGAAAATACTCAAATGTTATCCAAGAGTTTTCAGACCACCACTATCTCCTGTTTTGTATAGACTGCCTATTAGATACAGACTGCTGCAAAGAATGTTTAATCAATATTTCTGACTTTTGTGTTCACTCTCTTTCTTGTTCAGATACTTTTCAAACAGAAGTCAATGATGTCTTCTGAAAATGTAACTAACAAACGTCATCATAACCCAGTGGACAGCATTTGCCGAAAAATCAAGACTATCCAGATGATGGACCAAGTCTCTAATCCTGCTTTACAGATCCCAAAGTTTCAGTCTAGGAACTTTGACAGCCCACAGACTAATATCAAGAAAAACTTAGAGGAGATATTGAAGAAAAGGACCTTTAAAAGTCATGAGGCTACTGGGCCATATTTCCTAAGCCCCAGTAGTGACAATATTTTCTCACCATGTCCGCAGGCCGCAGGCCACAGACGATGCACGTCTGACTTCCACACTGGCAGTGCAACCTATTCAATTGGTAAAAATAAAGAGAAGACCAGAAAGTCATGGCTACCAATGTGCCAAGTTGAGAGTTCTCCACCCCTTCTCAAAAGTGGAGAGGCTAACATCCGTATGGGTCAACTATCTGCAGCTTCCAATGTCGAATGTAACTACCTTACATCAAGTCCAAACTTGCCTTTCTTAACGACAGTCCAAAAGGCAGAATGTTTTGCGTTCCAATCTCCAGTGGTGAAGAGACTATCTTTGAGTGAAAGAGGTAAACAATTCCAATAAACACTTAAAGTATTCAGCTTTCTTTTCACCAACCCTAAACATTAGGTTACCTAATGATGGCTGTCTCAAATGATTGAACCTAATTCTTTAAAAAGACCTGAAACACTACACTGAGGGGGGCATTTGGTCTAAGGAAGCCTACCAATCCCTTTTTTCCCTTTATAAAGATCTAGTCTAGAATCTTCTACTTCCATACACTCCATCCATGTATATAAAGTCTATAGCATAGCCATATTTAGTTCCCAAGCCTGCAAATTATAATGCGTGGGAAGACCCTGTTGACTTCAGTGGGTCTCTGCACAAGTGCAGGGGTCTGCCTTGTGTTAGCTGTATGATCAAAGGCCTGTTGTTTAGGTTACAACACCCCTGGGAATGTCATGTAAATTTATGCTGTTGTTAAAAACAAAAATGTAGTTGGAAGTAGGTCATGGTAACTGAGAATTAGATGTAGTATAATGTATTTATCCCCCATAGGATGGAGACTATCATGGGCGAATAACGCTGACAACACCTATGATGTGAGCTTGATCTGCGAAGAAGACTTGTTGACCACTATCTTCTGTGCATGTGACACAGAACGCAGAGGTGTCTTAACCCCCCCCCCCCATTTACTCTGGTTTTTTGCTCAGTGAATTTCAAGTGTTAGGTCTTACTAGAATCTCTTTTTAAGAAAATATAATCTGTCTGGTACATATAGAGAGAGGGTGGTCTCCTGGCTAAATCAAAGGACTGGTCGTTTGGGGATCTGGTACTCTCCTGGCCTTCCCACAAAAAACCTAGGATGGCACAGTTAGTCACCTAGTCTCTCTCTCTCTCTCTCTGTTTCCTATCTGTAAAACAAGGACATTTGCCTACTTGAGGCAAAAAATGTTTGTAAAACACTTTGAGATCCTCTGAAAGGTGTCATAGAAATGCAAATTATAACCATGTCAGTGAAGTGATAGGATTCTTTTCTTAGATGTCTCAGCTTGCCTTCTTGTCATTGTATTTAGAGCTACTTGTACTTTTTTGTACAATGTTTGTGGGAAAATCTTCATTTTGGTTGAAATTTGATGTATTTATTTTAATGAGGGGAGGGGGTAACTTGCCATTTTCCTGCTAGCTCTTGATATAATTGCCTAACAGAATAAAAGACTAACTTTCATCTATGTGCTTTCCTTTTTTAAGGAGGCAGTGTTGGTGTTAGTGGCTTAAAATCCCACCTCGTTATTGTCTAGAGAAATATTGCTGTGGGGGCATGGTTTCACCTCAGAATCTCTTCCCCCCCCCCCCCCTTTTTTAGCTCTGAAACTCTTAATCCTAAATTTTCTCCTGGCTTCTGCCTCTCCATGTCACACTAGAATTTTTCTAGCCAGTAGCTGGTCTAGAGCATCACAAGTCACTTAGACATACTACAGCACAGATTCAAGCATGCTATGAATGTTTTCCAATCCCCTTATTACAATTTATTGCCTATACAAAATTGTCTTGACTTTTAAAATCTGGTACAAAGACTGATTATATTTTTAAGGAAAAGTAGCCGTTTCCAAGATAGTTGATTATCTGAGACATACAACTAGCCGGGGGTCAGAAGACAGTGGTCTTGAAGAGCTGTGCAACATGCTTGATCCTGATAAAAGGGACATCTCGATAGACCTGGAAACATACCATGCTATCATGAAAGAGTGGATTGAAGACTGTAAAAGAAAATGGTAATAGAAATTTGTCTTCTAATTTCACAAAATGTCTTCTATAAAGACAAGACAGTAAGAATAGCTTGTCCGGTTTGCAGTGTTAATATGCAGGGCGTACGTTAGCATCCAGGAATCGTACAACTGATAGTGACCACAGGGTGGCTTTTCACCACACATCTTCCTACATAGTGTGGTTTTAAAAAAAAAAAAAAAAAAAGTCAGTAAGAAATTAAAGGTCACACTATAGCTTAAGGAGTAGGAATAGATTATCAGGGATGTATATAGCAAGGAACTTGAATGTATTTTAATAGAATGAGTGTCAACTACAGGCTGTGTAGGTAGGCTAGAGTGAATCTATTTTGAGTAACCTCATGGTTTACTTGTTTCAGGGAAGATACCACTAAGGAGCAAACGACAAATACAGAAGATTCTGTGTTTAAATTGCATGAGAGCATTCTAACAGGTGTGGAATATTTCATTCTTACTCAGGAATACCTGACTTTTTTTTTTTCTTTTTTCTTAAACTAAAACTGGAAAAATCTCTTTCAGCAAAAAAGACTCCTGCTAGGATAAACATTACATCAGGAAGTTTAGAGGCCTTAGGTGGAGATGTGTCCAAAGGAGACCTGTAAGTTTGTCATGCAATGCTTTTCTTAAATCTAATACAGTCGTTTTCTCTAATAGGCCTAAACTCTCTTCTGAAAAAAATGGATGATGGGATCAAAGTGCATTCCTTTGCACTGTTGCTAGCAGTTGTTCTCAAACTTATTTGATCATGCCCCCTTCTTTGTCTGCCCCACCAGCAACCACCACTCTCTGACCACCCAGCTCTGAAAGGAGAGTGGAGAGCGGCGACTGCTGGCTGGGTGCCCAGCTCTGAAGGCAGAGCTGTTGCCACCAGCCATGCAGAAGTAAGGGTGGCAATACCATACCATGCTAACATTACTTCTCAGCTGCTGCCGGCAGCAATGCTGCCTTCAGAGCGGAGCACTCAGCCAATAGCCACTACTCTCTGGCCACCCAGCTCTGAATGTGCACAGTAAGGTGTTTTTTGTGGGGGTGGGGGGGGTTCCCCCCTAAAACTTCTCACGTGCCCCCCTTCCTGGATACATTCTGTGCCCCCCACTTTGAGATCCTCTGGTTGGTAGAGCCTCTTTGGACTTGCAAAAACCCAGTTACACAGCCCTTGTTAAGAATAAAACCAGTGTTTAAAGTTCTATACAGAACTTGGCTTAACTTATCAACTGCTGTTCATGTGCCTGCTTGTAACGTATGCTAATTCCTCTTATACCATTTGCTATATGGAAATTTTGCTAATTCAGCTTTGGTTTGCTAGTGTTCCCTGATAAGAATTAACAGTGGAAATTTTGTTCAAGTTCTTTCAAAGTCTGATATTAATTCATATAAAAAGTAGTGTGTTTAGGGTCTGATCTCAAAGGGTGCCCACCGCCCAGCCCTTAGTTCTGTTGGTTTTTTAACTAATGTTTGGGTTTCACTGATGAACAGCATCTTGATATTTATAGTGCTCTTAAAAATCATGATTTTGCGTTCAATTCACCATACAAAAAACGTTCAAAATGGTGTACTCCTCTCAGGTTCCAGTTTAGGCACATATCTAGCTTTGAAATTTTCACTTCTATCAATTTTTTAGAAATATAGCTTGTGCTAATCACAGGCTTTCAATGGGGGAGTGGGAGGGATTTTTAAAATTATATACTAGTTGACAGTAACTTCTTATGAGAAAGTGACTATCAAACACTCACACCTTTTTATCCTGTGAACACTTGCCCATTGAATATGGCCCCATTAATGGGATTATTACATCTGTAAAGTTATTCATAAGTGTTTTTTGTAGGTTCAAGGCCTTGATTTGGGGCTGTTGTGGTAGCATCAGAATAGAGCAATTGCCTACCAACTTAAAACTTGCCTGAACACAATTCTTCTATTCACATTTTACCTTGTTGGAAGACACATACTGAGAAGAACATGAAATTATGATTGTTCTTTATTGAATACAGGGAGACATCTGACTTGATTACCTGTGTAGCAGACCTTCAGTTCAAGAATCAGAAACTTCAAGAGGAGAACTGCAAACTAAAGATGGCAGTTGAAGCATTGGAGGATACCAATAATAGGCTAATGGAGGACAATGAGGATCTAAATAATCAAGTAAAAAGGTGGAACGCTTTCAGCACAAGTTCAGTAATTTTTAACTCCTGCTGTCTGGAAGTGGTGACCAACTTTGCAAAAACTCCCCATGCTGGACCTCATGTTTATTCTATAAAATTGGAAAAAGTGGTTCCCATTAATCTATCTAATAAGTCACTGAGGAGGAGGAAGAAATGGGGATCCCTTCCTGTTTTTCTTAGTTCAGTATTTGGCTTGACTCTTTGTCGTTAAAGGCTCCGTGATTAAATGTTAGTCCTAGAAGTTTATGCCCACCCTACCATGCTGCCTCAGTCTCAGTGCCTTTGGGGGAAATCCAGGTAGCTTGGCCCAGATCAGCAAAGGGAGATGAGCGTTGTGATGCGAAGCGTCACAACGCCTGACTCTTAGGTGCCTGGGAAACCACTGGAACAGTGAAAACCACAAAGCCTGAGTTAGGTGCCTCGGCTCCCTATACAATGAAGAGGTAGGCACCTAAAGAATGAAATTCACAAAAGCCAGCACATGAGGCAAATAGCTGCCTAAGCTAGCTAATGGGAAAAGCTGGCAAAAGGTGGTGTGTTCTAAGCCCTGCCCTTCTCATGGGGTTAGGAACTCATGGGGTTAGGTTCTGCAATCCAGAACCCTCTCTCCTGGATTCAGGCAGCTTAGACGCCTAAGCTTCCCCCCTCCTCCCCCAAGAAAATTAGGTGCCTGCTGAACTCAACACAAAATGGACCTGATGGGCATGCGGGGAGGAGAAGAGAAGGGGGAGGCGGGAAAAGAGAACCTCACTTTAGCTCAGTGGTTCATATACTTAACTGAGATGTGGAAGATCCTGGTTCAGTTCCCCCCTCTGCCTGAAGAAGGGATTTGAACAGGGGTCATCTCGCCTCTTAAGTGAGTGCCTAACCACTGGACTCTAGAGTGATTCTCACTCTCTCTGGCCCAATTAATATTTTAAATTATTTTTGAAGTAGAATAACTTCAATATGACCTACATCAGAATATGATCTACATTATATGCCATAGTCCAATGGCCTGAGAGTGAGGAACCCCCTGTACAAATCCCTTCTGATTATCAGTGGGGAGAATCTGAACTGGGGTTTCCCACCCAAGATGTGGGAATCCTAACTAGTGGGCTAAAAGTACCACCCCTCTCAGCCATTCTGGGTACCATGAAGCAAGTTCCACGCATGCCAAATGTATTGGACCGCATAGACACAAAAGATACCCCTCTGCCTATTTTTTTCAGTTTGCAGATTGTACTGGGCTGGGGCTTAGGTGTCCGGACACCTACAGTGAGGCAGCAGTGTGTGTGCCCAGAGGTAGAAATTTGGGCAGCTCGGGGAATTTTTTTAGGGTTAGTTGTCAACCAAGAGCGGGTTTTGTGGCTCTTGTTAGTTCTGGAGACTGGGACTTTGCCGAATTCTAGGATTTTTGTAGGTCTGGGTCCTCTCTCTGGTACTTCCACAGAGAGGACAGAGCCTGAAAGACCTTCAAAGTGGTAGGTTTCAGAGTAGCAGCCGTGTTAGTCTGTATCCGCAAAAAGAACAGGAGTACTTTTGGCACCTTAGAGACTAACAAATTTATTTGAGCATAAGCTTTTGTGGGCTACAGCCCACTTCATCAGATGCATAGAATGGAACATATAGTAAGAAGATATATATACATACAGAGAACATGAAAAGGTGGAAGTTGCCCTACCAACTCTAAGAGGCTAATTAATTAAGATGAGCTATTATCAGGAGAAAAAAAACTTTTGTAGTGATAATCAAGATGGCCCATTCCAGACCGTTGACAAGAAGGTGTGAGGATAGTGTGAGGATACTTAACATGGGGGAAATAAATTCAATTTGTGTAATGACCCAGCCACTCCCAAGTATCAGAGGGTAGCCGTGTTAGTCTGTAACTACAAAAACAACAAGGAGTCTGGTGGCACCTTAAAGACTAACAGATTTATTTGGGCATAAGCTTTCGTGGGTAAAAACCTCACTTCTTCAGATGCATAGAGTGAAAGTTACAGATGCAAGCATTATATACTGACACATGGAGAGCAGGGAGTTACTTCACAAGTGGAGAACCAGTGTTGACAGGGCCAATTCAATCAGGGTGGATGTAGTCCACTCCCAATAATAGATGAGGAGGTGTCAATTCCAGGAGAGGAAAAGCTGTTTCTATAATGAGCCAGCCACTCCCAGTCCCTATTCAAGCCTAGATTAATGGTGTTAAATTTGCAAATGAATTTTAGTTCTGCTGTTTCTCTTTGAAGTCTGTTTCTGAAGTTTTTTTGTTCAATGATAGTGACTTTTAAATCTGTAATAGAATGACCAGGGAGATTGAAGTGTTCACTTACTGGCTTATGTATGTTACCATTCCTGATGTCCGATTTGTGTCCATTTATTCTTTTGCGGAGGGACTGTCCGGTTTGGCCAATGTACATGGCAGAGGGGCATTGCTGGCACATGATGGCATATATAACATTAGTGGATGTGCAGGTGAATGAGCCCTCGATGGTGTAGCTGATGTGGTTGGGTCCTCTGATGGTGTCGCCAGAGTAGATATGGGGACAGAGTAGGCAACGAGGTTTGCTACAGGGATTGGTTCCTGGGTTGGTGTTTCTGTGGTGTGGTGTGTATTTGCTGGTGAGTATTTGCTTCAGGTTGGGGGGTTGTCTGTAAGCAAGGACTGGCCTGCCTCCCAAGGTCTGTGAGAGTGAGGGATCATTTTCCAGGATAGGTTGTAGATCGTGGATAATGCGCTGGAGAGGTTTTAGCTGGGGGCTGTATGTGATGGCCAGTGGTGTTCTGTTATTGTCCTTGTTGGGCCTGTCATGTAGTAGGTGATTTCTGGGTACCCGTCTTGCTCTGTCAATCTGTTTCCTCACTTCCCCAGGTGGGTATTGTAGTTTTACGAATGCTTGATAAAGATCTTGTAGGTGTTTGCCTCTGTCTGAGGGGTTGGAGCAAATTCGGTTGTATCTTGGGGCTTGGCTGTAGATAATGGATCGTGTGATGTCTCTTGGATGGAAGCTGGAGGCATGTAGGTACGTATAGCGGTCAGTAGGTTTCCGGTATAGGGTGGTGTTTATGTGACCATCACTTATTTGCACTGTAGTGTCCAGGAAGTGGATCTCTTGTGTGGACTGGTCCAGGCTGAGGTTGATGGTGGGGTGGAAATTGTTGAAGTCCAGGTGGAATTCTTCAAGGGCCTCCTTTCCATGGGTCCATATGATGAAGATGTCATCAATGTAGCGCAAGTAGAGGAGGGGCACTAGGGGACGAGAGCTGAGGAAGCGTTGTTCTAAGTCAGCCATAAAAATGTTGGCATACTGTGGGGCCATGCGGATACCCATAGCAGTGCCACTGACTTGAAGGTATAAGTTGTCCCCAAATCTGAAGTGGTTGTGGGTGAGGACAAAGTCACAAAGCTCAGCCACCAGGCGTGCTGTGGCCTCATCAGGGATACTGTTCCTGACCGCTTGTAGTCCATCCTCATGTGGAATATTGGTGTAAAGTGCTTCTACATCCATGGTGGCCAGGATGGTGTTTTCAGGAAGAACACCAATGCATTGTAGTTTCCTCAGGAAGTCGGTGGTGTCTCGAAGATAGCTGGGAGTGCTGGTAGCGTAGGGTCTGAGGAGAGAGTCCAAATAGCCAGATAATCCTGCTGTAAGAGTGCCAATGCCTGAGATGATGGGGTGTCCGGGGTTTCCGGGTTTATGGATCTTGGGTAGCAGATAGAATACCCCTGGTCAGGGTTCTGAGGGTGTGTCCATGTCCAGCCACTCCCAGTCTCTATTCAAGCCCAAGTTAATGGTATCTAGTTTGCAAATTAATTCTAGTTCAGCAGTTTCTCATTGGAGTCTGTTTTTGAAGCTTTTCTGTTGCAAAATTGCCACTTCAACCTCTCTGGTCACTCAGTAACAGACTTAAAGTGTTCTCTTACTGGTTTTTGAATGTTATGATTCCTGATGTCAGATTTGTGTCCATTTACTCTTTTGTGTAGAGACTATCCGGTTTGGCCAATGTATATGGCAGAGGGGCATTGCTGGCACATGATGGCATATATCACATTGGTAGATGTGCAGGTGAACGAGCCCCTGATGGCGTAGCTGATGTGATTAAGTCCTATGGTGGTATCACTTGAATAGATATGTGGACAGAGTTGGCATCGGGCTTTGTTGCAAGAAGTGGTAATGGCCATATATCAGCAATGTACTTGGGGAGGTCCTGTTTGCATATAGATAACAGGAAGGGGTTGTGGCCACACCACGTACACATGCCCAGCTAGGTGATCCCATCAACATAGCGAAATAATATTACAGGAAAATGACTCTCACCATAGGCCTCTGGCAGGAACAAAACATTGTTAGTGACCATGGAAACTAACAAACACTTAAAACAGACTCTGCTTGTAACTAGTTATGCACTTGATTATAAGTTGTAAGTTAGATGTGATCCAAGAGCAAGCCTGTAAGTGCTCAGGGGCAGTCCATTGACTATTCCTTGGCTGAATGAAGGTAACAGATGCAGCAGAGGCCCTGGTGGCATGGCAGGGGGATGCTGAAATAGACAGGAATGAAAAATTCCATAAAAGGTCATTCCTTAGCCCAAAGTGCAAGCTTAAACCTAACTCAACTGGCAGATTCTTGCTGTCTGCCTTAAAACGTGCCAACAAGGATGAGTCCCCGGGGGCTCTTACTGTATCCAAAAATACTATGTACATAATAAGCTTTAAAAATCTAATGCCTGTGGCTTTGCTGGATTCTTCTTTCTGCAGTGCCCAGCAGTCTGTTATGAGAGCAAAATCATTAAAGGAGGAACTGGAAGAAATGAAAATTAGCCTGACCATCTCAGAAGAGAAGAGAGGCAATATTGTGACCCAGCATAAACAGCTAGTAGGTCTTCTGATAATATATAAAAGTAAGAAGCTGTACTCAGGGAATGAGCTGCCTACCATTATAAAATCAGGAAATTATGTTCCCTTAATATGGCTGGTAGTTCATGTAGCTTTGGAAATAACATATCAGAGGCAAAGAGAGAGTTTTAACTGCCTTTTTACAACCTCTCAATTTGAGGCACGACTGAAATAAACTTTTGTTTGCAGCTTTGTTGCTCCATGTAATACTCTATAATACTGTCTGGAAGGGATATTGTTGAGGAAGGCTAACCTTTTAAGGCACCGCAGTGGATATTAGGAATGCCTGGCTCTGCTGACACTTTTTGTATGGACCTTGAGCAAAACACTTGGGGCCCGATTCTCCTTTAACTTACACTGAAGTCAGTAGAATTATACCCGTATAAAACTGGTGTGAGAAGAAACTTCACTAGCCCACCTGTATAATCTGAGTAATACCTCTCTAAAATGTTGAGGTGTAATTCATTAATGTTCATAAAGCACTTTGAGATCCTCAGATGGAAGGTTTTATAATTTCAAGTCTTATAGTGAAGTAAATCATTAAGAAATACTTACAACTGTCCCTATCTGCACTTAAAAAATCCTCTGGTCTTGCATACAACTAAATTTACAGAATGTTTGGTGTTGTAATCTGTAGCCACACCTGTCTTTAAATCGGTTGACGTTCCTCTAGTAATTCTAGTGCTCTATGCAGCTCTTGTGGAGTCTGCAATTTAGATTGGCATCCTCTGGTTCCCCGAGAGAGAGAGATTTCTGCAGATAGCTAGTATGAGATCTAAGTCCTTCTTTAGTGGTGCTCAGGTCTTTTTCTGGACCTCCAGAGGTATGAATTCCCCCATAATGCTGAGTGAGGAGCACTGGTCAGTTAAGTTCTCCCGATGCTGCATGATGCCTGTAGATATAGACTAGAACTACTAAAGTTTCATTGTGCAACCAAAAAAGGGACTCCACTCCTTGAATTGTGGGGTGACATGGGGGGGAAAAACAATATGAAGATGCCTGCTACACTTTTCACCTTATTACAGGAAACTACAGCAAATGTTGCATATGCCACATCCTTTAGTAGAATATATTAGTCACAGTGTTCATTATTATGTTGCACTATTCCAACAATGCGAACATCATCTAGCATCATTCTAGCCATCTCACTTTTTTGTGGCTCCTTAACTTAGTGGTTCACCAGATCAAGGCAGAGTAGCTTTGAAACTAAGGTCACCCAAGTAATTTGATAGTATCCTATGACTATTATAAACAATACTACCTTTAAAACATGGCAAGCTGACTCTTCCTGTATTCTCTTTAACCAGGAAAAAGAGAATCAGTCTCTCATCATCAAAATTTCTTCTCTTCAGGAAGAGGTACAGTATATATAAACTTTACAGGTACGTGTATTCCTCTAGTTAAACTGAGCATTTGAGGAATAGAATTTTTCTATTCTTTCAAGCCTGAGCTATTACATAGCAACACTGGTTATGTTCTACAACAGAAACTTCGTTGTGAGTCATGAGTCTCCAAGATGCATTACATTTCAGATTCATCTGGCAGATGAGGGAGAATAAGGTTTGTTGGGGGAGAGCAGTGGTGGTGGTTCCCTACTATGGAGGATCCAAAGATGTCAACTTCAGATAGCCCAAACACTGAAATAGTGTCCATCTAAACTCTTGCCCATAACAGGCACTTCTATTTCACCACTCAACTAAGATCTGGATTAAGAACTTTAGGTAGAAGCGTTCACCCCAGCTAAAAGGCAGTAACTGACTTCTGTCCATCAATATGTCTGTCACTGGCTGTGACCTATTTATGTTGAGAGACCTCCCAAAAGTCTGCATAATTGATCATGGCTTAATGGTGTCTTTTGGGGAATAGTAGAGTGTGTTTGTGACACTCTCTCATTTTAAAATGGTTGCTGTTGTATCTGATTGGAGGGAAATATGAAGATCAAAACAAAGGTAGTTAATATTTCATTATAAGTAAAGTATATTGTTATAAAATATTCTATTTCTTGAAAAGTATGGCTTATTTGTGGCGTGTGAGAGAGAGAGAGAGAGAGAGAGAGAACCAAGGGAGAGAGGAACATGCCATAGGGACTAATGACCCACAAGACACAGTGCAACAAACAGAAGAAATATCTCACAGAGCCAGAGAACTCTGTCCTGTGCTATTTCACCAGGCCCATCAATAGAACTTCCAAAACATGTCACTTGTCCAGTCAATTGCAAACCTCTAAGAGTATGTCCACGCTGTTAATTAATAGTATAGCCAATTGATTGACTATACTTGTGGCTCACTATGAGAAATGTTCAAGAGACCAAATAAGCAAACTCAGCCAAATGTATTGTCTTAAAAACAAAAATGGACGATATAAAAAGAAGAAGTACTTATCATCCTTCTGTGAAGCTAATCTTCTCTTGCAGCATGTTCACCTTATGCAGAAGGTGTGCTTCAAAGATGCAAACCGAAACCATTTACATTTATATTATGGCTGTTTCAAGTTTAAAAAGCACTCTGTCACTGAAGATCCAACTCACCAGTTCCTTATTTTGTTGTTCTGTACCTTTCCTTATCTCTATTCTAGATACCACATTCCAAACCCATTGAGAGTAGAGTTACATCCCAAGCTGTGCTAGGACATTCATGTGTCTTGGCTTTTACAGACTTCCTATTGCCTAATGCTAAAGTCAACTTTGTAAAGTGTTGTGGGATACTGACGTGGGTGACAGGAATTGTGGGAAGAGCATAATACATTAATATAACTTCCCAAAACTATATTATATGCATAATGTGTGTTGGCTAACACTGCAGGGGAGGGGGGCATGCAGGGGTATGTGTGATTGCAGCACGTGTAGACCAACCCACAGTAGCTTCAGTGTAGCTACTATAAGTACTAACAATAGCGAAACCATAGCAGCACAAACTTCGGCGTAGGTTAGTCACCTGAGTATGTACCCAGAGTGCCACGTGGACATATGCTGCCACGGCTTCCCTGCTATTCATAGGTTGGTAAATTAAAGCTAGCTTGGGTGTGCCTAGACAGGTTGCAGTCTAGGAATTGCTCCAAAGTGTACTGTCTTTCAAAGTTTCAAGAGCTGCCTAAAGCTTCTGGGGAGTGATGGGGGTGGTACTGTGTGGGAACCTGATCCACGTGCCTTGAATGGGATGAGTTTATAGTATATTTCCTGAATAAGGCAAAACTCAGGATTGTGTTGGCATAGAGATAGTGCCAATAAAAGTACATCAGCATTGGAAAGATCAGTGTTGCTGGGCAGCAGGCAGCCAGAGCTAGCCGGTTTGGTTTCTATGCAGTTGACACTGTAGGTGTTCACATTCTAAGGCCACGGAGGGGGGGGGGGGGCGTGAGGGGGGGAGGAGGCAGGGTTTGCATGGTGTGGGGATATTGACCATCTCTCTCTTCCCCCTCCCCTGTTGGAGTATTTTGGAGGGGCCAGTCAGTAAGGAGTGATTTGAGAGGAGGAAATCTTACTACCCATCTCTCTCGCCAGCTCATCCAAAATAGTACACCACTACCTCGATATAACGTGACCCGATATAACACAAATTCGGATATAACGCAGTAAAGCAGTGCTGGGGGGGGCGGGGCTGCGCACTCCGGTGGATCAAAGCAAGTTCAATATAACGCGGTTTAACCTATAACGCGGTAAAAAAAAAAATTTTGGCTCCCGAGGACAGCGTTATATCGAGGTAGAGGTGTATTTGGTAACTCTTCTTTGCTATGTCTAATAGTTTGCATTTTGATCAGAATATTAGGAATGCCTTGGATACAGATGGCCTTCAGAAGAAGATTGTGGAGTTATCCAAAGATGCAGCTGAGCTCCAAGTAAGCACTTTAAATTTAAACTTCATCATCACTGATAAGAGACTGTTCACCAAACTAGCCCTCTGTTTACTCTGAGTTCCACAGCTCTCTGACACTGTCTGCCATCACAAGATGTGATGTGCTGGTAATAGCCTGGATTATGGATGGTGCTATCTGGGTTCTAGCAGTCTTCCTGATGGACCATTTTATTTCTTCTTTCTCCTACTGCAACCTCATTGAGAAGAATTCTTGTCTGTACTAGACTAGTTAAGGTCACAGTGCTAGAAATGAAATAATAAAAAGAAGTAAACCACAGTGTAGATGGGCTAAGGGAAATGAATGTGTCTGTGGGAGTTTCAAAGCTCTCTTAAAGCTTAAGCAAATATCACAACAAATATTGTGGAAAAGGAATGAACCCTTTTATCCTGAGCACTTGTCTCAACTAAAGTTACACATGAATACTGCAGACTCTTGGTTCATGCCAAATAGTTGCATAGATTATGACTTAAACTTTCAGTGCTCCAGGTTGGCTACAAGATCAGCACCTAGAGCAGTGGTTCTCAACCAGGAGTATGCATACCCCCAGGGGATATGCTGAGGTCTTCCAGGGGATGAGATATCAACTCATCTTGATATCTACATAGTTTTACAACAGGCTACATAAAAAGCACCAGTGAAGTCAGTACAAACTAAAATTTCATACAGACAATGACTTGTTTATACTGCTCTATATACTATACACTGAAATGTAAGTACAATAAATCAATTGGAATATAAATATTTGATTATATGGCAAAAATGAGAAGGTACGCAATTTTTTAATAACGGTGTGCTGTGGCACGTCTGTGTGTTTTATGTCTGATTTTGTAAGCAAGTAGTTTTTAAGTGAGGTGAAACTTGGGGGTACACAAGACAAATCAGACTCCTGAAAGGAGTACGGTGGTCTGGAAAGGTTGAGAGCCACTGACCTAGTAGATGATGATATGGTTTTAAGTAATAGCCAGCCTGGGTCTGTCAAGAGCAAGTCGTCTTTGACAGAGCTACTGAGCTAGTGGATGGGGGTAAGTTGTACACATAAAAACTTGATTTTTAGAAAGGCTTTTGACAGTCCCATATGACATTCTTGTAACCAAACTAGGGGAATGTGGTCTAGAGAGTAAAGTACTGTAGGTGAAAAACTGGATGAAAGACTGTACTCAGAGTAGTTATCAATGTCTCATTGTCAAACTGGAGGGGAGTACCTAGTGGGATCCCACAAGGGTCAGTCATGGGTGTGCTTCTACTCAATATTTTCATTAATGACTTAGATAATGGAGTGGAGACTAGTATTATACAAATTTGTATATGACACCAAACTGGGAGGGGTTGCTAATGCTTTGGAGGACAGGATTATAATTCAAAACTACCTTGACAAATGGGAGAACTTGGTCTGAAATCAACATGATGAAATTCAATAAAGACCTGTGCAAAGTATTTTGCTTAGGAAGAAAAGGTCAAATGTGCAACTATACAATGGGGTATAACTGGCTAGATGGGAGGTCTGCTGAAAAGGATCTGGGGGGTTATAGTGGATCACAAATTGAATGAGTCAACAATGTGATGCAGTTGTAAAAGGCGAATATCATTCTGGGGTGTTTTAACAGGAGTGTTGTATGTAAGACACAGCAGATAACTGTCCCATTCTACTCAGCATTGCTGAGGCTTTGGTTGGAGTACTGTGTCCAGTTCTGGGCACCACACTTTGGACTCCCTCCAATTTGTCCACATCTTTCCTAGAGGACTCCAGAGCAACACAAATGATGAAAGGTTTAGAAAACCTGACTTATGAGGAAAGGTTAAAAAAAACTGGGCATATTTAGTCTTGTGAAAGACTGAGGGGGAACTTGGTAACAGTGTTGAAATAGTTTAGAGCTGTTTATAAAGAGGACACAGTGATCAGTTGTTCTCCATGTCCACTGAAGGTAGGACAAGAAGTAATGGGCTTAATCTGTAGCAAGGGCGATCTAGGTTGGATATTGAGGGAGGAGGGGACTTTCTAACTCTATGGATAGCTTAACTCTGGAACAGGTTTTCAAGGGAGGTTGTGGAACCTCCATCATTGGAGGTTTATAAGAACAAGTTGGACGAACACCTGTCAGGAGTCGTCTAGGTTTACTTGGTCCTACCTTAGCACAGGGCACTGAGCTGATGACCTTTCAAATTCTCTTCCAGCCCCGCATTTCTGTGATTCTGTATTTTTGTTCATAACTGTGATCTAAAATATCCCTCAGGGCACAATAGGAGGAGTCCAAGCAGTGTCATTCCATACAACTTGTAAACAAGGAGTAAAACTTCCATTGATAGTTCATAAATGTGACACTCCCCAGGGTTGTGAGGCATCTCACTACAAGCAGCCCTTAGCATGAGGCAGCCTTGTCTGTGCCTGCTCTGAACCAGTTCCCTGAATCCAACAGCCTCGGGCAAAGCAAGAGCTACCTCCAGGCCCCTGCCAGCCTCGCTCCCTCGGTACCAGTTAGTGAATGGCCCACACCAACCCCTGAGCCCTCTCCAAGCATTCCATGTAGTGTCCAGTTCTTTATTCGCTGAACGCTCTCAGAAATACCAGGTGTCCTGTTCCCAAAGAAACAGCAGGTGCCAGCTTGTATGACTCAGCTTAGGACCAGAACTCTGCTTTACACCAAAGCACTCCGATATATGGTGGCAACAAGAATAAGTTTTTATTATCAAAGACTAGAGATCCAGGAGATCTTGAGTCAAAAGATTGGAAACCAATAGTTCTATGTAAATCAAAATCTTAATACGCTTTCTAGAGACTCAGATTAGCTAACTGCAAAAAGAACAGGAGTACTTGTGGCACCTTAGAGACTAACAAATTTATTAGAGCATAAGCTTTCGTGGGCTACAACCCACTTCATTCCATTAGCTAACTGGTTAACCTCCTGTCTAAATAAGTTTCTCTCACCCAAAATTCTCTGCAGCACTTTCAACCAAGGCTGGAGGAGACTCCACTTTCATAGGTGCAGGATAACAGGGTTACCGTCTTTGCCTTCTAGAAATACTCAACGTTCACTGTCTACTCATGAACAGGACAACTCCCTTCCCCCCCCCTGCTTTTTCTTCTGCATGCTTCTCTCCTGTTTACTTCACATCTCTTAGTTAACATCTGACTTTGGATGGAAATGGGCATCCATTGTGTTAGTTTACAATGCGTAGTTTACATCCCAACAGAGAGATGTATGTTCCTTACCTCCTGGTTGGAGGGAAAACCTGTATTTATTTTTTTCCACCTTTGCTAGTGACTAATATCTTGACACAGATTTTAAAAACACATTTTCAGTATATAGACAGAACTTCTGACATAGCATTCACACATACTTTTCACAACTATATTAATGACTAGTGCGACACTGGTTTTCATTTGAGACCTCACATGACATTCTGTGATCAACTAGTATGTACACACGGGACTCAGGAGACTCTTGTAACTCCTCTACATTCCCCCCCCCCCACCCTCGCCCCCTGCTAGTTAGCATTAAGAGGTTCTTGGGTCACAATATAAGCTTATGATGCCATTTTCCCCTTGCCGCTAGTTGGTGGGGCTAAAATTGTAATACAGGACACTTGAATCTGCATGCCAATAAAAGGCCTTTCTCTAATCTCTTCCTCCCTTCAGATGCGAGTGCACATTTATGAGAACACTGTGGTGAATAAAGATGCAAGTCTATTGAAGGTTAGTAGCTTTAGTGTCATGACTGTATTGATCGAAATTTCTGAACATGGGGAACTTTAACTTATGGGGAAAGCTAATGAAACCATTTTACTGTAATATTTTAATACCCTTCTGTGCGATAGTACCTTACTCCATGACTTCACTGGGCCTATGAATAGATCAGGAATTGGCAACCTTTTGGCACGCGGCCCGCCAGGGTAAGCACCCTGGCGGGCCAGGCCGGTTTGTTTACCTGCAGCGTCCATAGGTTCGGCCGATCACAGTTCCCACTGGCCGCAGTGTGCCGCTCCAGGCCAATGGGGGCTGCGAGAAGTGACGTGGGCCGAGGGATGTGCTGGCCACCGCTTCCCGCCGCCCCCATTAGCCCGGAGCGGCGAACCGTGGCCAGTGGGAGCCACAATCCTCCGAACCTGTGGACACGGCAGGTAAACAAACAGGCCAGGCCCGGCCCGCCAGGGGCCTTACCCTGGTGAGCGGCGTGCCGAAGGTTGCCGATCCCTGGAATAGATGTTACTCAACATAAGTAAAGGCACTGGAATTTGGCCCTAAAGACCTAGGGGCCTGTTTATATCCAGCAAAAACAGCAGACTCCAGAAGAGGTAGAAAAACTTGACAGGCTATTCTTTGAAGTAGATGGGAAGAACATGCATGCCCAACGCTTTAGCTTCTATTCTAAAGACTTTAAAAAATCCTAAAATGCTGATATCCCTTTTCAATTTAAATGATTTTCCATGGGCTATTCCTCACTGGGTAAAATGTGGTAAATTGCATCTCTGCCTATGAGCACACATTTTCTCTTAGGCTAGGTCTACACTACCTGCCTGAATCGGCGGGTAGAAATCGATCTCTCGGGGATCGAATTATCGCGTCTCGTCGGGACACGACAATCGATCCCTGAATCGACGCGCTTACTCCACCAGCGGAGGTAGGAGTAAGCACTGTCGACGGGGAGCCGCGGAGGTCGATTTTGCCGCCGTCCTCACAGCGGGGTAAGTCGGCTCCGATACGTCGAATTCAGCTATTTGCGTATCTTAAATCGACACACACCCCCCTCCCGGAGTGAAGACCTGCCCTCAGGTATCTCTCTTTAAAACCCAGCTTGAGTTATAGGAGATGCAAATGTAATTTAAAGGCCTGGGCCTCCTTTTGGATTCTCAAATCAAGCCGATGTGCATTTCAGAAATCTTGGTTAGTATGTATTTCATCACTGAGTCAGAAAACATTCTGACCACCAATGCTTCTACAACAAGGAATGCACGTGCATTCTAAATGTGACGAGATTCCAACTTAAACGTAACTTACTCAATAAATATTGCATTAGACAATTCGTAGGAAAGGTGCCTCAGGCAAAGCTTATGTTGCCTAGAATGGAAAAGACTTAAAATTCTAAAATATCCTCAATTGTTGATTTACAGCTCGAGAGCATCAAAGCCTCTGTGCCTTCTTTAATCTGTCCTCCTTAGGAGTTATGTTCACCCCGTCAATTGACCAAATAGAAACTGGATTTTGAATGCAGTCTAGTGGATTGAGTACTCCTGCAGTGATTGAGCCACAGAGGAACTTGCATAAACTGACTGTAAATTTTGGATAAGGAATAGATTAGAGAAAATTATGATTTGCTTGAAGACATTGACACTTGCAGGATGAGCTACTGTTCACAAAGTAAACCACCGCTGTGGTGCCACTAACCTAAAATAAAAGGGATTGGAGTAAGACCAGTTAAATGTACTACAGCAACATCTAAGTATTACTATTCTCCCAGGCTGCAGCCACAGGAAACACGCGAGGATGAAAGTTTAGCTGATCTCCAGCTTCTGTTTTATGTAGGTGAACTTACAGGCTTAGAATAGACTTTTTTTGTTTTTACAGCAACTTCCTTTTCTTTGCTCATTGGTGCATAGGTTCTCAGTGCATGTAACCTCACCTTTTTTAACAAGTACTCTTGTGGTTTTAAAATAATAGTAAAAAGGGACAGTGTACCAAAAGTAATATTTCATGTTGCTGCTGCTTTAAGGAATGCTCTGTAGCTGAGCTTCTGAGTATGTGAACTGTTAATGTAACTGTAATACATCTTTGAAACCTGCATAGCCATATAAACTGTCAGTAAGTTGCCACTTTAACTAATTCTACATTTTAAACCTGAAATGTGAAACACTGGCATCAGTGCTTCCCTTAGTTATTTTTATTTTGAATTTGTGCAGCCCTCTTTTCTGTGTCTACACCTGTAGAGATCTGAACGAAGTGACACAAACTTGTTTGTTCATAAACCTTATGCAACCTGTCTCTTCCATACAGAGCCTTAAGACTGAAACAGCCATGGTATAAATTTGGGGGTTGTTTATCCAAGCCACCAAAGTTTCAGAAGGGTAGTTTAATGTAGTGGTGACTGCTGTCATGCACTTATGTACCAGATATAGACTGGCTACGTAGCTTGCTTATTATAGACACCAGATGTGTTCATCGTAAGATGCTTTAATGCTTTGGCAGGTATGGCTGAGGTTCGTTTAAAATAAGGTATCTTGCACACAGTGCCACCTAGTGGCTGAACAGTATAATAGAGTTTAGCATTCCATTACAGCTGAAAGAACGAGGAGTCCTTGTGGCACCTTAGACTAACAAATTTATTTGGGCATAAGCTTTCGTGGGCTAAAACCCACTTCATTGGATGCATGCAGTGGAAAATACAGTAGGAAGATACACACACCGAGAACGTGAAAAAATGGGTGTTGCCATACCAACTCTAACAAGACTAATCAATTAAGGTGGGATATTATCAGCAGGAGGGGGAAAAAAACTTTTTGTAGTGATAATCAGGATGGCCCATTTCAAACAGTTGACAAGAAGGTGTGAGTAACAGTAGTGTAAAAATTAGCCTGGGTAAATAGTGGGGTTTTTTGTTTGTTTGTTTGTTTTTTAACTACAAAAGTGCTCCTCGTTGTTTTTGCTAATACAGACTAACACAGCTACCGCTCTGAAATCCATTACAGCTGGTAATTCGCTTCAGTTTGGCCCCATCTCTTTGAGTTCCTGTACAGTGCTCTTAAAGTATATGAAATAGGCTAAATGTGTGGAAGAGGGTGTTTGTTACTTTTTGACACATTTTGTTTAAATTCTAGACTAAAAATACCCCACAGCTATAAGCACAGACGTTTTAGAACTAAACCACCTGAAAGTTCTAATCCCTTGTGTTTTTTATTTAACCTCCTACTACTTGCATCTGTAAAATGCAGTAAAAAAAATCAATAACAGACAAAATACACAAGCTGTGAAGAATCTCAGTAATGGGAAGAGAGGGTGCAGTCTAAAGGGAGTGGGGAAGGCCTCCAAACTTTGCTTTCTATTTAGGATTGCCTCACAAATGCAACTATGTACATTTGGTTGGTTTTCCAAATATAGAAAGTATAAAATTATTATGTGATTAAACCCTTCCTTTCTTTACCCTTATCTCTATCCTAGCAGTGCTCTGACCTCTTTGTAAAGCACTGGAAGTTCATGATTTGCAATTCAAATTCTAACAGCATAACTTGCTAACTTGTCGAGCAAGGGAGTATCATGTACAGTGTGTAACTGAAGTAATGCCACTTACTTCATTTCAGCATGCTAGCCACTAGGTTCTGTGCCACTAACTCTCTTTCCACCCAACCTTTGCAGAGAGACTTGGACATCCAAGAACTGAAGTCTACCATTGTGGAATACTCCTCTATAATCGAGGTAGAGTAGTGGGTTTTTCTTGTGGGAGCATTTGAGAAAATACAGATTTTTAGAAGTTCTTATTCTGTATAACAAGTGAATTTATGAACTCTCTTTGGATGTGATTCTAGACATTACGGGTGGAAAAAAATAAACTGGTGAATGATATGCAACAAATGCAGCAAGAGCTGATTTCGTGAGTATCTGAATTGGGAGTTCCAGTAACTTTCCTTTTTCTCAGGGAAAAAACTTGGTGGATTTTTATGTAAAATTTTTGCTGTTCTTTTCTCCTTCTAGAAATGGCATAGACTTCCCACTGATATACAAATTTAACAGCAGCATCCTTGAAGGGACAAATTCATTGCACAGTGAATTGGCACTTGCTCAACAATCTATAGAGGTATGAAACTTTAAGTTTGAACACTTCAAATTATGTACATGTTTTGCACCACTAATTACCTATATAGGAAGGACCCTCGTGACTCAAAACTACTGTGGGTTATGCACAGAGGACTCTTGGTTCTGAACAGATAGGCCTGGTGTCTGAAGTCCATAAATCACCAGACAAGTACTGCACTGGCAGCACAAGCTTATTACATGCAGCAGGACCATACCCATGGGCAGAGAATGAATGGGAAGGAAGTAGAGACGTTGGTTAGTCTGTCCAGCATCTAAGTTCACTTAAATCTTGGTGCCTCTGCTAAGCTTATCAGTGGATGACAGTTGTGGTGGTTTTTGTAATGTGGACACTTGCACAAATAGTTTGTTTACCCAAAAATGCAGTTTTGTCAACCCAAAACTGTTTTGCAAACTTGACGCAAATTCATAAATAGTTTTGCCAGGAATTTCTTCTCAGGACTTCGATTCCATTCATAAAACAGGAGGAAGGGAAGGAGGCCCAGTGGCTATTCGTTGTCAGCTTGAATGACTATGAATTGTCTTTGTGAATGACCGTGAATAGTCATTGGGCCAGGGAAAGTAAGTGACTCCATAGCCTGGTAACTGAGGCACTCTCCTAGAAGCGGGGAGACCAAAGTCCCTGTTCCAATGACGATTTGTTTTTTAAAAGTGGAAAACCTTCAATAGGTGAGAGTGAGGGAGACTTATACCAGAATATCCCATAGCCCAGTGGCTAGGGTGCTCTCCTGCAGTATGGGAGACCCAACTTCAAATCCCTCTTCTACATCCAGCAAAAGAACCCACATCCCAGATGAGCACCCTGACCACTGCGATAAAAGTTTTTGTAAGGCGGGTGGCAGCTCCTGCTCCTCCTCCTCCTCCTCCAGTTGTTTTGTAAATCTAATCCTATAAAAATGCACCAAACAGAATATTTCTGGATGAACATGTTTCATTTGACCCCAAATGGATTTTTTTTTGTTCACCAAATTTTTCTGCAGTTTTCTAATTTCATTTGACCCAGTTTTTTCAGTTGCCAGAGAATTGAAAAATCAGTTTTTTCTCCAACTCTACGGGATGCATGACAGTTGAGAACACCAATGCGCTAGACTGAACAGCTATCTGAAGGGAGACACTTTTGGTTCTTGCCAGCCTGGGTTGGAATCAAACCAACCTAGTGGCAAGAATTTGATACCTGACTACCAACACCCTTGCCTTTCCAGTGCTCTGAAAGAGCTATTGAAAAATAGCTTCTGTGCTGTGTAGAGCATTCCTAGTTCCATTCCTGTATGACTTTGTGCTCCATGTGCATTAGAAGGACTGACTTTAGAGTACTGTCCTCCTTTCGCTTACACCATTGCTGCCCTACAGTACTGTCTTGTTACAGACAGGAACAGCTCGTACTTCTGTTACTGGTACACAGCCTTGTTAAAGGGAATCATGGCCATGGCATATAAAACCTATCTTTCCAATAGCTTGTGCAATGAAATCTTTGTCCAGCTACACTTTTAAAAGCCTTCCTAACAGCACTGACTGCCTCTGGCTTAGTCAGGGAGATGAGTCTGTTGCTCACTTTACCATTTTCTGAGTGCACCAACCGGGTGAGGGAGGCATTTGCAGAAAGAGACTGCAGGGAACTATGAAGTAATGTTAAAATTCACCGTCCCTTCTGTGGACTTGAAAGCATGAGGAATAATTGGACAGGCAGTAATCTAACAGGGAAAGTAAAATATTTCCCTATGCAGAAGTTTTGAACAGTAGCACCATATTATGTCTCAGATTTTCATCTTGTGTCAAAGGATAATAGCATGAGGTGAGGTCCTATTAAAACAAGTGTGAAACAGGTCTAGACTCCTTTCTATTCTTTGTCACCCCAGGAGTCCTAATACCCTATCCATTGTCGTGTACGTGGAGGTGAGGAGAATCTGTGTGTGTGGAGTTGAGGAGATCTACCTCGCTCAGACCATTCCAACATTTCTAGTTCTTAAATCTCCATGACATGATGCATTTTTGCAGCCTTGATGGGCTTAAAATTCCCAGTAACTCTGACCTTCTGGTAAACACAACACAGTAGTACTCCTGAAAGTTCTAAATGTCACTGGTGCTGGCCTTTATAATTCAAAAGATATCAAGGGACACCTGTTTGGCTTTTTAAAAAATAAATAGATCGCTGGAATTGAATGGGCTGCTTTGGACGAAACATTGGACCGAGAGGTGCTATTGTTACTGCAAGGACCTGAACAAATGGGAGAAAACTTTAAGGCTACCATCCAAAAACTGGTATGATATTGCATAAGTAACTATTTATAGGAATGTTGGGCTCTTTCAGATTTTTAGCCTTTTCAAATCATCCCACAGTCAATGTTTCCACATTAATCAATGGATAGAGAACAGGTCTCTTAGGAGCATCCTTCTGCTTTCCTGTAGTGGAAGGCTTCTCTAATTTAAAACAAATGCATCAACCAGATTCCCCATGTCACACTCACTTTCTGCCTTGAGAACTGAACCTTAGAGTTATCATAAGACCGGAGTAAAGGGAAGTGCATACTTGTGCTGTCCCAGGAGCAACTGAGGGACTGAATTGGACCAAATTGTGATTGTCCCCCGCTTCCCCATTACTACGGTCATCTGTTCCTGCCTTTTCCCTGGGGATTATTCCTATCCCTGCTGCACTGGCTCAGTTGTGGTGGCCAGTGCATAATTGAGTGCTGTGCACAGTTGAGGCTCTGTCACGGCCTACCCTCCTGTATGGGAGGGGGTGTAATTGTTCTGCAGAATCTGTGTGAAGGGAAGAGAGTAAACTGGAGATATAAATAGCCCATGCCGAGGTGCATAAAGTGATTCATAATTGAGACCTGAAGTGAGGCAGTTTTGGACGACTATATTTGACTCCAATTATCTGGAGGCAGTGCTTCCTGCCAGTTACTTTTATGACGCATCACTTATTGGAGAAATTTCTCTCTAGTACTATTACTAGTCTGATATCCTGCTTAGGTGATGTTGTGTAGCATTAAGTATTTGATGCATTAATATGTATCTTTTCAGCAAGAGGAAGCCTCTGAAGCAGAGGAACTTGTTGTGACCACTTTGCAATGGGTTGCAGATCCTGAGGTGAATGTGAGGGAGACTTGTGAAACAAAGCTTGCTGTAAGTAACCCTGCTCTTCAAGCCACATTATTTCTGAAGTGATGGTGTTGAAGAGCTAAAAAGCTAAGGGAGGGTGTTTGGTGTAGCCTTCAGATGTTGCTTGAGGACAGAACTGATAACAATCCTAGAATCATAGACTTTAAGGTCAGAAGACACCATTATGATAGTCTAGTCTGACCTGCACAATACAGGCCACAGAATCTCACCCATCCACTCCTGTATCAAACCCCTAACCTAAGTCTGAGCTATTGAAGTCCTCAAATCATGGTTTAAAGACTTCAAGGTGCAGAGAATCCTCCAGCAAGTGACCTGTGACCCAGGCTGCAGAGAGAGGCGAAACCCCCCCCCCCCCCCAGGGCCTCTGCCAATCTGCCCTGGAGGAAAATTCCTTCCTGACCCCAAATATGGCGATGAAGGGCTTTCTAATTAAAGGATGGGCAGATTTTTTTTTTTTTTTTTTAAACAAATGGAACCCCTCCATTTTATACCCTATTTCTCCTCATTTTGTCCTTTCTTCTTTGGTATATTTGTCTCATTTGCTTGTGCTTATGCATTTACTTGTCTGAATGGAAGGGTAGATTGAGTGGTTTCATGAGAAAAACACTGTTTTCCTCCATACTTGCTGTATAAACCTGAACTCCTTCTACTCCACATACCATATTGACAATTCAGGTGTAATTTAAACATCTCAATTACAGCTGGTTGGAAAATGGGGAAATGGTTCTTCTGTGGCGGAAAAATTATTCATTAGCCAAAAACCTTTTGACTTAAAACCAAATTTTTGATTTGGAAATGTCACCACAGTGCCTCACCCAAACTAGATTACATATCCCATGCAACCATCGTCCGTAGGCTAGGGCTCCTTGGCCACACTACATATCCCATGATGCACTATTCTCCCCTCTTGCTATGTTGCTGTGGTAAATATGGAAAGTATCTGATGGTGCTGTATCATGAGAGGTAGTTGGTCTGGGAACCCAACCTATAGAGGGAAATGGGGCATTTACATACTACATTAGCATTTCCAAATAAACTTTTTGGGGATTTTCAGATTTCCCCTATTTTGTTTTTTAAAAGGCAACTTTCTGTAGAAATCAGACACTTTTTGGGAGGTGGAGGGGTGTACATGTTGTTGAAAACCCAACTTTGTATCAAAAGGTTGGATGGAAAACTTTAGATCAGACCTGATCTCAATAGCTCACCCAGGAATAGAGTTGCCTCTGAATCGGGGTCATCACCTGGGAAGACAAACTTCGACATATAGTCTTCTGCTTTTGTTTTTGTGGTAGTGGCAGCCTGAGGACAAGACTCTCCTTGCCATGCCTGAATTTCCTATGAGTATGTACAAGACTGACTTTCACTTCCTTTCTCTCACCTATTTCCCCCAAACAATGTCTCAAATCTTCATTCCAGTGGGGCTTGAATTCTTGTCTGTCAATTCACTCCTTCATTTTAAGATGCTATTAGCAGCATTGCTCCTCCTGAAGACACATCCATGTTGTAGCAGTTGGAAATTTAGCGCTTGTCTACACTTAGGACACTGCAGCCGCACTGCTGTAGCGCTTCTGTGAGGACTCTACCTATGCCTCTGGGAAAGGTTCTTCTGTCGGTGTCAGTACGGCACCTCCCCAAGAGGTGGTAGCTAGGTTGACAGGAGAATTCTCCCATCGAATCACCACAGTTTATGCTGATGATTAGGTTGGTTTAACTGCATTGTTCTGGGCTGTGGATTTTTCACATCCCTGAGCAATGTAGTTATACCAACCTAATATCCTAGTGTGGACCAGGCCTCGCTTACAGTAGAAAAATTACTCACTGCTCACAATAGGTGTCAAATAGGGTGACCAGATGTCCCGGTTTTATAGGGACAGTCCTGATATTTGGGGTTTTGTCTTGTATAGGCATCAATTACCCCCATCCCGATTTTTTTTACACTTGCTGTCTGGTCACTCTCGTGTCAAAGGAGTGAACTGATGCTGGCCAAACTGATCCCTAAAATCCATGGAGTTACAGCAGGGATAAGCATGGCATTTTAACATGGCTGAGGTTAAAACCTGCAGCAGTAGGTAATTTTTCTAGTCTAGACCAGGCTTAATAGTTGGGTGTGTCTCCCTTCTGTATCACTACTGCCTGCTCGCTGAAGCATGCCAGTTCTGCAGTGGACATCCTCACACCAGACCTTGAACAACACTTCTGTGCTCCTAGTCCCTCTTGCATTCATGTGAAAGGGGTCCTCTCCAAAGCTAATGCACCCAGAGTGTGCCTGTTCACATCCTCTGGGGAGTTATCAGCGCCGTATAGTTGTAACCTTTTTAATCTTAAGTAAAAACTCCTTTGAAAGGACTGCTGAGGCCAAAAGAAGCATGCTAGCCCAGCTCTTAAATGAGTTCTCTTCTCCTACTTCACAGACTAAATCACACAAGGTTAAAATAAGCCTAAGGTTAGTACTGCTGTACCTGTCTAGCTATGGCCGCTAAGACCTGGCCTACACTAGGAAATGAGGTTGGTATAACTCAGGGCCGGCTCCAGGCATCAGCCCAGCAAGCAGGTGCTTGGGGCAGCCAAGGGGAAGGGGTGGCACGTCGGGCTGTTCGGCGGCTATTCAGTGGCGGATCCCTCTCAGAGGGAAGAACCTGCCGCCGAATTCCCACCGAAGAAGAAAGCGGCTTGGTGGAGCTGCTGCCGGAGTGCCGCTGATCACAATTGTGATCGCGGCTTTTTTTCCCCCCGCCACTTGGGGCGGCAAAAACCCTGGAGCTGGTCCTGGTATAACTACAAGGCTCAGGGGTGTGAAAAATTCACACACCCTGAGCAACAGTTAAACCGACCTAACCCCTGGTGTAGACAGCACTCGGGTCAACAGGAAAATTCTCGGGTCAACCTGATTACCACCTACCAGGGAGGTGAAGAACCTCTCCTGTCAGTGTAGGTAGTCATCGCTGAAGTGCTACAGCAGCACAGCATTTTAAGTGTAGGCAAGCCCTAAGTTTTACAACGCTACTTCTGGAGACAGGTGCATTGGGTTATCTAGGCTCCTTACTTACATTTAGCTTGTTAATGGAGGGTTCAAAGGAAAAAATATCTGAGGATGACTGGACTTCAGAGGTGTGTAATTTAGAGAGGAAACCAGTTTGTTTCTCTTTCCCCTTCCCCCCCATATTGACCATACAGTCTAGACAGAACAACATAGACTTTGGAAACTGTATCCTTGAGACCTATGAGTGGCTGAGTATGTCTAGAACTGGCGGAAGTGTGTGGGCGGGGTGGTGGTGGTTTGTCGTTTTTGTTTTTTTCATCCAAAATTAGCTTTTCATTAAACAAATCATGGAAAAATTTCACTTTTATGAATTTTTCTGGGCTTTGCAACAAAAAGAAGAACAAGGGTTTTTACTGAGAACCATTTTTTGTTTTGTTTTAGGTTTGGTTTATCAATTTTTTGGGGGGAAATTTAAATGAAAATGAGACTACTTTTTTCAATTCCAACAAAACTATTGTTTTTTTTTTTTTTTGACCAACTCTAATAATGATCTTGCCATCCTTCTTCTCTTAGCTAAGCTAAGCATGTTCCACACCTGTCTCAAAACCATTCTTGTTTTAACTCGCACTAACACTGCCCATCTGTTCTGTGACTTTATTTATTTATTTTTTTTTAATAAAGGATGTGGGTGTTCAGGGCTGGTCACTTCCTGTGACTTACACAGGAGATTTACCCAAACTAAGAACTGGTCAGATCTCTGCTATGATCCAGCATTTAACAAAGAGAGTGTGAAATGATGCTTTCCACACAAGTGACTACGTACATTTTTAGATGCATGTCAAACTCTAAAGTAGACAGCATGTGGTCAGGTTTATAGATTATATTATTTCTTCTGACTAGAAGACATCCTAGAAATATGACAATCATTTAATTCTTTTGTTTGGTCCTTAAATTGAAGTTATTGCAATATAGAAACAGAGTTTTACTCAAGAGCTGCCTCAGAAAGGAACAAATATACTGAATTGTGGTTACCTCTTTCACAATAGCTGTTGCAAGTCATTATTCAAAGAACAAGGATTAAGTTAGCTGTATTACTAACTACTTTAATCCTGTGCCCCTTTCTCTTGAAATCTAAAAAAACGAAGAAAAAATCGGGTCACTCTTCAGACAGGCTTTATTTGCTAGATACATGTTTCTGCCTGATGCATTAATTTTTTTATCATTTTGTTAGAGTACATGTTCATAACTGCAACTCCTATTAACACTAATGGAGTTATATGAGTGATCTTCTCTTCAGTATACTTATGACACATCTAGTATTTGTCTAAACTCCTTTTAGGGCTGTCCAGAGCTAGATAACTATGCACAGCTCTCCTCCCAATACAGTTCCCCCTTATTAATTTACAGGAGTAGTTTCCTGGCCTAAGTTTCTTTGAAACAAAACTATTGCTGTTTCCTGGATATTTGGGACAAGGGACTTGTTACGGAAGATTTTAAAATGGCACTAGGTATGCTGCTGTCATGCTTCCGTAGCCTCCACTGTGGTCCAGCTAATTCCTTACCTTGCTTTAGCACCTCATTATTGAAGACGTTCTGTATCAGCCTATCTCTTCAGGAAGAGAAAACAGGGGTACCACTTTATATATTTTGTCTTCCTAGGTCCTGTTCAGGAATCTTTTTTTCTCATACCTCTGAAGAACATCTGTAAACTTCCTCTTCTAAACCCTTCTATCAAAGAAGGAACAGAGTGGTGAATTAGGAATAGGCTGCTACTTCTGTTTAGGATACCAGATACAGGCTACTAAAACTTCTCTTGAGCTCCCTAAGTACTCAACTGATCAGAGAAGTTGTCACTCTAAAGGTGACAGATGCCATGTTTACTTCAAAGTAAAATGTCCTAGATCTTGAAGGACAGGAGTGACTTGTGAACATCTAGTCTAGCCTTCTGCACAGGGCCGGCTCCAGGCACCAGCTTAACAAGCAGGTGCTTGGGGCGGCCAAGGGAGAGGGGCGGCACCTGCGGCAATTCGGGGGCGGCAGGTCCCTCACTCCCTCTAGGAGCGAAGGACCTGCCACTGAACTGCCGCCGCCGATCGCAGCTTTTTTTTTTTTTTTTTGGCTTGGGGCGGCAGAAATGCTGGAGCCGGCCCTGCTTCTGCATAGCAAAAGCCATAGAATTTAATTCAATAATTCCTGCAACATTTTTCTCTGTACAGAAAGGGACCAATATAGAGTCCAATAACTTGTGGTTGAACTAGATCATATCAAGTAGCAAGACATCTGATCTACTTAAAGACCCAAAGTGATGGAGAATTTACCATATCCCTTAGTAAGCTGTTCAGTGGCTTATTATCCTTGCTGTTTAAAAAATTGCATCTTACTTCAAATTTTAATATATTTTTAAATAACTTCAGCTTCTGCCATTGGTTCTGAATTGCCTTTGATATTAAAGAGTTCTAATCTAGCAGATCTGTCCCTTGTCTATGTACTAATAGACCATGGTTTGTTTTCAACTTGTTAATGTCCATCACTGCTCTTAGCTTTATTTAAGTATTGTATGTTTTAAAACTGTTGCAAGAATGCCAACATGAAAGACAGCCCTTATAGCCTCAAATTATAACCTATAGTAGTAATATGCAAAAAAAAAATCTATATCTATCATGTGCATCCTATCTGCACTTACCCAAACTACCCGAGAAGAAGGGGTGGGAGGGAGATGGGGTTAGCATACTGGACTTTGGCAGACCAAGCTAGGGAGTTTAGTTCAAACTTCTTGGAAAATAGGCACACACATCTCTCCCCTCACCCCAGTTCAAATGGGAGCTAAGAGGGTGCACCTTGTCAGCGCCACTGATTGACATCTCAGAAGAGCAGTGGTCTCAACCAATCATCTCAAACCGTCTAGGTTAGAATTCACGCTATAAATTCCACCCCAGAAACTAACAGGCAGCCAGTACAGATCTCAGAGCACATGTTACATCCTCTTTTAAAACATTTCCACTATATCCATTGTTATCAATGAACAATTGGTGAAACAGGAAGATAGCCTAAAAGGAACAACCGTAGACACTCGTTAGTAGCACCATATCAGTGCCCTTTTGCTATGTTGCTCCTAAGCAGCTATTGCTGTTTTGGGAGTGTCGTCTGACCAAAGGCAGCCTGCTTCTTCTGATACGTCAAACAGCTACAGTATGTGCTAACAATCTAGAAGTGTAACAACTTGAAGTATGTTTATTGCTGCTACAGTATTACATTAGTATAGGTACTGCATATTTTACACCTGGGTTCTGTTCTGCATTCGTAGCCTACTACTATACTGTATCAAGAAAGTGGTACTGAGTGATTATAAAAGTATCTAGTTTTTATTTTTATGTTAAGAAAAAAATCAAACATCAACCATGACAACAAACACAACCTCTTGCTCTTATTTGTAAACCCTTTTTGTACTCCCATTTAATGGTAATTCTTTGTATGCACTGTAAATTGCCCTGGATAAGGGCATCTGCTAAGCAAATAATAATGTAATTACCTAAATTAAAATAGTATTCCACATCAGTGTATTCTATTTATAGAGTATCAACTTCTAAATTAATTAGAAATGGATAAACTCACTCATTGTGGATGAAAAACTCTGTTACTTTGCTCTGCTTCTTCTCAGTCACAATGTCCCAAAGAGACCTGTAGACCCTGTCACCAAGTCCCTCTAGCTGTGAAAAGTGCTGAGTTGGTTCAAACCTTCAACAGCTCAGAGTTTGTCAGAGGAGCTTCATCAAAATCATCCTCACTCTCTCGATTTGCCTCTTGATTATGAAATGTTTCATCAACACAAGCTCACTTCTCTGGCCTTGCTGCAGTGCTCAGTAATTGCTCATGGGTTAGCTCTCCGAATCTGAGCAAATCCACAGCTGCTACTATGTCCTCCTTTTCCAGGCTTGCTTGAAGTGGAGCATCATTCAGGGGGTCGTCAAACTGTTCAATATCACAACAAATTTGCCTTTCCTGAAACCATTGGAAATTGTTGGCTTTACATCTTGCCAGGCCTTGGCAACAAGAAAGATGAACACAAGCTAGTGAATGTAGAGTTTTCAGGACTGTCTGAACATCTGCGGGGTTCGCCTCAAGAGCAACAAGGATCTGGTTTGCAATTTTTGATGGGTAATGTCCCTTCGTGTTCTTAATCACACCTTGATCCATAGGTTGCATCAAAGATGTAGCACTGGGGGGTAAGAATTCAAGGTGAATGTTAGTGAGAGCCACTCACTGGATAACTGCTCCACACACACCCCAAGACGAGGCCTATCTTAAGGCTTTGCAAGTGAAGACGGCGATCACACTTTTTTACCCAGTTGATGAAAACTCCCCTGTCACCCAGGCATTCACTGAACTGACGTAATTGAGGAGAAGTTAACTGAAAATCTGTGGAAAGCATCTGGGTTGGATTGACTTCCCACTCATGAACAACAGTCATTTGTCACTCTGATCCAGGTTGGCACAGACAAGCACAGTCCTTTGAAGCTTTCTCTCCTTCTAGCTTTCCATTTTTTTCTACATGTCCTCTGTCACAGAGCCCTTTCAGATAAAGTCCTGTTTAGTAAGCATTGCAGATGTCAGCTGGGGAAAACTTTTTCAAGAATGTGAGGAATTTTTTCACAGTACCATTGCTCAGCTGCTGGTGAGTCCACCGACTGCTTTTGCCATGCTCCCTTTTTTTGGAAGCAACATTGAAGTGTTTCTTCCATCTGGTAAACCAATTGTCACTTGCCTTAAAATCATTCAATCCAAGTGAAGAGACAAGCTGAAGGGCTTTTCCCTTGATTGCAAGTCCAGCAAGCAGTGCTCCCTACACCTTCTTCTCCTTGAACCATATAAAGAGAGCCTAGTTGACATCTGGGGCTTTTCCTTCATGCCCACATTTACAGCAGTTATTCGACTGTCCATCTTTGTATTTAGCCAAAGCTTATCTTTCTACTTCCACATTCTGCATACAATCGATCTGTGTAGCTCCCATTTGACTGCAACTTGGTTTTGAGTAGTCCCAAGAGTTTGACAGTCTGGAATAATCTGTATTTTTTTTTTCTTTCAGTGAGAGACGACTTGGGATTTTTCTGGGTGGTTTTTTTTTGTTTTGTTTTTGTTTTTTGTTTGCCACCAAAAAGTGATGCAAGTAAGTGGGGGATGTGACATGTCAAATATTGCTTTTATGTGGCAGCTAGGTTGCAGTTACCGAGTGGACAATTCACGGTAGGGAAAATGTTCCCAGGGGAAATGTTGCTCATAAGTGATGTTTGCAGCAATACCTTGTAAGAGCAGCCAAGTGCCTACTGTGTCATTTTGGAAGGAATATGGTCGTCCTTCTGCATCTGGTAAGAGCCAAGAGTTGTTGTTCTTAGTGGTTTTAAGATCTTGCAATGGGACCCAAGTAGTCTGATAGTCCTACTAGAGAAACTGGACAACACTTACTGCCATATAAGAAGTATGCCCCTCTTTTTCTTCTTTATAAGCTCGTCTCTCTCCATTAGCCAGGCTCTGTCCTTGAACCAAGAACGAAAAGGTGAATGTTTTGGTTTTAATGGTACCACCTCCCTGACTATAACAGTCTATTGCCAGGGCTGGTGTCTAAATTATTTAAGGAGTTCTCGTCAGGATCTTGCTTGCTTTCTGAAAGATCAGACATTTCTTTGAGAGTAAATAGCATGGGCAATAACTTTCTGATTTTTGTATAATTTTCAAGTACCATGAGAAATTTCCGCAGTTAGGCTAGTCATTGTATAGAACTGACTCTACTCGGTAAAAATTACATTAACATAGGAATCCTCATCCTCAGCTTAGCAGAAGTGGAATTGTAAGCCAAGAAACAGGTCCCAAAAAAGTGTTCAGGTAGTGCTCTACTGCAGTCTTGCTAATCACATGATAGACACTATACCTGTCCCTCTACAGTGCATGCTCACTGCCATCTGGAGTTCAGTCTTGAAAGGTGTTGCTGCCAGCTGAAAGACATTGCTCTGTTGACCAGACAGGCCTCAGACAAAGTAAACAACATTTAACTTGCACATTAGCATGGTTAAATCTGGTACACATTCATATAAACTCTACCCTGAAACACTCCAATTGCTGTAACTGAAGTTACTTTCTCCCATGCTACTAAAAGGCATAGTCTTTCACTCTCTCTGCCTGTCGCTTCACCTAATGTGAAGCCACAAATAAAGAATTGTAAAATAGCGTATAATGCCATGCTCTGAACCTTCTGGAAAGCTTCTATGTGTTGGTGATTATCAGGGTTGGTCTAAAAGAGTAAATGTCTTCCACAATTTTTAAAGGAAACACTTGTTACCATTTTTTTCCATTTGCGATGAATTTTTTTTTTTTTAAGTCTGGAGCCAATTTTTATTTCAAAAGTCTTTAATTTCAATGGAAGATTTTGAAGGAGATGTTTTTTCTGCAAAAAACTTTACTTCCTTTGAAAAAAATAGATGAAAAGCCACTTTTCAGACAGCTGCACTGGTTACGCTGTTATGATGCCATGTCCTTATCTGTCTTTCCCCTTCAAAAACTGAGGGGGGTTAAACTCAATGTTGCATGAAGTCCATCCTTCTTGTTTACTTACTGCTGACAGTCTAGTATATGGACACTTACTAGACTACTAAGGGATGGCAGATAGGGAGAGGCTGTCTCTGCTGACCAGAGATCCTGTACACTTCTAAGTGCCGTGTTCAGTAAACCTTATGCTACACTCTTATAACCATGTGGCATTTTTAACTTTAAAAATGAATAGGACCTCAAGCAAGTGCTAGAAGAGAAGATAAATCATTGGATTAAAAAGCTCCATCTCTTAGAAGAACACAGAGAATCCCTGGATAAAGAGTATGTTAGAATGGCAGGAAATCTGAGGAGAATAAGAACAGAGCAGCTTCACGTCAGGAAAGAGCTTTCTTCCAGGTACCTCTAATTCTCTCCTGCTCTTGCCCCCCCCCCCCCCCATGTAAATGACACATGGAACTCGGAACTAGACTTCTTGAAATTGAAAACTAATCACATGCTCCTCTGTGAGCAGATCTGTTTAAAGGGGTTTATCTTACATGGCGTTATCCTCTGCATACCAAGTAAGAATGCATCATTGTAGAGACTCTGCTAAAACACCAGGCAGACCACAGACTAAACAGTTTAAAAGCTGCATGTTCTGCAGGTGCAACCACTAAATAAGCAGAACTGTTGGCTGTGTATGAAGTTGATGGCATGCCCATGTTTGACAGACCAACATCCTTACTTATTGGAAATGGTCTGCTATACTAGACCAAACCATTTCTAGCTCAGGGCAGCACACTGCCTTGATTTACTAGTGGTCAGGGAAAATTTGGACTCTAAGTAGATTTTCTTATAGAAATGGGTAAATGTAGGCTAGGAAAGAACACTCCTATCCTCATTTTATTTGTTTGCTGGGGCTGAGCAAGCATAGTATTCTCCTGGCCTGATCTATTCTATATCTTTCTGAATCTCCCACCATTGGTGTAGTGCTAGTGTAGGCCAGCTGCTGGTGGAGTGCCCAGCTCAGGACACTCTGATTAAAAATGGGGGTGGCTGGTAATGCTACCAGTGGAGCTGTAACAGTGGGAAGACGTTCAGAACAAGGTCGGTTTGGATACAGCCCCACTGTTTTGCAATGCAAAAGAAGCCTATTAAGGGTCACTGAACAGCCACTTTCTATCACAGGGACTTGTGTGGTGCTGACTTTCCATTGGTAGTTGTCACTTGGTGCTTTAAAAGGTGCTTCAGTGAGACTAAGTGACTAACAAATCAAAGCTGCGTAACTGTAGTGATCATTAACTCTTCCTGCAGGGTCGTCATCTGACATTTTTACTAATGCTCTTGACTTTGGATCCTCTTACTACTTTTCCCTAAAATAGCCAAATGGACTGTCTATGATAAGTTGTTTAAAATGCCTTTTAAAACTATTTGGTACTGGTGCAGTAAACTCCTACTCCTTTTCCACATTGGAATTCATCTAGACACTACTTGCATAGCATTTGCACAGGTTTGGGTGGCTAGGAACCTACTGACAACCTACACTACTTCTGTACTCATCTGGCAGATCAAAGAGCCTTGGATGGGTTAATCCCTAAACCCCTTGTTAGTTTAATTTCCCAGACACAATGTTAAAGCTTTTTAATAGCATGTGGTCTCTCTCTTAGTGACTGGGTATCACACTTCCCAGGCATATTTTTCTGAACTTGTGTCCTGCCCCCTGCAGACAACACGAGTTAGAAGCTGTCAAACAGTTGCAAGAAGAAGCTGTCAGTCGGGCAGATGTTCTTGGCTTGCAGCTCCAAGAAGCTACCAAACAGTTGGAGGATTCCAGCAAACAGGTAGGGCAGTGACTTGGTGTTCTGCACACCAGAAAGCTATGCTTGATACGCCTCTGCTAGCAAATAGGAAACTATGCTTTGTTGGAATGAACAGCCACACTGCAAAACTGTGACTTGCAGAGGAAGTAAAAGCAGAGGAGGTGGCGTCAACAGCTTGCTGATGAAAGAGGCAACTTTGCATATTTGTGGTGGCTTAAAAAAAACAAAACTCAGAAATAGCTCCCATACACAGTCCACCCAAATGTAAAAATGCAGAAGTTCAGTAGGGGCTTATCACTTCCTGAGAGAACAGATGCATTTCGGTTTCATTTGCATGAACAGTAAAGACCTTTTTGTGTCAGTCAGGGCTGTGATCTTTTTACATTTATTGTTCTGTGCTCAGGTTAAGGATCGAGATGGGGCACTTCATTCTGCCTGGGAAGAAGTCAGATCTTTGCGAAGTGTGTTAGAGGAAGCCATTTCTGAGCAGAGACTCCTTCAGGCTATGAATACGGCTTTAATGAGCTCTTGCCAGACACTTCAGGAAAAAGATAAAGAGCAGAAAAGTAAGTACTTATGTAGTATTCACTTATAGCACTGGCAAGTGTTCTGCTGCAGTTAGATAATGGAAGAATCAAATGAGGTCACACTAGATGGTGACCTTTGTGTTACTTTACTCTGTGGAAGTTCTGTTTCTTTCAAGAATGCTTCAGTCATTCCTCCTTGTGCGATGATCCAGACACGACTTGAGCTCAGCAAGGTCCAGACCTGTTGGCCTTTCAAAGAGAAACTTCCCACAAAATTGCAGGGTGCTGCAACACATGGGGTTGGTGACTCAGTAGGTGGCGCTTTGAGCCCTCTGAGTCAGGACTAAGTGTTAAGGAGCAGTATAGCTGAAGATGCTGTTCTTGTGCCTAAGCAACCACCTTCGTATTGGGAGTGAACCCTCTTGCCCTGCTACCTCCGCTTCCTATGCTGTAGACTCTGTCCAAGCTGCCCGTCCTGCTTTCTGTAGGGGATAGCAGGTCGTGCGGGGGGGGGGGGGGGGGAGTGGCACTATATGTGAAAGAAAATGTACAATCAAATGAAGTAAAAATCTTAAGCAAATCCGCATGTTCCATAGAATCTCTATGGATAGAAATTTCATGCTCTAATAAGAATATAACATTAGGGATCTATTATCGACCACCTGACCAGGACGGTGATAGTGATGATGAAATGCTAAGGGAAATTAGAGAGGCTATCAAAATTAAGAACTCAATAATAGTGGGGGATTTCAATTATCCCCATATTGACTGGGAACATTTCACTTCAGGACGAAATGCAGAGATAAAATTTCTCGATACTTTAAATGACTGCTTCATGGAGCAGCTGGTACGGGAACCCACAAGGGGAGAGGCAACTCTAGATTTAGTCCTGAGTGGAGCACAGGAGCTGGTCCAAGAGGTAACTATAGCAGGACCGCTTGGAAATAGTGACCATAATACAATAGCATTCAATATCCCTGTGGTGGGAAGAACATCTCAACAGCCCAACACTGTGGCATTTAATTTCAAAAGGGGGAACTATGCAAAAATGAGGGGGTTAGTTAAACAGAAGTTAAAAGGTACAGTGACTAAAGTGAAATCCCTGCAAGCTGCATGGGTGCTTTTTAAAGACACCATAATAGAGGCCCAACTTCAATGTATACCCCAAATTAAGAAACACAGTAAAAGAACTAAAAAAGAGCCACTGTGGCTTAACAACCATGTAAAAGAAGCAGTGAGAGATAAAAAGACTTCCTTTAAAAAGTGGAAGTCAAATCCTAGTGAGGCAAAAAGAAAGGAGCATAAACGCTGCCAAATTAAGTGCAAGAATGTAATAAGAAAAGCCAAAGAGGAGTTTGAAGAACGGCTAGCCAAAAACTCCAAAGGTAATAACAAAATGTTTTTTAAGTACATCAGAAGCAGGAAGCCTGCTAAACAACCAGTGGGGCCCCTTGATGATCGAGATACAAAAGGAGCGCTTAAAGACGATAAAGTCATTGCGGAGAAACTAAATGGATTCTTTGCTTCAGTCTTCACGGCTGAGGATGTTAGGGAGATTCCCAAACCTGAGCTGGCTTTTGTAGGTGACAAATCTGAGGAACTGTCACGGATTGAAGTGTCACGCGAAGAGGTTTTGGAAATAATTGATAAACTTAACATTAACAAGTCACCGGGACCAGATGGCATTCACCCAAGAGTTCTGAAAGAACTCAAATGTGAAGTTGTGGAACTGTTAACTAAGGTTTGTAACCTGTCCTTTAAATCAGCTTCTGTACCCAATGACTGGAAGTTAGCTAATGTAACGCCAATATTTAAAAAGGGCTCTAGAGGTGATCCCGGCAATTACAGACCGGTAAGTCTAACGTCTGTACCGGGCAAATTAGTCGAAACAATAGTTAAGAATAAAATTGTCCGTCACATAGAAAAACATAAACTGTTGAGCAATAGTCAACATGGTTTCTGTAAAGGGAAATCGTGTCTTACTAATCTATTAGAATTCTTTGAAGGGGCCAACAAACATGTGGACAAGGGGGATCCAGTGAACATAGTGTACTTAGATTTCCAGAAAGCCTTTGACAAGGTCCCTCACCAAAGGCTCTTACGTAAATTAAGCTGCCATGGGATAAAAGGGAAGGTCCTTTCATGGATTGAGAACTGGTTAAAAGACAGGGAACAAAGGGTAGGAATTAATGGTAAATTCTCAGAATGGAGAGGGGTAACTAGTGGTGTTCCCCAAGGGTCAGTCCTCGGACCGATCCTATTCAACTTATTCATAAATGATCTGGAGAAAGGGGTAAACAGTGAGGTGGCAAAGTTTGCAGATGATACTAAACTGCTAAAGATAGTTAAGTCCAAAGCAGACTGTGAAGAACTTCAGAAAGATCTCACAAAACTAAGTGATTGGGCAACAAAATGGCAAATGAAATTTAATGTGGATAAATGTAAAGTAATGCACATTGGAAAAAATAACCCCAACTATACATACAATATGATGGGGGCTAATTTAGCTATAACAAGTCAGGAAAAAGATCTTGGAGTCATCGTGGATAGTTCTTTGAAAATGTCCACGCAGTGTGCAGAGGCGGTCAAAAAAGCAAACAGGATGTTAGGAATCATTAAAAAGGGGATAGAGAAGAAGACTGAGAATATATTATTGCCCTTATATAAATCGATGGTACGCCCTCATCTCGAATACTACGTACAGATGTGGTCTCCTCATCTCAAAAAAGATATACTGGCACTAGAAAAGGTTCAGAAAAGGGCAACTAAAATGATTAAGGGTTTGGAACGGGTCCCATATGAGGAGAGATTAAAGAGGCTAGGACTCTTCAGCTTGGAAAAGAGGAGACTAAGGGGGGATATGATAGAGGTATATAAAATCATGAGTGATGTGGAGAAAGTGGATAAGGAAAAGTTATTTACTTATTCCCATAATACAAGAACTAGGGGTCATCAAATGAAATTAATAGGCAGCAGGTTTAAAACCAATAAAAGGAAGTTCTTCTTCACGCAGCGCACAGTCAACTTGTGGAACTCCTTACCTGAGGAGGTTGTGAAGGCTAGGACTATAACAGAGTTTAAAAGAGAACTGGATAAATTCATGGTGGTTAAGTCCATTAATGGCTATTAGCCAGGACGGGTAAGGAATGGTGTCCCTAGCCTCTGTCTGTCAGAGGGTGGAGATGGATGGCAGGAGAGAGATCACTTGATCATTGCCTGTTAGGTTCACTCCCTCTGGGGCACCTGGCATTGGCCACTGTCGGCAGACAGGATACTGGGCTAGATGGACCTTTGGTCTGACCCGGTACGGCCTTTCTTGTGTTCTTATAGCTCTGCTGTCTGAAACAACTGTTTCACCTAGAGGCTGCCACATTTTTCGTTCCTTTTAAAATATAAATGAAGCTCTTTCCTAAACTTATGAGACTTCATAGATTTACCTGGTATTCACCCCTTCTTAACAGCAATAACCCAGAAAGCTTTGATATGTCAAGTCTCTGTCTATTCCCGTAGATTCAATGGAGCGCTGGTGACTTACACCAGCTGAGGGTCTGGCTCCAGGTACATGATCCATGTTGTCATGGGGGAAATGTACTCTAAAGAAAAATCTTGAGGCAGGGAAACATTGTAAATTATTTAGTAGTTTTGAAACCAGAACACATGCTGGGAAGATTATGCTGAGCTGAGGCAGAGGCATGCTCCTAAGCACTTGGCTGAAACTGGTCCCTTAAGAATATTACGCCCCCGTATTGCAGAAACTTCCCCAAGATGGCTTTACAGGTTGCAGGTATGTTCATTCGTATTCAAGTGAGCGTTTTACCTGAGGAAGCATGTGTGCGCGCACACTGCATTTGCACATTCATCCTTTAGATATGTTGTTAGCTGCATGGAAGAGGTGTAGAAATGGAAATTGGTATGTTCGTTTCCTTGGTAGGCTCTGGCAAGAGTGTAACTCCTAAGAACAAAACAAACACCAAAAAAACACCCCTGTTTTTAAAATGGGATCTCCCCAGCCAATGTAAATGAAGCCAGTAGAGCTACACTCACTTCCCATTTGAGGAGTCTCCCAAATTTTAAGACAGTCTCTTGTTGAACTGGGAACTCTCTAAAGACAGTTCTTAACAATGGTATGGATATAGAATTGATGATTAAAAACAGTACCACTTCACACGTACTCCCTTTGTGTTGTCAGTCACGGCTGCTTTCTTCCCTAGGGCCACTTCGACACCTCCACTCACATTGCGGAGTAAACTACTCCACAAGTAGTCCTCTGCTAGCAATGCTACCAATACAGTACTGAAATCAATGGAATTTGCTGAGGAAGGTACTATTTGCTCTGAGAAAGGGTCAATTCTGCCATCCTATGTTTAGAGTCTCTGGTACCTTAACATAACATTAATTGCTAGAGCAGCTAGTGCTGATAGAGCTAATATGGCTACTGAGAGATGGATTCTAATCTGTGGAAGAAGAATGAGATGCAATTAACCAAGTTTTCATTTCATTCAAAGTATTATTGCAACAATGTACAAAGCAAAATACAGTTAATTTCTATGTGTATTGCACTAGTGTTCAGGGCTGCAGGGGGTGGGGCTATTGCACTAGGCACTGTACAGACAGTGAACAAAAGGACTATCCTTGCTCTTCAGAGCACTTTCTGGCCTCTGTGTGCAATGCTGGAAACTAAAATAAAACCAACAAAATGCTATGTCATGGGGGGGGGGGGGGTGGAAGGGGAGGAATCTCAAATATCATCTGGAATCGCAGGTCCAAACCTGGCAGCCTATGACCCCATGTTTAGAGCCGTTATTCAGAGTGCTATTGCATTCTAAAAGCAGTGACACTCTGATACAAAACATATCCCTTTCTGTATTTAAAAAAGGATAAGAAAATTAGAACAATGCCTAGGACATTTTCAGTGTCTCCCCCGCAGTGGAATATGGTCTCTCGTATGCATCTGTTTTAAAATCGTAAGAATACATGAAAATTGCAGGTACAAATAGCTGACGGTGAAAATTTAACTTCATTCATGATGGGCAAAAACAAGGTTAAAAGGAACCATAAGAGTATCTAAAATGGTTCTTTATAATTTAACATGCAGTGATTATGTAAATGTCTCTTCATAGCCACTGTTAACCCACTGAGAGAGAAACTGTTTAAGGGACAACTTTGTGGATTGCTGTGTCAGGTATGAAATCCATTATCTCACCTGGTGGTGGAGGAGAGCATTTCATGGCACAGAGGACACCAGGGTGAATGTCCATCTACAATTTGTCTGAAGTCCAATCTGAGGGCCATTTTTGTAACAACTGAGCTACTTTTTTTCCTAGAGTTTAATTTGTGTAAACGTACTGGTTGAAGCGAACTGTGCAGGTTGATTAGCATGTATCCCTCAGATTCCCCTCCTCAAGTGCCCTGGGTCAGACATTGTCCCTGCATGGTTCAGTACGGAGCATGTTGTTCGGCGGTGGTGGTCATGTGCTTAAAAGGATGTTACCTTCATATCTTCCCTGTTTAAAATCTGAGTTTGTTTGATTGCCACGCACTGAACAATGTGCATCTTCGCTGTTCTGAAGGCCATTTTAAAAAACCGGAGGGGATGCAGGCAAATGGGAGCACTGAATGTGTGGCTGGTAAAAGGAAGAGGATAATAGAAAAGGGTTTATATTGCAGCAGCAACACTTCATCTTTACAATTTCCATTCAATTTAGTCTGAGGGAAATTTAATAACGTGCCTTCGTTTGTGGCAACTCTGTGGCAGCTGGGCAGCAAAGAACATCAGTGTTCCCTATTGCCACTGCGGGAAGGTAAATGCACTACTTTATGTAACAAAGCTGGGCAAGGACAAGATTTTCTGTTTTGTAGGGAAATCCTGAGTTCAAAATCCCTTCCATCTGTTCTGGAACTGAAAAAAACCTTTCTAATTTTCCTGCAAAATAGAATCCCTTAATTTGAGTCAATTTGAAACATTCCATATCGACTTTCACTTACCATTTTAATAAAAAATCAAAATATTTCATTATGAAAATGTTGCAATGGAACTTTTTAACATTATGAAAATGCTTCATGTTCACTTTTTTGTAAACAGAAATTGGTCAAAATCAATACATCCAGGAGACCCTTTCAACAAATAGGCATTTTCCAATGGAAAATGTTTTTCCATTGGAAAATGCCTACCAGCCCTATTACTATAACCTTATTTATTCAGGTACTAAAAGATCAGGCTTTATTTTGACAAAGTTGTGTTCCCTCCAAAGACTTAGAGTAAAGCATTTATCTTTTTTTAAGGCCCCAATCCTGCGCAAACATCCACATGTGCATAAACTTACGCACATAGGTAACTGAGTCAATTTTACTCATGCGAACTGTCTCTAACTTAAGCTTTTGCAAAGATTAAACAGAAGCAGAATTGGTTAAATTGGGTAGTACTCTGATTGCTTAACTGTAAGAATCCCTCCAATAGAAGGATATTAATCCAACCAACAGTATGGCTTCTACAAGCAGTAATAGTGTATACTTTTCTCTCCCAATCCAGTTGCCCTAACTATCTTCCTATTACAATAGAGTTGCATAGATGAGGAGTCTAGTGACTACAGTCCACTGTCCAGTTTAAACCAAGAAACAGTAAAAGAGAAGATAGTGAGAAATTCTGGCCACTATTTTTAGTCCTATAGCTTTTTTTTTTTTTTCCCCTGTCACACGGGGGAGGGAAAAACATTGATTCTACCAGAACTGTAGACATTGATTCTATTGACTGTCCTTGAGCCTTCAACTTCTGTAAAACACGTGGCAAACGATGGTCTTCTGTTGCTTTTTTGAAAAGTTACTGTTCTAAGACATAGGTGACCCTTCTCTGAAGGACTAGAAGCTGAAGACTCAGCTGAAACTCAAACTAGAGTTCTTGAAGCTAGAAGACATAAATTCATCATTAAAATACAGACACTTCCTTGGTTTGAGAACCATGTTAAAATAACACCTTTTCCCCCACATATCGATGAATGGCTACTGCTGCATAAATCCTTTCCAATATGCATTATTTGATTGGTTTTCAGCAGTAAAAGGCCTCATTTGAACAACGGTTAGCATATACAATTGAGGGGGAACTAGGACGCAGGTGGTACTTCTCCTCCCCCACCACCCCATGGGGACTGGGTCTGTTGGTGAGAGGGGAAGGGGAACTGCAGAAGAGAGCCTGTAGGAGCCATTGGAGAAGCTGCCAAAGCGGACCCATTCAGTCAATTTTCTACAGTCTTCACTGGACTTTCTCTGCCCTTTGACTGGTTGTTTTTTGCTCTCACCCTCTCTTCAGCTCAGCTTCATTCCACACCTGCCGCTGTCACCCTCTTCTGCCTTGTCCCGCTCACCACCACCTACAGTGTCCCTTCCTTTTACTTCACCTTCTAATTAGCTTATCCCTTCCTAACTAAACCCACTACTCAAAAAACATGGCACTAACATGTCTGCCACCATCACGTTGTCCACGTTGCTTGTGTATTGTACCCCTTCCCCCACCCCATGTGGGGCTTGTCGATTGGACTGTAAACTCTTCAGCGTAGGGATTGTCTAGCATTCTGTGTGTACAGTGCCTAGCACAATGGGAACATGCTGGGCTGGTAGTAGGTGCTACTGTAAGTAACATGATGAACAATAACCTTCCATACGCTTTCCCTTCTCCGATTAGCACCTTTGCTCCTTCAAAAGATTTTGGGGCCAAGAAGCAGGTCAGGGCACTGGACTTCCCAAGACACTCTCCTTGAGATACTCATGCTTGTATTCTACACCTCTGCTAGGTAAGATCTGCTGGCTACTCTTTTATGGTTTTTGCCTTCTTTTGTACTCTGATCTTCTGAAGTGCAGAGGTAGTTGGTGGATGAACTAAAATTATTGTCTAATGTAACATGGTGCTAAATCTAAAATAGCAAAGGATTAAAAGATTAACCATAATGGAAATTGTTCTATCAAGCACAGATATTCTTTGCTATAAGTATCTGTTGCCTGTGCCTCAGTATAAATCTGTCCTGACTCACTATGGTGAAAATTTGCTATTGGCTTTAATTGGTATAAACAATGTCCACAAATTACCTGAGATGCCTTTGCCTGGCTGGATCTAAAGAATAGCTGTGTTCATGAGCCATCTCACAGACAACTGGAAATGGCAACTGAAGAGCTTTTCTTGTGCGAAACAAATGGCTGTACTATCAATCTCCAGCACTAATGATGAGGCGGTTTAGCTTACGTTGTATATGACAGGCATCAAAAACTGAGCTTTTAACATCCCAGTTTTGCCTGCTTCATTTATCCCAAGCTTTAGCTTGTAGCTGAGAGTCCAGGCCATGTCATGGCATAGATGTGGGTCAGTGAGCTTCCATCTAGCCAATCGGTCACCTTCCCATAATGCCACTGTATGCTGATTCTGCAGAGATGTCATTTTATGCAGTGTTTGCAATTCCTCCCTTTGCCTACTGGTCCCTGTTGTCTGGGAGCCCAGGGTTACTCTAACCAAGGTTTTATTTCCACTGCAATATACAATGTTACTTTCTACAGTAAGTGCTGCTGCCTTGCCTCCCACACATTACCATCCTCCCATCTCCCCGTGACACCACTGCTTCAGTTCAAAATGCCATATACAATTGTCAAATCTGAAAGCTGTGTGAGGTAGAGACTGGCTGCTAGCGTTGCAGTGTGGCAAATGGACACTGCTCAAATGCAAGTGTGTCAATGGTCACTGGCCTACCCTGGACTGCTGGTCATGCTCCCCTTAAAAATGGATTCTGCCAAGTTTTATGTCCATCCACCTGTAGTCTGCTTATATTTCTCTACAGCTCCCTGAACCTTTACTAATAACCTATGAAAATAGCAAGCGAATGAAACAGGGCAAATGTACAGTCAGGTTTATTGTCTCTGAGGTGTGGATATATCTGTTGATAGAAAAGGACCAAATCTACCCAGCTGACTGACTAGTAACTTTTTATGTTGACACCCTGCTCATTATTTCAAGTCTGCATCTTTGTTAACAGATGCTCTGGCCTTGGAAATCCTACAGCTGAATCCAAGAGTGTGCACAAGCAGTGATCTCACATGTGTAACAACCAGAGCTCGCTCTATGTTTGAAAGGGAGGATCTGAAAAATGGGTCTACTTTGGACGTGACACTGGAGGGACACAAGTAAGAGGGCAAAACAATGTTTGGGCTGGGGTCGGGGGAAAGGGAGACTGGACAAGTAGTGTTACCACAGACTCTTGAGGGGAGCTGAAGACCGCCACTCTCTAGCTGTTCTAGTATAGTTTCTGTTATTGTTAACCTTCAAGAATCTGGTCTTGTTTAATACTACAGCATCACTGCAAGGGAATGAGACCCTATATTCTGAATTAGTGAGCAAATAATGGTATCACTGGTTATAATGGTATCTATGTCCCTTATCACTGTAGAACCAGAGTGCCTCACGTTCATTAATAAGGGTTATTCTTACAATGCCCCTGTGAGCCATGGAGGTGGTATTCCCATTCTACAGATGGGGGACCTGAGGCATAGGATAGACTAAGTCACAGAGGAAGCCTGTGGCTGAACTTGGAACTGAAAATCAGGTCCTTGAGCTCCAGGCTAATGTGCCATCCACTAGACCGCCCTTCCTAACTGTGACTAGAAATTGATAATTTACAGGGTCATCAAAGCACCAGAGATGCTTTTGTAGCCATTGTGGTATAAAATTTTCTTCTTCTTAAGGCTAGATCTGATTTTTCCCTTTTTGGAAACTGATTTTTAAAAAATGTGATGTGGCTGTTGCTGAGGAAGCAGAACTTTGCATTGCAAACAGGTGACTGCAAGTCTCAGCAACTCTCGTGACTCCTCTGTTACTATCTGTCAATGTCATTTTCATTAGACTTGTTTTGCTTAATGATGTATCTGTCATGGTTGGGGAATAGCCCCAATCTTCACGAAGACACGGTGGTGAACTTCAACTCTTGTTTCTGTGTAAAATTAATTTAAGGAAAACATCCAAATGTGATCTTGTTGCAATATGCAAATAAAATTTGTGTTGCCAGGTGGAAGATGCGCTCTGTTGGTAACCAGACTGATGCAGATTTTGTTGCCTTCTCTACTACAATGGACTCTCTATTTACTGAGGTTAGTGCTGTCTTTAATTTCAGCAATCTTGCCTTTGAATTTGGTAGCCCTTTACTTGCAATAGTGCACTGACTTTTTAAAATAGAATTGAGGGGTCAGATTTTCGGCATTGCTCCATTGGTAAATCAGTGGACTTCTGCTGACTTACCTTTCTTTATGCAGGCTATTGGGAGACATACCAACTGAGACTATCTCTTTTAACAACTGTGATTGGAATAAAACATTCCAGAAATGTACTTGACCTGTGATGTTCAAATCCAGATCAAAGTTTAGGAGTATTTAAATCCTATACTCTAACTCAGAGTACTCTTTATTCAATGTACAAATCTTAAAATGAGTGTTTCTTTTTCAGTAACGAGGGACTCCTCTATTGGTAAAGCATGAATGATATCCGTTCCCAACAACATGTTGGGGGGGGGGGGAGGGGGGAAAGAGATGAAACAAAAAACCAAGCAGGCATCTTTACATTTTAATAATCCCATCTGATTGTCTTTCTGCATACTTCCTTCTGTGAAAACTGTTACGTTATGACTATGCTCTTCCAAAAATCCATTTTTGCTTAAGAAAAACAAGGTGATCGATACTTTACCCAATATAGTGTAGTTCAGATTTGCATCTAGATTTCAATGGGATAGTGTGTCTGTCCACTCAGTGCTTAAGGTGAGGAGGAAGAAGACCAAATAAATGGTCCTCAGTCCCACAAAGTGACAAATTACGACAGGCAGATGAACATTAGAGTAAATCCTTGGTTCTCGCCTTGATTGCTGGTCACCAACGTTACTTTCTGTTCTAGTCGGCACCATACACTTTCTAATTGTGATGTTAATTGGAAATGTGCCTGAGCTTTGTCAATGGGATCAGGATTTCAAATCCTGGACTTCAGCGACATTTGCATCTGGCCTGTCAGACTAATACAATGGCACTTTTTTCCGTACTGCTGCATCAAATGAAAGTGCAACCTTATCTAGACTAATAGTGAAATCATTTTCTGCCAAAAATGAGTTAGTAACCTCAGACCTGCCCACTGTGAAGTGGCCCAGCCATCTGCAATAGTCATTATCCACTCTTGGTGGAGAAGCAAAGGAGAAAATGAGACAGCTACTCAATCACTCTTTCCACATTAGAGTGATCTTGGGGTTGAGATATGTTGGTTGACAGATGTGGGGGCTAGGTGAGGAAGCCTTCTCTTGCACTGCTACTGCCCATATTGTACTTCTGCTTTGGCTAGCTAGAGGGCCTCGTTCCACACAGCTGTCAACCCAGCACTTGTGACCAGCACTGTTGTGTACATTTAAAGCAACATAACACACTCCATATTTGTATAGTTGTATAGTTCTGTAATTCCAGTTTATACCCAAAATTACACTTTTTGGCTCTGGGTAGGGTTCCTCTGCATTTCTGTTGGAATCCCTTTTGTGTAGTATTCATAATCCTTCTTTCTTCCCTGGGACAAGATTCCAGGTGTGAACTGAAGGAAAGGCAAATGGGCGGTATCCCATATCTGGTCTAAAAACTATGACGTAGAACAAAATTTGAATGTCCATGTTTAATAGGAAGAGTCTCTAGCATTTTATCAGACTGTGGTTACCTGCAGGTGTGTTGCTTATAGTGAGTCCTTCAGAATGTAAGTAACTCCATACTTGTATTACTGTGTGTGTGTGTGTGTGTGTGTGTGTGTGTGTGTGTGTGTGTGTGTGTGTGTGGTGAAAACATGGTCAGAGTAGGGATTTGAGGCTGCTTTAAAATCTCTAGCTCTTGTGTGAGTCAAACTAATCTTTCTATGCTGGGGGCTTAGAACTAAACACTTGCTTTCCAACACATCACCAAGGAAATGTATATTGATTCCTTTGGGATTCTGTAAGCTTTTATGCAAGGAGTACTTCACCAGAAGACTGCTACAACACAGATAGTGTCTGGAGGACAGTGAAACAGCAAACACACTCTCCATTACAAGAAGTAGGCCTAGACAATAGAGAGAGATTGATATTCTAAGGAGATCATGTGTTTTTCTCACTTGTAAACAGAGCTGGTTTGGGCTCTATTGCAAATCATTACCTTGCTTCACTAGAATGACTGATATATTGCATATAGCAGGTAGTAACTGTGCCCTGAATTTCGGTAAAATCATAATTTTGTTAAACCTATTAAAGGCAGGTATCTCTGGCATACACTGACAGGTGTGATAGTAAAGCCACAGTGTGGGCTTTTTTTAAATTCTACCTCTGCAATCCAGAAGTTTCACAGTTCTTAACACTTTAAAGTCTTTGGAAAAGAACTAGGTGTGGATGAAAAGTATAGAACGGCTTTCAGTTCTCCTTTGGCTTGTAACAAAGTCACTGAGAGCTTGAATTTATTCCTGCATTATATGTGGGGGTCTCTCTTGCTTTGGTCAATCCCTCTTGATTTCGAGGTAGTACTACATTATAAGCTCCCTTGAGTCTTTTTGTTTCCATTCCAGTACACTGCTCCCTCCCCTAGAGAAAAATAAACCACTGTAGCTTCCTTAAGCCCAAGAGAGAATTCAAATAAGAGTATAAATAGCAGAGATTTGCATGAGGAAACATCCAGATGACTGAGCTGAACTCTAGTCACTGATCTTTAAACTAATGTGGGGAGAAAGGAAACTGAACAACATGCACAGCACTGCTGTCCAGTGGGGCTTTTTATTATTTATTTATTTTATTTTTAAAGTTGCTCAGTTTTTGCTTGCCCAACTAAAAACATCTTGAAAGGGGTCTCACATTTTTCAGAAACAGCTGAGCTTGCATCCTCTTAAAAATCAGGCCCCATGCAGGCGTAAGGTTGGGGACCTAAGCATCAAGGGGTCCATAATCACTTGTCCCTTCAGAACACTGTTGGCTGTATGGCATGTTTCTATGATAAAAGCTTATGGAGGGTTTTTCTATAGAAAGAAAGTTCATAAATAAAGATTTTCTTCTCACTTCACTTCTAGATCCCACTCTTACAAAATTAAACAGGCTCAGAAATGTAAAATTTGAGGAGGTTACTAATACTGCACATCTCTCTGAGAAACTTCAGCCAACTCCTATCTCTGTGCTTTGATTACTTTCCTTTCCTACGCTCCCTCCCTTTTGTTTTTTAATATCTGCTCAGGTTCTTAGTCAGCATGTCCTCCATGGATGGGCTCATTAAATTTCTCCTTCATCTTCATTATTTCTATGCTATAGTAACAGGATTTTTTCTATATTGTACAGGGGTGGAATTCTCCCCTTGAATAAGTGGGCTGGTCTCCCATTCACTTCAGGGAGAGTTAAATTTTTCCCTCAGAAGCCTATGTTCCAAACATCTTTTGTACATGATAGATCCTCTTCATATCTATCTCCTTGCTGGTACAGGATAATAAAGGAACACAAAAGCTATTTACCTGCTATTATATAACTAGTCTCCAAGACACTCTTACCATTTTAATTTTAAGAGCTTCTGTCCCCCACAAACTGTGATAACCACTCTGTACAAGACAGCCTGTTGTATATGTACTATTATAAAATGAGTCTGGGGGAAAGCATAATGTTAACCAGAGTGACGTGGAAATCCAATACAATAGCATTACTAGTCTTTGTCATGTGTACATTAAAGCAAATGTGTTCCCTAGACACACTGAGAGGAGTGGCCATAAAAGCCATGCAAACCTCCTACAATTCCAAATTAACTACTGATAACTGGGATTCAAAACCAAAATCTTACACTTGGAGTTACATTAGTATAGTTCTATTTGCTTTGTGGTGGTGGTCCAAGGAATTGACAATGGTAATAAAATGTAAAATACACACTGGATTCAAAGTTCAAGCTTTTTAAAAGGCAGTTTATGTATCAGCGATGTGCTACAGATTTGGGGCCAGACTTGTCTGTTGTTCAGGTGCAACAAATTGAACTGAGAAAAGAATTTGGCCCTTAATGGTGAAACAAAGTTATTATGATCATTAAGCTAGTATGAAAAAATGAGTGCCTTTCTGCTCTAAAATCTGGTGGGCGTGGTACAATGTTGCTATTAGTAGGAATCAAAAATGGAGACTTGAATGTAAATGTTCATCTCTTAAACAACATGTAATTTAACCCGAGCAAAAGCTCATTGTCTCATAGAAGCAACACTGATTCAGCTTCAGAGCTTTTTCTAGTGTTGCTTTCTGAATTTCTGGAAGGGACTATGTCCCCAAATCATCTTGGTGAGCAATGTAGCATGGCTTTGAAAGTGGTGGGGGAAACAAATGGCAGGAAAGGCCAAGTGGCTTTGTTTCTCTTTAAGACTTGCATCACAATCTCAGTTCAGTTTAAAGTGTGTGTGTGTGTGGGGGGGGGAAATCTAGCATTGTGACATTTCTTTGAAACAACACACTTTGATTTTAAAGTGTGAAGCTCTTTGGCATAAAGGTCAGGAGTACAGCTTTTTGTAACAAAACTATAGATGTGAACAGATTTCCCCCCAAAATTACTACTACTACAAAAACATAATTACACCCCCCTGGTAGTAACAGTATTAAAACATACACTATACATCTAGAGCTGGCTGAAAAACATGGGCAGGGGAGGGTGCAAACTTTTTTTAAATAACCCCCTCTTTACTGAAATGAACATTTCAACCAGATCTAGATACATCTAAAGGAATTGTTTAAGACTGGGACCTGGTAAATATTATAAATTTGCTTTACACAAGAAGTGATGTCCTATTACAAGTATAAACACTAAAACGCTTTAACATTTCTTTTGTTAAGGAGAGTAGTGCTTTGCCTTTAACATCGGATAATCCAGTCTTGTCCAGGTCAGTCTCTGTGTATACATTTAATTCTTAAATAAATTAACCAGACCTATCAGATCATGAATGTCTAAGTGTTTTCCTGTCTTGGCAGTGAACCTTCAACACCATCCCAAGAAGAAGATATTACATCTTCTTTGGAGAGCTCTATATCAGCTGGTAAGTTCTTAAAGTGGAAGCACAGTGATCCATGAATTTTGTCTGAGAGGTCTGACTAAGGGTACGTCTATACCCAGCCGCTAGTTCGGCGGCTGGCAATTGAACTTCTGGGTTCGACTTATTGCGTCTTGTCTGGACGCGATAAGTCGAACCCGGAAGTGCTCGCCGTCGACTGCGGTACTCCTGCTCGGCGAGAGGAGTACCACGGAGTCGACGGGGGAGCCTGCCTGCCGCGTGTGGACCAAGGTAAGATCGAACTAAGGTACTTCGAACTTCAGCTACGTTATTCACGTAGCTGAAGTTACGTTATTCACGTAGCTGAAGTTGCATACCTTAGTTCGATTTGGGGGGTTAGTGTAGACCAAGCCTAAGATTCCCTTGAGTATATGCAGCTTTTTAGCAGTAATGGCTCTGCCTTCTATTGCCTCCTATTATAGAGTTGCTCGCCATGGAGACACAATTGTCGGAGGCTTCATGGGCAAAAGGTGAAGACACATCAACCTGTATAGCAATGAAGAAAAATAAAGATAAGGATCTGAATAATGATGTATCAGGTATTGTAGCTGCTCTGAAGATTTATCATGTGATGGGGAAACTGCTTGCTTCCAACATATCTTTTTGAAGTGAGGAAGTTGAGTAAGAATTTGTGCAAAGCTCTCTCTCCGTCTACATTATGTTCAGAATAATAACTTTTTGGCCTGCAACTGCTTCCAGATTTCACTGGGGCTCTGCACAAGTATAGGGCTTTGCCTGGGCAGAGACCATTGCAGGATTAGGGCTTAAGACACTGCAAAAAGGGGCACGTAGAATGAGTTGGTAAAGGTGATTACTCTCCTGCCAGGGCTGGCAATCCAGGCACCTTTCATAAACAATGCTTATTAAGCATTAAATTTAATGCAGCTCTTCTGAAAATGTAAACAAATGAAAAAGATTCCAAAGCACTGTGCCATGTGATCCGTTGAAGGGAAATGGGGAAACATCAGTCAATCTATGTCAAACTTGAGTGGCCCAAAACACTGGGGAGAGGTTGGGGTGGGGAGAGAATGAGGGAAGAGTTCTCATTGAGGTCAAGCAACACTATTCTCATCTTTGTTCCTGAATGTGTTTCCTTCACTTAGTAAAACAAATGTCCCTACTTTTCTCCTTGAGCACACACAAGCCTAAGTTAAGGAAAATCATACATATACAGAGTATATTTTTAATAAAAGCTGACTTAGAGTACACTGCACAGAATAGCAGAGAACACTTGTTTTAAATATTGATTTGTAATTTGGAATGCACTTCTAGAATATGCTAATTTAGTCAGTAATGGACCCCAGAGATGTCATTCTTTTTCTGAACATTCATCTTCCTTTGGGCTGGGTTCTGAAGTCTCTAATTTTAGACACCAGATTTAAGGTATTTGTTTCTTCGCTAGTAATTTCCTTTCTAATTTACCTTCATCAACTTTTTCTTGGAAAAACAGACCAGCCTGGCTTCAGAAAGTAGCATTGCTGAAGATATTTCACTTGGCTTATCAATGACTCGATGGGTGGAAGCACACAGTCTTAAGCATAGAGCCAGAATGGGGTAGGATGGCAGAGCTGTGCCCATAGCTTGGATCCTACTAGTGCTAGTTGAAATCTCAATATCCAGTTGTCCTGTATCTTCCACGTTGTACTAAACTGTCAGCACTCCACTTATATCTAAGGCATCACTATACTTCTACAGAATGTCTTTCTAATACACAAATAGAGGCAGAGGGTTATTGGTGGTTTGCTACTGTTGCTTTCAATAGTGCCAACCATAACCTCTATTGCTTTTTGAAAGAATAAGGTAGGCTTTGTAGGACTTGTTGGTTTGTTTGTTACTAGTGTTAATTCAGTGTAAAGTCTGTAAAAGAGAAAATTCTAGAAGTCCAGTTCTCGATCACACTATTGACCATGTTGCACATCCTGTTTCTTTGGTTGGTACTAATATAGACTCGTGTTTTGTTGTTAATTTTTAAAAGAGATTCTTTGTAGCTAGAGCTGCCATTGCAGGAGAAATGAACTCTTGGAATTGCCTAACCTTTTGAGTGCTTGACTGTGCAAACTTAATATTGCATTAGGTCTAGGTCCCTGTACACTACTTCTTTTGAATGTTTTAAAAATTCAGCAGCCTCGCCAATGGAGCATATAACATCCTAAAAACCAGAGGTGATTGGTTGTGGCACTTAGAGTGATGTGTGCTTCTTAGACTGGAGTTGAGCAGTTTGCTGCACTCACCAGTTTGTTGCCCTTTGATCTGTAGCTCACAACCCTTGGAGTTTAATCTGCTCTAGCTGTAGAGCTTCTACATTCTTGCAGCTGAACAACTATTTGTACTGTGTACCACAGTTCACTTCAGACACCAAAGTGTCTACTGCACATGGGTCCTGTGTCTTCCGACATTATTCTAGTTTTTCGAATAAAGACCTAGTGCACGAAGTGGAGCATGAAGGTGCATTCAAGCTTCTAGGTGATGGTATCTGAATTACATCTGTTGTGCTCACTCCCACACACCCTATATTGCTAAGCAGAGCACCACTTCCAAACCTCCTTTAGCCTCTTCATGTGAGATCAGAAATATATCTTACAACTCTAAACTGACTGACTTTTATTTTATTTTTTTAATTTAACTTCCCTCCGTTGCCCCCAAAATCAAATAATCAAAGCATAGAAAACTTCAATTTTCCAAAACAATTGCTTTGGGCTGAATATATAGAAACTGTCTTGCAAACTTAGAGCAGCTGCAACCAGCATGACTGATCAATACAAAGCGGTAGCCCTTTGTGTTGTGATGCTTTGACTCAATAAATGTGCCATAGCAGCACTGTCTGCGCTTTCTTTGCAGGGGGGAGGGATAGCTCAGTGGTTTGAGCATTGGCCTGCTAAACCCAGGCTTGTGAGTTCAATCCTTGAGGGGGCCACTTAAGGATCTAGGGCAAAATCAGTACTTGGTCCTGCTAGTGAAGGCAGGGGGTTGGACTCAATGACTTTTCAGGGTCCCTTCCAGTTCTATGAGATAGGTATATCTCCATATCTTTATTTATTTTTTATTTATTTCTACAGCACTCTGTGCTGCTGGCTTTTAAAGGCCTCTTTCTTTATTGCATTTTCTTCTGGTAATTACTACGGGGAGTATGAGAGAGCAGTGGTGGTTCCTGCTTTAGAAATCTAGTTAATAGGTAACATTTGTTCATCTTTGAAATCTTTACATCCACTTTCTGGAATCTCTCTCTTCAGATACGGATCTGACGACTAAAAGTGAATTTTGCCCCATCATGGAAAATCACAAAACTACACCTGAAAAAGAATTACAGCTAGATCTGGTAAGAGCTCTACTAGACTGCTAAAGTTCTAGGAATGCTGGCATGTGCAACCCATTGGCTTTAGCTGTAAGAGAAGACCGGGAATGCTGAAGTGACAGATGGGGTGGCTTGAGAAACAGATTGCTTGGTATGTCTGAAAAGTCCCACACTGGAAAACCTACTAAGGATGAAAGGGGTAAGCACCACCCTGGGTTGAACTCCCCGCCCAGAGACTGCACGACCAGTTCCTCGGCTGGTGTCCGTTGGATGCCAAAGGAGCTATGATGATTTACACGAGCTGAGGATCTGGTCCAGTGATTCCCCTCATGGGTTCAGGCCAGACGGGACAGGCTTGGTGGTGGTTGGTTTTGGGGGTTTTTTTTCCTGCCCATCCTGGGCTACTTTAAATTCTCTCCATCTCATATTTCAGCATAGTAATCTGACTGCTTAAGAAGTTCTAGATAGTGTCACTTCATGAGGAGTTTGCAAGGTAACTTGAGCCTTCTCCAAGGAAGACCCAAACTGCTTTAGGGAGGGGAAGCCTTCCAACCCATTCAAGAACTAGTTTCCATACACGGCAGTGGCAGCAGTATAAAGATTAGTTCACACAAACCCACTGTAGGACTAGAGTACCTCCGTCATAACTGATCTTATTGTCAAGTATTTGTGGCAAGTTTGTATAATTACTCTCTAAACCATTTTTAGGAGACAGATGGGGAAATGGAAGCTATTAAAGAGCAGAGTGAACAAGTGTCTGCTACAGTTTCTGGTAGAAAAGGTAAGTGGTCCTCGCTGAAATTCACATCACTTAACACATTACAGCGCATGCTTGGTTAGTGTTCCAGTAAAACACATTGGTCTTAAACCTCAGAATATTTAAATGTTCTTATCCCTAATTTCTTTATGTTGTGTTTGCTGTACAACCGAACTATTGCTTGTAAAAGTGGAACAGACTATCTTAATGCTTAACTATGATGGTGAAAACTCTTATGTGTATATAATGCAACATAAAACCCTCTCTGAAACCAGGATGAGGACACTGCTTTCAGTATGAGAAAATAACATTGTTTGTAGTTTTCAACTGGGTGTGAAGAGCTGATGAACCACTGAGCAGATCATGTTTGTTACAGGAATGATGGTCAATTCTGATACCATGGTGACAGGAATGTCCCAGGTTCCTACCAGGGTAAAAGCAGTTGCCAACACAGACCTAGGATTATTGTTCATGTAAAGAGCTGACTGCTACAGAAGCTTTTTTTTACCTTGTATGATGTGCTTATTATAGTCTGGCTTTGGAGAGGGAAGCAGCTTTGTCAATTTTATGTTGTGTAAACTTTAAAATGTTTGTCATTAGGCATTAAAATGGAGAGAAACAGAATGTTATCCTACAAAGACATGCTCTTCGTCCACCTCCTACCAGCACTGGTCTAATCCAGCTGTATTTTCCCTTGGAGAGGAACGAGAACTCCTTAGGGGTCTCCAAACAGGCCAAGTTTTTACTACACCCAATGATATCCTAATGCTAACTATGATACTTGCATCCCCTACTCCAACAGGGATATAAAGCAACTTCTTTCAACCCATCAAAGCTTTGGGCAGTGTAAGAATCTGAAAGCTGGGTGGCAGTTTCTACTGAACCCAGGCTGGCTTTCCTTTTTTAGAAGTGCCTCACCTTTAGTCTTGGCTGTCCCCACCCATGTGCTGATCCTTACTGAACTATTAATAGTGAGTTTGGGGGGGCTTTTATAATGCTTATCTTGAAGTAGTGGGTTGTGGAGAGGAGGTTGCAGTGGGGACTGAAACCAAAACCAAAGATCCAACTACTGCAAATTCAGATCTGGACTTCTGTAGTTAAGGCCACAAACTAATCAAACAAGGACTGACTCTTTGGGGTCTTGGCCATTGAAAGGAAACACTAATGAGCTGCCTTGCTGACTTTTAACCTAGTTCTAATGCACATTGATGTTGCTACTTCTATTACCAGACAGTAGTTCAACCCAAGTCTTAGTCCAGTTTTTCCCTCTTGGGACTGAACTTTTAAGTCTTTCGTAAACTCCTCTTTTTAAGGGGAGTTTATTCCTCAACCTAACAACTAAAATTTTGTGTGTTGTCTCTTTAATTATCAGGGAATTCTTCTCCCACTATGACTGGCCTTAAAGTGACCAAAACCAAACAAAATGACAAGTATGTATCTCATGTAATCTGATGCCCACTTGCATTTACTTCGCACTATGCTCTTCTTATGTGGTTATTCCTTTTCCTCCTACAGTGTTTCTCCTAGCGAGAAGGAGATGGAGGTGAGTCTTAACTACTTGTATCCTGAAATATTTCAGCCAGTAGAACTTTCTAATGGTCCTTTCTTTCTGAAATTCAGGTAAAGCATTTTTCAATGTACTGAGTGGTTTTGAAATTGACCTTCTGCCTCCCCTTAAATTAATCAAATTAATGTAATCCTTGATTTTAGGTAAATATTCATGCCAGTGGTGGTGGTGGACTTCCATGTCCAATTGAAGCCCCCTGTGTGCTAGTGGTGAAGGGAGATCCTTTCAGAGGATGAAGCTGAAATCTGTTTATCAAAAGATGCTCATAAGCAGTGCAGGAAAACGGAGCAGAGGAGGAAGGCTATAAAAATGAAGACTCTTGTCACTATATAAACTTTTGGCTTTGAATTTTCTCTACTGGTGTCATTTTATGGGAGGAAGGAGAGTTCTGGCCTAGACACAAGCTTCAGTCTAACAGAATGTGCTAACAGTACAGTTCATATTGCCAGGCAGAATTGTTTCATGTTGCCTTTCCCAACAGGATGGACTGTTGGGGATGTGGAGAGAGAGAGAGTAGCTATTCTGGTGGTAAACTAATTATCTATCACTAGAGATGGGTAGAGTTGCAAATTTTGATTTTATTTATTTAAATTCGAAGCCTGTTGGGGAGGGTTCAGAACTGGTGACCTCTCCTACAACTCCTCCTGTCATTCATTAGCAATAGCTATTGAGTGTCTGAGGTAACGCTTAGTACTGAATATACTTCTATGTTGCCTGATCAGTCATGACTTTTTTTTTCCCCTCTCTCTTCCCCTACAAAAGGCAGAGTTTCTCAGATTGTCTCTGGGCTTTAAATGTGACTTGTTCACCTTGGATAAGCGAGTGAGGCTTGAAGAAAGGTCCCGAGATTTGGCTGAAGAAAACTTGAAAAAGGAGATCGTGAATGGGCTGAAGCTGCTGGAGGTTAGCAATGGATGAGATTGGAAGGAGGGAGGGTACAAGTGGCCTGACAGTACATTTTAACCATAGAAATATGGGGCTGGAAGGAACCTAAATAGGTCTTCAAGTCCAGCTGGCTGTGCAGAGGTAGGACCAAATATACCTAGACCATCCCTGACCGGTGTCTGTCTAGCCTGTTTTTAAAAACCTCCAGTGATGAGGCTTCCACAACCTTTCTTGGAAGCCTGTTCCAGAACTTAACTGTCCTTGTAGTTACAAAGTTTTTTTCCTAATAGCTAACCTAAATTTTCCTTGCTGCAGATTAAGCCCATTACTTCTCCTTGTCCTCTCGCGGAATGACCAGAACAATTGATCAGTCATCTTCATAACAGCCCTTAAGCCTTCAAATATGTTAGCAGGTTCTTTCTCTTCACTCCCGTCCCCCCACACCACCTTAGTCTTCGGGGGGTGAGGGGGGGGAAAGACTAACTATGGCCAGTCTTCGAATGTTCCCTAATACGTCAGGTTTTTCTTAAACCTTTTTATCATCTTGTTGTTGCTCCTCTCCTATATGGATTCTTCAGTTCCAGGCACCACAATTTAGGAAAGATGTGGACACACTGAACACAATATGCCTGTTGAGGCCTCACCAGTGCCAAGTAGAGTGGGACAATTACCTCCCTTGTCTTACAAAAACACCCCAGTTAATACAGCCCAGAATGTTAGCCTTATTTGCAACTGCGTCACACTGACTCCTATTCAATTTCTAATCTACTATAACACCCAGATCCTTTTCAGCATTATTACTGCTTAGCCAGTTATTTCCCCCATTTTGGCTTTGTCCATTTGACTTTTCCTTCCCAAGGGTAATACTTTACACTTGTCTCTACTGAATTTTATATTGTTGATTTTAGACCAATTCTCCTATTTGTCAAGGTAATTTTGAATTCTAATCCTGTCCTCCAAAGTACTTGCAACCTCTCCCAGCTTGGTGTCAGCCACAAAGTTTATAAGCACATTCTCCTCTCCATTATCCAAGTAACTAATGAAGATATTTATTACATCATCCCAGTGTGACCGCAAACCACTGATAAGTACTCTTTGAGTACAGTCTTTCAATCCCTTGCACACCCAGCTTATAGTAACTTCATTTAGGCTACACTAGAGAGCTTTCAGTGGTACTGCTGCCGAGAGAGCTCTCCCATCGGCTTAATTAATCCACCCCCAATGAGTGGTGGTAGCAGCTCTCCTGCTGACGTAGTGCTGTCCACACTGGCACTTAGGTCGGTGTAACTTATGTCATTTGGGGGTAGCTTATTCTCACTGCTGAGCGACCTAAGTTATATCGATATAAGTGGTAGTGTACACAGCCTTACTTAATGTAAAGTTTTTGCTGGAATTTATTTTTGGATTTGATGATATAAATAGAGTAAAAAAATATGATTATGTTTAGCACTGAGGTTCTGTTTTTTGTTTTTGTTTCTTTTTGGTTTCTGTTTTTATATATATTTTTTTGTATATTACACACACTGAAGAGTTTTTATACAGCAACAAATGGGAAATTGTCCTGTTCAGAGTGCTCTTGTAGTGAGCTGATAAAACCATAAGGTGAATGTCAAGGTTACAGTTCTTAGCTGATGTAAATCAGCATAACTCCTTTGTTTTTTCCAGTGGTGCTGTATTTAGTTACACCAACTCATTATCTGGCCCTAATATACTTGATCATGCAAACAAGTACGCCCAAGCAGAATCCCATTTAGGTGTGATCGCTTCCTTTGCAGAGTAACATTCACTCCACAAGCCTCTAGAATGGCATCTCACTTATTTACTAATCATCAGGACTGTTACATTTCCCTCTTCTTTCCTCCCCACTTCTCCCCCTCTGCCCATGAACTTCTTAGTCTCTAGCACCTTTGTGTGATGAAGATAACCAAGCACAGGAGATCATTAAGAAGCTGCAGAAAAGCTTGCAGTTCCTTAGCCAGTATGCTGCCAGACTTGCTAGTAGAGCAGAGATGTTGGGAGCCATTAATCAGGTAATCTGATTCAATTACTACTTTATGTAAAGTAAGGAAGCTTTCTTTAGTCTAAAGCTCTCTTTAACAGATTCCACTCAGTATTTGTAATTGAACTTCTATTTTATACAGTACACAATTTACTGGAACAATATTATTAAAAAGCATTATGTTGGTTATCTGCACATTCATTTGTATCACTGTAACATCTAGGAGCCCTATTCATGGACAAGGATCCTATTGTGGTAGGTGCTGCACAAGTAAAACAAAAGCAGTCCCTATCCCCCAAAGCCTACACGTTAAGTATAAGACAAGATACAACAGCTGGATAGACAGATGGGAGTATGGTGAGATAATATCCATCAGATAGGCAATGGTCTCAGCACACCAGTGGCCTAACCATTGTCAAGTTTTTATAGGCATCGTGGAAAAGGGGAGGTTTTAAGGAAGACAAAAATGAGTTTTGCAGATGTTTACAAGAAGCATCTCCCAGGCATGAGGGGCAGTATGGGGGAAAGCATGAAGGTGCTTGAAAACTTAACAAGTGGGGGATGGAGATATTGTGGGTTCCCCCCAACCCCCCAAGACCTCTTCCAAAACTTCAGTCTCATCACTCAGGTTCCTTTTATTTGGCATACAGCAAAGCTATATGGAGTTGATCGGGCTAAAGCATCTGGGATGGGTATAGGGTGTACGCACATCCAAAGTTACACACAACTTCTCCTTGTATACATTTCTACCAACACTATAACACATGCTTTCCTAACTATACATTGCATCACATGCTTTGGGATTGGCTTGGTTACTCTGCAGGAACCAATCCCTGTACCTGTCCATACTGTGTGCATGCATGATCTGCTTTTTACCTGCTCTTCCATTCCAGGCTTATCTTGTCCATTGTAAATGGTATCAGGGTATTCCCCCTTATCTCAGCTAGTACAGATATCCCATCTCTAGTCTACTGATCCATTTAACTTCCCAATCATACCCACTAAAAATGAGGCAAGTCACTTATCATAGAAATGTAGGACTGGAAGGGCGCTCAACAGGTCATCTAGTCCAGTCCCCTGCACCAAGGCAGGACTAATTATTATCTAAATCAGTGGTTCTCAAACTTTTTTACTGGTGACCCCTTTCACATAGCAAGCCTCTGAGCATGACACCCCCCCGCTTATAAATTAAAAACACTTATATATATATATATATATATATAAATAAAAACACCATTATAAATGCTGGAGGCAAAGCGGGGTCTGGGGTGTAGGATGACAGCTCGCAACCCCCCTTGTAATAACCTTGTGACCCCCTGAGGGGTCCTGATCCCCAGTGTAAGAACCCCTGATCTAAATCATCCCTGACAGATGTCTAACCTGTTACTGTCATGTCAAGTTACTTGTGTCTTGGTCAACATGAGACTGGCAACATGGGCAATCAGAAGCAGAAGTCAACATCTCAATAGTGAATGAGAGATGATAGGTCATGAAGGGCCTCGAAACTTAAGACCGGCAGCTTGTGCTTGATAGAGAGAGGGGAGCCAGTGGGGGGATTCAGAGAGGCGATGTGGTCAAAGAAATCTGCTAGGAAAATGATCTTTGCAGCAACATTCTGAATGGATGAGTGAGGCAAGATTGAGAAAAGGAAGCTGCTGTGATCAAGATGTGAGATGAGACAAGAATGTTTGTTGTGTGGATGCATATGAAAGGCCGTAAGTTAGAATGATTATGTGGGTGGTTTTACTCCAAGCATAATTCAATGTCCTGAAGAGCTAACGTCTTTCACCCAGTATTGCATTTACTTTGCTAGGAGAGCCGTGTCAGTAAGGCAGTAGAAGTGATGATTCAACATGTGGAAAACTTGAAACGCATGTATACAAAAGAGCATGCAGAACTTGAGGAGTTGAAACAGGTCTTGCTACAAAATGAAAGATGCTTTCACTCCTTTGGGGATCAAGGTAATTGTTAAACCTAAGCATATTTTCATTTCTCTTCTAAGTAATTGTCATCAGTTGAGCCCTTTAGCTTGTATTTATAAAGCTGCTTGACCTCCTTTGATAGAGCATGTATAAAGCACCTCCTATCTCCTGTACAGTTATGATAACTGTAAATGCATAGCAGAAGAAAAGCTTATTGATAGTCCTCACTTAGATGATTATTGGAAACATTTAAGGGCAACTATAACTTCAGACTTGTAAGCAGACTTCCTGAATCTCTGAAAGCATCTCCCATTTCATCCCTGGAGTAGCAGGCCTCTTTGGAAGGTGCAACACAGGCTGGTGAACTCTTTTCTCTTGTATGCAGTAAATTACAAATTGGATGTTCATTTTAATGTGCATCTAGTCAATCTTCAGTGGCCTGAGTTCAGAAGTTCTAAGCTTTTGAGATGGGATGGGAGTTGAAGGTGTTCGGTGCTCTGAAAATCAGAACACATTTCTTTATATTTAAAAGATCCTAGTCTTACGGGCACAACACAAAATTCCTTGCAGAAGCTCTTTAGCCAAGAAGGAAGGAGTAAAAATTGGCACGGAGGAGTACTCCATCTTGTAAAAACAGATCTAACTTGGTAAAGGTAAAGTAGAACTTAACCAGACATTGTTAATGAGCCCAGCAGAAGTGACCCCTCCTGCATAGGGCATGCAGTAATGTGCAACGTTAACTAGCTTAGCTAGTTTGAGCTAATGGTTACAAGTCTCTAGCTGTTTCCAGTATGTATGTATGTATGTATTTATTGGCAATTTTTAAATTTCTTTTTAGAGAGACCAGTGGGTGAGATATCAACTCACCCACCTTGTAGCCATGTTTGGCCCAGGATATTAGAGACACAACAACACTGATTTGTTTTTGACACTTGCTGCTTGGGTTTTTTCCCCAGAGATGCTTAGCTGCTATACACTTAAATAGGACCTGCAGGTGGTCAGACCATCTGGCTCTATTCCACAATGGCAATCTTTAAAAATCTGCTTACAATACCATTTCCTCTTTACAGATGAATCTACAAATAAAAAGCTTCCAAGTTCTCTCAACTTCAAGGTACCAATACCACTGAAATTATAAAAAATAAATGGAATGCTGTGTGCTCTTCAGAGCTGCCATGTACATGTACTCCACTGGGGCTTGACATCCACATGAAATCTGTATCTGTTGGGCTCTTTAACTCCCTAAACTCACAAAGGCAAATCAACTTGATCAGACACGCTAACATTTCAATGGAAAAACATAACATTTCAATGTGCTCCTCTAAGTGGGTCCATAATCTCCCATGGTTTTGAGGCCTGTCTCTCTTGAGTTCAAAAACTATTGCTCTCATGGGGTCCTCAATAATGAAGGCTTCAAAATAGAGGTCTTTTACATACTGAGCCAAGAGATATCTAAAAGCAGTGTGGCAAGTTGGCAATAGGATCCGTATTTTGGGCTCCAGTAGGTTAACTTAAGACATCTTTAAATTTCAGAATTTGCAGTAGCAGATATACATGCATGTTGTTTCTAATCTAGAAAATAACCCGCATATTAATATGTAAAATTCCCCTTTTTAATTTTTTTTATTTTGTTGAAAGTATACTTAAAGTATTACCCAGTAATAACCCCAGATGTAACTTTTTAGTGTTTATATGAACTAAACATCAACTTTTATAAATCTACGCCTCGAATTAACATGCCTAAAACTAGTGGTTAATCTAACCAATGCATAATAGTTGTTAATAGCTCTTCTTTGTGTAGCCAACATCATCCCTACGAAGAGTCAGTATTGCAGCATTGCCCAGGAATATTGGAAATGCTGGTATTGGTTTGCCGCTGGTAAGTAAGGGTTGTCAAAGGGTGACTGTTTTCATTCTCAAATTAGTCAGGTCTACTACATTTGCATTTTACCTTCCTTTACAGGCCCAATTATATGGAACTGATGGAAATGAAAGAAGTGACAAATTCAACAGACGACCAAGCAGTTGGTAAGGCTACTTGAGTTTTTTGTTTTTAAATGGGCCTTAATTTTTTCAGCTTCACTATGGCTGTAGTAAACCATTCCACTGGAGTAGCTTACTAAGCATCTTTTGGAAGTAATGCTGTAAATGTCTATGCTATGTAAACCTTAAAGTTCAGCTTTTACAGCCACACCTAAGTGTTCACACCAAGTGGCCTGATCTGCAAATTTAAGAGGTTCAGACCTCCCATGGACTTCAACTGCAAGGACATGAGAAAATTTGAAAATCTGGCACCTTATAATTTGTGCTTAAATATGAAACCTGGGAGTCAAACTTGAAAAATATTGGCCAAAATCTTCGTAGCCTACTCCAACATAAATGAGCATGCTCATTTATCTCTATCTTGCACTGAAGTTATTTTCTTTACTGTGATCTGAAAGTTTTAGCTGAAGTACTTATTTTCAAGTATGTACATTTGGCAGGGGCCGACTGGGATCAAAACAAAATGAGAAGCGTCCTTCACTGCGACGATTCATTAGCACATATTCCTGGACAGAGTCTGAGGAAGAACAGTCTGAAACAAAGTAGGTCTAGATTACTTAATCTCCAAGGCTTTAAGGTGGGTTTGCTTCTTGCCCCTGACACCATGTTGCACGTCCAAGCTGCTATAAACTGGAATACTTACTCTATTTATAAAAATGTGCCTATTTATGTGTATTGATGAGTGCTTACCAGGAAAGTTAATTCTAACACTTACTTGCAGAACCAAACAGTCAGAACCACCAGTTGAAGAAATACAAGAAGACAAAGCAAGGAAGTTAAGTGTTACCGAAAGGGGGAAAAAGCCATCAAAATGGAGTCTAGGATCAGCGTAAGTTTCTCAATTGCAAACATGAATTTCTGTAAGGGGAAGTGGTGGTCAGGTGGAGGACACTGGAAGAGGAAGCAGAGTGGTAATCTTGACTTTTTATTGATGCTGCCTACTTTGAAAGGCAGACATTAAGCAATCTAATTAGCAGGTTAAAGCTCTACTTTTGGTACTAGTCAAGAACAGAACAACTTCTACTCTTACAAGCTCACAAATTCATCTTGAGATGTGATCCCTTGCAGTGTGGTGCTCTGCCTCAACACTGCCCTTGGAGATCAAAGCCTAAGGGCTTAACTAGTCCGGATAGCCCTGTCATTCTAAATTGACAGAGGAAGTCCTTGGACTATACATTACATTAAACCCTCTTGTTGCAGAAAAAATGGCTGATATTTGCAATGCCTACTAGGAGATTTAGCCACACAATTTCCATTAACATGAATGGAATGTGTGAAGAAATCCCATATTTTGGCTTGGAAAACGCAGAGTTTTTGTGCCTCTTCAGAGTTTTTTATATAAAACATCTTTAGCATCTACTGCTGACCAGAGCCTGCATTCTAAACCCAGAATATAACATGCCACTGTAGCTGGCTATTAGTACAGTGCCTTCATTACATACAATTTATATTCTGGATTAGTAGTCACACAATATGATATTTAAACCTTGAAGAAAAGCATGTCTGTCCTATGTTTATGGCTTCTCCACAGTTGCAACATAATGTCATCGTGGGCATCTCATCTGAAGACTTCCTTCTCCAAGGCTAACAAAACTCTCTGGATTTCTCTTACCATCATTGTACTCCTTGCTGCACTCACAAGCTTCCTCACAGGTCTGTCTCTCCAAAGACCTGCAGATGCTGCCCCGGTGGGAACTGGAAGTTCCTGGACATCACTACAACAACTGCTGTGGCCATATACTGAACTTCAACACAATGGACCACCACCAGTATAACACACAATCTGTATTTTAATTTGTAAACATTTTTTTTTCTGGACTTCCCGTGTGACTCAATTTGTGTTATATAAACTAGTGTAAACATAGCTCTCAAGTCTAGAATTACTTTAACTTTCTAATATGATTTGAGGTAGCATATTTAAAATCATTTATTTTGAAGCTTTTTAGACTATACTTAACTTTCAATGGTAAAACATTTTGAAGCACGATTTGGAAATACAACTTCCCCCTCTGACAATAGAAGACTATCTTCCCAAATGTCTGAATCCTGTTTAAGATTAGAACAACTTAAAAAAATAGCCATCTCTCCTTTTGAAGTTTGTAATAAATGGGTCTAAATGTGTAGTTACTAGAAAGTAAAGAATTTTATTCACAAAAACAACTTTTATGCATTTTTAGGCATTTAAAAAGCTGTTTTGATTTGCATGTGAAATGACCGACATCAAATGTAATTTTATTGACCGAGTTCTTGATGCTCAATAAAGTTAATTTAAAATACTGGCTTAAGAGTATGTTAGCACTCTAGTAGCAATGAGCAGCTGAGATATAGCATCAATAAATAGGCAACTGGCTTTCTTTACTTTTTCAATTGCTTCTTCACTGGCAAAATCTTTGATGAGATGGTAGAGAGTAGAATGAAATTCAGTATTTTCTGCTAGATCTTCTGAGAAGGCTTCACTAGTTTCACTGATTCTGAGCCTTTGTGCTCGCTGACCATTAAACATGTAAAGGGACCAGTCTTCATCTTTAACAGCATCTGTTTTAAGGTGTTCGCTCACCTACAGCAGAATGGAAGAATAAATGCTGTAACATACTACCACACTCTCTATATAGATATAAAGTTAATATAGGGAGGAAGGTTGATAATATAGGGAGGAAGGTCAGACCCAGGCTCCAGCTGAGACTCCTTGTGTAACTTTGGATCTAGCCCTAGGTGTCTTGATCAGAAGAGGTAAACTAGTGCCTGAGTCCAAAATTTAGATCCTCACAACCCACACTCAGTTTCTACTGATTAAAATCCCCATAGCGCCAAATGTCAGTGGGCATGTGCACCACTGCTTCAATCCTGCTGCTGAGTATGTGACTTAGTGAAATGTCTAGTCTGAGCTCTTGCATTTGTTTGTCGGGGGGCCCAATAGGCTAGATGGCCTCAGATGTGTCTCTATACAATGCTTACGGGATCCAGCCCTGCACAAAACAGCAGAACGTGGTGTTTTCTCCAATGCTGCATGGGTTACAGCACTTCCAGTAGGAGGTGGGAAACCTAGATTCAAGCCCCTTTCTCCCCTCTGCCCCCTCACTCCCAGAAAGAGGAGCATGGATGTGAAACCTGGGTCTTTTGCATCCTGGGTGAATGTGCTAATCACTGTTTTTTGGATGTCAGGGGCCACCACAATTCTTTGTCAGAGCTGGCTAACTAGGTTTAGGCACCTAATTCCGGAAGACAGGCTGTAAATTCTAAGTGGTGACTGAACAGTCCCTTCCACCCTGCCTGAGGCACATACCCCTGTCCTCAGCATTTTGTATTGGATAATTTTAGATGGTTCCCCACTCAGCTTGTTGGCTTTTGTGGGTCCTGTTCTAGGTACCCAGGGCTCCCCCAGGAAGGCCAACAGGAATCTTGCATATGTAACTATTTGTCCCTACACATCTAACAACTCTAAACACACTGAGTCAAGCAACTCAGATTCCAGGATTAGCATCTCATATGTGATAGTTACTATGAACATTGTAGCCTCCCTGTGATTGGACAGAAGATACCATAGCAATTCACTAATTCCTCTTGCGGATTCTTTGAAAGGTGGTGGTGGTTAAAGTTGTCCATTGTGAACTGAGCATTTATTTATCCTTCATCAAATGCAAGGAAAGGGTGCGAATATTGTACAGACTCGTTTAATTGATAATACTGTTAAAATTATTTGCCTTAGAGCTCCAAATTTACTAATGGCACTTAGTATCTAGCAAGTGGGAGTTACCAGCTGTTGCGTGGCAGTGCAAAACATCTTACAGAACAGAATTACTCAACCTTGACAAAAGGATACTGTGTATATTAGCCTGTAGAAGAGAGAGAGAGAGAGTGTGTGTGTGTGTGTGTGTGTGTGTGTGTGACTGCTAGTTTCCTGCCTCATATGGGGGTAGGGGCAAATGTATGAACTAGAATAGCAAGGGGTTTATTATCTTATCTGCAGCCAGAGGCTGCAACTGAATCTGCCCTACATACCTGCCAAAAGAGCTCCTCTCTCTCCTAGCAGGGAACAGAAAATAAGTGAGGCAGGATCTCCCTTCTCTATGCCTTGAAAGAAGGGGATGTTAAAGATCTGACACCTGAGGTCTGCCTGCAAGAGGAGAACACTGCGGGCTGCTCTGAGGGGAAGGCGAGCTCAGGTTACAGTTGGCCAACTAATAAAACCATCCGTATCTAATGGATAATAGAGGACTCTGACTCAGCCTACCTTTGAATGAAAATCCTTTTTGTACCCACCTATAGAGCTAGAGAAACTAGGTAGCCCTGGACTGTGCTAAACTTTCATAACCAAGCTAACAGTTAGTTATATATGCCAGGTGACCTGTAAAGCAGAGTAATGGAAGACCCAAAGAGATGCAATCTCAATAGCCAAATGACTGTTACTTAGCAAAGGCATGGGTGAGTACACCAGGGGCCAGCCCTTAGAGAATCAGTGTAGTACACTAAGTTTTGTAAAACTTCCGAAAGCAGTTAATTCTAAAGCTATTAAAACTGAAAAGCCAGAGCCCTGCTCTGAGAAAGGTCATGAGCTAGCTGTAGTTCAATGTTGCTTATCTAGTCTTATGTTACATTATTCTGGATTGTTTCTTTGGACTAAGTCTAAAAGAGCAACCTTAAAAACTACTTGATCTTGACCAGATGCCAGATTCCACTTGCTCCAACTGAAAGCAAAAGCAGATGCAACCAGCGCCATCTGTTGATAAGTTGTGACTTCTGCTAGTGGAGTCTGTAACATAAAGGGTACAAATCAGAAACCACGGATCCAACAAATCACCCCACTTTATGCTAGACTACCATACTGAAAAGCAAGCTGCGGTCAAAAGACAGTGGGCCAGATTCTGGTTCCTGCTCCTTTGGGTGGCTCTGCAAGCTGTCTTACCCAGGTACCCGTGGGTTCTGGATGGCGTAGATCCACCTTTGTGCCAAAAAAATGTTGTCTACAAGTAGAAAATTGGATTTAAAAAAAAAAATAGTTCATAGCTGTCTCACCTTCTTGTTCACGCAGACGTACTTGTAAGAATAGTCTGATGGGAAAATGTTCACACCAGCCTTTTTCAAAGCAATGATCAGGTCAATTGGAGATGTCCATTTTCCCGTCAAGTGGGAAAGTTGTTCACTCCCATCCACAATTACTGAAGACAGCATACACTGATTACCCTGTTGCACAATGCAATAAAAACAAGTTTTTTCTCCAGATCCTAAGTCCCATAGTGACTACTCTATAAATACCTCTGATGCATACACATTCACCTGCACCCCATATCCCCAGCACTACCAACCAATAGCAGCCAGGACCAAAACTTCAAGTGGGTGTGTGTGCAGACAGGGAAGGAGGCATGTTTGCTATTGCCTAGCACTTAATCTGCTCCGTTCACCCCTGCCTCTAGAATGTTCCCCGCCTCAAGAGTTTAAGCAGTGCGTCAGCACATTGCCACCATAGTGGATCTTAATTCAGCTGGCAGATACCTGTCAGATTTTGAGGGTAACTAGAAGGTAGATTTGTATGTGTAAGTCAGAGGAGGAGATTTTACACTGAGCAAGTAGCATTAAAATAGCAGATTAGTTGAAGAGCTGCCTTTTAAGATTCCTAAAATAAAGGGGGAAAGAGGGGTAATTTGTGGAGAGCTGTGCTTTGTATGATGGCCCTGAATTTAACATGGGATGGTGGGAGCTGCAGCTTTCAAAATACATTAATTAGAACTCTGTTAGCAGTATGCTGCCTGCTGGGCAAAAACCTAGGCTAAAGCACCAGTTCTATTCCCTACCCTGCACCTTCCCAATTCCATGAGGGGGGGTCAATACACAAATCTCCTCCTGCTTTCATCCTTATTAGGGCAGCCTGAACTCAAACATTAGCTCTGCTAATGGCCTAAATAACCATTGCATGTTATTGGAGTTGCATGTATCAAGACATTTACTGTACCTTAATTTGCATTAGAACTTCTGCAAAGGCTGTAACAACCATGAAAAGTAATTCATCTGTGCCATTAGGTCTCAGTTCCCATGACTGGTATGGCATATTGAGGTGAGCATCCTGAATCAGTGTGATTGTATAAAAAGCATCCATCTCAAAAGAGATTTGTTTCTCTTTCATTTTGTACTTTATGTCACTGATACCATCAGTTCTCCATTGTTTGCCTATATTGTATATTAAAAAAAAGAGAGGAAAAAATTGTTAGAGCTGCTGCTTTTGGTGGTGGTAGTACAATACATCACATTTACCTTGGGTCAAGTGGTATGCTGAGCTCTGGAGAATATTAGGCATATAATACAGACAATAGCTGTTAAGAGAAAGATAGTCTTACAATTGGTATCAAAATTTCTCCCTAGCCTAAAAATGATAACTTAAAATGAAAACATGGATGATGGTGCAGCTAACGGTCTGGGAGCTCATTTATAATAACTACTCTTGAACATTGAGTCAAATTCCACTTTATTACATTAATGTAAACCAGGAATAACTTTACTGAAGTCCAGTGGGGTTACTTTGGATTAACACTGGTGTGAGAACAGTATTTGGCCTTTTAAATATATATGATTTGAAAGTAGAATTTGGCTCAAGATAGATTTATATACTATAATCTACATTTTCTAGCTGTAATTTTTCTCATAACCATCAATGAGTACTGTTACACTGTTGAGACTAAAATAAATGGCACAGAGGAACTGCAGCACTATTAATGGTAAGTTAGTTCTATTCAAGCAGGCTATTGTGATTTGGTTGTTTGCACATTGAGGAAAAAAACGGTTAGTTACCTCTCATAACTGTTGTTCTTTGAGATGTGTTGCTCATGTCCATTCCACGTTAGGTGTGTGTGCTCGCCACATGCACGGACGCCGGAAGTTTTTCCCCAGTGGTATTCATAGGGCCGGCTCTGGCACCCTCTGGAGTGGCGTGGGTATACGCCGGTGTAAGAGGTGCCATTGCCCCTCCTTCAGTTCCGTCTTGCTGGAACTCCGACAGAGGGGCAGGAGGGTGGGTCATGGAATGGACGTGAGCAACACATCTCAAAGTACAACAGTTACGAAAGGTAAGTAAAGGACAGTTACCTGTTCCGTAACTGGCGTTCTTCGAGATGTGTTGCTCCTGTCTATTCCACAGTAGGTGTGCGTGCTCGCCACGTGCACCGGTGCCGGAAGTTTTTCCCTTAGCAGCATCCGTAGTGGGGGAGCACCGCTGCGACCCCTGGAGTGGCGCCGACATATCGCGCCATAAAGGGGGCTGCGTGCTCCCCCCACCCTCAGTTCCTTCTTGCCAGACAACTCCGACAGAGGGGAAGGAGGGTGGGATGTGGAATAGACAGGAGCAACACATCTCGAAGAACGCCAGTTACGGAACAGGTAACTGTCCTTTCTTCTTCAAGTGATTGTTCCTGTGTATTCCACAGTAGGTGATGTGACGGGTTGGATCACAGAAACCCCCTTGGGAGCTGCCACCTAATGTACCAAAACTACCTCTGCTCCTGTTTTCCCTGCCAGCTCAGGACTTCAGCACCCTGTCTTGCTGAGCCAGACACTCCCATCTGCTCCAACACAGACCCAGGGTCTGAATAACTTGCCCCAAAGCTGCAAGTTTACCTGAAAACAGCTCACAGAAGCGTGCTCGTCTTTAGCACTCAGATGCCCAACTCCCAATGGGGTCTAAACCTAAATGAATCCGTTTTACCCTGTATAAAGCTTATACAGGGTAAACTCATAAATTGTTCGCCCTCTATAACACTGATAGAGAGATATGCACAGTTGTTTGCTCCCCCAGGTATTAATACATACTCTGAGTTAATTAATAAGGAAAAAAGTGATTTTATTAAATACAGAGAATAGGATTTAAGTGGTTCCAAGTAGTAACAGACAGAACAAAGTCACCAAGCAAAATAAAATAAAATGTGCAAATCTATGTCTAATCAAACTAAATACAGATAAGTTCCTCACCAGTTCCAGAATGCTCCCTTTTACAGGCTAATCTCCTTTTAGCCTGGGTCCAGCAATCACTCACACCCCCTGTAGTTACTGTCCTTTGTTCCAGTTTCCTTCAAGTATACTGGGGGGTGGGGGGGGGTGGAGAGGCTCCTTCCTTAGCCAGCTGAAGACAAAATGGAGGGGTCTCCCATGGGTTTAAGTAGACTCTCTCTTGTGGGTGTAGACCCCCCCCCTCCTCCCTCCTCTGCAAAGTCCAACTCCAAGATGGAGTTCTGGAGTCACCTGGGCAAGTCACATGTCCCTGCATGACTCAGTCTTTACAGGCCGAAGCCATTGTCCACATGGTATCTTGTATGTCTCCAGGAAGACTTCTTATGTGGATTGGAGCATTCCAAGATGCATTGTTCCCCAAGTGCTTCCTGATCAGGTACTTAACCTTGCAATTCCTTCCTAAAGAAACTGACCAAATGCCTCACAAAGCTTACTTAGAAACCAAGCAAGTATACAGCCCATATTCTTAACCTCAAGTAGAAAATGATATATGTGTACAAATAGGATGAATAGATATAGTAGACCATAACCTTTATGGAGATATGTTACATGGCACAGGCAGCACAAAACATATTCCGGTTATGTCATACATACATTTATAAGCACCTCCCCCCCATAAAGCCTTATGGGGTACACTATCACAGGTGACTCCAAGCTATACCTGACGGAGGTGGGTAGAAGTTCTAAATGATAACGGTTAAGGGTTACCCGGGCGGAGCACCGCCCTACCAAACCCGGCGTCGTCCCGTGCTTGGAAGATGATCGCATAGCGCGATGCAAAAGTATGGACAGAGGACCATGTAGCAGCCCTGCAGATGTCCTGAATAGGGACATGAGCCACATAGGCCGCTGACGAGGCCTGGGCTCTCGTCGAATGCGCCTTAACAATAGGAGGCAGGGAAACCCCTGCCAGGTCGTAACAGGTGCGAATGCACGAGATGATCCAGCGGGCGATCCGCTGGGTGGAAACCGATTGCCCACTCACGCGCTCGGCCGTAGCAATGAAAAGCTGAAGGGATTTTCGGAATGGCCTTGTTCAATCTAAGTAAAAGGCCAGCACTCTACGCACATCTAGCATGTGTAGGCGTTGTTCCTCATTGGAGGAATGGGGCTTAGGACACAGGACTGGCAGGAAAATGTCCTGGTCCATATGAAATGCTGAGACCACCTTCGGTAGGAAGGCCGGGTGCGGGGCGAAGCTGGACCTTCCCCTTATGGAAGACAGTGTACGGGGAATCCGAGGTCAGCGCCCTAAGCTCCGAAACCCTGCGGGCTGAGGTGATAGCCACCAAAAACGCCACTGTCTCAGATAAGCGGGACCAGGAGCAAGTGGCCAAGGGCTCAAAGGGAGGTCCCGTGAGGCGTGACAGCACCAGGTTCAGGTCCCAAGGAGGAACCGGGGGTCTAGCATAAGGGAACGCTCTGTCTAAACCCTTTAAAAATCTGGAAGTCATGTGGTGGCAGAACACTGACTGTCCCGCCACCGGAGGGTGGAAGGCCGAAATGGCCGCCAGGTGCACCCTGATCGAGGAGGGAGCCAGCCCTTGGGTCCTAAGGGACAGGAGGTAGTCCAGGACCAGCTGGAGCAGAGCGGACGCGCGGGAGGAACCTCTCTCCCTCACCCATGAGGAGAACCGATACCACTTAGCCAGGTAGGCCCTCCGTGTGGACGGCTTCCTGCTTTCAAGCAGGACCCGTCTAACAGCCTCGGTACACCTCCCCTCCTCCGCATCTAGCCACAGAGCAGCCATGCTGTCAGGTGGAGCAGGGCCAGGTTGGGATGGAGGAGACGACCTCCCTCCTGGGAGAGGAGGTCCGGGCGGAGCGGCAGCCTGCAAGGGGGGGCCGCCAAGAGCTGCAGTAAGGTCCCGTACCAATGTTGACGGGCCCAATCCGGGGCTATCAGGATAATTCTCGCCCCGTCTGACTTCACCTTCTGTAGGACCCTGCCTAAGAGGGGGAAGGGCGGGAAGGCATACATCAGGGGCCCCAATCAATTGAGCAGGAACGCGTCTGTCATGGCCCCATCACCTTCTATCACCCTGGAGCAGAACCTGGGACACAAGCGGTTCTGGGCGGTGGCGAATAGGTCTACCTGGGGAGTACCCCATTGAAGGAAGAGCCATTCTGCCACCTCCCTGTGCAGGGACCACTCGTGTTGTTGTGAGAACACCCTGCTCAGGCGATCCGCGAGCGTGTTGCTCTCGCCGGGTAGGTGGAACGCTCGGAGGAGGATATTGTGGGCTATACGGAACTCCCACAGGAGCTGGGCTTCCTGGCATAAGGCCTTGGAGCGCATGCCCCCGTGCCTGTTGATGTAATACATTGCGGTGGTATTGTCCGTGAGGACTCTGACCACCTTCCCTTATAAGCGCTGGCGAAAGGCCAAGCATGCCAGGCGCACTGCCCTGAGTTCCCTGACATTTATGTGCAGGGACAGTTCCTCGGGTGACCACATACCCTGGGTCCTGAAGTCCCCCACGTGGGCTCCCCAGCCCAGGTCTGAGGCATCCGACACTAGATCTAGCGACGGAGAGGGCTCTCAGAAGGGGATACCCCGGAGCATGTTGCTCGGGAGGGCCCACCATTGGAGGTCTGCAACCACCGTTGGCGGCACCGTGACAACCTTGTCCAGGCTGTCCCTGGCCTGGGAGTAGCGGGAGGCCAACCAGAGAGTTGGAGGGGCCTCATCCGGAGCCTGGCATGTCGCACCACTGAGGTGCATGCTGCCATGTGGCCGAGGATTTGAAGGCACATCCGAGCCGTGGTTACCGGGAAGGCCGTGACCGAGTCGATGAGGCCTTTGAGCGCCTCGAACCTGTCCGCTGGAAGGGAAGCCGTGGCCACCTGGGAATCCAGCAGCGCTCCTATGAATTCTATGCGCTGGACCGGAACTAACGTGGATTTCTCCTCATTTACCACTAGGCCTAGATTTGAGCAGGTGCGTAGCAGGAGGGTTATTTGCTGCTGCACCTGGGACCGGGACTCGCCCTTGAGCAGCCAATCATCCAGGTAGGGAAAGATCTGCAACCCTCTCCTCCTGAGGTGGGCCGCTACCACCGCCATACACTTCGTGAAGACCCTGGGGGCCGTCGAGAGGCCAAAGGGGAGGACCGTAAACTGGTAGTGGTCCTGGCCCACCAGGAAATGGAGGAAGCGCCTGTGACCCTCGAAAATATGGATGTGGAAGTACGCATTCTGGAGGTCCAGCGCTGCAAACCAATGCCCCGGGTCTAGGGAGGGAATAATAGAGGCTAGGGACACCATGCAGAATTTGCACCGAACCAAGAACTGGTTGAGCTTCCGCAGATCGAGGATGGGCCGAAGCCTGCCCTTCGCCTTCGGGATGAGGAAATACCTGGAGTAAAACCCCTTGCCCCGGAATTCCCAAGGTACCCTCTCCACGGCTCCCAGGGAGAGCAGGCACTGTACCTCCTGATCTAGGAGGAGCACATGTTCCGGGTCCTCCGCCAACCCCCTGGCCGGAGGGCAACTGGGAGGGGGCGAAACAAACTGCAACCTGTACCCCAGGGATATAGTGTTGAGGACCCAGCGGTCCGTGGTAATATGGAACCATTGCAGACTGAAGGCAGGTAAACGATTGGCAAACCTGAACTTTATTAACTGGGGGGGGGGGTTTAACCTGGCAACAGGCCCCGTAACCCCCCGCAAGCAGTCAAAAACGCCGCTTCCCTGGCCTCCTGGCCTTAGAGGGCCCCGGACGAGGGGCCGAAGGGGATTGGCGTTGTGACCGGCGCCTCTGCTCCCATTGCTTCTTAGGTGGGGGCTCATATCTGCCCCGAGCCTGTGGAGCAGAGGTGTGAGGCCTGGGCTTGTCCTTGGCCAGCGGGACGTACAGGCCCAGCGTCTGCAGGGTGGTACGGGAGTCTTTCATCCCGTGCAGATGCGTGTCTGTTTGATCTGCAAACAGGGGCCGACCATCGAATGGCAGGTCCTGCATGATCGACTGGGACTCAGCCGATAGTCCAGAGAGCGAAAGCCAGGACGCCCTTCTCATGGAGATCGCTGCGGCCATCGAACGAGCGGCCGTGTCTGCCGCATCGGAGGCCACCTGGAGCGCTGCTTTAGCCACCGCCGCACCTTCCTCAACTAGAGCCCGGAACTCCTTCCTGTCCTGCTCATGAAGAGAAGGCTCAAATTTGGGCAGGGATCCCCAAAGGTTAAAGTCATATCTGCTCAAGAGTGCCTGATGGTTGGCCACTCTGAGCTGAAAGCTCGCAGATGAATAAACCTTTCTTCCAAAGGAATCCAGCCTGCGAGCGTCTTTGTCCTTGGGGGTGGGAGCGGGTTGGCCGTGTCTCTCCCGGTGGTTCACAGACTCCACCACTAGAGAGTTCGGAGTTGGGTGGGAGTAGAGGTACTCGTGCCCCTTTGTGAGCACAAAGTACTTCCGTTCGGCCTTTTGGAGATAGGACCCAGGGATGCCGGGGTTTGCCAGAGGCCAGTAGTGATATTAGCCATCCCCTGATGGAGCGGGAGGGCCACATGTCCCGGCGTTGAGGAGGTAAGGACATTGAACAACGTGTCCGATGGTTCCTGCATCTCCTCGGCCTGGAGCTGGAGGTTCGATGCCACCCTCCTGAGTAGCTCCTGGTGGGCCTTCAAATCCTCCTGAGAGACCGGAGGAAGTGGAGCCACGGAGTCATCCGGTGCCGAGGAGGTCGGTGCCGCGGTGTCGTCTGGTCCCGAACATGACGTCTCCGGTCCCTGGAGGAGGACAGGTAGGAGTCGGGAGTGCTGTCCCCGTAATCCCTCCGGCGCCCAAGACTACGACGCCTCGGTGCCTGGGACTCCCGTGATGAGCTCCGGGCGTAGCGCCTTCCACGGCGGGTGCCGGAGCGTGAACGGTGGTGCCGCCGCCGCTGAGACCTGTCCCTGCGGGCAAGGCTCGAAGAGAAGCGGCGCCGCCTCTTAGTGCCTCCCCTACGGTCTCCCGGAGTGGAGGAGGAAAGCTCGCTCGCAGACGACCCTGCTCACGGCGTGGAGGCGCACCGTGGTCCGCGGCTCAGCCCTTCAACTCGGGACGGTGCCTCGACCTCGGAGACGTCCGGAGAAGGTTGATGGGCACTGAGCGAAGGCTTCCCACGGGATCGGGGGCCTGCCTGGAGCGGCGCTCCCGGTACCGGAAGCGTCATGATGTCGCACGCGGCCTGAGCTGCCTCCGGGTGTCGAAGGCATTCTCACCTCTGGCGAGGTGCGCGTGGACGGCACCGGACTATTCCGCTCCACCCGAGTCGGAGGTCTCAGTCCCGATGGGGATCGTGGGCTGCCCGGCGCGGGTCTAGCCTCACCCCATTCTTTCTCCCGGCGCCGCTGAGTCTTCCCTTGCTTCTTAGAAGGGGAACGGTGCTGGCTCGTCGATGGGGCCTCGCTGCGCACCGACAACGCGGTACCGGCCGCGGAATCAGGATGGCGCGCTGGGGGCGCTGCGCTGCGCGACGACGACGCGGTGCCCGGCACGGGGTCGGCTCAATGCGCTGGTGCCGGGGCCAACGCCGACTCCATTAGGAGAGCTCGGAGTCGGATCTCACGCTCCTTCTTTGTTCGCGGCTTGAAGGAGCGGCAAATTTTACACTTCTCACTAATGTGAGCCTCGCCCAGACAGCGAAGACACTGAGTGTGTGGATTGCTTCTGGGCACAGAATTGCAACAAGAGTCGCACGACTTGAAACCTGGGCCACGGGGCATGCCCCGAGCCCGGCACTAACTGAGAAAAGATCAACAAGTAACTTCAGTGAAAGCTGGATACCACTAAGGCTAGAAATGCTGCAGCAAAGCTGGAGCACAAAGTTCCGACTACCTTCAAGGAACCGAGGGTGGGGGGAGCACGCAGCCCCCTTTATGGCGCGATATGTCAGCGCCACTCCAGGGGCCGCAGCAGTGCTCCCCCACTATGGATGCTGCTAAGGGAAAAACTTCCGGCACCGGTGCACGTGGCGAGCACGCACACCTACTGTGGAATAGACAGGAGCAATCACTCGAAGAAGAACCTGTTTTTTTTTTTTCTTCGAGTGATTGCTCATGTCCATTCCATGTTAGGTGACTCACAAACAGTGCCTCTGGAGGTGGGTCAGGAGCTCATGGATGCATTGATTACAACACCGCTCTACCGGAGCCAGCGTCGTCTCAGGCCTGCTGGGTGATCGTATAATGGGTCGTGAAGGTATGGACAGATGACTATGTTGCGGCCCTGCAGATGTCCTGGATCAGAACATGAGCCAGGAAGCTGCTGACGATGCCTGTGCTCTTGTTGAATGAGCTGTTACTATCGTCGGCAGAGTAGAGAAGAACCACTGGTACAATTGCTTGCCAAAGCAAGAGGATGTTCCAGCACCATCACTGGCGGTAAGAAGGAACTGAAGGTGGGGGGAGGGCTGCCGGCGCCTCTTATAGCGCGTCACTCCAGAGGGTGCCAGAGCCAGCCCTACAGCTACCACTGCGGGGAAAACTTCTAGCACCGGTGCATGTGGCGAGCACACACACCTAACATGGAATGGACATGAGCAAGCACTGGAAGAACAACATATTTACTACAACTGACCAAAAAACTTTGGACAAAACATTTTTTCACGGGGATTTACCAATTTATTGAAATCAAAACGTTCTGCAGACGCCGTTCAATTTTGATTAAGTTATCTCCAGAAACAAGGCAAATTCTGAAACCAGGACTTCCACAGTCTGGCACCCAGGGACGCCAGGATTTGCAGTGCCAGGACAGCATTCCAGGCAGACTGTCTCAGAGCTAGGATTCAATCCCCTTTCACAGAGAATTTTGGGCTTTTGTTCCTAATCAGAATGAAATTAAATACTGAAATATTGAAATCTTTCACAAAATGAAATACCTTTCTCTGTCTTGCTCTAATATTTACACTATATGGGAGCTAAAACATGTAAACCCAAACAGTAAAGCAGAGATAATAGCCTATCATCGTTTTAGAAAGATTTTTTTAATGGAGCCAATTGCCAAGAGATATCATTGAATGAGGACTGAAACACTATACAACATTTTCCTTACTTCTAAATAATTTACAGAATAAAGACTGTTTGAATAAGGGAGCAACAAAATCTTGAGTCTATTAGAAATTCTGCACCAATTGAATGTTAAGCTTTCAAAAATCACAGGATAATGAACAGCGAAGGGCCCATACCAAACTCTGGATCTGAACTGGGACTTGCCAAAGTCTGAGTTCCAAATACTCCATGAACTTTGGAAAAATTAAAATCCAGATCTGAATTCTGGGACTTGAACTTAAGAAAGGTTTTTGGATTTAGCATGTGTGTGTAACAGCTGGCTGAAGACTTACTGTACCTGCAGAATCCCATCTGGCAACCATAGGTTCCTCAAAAAATATCACACTGTCAAGAAGTCTAAGAGTCACCCCTATACGTGGATATGTGGCATCTTCAGTTTCTTCTGATTCTGGAGGATACGGATATGTCTCCAATCCTACATCGAGTAACTTTGATGGGGAGGTGAAGAAAAGAGAAAATGTCAAATCAACAGCAATAGACTACTAAATTTTGTAATCCACTTTGGTCCTCTGTAGAGTTCAAAAAATACAATGTAAAGAGCTAAAAACATTATATATCATTTGATAATTCTACACATCTATGTAACTTTGCAAATTACACTTTGCTTCTTCTGCATCTTCCATCTGAGGATCTCAAAGGGCTTTCTACAAACACTGTACAGCCACAGAGAGGGGCGACAGCTATTACTCCAGTCCATATGTATGACATCCAAGTACTGCCTGCACTGGGGGCTGTACTGCAGCTCTACATGAAGGTGCTGGGTTAGGGATGGGGAGTTATATGTCTCAGTCCCCCAATGAACATATTTACTTGAGCTAAATGCAGTTTATGTAAATTATGCCTATTAATGAGATCAGCAGCACAAAAATCCTGTGATGCAGGTAAATGTGATCTCAAATTTTACAATTGGGGAAACTGAGGCATACTGCCCAAGGACCATAAAGTCTTCAGCAGAGCCTGGAATTAAACTCAAAGCTCTGTTATCACAATCATAGGCTTTAACACATCCTTCTGTTTATAAAATGAAGCAAGGACTTCCTTTTCCTTTAACCAACATCTTTAGGAGCATTTTCAAATGCAGTGATTTCAGGTGTCTGTGCAACCTCCATTTAACAGAACTGACTGTGTGACTACCTGTCTGAATGCATACACATCCATTATATGGATGCCACAGTTATATAAGAAAGTTTGCAGGTGCAACTGAGGAGCATGATTTGAAAACTCAGCTTTTAATCTCGGTGCACAGAAACTCAAAGGATAGAATAGGGTGACCAGATGTCCTGATTTTATCGGGACTGTCCCGATATTTGCTTATTTGTCCCGCGTCCCGACCTACCTTTGGTTGGGACGCAAATTTTTTTTTTTGCTCCGCCGCCGGCTTTTTTTTTTTTTCCCCTCCACACACCCTCCCCCGCGTCCCGATATTTCACCTGTGTGATCTGGTCACCCTAGGATAGAACTGTTTGTTTATACTGTGTGAACTCTATATTGACAAATCTCCAGAACTGTGGCAACTCTTTCCAGGGTAATCAGAACTAAAAGAGATTCATTGGGTGCAATTTTGCTTCAGATCTTGACCTACTTCCACCATGGTCCAGCCTTTGATTTGTTTGGCTTGAGGTGGGAGCTTCAGTGCATCAATAAGGTACACTCCACCCACTGGTGTGAACTGGTGCAAATCAACTTCATTTTCGCCAATTATCTCTTCTTCTTTTTCATCAGTGGCCACCTGCAGTGGTGCAACCTGAACTAAATAACAACCAAATATCATGTATTAATTCAATGTCTGAATAAAGTACCAAGATTTCAAATCCCAAATGCTTTTTGCACATACAGCATCTAAATATGTACTTAAATGGCTTTCTACGCTGCAATATCTCAGCGCCACCTTCTGGTGGTCTATGGATTTTTTAAAGGATTCACTGGAATGGATAAAACTAGACAGACAACAAAAATGAATAGAAGGCTTATTCGGGGCTGGACTTAGGTTTTGTGGGGCCTTAAATTAAGAACTGTAGGGCTCCCAATTATAATTAGGCATATGACTGATGTGCTAGCTATGGGCACTTGGAGTTCCTTTGTAACCAAGGCATTCTGTAGCTGCATAGACTATGACCACCAGTGGATTTACTAATCCATACCTAATGATTACACCATCTTCTTAGGTTTTTAGTACTGAGATTTTAAAGAGAAGGGTGCATTTCTCCTACTACTAGGCCCTGATTCTGTAAGTGACTTCACAGGTCTGCTCAAGCAGATTCACCTACAGAATCAGGGTCTTAGGTATAATCTGTGCAACCTCAATAAACGCAATGGAGTTTCACAACAGTAAATGACAGTAGAATCTGGTCTGGAGTCAGTGAGGTTGCACTGGTTATAACTAACAGGGAGAACTTGGCCCCCATGTTATATAAAATCCTACAGGGGTTATGGAAAGTGCATGCTATAGAGGTTATGGAAAGTGCATGTAAGGCAAACATGGGGCCACAAACTGAAGTTAGAAAAGGAAGATGCTTAACACAGTAGGGGATGGAGGGTGATCAATTTGTGGAACAAAATTCTTTAGAGAATCCGAAATGGCAGAGTAGAGGAAATTCCTTACCAAAATTCTTAAGAGACTTTCCAATGGTGAATGTTTTTTAAAAGTTCTAAGCACTTAAAGAAAATAATATAGGATTTTCACCCTCTAACAATATCATGTAGGTGGCTGGATGTTCACTAGCAATGTTCAAAAATGCATGAAAAATATGTTATTAGGTATCATAATATAAGGAAAACAATTTATTATGAGGATCCACTTAAACTCTGTTCAATAACACAAGATAAAGTAACTGTACTATAAAACTTACTAAATAAAAGACTATATATTTTTTTTAATGAGATAATCTCAACAAACTAAAAATATCAAGTGTGATGTGTTTCCAGGTCTTTTTTAGAGTGGGATGGGAAAGGGTTGCTAGTTTCATATGAATATTATATATGCTCACATATTGTATGTAGTTTTTATAGTATACTGTGCGCATACTACAATTTAAGCTCTCTGTATATTTAATAGTATAGTATACTAATCTATGTAGTAAATCCACTGTACTATTTACTACAACTTTGGCTTTCCTTTTTTTTTAATAAAAAAAATCCCAAACTTCTTCTAAACAAAGCTAAATACTTGTTCTCCCAAGCTAAATCATTAAGATCTTTTTTAACACTTGTAAAAATATATTCAAATAGAGAAGACACTTTGCTCTTTACATACCTTTTCACACTAAAACAATGAAGAAAAAAGACCTTAAACAAATACAGATAATTATACCATTTCTCGGCACAGGTCTTAGTTAATATTAAGCCTGGGATTTTTAAAGGCACTTAAGAGAGCTAAATGCCTAAAATCCACTCCTTGGAAAAATCCCAGGGGAAATACCTACCTGGGTCATCCCTAGATGTGAACCTGAAAGTTTGGTTGCTGGGGCAGCACCCACAGGAAAGTTCTTTTAAACAGGTAAAAGGCTCTATTGCTCAGATAATCAATGCTGCACAACACACAGTCATCTTGTTTTAGAAGAAAGTGTAAGAAATAAATCAATGATTTTACTAAACTGAAGGATCTAAAAGTGTTGGAGAAACTGATGGCTGATTTATATGAGAAAGAAGACTACAACTAGCACTGGTCTCTTTCCTGGGATTATGGCCCTGATTCAGCTAAGCGCTTAAGCACCTTACTTAAGTACATGCTTAAGTAAGGAACTATTCCTGGGCTCCCAGTTATGCATAAGCTTCAATAACTGACAATCTCAGCCTAACTCAGAAACAAGGGAAGAACCTTATTCACCCAAGACAGATACCTAGCTAGAATCTCAAGACACCTGTATGTATTATATTTTATAAATATATAAAATGAGAGCAATATCTACATCATCTTTGTTCTGCCCATGTAGGTGTCGGTGCTACATTATATACACTGGTTTTGTATGCTCCAATGTTTGCCTAGAGTAAAATCAGAAGTTTAAAAATGTATATAATTATGCAATACTGCATCTAAAATCTGAGTACCTCCTGAAATGGTGCTAACATTTTCTGATTTCTTCTCAGATTCCTCTTCTAGCTTCTCATTTTCACCAGGATCGATTTTAGTGCTGTCTTTGAAAGAGATGGCACTCTATTTAAAAAACAAACATATAAAAACAAAATATAGTGTTTTTAGGTTACAGTGAGACAGGCGCAATTAAAAATAGTGTAGTTTCTTTGTGAAAATGAAAACCTCGGGAGAATGAGTAAGGTCCTCATTATGCAATGAGATGTGCATGAAGCTCACTGGAGGAATGGGGCCGTAGTGTAGGAATATCCAGAATGCATCATTATGGCACTCTTTTTTTTTTTTTTTTTTTTGCTAGCTGACAAAACCAGGTTTTGGTACAAAAACATTGTCTCAGGCAGTCTGGATTTTGTCAAAGTCAGGTAATCAGCTTTACATATTAATATATAAACAGAGAGAACACGTTTGCATTTCTATAGCAGCTTCCCTCCAAAAATCCCAAAGCACTTTTCAAATATTAATGAATTCAGCTTCACAGCACTATGTGAAGTAAGTATTACTAGCCTAATTTTTCTGATGAGAAAGCTAATGCAGGGCGAAAGATAGGAACTGTAATAGAAACAAACATAGAATTCAGATATCCTGACTCTTTCGTTTGTACCTACCCTATGAGACTTTTCATACCTTTCATTGTTTTCCCTTTTCACAAAGTTATTGTAAGTTTTGGATTTTCATCCTAGATGTGCCCTCATCCCTGTTGTGCCAGACTTCTGAGAGGCATAGCAATGGGGAAAGTAGCCGGGCACTTATTGCATGTTTGTTCCCCCTCCGCTAGACGGAGCTAAAGTGCTTCTCCGTATACACTGTGTGAGGGAATTGTGGCAAGAGGCAGCCTGCAGACTTGTATGGAATGCCTGCCCTGCAGGGGAACAGAGAGAGACCATGCAGCAGCAGAAAGAGGGACAGAACTAGAGAAAAAAATGGGGGAAGGAAAAAACTAAGGGCAAACAGAACTATAAAAGATATCCCAGGTGAGCAACCGGCGTTCAGAGAAGCGGATCCCTGAGGTGGGAACAGGAAAAGAGTGAGGATTGGTGGAGAGGGAACAAGACTTGGAAGAGAGAGGAGAAGAGTGGGAAAAAGAACAAGGTAAGGAGCTTAACCAGGAATGAAAAGCAAAAGCCAGAAAAATACAGGAGAAAGACAATAAAACAGGTGAGATGTGTCATGGTATAAAAGTACGGTTGCCAACCCTCCAGGATTGTCCTGGACTCTCCAGGAATTAAAGATTAATCTTTAATTAAAGATTATGTCATGTGATGAAACCTCCAGGAATACTACCAACCAAAATTGGCAACCCTATGTAAAGGAAGCAGGGAGTGGGGATGACCTGCCTCAGGCACTGCTCTGCAGCAAATGTGGTAGAGGGAGACACAACAAGGCCAGGAACCACTGCTGTAAATATATGTTAATAAGATGTAAAAATGGTAGTTTACAGTTATTTACCTAGAAAGTTTGGCAGCAGAATCAGAGTAATTTAGAACTGCCTGTTAACCTACAAGCCATAGAAGCTAATAAGAGTAAAAAAAGCCATTGTACAACTATGGGATATCACTTGGAAGAGATTCAGATTGATAGAGATGGTATTTTGCCAGCCCTCTAGTGGAAAAACCATCAACATACAGAGACTAAACAACCACAACACCAGAGTAAAGACCCATTCCATTCTAAAACCTACTTTGCACCCCTTCAGACTGTCCTGACAGTGTTGGACTCCTGTGTGTGGTTTGTGGGACACTGAATTTTCATGTGCTGCAATATATATACTGCTTACTGTATTTTTCACTCCATGCATCTGATGAAGTGGGTTTTAGCCCACAAAAGCTTATGTCCAAATAAATTTGTTAGTCTCTAAGGTGCCACAAGGACTCCTCGTTGTTTTTGCTGATACAGACTAATACGGCTACCACTCTGAAAACTGAATTTTCTGTAAACAGAATCAGTTCATTCTAATATACTTATTAACATTTTTGAATGACCCTCTTACAGTGATGTCTTACAATTGTATCTGGTATTATCCATGCCCTGATCCCACTCCCATCCACAACAATCACAAATCTTCATTCCTACTACAACTTTCCATCAAAACAGTCATTTCTACTCTCCGATTGCTGGTCTTTCTTTTCTCCTTCCCCTATCTCTCAAGATCCATAGCAGTCCAGCAGGTGTAGCAATCTGTGTGCTGTGCCCTAAGCTGAGGATGGTTACTTCAAATTCCTAAGAATTTGGACTTTCCCTCACTTGTGGTCTACAATGGATGGTGCAGCTAGATAGCCCCCAAATTTGTAAGATTGCAGTTTGTTCATCTCACACCTTGTGTGGCTTCAGAGCTTGCCAGTCTTGGTAAACCCAGCAGATCTCAAAAGGTAGGTGGTTGAGAAGATAACCAGAAATGAGAGGGACTATAGGGAAGGGTGTGACTGCAAGGAAGGGAGAAGGCTTAGGATACTTTGGATAGTTTCAAGGAACAAGCCATGGCCTACTGGAGTGGGCAGAAGAAGACTGGTTATACAAAAGTCTTTGTGGAATTGACTCAAAAGGTTCAGTGTTTTTGGTATCTCACCCTACATCCTGCCACAGCAGTTAAGATTGACTGAGATGCTCTTGCTGTCAGGTCCTTGATTTGAATTCTGCAGGACTGCCGCAGAGCCTTCTCCAGTTGAGAATCACTGGCTTTGTCATGTTCTAGTCTTGGTGGTCTGCCTGAGCTTGGGTTTGGTGATCTTCAGGGTACGATGTATTTTTTATGTGATGTGGCATGTAGCTGATTTAGTTTAGTCTTGTTTTTTTGTTTAGTTGGTGGTGGCAACAGTGCTTATGGATAGCTTTGTCACCTATGGAGCTAAATTCTATATAGTGCAAATAACAACAGAATTTGGCTCTATCTGGTTTTAGTTTTTGTATCTAAGTGCTTAGAGACTACAGTTTAAAAGTGTTTTAAAAATTCACTATAGGACAAATCTTGAGATATTTAGCTCTTACTTTGTCCTCCTCGAGGAAAACTCCCGTTGACGTCAAGAAGAACTTCACTTGGATAAAACTTGAGTTAAGATCTCAGGATCTGCTCCCTTACCTTTTCAGGGTACTGAACCGCTAGTACTTTTGAGGTAGGCCCATTTTTAGTTATAAGGAACTCAACTGCAAGACCTTCTCCAAAAAGGAGGAATTCTTTTATAAGGAGAATGAACATTTTAAGGACTTTTTTTTGTTTTCTAAGGCACAAGGGAGACATGTAAAGATCTGTTAAGATGCTAATACTATGCAGCTAGGCATTAACTGACAGCACTGTCCATGCTGTACCTTTTACATCTTTCTTACCTTTCTTCCATCAGATTCCTTTTCAATTACCAGGTTGCTGTCTTCCCCACTCTTTTGTTCCTCTTCTTTTTCTTCTTTCATATCATAAAGCACAGTTAATTCTGGTTTGCTTTCTGGGGCTTGCACCTTTAAATGCAGTTTGGGAATGAGTTGTAGTGGGGAAATATGATCATAATGAGTGTGCAAGATGCGGACAGCAATATCACTTGTGGCCACTGTCTTTGGAAGATCAAATCCATTTTCTGCATCACAAAACATATGATTTTTAAATCTGTAAACAGAGAATTGAAACAAAAGAATTCTCTAGTAAAGTCAGTATAATTATTTGTACATCACACTTCAATATTCCAGTACATTTATCACAGTAATACAGGCACCTATGTTGCCTTTTACCATATGTCACAGTTTGGGGAACAAATCTGGTTAGATGGTCATCACATGCTCACCCAGCACCGAGAGCTGCCACCAGCCCCTCCAAGATAGCTAAAACAGAATTAAAAGAATTAAGCTCTGCATGCAGTTAAGGATCATGGCCAGGCAGAGAAGGGGAGGAGTCAGCTGTTCTATATAGCATCCTCATAGGTAAATTGGACTCATTTATTAGGCACATTTCTGCATAGGTTAATGCAGCTGCTGTCTGTATTAAGTCCCTCTCCACGGTTTCCACAAACAAGCTGAGGAGGCACTTAAGGTAAAGAGAGTCAAGCTAGGAGAACAAGCACATCACCTGCCTCTGTGCCACCGTAGGAAATGGGCTAGAAGGCATACAGAAGGAGATCAATTCTGTGTCAAATCAGATACCCAAGAACTTGGGCCTTTTCCCCCCATGGATCTTTGGCCTGCCATAGTATGACTGGAGGTCCCATTTCTGACCAAGCAGACCTGTTCAAATGAGAACTCTCCTTCTGCCCATTTTAATACAAGAAGATATTGGCTAGAATTATAAAATCTTCCACACATAAACCTCCATCTTTTGCTTAGGAACACTGGGTGAGATTCTGTGCTGTGCTTTAAAAGGTGCAGCATATTCTGTGCCCAATCGAAGGATGCTAACATAACATCAAGCCACTTTTACGCACTCCTGATTCAAGGCTCCTTTGCCGCACATAGAATAATTTAAACAGTTCTGGGGGGGCACAAGTTACAGAAGCCTCCCTAGGCTGCCCTATAGGCTGCAATGCTGTCTCCAGAGTGCTGTAGCCCTGCCCCAACATAGCCATCCTATCCTGAGCAGACCCCCTACAATAGGGCTTGCGAGGGAGTCCTCAGCAGGCAGTCTTACAGCTGTCTTCCACAATTCCAGTGTTTGGCACACTCCCCCCTCCCTCCAGGCAGATGAGGGCCACTTGTGGAGTAAAGTGCTACTCAACATGAATAAGGGTTGTCAGAAACTGGCCCTGAGTCTTTATTCCATAGAGATGTACAAAGATAGAGCTAATTTGAAGATAACACTTTTGTACTGTACCTTGGATTCTTCTTGAGGTTTCCCCAAATACAGAAAGTGATATTTTTATCTTTTATGACCACATCCATATTTCCACTGTCAGAATCTGTGAAAGTACTAGCCTTCTGCAAAAAACAAATCAGCATATTACTCTAAATTAAACTAGGATGGAGTTGATGTACTTGACACTGATGAAAGAACTGCTATTGTCTTTGCACTAAGAATAATTAAAAAGTTGAGCAAATCATAAATTCTTAGGATAACATCTGAATTAAGTAAAATCTACATGTGATAATTTGTAACGGCCTATACGAGATTTAAAACTATAAAACTTTCTTCACTGTGATCACTAGCTAAAATGTTAAAAACAGTCATTGATTACTGTATAATTTAATTCAGTGAATTAACTGATCACATTTATGACATATTTCTTATCTGCCCTAGAAAGACAGAGTCTTCCCCTTGTTCTCTCTAAGTGGGGACTTGCCCCTATAATGGTCAGTCCTGGCACTTCTGTACAAAGGCCCAGAAAACCCACTTGTTCAGTGATACACTCTAGTTACAATGGCCACACATTATCCTTTATTTAGGTGCATGGCATTGTATTACAGCCACTCAATGCCTTTAGTCTGTAAATTCCAGGTAGTCAGGGATTCTCTCTTTTATCTGGTACACTTGAGCTGTGATAAAGTCTTGTGCACAACTACCAGAATTACATAAATCAAATAATAGTGATCCAGTATCTATAAGGCACCCATTATTGTGGTATCTGGCTGCACTTCATATGAGTACCAACAACAACTTCTCAAAATTGGGAAGCGTATATTTTGATGCCAATTTGTCCTCCTTTTTGGCAGCTTCTCGCATAGATATCGTCACATATTTTTCTATGCTGCTGCTTATGCATAAAATACCCTACGTGTAATGATCCCCTTCCTTCAAATCTATTTAAGTAACCTTAGAGCGAGCATTTTATATTTATTGAAGATTCTCCAAAATTATAAAATGTAAAGGGACCCTGGGACAAACTGGTAAGCGATAGGTTAATTTGACTTCAACTGTGTTAGCTTACAAATCTGCTTTCTCCACCAAGGACAAGAGCTGGGAGTAAGGCAGTTGTACACTCAGGAATGTCAGAGGCAGCTATTTTTTTTGAAAACCCCTTTTCATAAAGTTATCTCAGAGCAAGGCAAAATTCTATTACACCCTGACAACCAGTAACAGGATAACAAGGCTGTTTGTTGAAGAGCCATTGTCCATTCTGTCTCCCACAGAAACAAACACATAATAATCTACAATTTTTAAAGATACAGTTCATCACAGAATATACAAATAAGGTATTAACATTAAAATATCAGCGAGAAATAGAAGGAAGCAGCACATTTTGATATGTATATTCAGACAGTGCAAGGATAAGGTGAAAGCTGAGCTGTGGCCATCAAGATTGTAAATCGAAGATCAAAGGAAGAGCTAACTGTAACCTGAAAGGTTTCAGAGTGGTAGCCATGTTAGTCTGTATCAGCAAAAAGAACGAGGAGTACTTGTGGCACCTTAGAGACTAACAAATTTATTTGGGCATAAGCTTTTGTGGGCTAAAACCCCCTTCATCAGATGCATGCCGTGGAAAATACAGTAGGAAGATATATATCAGATATACAGAGAACATGAAAAAATGGGGGTCGGAGAACACTTCAACCTCCCTGGACACACAATTACAGACCTAAACATCACAATTCTTCAACAAAAAAACTTCAAAAACAGACTCCAACAAGAAACTGCAGAACTGGAATTAATTTACAAACTGGACACCATTAAATTAGGCTTGAATAAAGACTGGGAGTGGATGGGTCATTACACAAACTAAAAACTATTTCCGCATGCTAATTTTCCCCCTACTGTTACTCACACCTTCTTGTCAACTGTTTGAAATGGGCCATCCTGATTATCACTACAAAAGTTTTTTTTCTCCTGCTGATAATATCCCACCTTAATTGATTAGTCTTGTTAGAGTTGGTATGGCAACCCCCATTTTTTCTCTGTATATATATATCTTCCTACTGTATTTCCACTGCATGCATATGAGGTGGGTTTTAGCCTACGAAAGCTTATGCCCAAATAAATTTGTTAGTCTCTAAGGTGCCACAAGTACTCTTCGTTCTTGTAACCTGAAAGATGACCACTATACTATCAAAGAAGTGTTCTGTCTTTAGACATTCTGTGTTCAGATACAAAAGGAGCAACATCTAGAGAGAAAGTAACATGAGGGATGCCAAGATGGGAAACTGAGAAGTTCTTTCATAAGAGCAACTCACATAAGGCTGGGAATTGCTAGTTCAGCAGTCCAGTGTCTGCCTGGATACCCTACTACAGTGTTAGAGAAAGCCATATCTGAATTTAGAGAAGATTATACAAACAGTTTTGGAAGTTCATTTATTCCTGTTGGTACCATTGGACCAAATGGCACCAGGAACCAGACCGTGGCAGAGAACCAAACTGAGGTTCAAAGGAGAAAACAAGTTGACAGCTCCCTGTATATACACAAATCATCTACATCTTTCACCATTGAATCCTGACAACCAACATCCATCAAATGCTGAATCTTAAGACAGACTAAGTATTTGCATCCTCACACTCATTTTAAGTAGTATACTTACCTGTATTAAAATACATAGCTTCCACATCTTATCTCCAAATGAGAAACTTAGACAACTTCTGAACACTGTCACTGGTGATGAAACCTGACACTACACCCTCTGTTGTTCTTATTGCAAAGTGACAGACATTCATTAAATTTCATATAATAACTATAAAGATGACACTGGTTAACAAATTTGATTCATTTTAAGTATTTTTTTTTTACCATTTAAGTTTTTTTTAGTTAGTTAACAGAAACGTTTAACTTTTAAGTCTGTTAACTTCAAATTATTAAACCAAATTACTACTAGTCACAACTGACTTTTTAATTGAATGCACAGTGTGACAATTCCAGTAAATGATATCTGGTTGATTTTCTCAGTGTTTTTATGCACTAAATTGTATTTTACGTTTGCTCCTCTGATTTCTTGCTGTTTCACTTGCAGTAATAATGTCCAGAATCTAGTTTACCATATGCAGTGCTCTTACTCCTTGGCCTTGAATTATTTTGGCTAAACAATACTAATTAATGGGGGGGTTACTGAAGGAGAATCAGCCTTCTGATATGTTACTAAAAGTTTAAGACTTTGCATAACTCAACTTTCAAGTAACCCCTAGCTCCTACAAGATTCTGTGTATCTCATTGTGGCATAGTATAAAGTGGTGACCTTTTAGAATTCAAGTTAAGCTACAAGATTCTATACGACAGTAAATCTAGGTGTGACTTACTGTTAGCCCCAAATGCGCATGTTTGTATGAACAGCTTGTTCATTTGTAGGAAGACTGTGCCAAGGATGTAGTAATAATTGGTTAAGTTTGGAGAGTGTTTTCTGAAACTAGATCATCCGTATTTAGAAGTTCCCTGCGTGTGTCCAGGAAGAAAGAGCAGTGAGAGGAATTAGTAAGGTATGAAAGAACAGAATTTCCAGAGATAAGGACAAGCATTATAGCCAGTTCAAAGTAAACAAATACTCAAAGTCAAGTAGGAAAATCAGGTATTAAAATGGCAGAAGAAATAGATTACTGACTGAAATAAGCAAACAGAAACTGTAGAAAGTTAAGTCAAGCAGCTAGAGGTGTTGCAGATTAAGAATACACAGCTCATTACATAGACAGACATGGTCAATGAGCAAATAAGATCACTACAGATGCTCAGAACCACTGTGAAAGGAAACCAAGCTCAAAATATATATAATGTTGTCGTGCAAAAATTCATATCTTCCATTGTTGTTTGCAGTGTTGTTGTAGCTGTGTTGGTCCCAGGATAGTAGAGAGACAAAGACCAACTTCTGTTGACAACAGAGACAAGCTTTCAAGCTTACACAGAGCTCTTCTTCAGGTTATTAATTAATATCAGTTCAGAAACAGCTTCATCTTCAGTTAACCATTAGCAAAATATATAAGTGAAAGGTAATGGAGCTGGAAGAGGAGCTTAACAGGGCAACAAATATTATAGAAAGCAACAGAGGGTCCTGTGGCACCTTTAAGACTAACAGATGTATTGGAGCAGAAGCTTTCATGGGTGAATGCCCACTTCGTCAGACACATGCGTCTGACGAAGTGGGCATTCACCCACGAAAGCTTATGCTCCAATACATCTGTTAGTCTTAAAGGTGCCACAGGACCCTCTGTTGCTTTTTACAGATCCAGACTAACACGGCTACCCCTCTGATACTAAATATTATAGAGAAAAAAATGAGATCGTGTCAGAAGCAAAACCTTCTATGAGCAGCTGAGACAAATGCGTCTTGCTCAGAACAGACATAATCCTGATGATGAAAGATTTTAAGAGGAGCTTTTTGAGTTTACTTGACAATTTAAGGGATGATATTAAGTATTATTTGTTTATCGAGATACCATGCTTTTGGCTAACACACATAGCGAATGGATTCTGGTCTACTAAGCCATACTCAAAAAGTAACGAAGACCGGGCAGTTGCATACTATACTTCTGCTGCAGAGACCATTGATGTACTTGTCAAACTGAAAATGGAGTGGGGAGAACAGCCACAGTCTTCACCCTTATTCCAGTGCAATGGACAAGGACAGGAATTAAAGCAGAAAAATAGCTATGAGAATATAATTTTTTCCCGACATCATTAAAGGAACTACCAGAGAGGCTATAAAGATGAGTCCCAGAGAAGATGTGGGAACGGAAGACCATGAATTCAACATTGAGTTTCATGCCTACTTATTAATGTAATGAATAATTATTAATATTAGCCTCATATGTATTTGACAGATTTTAATGTGTTTAATTGATTTTGGAGAATTGTGGTGAGAGATCACCTTACACAAATGGATAGCTGAATGTGGAAAATAGTTTGGCATACGTGTTAAGCAAACTTAAAAAGGCAAGGCTTAATGTAACTTCAACTGTGTTCACTAAAAATTCCTTTCCCAATAGTTCAGTGTGAGACAGAAATACCCTGCAGCATCAGAAAAAGCTATTTGAACTAGAGAATCCAGACACCTTTGGCTGATGCCTACCAATCCCTGCCAGTACAAGTGACCAGACCAGAGGGGAAGCTAAACTGGACCTTGATGATACCAAGTAACAAAATCTTGAAAGCGAAATCTTTTTCTCAGATGAGTAGTCACATTGAAGTCAATGGAACTACTTAGATCAGTAAAGCAAACAGCAGTTTATTTTGTTGGAGGTGTGTGCGCGCCACATGCACAGTCATCAGAAAGTTTTTCCCCTAGCAGCAACCGTCGGGTTGGCTGTGGAGCCCCCTGGAGTGGCGCCTTCATGGCACTCAATACATGACCCTGCCGACCCGGCGTCTCCTCAGTTCCTTCTTGCCGGTTACTCCGACAGAGGGGAAGGCGGGAGGGTTTGGAATGGATGAGCAACATAACTCAAAGAACAACAGTTACAAGAAGGGGAGTAACCATTTTTTCTTCTTTGAGTGCTTGCTCATATCAATTCCAATTAGGTGACTCCCAAGCCTTACCTAGGCAGTGGGGTCAGAGTTATGGAATTGCTAATTGGAGCACCGTTCTGCCGAAAGCCGCATCATCTCTGGCATGCTAGATGATGGCGTAATGAGAGGTGAACGTGTGCACTGAGGACCAAGTTGCTGCCCTGCAGATTTCTTGTATTGGGATTTGGGCTAGGAATGCCGTTGATTTGGCCTGAGCCCTTGTGGAGTGTGCTGTAAGAGCCGGGGCTGGTATTTTGGCCAGCTCATAGCACATGCGGATGCATGACGTGATCCAGGAAGATATCTTTTGAGATGAGATCGGGAGCCCTTTTATCCAGTCTGTCACCACTATGAATAACTGATTCGACTTCCTGCACTCGATGTAGAAGGCTAGTGCTCGCCGACCATCCAGGGAGTGCAGTCTCTGCTCACGGCAACTGGCATGAGGCTTAGGATAAAAAACAGGCAGGAAAATGTCTTGACTACTGTGGAAGTGTGACACAACTTTAGGAAGAAAGGCCGGGTGGGGCCAGAGTTGCATCTTATATCCCTGTGAAAAAACATATAGGGTGGGTCAGGGGTAAGGGCCATTAACTCAGAAACCCTCCTTGCTGATGTAATGGTGACCAGAAAGGCTACCTTCCATGACAGATAGAGAAGGGAGCAAGTTGCCAGTGGTTCAAATGGGAGCCCCCATTAGCCTGGAAAGAACTAGGTTAAGGTCCCATGAGGGAACAGGCTGTCTAATCTGGGGATGAAGCCATTCCAGACCCTTGAGGAACCGGCCAACCATAGGGTTGACAAAGACATAGTGTCCAGACACTCCTGGATGGAAAGCCGAGATAGCAGTGAGATGTACCTTTATGGATGACGCTGCCAGGCCTTACTGTTTCAGGTGCAGAAGGTACTCTAAGATGAGAGGTACAGGTGCTGGAAGAGGGAGTGTATGATGCTGGTCACACCAACAAGTAAACCTTTTCCACTTTGCCAGATACATGGCTCTAGTGGAGGGCTTCCTGCTGCCGAGTAGGACCTCCCTTACCTGTTCCTAGCACAGAAGCTCCATGGGGTTTAGCCATGAAGATTCCAGGCTATGAGGTGGAGGAACTACAGGTCAGGATGATGAAGACGACTGTGGTCCTGAGTGATTGGGGCGTCAACATGATCGGGGAGGAGAGGCAACGTGATCGGGGCATCCACCGATAGTTCCAGTACTGTGGTGTACCAGTGTTGTTGAGGCCACGCTGGTGCCACCAGAATTATCTCTGTCCCGTCCCTGCAGACCTTGAGGGACGAAGCATTGCCGGTTTGCCTCGAGACAGTGCCGCATGTTGTGGCACCGGAGGCTTGGTGCGAAGGACCGGGGACCATGGCGCCATCATGGCGATGAGGTCCCTCGCGGCCTCAAAGGTGTCCGGGGTGGATGGTAGTTCCACATCCTCAATGACCTGGCTCAGGGAGTCCAATGGCACCTGATTCGATGGTCCCCCTTGCGAGGCTGAAATCAACGGTGCCAGCTCCAAAGTTTTTGGCACTGGGTGCTCCTCCCTGGGACATGCCTCATTGGCCGCCTCCGAAGGGGTGGGTCTCAGAGTCGGAGATAAAACGGTTACTCACCTTTGTAACTGTTGTTCTTCGAGATGTGTTGCTCATATCCATTCCAATTAGGTGTGCGCGTGCCGCGTGCACGATCGTCGGAGAAATTTTCTACCCTAGCAACACCCGGTGGGTCGGCTGTGGAGCCCCCTGGAGTGGCGCCTTCATGGTGCTGGATATATACCCCAGCCGACCCAGCGCCCCCTCAGTTCCTTCTTGCCGGCTACTCCGACAGTGGGGAAGGAGGGCGGGTTTGGAATGGATATGAGCAACACATCTCGAAGAACAACAGTTACAAAGGTGAGTAACCGTTTTTTCTTCTTCGAGTGCTTGCTCATATCGATTCCAATTAGGTGACTCCCAAGCCTTACCTAGGCGGTGGGGTCGGAGTGAGACATCGCTGTGTGCAAAACCGCTGATCCGAATGCAGCATCGTCTCTGGACTGCTGTACCAGCGTATAGTGAGCGGCGAAGGTGTGGACCGATGACCGAACTGCAGCTCTACAAATGTCCTGGATCGGGACATGAGCCAGGAAGGCAGTCGAGGAGGCTTGGGCCCTCGTGGAGTGGGCGGTGAGGCGCGGCGTCGGGACACCGGCCAGGTCGTAGCAAGCACGAATGCAGAGACGCTGTGAGGAGACCGGTAAGCCTTTCATCCGGTCGGCCACTGCAACGAAGAGTTGTGTCGTCTTCCTAAACGGCTTTGTACGTTCAATATAGAAAGCCAGGGCCCTGCGTACGTCCAAGGAATGCATACGCTGGTCTTGACGGGTAGCATGCGGCTTAGGATGGAAGACCGGGAGAAATATATCCTGGTTCACATGAAAAGCTGAAACTACCTTGGGGAGAAAGGCAGGGTGGGGGCGAAGCTGCACCTTGTCTTTATGGAAAACTGTGTATGGAGGCTCAGACGTGAGCGCCCTGATTTCAGAAACACGCCTTGCTGAAGTGATGGCTACAAGGAAGGCTGTCTTCCAAGATAGGTACAGGAGTGAGCAAGTAGCCAATGGCTCGAACGGGGGCCCTGTGAGCTTGGAGAGAACTAGGTTGAGATCCCACGCCGGAACGGGTCGGCGTTGCTCTGGGTACAGTCGTTCTAAGCCCTTGAGGAATCTGACGACCATCGGGTTAGAGAAGACCGAGGAAGCGAGTTCTCCTGGGTGGAAAGCCGATATAGCGGCCAGGTGAACCCTGATCGAAGATATCGCCAGGCCCTGCTGTTTCAGGGATAGGAGATATTCGAGTATAAAAGGAATAGACACCTGCAAGGGGGGCGTGGCCCGCTGCTCGCACCAACAGGAGAACCGTTTCCACTTGGCTAAGTAAGTGGTCCTTGTAGCGGGCTTTCTACTTCCCAGCAGAATCTGTTGCACGGGATGTGAGCATTGTAGCTCCGTCCGATTCAGCCATGGAGCATCCACGCCATGAGGTGGAGCGATTGTAGGTCGGGGTGACAGAGTCGGCCGTGATCCTGAGAGATCAGATCTGGGCACACGGGAAGTGTGATTGGAGTTTGAACCGATAGCTCCAGAAGCGTGGTGTACCAGTGCTGCCTTGGCCAAGCTGGAGCGACTAGAATCAGACGTGCCTGGTCTCTGCGTAGCTTGAGCAGTACCCTGTGGACCAGTGGGAATGGAGGAAAAGCGTAGAACAGCTCCGGAGAACGCCCTTGTAGGGAGCAGAACGCGTGGCACTTCCTGTTGGCTCGAGATGCGATCAGGTCGACCTGGGGAAATCCCCACCTCTGGAAGATGGAATAGATGATATCTGGACGAATCGACCACTCGTGCGTCTGGAAGGATCTGCTGAGACGGTCTGCTAGAGTGTTCTGGGCTGCAGGGAGGAACGATGCCGTGAGATGTATCGAGTGGGCAATGCAGAACTCCCACAGGCGAGTGGCCTCTTGGCATAGGAGAGACGACCGGGCTCCTCCTTGCTTGTTGATGTAGAACATGGCCGTGGTGTTGTCTGTGAGGACTGACACGCAACGGCCATGTAGGAGACCGAGAAATGCCTGACAGGCTAGGCGCACCGCCATCAGCTCTCGAACGTTGATGTGCAGAGCTAGTTGGGATGCGGTCCACAGGCCCTGGGTATGGTGGTCCCCGAGGTGAGCGCCCCAACCTAGAGACGAAGTGTCTGTGACCAGGTGCAGGGAGGGTTGTGGGGTGTGAAATGGCACTCCTGCGCAAACCGCCTTGTGATCCAGCCACCAGGTGAGAGAGGTCAAGACCGAGTCTGGAACCATGACCACCATGCTCAGGTTGTCCCGATAAGGATGGTACACCGACGATACCCAGGCCTGAAGTGGGCGAAGCCGAAGTCTGGCATGCCTGGTTACGTAAGTGCAAGAGGCCATGTGTCCCAACAGGCCGAGGCACGTCCTTATTGTGGTGATCGGGAAGACCTGGAGTCCGTGGATGATGTTTGTGATGGTGTGAAACCGAGTGTCTGGAAGAAGAGCTCGGGCGAGTCTGGAGTCTAAGACTGCCCCGATAAACTCTATTCTCTGGGTTGGATCCAGAGTGGACTTCTCTTTGTTGAGTAGAATGCCTAACTCGTGGAATGTTTGCAGTATTATCTGGACATGAGCTTGAACTTGCTCCCTGGTGCGGCCGCGCACCAGCCAGTCGTCTAGATACGGGAACACCTGTATCCTCTGTCGACGAAGGTATGCTGCCACGACAGCCATACATTTTGTGAACACTCTCGGAGCCGCGGACAAGCCGAAGGGAAGGACGGCAAATTGGTAGTGCACCTTGTTTACTACAAATCGAAGGAAGCGCCTGTGTGGGGGGTAGATTCCTATATGAAAATATGCGTCCTTCATATCGAGGGCGGCGAACCAGTCTCCAGGATCCAGGGAGGGGATGATGGTCCCCAAGGCGACCATGAGGAACTTCAACTTTACTATGAATTTGTTGAGTCCGCGTAAGTCTAAAATGGGTCGCAGACCTCCTTTTGACTTGGGGATCAGGAAGTAGCGGGAGTAGAACCCCCTGCCCCTTAACTCTGGGGGCACCTCCTCTATGGCCCCCATAGAGAGGAGGCCAAAAACCTCCTGTGTAAGGAGATGCTCGTGAGAAGGGTCCCTGAAGAGGGACAGGGAGGAGAGGTGGGAGGGGGGGAACGAAGAGAACTGGAGAGCGTATCCCCTCTCCACCGTGCGAAGGACCCAATGGTCCGAGGTTATAAGGGACCAAGCACGGTGGAAACGGGAGAGGCGATCCCGAAAGGAAGGAGATGGATCCTGGGTAGTGGCTGGGGCGCCGTCCTCGAGCGCACCTTCAAAAGTTTTGTCTAGGACCTGAAGGTGGCCTAGGTGGGCCCTGGTTCTGACCAGGTTGAGGGGCGGTCGACCTTCGTCTACCACCTCGGCCCCGCCTTCTGGCAAAGTCCTGTCTCGGACGAGGCGGGGGAGGGTAGAACCTTTGCGGCTGGGGCCTAAAGGGTCTGCGCTGGGGCCCTGGGACATGCATCCCCAGGGAGCGCATAATGGTTCTCGAGTCCTTGAGGCTCTGCAATCGAGAGTCCGTCTTGTCCAAGAACAGCCCTTGGCCCTCGAACGGTAAATCCTGCAGGGTCTGCTGCAGTTCTGGCGGCAAGCCCAAAACCTGGAGCCAGGAGACGCGTCGCATGGCTATGCCCAATGCTAGTGTCCTGGCGGCAGAGTCCGCTATGTCCAAGGAGGCTTGTAAGGAGGTCCTAGCCACCTTCTTACCCTCCTCCACTAAGGCCCCGAACTCCTCCCTTGAGTCCTGGGGAACCAACTCTTTGAATTTACCCATGGAGTTCCATGAGTTGTAACTGTAGCGGCTCAAAAGCGCCTGTTGGTTCGCGGCTCTGAGCTGCAGACCGCCCGCCAAGTATACTTTACGCCCGAACAAATCGAAGCATTTAGCGTCCTTCGATTTGGGTGCTGCCGCCTGCTGGCCATGACGCTCTCTTGCGTTCACCGAGGACACGACCAGTGAACACGGTGGAGGGTGAGTATATAAGTACTCATAGTCCTTGGAGGGGACGAAGTACTTTCTTTCTACCCCTCTGGCTGTGGGTGGGATGGAGGCAGGGATTTGCCATATGGTAGTGGCATTAGCCTGAATCGTCCGAATCAGTGGTAATGCCACCCAGGATGGGCCATCAGCCAACAGGATGCTCACCACCGGGTCCTGCACCTCTACTATCTCCTCCGCCTGGAGGTCCATATTACGTGCCATCCTACGTAATAGGTCCTGGTGAGCACGAAGATCTATTGGGGGCGGGCCCGAGGCTGTTGTGCCCGCCACCGCCTCATCCGGAGAAGATGAGGAGGATGCCTCCGGGGGCAAGGAGTCCAAAGGAGGGTCCGGCTCTAAAGGCCCCTGAAGCGGAGGATCTCCTGCCCCGGGGTCTAGGGCCTGAGGTGTAGGCACAGGAGCCTCCATGCCCCCTGGAGGAGGACGGGAGATGGTGGCCTCCGAGACTCTGGGCTCGGAGCGTACCGAGCGAGAGGCTGATGGAGGAGCCCCTTGCGCTTGGTGATACGCCCACGGAGTCCAGAAAGACCAATGCATAGGGTCCTGCGCAGGGTCCTCTGCCCCTTCCGGCCAGTGACCCAAGTCAGCGGCAGCCTGACCCTGAGGAGGGTATGCTGATCTGGAAGCCCCGTCGGAGGAGCGAGATGCTGATCTCGAGGGCCAGGGTGGTGCCGAACGCATCTGCATGGGCTCGGTACGATACGGTGCCGGTCCTCAGGCGAGCGGTCCCTGCGCGGTGCCGGTGAGCGGTACCGTGATCGAGATCGGTGCCGCTGGCCATGTCGGTGCCGAGATCCAGATCTGGACCGAGACGAAGACAAGCGCCTGTAGACGTGGTGCCGGGAGCGGCCTCTCGAACTGGAGCGGCGCTCATACCGGTGCCGAGAACTACGTCGCGACTCCGATCGGTACCGATGATCCTGACAGTGCCGAGACGTAGATCGGTGCCGTGAAGAGGACCTAGGCCGCGAGTATGACCGGTGCCGGGGCAAAAGTCGGCGCCGGGACTGCGAGCGGCGTCGGGACCTGCTCCGAGACCTGGAGCGGTGCCGCGAGTCCACGCTCGGAGACGGCGGGCGTACCAGGGCAGGCTTGCCCCTGGATTGCACTGTCCGAAGAGCGGGCGGTGCCGCGGGTTGAGATGGCGCCGGCTCCGTGAGAGCGATGAGGTCCTTCACCGTCGCAAAGGTCTCCGGAGTAGACGGGAGACAGGGCTCTACCACGGATCGGGGTGGTGAGCCAGTCCGCACCGGACTCAACGGCCCCGGTGCCGGAGTCAACGGTGTAGCCGATATTTGCGACTTCTGGCGCTCTAGAGGTGGACGCGGCTCTACCACCAGTACCGGGGGAGCCAGTGTCTGTAGGACAGCAGCCTCCTGTGTCTTGCGGGGTCTTTTATGTCCCGGAGACAGGGACCGGCGCCAAGGCGCTTGCGGCGGACGCGGTGCCGAAGGAGGACGGTGCTGCGAGGCCTTATCCGCGTCTGCTCGCAGTGTAGTACCGGTAGGTGCCGCAGGGGCGCTGCGCACCGAGGCGCTCGGTGCCGGAACTTGGCGCACCGAGGGAGGATCTGGGCTAAGTGCCGCCTCCATGAGGAGCTGCTTGAGTCGAAAGTCCCGCTCCTTTTTGGTCCTGGGTCTGAAAGCCTTACAGATCTTGCACTTATCTGTTTGGTGGGACTCTCCTAGACACTTCAGACACGAGTCGTGCGGATCTCCCGTTGGCATAGGCTTAACACAGGACGCGCATGGCTTAAAGCCAGGAGCCTTGGGCATGAGCCCGGCTATGCGCCGGGGGAAAAGGGGGGAGAAGTAGCCCCTTTAACCCCCGCTAACTATTTACAACTACTTAACAATGAACTATGAACAGGAATGACTAATCTAAAGAACATACAAACTACAACTATCTATAAGAATTAACCGGATAAGCTAGGGAGAGTGGAGAACAGCTATGCCGCGCTCCACAGTTCCAACGATCGTCAGGGGCGGTAAAAAGGAACTGAGGGGGCGCTGGGTCGGCTGGGCTATATATCCAGCGCCATGAAGGCGCCACTCCAGGGGGCTCCACAGCCGACCCACCGGGTGTTGCTAGGGTAGAAAATTTCTCCGACGATCGTGCACGCGGCGCGCGCACACCTAATTGGAATCGATATGAGCAAGCACTCGAAGAAGAACCACTCCTCCCCTGCTTCCAGTGACACTTCTGCACCGGGGAATGAGACCGGTGCTGGGTCGATCTCACTTGTTTCAGTGCCAGGGAGCGGTGGTGCCACAAGTCTCTTCCAGAGTCCTTCCGCGGTGCCGCTTCTACCACTGCTACTGGGGCACTGTGCACCGATAAGCTCAGTGCCGCGTCTTGCCGCACCAATGTGGGTTGCGGTCTAAGTGCCGCCTCCATAAGGAGCTGCTTGAGGTGAAAGTCCCGCTCCTTTTTTGTTCTGTGGCGAAACCCTTTACAAATCCTGCACTTGTCTGCTTGGTGTGCTTCCCCCACACACTTTAAGCAAGTGTCGTGGGGGTCGCCCGTTGGCATGGGCTTGTTGCAGGACTTGAAGGGTTTGAACCCTTGGGATTTAGGCATACCTCAAGTCTGCAAGGGGGAACGCGGTCAGGGTGGATGGGAAACCCTCCACTCCCAACAGCTATCTGCTGTAACAACAGAAAACCACTTAAACTAAACTTAACTAGACTAGGAATAACTCTAAAATAAAATAAACTGAAAGGCTAGGGAAAACGAGGAGAGCTTGCTAAGCAAGTTACCGCAGTTCCAACGACTGTCACTGGCGGTAAGAAGGAACTGAAGAGGTGCTGGGTCGGCAGGGCCATATATAGAGCGCCATGGAGGTGCCAATCCAGGGGGCTCCACAGCAGACCCAACGGGTGCTGCTAAGGGAAAAACTTTCCGACGACTGTGCATGCGGCGTGCACACATCTAACTGGAATTAATATGAGCAATCACTCAAAGAAGAATACCTAGGTTCCATAGCTGAGCTTGAGCTTCTGAACCCTGACACTGAAACTAATAGCTGACTCTAAACAATCTACAGTTCCTATGCCAGATTGGTAGATGTTTCATATTTAATGTAAAACTAACTACTATGAATAAGCGATTGCTTATCATTAATGTAATTTGTTAGCAGAGCTGAGCAATAATGGAAAAAAATATTTCTTTGAATCTGAAAGTGAATTTTGATTTGAGCAAGTCTGCAACATTTTTGTGGTCTCTTTCCTGAAACATTTCAGTGCTGAAATGAATGTTACTAGAGACGATACCATTGAAAACGAAATTTTAGATTGAATACTTCATATTAACCAAAAGGGAATTTCTAATTGCATAGCTGATTATAAAAATTACAGTTCACCCTGTGTTGATTAGTTATATAAATCAAGTGATTTTTTTTCTGCTCCCTAACTGGCTGACTTCTGTAATTAATCACGGTCCCAATCATACAATCAGATATGCACAGGCAGACCCACGTGACTATACAGCATCACATTAGAGTCAATGGATGTCTGCACAGGTGCAAGAGTCCACATGTGTGGACCTTAGCTCAGCATTGGGGCGCAAAACACCATTTATTGTGAACTGCAAATATTACAGTTGAAGATACAATGAGAAGTCTGCTCTGTATCTGTTAGATATGTTCTTTATAGTGCACAGTATATATTTGATTCTAGTACTCACCACTCAAACAATCTGCAGGCCACAAACTATTTGCTAAAATAATTAATGAATAATATTGAACGATGAATAAATTAGAGAATTTCATGATGTTTGTGGACAATGCACAAAACAAAAAAATAAAAAAGGCAAAATTAGTCAAATAAAAGTATTGGTTGTGAATTATTCACTCATTCTAATAGTCAGTAATTTTAAGTAGTGTTTTCTCCTTGCTCAAAATAAAACCTTTACTAGGATAAATCTGTTTATTTCAGTATTTGAATAGTTAAACCAGACAATCACTGAGTCACAGCTAACTTGTTAATGTTGCTTCGTGAATGTAATGCACGATGCCCCCAGTAAATGTAGTCGGGTTGATTTTCTCCAATGCAATGTATTAATTTGGATTTTACATACTGTGCTGAATTACTGATTTACTCATTTGATTTCTTGCTATCTGATTGAAAGTAATAAAAGTAGAATCTAGTTTGCCATATAACAGAGTCCAAAGTCCTGTGTCTTAAATTATTTGCGCAAATGATTAATTAATGGCATCTTTACTTCAGGAGAATTGGCCTTCTGAAAAAACTTTCAAAAGTTTAATAAAAACTTTCATGTTACTTTTAACTCCATAAAATTTAATAAAGCAAAAAACACATAACAGGAAAAAGAATACACTACAGCAATTACAGCTGGGTCACATTGCACTTATTTGTTAAGACATAAAAGTTAACATTATAGATTCAATAACACAAAATATTATATATTTGCAAAAGGGCCAATGTAGCTTTGCATTTTGTACTCTTGTAAGTTTTCAATTTTAACTAAGTTCCCACATCAGCATAAATTCAGCCAATGAGGTACTACCAAATGTAGGGCCCGACAGTCCCACCCTTACTTAAGCAGAATAGCCCCTTACTCAGTGACCTCAACAGAACTACTCATGAAGTAAAACACTATTCAACGTGAGCAGAATGAGGATATTGTTGGATAATATGTGCCCATTTCACAGTCCTGGACACATTTTATCAATATACAATATTAAAAAGAATACAAAACTTGTTGACATTGTCTACCTGAAGGGCCAAAAAGATTTACATTTACTTACTTTACATAGGGCTTTGGATCAGGTTGCATATGTCTAAGTTACTCAGAATGGTTAAAAAAACTTTGAGTCACAGCCAGAGAAAGAGAATTACATAAACTGGTTCAATATCAACACACTTGATATCTAAGACTGAACTTATGCGGCTTGATTCCAAATCATAGCCTATTAAATAGTCATAATTTCATATTTACTTAACAATTTCTTACAAACATACAACCACTTCCTTCCACTTTTTCTTATTTCTTCTCCTCTCTACATTTGTTTTCCTACCACCATCCTCTTGCTAAACATACATAATCCACTATAGAATCAACTGTTTAAATTAGCAGGCAAAGTAGATCACCATTTAATATATACAGTGTTTTTCCTATATGTATATTAATTATCTTGTTATATATATTCTTCAATTCAGATAAAATCTCAATTTAAAAAGTCTGTCATATAAACTTGTTTAAAAGTTTATCTGTCAAAGATTCTTTTAATGACTTAATATTTTGCATTTAATCACTAAATTTTTGTGTAATCAATGGTTACTGCAAATTTAAATCATGGTGACAGTTAAGGCCAGGATTTTCAAAGACCTATTAATTCCCTTAGTGTCAAATCACACTGAAATACCCAGTTCCCACTGAATTGAACTTCCTTAGGTTAATTTAAAAATTCTAACTTCAGACACTGTGAAGGAGAGGTCCTCAGAAACATCAGTCCAGTACATGATTATGTTTGAGGTGGGGAAGTTTACACAATAGTCTGTATCACAGTGCAAAAAAAGTCACTTTTGCAAATTAACCTAATGTACAAAACTGTTACTTTCCCATTGCCCTTGATATTTCATGAATAACATTTGAAGACTAACAACTAAAATACAAAGTTTGCTTACTTTAAGTAGGTGCTCTGTTGCTTCGTTGTATTTCTGATGAAGAAGACTCTGCAATTCCAGAATTGACTCCTGGTACTGAATGATGACCTTTTCCATTAGCTCATTTGGCGGTGTGTCCAATAACAGAAAATTCAACTTCTCGATTAACTAAAAGACATTAAACTTTCCAAATTAGTTTTACAATCAAATCATAGCAGTTTAATTTCCTTTTTTCGGGGAGTAGGGTAGGAGAATGATTTCTGCTCTTTTGATTTCAGATATCACATATAAGGTATCCTGTGCTCCGTTAAAATATGAGCTGAACTTGCTTCTTTTGCATATACACAAATATTGGTTACAGGAATTCTCTCTCTATTATACATCTAAAAAGAACATTATTAAGGTTTCAAAATTAGGAAATGCCAGAATTAAGGTTGCTTGTGCAACCTTAATTTAGCCCCTTTGTACATACATATTATGATACAGTCTTTAATTATGTCATCACATACTATTATTTTCACAGGATCCCTCCCACATTCAGTGCAGGACTGACTTATTGAGCAAGAAAAATTGCAGGGCACAGAAACTCTGCTTGGGACAGTTATATTTCTGTTTCTTTGACCTGTTTGTTCCAGGTTTTCATAAAAAAATATTTATTATTTTCTAAACTCATCACAGCTATGACAGGGACAACCAGTAGGATCTGAAACAAGTGCTACACAGCTAATAAGAGATTTCCTGTTGGCTCATAACGTAGTGCTGTCTACAGACAACAAAGTTCCTGGCCTGAGTCTCAGCAATTCCAGACATCATTTTATATGTGTGGATGCTGGCAGGACAACTCCACTAACTGATTAAGTCTACTGGAGTGACTAGTCATGAATATAAGCAATATCTTTCTCTAGAAGTTCTATAATTCTATTTTGGAGATCTATGTTTTGAACCTGAACCAAGACTCTTACACCTCAGACCAGAGGAGATTCAAAGTAAAATGTATTTGCTTAGTTTCCTGGAAATAGAATACTGGGATATACTCCTACCCTGTTTTCACATCAGAGGTCCCATCATAACAAAAACAGATTTTTATATTGGTGAGGTCGGTGCTGATTTTGTAAATTATGCTATTTTTGTAAATGAAAATTTTGAATTTGTGTGAATATGATGCCATGCAACTCCAGCCATCAGAAGAACATTGACAGTTATAAGGCTTCTTCACATGAATTTTCCTTATTCTTGTAGAATGAATGTGCTTTATTGATTGCCATTTGCTTATAATCAAATCTATTTTGTCACCTGAACTATAATGTGCACCTACAGATGTCCATTATAATCTGAATTCTCCCCTAATTTAAACTGTCATATCTCAAGAATGATTTATCCATTTCCCCTCTAGACTATTCAAAAGAAAATTCTCCTCTCACAGAAGAACACACATGAGAAATTTCAAGCATACCGTGTTTTGACAATGTCTGTGGGTGGGGAGGGGGTTGGTCAAAATCAGGATTTTAATGGAAAGCTATGTTTATAGCCTAAATTCTGGAGAAAGTTCTCTTCCGCTAATAATAATCTCAAATTTGAATTTCAAAAATGTAATAGGAACAAATATGTCAACAAAATTTTAATCTACAGGATAAACCAAAATTGGAGGTTTGGATAAATGCTCCAATGACACAGTTGCTTGCAATAAGATGATGATATTTAGCACATCTAACAAACTAACATTAATCCATCCTGATGTCTACAATGCTTGCCTGAGATTAAATGTCAAATGTTTATTAGATATTGCCGTATTAGCAAAGTCATCCATTAACATTGCGTTTGTTAGTGTGATATTTACTGTAAACTAATTTAAATCTATTTGATATATTTCATATTCTTCTCTCCTTCTCTGTAAATTACACTCATTAGTGTCAACAGAAATTACATGCACACAGGGAGAGAAGCATTTAGATCCCTTTGTTTGTACTATTATGATCATCTACATCAATCAGTTATTCATTCATTCTACAGAAATCTATTTAACACATAACCACAGTAATTTAAGATTACCAGAAGATGTCATTAACTGCAGTAGAGACAGCAGACCACACTTACTATTGCTGTATATTCAAACTTCCAGTATCAGTGCCTCAGAAACCAATCCTGAAATGCAACAGGCTACCTAAAAGATGCATTGCTGAAGGAAGTTGGAGGCCAGGAATCAAAATAGAAGTAAAAAAGTGGTGAGCTCAAGTCCACCCATTTCAAACTACATTCATAATACCAAAGTAGCTGAATGATCCTGCTAAAATGATCAGCAGTAAATGGTGAAATGTTAGCATTCAGAGTACCTCCATGTCTTCAGTGTGAACTGGTCATTGATATAAATACAGAAGTTCTTGCTTCTTTTAGAACAATCGTTTCAGGAAGTCTATCTGTATATGCACTATGATAACACCATATTGGCTCCACTTTCTGGAAGGTTTTCTTTGCTACCACAGGGCTAGAAAATTTGTAATTTTTTAAATGAAAGCTTAAACTCTCTAGAAAATGAAGGGGCCATTGGAGAACTTCTGGTATGGCATATAGTCCTATACCAGCTCATTGTCTGGTTATACCAAAAGAATGACAGGAGACATTAGATATGGATTTAATCAGGCCGCAACTTTATTATTAGATAGATATCTAGGACTAACCCAGCGGATAAAATGTGAAGTGCAGGTGAAAAATGTATGTCCCTCCAGCAGATCCACGGCCAGGCTCCTCCAATTCCAGCCAATTTTTTTTTTTTTGCAGGGGGGCTTCCACCAGCTCCCCCGCTTTTCATCCAGGTCCCTCCAGCAATTCCCTTGCCGGGACCTTACCAATTCCAGCCAATTCCAGAGTGAATGAGGGGAGGGGCCAGGCCCAGGCTGACCTTTTTAAACCCCTCATTCCTAGGTGGTGAGTCATCCCACCACGCTGACTGCTCTTCCGGCAGTTTTACGTCTCCCGTCCTCCCCCAAGCCAGAAAGCATTGCCCTCTTCTCCTGGCCAGCCAGACAAACCCGCCCCCCCCCCCCCTTGCTTAAAGTGCAGGGTGGTGAATCTGACCACACTACAAGTCAAATACTGTGAGTGGATATAATGAAGGTCTAGATCAGGGGTGGGCAAACTTTTTGGCCTGAGGGCCACATCTGGGTGGGGAAATTGCATGCAGGGCCATGAATGTAGGGTTCAGGCAGGGGGTTGGGGTGCGGGATGGAGTGTGGGGTGTGGGAGAGGGAGTGGTGTGCAGGAAGAGGCTCAGGGCAAGGGGTTGGGGCAGAGGAGGTGTGTGGAGTGCATGAGGGGGCTCGGGGCATGGGTTGGGGTGCAGGAGGGGGTGTGGAGTGCGGGAGGGGGCTCAGGGCAGTGGTGCAGCCAGGGGTGCAGAGTGCGGAAGGGGGCTCAGGGCAAGGGGTTGGGGTGCAGGAGGGGGTGCGGAGTACGGCAGAGGGCTCAGGGCAGGGGGTTGGGGTGTAGGAGGGGGTACGGAGCCATGGGGGTGCCAATCCCGCGGGCCAGATCCAAAGCCCTGACAGGCCAGATCCAGCCCGGGGGCCGTAGTTTGCCCATACCTGGTCTAGATGATCACATGCTTCTGAGTATAAGCAGTTTGTTCCAAAGGTTAAGAAGGAATTTGAATTGCTCATACCATGTAAAACAATGCTAGATTGACTAGATGAATGGTAGGAATGGAGGCTCCTTTACATTGAAGCTTCTACAGATGGCATGAGCAGCAATGTTCAGATCTGGAGCTTGATGACACTTTCGTCAATTTGGGAGGGTGTTTGGATCCAGAATTTTGGTTGGATCCATCTCTACAAGCATTATATATATGAACTCCTGAAAGGCAGGATGCTAGAGTTTTTGGACCAATGGTCTTATGTTCCTTGTTTCCTAATAAAAAAATTATAATGAAGGAAAGTAAAGACAGCATATCAGAGGAAGACCAACACACAAAAATTGCTGATAATTTAGGTGATGACCAATTATAGGCAAACAACCAAACAAAGGAGCATACAGGACCATTTTGAGGTTTGTAAGCTACTGGTAACCAAGAACCGTAAAAATATCATTTTAACACTTACATTTAGCACTTGGTTTCCTTTCTTGATCACAAACTCAATATCCTCATTTTTATTTTCTTGCCACAAGCTCATGAAAGTGTTAATTTCTTGGGGCACAGCTGGGTCAGGACTCCCATCACATTGCATGTAATGCTCCCACTAAAGAGATTTTTTTAAAAGAAAAGTAAATCCAAAAGTTTTAGGTACAAACACCTCAAAACTTCATCATTACAATACAAGAGTAGGAGGGTTTTGAGAGAGACGTGTGTGCGGTCTAGTGATAAACATACAACTAAGGATATGTCTACACTTGTAGCTGAAAGAGGGATACTTGTGCTTGTTCTCATAGAGCTAGTGCACAAAAGTTGTAGCATATCTGCAGTAGCAGCAAGAGAAGCTAGTCACCCTGAATACAAACCCATCCTGACCACATGGTTACACACTTGGGCAGCTAGCCCAATATTCTGGACATGCTACTGCAGCTACACTACTATTTTCAGCACACTACCTCAACAACAGCTAGTGCAAGTATGTCTCCTTGAGCTGGAAATGACACCCCCAATCCCAAGTGTAGACAGAGCCTGAGTCCTAAACCCAGTTTCATCCATCACTCACTGTGTGACTTTCAGTCTTGGTTCACTCTGTGACCTCAACATCTCTATCTTAGTTTCCCCATCTGTAAAATAAGGATCATAATAAAACCTGTCTCATTATCTAATTAATCCTCACAACACACAGTATTTGTTAAGTACCTTAAAGACTTATAATGGAGTTTTTAAAAGCACTAAGCATGGCTGTACTCCCACTGAAGTCAATGGTCAAATTCCCGCTGACTTTAGAGGGAGCAAAAATAAGTCAATGCGGAGCACTTTTGAAAATCCCATCTGTAAATTTAATAAGTGTTAAATATTAACAACAGCATCCAATCACAAAATAATTCCACTATTTTTACAATTTTGAATAAATGTGCTTGATGATAAAGTGTGAGGATTGAGAACACTAAATAGAGCCGGGTATTACAGAGGAGCCAGTTCTGGCTCCATAGATATGCTTGAGCTAAATTTTGCTCTTACAGCAGGGATTCAAACTTTTTATTATAACAAAGAGAGTTATATTTTAGTATAACAAAGAGAGTATATGCTCTCCAAAATTAAAATACTTTTTCTTTGTGTATTGAATGAATTTTCTGATAATTTTTAAGTAAATCCATTAATTTGTTTACAAGTTAAAATTAATTGAAAATGGGACCTTTCAGAAATTTAGCACTTAGCATTAGATTTTTCTTTGGTCTGAATATTCTTCATAACAGAATAAAGCAAACTCTTCACACTTCCTATAAAGTTAAAACTCACTGAAACTGTGGGCATAGGTGACATTTGAATAAGTTTTTAAAGATTAATGGTCACATTTTATCATCATTTTTCATAATTGAAAGTTACTCCTTCAGCACAGGCTGAAGAATAATCTTAGGAGAATTCCATAAAGAATTGCCCTCTTTCAAAATGACTGGTAACTCCTATTGTTCTCAGGGGTACTAAAGCAACAGGTTTCCTTCAGTAAAAAAGCTATTTTGTTAAAGAGAAAACAACAACACCAAAGATGGCAAGACACAGAAATGCACAGTTAGCGCACACAAACAACCTTAACTCTATCCTATAGTGCCGTCAGAAAGGGGATGGGAGGTGGAAGGAAAAATCTAATGCATCTTTAAAATTCAGTTTAACCTAATTTGGAAACATAAATATGCAAACAACTTAACAATAATCATCTGGGCATTGCATGATGTCCTATAGGATGGAACTGTGGATTCTTTAACTTTGTATTTCCATCCCTTAACACATTAGACTTAAATAGAAACATTAACTCTGAATTTCCTGGTTATAGAATGCTTATCTGAGGGATATTTCCAACATCTTTGTAATGTAATTTACCCTAAATTATTGATATATACTCTCAGCCTAAACTGCATTTAATGTAGTTTTTATCTGACAGTAGTATATAACTCAGGTGTTATGCTGTTTTCCGCCTATAATTTTGCCAATATACCTCAAAATCCTGACTTCCGTCATCCCTGACTCACCTGAGCAAATATTACCCACTGTTCAAACTCCTTAGAAGTTTTTTTGATTAATGTGCTGTTTTTCGTTTAAAATAGAATGAACAAAGCACTAGAAAATAAAGGAACGATCTTGTAATAGAAGAGAGAAGCACAAGATCATTTAAAAGTCTCTTCTTTGTCAAACCTCTATAATACTATGTGGATATTTTGGAAAGCAAGCTTACCTTAGCATGTGCTCTATAATCTGCTTTCCATTGCCTTGCTGACAAAAAGTTCTCTTCTAATGAATGGAGCTCTGCAAGTTCAGTCCCTCTCCGCTCTTGATCCTGTTAGTATAAGATCAGGTACATGAATTTACTATTCAGTTTAATTTTAGTTTGTATAAATTATTTTATAGCAAAGAAAACCCAATTTATTTAGGTATTTTAATGGACAGATTATTCATATTAAAAATAATCCAAATATTGATAATATAATTGTGACATTGCACTCCATATGATGTTATGAAAATAAGCTAATGAGTGTGAATATAATGTAACTGGAATATGCTTCATGCAAAAGGTCTCTTGTAAGGTATCATTATAAATCTTATAATCTACTGAGTGTGTTCATTGAATATAAAATATAACTCTGAGGTCCTATTGTGGTTATGCAAAGTATGGGCCATTAATGGTGGTTTAGAATCTTGATGGCTCCCATCAACTAGGACAATTGACTGTAGATGGCTCTGTTTACTTGCAAGCCTTCCTGTGAGTCAGGCCGGGAAGAATGAAGGCTTGGGGTCTCACAGGACATGTGACCATGTCACCTGGTACTGGAATCCATCTTAAACCTGGTGCTTTTCCATTTAAAAGGCGGGGTGGGGACCCAAAGAGACAAAATATTCCCGCCTTGTGCCAAAGGTATATAAGGAGGTGGAAGAGAACAAAGGGGGCTGCAGTCATGAGAAATCCCCTAGCTACCACCTGAGCTGGAACAAGGACTGTACCAGGAGAAAGGATTGGGCCCAGACTAGAAAGGAGTCTAGTCTGTGAAAGAAGCTTATTGGAACATCTCTGAGAGTGAGGTTTCATCTGTAATCAGTTTCTTACTGTATTAGGCTTAGACTTGCGTGTTTTTGTTTTATTTTTCTTGGTAACTTACTTTGTTCTGTCTGTTATTACTTGGAATTACTTAAATCCTACTTTTTATATTTAATAAAATCACTTTTGCTTATTATTGAACCCAGAGTTAGTGACTAATTCCTGGGGGAGCAAACAGCTGTGCATATCTCTCTATCAGTGTTATAGAGGGAGGACAATTTATGAGTTTACCCTGTATAAGCTTTATACAGAGAAAATGGATTTATTTGGGGGTTTGGATCCCATTGGGAACTGGGTGACTGGGTGCTAGAGACAGGAGCACTTCTTAAGCTGTTTTCAGTTAAGTCTGCAGCTTTTGGGGGCCGTGGTTCAGACCTGGGTCTATGTTTGCAGCAGGCTAGCGTGTCTGGCTCAACAAGACAGGGTACTGGAGTTCCAAGCTGGCAGGGAAAACGGGCTCAGAGGTAGTCTTAGCCCATCAGGTGGCAGTCCCAAGGGGGTCTCTGCGACACAACCCATCACAATAATATCTTGAATTTTTATGGCACATTACATCCAGGAGATTGCAGTAAATTAGCAATGTTTTATCATAGAGAATCTCTATGTGCTGGTGATGTGATAAATTGCTGAGCCACACAATAAATTACTCCAACCCTTGAGCACAGCCCCATCTGCTTTCCCTGCACAGGCTCTGTCTGTCTGCACAGGCTTCGCTGAAGGGGCTCTGTCTGGCAAGGGATCCCTACTCCTGGGGTGTAGCCTCCCCATTCACAGAGTCTCTGCCAACATCCCCAGTTGCAAGAAATACCCCTGGTGAATGTAGGTGAGTACTGATTATTATTAATTATTATTATTATTAATAATAATATCAGGAGGAGGGGTGGGGTGGGGTGGGGTGCTAAGAAAATAGTCCCTTAATTTTTAAATACAATGTTGGCAACCCTAGTAGAAGAGTGCGTGGCACATCCATCAGCTTTAAAGAGATATTTGATTATCACTGGATCCAAGAGCACCCCTCCACTCCTGCTTTCCAATGGAACACACTGCAGTTGCCTCTGGTAGGTTCCAAGATATCAAACCTTAAAACTGTGACATTTTAGTGTATGGAAATTTGTTTGGGGCAATTTTTAGAAGTTTTTAAAATGTACTGGTTCGTCGCTTTTTTTCCCCTCAGAGCCCTAGCTAATTGGGTTCACAACAATGAAGGCAATCTAGCTTTACAGATGATGGGGTATGAAAAAAAAGACCAATTAAAATTGTTAAACTTGCTAAAACATTTCTAAAAAAAATTCTGATAAATGTGCCATACACAGAATACATAGCAGTGTGTTTTTATTGGCACCAGTTTGGGTTGGCTTACGTAATTCACCTACAGTTTCACAATTCAGAGCAAGTCAAACTTTACACTACAACATCACATACATGCATACACATCAATACAACAATTTTACACCTGCACTAAAATGCAGCCATTTCTAGAATGAAATATCACAATTCATAACAGCCCAACGCAATACTACATACAGTTTAGGAGCAAAAAGGAATATGTCTAATAGAATATACATGTGGAATTGTAGAAAACCAAGAACCATTCACTCAGATTGGAATTTGGACAGGACAGAGGTTACATCTCTACTCATACAAAGAGTACCATGAGGATTTTAATTATCAGAAGTAGGCAAGACTGAGCTTTTACATCTTCTTTTACCTCATAAGCACTTCTTTATATCATACCGTGTGACTACTGGCTTAGAGGACACAGTGGCACATACCAAGTCTTTAGCATCATTTTCTTAAGCACCTTTGGCTTTCCTTGGAGGTCACTCATTTAGCTACTGACCCAGTTAATTGCCCAACTGTACTTAACTTGTGGCTCTTACATTTTGCAGTGGTATGGCTAGAGTTTTCATTATTAGTTTTGATCCAAGAATACTGGAAAGACGCCCCCCCCCCCGAGGAAATGGAAAGAAATTCCCACATTTTCATAACAAATCAACAATGATTTGGCATAAAGTTTAACTGACTATTGCAGTTTGCAATAGCTGTTTATTATGATGGCTGTGAACTAACTTTTGCTTCAAGTCTTTCCCTCTCCTCTCGCACAATTCTCTCCTTTTCAAGTCTTTCTGCTTCTTCTTGTTCAGCTCGTAAACGGGCTTCCTCTGAAGAATGAGAAATCTATTATCAGCAATACAAGTACATCCTGATTAATAAAAACAGATACATTATTTTAAAAACTAGCTAGCAGATCAATATTTTTATTTCAAAATAACTAATAACTGGTGATAGCAAGAGTTCAATCTACATTGTCCATTATGGGTTCAATCCATAACGTTTGGAAGCAGTGCCAGATAAAGTAAATCCACATCTCTATGCACACAGATCTCCCCATGGCCTTACCCCGTCTTGGAGTTGTGGGGGCAGATGTGCCATTCCTACAATTCCACAGAAGCAGAGACAGAGTCTTTTTTCCCCTCAATGGGAAGTAGCAGGAGTCCTCTCCTCCCCCACCTACATATTAAGAGGCAGAGGTGGCAGCCGGCAGTCCCCCAGTACTCATTACAATAGCTATAATAGATCTGATTTGGTGGTCTGGTCCTGCTTTGGTCATCTCCTCTTGCCATATACATCATCCTCTGCTAAGGTGATGTTGACAGGTTCCCCAAGCTCTTGGAGTTAGTAACCCATTGAGATGCATGGGATAGTTCGCATGTCTCAAAGTTATTTTATCAAGGTCTCTGTAGGTTCAGACAGGTGTCATCACATAAGCTAAACTAGAATTACATTTCAATATTTTCTTCTCAGCCATTAGGGCTAAAAAATAGGGGTTTTTTATGATAGCTGAGATTCTGATTACATGACTGCAGGAGATGCAGCCCTAGGCATAGGCCTATGCCTCTATGCTTTAATCCATCCCTCTTTGCAAGACTGTCCTAACATTAATATGGAGCGTCTGTTGCTGTCTGAATGCAATGATCAGTACTCTGTTAAGCTCAAAGTCGGCGTACTCTGTTGATCTACTTTGAGAAAAGTCCTGGTCATTGAATTTCTCATTCCCCCGATTACTAAACGTGGAGAAGAGGAAATATCTGTTCCCCTACCTCTCTACCCACTTGTTCTTGACTTGGCTGGGAGAGTACCAGAAGGGAAGATAAGGAAAAATTGTAATGCTCTTCCCCATCCTCATACACTTTCCAAACATTTGTGGGGAGCAGGGGGGGGAATAACTAGTGGAAAGAGTATGTAGAAAAGGAGGTTGAACATAGTGAGGGGGGATATGTGGGGTCTCAAAAAATAACTTTGTTTAGGGCCTTCCAAAACTTTAAAGCCAGCCTTGAGAACAGAGAAATACAAGTAAATCATCCTATTGAAATGAAACAGAATTTAGATATCCTTAATGATCATAATTTGCACTCTACCTATTTAATTAGTGATTTGGTGTAATCACATTTCCTGTAAGTGAAACGCACTGTACCTTCCTCTATCAATCTTCTATCTTCTTCTTCTTTCTGTAATCTCAGTCGTTCAGCTTTGCTAAGTTTCTTTTTACCTCCACTTCCACCAGACTTAACATGGGCAATAAATTAAAGGAGACTAAATGTCAACATTAATTTTACACATTTTATTTCTCTAATGTAGCATTTCAAAGTATATTTTCAGTCTTTTATGTAGCAACATCTGTGTTCAAAAGATAACAGAAGAACAGGATATTACGTCAGTAAAGGAAACAAATTTTTCTTGTAACCCACAAAAATAGCTGAATGTTTAAACCAGCCCTATCCTCAGGGAAATGTGGTTAGCAAGACTAATGAAGTGAGTGCATTTAAAAGTTGGATTTTTGTTTTGTACTAAAATATCATTCATATGACAGAACAAAAGATTTTTTCACTTTTGAAAGTAAGCATAAAGAATGTTGATTTAAAGAATACACAGACAAGACAAAGTCACAGGAACAGTCCTTTAACATAACAGCACAATTAAGAGATGATTAAAGCAGGGAATTTATATATTTGTTGTAACTTTCACCAGTTTCCTCACTGACATAAGAATATTCATATAAGTAAGAAAAGTAGAGCTACACATATTGGGCCAAATTCTCCTTAATCAACTTGAACCAACATAACATGGGAAAATGTGACCCATTATAGACACTATATTAGAAAAAAATCTATGTATTGTAATAATTAATTGGGAAGTTAACTACATACTAAGGACCAGATGCTACTGGTGGCTCAGCATATAAGATCTCTGCAACATATATATGTGTTAAGGCCCTGAGAGCAGCCTGAAGACTTAATTGAGAATCCACTGGTATTCTCCTGCCCTCCAAAAGATAGGTTCCCCAGAGCCCTGTTTTCCTTTTTTTTTTTCTGATAGAGTCCACAAAGGGGATCGTTTAACCCATACTGTGAGGAATAAGCAAAATCACCACACAATACCATCTAAAATAAATAGATTTAAAAGGAAAAATATTAAACGATTATTAATGTATTAACTAAAATAGCCTGTGCTTTTGATCCTCTTCATATGTATAGTTACTAGATCAAATTCTATCCTTTAGAATAGAATAGGTAGAATAGAATTCTAGATAGAATCTGATCTAGTAACTATACATATGAGGAGGATCAAGAGCACAGGCTATTTTGGTTAATCCATTAGTTAATGAATAAATAAATTCATACATTTGTTAATGTATTAGTTAATTAATAATTTAGTTAATACATGAGTTTTTACTCAATGTTTATTCAGACAAGGTTCTCATTGACTGCAATCATATGACAGCCCTATGCACAATACAATACAACTTGGTTCTGTATAACATTTTTCATACATGTATCTAAAAATGTTTTACAGAATCCAAATAATAATTACAAAGTTAACAGATAAATAATAGTAGAGGAGGGAGAGATTACAAGGGAGAAGAGAGATTTTCATAAAAGATTATAATTTATTATTTATATTGTATAAACAAGCTACAAGCAGAGTCCTCACTCAGGATCAAGGGCATGCTGTGCTAGGTGCTGAACAAACATACATGAAGATATCTGATATATAACATAGATAGAGCTGATGAGTTAGCAGTATAAAGGAAGGCTATTTTAGATGGCAAAAGTTGAAAAGAAGAAGGTGGCTCTTGCAGTAGTAATGGCCAAAACATGATAGAATAGAGAGGGCTAGTATTAGACCGGGGTGGCCAACCTGAGCCTGCGAAGGAGACGGAATTTACCAATGTACATTGCCAAAGAGCCACAGTAATACATTAGCAGCCCCCACATCAGCTCCCCCACTGCCAGCGCCTCCTGTCCACCGGCAGCCCCGCCCCCTCCTCCCCTCCCCATACCTCCTGATCAGCTGTTTTGTGGTGGGCAGGAGGCTTTGGGGGGAGGGGGAGGAGTGAGGGCACGGCAGGCTCAGGGGAGGGGGCAGGAAGGGGTGGAGTGGGGGCAGGGCCTGTGGCAGAGCCAGGGGTTGAGCAGTGAGCACCCCCTGGGCCATTGGAAAGTTGGCGCCTGTAGCTCCAGCCCCGGAGTCGGTGCCTATACAAGGAGCTGTATATTAACTTCTGAAGAGCCATATGTGGCTCCGGAGCCACAGGTTGGCTACCCCTCTATTAGACTAAGAGGGGAGATGAAGAGAAGGAGAATGAACCATGAGATTAAAAAAAAAAAAATCCAAGGAAGATAATTTTGTACTGAATTGCACAATCAGCACAGAGCCAGCAGAGTTGTTTGTTGTGACACATACATTTTTCTTTGTGTGTCTTAGAAGATAAGCAGTGGTATTCCACAAATGCTGTAATCAGCAGTACTGGGACTTGGAGAAACCAAAGAGAAGAGAGTTACAGTAACTAAAGAAAAAGATGATTTTATTATGGACAAGGATTTCAGCAGAGGTAGAATAAGACAGCATTGTGCAGATGGTGATGGATTTGCAGATGCAGAAGATATGGGAGAAGAGTTCAGAGTTAAGCTTAAATCCAATTTATGGACAACAGTCAAAAAGAAACATCCAAGTCAAGGAAGGTGTCTGAGTTGCATTTGATGATGTACCTCCTGACTGACCAAAAGATGCATCTTTGTTTCTGAGACACTTAGCTTAAAGGCAGATGAGATGAAACCATATGTTCATTTGTTTGAAACAGAGGAGACATGGTGACATGCAGAGTTGAATATCACCAGCATAAAAGTGAGAGCTAGGATGTAAAGGTAGAGATTGGGAACCTGATTCTCCACTATCTTGCCACTTGCACCTATATAGATTGAGTGGGGAGTGCATGTAACGTGCTATCAGTCCAGAATAGTAAAATTTTACAGCTATTTTGCAAAGATGTAAATGACTCCACGAAATGCAAGGCAATAAAGAATCAGGTGCAGGATAACCAAAAGGAAGATGAGGAGAAAAGAGCAGAAGGCCAAACTCTTGTAAATAAATAGTGTGATATAATGGAAGCCTTCTCGTTATGTACTTTTGTCCCATTTTGGTAGTAGTGATATTTTTGGTAAATATTATCTTAAACAAACCATTTTTATGAAGAGCTTTCAGATTATCCAGGAGGACCCTTTTCATTCAATATTAAAAGATGTGTTCTGAATTCTGTTATTTCCAAGGTGATTAGCATACTGTCAGCTAACAGAAATATCAGGGAAGCTATTCTGTTCTGTATGGCCAGCCAAAATGACAAAATGTTTTGAACCTTGTATGGCAAAAAACAAATGAAAACTTAAATCAAATGTATAAACTGAAACTTAGTTAAAAGACTTGTTATGAAACTTGAACAAAACATTAGGACAAATTTACTGATGCAAAAAGAGTTGGTAACTCTACTGATGACAACGTAGTTATGACTAGGGCTCCGTGTCTGCCACAGAGGTCACGGAAGTCACGGATTCCGTGACTTTCTGCAACCTCTGTGACTGGTGCAGCAGCCAGTGTGGCTGACCCCAGGACTGCCCAAGAAGCTGGCTCCAGAGCCAGGGACTCCGGGGAACAGCCACATCAGCTGCTGCTGGAGCAGCCCCGGGGACAGCCACACCAGCCGCTGCTCTGGCGTCTCCCAGTAGCGGTCCCTGGGTGGCCGGCTGGAGCAGCCACAGTCTGTGGCCCCCGGCAGCATTCCCTGGCCGGCCGGAGCAGCCATGGTCTGTGGCCCCCCAGGCAGCTGGTGCCGCTGGCCCCGGGCGCCCCCACCCCAGCAGTGGGCCCCCACAGATGTCCCCCTCCCAGCAGCACCCCCCTGCCCCCCCCCAAGATTTAATCACAGGTATTTTTAGTATAAGTTATGGACAGGTCACAGGCCGTGAATTTTTGTTTATTGCCCATGACCTGTCCATGACTTTTACTAAAAATACCTGTGACTAAATTGTAGCCTTAGTTATGTCCTACTAAGGCAAGAGTGAATCCCATCACGTGTTACTCAAGCATTCATCTGCAAAGTTCTGCCACAATGAGATCTGTAGATACAGACATGAAAGGTATGCTCGTGAGTTTGACTCCAGGATGAGGCCTTAGGATATTAAAGCTGAAAAGTTTTTAGATATCTAACTTACTTTTTACCATATGTCATTTGTTGACTTTTCTCTCTATCTCTCAGAATGGAAGATGAAAACAGACTAGTCAGTTTCACTTGTTTACAATCATATTCTAATCAATTTTCTTTTCAGATTCTCCTGCCTTAGTCCAGTGTTGCAATGTGTGACCTACCAAAATGCTACAGGAGAACATGTTTGTTTTTTGTAAATTTTAAAAACTATACTGGAATTTTTAAAAATGGAATTTTTTGTCTCATTTTTTCAAAATCTAACTTTTGCACCAAATTTGACCCAACAGCATATTTTAACCTCCTCCTCCCTCTCCCCCGTCCCAGCCAAAACCTGCAAAACCGTAATACTATTTTGCAGATTAACTCCAGAAGGGACTGTGAGTCATCTAGTCTGACCTTCTGCATAAGAGTTCAGTTCTGGGTCCGGTACTAGTCAATATTTTCATTAATGATTTGGATAATGGAGTGGAAAGTGTGCATATGAAATCTGCAGATGACACCAAGCTGGGAGTCATTGCAAGCACTTCAGAAGACAGGATTAGAAAACAAAACGATCTTGATAAAATTAGAGGTTGAAATCAACAAGGTGAAATTCAATAAAGACAAGTGCAAAGTCCTTCTCTGAGGAAGGAAAAATCAAATGCATAACTACAAAAGAGAGAGCAGATGGCTAGTACTGCTGAAAAGGATCTGGGGGTTATAGTGGTTCACAAATTGAATATGAGTCAACAATGTGGTGCAGATGCAAAAAAAAGGCTACTGTTTTGGGATGTATTAACAGAAATGTTGTATGTCAGACAAGGGAGGTAACTGTTCCTCTCTAAAAAAAGAACAGGAGTACTTGTGGCACCTTAGAGACTAACAAATTTATTAGAGCATAAGCTTTCATGGGCTACAGCCCACTTCTTCGGATGCATATAGAGTGAAACATATGTTGAGGAGATATATATACACACATACAGAGAGCATGAACAGGTGGGAGTTGTCTTACCAACTCTGAGAGGCCAATTAAGTAAGAGAAAAAAACTTTTGAAGTGATCATCAAGATAGCTCAGTACAGACAGTTTGATAAGAAGTGTGAGAATACTTACAAGGGGAGATAGATTCAATGTTTGTAATCACATCACCCATACCATCAGGGGCTCGTTCACCTGCACATCTACCAATGTGATATATGCCATCATGTGCCAGCAATGCTCCTCTGCCATGTACATTGGCCAAACCGGACAGTCTCTACGCAAAAGAATTAATGGACACAAATCTGACATCAGGAATCATAATACTCAAAAACCAGTGGGAGAACACTTTAACCTGTCTGGCCATTCAATGACAGACCTGCGGGTGGCTATCTTACAACAGAAAAACTTCAAAAATAGACTCCAACGAGAGACTGCTGAGCTGGAATTGATATGCAAACTAGATACAATTAACTCAGGATTGAATAAGGACTGGGAATGGCTGAGCCATTACAAACATTGAATCTATCTCCCCTTGTAAGTATTCTCACACTTCTTATCAAACTGTCTGTACTGAGCTATCTTGATGATCACTTCAAAAGTTTTTTTCTCTTACTTAATTGGCCTCTCAGAGTTGGTAAGACAACTCCCACCTGTTCATGCTCTCTGTATGTGTGTATATATATCTCCTCAATATATGTTTCACTCTATATGCATCCGAAGAAGTGGGCTGTAGCCCACGAAAGCTTATGCTCTAATAAATTTGTTAGTCTCTAAGGTGCCACAAGTACTCCTGTTCTTTTTGCGGATACAGACTAACACGGCTGCTACTCTGAAACCTGTTCCTCTCTACTCAGCTCTGGTGAGACCTTAGCTGGAGTACAGTGTCCAGTTTTGGGCACTACACTGTAAGATGAAAAAAATTGGAGAGAGTCCAGAGGAGAGCTACAAAAATGATAAAAGGTTTTAAAATCCTGACTTCTAAGGAAAGGTTAAAAAAAACTGTTCATGTTTAGTCTTGAGAAAAGAAAGACTGGGGGGGACAGGACCTGATAACACTCTTCAAACATGTTGAGGGGTGATAAAGAGGATGGTGCTCAATTGTTCTCCATGTCCACTGTACATAGGACAAGAAGTAATGGCCTTAAACTGCAGCAAGGGAGATTTACGTTAGATATTAGGAAAAACTTTTTAATTATAAGGGTAGTTAAGCTCTCAAATAGGCTTCTAAGGGAGACTGTGGAATCCCCAGCATTGGAGATTTTTAAGAACAAGTTGGACAAACACTTGTTTAGATTTAATTGGTCTTGCCTCCGTGCAGGGGCCTAAACTTGATGGCCTCTCAAGGTCTACAGTTCTATGATTCTGTAACACAATCCATAGAATTTCACCCTGTAATTTCCTAAGTGAGGAGAATGTTATTTCCAACTATGTAAATGAACACTACTGAGTCCAACAAACTGTGTCTGAGCAAGATTGTATCTTTGCAGTTATATCTACATCTATCTGATATATCTATATATCTACCTACCTACCTTTTTTTTCTTTTTTGGACCCTAAAAGTTCAGAGAAAAAGAAGAGAGAGAGAGAGAGAGTCAGAGATTATAGTACCTAAACAAATTATAAGGAATAATTAAGAAATGCAGCTACTAAGTAAATTAAAATCAGATAGGTAAGTATATTTCAATTCAAAGTTTAGCCATTGATAACAGATAATATGAAAAAACTTTAATATGAGGGAAGGGGAATAGCCAATGAGCTTTAATACTGGGGAAAGGGAGAACCACCAGTATTACACAATTTCATTGCTTTTATTGGTATTAACAGACCACCGCCACATTTCATAGCAATATACTGTAGTTAAGGCTGGGGGAGCACATCCATTCTAATTTCTCCATTAAAAGTCAATTCACATCATCAGAGACTAGTACGTTTTAGGTAAAAATGTCTGAACTCCTTGCTTCCTGCTTTCACCGGTTTGTAGTACATATAATCTTACAATTATTATCAATTACTATACAGAAATGGGTATCATTGATCCCTTTTTTTATATGGAGAAACTGAAGCATAAAGACACTAAGGGACTTTTCCAAAAGTAACACAAGGAGTTATATGGATCACCGTTCACGTTGCACTCCCCATCAGTACCCGGCCCAGGCCAGGGAAACTAATGATCCAACCAGCAGATCAAATTCGGTGATGAATCCTGGTCACATGCCACCTGAAGCACGTTGCACATACGCTAAGAAGAAGTCAGAGCAAAGAATAGAAACTAAAGTATCCCAACACTCAATCCCTACAGGACACTGTATCATGTACCAAATGGTTACTTTTTCAGTGCAATGTGTAGGAGATAGCTAGTTAATATGTATGGACATTGATTGGCTACATTTTTAATGCATTATTTTGAAAATTTACAGAGAATATTGAAGTGGACTGTAGAGGCAGCCAGTGGAGTGGAGAAGCAAGAGAACACGGAGGTAAAGATGGGCAGAAATGGATACCTGGGGAAGGAATAAAGGGTTCCTCTAGGGGAGTGGAAGAAGCTGTCTATTGTGGTGGAATGGTTTTGGTAAGGTGTGAAGGTGAAGTTTAGGGGAATGAAAGCTGAGTTTCATGCTAAAATATCCCAGGGATTTCCTACAACATAAAAAAATGGATTCATCAGGGAGGAATAAAGGCTCAGATACTCAATGATACTTAAGCTCCTAACTTCCATTGATTTGGGGAGCCTAAATACTTTTGAGGATCTGGCCCAAAGTGCCTGTCTCCTCCAGATTACCTTTTTAAATCAAGCCCAGATTGGCAATAACTGAGTAGGATTTCCAATTTAGTGGCCTGTGTGAAATGCTTTGGTGGTCTCAGTCCAGTTCCTAGGGGATAAAGGTCCACATTGCAAAAAACCACCACCATAATCAGTACTAGATGGGCACTTTTGTTGGCAGTCCCAGCAGAACTGGCTGGGGCTGCAGAAGGCTGAAATGCCCTCTTGTGGGAGACATTTGAATGGCCTCTCTGCCTAGTGCCTTCTACCTGTTCCGTGATTACTGGCACTCACCTCCCTCCTGTTTACCTGATTGTTTTTGTTTAACCCTCCGACTGTCCCAGTAACCCTTACCCTCAACGTAATGGAAAGGGATAGTAGGTGCTGGAACTAGGGATGCTGTGGGTGGCTTGAAGGGGTTTCCATTCTATACAGGGGTTTACAGTTTGGTTCAATGGCTCTCAGCACCCCCACGACACAAATTGTTCCAGCGCCCCTGGAAGAGACTAAAGCAAACCAGCTCGCTTCCCTTGTCACTGTTCATCTCCTGTGTGCAACTGGCAGGGGCAGGCGCCGGGGCCCCCGCCGGGCTGGGTGAGAGGCGGAAGCCGCGATGCTAAAGGCTCAGAGGCTAGCGGGCGGGGAGGGGGCTGAAACCCCCGCGCACCCCGGGGCTCGGAGCGGATGGGAACGGGGCGCTGAGCCGGGGGACGCCGAACCCCAGTCCCCGCCCACCCCCCAAACAACCCCAGGGCCGGGCCCTTCCTGGGGTCGCCCCCCCGCCCCGCTCTCACCATCTCGACGCGTCCCCCCCAGCCCGGCGCGAGGCGCTGTTTACCACTCCCTCCCCTTCGTTACCTAGACGACTAGCCCCACCCACGTGGAGCTCTCGCGCAGCCGCTCCGGACTCCCTAACAACCCTCTCCCCTCCCCCCACCCTCGCGCAGCCGCAGTAGACTTCCACACGCTTAACTCAAGCGGCCGCCCCGGGGAGGTGGCTCGCTCGTGTCTTTCTCACTCTGCGGGAGGGGTTGCTAAGCTGGGGCGGGATCGGTGGCGCTTTACGGCCGGCAGAAGGTGCCGTAAAGCGTGTGCGGCTGGCTTTGCGGCAGGGCAAGTGGTGAGGTACAGACCCCCCCCCTTCCCCTCCTCTCTCCGAGACCCGGGTGGAGCCCGTGCGGCGGGGATGGGCGCTGCCCTGACGCCAAGACTGAGTCCCAGCCCCCAGGTGCCTTAACCCCGCACCACCCCGGGGGGGGCAGCCAGGGGAGCAGCGCCCTGCCCCACGCTTGGGAGGGGGCTTGTGGATGCTGCACTGAGCAGCGCCCCGTCATCCCCAGGGGCCCCCTAGGCCAGGCAAGGGAGTGGGGGGCTCCCGGGCAATGTCTGCGCTGCACTGTGAACTCGGCTCTTTCTGTGGGGTCTGGGCTGGTTCCGAGCCAGCGCTTGGGCGTCCCCACTGCACTGTAAACCTGGCCTTACAGTTGCTCGACCTGGGTCCCCTACCCCAGCTAACACGTCCATACTGCCCTGCACAGACCTTCTGACTTGGATCTGCAGCTTGACCTGCGTCCACACTGCAAATTTACAGGTCTTGGACCAGAGGCTGAGTAGGACTTGGGCTTTGAGTCCACTCCCCCTGAATGGGATCTTAGGGCTGGGGCCTGAGTACTTGCTGACCCAAATCAGACTGACTTGCACATTGAAAGAAGCAGGGCGTAGGCTCAAACCTGAGTGAATCCTGGGCTCAGTGTGCTGTGTAGACATACCTTTAAATGACTGTATTGCTGCTGATATTGGGGTAGCAATCCAAACCCACACACAGCCCTGTGCTGCCCCCACCCCCATGCTGATAATCCAATCCAAGAGTTTATAGCCAGCCCCAAGGTTCTCATCACAGATATCCATGGTGTTGCCAACTCTTGTGATTTTATTTTCAGTCTCAAACACTTTTAGGGATGCCTTAAAGCTCCAGCTCCTGAAACCATGTGATTATGTGAGAATCTCAGTTTTGTTTGGGTCGGGGGGGGGGAGAAGAGACGTTTCTATCTAGCCCTTGTTTGTGAAGAAAAGCTGGGAAATGTGATCTGCTAAAGGCTCAAAATATTTTTTTAATGTGTGTTTATCAATTCTGCCTATGCATGTTTTTCTTATGAGCCAGCAGGGCAATGGAATAGGCAGAGACTCCCTTTTCAAACAAAAGTGGCCCTCAGAGTGTCACAAACTCTGCTTATCTACCTCCTCAGTAAAAACAAAGGATTGAGCTGAGACTCAGAATGGGCTCACTGGGGTATTGTCATCCCTTGTATTGGTGGAACCGCCGGGGTTCCTTGAAGTATGTGGGTTTATATTTCACACACACACCACTTGTTATATCATACTTTAAGTATAAAAATTGTCAACATATTATCCCCTCCCCCCTCTCCAGTGTTAATGTTTGTTTTTTTATGGTGATTAGATTGCTTGTGAAAGGTGCCTGACAGCTGAGGAGACTAAAATCCTCTCTCCACAGAAAAGGTAGAGAGGCAGCAGCAATGCAAACACCCCACCAATGGGCTTCAACTTCATCATGGAGGCACTAGCTCAGTTGAGAAGAGGGTAATTCATTCTCCCTGTCAGTTAGCCCCTCTGCAGAGACTGCCATCACAGGGACCAAATAGTGCTAGTTAGGATTTTTTTTTCTATGTCATGTGAAATAGTTTATCTAGGGGAAGGCCTCCCACCTTGACTTTCTGCATTAAAGCAGTGATGCTATTAAAATGGTACCTCCTTCTACTATCTTTTTAAAGAAGTTCAGGAGTTCAAGGTAGACCTACTACATTAATTGCCCCATCTAATCAGTTCAGTCCTTAACATCAGTGAGGCCTACTCATGGTCACAACACTGTCTACATTCACGTAGTGCCAAGTTACTAAGGGTACAGTAGAACCTCAGTTACGAACACCTCGTTTGTAACTCTGAAATGTTTGTAATTCTGAACAATATTTTATGGTTGTTCTTTCAAAAGTTTACAATGGATCATTGACTTTGAAAGATTACTATGAGCCCCCTGCCACACCCCTTCTACAACCCACACCCCTTCTGCAACCCGAGCCCCTGCCCGTGCTCCGCACTGCCTCCTGCACCCCAAACCCCTGATGCACCCCTCCTGCACCCCAATCCCTTGCCCTGAGCCCCTTCCTGCACAACGCACCCCCTCCCGCACCTCAACCCCTACACCAGCCCTGCATTCATGGTTCTGCATACAATTTCCCCACCCAGATGTGGCCTTTGGGCCAAAAAGCTTGTTCACCCCTGTGTTAAGCAGTGAAAACAATTCCTTTATGGTAATGTCATTCTGCTGCCACATGTTTTAACACTGATAACACCTGAAGGAGTCAACACTGATGCTTCTCTTTAGTTGCGATGGCCTTGTCAGTCAGGTTACAGCCAGAGGTTTAGAAGCAACATTTAATAAATAACTTTATAGTGCTAGGATTTGGAATTTAAAGATGATATAAAACAAGTAGTTTAGGCAACTTAGTGCTTTTAGGATGTACACTGATTCAATTCTCACTTTTTTTCCTGTTTATTACATTAGAAATATTCTGAATGATCTGACTTTTTTTTAAATGCTTTAGCAACGTTGTTATGGGATCTGAATTAAGTCTGAACCCCACACTGCAGTTCTCTCAAGCCCTGCTTGGTGGGAAGGGATGTTGAGTCTGAATATTCTTTCAAGCCAAATATGGAGCTTGGGTTTCAGCATGTAGCTCAACATCCACATCTCAGAGGAAAAAAACAGAATGAGAAAATGTACTGTACACAGTGATATTTTTCAAATATCTTTTATTCTTCAACATGTGAAAGGCACTTATGCTCAGAGGACTAACTTTTTAAAAGAAGCATTACTTGAAACTTCTGAAATTTATCTTTGAAAATAATTCCTTCATTAGTAGTACTGTAGCACCTAGGAGCCCCAGGCATTTTACTGAACTTTCCAGAATCTTTGGGTTGAAAGTAATTGTACAGACTTTGAGCCCAACAAGGTAAATCCTCCAGCTTCCACTTCATAATAAAATAGGCTTATAACTAATACATGGAGTGATAATATTTGATGAGACAGTCTGTGTGTGAGGATAAAGTCAAGCATAGGAAAATGAATCCTGCAATCATTTATTTCTTGAATACTCATAAGGTGGCTGTGTTGGATCTGCCCCCATACAGCTCAGTAGTTGCTGAAAACATTTAGTAATGAGGGCTGCAAAATGACTGCTTGAAATCTGTCCTTTCCTTGGGTCTCTACTCTTCATACAAATCTTTCTAGGATTCAAGTGCAGTCTTGTTACAAGAGTTAAACTCAGAACATAAAGCTTGCTGATCTCATGTTCAGTTACTTTCTAATCACAAATACCAGATCAGCTGTGACTAGAAACTAAGGAAAAGCAGAGTATAAAAGAACTTAGAACTTTTCCATAGTGACTTCTATTTCAGTTGTTTCCACTTTTGAATCTCAATTGCTTGGTTTTGATAGTAACAATACCTTACTTCCAGATGCAAAACAAGCCAATTTTGCTTCATCTCAGAATTGTCAGGGCCAAGGTACTTGAAAGATTAACAATATAATTGAGGCCGAGGGTACATTGCCTACTTGCAGTATAAACTAGATATTAACACAGGGAATTATAAAAAACGCTAATGTTGGAAGCTAGCAAGCTCACATTCTGGAACTAGGGAATATACATTGAATTATTATTTATTTTCAGAATTGATTGCAACTTTGCTTAAAATAAGATCTGTCTTCATTAAATTGTAAGTGCACTTCTGCTAATTCAGGAAAGCAAAAGTTAAGGAAAACTAATTCAACAGGTATTTTGGGCATTAGTGTAAGTAATATCATACCATAAATGGTTAAAGTGCAGTCACTTGTTAGTTCAGTATGTGGCTAATATCAAACTGATTATTCTTCAGGTAAATAATCACAAGAATTAAGTGGCTATGTTCAGTGAAATATGAAAAATGGCCAATCCTTTAAGAGGTGAAGTGCTGAATCTTTACAAAAATGTAAGTGTCTTGAATGCAATTAGCACTTTTGCTTAACTAGATAAAAACATTTTTGCCACGTATTGCTAAGTTCTAAAATATGTTTTTGTTTTTAAAGCTGCTGTACCTTGGAAGGGAATATCCCAAAGGAGCAGACTACTTTAGAAGCCGTTTGAAGGCAGCTTTCCTAAAAAATAAGGATGTGAAAGATCCAGAAAAAATTAAGCAACTAATTAGTCGTGGAGAATTTGTTATAAAAGAGCTAGAGGCCTTGTATTATCTCAGAAAGTACAGGGCTATGAAACAGCGCTACTATGAGGATGACAATAAGAATAAGTGATGTGCAATATTGTTGACCCTGCGCTTGTAACAATGCAGGTTAGTGGCTAGGATGAATGAATAAAGAAGAATGGTTATGTTAAAGGCAATGAGACTTAAATATTTCCAAACCAAAGGACATATTTGATCACCATGTCAGTGGCTACATTACTACATTTCAAGTGGCTATTTTAATTATTTGAATATAAAGTTCTGTGGCATACAGATATGATCTTATACTCGTAGCTTAGAGGTTTTGTCCGCCATTCTGATCTATCCTGAACTGAAGCTTGATGCGCAAAAATGCTCTGACAGAAAGTTAACCTAATTTGGTTCTTCACTTCGTTTTCTTCACTGAACAGATGAATTTAAAACTGAATGCAGATCAGATAGCTCTAATATATATAATGAAAAAAGCTGTTGATTAATTGCAGTTAACTCATTGATTAACTCAAAAATCAATCGCATTTTTAATCACACTGTTGAAAATAGAATACCAATTGAGATTTATTATTTTGGATGTTTTTCTACATTTTCATATCTATTGTATTCTGTGTTGTAATTGAAATCAGTGTATATTTTTATTACAAATATTTGCACTGAAAGAAACTGGAACAAAGGACAGTAACTATGGGGGGGTGAGTGATTGCTGGATGCAGACTAGGAAGGAGTCCAGTCTGTGAAAGAAGATCATCTTGGAACATCTCTGGGGGGTGAATTTTCATTTCCAGGCCTCCTACTCCTCATTTCACTCCCCAACGCCAGTCTCCTTGTCCAACCAGGCCCAGTCTTTCCCCCTCAACATCCCCTCCAATTCCCTGTCTCATCTTCCCTCCTGCACTCCCAGTCTCCCTGTCCAAAGGTACTCTGCCCCTCCCAGATCTGACTCTGGTCTCCTCTGCATTTGAATCAGGCAACTCCCTCCTCAGTGACCAGGCAACATTGAGAGCACAGAAAAGGGGCTTCATGCTCTCAGTTCTGGTGCCAAGCTAGCAACAGCCTAGAAATCCAATTGCAGGGGAAGTCCTGCCCAGCCACAGGTTGGAGCACACCAAGTGTGGACAGAATCTTCAGGGAATATAGCCACAAAGCTCTAGCAAGTCTGTGCATGTGTGAATTGTAATTTTTTTCCAAAGGCTTAGAATCTGGCCACATTTGGGCAGATTTTCATAGGGATAGTAGCAAAACGAGCACCTCTGGCAGAGACCACCTCAGCCAAATTTCTAGTCCCTGCTCCAAAGCACAGGGTCACTAATATTGTTCAGAGAAAAGGTTGCCAGAAATTTTTAAACTTGGGCAAAACAATGTATTTTTCCTTAGCTTCATGCTCAAACACCTGAACCATTTTGGCTAAAGATAATAAGCAGCAGCAGCAGGAGGCACCCAGCATGGAAAATTTCAGCCCAAACTATTCAAGTTTGGCAAAGTTACAAGCAACTGAAAATAGGGTGTTATAGTAATACATGAACAACAAAGACCTGGACCAGTGTCCTAGAACGTTTTGCCCAAATTTATTCATTACAGCTTTCACAAAGGAGAGTCCTCCTGTAAAAAGAGGGAGTATATGACCGTAAATAGGGGGGTAGGGGGTTTGCACAAAAGTTGATGGGCAAAGATGACTGCAGTGTGGTTGGTAATCAAAACAGCAAGAGAAATTAAGAGGGGCTGCCAAATAAATGAAGTTCATGGGGTACTTAACTAATTATAAAGATTAGCATTACATTTATTGGAAGGAGCAACAAATTAAATATTAACAAAAGTTCACAATAACTATTTTTATTACATTACAATAAATAGGAGCAGTACAATTTGACAAAAAATGACAAATTTCAGATCACCTCACAGCACATGCTCCTATAAAACATTAAAAAGTTTAAACAGTGGTCATTCTTTTAATTTAATGTCTGGTATGACCAATATTCATAGGTCACGCAACCAAATGATGGGAAAACTGGATCACACTGCATATATTCCACATCAAAAAAAGCACAATGTACAAAATGTGCATGTTTCAGTTTACACTATACAAAAATAGTTAAAATACATTCCAGGTAAACATATTACATTAAGAAATTGTTCTAGTAAGAAGTTGGCACTCAAGAGGAAAAAGCAGAAGTATTTTCAACATGAAAACACAAGACAGTGGAATTAGTAGGAAATGTTAGGAAAGATTACTGCCTATGTAGCTTTATGTAGACTTTACAAAAAGAGCCACATCTTGATGGCCTTAGAAGGAAATTGTTGTATTGCTTGATAGTACTGACAAAAGAATGGAAGTTTATGTAGGAACTATTACAGTAATAGCATTTTATATGGTGAATTTTTTTTTAAATAATCTCAGCCAACCAAGATTTTAGGACAACTGTATAGGTTAAAAGAATCAAAAAAACTTAAAACTGAAATTTTATTCAACTGATGACTTTTTTTTTTTTTAAAAGGTGTTTACCAAAAGTTACATAAAGCTACTATCAGGCATTGGAAATCTAATGTATTAATGTAGTAAGTGACTTCACATGTTCATTTAATATTTACTATCAGAAAAAGATAGCAATCTGGATATGTTCTTGGAAAGCATTTCAAATAGGGAAAGGCAGAATAATTATTAGATCAACTTGTGCAAGCTGCAATTCAACATGCCTCACCAAGTCTCCACAAATATTAAGACAAAACTGCACAACAGTGACAAGGATGAGCGTATTTTGTGAAAGTTAGATCATAAAGGCTGGTCTAAACAGTTTTAATATCTAGTCACATGAATTGGTAGTTTACAGATTAAATTTATTAAAATAAGCTATCTTGGTATAAATACTTTTATACTGATAATTGCATCCACATTTGAAAGCTGCACCAATTTTAGCTAAATCAGTTTTTCTACCAATTTAGTTAAATTGATAAAAACTGTGTCTAAACGAGCCCTAAATTTGCATGCAGTGTGACTCAGTTACAAAAAGTCATAAGTCTTAAGATTTTATTTCTTGTTTGTTCAAGTTACACTATCCACTTCTGCTACGTTCTTCCAATACATTGATAGTGGTGTCTAAAAATATGCAATTAACCAACAAAATCTCAACCTCAAGATGTTTTAAACTTAGAAGTTGCAAATAAAACATTAGATGTTTACAACATCTACCGGGATTTGTTCCCGCTTCCTATTGGTCCTAAATTAGGATGTAACATTATGTTCTCCCACCACCATCTTTCAGTATTTTTTTTTTCTTTTTGGCCATATGTATGAAGTATACCCTGCAGCTTGGGAAAGAATTTTTTAAAAATTTCAGAAATGCTTTCCCAGCCACACAAAATGTAAGGGTCATGCAGAAATACAGGTAGTATGTTTACTACACCCCTAGCCACCATTGCAGCTCTCCTTCAAATATGGCTACTACTGCTCCCCGTGTAGAAATAAGAGGTCATCTTGCACATGTAGTACCTTTGATATTGAACATGCGTTTTAAGTTACGCTGCTACATGAAAATCCTATTCTGTGAAAAACTAAGTGTGCAAACTCTGTTTAAAAGTTTCAGGATAACTTGGGAATAGCAGTTTTGCCTATCATGACCACTGAAAATTCACGAATCATGCCCCAACAAATCACAAGGTTTTAAAGACCAATACACGTTGTGTATTATTTGCCTTCTGCTGTTCAATCATTTAGCATACAGTTGAGTCACATTTTCAAGCTCTTCCCTGCAACTATGAGGGCTAGAAACATTAGAAAAGCAAGCTGAGATTCTCATGTAAACTCAACTCAACTCCAGGAGTGGGGGCCTTAAGAAAAACATCAAATTTACTAAATTCACGATGAAAATCACAAGAGTTGGCAACACGAGATAGCTGGCTCTCACTTTGATGCAGATTAACCAAACTATTGCTATACTGCAAATGAAAGCTTCTTCAAAATAATGGATTAACTCCAATCAGAAAAATCACAAGAAAAAATCACTCTGGGAACAACAACACTGAAAACCTGGTTTCGATGTGTAACAATCTTGACATTTTATTCCACTAAACAACCATATAATCTGTGAAACAAAATTAGTATTTCACAAGAATCACAGCAGAACACAAAACAACATTAGCTCTGGAAACCATAATATCAGCTATGCCTACTGAATGTTTGTGCAAATTCTCCATCATCCCCATATTTATGGCATAGTGGATTTCCAACTAATCTGTATGAAGCAGCTGAATTCAAGTGCCATTACTGAATCTAAAGAGGTTACTGGACTTTAAAATGCCTCCCCTATTATACACAAAATGGGCATTTGGAAATATTTAATGCCACTCTTGAAAAAATGGTTCTGACATCTATAAAGGTAGAGGTCCTGACCTCATTTTTAGGATTAAACTCTGAATCAACATATGAATTAACTTTTGTAAGTGTCTGAATTACTCATTTGTTAAGGCTTTCCAGTATTTCTTAGTAGTGACGCTGAGGGAGAAATCTTGACCCTACTGAAGCTACTTTGAAGTTTGCCAGTTACTTCAGTGGAGCCAGGATTTAACCCTGGGTCTCCTGACACAAAAAGTTAGTGAAAGTCTTAAGCAAAGCATTACAATAGCAAATCAATTTAATTAGAACTTTTACTTTTTCCATTGCCAGATGTGCACTATTGTCTTTTTTTAATTTTTCTTTTTTTATAGAAAAAATATAGTATTTAAGGAGTGACCATGACAAATTGCAGTGAAAAACTTTGTGAAAGTTATATCTTTACATTCATTGAAGTTGATCTGAAATGCTACAAGACTAGATGCCTAGAAGCAGAATCTATAGGAAGACTATAAAGGCTTCTGGTCTCTCAATATTGCAGTCAGTCTAGAATAAAAGAAAACAAGTCGGAAATAAAAATTTCTTATGCTAACTAGTCCTTTTATTCAACCAGATAAAAAACCACAGTAACGATATAAGAGCCTGTGGAGCACTTTCATTATTTTGTTTGCACACAGAACTAAAGTTCACAATTGGTAAGAAAAATAGGAAGTTAGCAGCTTTGCATGCACCAAAAAATCCTAAGAAAATTCTCAGGGTTTTTTTTTTTTTTTTTTCTCTTCCACGGGCATTGCTAGTTCAAGAACCAACACTCAAGGAATACTGGCACTTAAGAGGAATAAAGCTTCCACTGTCATTTAAACAAGCATTCAGGTTCATGAAGCAGAAAGAAAATTAAGTAATGCTAAATCAAATGCTAATAATTTAGTGTAATGTACAAAAAATCACTTTCTTAAGTATGCCTTAAGAATAAAGGATAAATTGTATTTACATAATTATACACTTTGTCTTTGTCTTCTTTTTCTTCTTTTTACCATCTTTGCTCATCTTCTCTTTATGTTTTCGGATTTCTCGAACTAACGTGTAGAAGGCATCATCGACACCCTGAAAAGAAACATATGTGGCTATAAGACCAAATTAACATGATTTATGTACTCATTTGGATAGTGTTTGTTTTCATCTGAACACTGCAGGTTCTTATTAATGTTGCAGTTTAGTAAGAACATGTATATTGGGTGTTGTGATGAAGTATGCTTTTTTTTAAATAAACAGTGTCGATTTATTTAATTATTAATTTCTGTGCTTTTAGGTGTTTGGGTTCTATAAATATAACAACAAGCACATACATTGTCACTCAGCAATCTTCATTGGTTTTGGAAACCTTTTCATTTTTGGAAGTTGCCAGGTTAGTGTGGTTTTTTTAAGATACACATTTTCATTTGCTACACAAGAAAGTGAGGCCCAATTCTCCACTGCATTGTTCTTTATGAATTTCACATGTACGAAGTGGACATAAAATACTGCTTTACCAGAGTAATAAGCCACACACCTGCAGAAGTGGGTCCCGAAATTGAGCCCTACAGGTAAAAACAAAGACTACTACCACTGGAGCTGAAAGAAGTTCTTTATCATCAGCTACAGACCCTTACATCCTAAATTGCAAGCCGCAAATAAAGGGCAACATGCACACTGTAAGTTCCTCCACACACAACAGCTGAAAAGGGCAACAGCTAAAAGCCCTCCCATTGATACCAATAGGAGTAGACTGGGCCCCTTAAAAATAGTTACTGTGCTTAATTACACAGTTTTATTCAAATATAGTAGTGTATATGTTTGAGTAGATTTAGCTATAGAGAAAGTTTGAAGGATACGCCATTTAAAGAGATCTATATCTAAAAGCAAATAGTTCCTTCAAACAAATGTGCATTTACAATACATCAAAACAGCTTCAGTCCCTGCATACTTCTATGAGAGGATCGTTAACTAGAATAAAATCCTAGCCAGTCTGTACTTTACCAATTCACACAAACATTGGCCATTTCTCCCTACCTCTCAGGGTTTTCACAGCAGAGTGCTCTAATAATGTTTCAGCATACTTAAGTACATTTACTAGTACACCATGAACTATTCGAAATACAAAATAAACTGTAATGGTCAAAATAAAGTGAACATAGTATATTGTGTCATGCAGTACCCTGTTTTTTTAAATGTTTGTTCACTTTTTAAAAAATTAGAAATCAAACAATCTCATTAATTAGTGAGAATTAGTACTGTTCTGCTGTAAAACTCGGTCCAATGTTAATATCTGACTTACAACTCTGAAAGATAGTCAGAATAATGGCACAATATGAATCCATAATAAACTGTATCAAGGGAAATAACCTGTATCTAGATAAGATACAGTGGTGCTGTAACTGGATATGCAATTTTAAAACACATACTGCAGTATTAAGTCTCCATTAACCAACAGAGCAAAAAAATGTATTACAGTTTGCTGCAAAGGGCCAAAGTCTCATGGTTAGAGTACAAGATTGGCATCAAGAGCTCTACATGCCGTTTTCCCACAAACTGCACCCATGAGCCTAAGCAAGATGACCACTCAGTGCCTCAGTTTCCCCCATCAGTAAAACGTAAGGAATACCATCTTCCTCACAGAGGAAGTCATTAACATTTGTAGAATGGTCTAAGAGTCTCAGATGAAAAGTGCTAAATGCAAGGTGTAACAGAACACTGAAACTTCCACAAAAAGATTCCACCCACTTTCTTTTAAGCTACTGTTAAAATAAATGCACAGAAATTAACCCATAAAAAGCGATATTCAAACAATATTAAGGACCTTAACCTCAAAGAAAGTAAAGAGATTCACAGTTAAGGCTGAAATTCATTCTACTGTGCCTACTGCAGGTATTGCAAAACAGGATAATTTTATATAGTGTGTATTACAAAACCTGTACACTAGGGGGAGACTTAAGTATGGCATTTCAGCTTACAGTATTGAATCCTTTGTTTTGCAGATCAAATCTTAAACGGTTCAGAGAATATTTGCATTCTACTGGTTTTGGTTCTGCTGTAAATGCTCTTTAATGCACCTACTGGCTGATAATTGGGCACATTGTATCAAGACTCAGTTCAAGAATCTTTTAAAGGTGAAAATAAAATAAAGAACCTTAAATTCAAAATTAACTTGAGGCCTTATTTTACCTTTCATTTAACCCCAGATACTTATTTTGGTTACCTGCAGATAAGGAACATTATTTCAAAATTTGGGTTGCAGCACACTGTCCTAGAGTTGAATGGGAAAGTTATCCAAAGTCCTGCTTTACTCAACACTCCTCGAATAAAGAGTCAGTGACACTAAGCCACTTTCTAAGCAGACCTCCTCAAATGTGCTGGCAAAACTTATGAATTAAAATCAGGCATTTGCACATACGTCTACCCTTTAATGTGTGAGAAATTTCAGGTTCTACATATGCAACATGGATACACTTGACAATGTCACAAGAACAGCTAAGGAGGAGCCCCAAATCATTTGATAGTACTAAGTCTGGCTAACAGAATATTGCATATGGAAGTGTGCAACTATTTCCACAAATCACACAGCCTCTATGGCCTCCTACTGAAATCTCTCTGTGTACTGGGTTTTGGAATTCTCTCCCTAACCTGTGTCTTAGAGGTGGCATTAGATATTGCTGCCTTTTCTTCAGTCACCTTCAGTATATAGTTTTACTTTATTTAGCTTACTGTGTTTTAATGAAACATTGACTTTAAAGAAGTATTACAAAAAAATCATCTCTAAAGATTTCAACACTGGGAAGGATTTGTACAGAAATTCAGCAATCTGTTAGAATTCTGCCACACAGCATCATCCAGGACCCTGGTCTAAAAAGTATATATGCAAAATACAACAGTGTTTTAACCATACAATAAGATGATAGTCTAGAAGTGTTTTTGATAGATATACCACTAAGCAGCAGTCACCTTATTCAGTTCAGCCGTGAGAAAATTCATTTAGTGCTCTATTCAGCTTAAGTCATATTTTAAAATTAAAAACAGTCAGTGTCTGGAAGGCTTCCTACTGGCCATGCTCCAGAAGGGAGACAACTTAATTCACAATCAGAGCCCAGCGTAGGATCATAAATCAGCTTCTATCCTGCATTCATACTAAGAAAATGACAATATTTAGACATTGTTTAAGACTTAAAGTAGTTGAACTGTTAAGTAGCTCTATGTCAAAATGCTCCTATCAACTGGATTCTACCACAAACTTTGGTTTGGGGGGGTGGGGGAGGGTTTGTTTGTTTGTTTTTTAAAGAGGACATAAATCAACTTGTAGTACAAAAAGAAGGGTCTAATTGTAGTGTATACTTCCAACATGGGAGGGGGACACAATTACCACACCATCATTTTTGGCTTGCAAATTTGCACACCTTTGGAGTTGGGTGGGAAGGCCATAAAATAACTTTGTTTACAGCCTGAAAACAATTAATGAACCCCTTAAAAGATTAAGTTGAAACATAGCTTCTATATTTGCATTTTTAATAAGACCATCACTGTGTCATCTCACTACCTAATTTACAGTTAACTTTATGCTCAGATAAGCAATCAACTGTAAAATAATGCTACTGACTAACATTTTCAAGTAATGTATCCTTTGTAGTTTTTACATTAGTTAAAACATTTTGTTCATCTGTCACAGGCAAAGTCAGCCAGATGCACGTAGGTGTCTCCTGCTTTATGGCATAACACCAAAGGAATTTTATCCTTCAGGAGAGCATCAGCAGGTAGGCATACCAAGCTTCCCCAAGCTAGCTAATCCAGAACCATCATGATTTTTTTAAAATCTTTTTTCTTTTTCTTTTTTTAAAGTGTCCCATGATGACCAAGAGTGGGAAATACATACACCAGGACAAGTTTAATGAAATAACAAATGTATTCTGGACCAACATTGCTGGGCTTGGTTGGCTGACAAGAAAGAAAGCACTTGACACTGCATTTAGTTGCAAACAGTTCTATTGTGAGTTTTCCCAAGGTTCTGGATATCTGCTGAAAGGGGACCATTCTCCTTGGATCTGCTTAGCCGGTCTGCTGTACAGTTAAGCTGTCCCAGAACAAGTGGAGTCTTACTGAGAGGAGAATAAAGGTATGTCTATACAGCAAAAAACAAAACATAACCCCCACACTCAGCAGCAAGTCTCAGTCTGGGTCTACAGTTCTGGGCTCTCAGGGCTTTGGCTACAGCACTAAAAACAGCTGTGTAGGCTGAAACCCACCACCCCTTGAAAGCCTGAGCCCAAATGTCAACATAGCTATTTTTAGTGCCATAGCAAGAGTCTGTAGAGCCAGGCTCTGAGACTCTCTGGCCGGGGGAGGGAGGGAGCTTTTTTGACGTGTAGACATACCCTAAGAAAGGGCAGACTCCTTAGCAGGGTGGGTTATTTGTGCCACCATGATGAATCAGGTATTCAGCTAGTGATGTGCCATCAGACTTTATGAGCACGTTTTCTCCAGATTAGCCTTCTAAATGCTAAGATTGCTAACATGACTGATCACACCTCAAGGGCATATACGTGGAACTTATTTTCACTTAATGATCATGTTTCCCTGAACTGAGCTGGCATCCTAGGAGCTCCTCAAACCAAACAGGCTTGCCTCTCAGGCAATTTATATTCTGACTAAGCATTAGGGAGGATGGAACCAGGTGTCCAGAAATTTGTCAAAAGGTTTCTCCTGATCTGGGGGAAGACTACTATTCTGGGAAGCAAGTGAAGAGAGAAAGGATACCCTCGAGACGCATAGAAATGGATCTAAGAGTCTGAGGAGATTCTCAGTGGGAAGCACACAAAGAAAACGAGATTCCAGCCTCTCTTTCCCAAGCAAGTCCACAGAGAGAAAAGGTCAACACAGCCCAAAATCTTTGCTTGGGGGTCAGAATGAAGACTTGGGTCTACTTCCAGGTACATGCACAAAAGAAAGCTGCCCCTTTCCAAAATACCAGAACTAAGCTTATACTTAGGAAGTAATCTCCAGCGTCTCTCTCTCCTGTATCCTAAGTGAAAAGGCGTGACTACTTTTCCTTGAAGAAAAGGCTTAGGGAAATACAACTGAATGAGTTTCTTTTAAAAAGGGGGGGAAAGTCTATCCAGTTTGAAGTGAACAGCTATCGTACAGAGCTCGGATAAGCTATTGTCCCACATCATGGCTAAATCCATAATGCCCAGTGAGCCACTAGGGAGGAGCAGATGACATTAGTGGAATATCTAAGGGACTCCTGAGGAACAGCATTCAGGCTATTCTCAGCTAAAGGGACTAAGCCTATGTCAGCAAAATTTATGTCACTCAAAAGGTGTGAATATTACACCCCCTCCCAAATGGCATAAGTTACACTGATATAAGAACGTCTCCCGCTGACATAGCTTCTGCCGCTTGTGGACGCAAGTTTTTTATGCTGATGGGAGAGCGCTCTCCCGTTGGCAGAGCGCGTCTTCACCAGACGCGCTGCAGCGGCACATCTTTATCGATATTTCTAAAACTTTCCTGAGAAGGGAAGAATAGAAAACCTCATATTGTAATGCCAACAGCTAGCAAATAACTCATCTGGAAACAAGTCTGTGTGGAACTTTCTAGCAGTAAACTCCAAATTCAATACAAAGAAAACCTTTAAGCCAATATACTCCATAAATGACATATCTTTTTTGAGCAAGGCATAATTGCAGAATCCAGTCTAGGTGAGGAGAGTCATTTATCCCTCAAATCTTCTGGGAGCATATATGGCCTGTGCAGATTTAGCAAAAATCTGGGTGTGTGGAGTGATGAAGGTGCTCTGCATGATCTGCTAGACTGATGGATGGACTAGAAGGGAATCCTGAACAAAATGAATAAAACCACACAACCATGTTATTTTCAATCCTCTTTAAAGACTTTATTCCTTAGCAGGTGCTGGGGGTCAACTCAGACACTAAGTCATAAGACACTTCTCCCTTCTCTGAACAGTGACTCACCAAAGCATTTATAGAAGTTTGGGAAAGGACAGTGCCAAGCAATGAAGAGACTTTTACTAAGAGACCAGTATTGACCCTTCGGGAACCTTTCTCAAAGCCTTTATAGGAACTCCTGGGAGGAGTTCAAAGTCCCCCAGTAAGATTTAAATTCAAACACTTTACAGGCCAGAGGAAAAGGAACTGGGGAACTCACTGACATCCCTTTCCTCAGGAAGTCTTCAAGTACTACTTCCACCTAAGTCCGTGGCTATCCAAGGGAGGACTTCTTTCCCCTGTATATGAACTGGATGGGCTGGCTTTGTCAGTCACAGCCAGACGAACTACCCTCAGCCACTGTCTCATTATGCCAATATTTTGGAGAGAACCTCTGTGCAGCTTGGTTTTTCTTTCATAGACATCACTTCAACCACTAAACTCACTCCAATGAGATTGTGGAATTTTTTCCCTCCTCGGATAAGATAAAATGCTCATGATCCCAATGGCAAAGCACAACTGCCAAGAGCCACAGTTGAGGTGGAGTTTCTCTTTCTCCTTAGCTTTCACGGCTTAGAACACAAATGACAGTCCAACTCCACTACCTTCATGCATGTTGCTCTGAGTGAGACAAGAATCAAACTGGCAAAGACAAAGGTGGGGTTCTAGAGAGTGGACAGCGAGTGGTCATCATCCGGCCTGTCAAGTGAGTGAGGAGGAATAACCCAAGATCTGCACTGCTGCACCCAGAGCAACAGAACTAATGGAATGGAAATGTGTACAGGGAGCTCTTTTGAGAGTCTGGTGAAACAGTGCTAGAAACAGACTGAATGCATTACTTCTTGATGACATGCTATGTCTTGAATGTTATCTTTCCTTCATTTCTCATAGCTTTCTCTCTTCCCCTTTTGCTTTGGTTCTTAGTTTTTGCAACATAAACCAGAAAATATTAAACACTGTTTTATGATATGATTAATACAGCTATATATTGTACTTACATTTGTATTTTCTCTTATTTCTTTAGACAAGTTTTTTCTCTTCCCTTTTACAACAAAGATATTTAAAAGATAAAAATCATCCTTCCCTCTCTCCCATCCTAATCCGTTGTCTGATGGTATTACAACTGGCACAAGGGAGGAAAGAATTCAGATGCATTTCCTGAAGTGATAAAGTGATTTATTTCACCTCAGAGAGTGAGGCAGGAGAAGATGCTCTGAGGACAGGCTTGGGACCCAAGAACTCCTGTGTTCTAATTCCCATGTAGATACTATCTGTCTGTCACACTGAGCAAAGCATTTAACTTCAGTTTCTACATCTGAAAATGTAGACAGATGAAGAGAGAGAATCAGCAATTTGTAAAGCAATTTGAAGATCTATCCCTGGCCTTCACTACTGTGGAATGTACAAATTTTTCCTCAGAACACTCCCTATGAAGTTGGCACATATCATGATACCCATTTTACAGACAACGGAAGCACGGAGATTAAGTAGCTTGCCCAAGGTCACTCAGAGTATGGATCTCCTCCTATCCATTTGTCAAAAATCACAAAACAGAACAGACCAATAGCTGCTAAGTTATTGTTTAAAAAATACTCTATTGCTAGGAAACTAAATCTCAAAACTAAACGTTAATAAAGGAAAATAGAAGTTTGATTAATTTTGTACTTATTAATATTTTGAAATTATATAATTACTACTGAGAAGCCATAAGATATCTGATTTACGTGAAACTGATTATCAGCTTTTCTGCCCAAAATTAATTTGCAAAACTTACCCTATTACAAAACTTACCCTGTTACATTACAAGACATTTTTTAATTTTCACGCACCCTGGAGTCTTTTCTTCTTTGCTGATTTTTTTCACTCTGTACTGTCGAATCTCTCGCACCAATGTATAAAAAGCATCCTCCACTCTCTGCATTGTAAAACACAACTCCTTAAAATCTGCTTTATTGACAGAGATGATGTACTGGGACACCCATCACAGAAAAAACACTGAAAGTATGAGCTTTACTTGAGAAATGTAGGTATATGGAGCACAAGTAATTCTAAGGGCTGTGTTCATATTCAGTCTGCAGACAGAAAGCAAGAGCCTGCCTATCAGAGGAAAGGAGGAGCACCATGTCTACACTGTCACAGATAGATTCCATGGCTCCATGTTCTTTAATTGATGCTTTCTACTGGAGTTATCCCTGTGTTGTTTTCAAGGTTAGTTTTAAGACTTATTTCTGTACCCAATTTTGCTAGGGAAAACATTTGTCATTTATGCATTTTTAAAAACATCTTTAGAGAGAGGTAAGTTTGGCTTGATAACTGTTATTATAACTAACATGAACAAGTTAGAGGCAGACTTAAAATCAAGGAGTAAGATCTGGGTGATGCAAAGCCACTATGCTGCATTGTGCTTAAAGCCCTTCAACATTTTTGTAGGAAGATAGAAATTTGCCAAAACAGGATGTGGACCAATTTGTGGGGGGGATGAGGGTGTTATCAACATTATTTATTGCTCAGATAAAGTTGCATATCATATTAGGATTGTGAATGTTTTAATGCACAATGTAAGTACAGTAGCTTTGGAACTAAGAAGGGAGCATGTTTTTATTTAAGGTTCCTCAGTCACCTATTCCAATCTTTTGGAATTATTTAGGCAGGCAGATCTACACCTCTAATTTGGGGCCTTTGCATTCTTTGGTCAAGTGGGTGCGTAAGCTACTGTCTACTCTTCTTTAAAGCAGCAAGATTTGCCCTCATGTAGATCTCTACATGAGAGCTTTACATCAGGGAAGGTTATGCGACATATTTCAAGAACAGATACAAAGAAACATCTACTCATATGGGCAGTATTTAACTCAATGCTGTATTGTTCAATTTTTAAAGTGACCACAGGTTGGTTGTTATGGGGAGGGGTTTGGTGCGTTTTTTGTTTTTGTTTTTTAAAAATGGAACTCATTTGTCAGCCAAGGTACAAGTACTGTTAGCCCTAATTTTATCAGAAGAATATATTTGGATGAAATACATAGAGTCTCCCTTTAAAATAATGTGCCTTGAATTAAATGTTCTGTTTCTAAAATAATGAGTCAACAATTTACACCACACCAGAAATAACATGCATATTATCGCTCATAAGTTATTTCTCCAAAGTAGAGAAATAGCAAGTTCTGTTACAGATTGTAGGATGAAAAGTTCATAAGTTACCACAAAAAGTGGCTCTAGTCTACACTGTCTGAGCCAGATCCAGGCAATTGCTCTGGTACCTTTGCAACATGGTGGTGCAGAGGCTGTAAAGCTGGCCACATCAGCCAGAAAAGGAATCCCCTATCATGAGGGCAATTTGAGTAGCACAGCCACAATAGACAACTCTATAGCACCCACCCATTCTCTCTCACAGCTCTGTGTTTAGGACATTGTGAGAATATACCATCTCTTCAGCAATAAAAGAAAAACTGGGAGAAAACCTGAGATAACTAACCAGTTGAAAGACAGAAAGGTGTATCAGCAACCGAAAATTGGCAAATGGCTATTTCAGAGAACTGCGGGTGATTGGCTCTGCCAAACTTAAAGGCCCACTGAAATCTACGGGACTGTTTTAAGTTGCATTGAAGCCCAAAATGTCTGGCCCCAGGACTGGGTAAACAAACAGGTAAGCCACCTTTTTGTTTACCCTCTCCTGGAGCCAGCCTTTTTGGGTGAGCCTTTAAATTTGGCAGAGCCAATCAGCTGCAGCTCTACCTACCTCCTCAGGTCCTGCGCTGAGCACAGCTCTTCCAGCTCCAAGGATCGGGGCCTCTGCTTTCCGTAAACAGGTTTAACTTGAGTTGAGAAGAACACATTATACCGGTTTACCTCAACTTCAATCTACCTTGGCTAATGCACACAGTCTGCCCCAATAATTTTTATAATTATATTTTTACAACCTTTATGTAAGAATTATTAAATTGTCTAAAAGCATATCTATGCACTGTGCAACTGAGATCAGCAGAGAATCCCAGGAAACAAAAATAAATCATCTAATATTTACTGATATTGCTATTAACTCTAATTTGCTATATACGATGCCACAGGAGATCATATTTTAAATTAATCATTCAAAAGTCAGAGTTTGCTATCTGAAGGTTTCCCTGCACAGCAGCCATCTGATTCTGAAGATGAAACACACTGTACTTTTGTTTGTTTGTTTATGGATAAATAAAATAAAATTAAGCTCAAGAAATAAAATCTACCCTCTTCAGAAGACGGGGAGCTTAAATTCATATCCACAAAATACTGATGGCCTGACAATTCTTATATTTAAACATCTAGTAGTTTGTAGAAGAACATTTACAAAAAATGTAAGCCAAGTAAAGCTCATATTTTCATGTTTTCCTGGGAGGTGGGGGGATCTTATTCACACAGAGAGAATAAACAGTGATCAGCTGCAGTGTGCCAGAGCACATGCTGTGCAGAAATCAAGATACTTAGGGTTTACTGTTTTGCAGAAGAAATATGAAATTTGATTCTATAGCTGTGATATCAGAAATAAGACAATGCGCCTTCATTTGACTTCATAATGCCAATGTCCCCATCACCAATAACAGGAGGTGTGATTTTGCGTTAGCGATGCAGAGAATCACACAGAGAGAGAGAAAAGAAGTTGCTACGACCGCCACCAAGAACGTAACATTAGGACTCTAGTTAACAGGAGTCATACTAGAAAGAACATCTTTTAACAAGAGATATTTAACTAGTGTGACAATCTACACAAGGGACAATTTTTAAAGAGTCAGTCACCACAGTGATATGTTTAAAAAAGCAACTGTAATACTTTTTTAAAAAAAACTTTGCATTACTGTTTCTCTTTTAGGCTCACTTCATAAAGTTAATAAATTGATGGTAATTCAAGGTCATAGTGACACCACCAGAAAGTAAAAAGAATAGCCCTTTTCAGTATGTCAACACTTTTCTTTAAGCAATTACAAAATTAAATATATTACATGCTCTTTAATGGAGAAGTTCATATGTCTGTAGAGTACTGGTCTACTTTAAACACGTTAAAGGCCCATGACACACAAGACCTTGCAGCACAGTGTATTCGAGATGCTGTTGAAGACTCCTCGTACATAGCCAGATGGCTAGTTTAAAATGTGACTATTTACAAAAATAAAAGGCTATTTGAACATAGGCCAGAATGCCTACAGTATATTCATACATTGTCCTTTTGCAAATAATACTTTAAAAGAACATCTAGTGCAGGGTGAATAAAAATCAGTTTAAAAAAAACTAAAAATTGGATTTTTATTTAAACTGGATATTTTTAATTTAAAATAAATACAAGTTTATTTTTAAAAAATAAATTTAAAATTAAATTTGAAATTGACAACGTAGGTTAAGGCCTTCACTTAATAAAATCATTTAACTAAACAAAAAATATCAAAACAGTACACGTTTGCTGCCAAGTTTTAAAGAAAGTAAAACCAATGAATTGATGGAAGTCACTGGCTAAGCACTTGGAATCAGAGTTTGCTGAAGTCTAAGTCAGCTTCTGACAGCAGTAGCCTCTTCTGTAGGTGCAGAGAGACTATTTTCATCATGTGAGTTATTCAGTTCAATTACTAGTTCATTCAAAGTTAAAAACATCAACTGGGAGTTGAAAGAGCAACAAAGCTTGTTTTCCCTCTTCCAATGTATGAATAAAACAATGTATGATAGGATGTGAGCACTACTAATTCTAAAATCTTGAAGGACATGACTGAAAACAATCAGTTCAATTCATTAACTACATATAATACCTCCTTTGTTTAATAAATCAATTTTAAATGCAAAATACTTTCATAAGAAAAAGTTTATGTATCCAGCACATTTAAGGTAGTTTTATTTAATTAATTTTTTTTAATGTCCATCCAAGTTGATCTTGACACAAAACACAAGTAAAAAATTAACCATTCACCATTTTCCAACATAATAAAAAATGTAAAAATTAAGAATTTGAGTGTCAGTTAAGCTATATAAATGCTTAAATAAATACATATAGATACAGTGTATCCTCCTGGTTAACAAAAAGAAAAAATTTAGTGTAAAGGCTCTATGTAGTTGTAAATCAACATGTTTTAATGGTTACCAACAGATGACCATGAACCTTTCTTTAGAAAAATAACCAGAGAGAACAAATGCAAACCAAGATTAAAATCAACTATTTAATTGGTTTCCTGTTTGTGGATTTAAATCATGGTTAAAATTGGTGATTTGAATCACTAATTTAAATCACTCACCCTGCAAACTGAACACTCAGAATTAGTGGAGTACTTTTGATCTTAATTTCTCTAGGCCACAGCTGCTCATCTGTAATATGGTGATAAATAATGCACCCTCATCTTACAGGTGTATTGTAAAATTCATAAATATTTGTGAAGCACTCAAATGGTATAGTGATGAGTGCCATAAGAAGCCCATGAGAAAATGAATAATTCTGTCTTCAGACGTGTACAGCAAATAAGGCCCAGGGCCACAAATTTAACAATGAAGATAAAACAAAATATTAAACAGCTACTCATTAAGTGACCACCATCCATCCTGTGCACTGAGTAAGGCATGGGGCCTTTGGGAAAAATATAATACATGATCGTGTAATTAAAGATTGTCTCAAAATCCATACACACAAGGGGGACAAATTAAGGTTCCTAACGTATGAGTGTTTGACTTTGCAGCCTTAATCATGTTCTTTTAATAGTGTTTGGATGTTTTGTTTTGTGTGATTTCCAAGGGTTTTTTAAAAAAGCAAATTGGGGGGGGGGGGGGGAAGGCATGTATACCCTGGCACCTATATGGGTCATAGGCAGAGTTGGAACCTTTAGATCCACCACACAGACCTCTGCCACTTAGCAGTAGTACAATGTCATCTTCTTTGTGGACCAGCACTAGAGGGGAATGAGATACCCCTTTTGCCAGTGGATTTCACAGATATGTGCTGACAGCAAAGGAATGGCAAGACTCAGGAATCTTAGGTGCCATTCCAGGAATATCACTGACACAAAGGTCACCATCTCCCAAATTTCAAGTCCCTGCTCCAAAGCATGGGGGTGTTTTGAGCTTTACAAATATATGCTCACTAGTTTTTTTTTTTTTTTTTTTAAACATGAGCAAAACAATGTATTTTGCCCTAGCTTTATTCTCAGAAATGTCTGAACTACTTTGGCTGAAATTTCCCCCCAAAAAACACCAACCTGAGACAGACACCAGGCATGGAAAATTTTAACTGAATAGTTGAAGTTGGAAAAAATTACAAGCAACTGAAAACAGGGCCTTAAGGGAAGTGAGGGGCAACCTTAATAGGTCATGCTACCAGTCCCTCATAATAAAATATAATGGCTGCATACTATACATAGATAAGGTACCATTATTTTACATAGATCTTTGGCATGATACCTGCAAATGGCAGGCTGGTTCAAGTAACAATTTTTTATATTTAAGTTTTTTTATTTCTACAGCCCTAACCTGACAGTGAGAACTGCACAAGTGGAGTCCTGTAAATGGAACACCACTTACTTCACTAGAACTCCCAGTATGAGCCGGGGTTCACCTATGTGGGACTTATGTGTTCATACAACAGACAGTTAAAATAAAAAAAACGAGTAATTAGTCATTTATATCAACTCTTAAATAAAATGTTTTCAAAATCTGTCTAAATATGCATTCTCCACAATAAATCAAGCCTTTTGTGGCTAGTGTTACAATTCAAAGAATTCTCACCCACAGATACACCCCCACCCACACTCTCCTTTTAATCAAATACTATTATGGGAGTTGGAAGAGAAATTAAGTAACACAGAAGGACAACGTACAACCCTAGGTTCAAACACATTTTGGGCTCAGTCCTGAAGTTACTCTTTGTGCATCTCCTATAAAAGGTAAAAAAGTACTTGCAATGGTTGCAAAATCTAACCTTAAAAACAAAAATCATCCCTAGTTTAAAGAGGTGCAACTCCTTTTGATTTCACTAGGAGCTGCTTCCTCATATGCCAAGGCTGAATTGATTCTACGAGTTAAGTCAAACACACAAAAAACGAAATACAGAGGGCAAGATGTTATGTTATTTATGGATGTCAGACTTATTTGATGCAGAAGGCCAAATTTTTTTTTTTTTTAAATTATGGTCCGTGAACAGGGATATAAATTATGGAGTCAATCCCACTGCAGAACTCCTGCTGATTTTAATGTGAAGTTGGCACAAAAATGGAGAATGTGACCTTTCTGCAGTAACTAAATCTTCAGTTTTTTGTTAAGTACCTTGTTGTCACATTCAATATCACTTTGAAAAAATATGCACACCTTTATGACCATTCTTATTCCTGCTCATCCTTACCCTCCTTTCAAAAATCTCTCTGGCCTTCTCTATATAGTATTTGTGCTGATTTAAACTAAACTGGCACCAAAAATGAAGTGGAGAATTAATGCAACCTCCTAGTATGGACAATTTTATATCACCATAAAGGTTTATACCTGCAGCTGCAACAAAAACTGTGTATGGACAAGCCCTTTGTCTCTCCCCTCTCTGCTCCACTCTATATTTTTTCCCTTCAGAAACTCCCAGCTCCCCTGAGGCTTCACATTCAGCCTCTTCCCTCATTCTATCTGCTAAAATAATCAGCAATTAAATAGTTAATGTTGAAGCGTCATCATTGACCTTTAGAGCAAATGCACCAATGAGATTAAGAGAGGGGTGGGAAATTTCTACCTCATTGTTTCAGGCTTTCTGCAGCCTCCAAAAGACATCACTGCATCACTTACAGTCTGTTCATGTTTGAAAGGTAGTCTTTGCAACCACGAGGATTAAAAATCTCTCTTAAATGAAAGCTTAACTTCTACACAGTCTGAATATTTCATGTGGGCTAGATGTGGCCCAGAGGCTATATATGTTTGACACCCCTCATTTAAAAAGAGTTATTTTGAGAGAGAATGTCTCTCTCTCCCCTATTTCTCTCTCTCTCTCTCTCTCACACACACACACAATCATTAAAACATTAAAGGTAGCATCTTGGTAAAATTAAAGACAGTGTTCTTCATCCAATTCCCTTTTGACAATATTTTCTGTGTTTGAGACCACATCATTGTGGTTCCATAAGAAGGTACTTAATCTATAATGATATTGTTGATTTACCAAAAATAAAAATAAAAATCTAATGATTCAATTCCTAGAAGGCAAGATTTTCAAGAGTGACTAGTTATTTTGGATCCTAAATTGCTGTGTTTCAAATTCAAGACACCTTTAAAGAGGCTTTATTTCCCCAAGGATGTATGCTCAGGGCCTCTTTAAAACATCTCACATGGATATTCAAAATTTAAGCACCCAAACATTAGTAGTATCTGACCAAGATTTTCAAATGTGACAATGGAAAAGCAATTTCATCTGTATTTAATCAGGCTGGTATACTGCCTTTTAAAATCTACATGAATGTTGGGCATAAGCTCTTTAAAAGTCTCCTATTAAGAGGTAAAAAATCAAATATCAAATAGATTTGTGTCAATTCTTAAACTGAATTTTAAGCAAAGATAAAACTGCACAGATTTTTGAATGGTGATTGAACAAGCAATTTTGTATCAGGCAAGCATGAAAAGAAAATCGGGTAAGCACGAAAAGAAATCAAAGGCTAGGTACGTTAATTATGTTTCTGTTTTGAAATGTATTCCTAAGAAGTAATTTCAAACATGTTAGCAATGGGTTCTATAAAAGCTATCTTGGAAAAGAAAAGGGGAGGTAGATTTCTGTAACAAAGATCATTGTTTAAGAAAGTAAAACAAAAAATTACAACACTAAATGATAGTACAGAATTAATAGTCCACAGCAGTATTTGTTTGCTGTTTATTTCCTAATTTTTTCATTTTTGTCCTACCTAGTGTCTTGTTAATGAGACACACGCAGGACCTCCCAGACAGGAATATTGTAACTTCTATATTTATTCAGCCAGTTTGTATGCCACTTGGCTTACTTAAGACACTTCTTCTAGTCTACCCTCTAGTCCTAAAGTTTTATGACTTTGGAATCTTCCTTGACATAGGTTTATGCTCCAAATATTACTGCACATCCAAATTTAGAACTCCTGAATTTTCTTCTCAATGAATTTTACTCTCTATTTAGAAGTTGCATGAGTTAGTCCATTAGGTTAAAGATGGTCAGAAAACTGGGTAGTAGTGGCAAAATAGCATAACTTGATTAATCCGGACATTCTGTGGATGTGTAAAATGCATAATTTATACATGGATTTCTAAGGAGTTCTACCCACCTGGGCAGTGTGCAACAACATTCCCCTTTGAGACAGCTTCTTTCCTTCAATAACCCTATTCTGATTCTAAGCATAAATTACACTTTTTTGCTAGCCAAGAACAAGAGCTCAGAACTCTGGTTAATTGTCTGACTGCTGAACACCTTCACTAAGAAAGTGATTCATGTCCTTCACACCGTCTTTTTTTTAAGTGAAACACACTCTCAAACTATTAAAATCAAGTAAAACTTGAAAAAATATGCTATTGCGTAGTAGCTGAATGCAACAGAGGCCCGGGTCTCATTCCTTAAGTCTGAACTATTGAAATGCATCATTGATCAGTGAATGAGTACGAGTTGTCTGGGAGTCCACAGAATGGCAAAACACCACAAATTTTCCTCTAGAGAAATACGCATTAACACCAAAATTTGGCAGTTGCTGGAGTTTTGAATGCTCTGGTACTTTCAAGATTCAGTTCTTGAAATTCTGCTTGTGTGTCTTTGTTTTGAACTTTACCTGTCTTGTTTTTGCTGATGTTTCAATGAAAGGAATTCCATAACTTCGTGCTAAGTCCTGAGCTTGTTTTGTATCTACTGTTCTGGAAGGTAAGTCACATTTGTTTCCTACTAGCACCATGGGGACATCTTCAGAATCTTTAACTCTTTTTATTTGTTCCCTAAAATAAAATGGAGAGATTTCATTTCAATACTTTTAGTAGTGTTAATACAGTAGAATTTTAGGGGAGGAAACAAAATGCAGTTAGACATTTCTATTATTTCCAAATGGGTCAACACTACATCATAGTTTCCTTTTATTTGATGTGTACATTATTTGAAACTTTTCAATAACGGTTAAACTAGGAGATACTACTGCCTTTCCCCCCAGATTTAGCATTTCAACTTAAAAGAAGAGCATAAATATTGGTCACATGGTTATGGATAGCGGTGGGACTCCGAGAGCTAAAATTACATGAGTCCTGATTCCATTTACACTACACCTGCTTTACTTTTATCCCCACTTTAGTGTCCTTTCACATTGCCAGAGCAACATAAAGGGCCTCTGTGTGGATGAGAATCAGGCTCAGATAGTGTTCTTGTTTTATTCCCCAGGGACTTTGTCCCATTTAGCCAAAACTCCTACTCCTGTCTGGTGGAGTAGTGCAATAGCAAAGTCATAAAAGTCTATCTTAATTTTACAATATTTGAGCTCTCTACCTGAAGAGATTAACAAAACAGCAGAATCAAAACTCAATTATTTGGTAGGAAAAGATCTCCAAATATGCTGCAAGATCCTATTTACTAGGGTTCTTAACTGTAAATGAGGTGTGATGGCTTTTGTGAGCAATGGCAGGGTTTATGAGGAAACTGTCCCCTCCGTCCCACTCCTCTTCTTGGCCAGGCAATGTGAGCAAGTAATTTGTTTCCAAGGCTAGCATCAGAGGCGTAGTTGATTTGCTCCTCTTCTAAGGGCTCGCCTACACTTGCGGTGGCATATAGGGTACACGTAACTACACACTGCAGTGAAAAGCAGGCTGCGTCCATGCTGACGTTTAGATACATGTGGCAGTTAAAGGGTCTGGTGGGGAGAGGCACGGGGAGCCCTTCCCTACAGCCCTGAGCAAAGCGTCCACCCCACCCTCCCTGCCAGAGCCTTTCCCCATTGCCCAGGCAGAGCCTTTTCCCTCCACCCTGCAATAGGCACCCACCCACTCCCCTGCCAAAACTTTCCGTGCTGCCTCGCACCACACCACACCCACCAGAGCCTCTCTCTACAGTGCCACCCCCTCGCCGAGACTTTCCTGCCGCCCTGGCGCAGCGCAGCGTTCACCACCACCAGAATCTTTCCCCGCTGCCTAAGCCTTTCACTGTGGCAGGAAAAGGCTCCAGCAGCAGGACACTACACTAACAATAGCAGTGCCGACATGGGACGCATTGCTTGGGCACGTAGAGAACCGTATAGGGTACAGACCCTAATGTTCTGACATGTGTGTACTCCACTCGTCTAAGCAATGCCCCACCGTCTATACTGCTATTTATACCTGTACTAGCTATGCATGCAGTCTGGACTCTACATACCGCCATAAGTGTAGACACAACATTAGTGTCTCAATTTACTGTCTTCCCACATTTAGAAAACATGCAAGGTTCTCAAGAATTGTTTATGATCAATGTTTTATTGTACAGCATTTTTGCTGACTGATTATACTGCCTGACATCCTTTTGCACATACTATCTCAGCTTTTTTTAACCAATAAAATACTATTAAAAACCCACAATAGCTGGCATGTATTAAAATCAATACTGCTGACATCTATGCTAGGGGGGCAATTTTAAGATCTGTCTCTTTAAATCACTGATTTACTTTTCTCTGAGACTTTCTTTAGTAAGTGGATCCCTCTTTCAAATACTAGTTAGAATGCATCTTTCAAATACTGGATTAAAACTATTTGGCAAGACAATGATGTTGCTGAAAGAATCTCCACAGATAATGCCAATCACTAATTTAATTTGTTTCCCACCCAGACAGTCTGGAAGTTTACTCCTTAATTAACATAGCTATGGTTTCTTATCTTTATAGGTATTTAGTTCTGTGAACCTTCAATCTCAGATCACAAGCTCATTCACTGATGTGTGAACATAACAGTACTAATGCCAGAATTCAACCCTTAGGCCTTGGCTACACTTGCGGATTCACAGCGCTGCCGAGTGTAGTTGCGCCACCAGCAACTACACTCTCCGAGGGGAATAGCTTGCAGCACTGCGAGGGAGCGTGCAGCGCTGCAGGCGCTGATTACACTGGCGCTTTACAGCGCTGCACTCGCTGCGCTCAGGGGGGGGTGTTTTTTCACACCCCTGAGCGCAGCAAGTGCAGCGCTGTGAATTGCCAGTGTAGCCAAGGCCTAAATGTTCTGTGGGGAGAGGTTGTATAACAAGAAGCCTTCTTACATAATTACAGTTGTGCTCTCTGCATTATCTCTGTAAGAAGGGTTTAAAAGCCATACCGTATAACTCAAAATACGGAAAGCTGGACAAAAATAACACTATGTTCCTTTTACTGTTAAAGCAAGAATAAAAATAAGTTTGCTATAACCACACAGGAAGTCCTCTGGACTGGTGGTTGAAGCATGAAGGGATATATGAATCTTTAGCGCATCTGGCACGTAAATATGTTACAACAACAGCTACAACAGTGCCATGCGAACGCCTGTTCTCACTTTCAGGTGACATTGTGAACAAGAAGCAGGCAGCATTATCTCCTGCAAATTGTAACCAACCTTGTTTGTCTGAGTGATTGGCTGAACAAAAAGTAGGATTGAGTGGACTTGTAGGCTCTAAAGATTTACATTGTTTTATTTTTGAATGCAGTTTTTTTTTTTTAAATAATTCTACATTTGTAAGTTCAACTTTCATGATAAAGAGATTGCACTACAGTATTTGTATGAGATGAATTGAAAAAAAAATTTGTTTTTTACAGTGCAAATATTTGTAATAAAAAATAAATATAAAGTGAGCACTGTACACTTTGTATTCTCTGTTGTAACTGAAATTACTATATTTGAAAATGTAGTAAACATCCAAAAATATTTAAAATAAATGGTATTTTATTGTTGTTTAACAGCGCGATTAATTTTTTTAATCGCTTGACAGCCCTATATTTTTCTCATGTGCCTTGCCTCCCCTCTCCCCCAGTGTGGGCTTGCTAGTTATACAAACCACAAGATTAGGTTGCTTAATGCACTGTATGTGGGACTAAACAGAGACAATTCTTAAAATGAATCTAGTACAAGAGGTGAACTTAGAATGTCATGGCCATGTTTCACATTGGGAGCACATTACTCTAGCGCTCTGGGATCTGCATTGGCTTCCAATATGTTCCTATGTTGAATTCCAGGTGATGATAATTTATTAAGTCACAAAAGGGTTGAGACTTAAGTTTCCTCTAAGCTGCGTGGCCGCGCAGCTGCCTATTAAGCCCCACACAGGGGCTCCGGGCCATGGCGGGGAGAGGCGCCCCGCCCACAACCCAGACCTGCCCTGGACTTGCCGCGCCTTGCTGAGGGAAAGGCGCCCCTCCCCTGGCTCCAACTCAGCCCTGGCATGGACCTGCCATGCCCAGGGGAGAAGTGCCCCTCTCCCCCAGCCCAGGTGCTGCTGCAGGGGGAGAGAGCTGGGGGGAGTCCTCTCTCCCCACTGTAACCCCTGGGCAGCTTGCACCCCAAACCTCTCCTCTCCGGTCCCACCCCAGAGCCTGCACCCCCAGCTGGAGCCCTCGCCCCCCCACACACACACCCCGCAACCCTCTGCCCCAGCCCTGAGCCCCTCATCCTCAGCCCCACCTTGGAGCCCTCACCTCCTTTCCCCCTGCACCCCAATCCTCTGCCCCAGCCCTGAGTCCCGTCCCCCCCCCACACACACACACACACACTCCAAACCTCTCGGCCCCACCACATGAATTTTGTTATATGCACCAATATGGAGGTGATCACCTCCATAGTGGTACACATAAAATTCATTCCTTACATGCGTAGGAAAAATTAAAGGGAACACTGGTTGAGACTGCCACTCTCTGATGCCAAATTCCCAAAGTTAAGATCAATGGAAGATGGAGGCATGAGAGCTGAAGATCCTCACTATAAATGGGAGGGAGCGCCTCACAGGGTGTTCTCTGGAAGTGGTCCTGAATTTGGAAGTGTGCTCCGCTCCCCTTCCCTCGGTCCAAAGTCCAAATCTGTTAATCTTTTTCTTCAGGGTACAGACCAATAGTTACCCTAATTTGTGTTTATTTTAATTATCCTTACATTAGCAGTATGGATCTTTGTTTGTGTCACTATTGGAAAAGTTGTTCTTTATATTTTGTAATACATTTATGACATGGGCAACTTTTTAAAGGTTTTTAATACATAAATAGCCACTATAATCAGGAAAGTCATATTACATATCATATTAAGTCATAATAGATAACTAGGGCCAAGATTTTCAAAGTATACATAAAATTTGGTGTCTAATTTGAAAAACCTAAGTAAGAGACCCCCAGGCTCCATCCATACATCCTGCTATACCAGGGGTGGGCAAACTACGGCCCGCAGGCCACATCCAGCCCGCGGGACCGTCCTGCCCAGCCCCAGAGCTCCTGGCCCAGGAGGCTAGCCCCCGGTCCCTCCCCCGCTGTCCTCCCTCCCTCGCAGCCTCAGCTCGCTCACTCTGCCACCCGCGCAATGCTCTTGGCAGCGGGGCTGTGAGCTCCTGGGGCAGCGCAGCTGCAGAGCCGGGCCTGACCCGGTCTCTGTGCTGCGTGGCGGCGGCGTGGCCCAGCTCCAGCCGGGCGGCGCGGCTGTAGCGCCACCAGCCACCGGTGCTCCAGGCAGCGCGGTAAGGGGGCACGGAACAGGGTGGGTTGGATAGAGGGCAGGGGAGTTCAGGAGGGTGGTCAGGGGGCAGGGGTGTGGATGGGGTTGGGGGGGGGAACAGGGGGTTGAATGGGGCCAGGGATCCCGGGGGGGGGTTGGATGGGGCGGCAGGGGGCAATCAGGGGACAGGGAGAAGGGGTGGTTGGATGGGGCAAGGGTTCCGGGGGGGCTATCAGGAATGAGAGGAGGGGTTGGATGGGGCAGCGGGGGTCCGGGAGCAGTCAGGGGACAGGGAGAGGGGGTGTGTGGATGGGGCAGAGGTACCGGGAGAGCCGTCAGGGAATTGGGGGGGGGGGCAGATAGGAGGTGGGCGCCAGGCCACGACCCCCTCCCCTAACCGGCCCTCCATACAATTTCCAAAACCCGATGTGGCCCTCAGGCCAAAAAGTTTGCCCGCTCCTGTGCTATACAGTAACATATAAGGGCCCCACGGAGATGGGTTTTTTGGTTCACACCATGGATCGCCATATCTTTTCATACTTCACACACAGAGCACAACTACTCTACTTTAATTCCAAGAGTGCCTGCTATAGCCTCAGAATGGGCAGGATTTGCCCGAGAGATACAAATCACCTCCATTCACCTCAATAGGATGTCAACGTTGAAATCTCCTCACTTCCATATTTATTTTACATTTTATTTACCTTTCAAAATTGCCCAACTTCTTGACCTTTCAGGAGGCTTCAGCCATCTCCCTTCTACCTACTCAAAACCCTGTGTAATGCTCCAAGCGTAAGTGGCAAATTGGAAATATTCTGGCTAAGTAACTAAAGGATTGATTAGTATACATTTAATGGCCTATCAACTGCAATAGCAGCTTTGAAACCCTGCTTATCATATTTACTCCTGGGGGAATTCTGCACCACTGTTAGGGTGACCAGACGTCCCGATATTTACTTGTTTGTCCCGCATCCCGACCGATGTTCAGTTGGGACGCGAATTGTCCTGATATTTTGCTCTCAGGCGCACAGGCAGAAGGGGCTCACGGCCCCGCACCCTGACTCCGCCCCTTCCCTCCCCCATTGGATCCCTCCCCAAATTCCCACCCTTGCCCCACTCCCAGCCCCGCCCCCTCACTGCCCCATTGGATCCCTCCCCAAATCCCTGCCCTGGCCCCGTCTCTTCCCCAAGCATGCCGCATTCCTCCTCCTCCCTCCTACCGTCCCAGACTTGCGCTAATCAGCTGTATGGCAGCGCAAGTGCTGGAGGGAGGGGGAAGAAGCAGGAGGCGGAGCGGAGGCGAGCTGGTGGGGGGGGGGGGGGGGTCGTGGAGCTGCCGGTGGGTGCTCAGCCCCCACCAATTTTTCCTATGCTCCGGCGGCTCTGGGTTTTTGCTTTTGTTTGTTTTTTTCCCTCCGCCACTGGCTCTTGGTTTTTTTTTTTTTTTGCTCCGCCGGCACCCCGCCCCACCCCCGCATCCCGATATTTCACGTCTCTCATCTGGTCACCCTAACCACTGTACATGTGCAGAACTCATGTATGGCACAGAATTTTTTTTTTTTTACCACACAGAAAATACATTCTGCCCCAGAAGTGCTGCAGTTCCGCCTTTTGCCCACCAGAGGCCACTGTGGAGCCAGAAGAGCCAGGAGAATGAGCACAACTGGCTGTTCTGGCACCACAGCGGCCTCTGGTGGGAAAAAGATAGAACTGCAGCACTTCTCAGGCAGAAAATATTTCTGTGGGGAAAAAAATTCAGAATTCCCCCAGGAGTAGAAGTTTATCACAGCATCCTGCCCATGGAGCCGGTTAGGACAGAGAGTGGAACACATGAGGCTGCTGGGGCACAAGCTCAGAAGCTAGTGGGGTGACAGCACTGAGGGGGTTGAATGGGAGTGGGGGTGCAAGACCACATGGGGATGGGGGGGAGGGCTGCAGAGACCTGGGGGTGGGCGGGTGCAGGGACAGATGTGCCTGATTGAATGGGAAAGACTTTGGATCAGCCAGGGTCTGCATGGGGGAGGCTCCCCAACTCCCTAACAATCCCTTCCCTAAAAAAACCCAACTTGTTCCATACTTCTCCCACCCACACCCAACAACCCTCCACATTCACTCCAGGCTCCTTCCCTCTCCCTCAGTTACTCCGTTACCCTTGACTCCCCCAAGACTTTGCACTGCTTCTGAAGGGTGTGGGAAATACGTTTCTGTATTATAGTTTAAATGAATTACTCAAAGTTCTGTTTCAATATGCCTAGTCAGGAATCTATTTGTCAAAAAAAAAATAATAATAATACCAGAATCTTTTTTTTGGTCTGTATTGTTACAGACATACTTGCTGACAGGTATTTTGAAGTAAATTACCAAAATAACTGAAACTGGCATGATTATATTATGTTATTTTGACAAATAAAATATACAGAATTTTTAATGTTTTGGTGCAGAATTCCCCAGGAGTAATATATTATTATTCCACAACTAACTAAACTGTAGGAAACAAACCCATCTTTTGGTATGAGGGAGTGCAAGCAAGCTTCTTTCTCTCTTTTGAGAGTCACCAAGATTATAATTTAACTTTAAAAAAAAAAGCTTACCTATAATGGTGAATATCTTCAAATGATTTTGTATTATTTATGGCAAATACACATAGGAAGCCCTCCCCTGTTCTCATGTATTGGTCCCTCATTGCACTGTACTCTTCTTGACCTGCTGTATCAAGAATATCCAAGAGACAGGTTTCTCCATCAATTACTACTTGTTTCCTGTAGGAATCCTGAGAAGAGAGAAAAAAAAAATCTTTAAATTAAACATGGCAGACTTTGACTTATAACTCCACTTAACAAACGACCTCAAAATTCTTTTCAAAATTAAGCAAGACTCCACATCCCTGAGTCAGGTATTAGCCACACTTTTTTACAGATGGGCAAACTGAGGCACAGAGAAGACAAATTACATGATCAAAGTTATACAGCAAGCCAACAGCAAAGTGGAGAATAGACCCAGAAATGTAGATTTTCATTCCCCTGCTCCAGCTGCTAGACTCTGCCTCCATAATCTTAAACATATAAAATATAATGTTTTCTAAAGAACATCAGATGCAAGTGGCAGTCCTCTTTTCTTTGCCCTATAGATAACTGTAATTTAGATACAGTCCCAGATCAGAAGTTCAGTGGTTGCATTTTCATCAATACCAGGGTTCCAGAAATATGCAACCCATGGTTTTTCTGGGTCTAATTTACCTTAAGTCTAGTCACTTCATGAACAATCAAATCAGGCGTTTCATCTTCACACCATGGATATTTTCAGGAAACATCCATGAACCATGTCCAACACTGACAACAGTACACAAACTAGCCAGATGTAAATAAACAGTTTACAAACACATTTGCAATTCCTAAATTTACACCAATGAAGGAGGAAGAATAGATTTAAGAATGAATGCAAGAGCCTAACATTTAGTGTTGGGGGCAATAAGTCTATTTTCTACCACTAAGCAGCCTGAAACATGAAAATTAGAATAACCAGTAATTTGAAGACATTTTGATACTAAACTCTGAAAAACAAACTATGGCTACACTAGGGAGCTTACAGCAGCGCAGATGCATCAGTATAGCTGAGCCACTGTAAACTCTCTAGTGTAGCTGCTCTAAGCCGACAGGAGAGAGCTCTCCCATTGACTTAATTACTCCAGCCACCGCAAGCAGCGGTAGCTATGTCGGTAGGAGAAGCTCTTCCACTGACGTGGCGCTCTCCACAACAGCACTTAAATTGGCATAAGTTACGTCGCTCGGGGGATGGCTAATTCACACCCTTGAGTGACATAACTTGTGTTGACTTAAGCTGTAGTGTAGCCATAGCCTTAGTGTCACTGCATAGTTTTACATTTCTGCATTACAAAGAAACAGTTACAAAATGTGACTCGGATATAAACACTGACAATTACTATGATGCGTAAAAAAGAACTACTTCAGCATGGTTGACTCAAAGTTTCCAGAATCTGGACTTACAGTACCTGATGTCTGCACACAAGACTCAAGCAGAATTCAGGGATTGGAAAGTAACAGCTAAATGCTGGAATAAACTAACAACTATTTGTTTTTGATGCTAGGTCTCATACAGTTTCATAGAATCATAGTAAAGTAGGGCTGGAAGGTACCTTGAGAGTTCATCAAGTCCAGCCCCCTGTGCTAAGTCAGGACCAAGTAAACCTAGGCTATCCATTACAGGTGTTTGTCCAACTTGTTCTTAAAAACCTTCAGTGATGGGGGTTCCACAGCCTCCCTTGGAAACCTATTCCAGAATTTAACTACCCTTATAACAGGGATACTATCCTTTGCTGTAGATTATGCCCATCACTTCTTGTCTTACCTTCAGTGGACATGAAGAACAGCTGAGCACCATCCTCTTTATAACAGAGCTTAACATACCTGAAGATTATTATCAGGTCCTCCATCAGTTTTCTTTTGTCAAGGCTAAAGATGCTCAGGTTTTTTTAAACCCTTCCACAAAAGTCACGTTTTCTAAACATTTTATCATTTTTGTAGCTCTCCTCTAGACTCTCTCCAATTTATCCACATCTTTCCTAAAGTGTGGCGCCCAGAACTGGACACAGTACTCCAGCTGAGACCTCACCAGTGCTGAGTAAAGTGGGACAATTACCTCCTGTGTCTTGCATATGATACTCCTGTTAATATACCTCAGAATATTAGCCTTGTTCACACCTGCATCACATTGATTCATATTCAATTTGTTATTCACTATAATCCCTAGATTCTTGTCAGCAGTGCCATCACCTAGCTAGTTATTCCCATATTGTAGTTACATAATTGATTTTTCCTTCCTATGTGTAGTACTTTGCACTTGTTTTTCTTGAATTTCACTTTGTTGATTTCAGACCAATACTCTGATTTTGAATTTAATCCTATCTTCCAAAGTGTTTGCAACCGCTACCAGTTTGGTATCATATGCAAATTTTATAAGCATACTTCCCATTGCATTATTCAAGTCATTAATGAAAATATTGACTAGTACTGGACCCAGGGCTCACCCAAATAGATACCCCCTTTCAGTTTGACAGAGAACCATTGATAACTACTCTGAATACTGTCTCAACCAATTGTGCTCCCATCTTGGAGTAACTTCATCTAGACCACATTTCTCTAGTTTGCATGTGAAACTGGCATGTGTGACTATCAAAAGCCTTACAAAAAAAGAAAAAAAATCAAGATATACCATGTCTGTTTCCCCCCCATCCTCAGTCTAGGCCAATAACCCTGTGAAATTTGATTGGTTTGGCATGATTTGTTCTGACAAATCCATGCTGGCTATTCCTTATATCTCTATTATCCTGTAGGTGCTTACAAATTGAGCGTTTAATAATTTGCTCTAGTATCTTTCCAGTTATTCAAGTTAGGCTGACAGGTCTAGAATTCCCCAGATCCTCTTTGGTCCCCCTTTAAAAGATAGGTGCCATGTTTGCCCTTCTCCAGTCCTCCTGGACCTCACCCACCTCCATGAGTTCTTGAAGATAATTGCTAAGGGTTCTGAGATTGCTTCAGCTAGTTCCTGAAGTACCCTACCATGAATTCCATCAGACCCTGCTAACCTGAATACATCTAACTTATGTAAATATAATTTAACATCTTCTTTCCCTATTTTGGCCTGTGTTCCTTCCCCCTTGTTGTTAATATTAATTGTCTTGAGTATCTGGTCACCATTAACCTTTTTAGTGAAGACTGAAGCAAAATAGGCATTAAACACCTCAGCCTTCTTGACATCATCAGTTATTAGCTCTCCTTCCCCACTAAGTAGAGGACTTACGCTTTCCTTTGTCTCTCTCTTAAATGTATATATAGAACCTCTTCTTATTACCTTTTATGACACTTGCTAGGTGTCATTCATTTTGTTCTTAGCCTTTTTTATTTTGTCCCTGCATGCTTGTGCTATACTTTCGTACTCTCTTAGCAATTTATCCGTGTTTCCACTTTTTGTAGGATTTCTTTTTGATTTTCAGATCATTAAAGAGCTCCTAATGGAGCCATATTGGTTTCTTACTACTCTTCCTATTTTTCCATTGCAATGGGATAGTTTGCTGCTGTGCCTTTACTACGGTCTCCTTGAGAAACTGCCAGCTCTCCTGAACTTAGATTTCCTTCCCAGGGGACCTTACCTTCTGAGTTTATTAAAGGTTCAGTGATAGTATAAGTGAGCACATTACTTTTGTATACAAACTGCTATGTTTCTGTAAATACAGTATTATATGCATACAGCATTATCTAGCACTAGAGAATACTAAAACGGAGGCATGATATATCCATGGAAAGTGAAAACAATACTTTTCTCAGAAATCTAAATGTGTCATGGGTACAATGATTCAGGAAGAAATACCCGCATCACCTTTCAGATCCTTTTATTTTCCAGTTAAAAAAATATCACTCTGTTCTTGTTAATACTAACCAAAATTGAAAGCTTAAGCTATTGTGCTGTATTGAGCTCTTGTTGTGAATGAGGGGCAAAAAGTAACAGAGAGCCTCAGTTCTAGTTACAAGGGATACAGACAGCTTGAAATCTAGCCAACTTTTAACAAATAATTTAATTTCTAATAATTTAAATTAGTTTCAGGTATTACACCTGCTACTGGTGCCCCCTACCAACTTTTACAGTCTTACTTATGTTTTCCCATTTTAAAGTGTTTTTTTCCTCTTCCCTGTTGCTGTGTGAACAACCAACACAAACGAGAGGGAAATGACTGTTTGTATAAGGTAAGGTAAATATTCTACACAGTCACGAAGTGCCAAATACACAAAGTGAACAAACTTGGGGAAAAAAGTCTCATCTCTTACTTATCTTGATCCTAGAAGATATTTGTAACAATACCACATAAAATAATTCAAGCACAAATGTGACTTTAAGTTAACTGTGTGTCCCTTTAAGATAAAGTTCACCTCTCATCACTTTGGAAATATTTATTTTGCTTAAGTGCAACGTTAAGTGCCAAAGTAAGTAGTAGTACATGTACTTTAAAAAAATACATAAATATTGTTTAAATATTGATAAAGTTGCAACAAACCTACAAGCCCCAGGAAATTTAAAGTTAATGTTAACACTTTTTTCCTATTGTGGAATGTTAAAAAGACATCCAGAGTCCAATGTTCAGTTCCAATTAAACTGAAAGGCAGAGCTGCCATGTTTTGCCGTTAGTTTCATCACCAAGCTAATGATAAAGCACCAGCCCCACCTTTGGCACTTTACTGATCATATCAAAAGAAAAAAAATCCTTAGTTCTTTCTGTATTCATTTGGACTTTTACTTGAGAAACCATGAGAAAACATCATTCGTGATGAGCAAATGTGCATGTGTCAGTCCTTCATATCTCCCTACCTCTCCAAAGGAGGCAAAACTGCATAGCTGAGCTATACAAAAAGAAAAAACACACTCTTATTTCAAAGAGAAGGTAGATAAGGTAACATCTTTTATTGGACCAACTTCTAGTGGAAGGTACAAGATTCCGAACTACAGAGAATTCTTCTTCAGGTCAAGGGAAAGAAACTTTCCAGACCCGAAGAACTCTGTAGTTCAAAAGCTTGTACTTTCCACCAACAGAAGTTGGTTCAATTAAAAAAAAAAAAAAGATACTCCCTTGCAAAGCTGGTGTTTCTTATATTCTGGGACCAACATAGCTACACCACCACTCTTAATTTAAGTAATGAATGTCAAGGAAAATAGCTCAGCCATTTTTTTTTTCCAGTTTAAAAAAAAAACCCACTATTATTTTAATGTAAACTTTATAGTCCCTGAAATAGGCGGTTTCTAATGAAGGCACTGACAGTTAGAAACGTAAGTTATACTGACAAATAGTTCAGCTAGAGTTTTCTACTTCATCTGTTACATTAAGATTTCCGAATTCCATACACCTGCATCATAAAACTTTTACACCAACAGTATTCTTCCTATAAGAACTCTTTTAATATTGACTAGATTTCTGTAGAAAGTTTGAAAAAAAGTTTATTCAAATCTGATCAGTTTCCAATGTCATGTACAAGCGTAGGAAACCCACTGCTCTCAGGGCCTCATCCGCAGCCCATTAAAGTCAATGTGAGTTCCCTCCCCCACCAATCAACTTCAGTAGGCTTAGGATCAAACCCTTATCCTCCTCCAAAACAGAAGACACATGTAGGGCCAAACGACTATTTCACTCGGAGCCCAAAGGGAACTTTTAGCTTTCCAGTCCATGCCTACCCCCTTGGAGATCTGTGGCAAGTGAGTTGCATAAGACTGCCTTCTCTCCCCAATGTACAGCACACCTACGTATATACTCCATGTGAAGGAGGCATGGGGAAAGGAGTCCAGTCTGGTGAATGGGTACCCTAAGCTCCTGTCCTGATCAACTCTTCAGGGACAACTCTGAAGACCACTCTCACATCTAAAAGGCACACTCTCCACTCCTCCCATTGAGTAGTCTACTATAGACTTGGGCCTTATGAGAAATTAATTCTCTCCCTCCCCAGCAGGATACTACACTATAGTGTAGCACAGCATCTTGCTTACCATAGAAACAAGAAGTGCTTGAAGGAGCTAAGCCCTTCAGCAACAGACAAGAAAACCAATTGCAAAAGTCCTTGCTCCCCAAGTCCCAAAAATGAAAGGAAAACCCATCTACCATGACAAGAAACAGGATTTGAGGTGGTAGAGGGAACAAGGACAGAGATGATTCTAGAGGATAGTTTAAAGTCTGGAATCTCTCTCTCCCCCATCTGTAAATATTTGAGGAAAGGAAGAAGAATTGCCCATAGATAAAAGTAAAATTAATATGTTGCTATAAATAAGATTTCATATTTATAATTTGACATTTTATGAAAAAAATCTTAGATCATTAAGTTTTGTGAGTGCCTAGACATTGTGTGGACTAGCAGTCTATATGTATCCAGCATAGATAAGTATTGTATTGTAAGTATTACCATTTCTGAAAAAATTACAAAGTTCTTAAAAAAGAATTTAAAATGCATCATAGAAAAGGCACAACAGGTTCATATGCAAGTTAAGATATTCTCTTGTATGTAGCACTTCAAATGACTGCTTCTATGTGTTCTAAAAGAAAATTCCACACCTAGTCTGTTGTACTAGTACCATTGCCCCAAAACACCATAGCAAAACCAGAAAGTGCCCCTTTACTGTGCACACTCCAACCTGTAATGAAAGCTGAGTTACGTGCTCGCTCTCTCAGGGAGAGACAGATTGGAATTTAGAGAAGGCCAAATAGTGCCACTCTGGATTAGAGAAAACACACAAATGAAGGGGAAATAGACAGCAGTGATGCCCCAGGACCCAGCACAAAAATACATCACTCAAGTAAGAAAGGGAAACCCAGAGTAGCAGACATAACTTACAAAACAAAAAAAAAAACAAAAAAAACCACTAGTTACTGCTATGCTAGGAATCACTCCAGAAGTCAGTTTGTAATTCTTTCCTGAAAACTAGATTCTGTAATTTACATCAAAAAGCTTTATTTCCATTACACTAATTACTTAATTTGTTATCACTGGTTTTTCACAAGCCCTAAAGTCAATCTGAATTGTGCTAATGGCAAACACCTCCACTGTTCTCAGCGATAAAGCTGAGATTGTCCACATTTGTGTACTGTATGTAATTTAAGGGGGGCGGGGGAGAAAATCACTTAACTGATCCTTGTCTATGTTAGACACTTGCTAAAAAATTCTCTATTCATACCTTTATGAAAGGACCCTCTACACAAGTTAATATGAGCCGTTCTAAAATGTTATTTAATTAGGGTGGAATTTTCAAGAATGCCTAAGTGATTTAGAAACACAGGGTAAAATTTTTGAAAGCAGTTCAGACTTCTTGAGTTCCTAAGTCACATAGATGATTTTGGAAATCCCACCCTGAACAACTTTCAAGCTTTAGTTGGGTATTTCGGGGATAGCCTACTTGGATGGCTGGTCTTTTTCTAAAGAACATTTGAAAAAACAAACATTTTATTAAAATGTCAGAAAATGAATGAGCCACAATACATTCTGGATACAAGATAAAATATTTGACCAGTAGAGGGCACTAACCAAACTGCTTTAATTTATTAGCCCATATTTAGAAGTGTTGGTCTACATACACACTTGCACTGATTTAACTAAATCTGTTCCCTAAAACAGTTTTAGTTGTTTAGGTACAAGTGTGAAAGTAGACCAGACTGAAGTGGATTTTATGTGGGCCTGAGGACTTCCACATAGATCATACATTCTAAGAACAAAAATACTTACATATGCTATTGAAAAGTAATTTTACAGAGATAAAAGTACTTGTGGTACCTTAGAGACTAACAAATTTATTTGAGCATAAGCTTTCGTGGGCTACAGCCCACTTCATCAGAATGGAACACACAGAAAGAAGACATTTATACATACAGAGAACATGAAAAGGTGGAAGTAGCCATGCCAACTGTAAGAGGCCAAACAATTGAGAAGTCTCTAAGGTGCCACAAGTACTCCTGTTCTTTTTGCGGATACAGACTAACACGGCTGCTACTCTCAAACTTTACAGAGATACTTATTTATAATGTTGCTGCTGACAGGCAATAAATATTTTCCCCTTCCCCCTCTCCCCCCCAATCATCTTTCACAATACAGAAATGCTACAGGTGTTGTGGATACCTCCTTTAGCCACACTAATAATTTCAAACGTCTGAGTACTTATGGAAACAAACATTTAACTTTTTTACAAATGTAATATTTATTCTTCCAAGGAGAAGCACCCAATGAATGTTACAGCAACAACATTAATACAAAGTGGCAATGAGACGACAATGATACCATAACAGTAAAAATAATGCTATTGTCACTGTGCAAGTATCATCTACTAAAGCAAGGATGGGCAAACTATGGCCCGGGGGCCACATCCGGCCCTCCAGACGTTTTAATCTGACCCTCGAGCTCCAGCCGGGGAGAGGGGTCGGGGGCTTGCCCCATTCTGTGCGGCTCCTGGAAACAGCGGCATGTCCCTTCTTCGGCTCCTACACGTAGGGCAGCCAGGGGGCTCCGCATGCTGCCCCCGCAGCTCCCATTGGCCCAGAGCCCCCTCCCACACCTTGAAATCCTCATTTCTGGCCCCACCCCAGAGCCCACACCCCCACCCCAGAGCCCTCACCCCCTCCCACGCCACAACCCCCAATTTCGTGAGCATTCATGGCCCGCCATACAATTTCCATACCCAGATGTGGCCCTCAGGCCAAAAAGTTTGCCCACCCCTGTACTAAAGCAAGGCAAATTTATAACCTATGTTCTTTCTCACTGTGTGTTTACAAACACCTAATATCTTTATGGCTATAGCTCTTTGACTTAGGCCCTGAACCCACAAATGGATCTGTGCAAACAGCACATTTAAGCAGCCCTATTCATTAGAATGGGGCTCTGCCCTTGCAGATCCAGTTGCAGGAAAGTAGAAGTGTAACATCCAATTGTAAGAACTTTCCTTGGGGTGCCACTTGCCATTCTAAATGATTCCTTGCCTACAACCTCAGCTATATGATTTATTTTTATTTTATGGTGCTGTGATCATGTAATCCGTTTGTCAGGTCCCCGTCCTAAAAGTCTTACAAACTAACAGACAAAAACAGTACCTAGGACATCCATTCAGACAAGTATTTATCAAAGTAATCTTTAGAGGAATGCTATTGTGATAAGTCAAAAGATGTTTATGGAGGTAAAAACTGCAGTTGTTTTCTTCAAAACATTACACCAATGATTTCCACAACTGTGGACTACAACATAATGTTGAGGTAATCCTGTGCAACTAGTTTGCAAGCTTCCTATAATACAAAGAAATTCCATTAGTCAAATCTTCTAAGAAGTTTACATCTTTTCTGGGGAACGTTACACGTTAACAGTCTGAATGAATTTGGTGTTCCTAGAAGTACTAACACTATTATTGATGGATAGTAGTGGTAGGCATTGTAAACTTCCCCATGCAGTTCTGGCCACACACCACAACTTTTAATGTAGAACTTCCCTGTTATTTTAAGTCCTGGGCATCTAAACAATCCTCTGATTTTGTAGAAGCATGTGACGGTTTAATTATCAGTTCAAGTAATGAGACTTGCAATTTCAGAGGTAAGTTTCTTTTATAAGAATTATGAGAAAAGTCTCAAATGCTATGCTAATTTTGTGCACTTCTCTCACTCTCAATTTCACACACACACACACACACACACACACACCCTAGTTTACTGGTCTCTCCTAAATGAGATCTAGTACCCAGAACCAATCTTCAGGTGATCAAAGTACATTTTCAGGATATTACCTTTTGATTTTGTAACACCACTGTGGAATGACAGTCCATTGAGCTTAGAATAGAACTTTGAATATCTGCTGGATATCTAAAATTTCTTTAAAACAAGCTATAAATATTGGTCACTATTATAGCATCATTTAAACAAAATACAAATCAAAAGGTTATAGAAAAGACATTCATAGAAAAATATAGCAATATAAGCCACAAAAGCAACATCAGCATTTAAGAGAAAGTAATGTGCCTCTCTCATGTCAAAAGAACTTGTCACATTATTAAAATTAAATTGTTTACCTCTATTGTAGGATCATATTCATCCACAAAATGATTCTGAATTAGCTGTATTGTCAAGGCACTCTTGCCTACACCACCAGCTCCGACAACGACAAGTTTATATTCCGTCATTTTCAGCAGACCTGGTAACAAAGAAGTCAAGATTAAGCATGAGAGAGTCAGGTTTCAATTACATGTTAAGTCATCCCCCAGTTCCTTTACTGAGGTGTTTAACGAAAGGGAAAACTATTCTCTTGCTAGTGCGCACACACAAAAAAGCTTTTGAAAAGGCGATGCTATTTCTGAGTGTCAAAAGTTGTAAAAGATTTGGTGCAGATATTGTGCCACAAGTTACTGAACACAAACTGAAACTAAGAACTTTAATTGTGAAAACCATTACTCGGGAAAGTTGGAAAAAATCATTTTTTATAGGTTATAATATGCAATATTTTATTTGATATTCTGATCAGTTCTTTTCAGAAAATTTCAGAGATTTAGGACACTGGTCCCTCAAATCTTAAAGACTAAATTGGTGTAAACATTGTTAGATCAGAAACATGCATTTAAAAAAAACTGCAGAGCAAAGCTGCTATCATCAAGACCTCTCCATTTTGAGCAGTGACATAGCAAGTTGTTGGATATCAGGAGTTATGACTTGAATGGTTCATGGATTATTTTATATTATTTTAAAGGCCAAAGCCTCAGAATGAAATTGATTATTAAAAATGGAGGGTCACAACTGATTCACTGGGAAGTTACAAAGTGGCTAAATACTACCAAGAGAGCAGCAAACTATATAAAGTTTTAATATTAAAATATGAACACAACCCTTTAAAACATTTTACTATCAAAAAAACTGAACACCAGGGCTCACCTGTCAGATTCACCTTCACAGATTTTTTTTTCCGGGCAAGAGTAGTATACTATTATTATATATGGGACATCCAATGATATACTATTGTATGGTTGTCATAAATTACCAGAATACAGTCTTTGCCCATTATAGCCAATTCTGTTATATAAATAATGATATAGTAGCAAGTAAATTCTTGAATGAGATGCAAAGCCTGTCACGAGGAAAGTGACAGAACAGGACAGAAAAGCATGACAGCCAAAACTTTCTGTAACATCTTTGCTCCTCTGGCTCTTTACGTTCCTTACACTCAGGGCTGGGAATCCCACTATTTATTTGTGCGTACGGTGATTATTTTGTGGGGGAGGGGTGGAATTTGACAGCATAATATTGTTGGGATCCAGTCGTGTGGGCTGGTGTCAGGCTCACGCTCAAGAGGTGGAAGGCGTTGGCCACCTGTCCTTCTAGCAGCACCTCCTCCTCCTCTCAGTGGCAGCAAAATCATTATCTGCCTGAAGAGGGGGGTGGGGCAGAGAGGAGAGTCAGGAGACACAACCATGGGGCAGAGAGAGACAGGGAGGAGGCAGAGAAAGGAGGGGGACAAAGAAGAGGGTGTTTTGGGGAAGGCAATGAAAGCACAGAGGGGGCTATAGAGAGAAGCTGGGGAGAGTGGGGGAGGCAAGGAGGTTCAGGGTAAAGAGGTGTTGGAAGCTGGAGAGGGAGGTATAAAGAGGTGCTGGGGTATAGGGGAAGCTCAGTATGGTATAGAGTGGGGGGCCAGGAGTAGAGAAGGAGCAGGGTGTATTGGCTCTTGGGTGTGTAGAGGAGTGTGGATCAAGGGTCTAGAACAGAGGTGGGCAAACTACAGCCCGGAGGCTGCATTCGGCCCTTCAGATGTTTTAATCCGGCTCTTGAGCTCCAGCCGGGGAGTAGGGTCGGGGGCTTGCCCTGCTCTGCACGTGCCGGGGCTCCGTGTGGCTCCCAGAAGCAGCAGCATGTCCCCCCTTGGCTCCTATGTGTAGTGGCAGCCAGAGGGCTCCACATGCTACCCCTGCCCCAAGCGCCGCTCCCGCAGCTCCCATTGGCTGGGAACCATGAGCATTCATGGCCCGCCATACAATTTCCATACCCAGATGGACCCTCGGGCCAAAAAGTTTGCCCACCCCGGTCTAGAAGCCCTAGAGCAGAATAGGGGGCTGTAGGGGAGCAGGAAGCTAAAGATATGGATGGGTGTAGGAGCTCTCAGGGGATATACAGAGGTGCTGGGGCCAGGGGAGATAGGTTTGTACAATTTTTTGTGGTGCCCAGAACGGGTCCAATTCCCGCTCCCCCCCCCACACACACACACCTACCTAAGGCTCTGGGAGGGAGTTCTCTGGGAGAGAGTTTGGGTGCGGGAAGGGTGCGGGCTCTGGGCTGGGGCAGCGGGTTGGGGTGCAGGAGGAGGTTTGGGGTGCGGGCTCTGGGCTGGGGTGCGGGCTCGGAGGGCGTTTGGGTGTAGGAGGGGGTTCGAGATTTGGAAGGGAGTTTGGGTGCAGGAGGGATGGGGGTCAGGCTCTGGGAGGGAGTTTGGGTGCAGGCTCTGGGCTGAGGCAGGGGTGCAGAAGGGGATGCGGGGTCAGAGTCTGGGAGGGAGTTTGGGTGCGGGCTCTGGGCTGGGGTGCAGGAGGGGTGCGGCGCTTACCTCAGGCGGCTCCCAAAAGAGACCTGCACACCCTCTAGCAGTGGCTCCCAGGTGGGGGGAATCAGGGGAATCTCCGCACACCGCTGCCCACAGGGACCGCCCCCGCAGCTCCCAATGGCCGCAGTTCCCAGCCAATGGGAGCTATGGAGTCAGCACTCAGGGCAGGGGCAGTGTGCAGAGACACCCTTGCATGGGGCCGCAGGGACGTGCCAGCCGCTTCCAGGAGTGGCACAGACTGAGGGCAGGCAGGAAGCCGCCTTAGCCCTGCTGCACTGCCGGTGGCGGCAGCCAGGGGTCCCCAGGCCCTTTTAAATCGCTCAGAGGCGGCAGGTGGGACCGGGAGATGCTCTGGGGGAGGCACACAGGGCCGGGGGAAGAGACCCGGCACCAAACATTGGTGAAGCCAGGCCCCCGGGGCCCTGAATATTCCTGGAGCATGGGCACCACAGTCCCATATAACTCGCCGCCCCTGGCTGGGGCTCTCAGGAAGGCATGGGGATGTAGAGTCAGAGGAGGATAAGGGTATAGATGGGGTAGAGGCTCTCAGAGGGTATAGGGGTCAGAAGCTGGGGTACACAGGGGGTAGGGATTCCCATGTAGTATAGGATGCAGAGGAGGCTGGAGTACCCAGGGGGTATAGAGAGCATTGTGGTCTAGAGCAGGGGTCGGCAACCTTTCAGAAGTGATGTGCTGGGTCTTCATTTATTCACTCTAATTTAAGGTTTCGCGTGCCAGTAATACATTTTAACGTTTTTAGAAGGTCTCTTTCTAGAAGTCTATAATATATAACTAAACTATTGTTGGATGTAAAGTAAATAAGGTTTTTAAAACGTTTAATAAGCTTCATTTAAAATTAAATTAAAATGCAGAGCCCCCCAGACCCGGGCAGTGTGAGTGCCACTGAAAATCAGCTCGCGTGCCGCCTTTGGCATGCATGCCATAGGTTGCCTACCCCTGGTCTAGAAGGTGTAGGACACAGTGGAGGCTGGGATATAGAGAGTGATGGGGCTTTTGGGAATGGTATGGAGGTGTAGGGGGCAGGTGAGGCTAGGGGCATACAGAGTAGAAACTCTTGGAGGTTATAGTGGTGTGGGGGCAGTGGAAGGCGGGGGATACGGGGTAATGGGCCTTGGGGACACATGGGGAGCAGGGACTGTTGGGGGTGTAGTGGGCAGAGGCAGCTGGGGTCACACGGGGGTGTAGAAGGGTGAAGGAAGCAAGGACTGTAGGTACGGTTGCCTGGTTGGATGTATTCCTGGAGGTTTCATCACAAGACAATCTTTAATTAAAGAATTCCTGGAGACTCCAGGACAATACTGGAGGTTTGGCAACCCTAGTTGTAGGGAATATAGGTGGGCTGGGGGCACAAGCTGTCGGGCACATGGAAGCTATTGGGGGTATAGGTGTGCTGTGGGTATATGGGGGGCACAGGTGTGCATGAGGGCTGGAGATACACGGGGTAGAGGCTGACGGGCACAGGTATGCAGGCAGCTAGGGGCAACCTGCGGGCAGGAAGCACAGGGGGGTACGGGTGGGCAGGGGGCTGGTGGTACACAGCGGCAGGAGCTGTTGGGGGTTCACAGGTGGCAGAAGGTACAAGTGTGCAGGGGGTTCATGGGGGGATGTCAGGGGCACAGGTAAGCTGGCAGCACATGAGGGGGAAGGGGATACAGGGGGCAGGGACTGTCATTGGCATAGGTAAGCAGGGTGTTGGGGGCACAAGGGTGGGCAGTGAGTACATAAGGGCAGGAGCTGCCAGGGCAGAGGAGGCACACGGGGGGCAGGGAGTACATGGGGGGGTAGGTAAGCCAGGCGCTAGGGGCATACGGAGAGCAGAGGGCACACAAGGGGGGGCAGGTGGGCAGGGGCTGTCAGGGGCACAGGTAAGCAGGGCATTAGGGGCACACAGGAGGCAGGTGGGCAGAGGACACACGGGGGCAGCAGGGGATACAAGTGGGCAGGGAGCACACAGGGGGCAGAGCCTGTCATGGGCACAGGTAAGCAGGGCGCTGGGGGTAGGTGGGGATACAGGCGGACAGGGAACAAACAGGGGGACTGGGTCTGTCAGGGGCACAGGTAAGCTGGTGGCACATGGGGGGCAGGTGGTGATACAGGTGGGGAGGGGCTGTCAAGAGCACAGGTAACCTGGTGGCACACGGAGGGCAGGTGGGGATACAGGTGGGGAGGGGCAGTCGAGGGCACAGGTAAGCTGGCAGCACAGAGGGGGCATGGGACACATGGGGGGGAATACAGATGGGCAGGGGGCTCACGGGGCTGTCGGGGGCACAGATAAGCACGGCGCTGGGGGCACACGGGGCAGGTGGGGATACAGGGGGCTGTCGAGGGCTCAGGTAAGCAGGGTGCTGGGAGCAGGTGGGGATACAGGGGGCAGACGGGAGGACAGGGGCTGTCGGGGGCACAGGTAAGCTGGCGACACACAGGAACAGGTGGGGATACAGGGGGCAGATGGGGGGCCGGGGCTGTTGGGGGTACAGGTAAGCAGGGCGCTGGGGGCAGGTGGGGATACAGGGGGCACTTGGGGGGACGGGGCTGTCGGGGGCACAGGTAAGCAGGGCGCTGGGGACATGGGGGGCAGGTGGGGATACAGGGGGCACACGGGGGGACGGGGCTGTCGGGGGCACAGGTAAGCAGGGCGCTGGGGACACACAGGGGCAGGTGGGGATACAGGGGGCAGACGGGGCTGTCGAGGGCACAGGTAAGCAGGGTGCTGGGAGCAGGTGGGGATACAGGGGGCAGACGGGAGGACAGGGGCTGTCGGGGGCACAGGTAAGCTGGCGACACACAGGAACAGGTGGGGATACAGGGGGCAGATGGGGGGCCGGGGCTGTTGGGGGTACAGGTAAGCAGGGCGCTGGGGGCAGGTGGGGATACAGGGGGCACTTGGGGGGACGGGGCTGTCGGGGGCACAGGTAAGCAGGGCGCTGGGGACATGGGGGGCAGGTGGGGATACAGGGGGCAGACGGGGCTGTCGAGGGCACAGGTAAGCAGGGTGCTGGGAGCAGGTGGGGATACAGGGGGCAGACGGGAGAACAGGGGCTGTCGGGGGCACAGGTAAGCTGGCGACACACAGGAACAGGTGGGGCTACAGGGGGCAGATGGGGGGACGGGGCTGTTGGGGGCACAGGTAAGCAGGGCGCTGGGGGCAGGTGGGGATACAGGGGGCACTCGGGGGAATGGGGCTGTCGGGGGCACAGGTAAGCAGGGCGCTGGGGACACACAGGGGCAGGTGAGGATACAGGGGGCAGACGGGGCTGTCGAGGGCACAGGGGACACACAGGGGCAGGTGGGGATACAGGGGGCAGACGGGGCTGTCGAGGGCTCAGGTAAGCAGGGTGCTGGGAGCAGGTGGGGATACAGGGGGCAGACGGGAGAACAGGGGCTGTCGGGGGCACAGGTAAGCTGGCGACACACAGGGACAGGTGGGGATACAGGGGGCAGATGGGGGGACGGGGCTGTTGGGGGCACAGGTAAGCAGGGCGCTGGGGGCACGGGGGGCAGGTGGGGATACAGGGGGCAGACGAGGGCACAGGTAAGCAGAGCGCTGGGGGCAGGTGGGGATACAGGGGGCACTCGGGGGAATGGGGCTGTCGGGGGCACAGGTAAGCAGGGCGCTGGGGACACACAGGGGCAGGTGGGGATACAGGGGGCAGACGGGGCTGTCGGGGGCACAGGTAAGCAGGGCGCTGGGGACACACAGGGGCAGGTGGGGATACAGGGGGCAGACGGGGCTGTCGAGGGCACAGGTAAGCAGGGTGCTGGGAGCAGGTGGGGATACAGGGGGCAGACGGGAGAACAGGGGCTGTCGGGGGCACAGGTAAGCTGGCGACACACAGGGACAGGTGGGGATACAGGGGGCAGATGGGGGGACGGGGCTGTTGGGGGCACAGGTAAGCAGGGCGCTGGGGGCACGGGGGGCAGGTGGGGATACAGGGGGCAGACGAGGGCACAGGTAAGCAGAGCGCTGGGGGCAGGTGGGGATACAGGGGGCACTCGGGGGAATGGGGCTGTCGGGGGCACAGGTAAGCAGGGCGCTGGGGGCACGGGGGGGGGCAGGCGGCTGCGGCGTCTCGCTGCGGGCGGAGGCTCCGGCCGGGCCCCTCGGGTCTGGGTGCCCCGCTTCCCCCCAGGCGGCGGCGGGGACGCTGGCCGGGCAGGGCGGCGGCGCTGGCGGGTCTCTCCGCCCCGGGTCCCGCTGGAGGATCCGGGGTCCCGGCTCCACACGGCCTCTGCCCGGCCGCTCCCCCCGGGTCCCCACACTTGCCTGGCGCTGTCCGGGCTGCGGGGCGGCTGCTCGTCCCCGCGGCGGCCGCTCGCGTCCCTCTGCCTCTCCGCGCCGGGCTGAAATGGCGGGGGACGGGGCTGGGGCTGCTGGGGCTGCCGAGCCGAGCGCCGAGCGAATGGATCCGCTCGACGCGCTCCGCGCTCCGCCGCCGGGAGGGGGAGGAGGGAGCGCCCCACCCACAGACTGACAGACAGACCCGCAGTGTCCTACAATCCTGCCACCAGCCTGAGGCAGAAGGACCCACAGACAGAGCTACAGCCCCAGCCCTACAGGGACACACAGAGCAACCCAGCCCTGTAGATCCACAGCTGCCCCACCCCAAGCCGGGAAGGCTCCACTGGGGGGGGCTGGCTTGCTATGAACACTTTCTGTCAATATTTAAAATTTTCAAAAGTTTTGGCTGCTCCACTCAAGCTTGGCCAGCCAGAACAGAAACCAGAACAGAAAGAAAACGAAAAGCAAAAAAAGTTCATCGAAATTTCCAAACCCATCTATGAAAGACACTTGAAATAGAAAACCACACAGAGCCAGACACCTATACACAGAGCCCAAGACACTCAGACCTACAGAATTACAAATCCACACTGAGTATTTCACACATATACATATTGGACCCACTATATGCATAGTTCACCATACACAGATCCCATTCCTGCTGGGCAATACATAAATGTATGAGCTAGTCCATACTATCTACATATTAATAAACCACACAGTACCCGATGGCAAAAGATATTTCCAAAAAGTAATGTCTTTGAGGAAAGTGGTTTAATCAGTTCTATGGCTTGTTTGGGTTTTATTTCTTTAAAAAAAACCCACACATTTGGTTGTTTAGTCAAGTATATTTGGGAAGCTTTCTAGTTAAATTTGAAAAAGGCTGTGTGGGGGAAGGAAAGCAGAGATACTGGCAGAAAATAGAAGGGGAGACAAAAACACACCCCCTCCAAAGAATTACTGTCAAACTTAAAATAATTGATGCCACTTAAAGTTTGTTGGTTTCATTCATTTAAAAACCTAAGTGAAACACCTCTTCTAGTTACACAGGATGTTCATTGCAAAAGTTAATAAACATGAATCAAATTTTTGAGTCAAGTTAACAATTACAGGGTGAAGTGTATTTCTCTAACAAAAAGGCCAAAAACTTAATATCCTAGAACTGTAGATGTCTATTGTACCAGGTGAATGTATAGACCTTTGCTATATAGTGAATGATGTCAACTTTTAAATCTATATGAGGGGTTCCCAAACTTGGTTCGCGGCTTGTTCAGGGTAAGCCCCTGGCGGGCCATGAGACACTTTGTGTACCTGAGTGTCCGCAGGTACAGCCACTTGCAACTCCCAGTGGCCGCGGTTCGCCTTTCCCGGCCAATGGGAGCTGCGGGAAGCGGTGGCCCAGCCCACTTTTTGAGCTGGCAGGCCAAGAAGGCAAATATTGTATCTACAAACCTAGTATTCAAGACTTTTAACAGATTAGAGCTTTGCTCTCCCTAATCATAGATGACAGAAGTACTGTAAGATGTTCAAGCTTCTTTCACAGTAATGTTCATCCAAGAAGGATTCTGCTGAGCTGCACCCATTTGGTCCTCTAAGACATTGACACTTTGGGACTGTGCCATCTAATTTAAAAGCTGTGTTCCCATGGTCAACTGATGCAAGTTGGTTTTGCTGCCAAATTGCTCATGTAGCTAGCTGTTGAATGCTATTCCCTGATGTTAAGGCTCTGGCAGAAAGCAGAAGAGTGCATGTTTCTGAACTATAGTGTGAAAATGCCATCTTCCATTGCATAGGGTCTGAGAAAGTCCAGACCAGTTGCTTTGTTCATATTCTTGTGGCCTGATCTGTTCTCATTGAAGTCAATGGCAAAAGTCCTCTGGACTTCTATGGGAGCAAACTCAGGACCTTTGTGTAAGGATTCCACTCTAGGGGCCAGTGTAAAGTGGTGGGGCATGTATCACTCAAAACTGTGAGGGGAATGTAGTTGGGGTGCTCTTATAGATCATTTCTGTCACTCCTCTACTGGTGGTTTAGAAGTTAGTAACCTGATCCCTTTCTAGCAGTGAATATATAAAACTTGTTGATCTGACTATTCAATGTCTTATTTATGGGCCTTGTCCAAGATCTTTGCTTTAGGCATTCTTATTACACTATATCTCAGCAGCCTTCATAAAAAATTGCACAAAATAATATGTATATGGCAGTGTACTATGGGACATCAGCCACTGTGAGCACATGATACTGATGCTCCATGAGCTACACTGACTGTTTCGACCTATTAAGCCATAGGTGGTTTGGGGCTAGGCTGCTCGAAAGTCTCCTTCTCTACCTATGCCACATATCCATAGCTGAGATCAGAAAAGAATCCTCAGGGAGAAGCAAAAGTGGACTTCTTGACTTTGGAATTATTTCCCTACCTTGACACCAAATGGCCTGAGTTTGCTGGCCTTCAGGGTTTGCTGTGTTAGTTAAATTCAAAGCCTATTTGCTCAGGCATTTGTGGAAGGATAATTTGTTTTGTTTTGTTTTGTGAGGGATGGATTCTGGAGAAGGTGGGAAATATGTTTTCCTGATTTTTGTTGTATGTCGGTTTAAATATATTGCTGGGTGGTTATTTTTTTATTTTACATCCCTTCTTAAAAATATCACAAGCATCTATAATTCTGAGTAGTTTTTTTAAAAAATATTTAAATCAAAATAAATACATGAATTAAGATGTGTTATGCACCTACTCATTAATTGGATTGATTAGAAGTAAGCTTTTGCAGTGCAAAAGCAGCAAAAAAGCTGGATTTTGCCAGAGTTTACAAGAGTTACCAAACTACATTTTGATTGATTGTGTTTGACTATAATTTGTAGAGGAAGTTCTGAACACAGGCAAGTGAGATGCACTTTCAACTTTACAAAACAATCAGAAACAATTCAGTTCTCCTGGAACCAAATAGACATCTAATTACAATATTTTTACCAATTCAAAGGCAACTCTATATTTGTCCTAATCATAATTTCAGTCCTGATTCAAAGGGTTTTTTAAAGACTTGCATACAGCCTAGAATTGCCTGCACAACTACTGAACTTTGAAGGTTCACATGCAGAAACGTTAAAATCTTCTGAGAATCAACACCATGGCTATGGTATCTTTTTCTGACAGGGTATTTCCCTGATGCTCACAACCACTGGACCCTCATGCAGGCATTGCACTGTCACTCAGGATTGCCCCCTTCCCAGACTCATCTAGTCCTAAATATTGGGCAGTAAAGCTCACGACATTCAAAACTGAAGAGCAGAGTTTTTCACCAGCTGAATGTCAACCAGCTAGGGAAGAGTTTTAAAGCAGCTACAGCCCAAAAATATACAATAGTCTTTCCCTGGCTGACATCTGTTTTGGGGCTGAGACAGGAGTGTGCTTCTCCATCGCCTTGTACCGGCACTCACTCCTCTGCAAAGAGAATGCAGAATAAATGCCAATGTGAGACCATGAAGACTTAGCCCAAGAAAAGGGAGTGGATTCATGCAGCCCAAAGACTGAACACCGTCATTTAAAAAAATACTGATGAGGAAAATGACATACACATATACACGCACAACTCACAGCAAACCCTTGTGAAGGGTTTTAGGAGGTTATCTGCATGCATTCCCTACCCATCTCCCCTTCTAGACATTTTAAACATTTTAAATAAGTTCCTACAGACACCTTCAGGATGCAGAATGTGGATAAGGCCATTTACACAAGAGCTCCTTTAAAAAACTAAGGCGTTGTCTAGACCATACTATTGTGTTGATTATAAATGCTAATGTAAACATAAGTTAACTGGCAATTTCTACTTAACACATCATTGGGAATCAATTAACTCTTGATACAATACAATCAAAAACTCTAGTCTAGACAGGTCCTAAATGACAAGTATGGTAACAAACTTCATACAGCAGAATACAGTGAAATCAGATATAGCAAAAATCTTATATTGAAATAGAAAATTCCAAATTTTTTCAATGTATTGTAATGTGCAAATTTCAATTCTGCTTACAGTGAACCTCCAATGAGAAGGCCAAATTCTGCTCATGGGTGTGTACACGCAGCTTCTATCAGCTTCATGCTAACATGCATCAAGAACAGACTTTAGCCCATAGTGAAGTTCTGTTTAAATTTCATTTCAAAAATCTTCACTGTACGTAGGTTCCAGTGAAACACGGTTAACATTTTCTGCAAAAACATCAGACTTAATTTGAAGGCAACATTTTACAATTCTGAATTTTGCTAGTGCTTCTAAATGGTTTGATTTTTAGTCAACCACTGGCATTCTCTTTCTCTCTCTCTCTCTTTAATAGTAGGTTTCTCTACCTAGAAATGGGATCTAACGGGTGGGGCAGGCAGGGAGGGACATATGCTTTGTCTGCAAAGTACTCTTTAGAAGGTTGGGTGACTTTGCTATCCCAATTTGCCAGCTCAGCATTAATTAATATGGCATCCCTCTAATTATATTGTCAGCACATATACCTAAATTAAAATTAAAACAGTTGAAAGAAAAACCCAATTTAACTTCTAAAAAAGCATATGTTTCAAGTTGTACAGTATACATTGTTTGTGTGCATAGGGAAAGATCCAAAGCCCATTAAAATTAATGGGAGTCTTTTGGATCAGGCCCGAAACCTTTGGAAAATCCATTGTTTAGCTATCTAATTTATCTCTGCAAATCGTTTAGTTGGATGCCTAAATTCTGTCATTTATATCCACAATATGGCACCCATAATCAATTACGTTCAGTAATGCAGACACAAATCTGTAAGTATAGGCATTTATTTGAAACTAGTGAAGGATTTCTGAAACCTTTGGAAAAAATGGCCCTTCGATGAGCTAGAAATGGACCATCCAATTGCAGTCTCTCTCTTCTACCCCAGAAAACAGAGAAGAAAAGACAGCAGACTCTGTTGCACTGACTAGATGTGCTCCGGGTTCAACTACAGCAAGGCTGCACTCCAAAGTCTGATTTTGAGAGGTGCTGAGCACCTGCAACTCCAGGGAGTACCAGAAGAACTGCATATGTTTAGTACTTGCCCAGATAAGGCTCTAATATTCCAGCCCTGGAATGTGCTGAAGAGGATGCTCGAAAAGTGTGAGGCGGTCACCTTCCCAGAGACGCTGGAGTGGAGGCAGGTCAGGGTATGTCTTCACTGCAGAATTAACTTGGGTGATGGGCACATGGATTAGACTAGCCTCGGTGTGATCAGCCACACTGCACAGCCATAGAGGAGTTACTGTGTTCTCACTGGTACTACGCTCCTCCCTGAGTGTTGTTTCGATTTCTGGGGCATATCCCCATGGTTCTTTATGCTGCAATAAATTAAGCTGCCCTATGATTCTTTCCCAGTAAATTGTAGAAGACCTTGTCTATCCTTCTGGGCCCAGGGGGGAGGAATTGTGGGAAGGCACTGGAGGACTATCAGCACTTGAGTGGTTTAGCCTGTGTCCTCACAGCAAAATTAATAGGTTACTAGCCCAAGTGAAAGCTTCAGTTGGTCTTTAGCATGCAACTACAGACAAGCCAGTTGGTCCAGGTTGAAATCACCGCCATGCTCACATGAGAGAGTTTTGTGTGTGTGGATGGGAGTCAGATTAGGGGCAACTCCCGAGTAAGAGTCCAAATTAATTCTGCAGTGCAGATGTGTCTTTAGAGTAAGCAAAGTAGGTTTTGCCTCTTGTTCTGAATCAAAAACATGATCTTTACCCCCTGAGGTAAACTGGGTCCTGCTCCTGCTCCACATAAAGTCAATGTGATTAGGATTAGGCCCTTAGTTTACATGTTAGTATTGCCTGCTCTCTTTCAGATGTTACAGACCTCCACTCAGATCCCTGCATATCAGAACAACTCCTGGGGACATAACCAGTCTGTTATAACCAGGAGTTTCAGTTCACTGGAGTTTGGTAAAACTGTACATCATTCTGACACAGTAAGGAAAGAAAATTATTAAAATACTGCATACAGAGAAAAGAAGGAAATTTTCTCTTTTCAAAATGGTTACTCTCTTGCTTTTTCTTTACTGCAGGCTTTTTTACTTAAAAAAAATATCAAAATACTCTAAGTACTTCGGAAAACATTTATAGCCTGATCCTGAGGTGCTGTGTGCCCATTATTCACCCCGCAAACTAAGTATGTTGCTTCTGCTGAGGATCTATCAAGCAGAGATGGCTAGGAAACTGAATTTCAGCTCAACAAAAACATTTTGAGGTTTTGGAAAAGTTTTCAGCCCAACTTGGGACAAAATGCCAAAACCTCAACATTTTTTGCAGAACTGAAATTCCACAATACTTTGTTTCAGAGACACCAAAATGTTCCCACAGCAGGAATGTTTTGGTGCTTCCAGAATGAAAAATGCTCCCTAGGAGCCTGGAATTCTGGGAGCCCATGCTCCATAGCAACCCCACCTAGCAAGCCGCTGAGAAGGCTGGAAGCTGGCCAGCTGGGGTGTGGGACAGGCCAGGGAACGAGCCACACAAGAAGCTGGGGAGCTTGGGGACTTAGGTAACAGGAGATCCCAGGAAGGTTGGGAGTGTGGCAGCCCACCTGGCAGGTGCCATGGAGCTGAGAAGACCAGACTCCACAGCAGCCCATCTGGCAGGCTGCTGAGGAGCCATGTTGATTTGGCTTTGAGGGGCCCAGCACCTAAGCTCCCTGCTAGGTGAGGTGCTGAGGAGGCTCCCCAGCAACCTGCCCGGTTTCCATTGAAAGTTTTATCGAAAGTTTTAACCATGTTCCCGCAGAATGTTTCAGTTTCAACAAATCTGCATTACCAATGGAAAATGTTCTGTCAGATCATTTCCGACCAGCTCTACTTTCAAGAGCAAGCCCTTTGTACAGACATAGCTACATAGTGCATGATGCTTGTTCAGCATTAAGCTGCATTAACCCCAAGCAGGCTTTTCAAGGCAAACGGGAAAAAAAGGACTGGTCTGGTTTTGTTTTATACAGCCTTTTCTAGTAAAAGTGCTGCGCTGTCACTGCTCTAAAGACTAATGTAAATTCTGCTCTCAGTTACATTCATGACACCTCAGTGATTTCCATGTGTTTGCACAGCTGCAACAAAGGACAAAATTTGGCCCGCTAAATTGTTCCATTGGAATGTTGCAAAGTACACTGGGCCATATTCTCTGTTGCCCTGTGCCCTGTGTATTCATTTACACCATTATAAAGGAAATGCAATGTGAGTTTACTACACTACCAAATCAGAATAGCAGCATTTTACACAGATGGGAAGTGCAGTTATGCATCCAGATTCCAAACACCCACCCCACCCCACCCCAAAATTCTGGAGAGTTTAGAATTGGAGCCATCCGTATTCAAAATAGTGTAAACTAAAATGCTGTTCAGAACATTTGAGGTGTTTGTTACACTCACATCTGTCAAGTGTAAGTGTTTCATCTTGCCTTTGGTTAGATTGAAAGTTCCTTAAAGGAAGGACTGTGGGCCAGATCTCTAGCAGGTGTAAATCAAATAGTTCCATTTACTTCAGGGGAGCTATGCTGATGTACAGCGTCTGAGTATCTGGTCCTATGTCTTAATACATGTTTTTATGGCAATCAGCAGAAGGGAGCGTTGGCTGAGGCATTTAGATGCTACTACAATACAAAAAATAAAATAATAAAAAATAAATTATTAAGAAGGCATAATTCACAATTGTTTGTTGGAATGCACTTCTTAACTAAACCATTGTTTTCCCTACACTAGCATTTCACTTTACGCTGCAGAGAGAGTCACTAGTAATCAAGACTGCAATTGCTACATTGTTCTGATGCAATTCACAGTTATCAAGGTATACGAGTGAAATTCTGAGGACAGAATTTGTGGAGAATAGCTTCATATACAGTAATATGTATGTAATAGCTTCATGTATAGTAATATGCAATAGCTTCATATACTCCAGATTTGCATTAGTATACTTGAGAGCAGAATCTGTCCCATTGACTTCAGTAGAGCCCCTTTGTATTTGCACTAGTGTAACTGAAAGGAGATTTTAACCTAGAATTTTTGCAAGAATGTGAAAGAGTCAAGGCAAAGCATAGTTTAGTTATAACAAGTATCGAGAGCGAGGGTTTAAAAATAAAAAAACTTTTGTTTGCTCTCAACTGAGTGATTTTCTGGATCATTTGCAATTGCAGTGGTAGTTAATAGATCCTGATATACAGTTCCAAGCAAGGAAACACATTTGCTTATTTTGGAGAGTTTATGCCATTGGATAGAAAACTTACAGGAAAATTGAAAACATGCAACAGTGATTTATTTCTAAAGGGAAGAGGGAAAAGTCAAAGAACTGCCCTCATTTTAGAAACTGAGCCAGATTTTCAGCTGATGTAAAGTTGCATACCTCCATTGAAAACAATGGAACAAATTCATGTTATATATCCATTCAAGCTAATGGAGCTATGCTGATTTACACCATATGGGGATCTGCTTCTTTCACTTTGATTTATCATAAAGACAAGGTGGGTGAGCTAATATTTTTTAATGGACCAACTTTTGTTGACGAGAGAGACAAGCTCTTGAGCTGAGCTCTGTGTAAGCTCGAAAGCTTGTCTCTCTCACCAACAGAAGTTGGTCCAATAAAAGATATTACCTCACCCACCTTCTCTCTCTAATATCCTGGGACCAGCATGGCTATAACAACATTGCATACTTTCATTCATCATGGCATTACTGTTGTTTTTGTTTGTTTTGTTTTTTTGCTGATTTATTGCACTAGTATAAAACTGGTCATACAGTGATGAATCAGATTCTCTTTTCCTTAATTCTCAACATTCAGTAGCTTCATTTTTCCCCAACCTCCTCAATATGTTTTTTATGGATTGCATTATTCATTTGTTAAATATTTCGTTACACATTGTTTAGTACGAAGCACCAAGACCCTTCATGAGGGTTTCATCGCTCTCTAGGAATTACACATATAAGTCACTGGCATGCAATATGGATTGTCAGATAGCTGCTGACATAATATGCAGCAGAACAGGAGTGGATAACATTTTGCAACACTTTAATTTTTTTAAAGCCTTTTTAAAGGGTTTTAGAAAATATACAGGTATAGTGAAAGGAACTAATGGCTAAGTACCCTATGAGGCATTGATATATAAGCACCTAGGATGAAATTTTCTATAGAAAGAGTTAAAGATGTCATGCAGTAACTGCACTCAGAAAATTGTTACGGTTACTGTATGGGTTAAAGCTCTGTTCTCTGTCTGGGTTCTTACAGCTTCTGAATTTCCATTGTATCACTGCTCTGTGGCACAAAAATAAGGGTTAATTGGCCAGGCTGCTTTTCCAGACCATTTGGTCAGACAGAAGGCTTGGACTAGGGATTTCCTATGTGTAAAATGCAGATGAGCAGTTTACCAAGAGATGAACAACTTTGTTGGGATATACAGATGCACGTACAGTTCTTGAAAAATTAGAATTAGGAATCAGTTCACAAACAAACATTTGGTCAGCCAAAAACCTTAGTAAAATAAAAATCCAGCTAATTCATTTTTAGCCAAATAAATGTTAATTTCATAGGTCCTTACATTTTTTCCCCACATAAATGTCCATCTCCAATTACATAGCTTTGGTGGCCCCCAAATCTGTTCATTGGATTGCTGATCATCATTATTATTATTATTATAATTTGTGTTGATCTTCCCATAACATTCTATATCTTCAAAGGCATCTGAACCCGGGAAAACCATGGGCTGCAATGACAATTGGTTGATAGCATGAGGGGCCCCTCTAATTCGTGTATCCTTTGCATCAGAAATGATGCACATTCCCATAGCATTTACTTGTATGTGCATCTGTCCTTAATAGGTAAATAGAAAGATGATGAGATGTATGGCCTTGTGATTAAGATGCAAGCCTAAGAGTCAGGAAATCTGGGTTCTATTTTTAGTTCTGCCATAGACTTTATCATTTGACTTTAGGCAAGTCCTTTAAATTATCTGTCCTTCACTTTCTCCATCTGGAAGAGGATGTCTATGGCTTCTGACATTTGATTTTCGTGGAGCAGAGAGGATTCCAGTAGGATGTGCACTTTTGAAAAGGATATGGTCAGGGTCTTGGCTAGGTCCTTAAGTGTTCCACTCTTCCTGAGAGAATCACTTCCCTCTTTACTGGGATGAATTGTTTTTTGCATCAGGTTGTTATCGTTTGAAAGCATTGTGTCATGTGTATGAAGGCATCGCTCATGCCAACTGAAAAGGGATTGTGAAAATGTTTATTGTCAGAATATGGGTTGCAATGTAGTCTGTGGCATTGCACAGCCTATCTCGGGGCTTTCATATATATGCTAGAAAGGAGAATGGACAGGATTGACTCTTGTGAGACACATGAGAGAGTTTGAGGACGAGGAGCTGCTGCTCACCTCCATTCTGCAGGATCTGTTTGAAAGGAGGCCCACTGAGTGTTATGCCATGCATTCCCATTCGGTCTTGTATGTGGGGTTAGCAGCACTCTGTGATCAATAATGCTGAAAGCTACTGACAGGCATGAGCAGTCTGAACATTGGAGAGAGCTCAAACAACATTAATAGATTTGTGATCGTTTAGTCCGATCTCTTACATAACGCAGGCCAAAGAACCTCATTAGTCATTTCTGTGTCAAGCCCATAGCTTCTGGTTGAGATTATATTCCCAAAAGGAGCTCATCCTTTAATGCTAGTAAATCCATCTCTATGACATGGCTTGGTCTCATTCCTGATTGTGTAAGGGTCTAAGACGTTAAAAGGAGAGACCAAGTGCTGTAAGAGCCACTTTTTCAAGGAGTTTGCCACTGCCACCAGCAGAGACCACAGGACATGTGTCTGCTTCCAATACTGGTGCTGTGAAGAACAGCTGTTGGGGGGGAGCCAACTAGACAGATACTTCATAAAGCAGCTAGGGAGGGGGCAGACGTAAAGCAGAAAGATTTTTAATATATGGAAGGCGGATGGTGATGGATTTGGTTGGGGAAGAGCATGGAGTTGATGGATTTTGGTGGGAGGGGAAACTATTGGATTGATGGATGGGGGGGGAACAGGAAAGAAGAAAATATTGGATACATGATTGCTTTTGGTGAAGAAGAGTACCTTATCTGGGGAATATCACATGTACTGCTGTCAAGGGAAAAGAAGTGAGGGAACCCCTCATGAAATTCTGACAGCACATCACTGTTGATAGAGCTCTTTGAGATCCATGAATGGGTGATAGTAAAGGGTGGATATAGAAATGGTGGTTGTTCTTCAAAAATAAAAACCTGCCCTTGATTCCCCTGTCCTCATACTACAATTACAGGGAGAGAATGATCACGGAATGCAGAGTTTAGGACACCATGGGACATTTTTAGCCTCCAGGCTGTACTTTGAGCACCCTCACCTACATAATTAGTAGAGACTACTAATGTTTATTTAGGCCTTGTGGTTGTTAAATTAAGAACTAAAAGTTCTTTCTGGGTGGGAAATGGGCAAAGCAATTTGCTCTTGCCTTCTCTCTTGCCTTTTCTCTCAACTTTCCTATAAAAGAAATAAAAACATTGCTATTAAATTCACTTACCTAACATTTGTTTCCTGGTAAAAATATACTAATACCAGGGTTGTTCTTTTATAGGGTTCAAGTCTGCCATTACTTTCTTTCAATATCACCTTCACTATTCTCACTGGTAGTTAGAAGACCTCATGATTTCACACAGGTTATGAGAGTTTACAGTCAATGGCAAGAAGGCAGCAGGGAATGAGCTTAGCTTGCTGTTTTTCTTAATAGTTTTTCTTGAGATGTAAATTTCTTGCTGCCACAGAGTCTTAAAGAAAATTTAAAAACTGCTGTCTTGCTTTGGCAGATTTTTTTTCTTTTGTCTCCAGATTTTTTTCCTGATTTTTTTTGTTCTCCTACCTCAAGGACCCAATATCATCTTATATCACTTCCAGGTGTTCTTCAAAGCCTTTGTTTTAACAGAGATATGACTTAGCTTTAGACAAAACCCCAGATCCAAACACCTCTGAACTTTGGGATATGTGGGAGCTTTGGGAAAGGTCAGAGATGTTTGGATCTGGGGTTTTGTCTAAGGTTCATTTTTCTGTTAAAAGGAAGACTTAGATGAACACTGGGGAGTGATATTAGGTGAATTGAACTTTGGGAAAGTTCAGCTCCACATTGGCATCTGAACTTGTGGCTACGGTCTCTCTCTTCTTTAAAACTTCAATCCAATTGAATTAAGGTCTCAAAGATCATTGGGGAAAAAATCTAACTTGTGGCATCAAATTCAGTTTTGAAGAGTATATGTAATTAAGAAAATTGAAAATAATTTATTGTAAATAAAGGTATAAACATGGTCAAGGGGTATAATTAAGTTATATTAAAAACATTATCAGAAAAAATCCTATTCAGCTAATGATATCAACACAGTTTAAAGGGACTTTTCAGTCAAGTGAACAGATTCTGTTTTTAGTTTCTTTGTTTTAAGGAGAAACTGGATATAGGCTGGCTGGTTTAGTAGCCACTTTATTAGATTTAGATAATAAGTGATAACCAGATAGTAAAATATTATTTAATATTCATATTACTCCAGTGCCCAGAGGCCAATTGTGGTAGACACTGTACCGGTGGTTATCAACCTATTTACCATAGTGGGCTGCATATACAGCTCTCTGTGTGTTATGTGGGCTGCATCCACACAATATATATACTACCTGTATGGCCCTGAGGATCGCACATGGGCCACAGCTGTGTGTGATTGGGATGCAAGCAGCCCATGTGCCGCAGGTTGAGAACCACTCTACTGTACAAACACAGAAGATATGGTCCCTGCCCCAAAGAATCTAAGCAGATAAGCACTGTACAAAGCGCAGCAGAGAGAGAGAGAGAGAGAGAGAGAGATTTAGGCCCCAATCCAATGTGAGTCTTCCCATTGATTTTAATGGGGTTCGTATCAGGCCCATATACATTTACTATTTTATTTGTTTAAGCCTCAGTCCTGCAATTTACCATGTACGTGCACAGCAATGCACCCAGATGCACTGAACTGCAGAACCCGGAACTCATTGGTAATGACCTAAATAAACCAATATTGACTTTCTTTAATTGCCAGTCTACCACTTTTCTCAAATGCATCTCAGTCTAGCCATTATTCTTTTGCTGGTTTCTTCTACATTTCATGGCAGAAGTGGGTGTTGATGAAAGATCTGAAATAAAAGGAAGGTAGTAACCTAATAGATTTGTTCAGGGACATAAGACACTTAAAGAGGACAACAAGCATATACTTTTTTTCCTCATTCACAAAAGCTCTGCTACAAGAGGAAAAGGGGAAGTTTAAATATTAAATGCTCAATCTTTTAGACCCGGGTCTTGGCTGAGGCACTTAAACCCTTGACTTTAAACCCTTGACTGAATGTGTGAGCTTCAAAGATTTGCTTTGCAAAGTAGAGTGTTAGCTATGTGGGAGCTGGGTAAGAATGTGTCTTTTCTTTAGCAGAGCTTCAAGAACTAGATCTCATGAATACTTGAAATATTTTGTTTAGTATTTTATGGAGTCACATCAGGAATTTCCCCCCTCCTCTTCCCCTTAAGAGAGGCAGCTATTGTCTTTTCAAAGCATATTCCTTTCAGTGGTAAATTTGTAGTAATGAGAAAATCTGAAGAAAATTTGGAAGTTTGGATCAAGTAAGACTCTATTTTGGGAATTAAAGAGGGGCCCAAATCAACACTCCAGAAATCTAGGAAACTCTGGCTCCAAATTGTGGGCATAAAAATGGAGTTCAGCATTTAGAAATCTGGTACACAATGTCCAGTTTTCAAACCTGGACATCAAATATAGGTGGTTAATGACTAGGGCTCCTATGCCATATGGTAATAACAGATAATTTATAAATAATAACAGGTGCCCAAATCCCACATAGGAGGGATCCTCAATGAGGGACCAAGTACCAATGTTAAGAGGTTAAGTGAAGATTTGAGCACTCAGATACAGGATTTGGGGCCCACAGTTGAAAGTAGACTCCCTTTCTGTGGGTGCAATCCTCCTGCCCTTTCTGAAGAAAAACACTTCTCTCCCCCCCCCACCCCCACCCCAAATGTTAAACTCCAACTGGTAATTGCATTCTGCCTTCCTAAAGTCCCCCTGGCATTTTTCAACTGGATAAAATATTGCTACATATCCTAAACGGTTGTGTAGTGGTGTTGTGTACTGTTAAATAAATGCACTCCATTCCAAAGGTTACATCTTAGTGGTGGGTGAAGCAATTGCCCAGCACATAGAGTTTATAAGTGGCCATGCAATCCTTTGGCTTGAAACGGGCTATATAACTAATATATTAATTAATATGTTTGCTTCTTTATTTAAGGCCATTTGTTCTTTCATATTATTGTCTTCATACTAGTGTGAATTGTTTTGTCACTATTGTCCTTTTACAGATTGGGTGTGAATGATGACAACAAAATGACTTGATGATTTATATGCCCTGTAGTTTGAGCCATGTCAGTCCCAGGATATTACTGAGACAAGGTGGGTGAGGTAATGTCTTTTATTGGACCAACTTCTGTTGGCAAGAGAGACAAGGTTTTGAGCCACACAGAGCTCTGTGTGGCTTGAAAGCTTGTCTATCTCACCAACAGAAGTTGATCCAATAAAAGACATTACCTCACCCATCTTGTCTCTTTGATGACTTATAGTTTATTTTAAAGCTTTACACTATGCTTGCAGATATATATATATATATATATATATATATATATATATATATATATATATATATATATATATATATATATTTAAAATTATTAACTATTTTTAAACTATTTTTAAAATGCAAGATTTGGGGGATCTTTTCAGAGGAAAATGTTGGGGAATGCATGCTAGTTTTACAAACCCCCCCCCCCCCCAAATAGCTGGTGACCAACTAATACACCTTGTGTTTTTTGTTAGCTGACCCTATTTAAATTCTGGGAGGGTGGACCTAAACCCACTTAGGCCAAAAGCCCACACCCTCAATCAAGAAAGGGGCAAGAGTCCAGAAAACAAAGGAATGGCATGGAGCACAAAGCAAAACCCAGAAACGGAAATGTGATTCCAAGAGTTTAAAACAAGGACAGCAAATGGGCAATTGAGCACAAAACCTCAGACAATGCCCTCTGCTCCACAAAAGAGCCTGAGGAGTCAGCGGATGCTGCCCAGAAGAACTCTGCCTGGATATGTGAGATAATCTGAATGCAGAAATAATCCTCACAGTTACAGAGAACCGCTGCGTAGAGCTTCCTCTTCCTGGATTGTTAGGTGGCCATTATGGTCAATGCCAGGAAGAGACTGAGAACGAGGTCTCTTGATTTCATGGAGTCATGGATAGGGTGCGTAGATGAGTAGATGTGGGGGAAAGTGCTAGAGGATCTAGAACAGGGCCTGTTGCCCAGAACACTGGAGCAATGATCTCCTTCTTGCTGAAGGGGCAAGTGTCAAGGGTGTCTGAGAATTGCACCAGCCACATGCCCATGCTCACAGCCCCATGGAGGAGCCACCAATATATGTCCCCAGTGGAATGTGGAACCAAGATGGATTAGAGGCTGACCCACTGGCAGGAGCGGCGCCAGGGTTTTTGCCGCCCTAGGCGGCAGCGCTCCTCCTCTGAGCATTCGGCGGCGGGGGTCCTTCCGCTCCGGGTCTTCGGCGGAAATTCAGCGGCAGGTCCTTCACTCGCTCCGGGACCCGCCGCCGAAATGCCCCGAAGACGTGGAGTGGAAGGACCCCCACCACCGAATTTCCGCCGAGGGCGGCAAAATGCTGCCCCCCAAATCCTGCCGCCCTAGGCGACCGCCTAGGGTCGCCTAGTGGAAGCGCCGGCCCTGCCCACTGGGAATCCTCACCCTTGCTACGTGGAAGGACATCCTGTCACTTGGTGTCAGAATGGGACAAAAGGGCAAGAAAATGCACAGTATGACACACAAGTGCTTAGATAAGATCTCTGAATATAGTCTAGAGATAGATCATCTGGAGATTGAGCAGCCTACTCAAATGGTGCGCTGGGGATGACTAGGGGAGCTTATGTGCAGGGGCCCTGATGTTGAGCTCCAGAGGATGAGCCAGGTAGGGAGCACCCTTCTGCAGGACTTGCTCAGGTATGCAAGAGAGGTAGGGGGAAGAGTGTCCTTTGCCTCTTGGAGCATACAGTGGGAGACACGAAGGTTGGGCCTCCCCATGCACTGGGCAAGTGCCATGGGGTCCACCCAATCCTACTGGCTGTAGTCCACAAGGTCTCCAATTTTGGTGATACCAGCCAGGACCAGCTTCTGGTGCTCCGAGGGGGTCTCCACCATCTGTGTATCATTGCCAGGTGAGAGTGACAAACCTATAGGCTGAAATCCTAGCCCCACTGATTTTTAAGAGCAAAACTCCCATTGACTTCAATGGGGTCAGGATTTCATCCACAGTACAGTAGCTACAGGGACACAACTGAGCAACAGCCAGATGCCTGCTGCAACCACTCGTTATGAGTCCACTGAGTGATTTGGCAATGCCATCAATTAGCCTTCATTATTTCATTTAGGGCTGTGGTGGGCAACCTGTGGCCCACGGGCTGCATGCAGCCCATCAGGGTAATCCACTGGCGGGCCGCCAGACCATTTGTTTACATTTGCACAGCTGCCCGCAGCTCCCAGTGGCTGCGGTTCGCCATTCCCAGCCAATGAGAGCTGTGAGAAGCGGATTACCCTGATGGGCCACGTGCAGCCCGTGGGCCACAGGTTGCCCACCATTGATTTAGGGCATGGAAGATTTTTGGAAACAAAATCAATTAAAAAATTGTTACTTTTAATGTTGTTGTTGTTAAAGTGTCTTGTCTTTTAATGGTCTGAGTTCTAACGCATTCTTAAGAGGCCTTTGTATCTGCATATTTATACCTAGTTTTTATAGACTGCATTCACTAAGGGGAAAAAATATGTTTCCTCCTGAGACATAGAAGAATCTTGTGGATCTTGGCACCAGAAAGGGCCAAGTTATTTTATACTTAGACAATAAATCTATTTTTCATGGATTTGTAACTTGGCTGTAAAAATATGCTTGCGGACTTGAAACTTGGCAGTCAAAGCCCTACCACCAGGAGAATATTTTTAGCAATATTTTTAAAAAGAAAAAAAACGTGTTAATAACTAAGTTTTCAGGATTAAAAAGAAAATAAGGAGAGAGAAAGATTGGTTTAGGCCAATTTTTTCTATTCATATTTTTTAAAAAAATCTGCTTCCATTCTGACAGACAGAGAAAGAAATTTGAGATCTGCAAGTCCCCTCCCTCTTTAAATTGTTCACAGGCAGGGGTGCTGGAACAATATTTATAGTGGGGGCGTTATGAGCCACTGAACCAAACTGTAAACCCTGTGTATAATGGAAACCACTTCAAGCCAGGGGGTGCAGTAGCACTCCCCGCACTCCTGGTTCCAGCACCTATGTTCACAGGCCTCTTTCACATTCAAGAATAACTGATTTATGTAATAATCCTTAAACATTCAAGTCTAGGGAATGTGAATTTTAATACTAATGTTTTATGGCCATATCCTCAGCTCATATAAATTGGCATAGCTCCATTGAAAGCAAAGGAACTACATCAGTTTGTATTAGCTGAAGATCTGGCCAATATGTGCATATAGCACCTTCCAACCTAAAGCATTTGTTAACACAATCATACACAAACAGAACCAATGAAATGCAGCTAGCTTTGAGAGGCGATCAACCAACCAGCACACAGGATGCCATATAATAGCATGGAGAGGGGACATTTTGGCTCAGAACTCAGAGACAAACCAAAATTGCCATGAGATTTTTGACCTCCCACAGAATGTTAGTGTTAAGGTTTCATCCAAATCAGTTCCATGCAAACTACATGGACTCAGTTTGCCTACCTTGGAAATATAAAGGGCCAAGTCAATCCTTCTAGGGTTTGAATTGGTGGTTCCACAGAGTCTAGGGGCCAAATTCAGAGGTGGATCTAACTGAATCTCAGCTGGTGTGATTTACATTCTGAGAGGTCAGAAGATGTGCGGAGCAGGAAAAGCAAACAGGAGGGTATAAGTAGGTGTAAATTAAAGTAGGCCACCTCTTACTTTAACTTACATCTTCCTGTTATCTTTTCCTGGTACCCCCCTTTTATGGCCACATCCTCAGGTCAGTTACAGCAGCTTATACTCCCTTAGACTCAGTGTGACAAATGCAGGAGTGATGTGTAAGAAGATGCAAGATACACACACCTTAAGTAGATGCAAGTCCAAGTGCCATCCCCTGGACCTTAGGTTCATCCCCTTTGCTTTAGAATCATAGAATATCAGGGTTGGAAGGGACCTCAGGAGGTCATCTAGTCCAACCCCCTGCTCAAAGCAGGACCAATTCCCAACTAAATCATCCCAGTCAGGGCTTTGTCAAGCCTGACCTTAAAAACCTCTAAGGAAGGAGATTCCACCACCTCCCTAGGTAACCCATTCCAGTGCTTCACCACCCTCCTACTGAAAAAGTTTTTCCTAATATCCAACCTAAACCTCCCCAACTGCAACTTGAGACCATTACTCCTTGTTCTGTCATCAGGTACCACTGAGAACAGTCTAGATCCATCCTCTTTGGAACCCCCTTTCAGGTAGTTGAAAGCAGCTATCAAATCCCCCCTCATTCTTCTCTTCTGCAGACTAAACAATCCCAGTTCCCTCAGCCTCTCCTCATAAGTCATGTGCTCCAGCCCCCTAATCAGTTTTGTTGCCCTCCGCTGGACTCTTTCCAATTTTTCCACATCTTTCTTGTAGTGTGGGGCCCAAAACTGGACACAGTACTCCAGAGGAGGCCTCACCAATGTCGAATAGAGGGGAACGATCACGTCCCTCGATCTGCTGGCAATGCCCCTACTTATACAGCCCAAAATGCCGTTAGCCTTCTTGGCAACAAGGGCACACTGTTGACTCATATCCAGCTTCTCGTCCACTGTAACCCATAGGTCCTTTTCTGCAGAACTGCTTCCTAGCCATTCGGTCCCTAGTCTGTAACAGTGCATGGGATTCTTCCGTCCTAAGTGCAGGACTCTGCACTTGTCCTTGTTGAACCTCATCAGGTTTCTTTTGGCCCAATCCTCTAATTTGTCTAGGTCCCTCTGTATCCTGTCCCTACCCTCCAGCGTATCTACCACTCCTCCCAGTTTAGTGTCATCTGCAAACTTGCTGAGAGTGCAGTCCATGCCATCCTCCAGATCATTAATGTTCCAGCAGCACAAAGGTGACAAAGAGCTGCCCTAAAAGGGCATCGGGGGAGTCCTCTGACATAAAAGGAATATACATTTGGTGTAAAACTGGCACAGTCACAGTCTTATGCCACCTGCTCCCCCACAGAAATAGGGGGTGTTCTTAGGCTGGCTATTGATTGCTCACTGAGCTCCAGCAACCCCTAGCTGACAAAACAATCCCTAGGGGACCATTTTAGCTGGTACATTATAGAGCAGCCTTTAGGCCCCTGGTCAGTCAAAGGATCAAGGGAGCAGGAAGGTAGCTTAGGCCATGTCTACGCTACCGTGGGATCGATGCTGTTGCAATCGATGCACCGGGGGGGTCAATTTAGTGGGTCTAGTGAAGACCTGCTAAATCAACAGCAGAGCGCTCTCCGGTCAACTCCGGTACTCCACCGGGAACAAAAGGAGTAAGGTAAATTGGTGGGAAAACGTCTCCCGTCGACCCAGCTCAGTGTAGACACCGCAGTAAGTCGACCTAAGTTATGTCCACTCCAGGTACATTATTCACATAGCAGGAGTAGCGTAACTTAGGTCGACTTACCACGGTAATGTAGACATAGCCTTAGAATCGTCTTCCCCTTGCCTCACGTCCTCTGCTGAGTGCAGCTCAGCTGAACCCGGGGACTTAGCCCTAAAAGGCTGACTGAGTTGGTGGCTGAGGGACCAGAAGAAGGTGTATGTTATACCAGTTTTGACCCCCTAAAACTCACCTCTGAATTTGACTCTTGATGTTTCACACCTGATGATTAGGCTTCTAAGCAGCCTGTCCAGCACCAGCTTTGAAACTGTGTCATACTTGGTTCAAATCTCGATTTAGGTCACAAGTGAAAAGGCAACTGGTGGCTCATCCTATTCCCCATTTGTCCACATAAAAATACCCACCAAACACTTGGGGTCAGCTGGCCAGGTCTACCTACAAGAAGTCTATGAACAACCCTGTATGTCACAAGCCTGAACTGAGAGGCATTAACAGAGCTTGCATAGCACCTGCCTGCATTTGCAGCATCTAGCCTGGGGGTAGGGGAGGTGAAACTCTGTTATATGAAGTGTGGTAGTGTAAGTGGCATTATATTTCCCTGGGTTCTTTCCTCTCTTGGGATGGGATTGATGTTGGCTCATCAAGCAAAAATAAAGTTGTACAGAAAATTGCTCCTCTAACAATAAAATGACTTTGGTGGAGACACCGTACAAATGATTTCAGCAGATCAACACTGCTGAGAATATATCTTTTTGCAAAGAGTGTCAGATGTTTTCACCTCCCACTCAGAGTGACAGACTTTTAAAAGTTTCTATTAAAAGAAACCACTTCATCATTACACTAAACCGCAGCCCAAAATATAGTAGACTAACATGGATGATGACTGTGCAAGTTTGTAGGTTATTACTGATGGGTTTGACTTCATGCAAAACAAAGAGGGGGGAGGGTAGCTATGATAATTTCATCCTGCTTGTAATTAACAAGGTGACTAAGTGCAAGGATGTTTATGTGAGCATCAACATGGACCAGAAGCTACTGTTCTGCTAATAATCACTATTTAGGTGGAGGATTTCATAATCGAGCTGTTTAAGCTGGTGTCAGTGCTGCTGTAGGAGTTATCACAGATTCTCTCTCAGTACTTATATAGTCCCCTGAACTGTAGTAGGCAAGTACCTCCCAAGTATTTAAAAATAGAAGTTAAATAACAATCTCCCTTTCTTCTTTGGCAGCCTGTAGGAGAAATAGTTAGGCGTAGCTTATAGGTTTGTTTGCATGTTGGTGGGTGGTGAGCGTTGTTTGTCTATGTGTGTTGGGGTGGAGGAATTTAGCTTTCCCTCAATAAGTTGAAACAAATTTTGCATTTAGTTCTAAAAATGGTGACGTCTATGGCAATTTTACAAGGAGACTTCACCATGTATGCAGGAAGCAGCTCAATCGGTTGCCATGCATCCTCTTGGAAAGGATGGGTTCTCTGGGTTTTGCCCAGAGGGCTAAAGTGTGGCCAGGACACCTTCTGGACTTTGTTACTGTGTTATTCAACTGGTGGGGCTCTAACAACCTGAGGCACTTTCCACCTTCTCCATTCCCGTCCTGGGCAAAGCACACTACTTCTGATATGCTTCTATATCCTGAGAATGGGGGGAATAAAGGGGGGGGCAGAAAGATAAATTATTTGCTAAGGTGTACACTTAAAATCTGCCAGTGTAAATCTGCAACAATATGATGCATCTATAGTTAAACACCTGGCACCCTCCCCATTTTGGGGTATCCAGTGGTGCCTTGACTTATCCTGTCCTTGGGTCTGGCAACTGCCCTATGCCAGATGCAAGGCAAGCTCCTCACTCTGCTTTTTACTTCTGTGATTATTAGTCTAGTTTTTGATGATCTTTTCACTGGTACCTTAATGACAAAAATACTTAGGACTTAAAAGTGCTTTTCATCTGTAGGGTGCTTTACTAGTGTTAGTTAACTAATTAATTCATCTTCACAAGTCCCCCATAAGGTAGATAAGTAAGTAGAATTATTCCCATTTAACAGAAATGAAAAAGGAAAGCCTCACGGCCACAGAAAGTCAATGTCAGAATAACTGGTTTCCAGTCCTATCCTCAGACCACTAGACCACACCTCTCAAAGCAAACATCCTACATAAGCAGCAAGAGACCTGAAACATCCCCACAAGGCTATTCCTTCACTGGCTCTGTTTTTGTAAGCACCCTTGACAACAGCTTTTTTTATTTATTATAGTTTAATAGAAAAAGCAAATAGCTCGGGGGAAGGAACAGATTCATGTTTATCTTTCTTTTATGTTCCACCATCAACTGTACCTGATACCAAACCAGACATCAAACAGGTGCTAGAGTCATAAACTTTATTCACTAACAGTAAATGCTGACTCATAGTTACAGTGAACACACTATCTGTCTTCAGATCTTTTGGTAGAGATGCAAGAATGCAAATGTCACATTAAAGAAAGTCTGTCAGCCCTGTGGGTCTCTTAAGGAACAAAATTTGACAGTAAAATGGGTACTGATTTAATTTCTGTAGCAATTTTTTAAAATTATGCTGCTGCTACCCTGTATAAAAAACAATTAAGCTTCCCTCTACCACCCTATGGCAGGGCAACGACTCTCTGGCACGACGCCTCCTGCTGGTTATCCAGGGAATTAGCTCTTTTCTCCGCTCCGGAGCGCCCTCTGCCAGCTGATGTCTTGCCTGCCGCTGGCCCTGTGTCCTTCCCAGACCCTGGTGCCCTTTCCCTCAGGGTTCTGCCCTCTGCAGTACCCCCAGTCTCTGGGTCTCCCCTCCGCAGGGAACCCTCTATCCCCACCTTGCCTCAGTGGCTACTGCCTGTCACCATCTAGCCCCCGCTCCCTGTGGCAGACTGCAGTTTGTAAACCACTCATCATTGGCAAGGGGGGCTTGGACCAGCTGCCTCTGCCTAGTCCTGGGCCGCCCTTCTGCAGCCCTAGTACCCTTGTGGGCCCTTAACTTGGCCTGCAGCTGGGGCTTTGCTAGGCCGGAGCTCCCCAGCTCCCTCTGCCCTTCCCCAGCACTGCTCCACCCTAGGTACCCTCCTCAGCTTCCCAGGCAGCCAGGTCCTACTCTCTCCTAAGAGGCGAGAGAGAGAGTGTGTCCTCTACAGCCGCTGGCCCTCAGCCCTCTTATAGGACCAGCTGTGGCCTGATTGGGCTATGGCCTCACCTGTGGCTGCTTTCCCCCAATCAGCCTAGCTTTTCCTGCCCCAGCCCTCTCCCAGGGCTGTTTTAAGCCCTTCAGGGCATGAGCGGGGTGACTACCCCGCTACACACCCACAAGGACCAATACCCAAAATAGAGCTTTATGGAGCAAATCCAACAATCCTCACTGGGCAAAACTCCCATCAGAGGCAATGAAAGTTTAGTCTGAGTAAAGACTGCATGATTTGGCTCTGAGTTTCCAAAGCCAGAGCTTGTGTGGTGTATCAGAGGCAGATGGGCATGACAGCCAGCAACATAGGTTCACATCCAGATGCTCATTCTGTCCATAATGGGCTTTTTCAGGGTGCAAACATAGAGTTTTCTTATTTCTAGAGTACAAACTGAGCTATCAAGCCCTCCCCTCTCCGTCTTGAAACATCCCTACTCCCCTCCTTTATATAACTGGCAGCTGCAAAGGTTCTCCAGCATTTTAACCACTGCCAGTCTGTTTTCCTATCCTGCAGGCTTGGTTGGAATATTGGGCTGAGGTTTGACCCTACCTGGCTGACGCTAGATCAGCTGACTGGAGAGAGTTATAAGAGCTATGCAGCCATACTGATATGTTGTCACAAGAGAGAATCAGTGCTACACATTCAAGTTTAGGCATAATATTTTGCATTTTCATAATGCTTTGTGATCTTTGGCTGAGAAGTGTAGTTTGTGAAGGGAATATTATCATCCCAATTTTAAAGATGGGGATACAGAGGCACAGGATTTAAATAGGTTGCCTCAGTTCATATACCAAGTTAGTAGCAGAGCTGCAAATATATCCCAGGTCTCTCAGTTCCCACATTCTCTGCTGTAACCTCTAGATAACACTCCCTCCCATAAAAAATATGCAATAGAATCTATTCAATTTGAATGGTGTATTGTCATTATTTTAAAAGTTGAAAAAGAATGCTCTACTCGGTAAAAATACAAGCACAAAAGCAATATAGAGTCTCACATTCCTTCTTTATGTCTTTTTTCTTTAAACTTTATACAGCAATTTCTTTATTAAAAGAGGGATGTGCAAATTTAATACCTAATCCACACCTGGTTAAGCAACACTTAACTCTTCAACATCCACCAAATGCATTTCTATTAAATGGAATTTATACTGATACTCTTCCAGTTAAGCAAGACTCATTATTATAATTATTAGGCTTAATCTATTCCCTGGGAGACAACCTAATTAAGTGACAGTTCTGATTAAGGGCATGTCTTCATGTATAGCGCTACAGCAGCATAACTTCACTAACTAGGGTGCCATAGCTATGCCATTATAGTCCCTGTAGTGTAGACATGGCCTTAGTAAAACAGAGAGCCTGCCAAACTTTGAGGTGTTATGTTTCAGGGGTGGCAATGCAAAAAGAATTTTTGCCAGCTATGGCCCTCATCCTGCAATCTATAGCATGCAGGCAAGCCGGCAATGACTTCAATAGGCCTCGGTGGTGGTGAGGCAGTCGCCCCATGTGCTACAAATTGCAGCGCTGGAGCGAAAGATTGTCCCTCCTGGCAGACCAGGGGATGATCTGACTGTGCCCTGTGATGATGATATCCTAAAGAATTCCTACTCACCAAAATTTCCTTCCTTCTTTCTCTTCTTTATTTTTCAGATCTTTGGTCCCACTCTCACCGCACTATGCAACCCACTGGCTCCCCCATCTCGGGCTCTCACATAACACCCACTGCCTCTGCTTCTGTTTCCATGCTGCTGAATGTATCCAAAGACCACATGGACTTCCTGCTCTACAAAATCCTGCTCTCCTCTTTTCGTACTGTCATCTTGCACGTCGTGCAACAATCCTCCTCCTTTCTCATGGAGCCAATGTCATATATACAATAAACATATCAAGTAACTTGGCTGGGTGCTGGGAATCTCTGGAGAAGGAGTGGGGAGGAATCTGCCTCAAAAACATGGAGCAAATCTGTGGAGGCTACTCTAATATTAGATACTGAAGTAGCCTCTATAGCAGGCGTGCCAAATTTACTGACCCTCCAAGCCACATATGATAATCTTCAGAAGTTGAAGAACCAGGCGCGCCTGCCCTTCTGCCCTGCGGTGTGGTAGTGGGGCTCAGTGCTTCTGCCCTTCGGGGAGGGAGGTATCAGGGCTTCAGCCCCACGGGGCGTGCCTGCTGGGACTTGGGGCTTCTGCCCTGTGGCAGGGTGGTGGAGATAGGGGCTTCAGACCCGCAGGAGGCACCTGCCAGGACTTTAGCCCCCCAGGGCACGCCTACTGGGGCTCGGGGCTTCAGTCCCACAGGAGGAGCCTGCTGGGGCTCGGGGCTGAAGCCCTGCTCCTGCTGAAGCCCTGAGCCCTGGCAGGTGCCTCCCACAGGGCTGAAGTCCCACCACCCCATCGCAGGGCAGAAGCCCCAAGCTCCCTGCCCCCCATCTGGTAGGGGGAGAATGGTGGGGAGGAGCGTTCTGGGCTCTGTGAGCTGCACCTTAACTGTAAAAGAGCTGCATGCAGCTCGGGAGCCACGGTTTAGCCACCCCTGTTCCATAGCCTAATGGGTCCCTTTTATGGGACAGGAGAAAAAAGACAAAACGTTGGATCCTATGGCCCTAATAGCCAATTCATTCTCATTGTATCTGGCTGCAAGGGAAACCTTCACACAGATAGACTCTAAGGGCAGGTCTACACTTAAAATGCTGCGTCGGTGCAGCTGCACCAATCCAGCTGCGCCACTGTAGCACTTTAATGAAGACGCTCTACACCGATGGGAGAGAGCTCTCCTGTCAGCCTAGTTAATCCACCTCCACGAGAGGTCGTAGCTATATTGGTGGGAGAAGCTCTCCTGCCGACATAGTGCTGTCTACACCGGCACTTAGGTCAGAATAACTACGTCACCCAGGGGTGTGGATTATTCACACCCCTGAGCGACGTCGTTATACCGAAGTAATTCTGTAGTGTAGATCTGCCCTATACCATTCAGGAGGTGTGTGCCCACTGCACAGCCTTCTGAAATTCTGTACCCACTTGTGCAGTGAAACTGCCCCGGTTCTCATGCCAGAGGATCTGCTGCATTTACCCCAGTTGTTCTCTTAGACCAGATCTATACTAAAAAGTTAGGTCAACCCCAGCTATATTGCTCAGGAGTGTGAAAAATCCACGCCCTTGGGCAATTTAGTTAAGCCGACCAAAACCCTAGTGCAGACAGTGCTAGATAAACAGAATAATTCTTCCGTCAACCTAGCCACTGCCTCTTGGGGAGGTGGATTAACTGATCGCTGCAGTGAGTGGCTACCTTGAAGGGCTACAGAGGCGCAGCTGCAGCAGTGCCACTGTAGTGGTTTAAGGGTAGACAGAGCCTTAATCTGGGCATGCAGCTTGGGTATTTCACACACACAAATGGCCAGCTATGCAGCCATCTGAGTGGGCAACTGTGTATGCAAATTAGGCGTACAATTGTATTTGGCATGAGTGAAAATGAGCTCCCATATATTTCCACTGTATTATCTATTTACAATACAAGCTCATTGTAAAGGGCTGTGTCTCTGGCCTGGTCTACACTTAAAAGTTTTGCCAGCATAGCATATATCAGTTAGGAGTGTGCAGGGGAGGGGGGGGAAATCACACCTCTATCTGACATAGCTGTGCCAGCAAAAACCTTAGTGTGATGCAGTTAAGTGAGCAAAAAAGTGCTTTTTCTGGTGTAGCTTATGTTGTTCTGGGAACTGGTGTAAGTTACACTGGCAAAAGAACTCTTTTGTGTTGTGTATACCTGCAAAGCCTTTCTAGTGTAAGCAAGGCCTCTCTCTTTGTTTTGTGCAGTGTTAAGAACACGGGCGCTTGACACAAAATAGTAATTGTTCTGTAATGATTTCAGGGGAGTTATCCTGATGTACAACTGGAGTCATGCAACTTTTGGTCAGATTTTGTACTGAGTTTCTCAGCACCTCCCTAAGTTTGGGCCATGTTTGTGCCTCCCTAATTCCTGGTTGCGCTAGGGACTGGCACAGCCCCCAGCATAAATTAGAGCAGCCAAAGGGGTTACCCCGCAAAGCAGCACAGCCACACCCACTATGTCCCTCTGCCACCCATCTACCCCCTCCTGTCAGGGGCTGTGCAGGAGGCAGTGTGGCTATATAAGCCTTACACTGCTTTCTTGCACTGGGGGAATTCCCCAGAGAGCCCTTCTTCCCTCTCAATGTCCCCTTTACACTGCTACAGTGCCATATAGTGGTCACGGCAGTCAGGGGGTGGGGTACTGTTGCCACCTTTCTAATGGCTGGTAACCAGGCCCGAGGCCCTGCTCCCTTGTTCTGCCTCTTCCCCCCAGGGCCCTGCTCCTGCTCCCCAAGGCCCCGCCCCTGCTCCGGCTTTTCCCTCAATGCCCTACCCCTTCTCCGCCTCTTCCCCCCAAAGCCACCATGCCCCTGTTCCACCTCTTTCTTCGAGGCCCCACCCCTTCTCCATCTCTTCCCCAGGCCCCACCCCTTCTCTTCCTCCCCCCACTCCCCAGACCAAAAAAACAGACATCAGGGCTTGTCAAATGGCACCCAGACTGTCCAGGTGAACACCGGACGGGTGCCAACCCTGGAGTGGGGAGAGAGAATCTATCCCTTTGTCTGTAGTTTCAGTACTCATGGAGTAAACACTTCTAACCCAGAGTCAAACCTCTGTTCCATTTGTAGCCATCTAAACTATTACTAATAAAGCTTTCAAAGGCATTCTCCCATCCCCCAGAATAATCCCTGGGAGATGATGCCACAGAGTGCAAGGGAGACTTTGAAGTACCTGTGGGAGAACTTTTAGATGTTCTCTCCCTTACCACATTCTGTACTCTGCTGCTGTCTATGTTTAAAACTAACACATGAAAAAACATCAGATAAAAATCTGGCATAATTAAAAATGTAGATCCTGCCTTCCACAAAACCACAAGATAATATGAGAGATGAAAAAGTGCTCATAAAGCACCATAGCCATTCTTGAAAGCTACAATAGACAACAGACTCTATATAGTTTGGTCAATTAAAAAACAATGTTTCCTTAATACGACTTTTCTTTAAGAGAAATCCAATAAAATGTTCAGTGGAATAATTACTGTGTAAGTAGAACTAATTAATCCTGAGCCCCTTTCATTGATATACAATAGACCTGGGGCCCAATTCTACAAGTGCTCTGTGCAGAGAGTGCCACTGGCTTCAATGGGAGTTGTATGGGTTGTGTGCTTAGGCTATGGATAATTCCAAAGTAGTTAAACTTTGGGATACCTTTTGGGCTGAAAGATGCTATATAAAGGTCTGATATAGTTATTGAAAAAGTGTTCCAAAATAAAGGATGAGCAGATGGTGACAAGTGATGTGCTCACATCCGAATTGAAGCTGAATTTCAAACACGCCTAGGTTTTGGGATGTTGAGATGAATAAGTTTGTCTGTATTTTTATAATATTGGCCAAAGCAATCTGCAAAATCCAGGTTTGGAATTCAAACATTCACGAGTCCTGGGGTTGTGGTTTTGGCTCATCTCCTGTTTTCAAACCAAGTTGAACTGTTCCTGTCATATAGGCATATGAGCCAATATCCACTTGTAACTCATCACTATAACATACAGGAAGTACATGGTGCCTTTCATACTCTGGATATCCCAGAGTGTTGTATCATAATGAGCTAGATCAGTGGTTCCCAAACTTTTTTCTGCCAAGGACCCTTTGGAATCTGACTAAATGTCCCAGATCGCTTTCATTTTTTATACATAAATTTCATGACATCTGTGGCAGAAAAAGTTCTTCTAAACCCTCACAGGGAGGGTGTATTCCTGAATGAGGAAGTACCACCAGCGTGGGAATGCCCCTGCCAGCATGAGCTCTCACACATAGTACGTGCAGTGTCATGGTGTGCAAAGGATGCGATTTTGATAACAAAATGGAATCTTCCATGCAGCAAAAATGCTGAAATGATGTTCTGGTTAATTCCCACCCCAGCTCAAGGGATGGACCCCAGCATAACCCAGAGGACCCCCAGAAGTCTGGGAACCCAACTTTGGGAACCACTGAGCTAGATGCTAGTGGGTATGGACTGTGCAAGAAAGCATCACAGCAGATGTGTTCTCAGCAATAGCTTACATTCTGTACTGTACATGTCTCTGAGGAAGTGTACGTTGGCTAGGACATTAGGGTTGCCTTCTGACTCTGAGAAGTGCTACTGGAGAACAACCCATAGAAGAAGAACAATTTGCACTTTTATAGGTTGCAGCTTTCATAGATGGATCTCAAATCATTTTGCAAAATTGCTTAATTAAGGCTAAAAACACACTTGTCTGGTGGATGGTCTCCATTTCGCAGCTGGGGAAACTGAGGCACAGAAATTTTTGAATCATTTGCCCAAGACAACACAGTAAATCAGCAACAGGCTAAGGAATAAGACCCAGGAGAGATGTGTCATAATGACAGGAATGGTTAGCTCTTTGCATTATTTTCTCACTACTTCATTGTTCAATGAGGACTACATTACAGAAACAGCTTAATTCAATTTGAAATTTGTAGTGTTAAAATGAAGTATCTAATATACCAGTCAGTATCTGCCTTTACTTATATCATGTAGTCTGTGATTTTGTTTCTACACTTTATTTCTCTGAATAAAAATCAGGGATTGATGGGCTTAGAATGTTCTGTTCACGCATATGAGAGCTCCAGGGTACCTAGTAACCATTAGAGCTGAATGGATAATGCATTTTTTAAATCTATTCATTCATGTTGTTAAATGAATTTTCTTTGTCCATTTTCACACGCTTTTTGTGTTTGCTTTCTGCAGATATCTGCGATGTTGAGCAAATTTCACAGTTGTATACATCAAGTAGTTGCAGAAAATGAATTTCAGAATTGAATGTGCAAGTATTCATGTTAGAAGTGCTTGCACACACTTCATCCAGTCAGTGAACAGAAATAACACCTTGATAATCACAGCTCAGTCATTGTGCTAGAGAAACAACATCTCAGTAAAACAAGATATTCTTTCTTCGTGTATCAGCCCTTCCTCCACCCCACACATAGACATGTTCTCCCTGCTTTGCAAAAGCTAATTTCCTCTGAGATTTAACAGTTTCTCTCCAGATTAAACAGTAATTCTGATTATTATTGTTTTGCTGTCACCGATAGGGTATATTGTAAGCCCTGGGCCAAATTCATCCCAGGTGCAGTTCCACTTACTTCACAAGTGAGCAATTCAAAAACAAAAAAACACCTTTTGTCAGCAACAGTCATGGTCTATGCAAATGATCACGAGTATGACACACTGACACTAAATATCCAAAACCAATTCTGTGGTTCAGTCTTGGAACTATCGGCACCGCAGGCCTCTAATACATTCTAGCCTGAATGTAGAGGACTGAAAGTCCTTGCTTTGAAAACCAATGAGAAAAGAGGTTTAGTAAGTCTTATATGAGGAAGCAAGGACCTGTTCTTGCAACTTTTATTTACATGATTTGTCAACAGAACTATTCAAGTAAGCAGGTTCAGGCAGCTTTTCATTTGGCAACTGTCATTCTGTTTTAAGGTGTCAGAATAAAAACCAGTCTCACAAATGGAATGAATTTGCTGCTTCCTACTCTTTCCATAGGTCTGAGAAGTCTACAACCCAAAGAGCCAGTTTCTCAACTTGTGTAAATTAGCATAACGCCACTCCAGCTAATCTAGATCAACTAAGGATCTGGCATGAAAACCACCCTATATCCAGGAATTCAAAATACATTTTGATACTTTAACCAATGAGATTTCCTATTCTTGAGAAATCCAGAACTATTGCTTTCTTTTATTGATAGCAACAAGAACCCAGGAAATGCTGAGACCATTAGCAAAGGAGTGCAAGTGACTATAGTTCACGGTGTGGTAGCATCCACCCTAACCTATCTAATAGGTTTTCTTTAACTGTAAAATAAATGAGCCCTAGCATTAAAGAACACATTAAACAACAGCACTGCGGTTTGTTTATTTGGGAGAGCTTTTGTTGTTTACTTTCACTGAAAATGCAGATGGAAAAAACTTATTTTTACTTGGGTAAACTCATTATTATTTTCTCAGTGAAAAGTCTCTTCTAACTACCAATACTAATATTTGTTCACTGAGGGCCAGATTCTGCCACCCATGTCCTTGCTGAGTAGTATGTTAGTCCACAAGTAGAATCAATGTGGCTATTCAGAGCTACTTACTCAGGTTGAGTATCTGTCAGAATCCCGCACTGAATGAGCTACCTAGTCTTAAAGAAATACAACGTGAGGGGAAATACAATTTGCAAAACTAGATTTTATAGTTTGTTATAATGGACTTGAACACAATGTACTGGCAAATTTCATCCCAGTGTTTGAAATATGATATTTCACACTGGGGGAGTGTAGGCAAGGTTGTAGTACCAATGTAGAGGGAGGACAAAGAATCAGTACTTCTGAATTCTAGCCACTGCCTGGCTTTCTGCCATTGAGGTGCTGGGAGACTTTGGGGAAGTCATATAGGACCATTTTCAAAAGTGCTATCTAATTTTGAGTGCCTCAATTTTTGGGCAACAAACTTTGAGTCACCCATTTTCCAAGTTAGCTACCCAAAAACTTAAACATCCATGATGGGAGCCACTTTTGGCCAATATTTTCCCCAGTTTTCATATCTGAAAAACAAATGCAATATTATTATGTATTTAGTTCAGAATGGCAATGACAGGATTAACTAGTGTATGGGCTTGATCCTGCAAACCCCTATTTATATGAGTAGTCTTACTCATGCAAGGGGGACCGTTTTTGGACTACTCACATGAGTAAGTGTTTGCACAATAGGATCCTATATTTATAAAGTGTTGTGAGATCATTGGATGAAGGGTCCTATATACATGCAAAATATGATCATTATTTTTATTATTTTTGAGAAAACTAAACTAAAGAGATAGATAAACCATATCTTGGAATTAACTTATGTGGCAGAAACACAGATTTGCATTCTATTTAAAATCACATCTTGATTGCTTCAACTAAGCAAAGAGCATTCACTCACAAAATTAATAGTTAAGAAGTTATGCACAGAAATCATGATTCAGTTCCAGCAAAATACTAGTTCCAATACTAGATTTATTTTTCCCTTCTAATCAGCTGCACATATTGAAAAGATAGCAAAGTGCACATTAACCTGAGGTCACTTTACTAATCACTAAGCAATTGTCTTTAGTGAGGTCTTGTATCCTTACACGCAATACTTGGACTGCAAACCTTCCCTCTACACAGCCTGAATTTATTTCTAGAATTCAAGCTCTCATAAAGGAATAATTATAGTCCACAGATTTACAGTGAAAGACTAAGAAAAGTCTCCCAATCGACACAGATGGGAGGAGTATGGTTCCCAGTGACAAGAATGTAGCACCCAACACACTGGATTCATAATTAACTTAATTGTTTTGAAAGCCTATCATGAAAACCACACTAAGGACTATCTCCAACAGGCAAATCTAATTTTTATATTGCCTCTTTAAGTATACCTGATTCTATTACAATTTGTTCACCCATTAGTGAGAAGCACAACCATCCCCATCCTTTCTCAGGAATCTCCACTGGCTCTCTCCTTGTCAGAATCCTGCCCAAAATTTGCTCTACACAGGCCATGCACCAAATTCACTGATGTAAAGTAGACTTCCTTACACTCTGGCTTCTTTACACTCAGATGCCCTTTCACCTACTTTCCTTTACACATCATTAGAGTCAATGTATGTAAATTGGTGCAACTTGAACGCTGAGGTAACAGAAGATTAAAGAACATGTACGTTAAAGTAGTGTTGGTGGCCGGGGCTACTCCAAGGACTTCTCTAGACAGATTTTGTTCCAGAATAACTATTTTGGTTAGGTGGTCTGATGTTTTACTGAAATGGTTATACCAGTACAACCCCCAGAGTAGATGCAGTTGCCTTACAAAGGTGCCTTAAACCAGTACAGCTTGTTCCCTTTTCTATACAGGAACAGCTACATTGGTAATAAAGCACCTTTATACCAATATAACTGTGTCCAGATTAAGCAGGTAGCATTGTTTTAACTATACTGGTATAGTTAAAAGAGATACAACTTTTGGGTTTAGACAAGCCCTATCTTCTTCCTTCATGAAATACTGGTAGAGACTCAGGCCTAGTGTACACTGTTACATAAAAACAACGCGGAGTCCGGTGGCACCTTAAAAGACTAACAGATTTATTTGGGCATAAGCTTTCGTGGGTAAAAAACCCTACTTCTTCAGATGCATGGAGTGAAATTACAGGTCAGGCATTAGAATACATGAAGAGAAGGGAGTTACCTTACAAGTGGAGAACCGGTGTTGACAGGGCCAATTCAATCAAGGTGGATGTGGTCCACTCCCAATAATTGATGAGGAGGTGTCAATACCAAGAGAGGGGAAGTTACTTTTGTAGTGAGCCAGACACTCCCAGTCCCTATTCAAGCCCAAATTAATGGTGTTAAATTTGCAAATGAATTTTAAAAGTTCTGACGTTTCTCTTTGAAGTCTGTTTTTGAAGTTTTTTTGTTGAAGTATGGCTACTTTTAAATCTGTTATAGAATGTCCAGGGAGATTGACATGTTCTCCTACTGGCTTTTGTATGTTACCATTTCTGATGTCTGATTTGTGTCCATTTATTCTTTTACGTAGAGACTGTCCGGTTTGGCCAATATACATGGCAGAGGGGCATTGCTGGCACATGATGGCATATATCACATTAGTAGATGTGCAGGTGAATGAGTCCCTGATGGTGTGGCTCATGTGGTTGGGTCCTCTGATGGTATCACTAGAGTAGATATGGGGACAGAGTAGGCAACAAGGTTTGTTACAGGGATTGGTTCCTGGGTTAGTATTTCTGTGATGTGGTGTATAGTTGCTGGTGAGTATTTGCTTCAAGTTGGGGGGCTGTCTGTAAGCGAGGACTGGCCTGCCTCCCAAGGTCTTTGAGAGTGAGGGATCGTTTTCCAGGATAGGTTGTAGATCGCTGATGATGTGCTGGAGAGGTTTTAGCTGGGGGCTGTACATGATGGCCAGTGGTGTTCTGTTATTTTCCTTGTTGGGCCTGTCCTGTAGTAGGTGATTTCTGGGTACCTGTCTCGCTCTGTTAATCTGTTTCCTCACTTCCCCATGTGGGTATTGTAGTTTTAAGAATGCTTGATAAAGATCTTGTGGCTGTTTGTCTCTGTCTGAGTGATCGGAGCAAATTCGGTTGTATCTTAGAGCTTGGCTGTAGACAATGGATCATATGATGTGTCCTGGATGGAAGCTGGAGGCATGTAGGTAAGTATAGCAGTCGGTAGGTTTCCTGTATAGGGTGGTGTTTATGTGACCATCACTTATTTGCACTGTCGTGTCCAGGAAGTGGATCTCTTGTGTGGACTGTTCCAGACTGAGGTTGATGGTGGGGGAAATTGTTGAAATCCAGCTGGAATTCTTCAAGGGCCTCCTTCCTGTGGGTCCATATGATGATGTCATCAATGTAGCGCAAGTAGAGGAGGGGCTTTAGGGGACAAGAGCTGAGGAAGCGTTGTTCTAAGTCACCCATAAAAATGTTGGCATACTGTGGGGCCATGTATCAGGGGGTAGCCGTGTTAGTCTGTATCCACAAAACCAACAAGGAGTCCGGTGGCACCTTAAAGACTTACAGATTTATTTGGGCATAAGCTTTCTTGGGTAAAAAACCTCACTTCTTCAGATGCATGGGACCATGCGGGTACCCATAGCAGTGCCGCTGACTTGAAGGTATAAGTTGTCCCCAAATCTGAAATGATTGTGGGGGAGGACAAAGTCACAAAGCTCAGCCACCAGGTGTGCTATGGCCTCATCAGGGATACTGTTACCTAGTACTTAGTTACTTAGGGGTATGAAAAATCCACACACCCCTGACCAAGGTAGTTATGTTGCCCTACCCCCAAGCACAGAGGCAGCTAGGTCTATGGAAGAGCACTTCCATCAAAGTAGATAATGTCGTTCGGAGAGGTGGTTGTTCCTACACCATCAGAAAAACCCCTTCTGTCGGTATAGGCTGTGTCTACATTATAGGGCTGTGCCAGCATAGCTATGCTGGTATAGTCTCCATTATATAGACATGCCCTAAGGCCTAGTCTGCATTAGAAAATTATAATGGTATAACTAATCTAGTTAGGCATATGATTTTTAATGATATGATTATACCAGTATAAGCCCTCGTGTGGACGTAATTATACTGGTATAGCTTATGCTAGTTCCCAAAGCAGTATAAGCACTTTTATACTAGTATAACTGCATCCACACTAGAGGGGATGTACCACTTTAACTACACTGGTACAGTTAGCAGCAAAATTTTAAGGCTATGTCTACACTAGAGGGCTTACAGCACAGCAGCATTGCTGTAAGCTCTCTCGTGTAGCTGCCTATGCAGATGTGAGAGAGCTCTCCCATCGACATAATTAAACCATCCCCAACAAGTGCACACTACCACTTATGCAGGCAAAACTTATGTCTCTCAGGGGTGTTTTTTTTTGCCTAAACATGCAAATCTAACTTACACCACCTCATGCATTAGTTGTAAATTTGGCTCCTTGTCTTTCTCTCTTCTCTGCAAAAGCCTTCTTATCAACAGCTGCATCAGGAACAGCCAGCCTAAGTCTCTCTGCTTCCTTGACTCTGGCCACATTTACAACACTACAGACTTCAGCCATCACAGCTGTGTTGGGCAGGGATGCAAAGAGTCGTGATAACGGTGCTGGCAAAAGCCTGTAGCCTAGATCCAGCTACAGGGTTGTGGTTTTACTACACTGGTAGAAAGCTCAGCTTTGCTGGTATAACTGTATCCAAGCTAGGAGCATTTTGCCAGTACAGAGTACTGGTATTTTTGTATTGGTAAAATGCTCCTAGTGTGGACATAGCCTGTAAGCTCCTTGGGGCAGGGACCATCTTTTTGTTCTGTTTGTACAGTGCCTAGCACAATGAGGTGCTGTACCATAGGGCTCCTAGTCTCTACGATAATACAAGTAATAATAATCTCATTTAATCTCTTGAAGAAAAGAGATCTTTTCATATATCACCAGGCTCTTGTTACTTTAACTTTGTAAAGCAGTTCATTTTGGAGTGGGGGGGGGTCTGATTTGTATTATATTAAAAACCACAACAAGTACTAGGTGCATGATATTTGCTGGTGCTTATGGTCATCACTTGAGAGAAATTTCACTCTATGTTGTTTTTCTTAAAGAGAAACCAGCGTATAAAGAAGCTACGTGATTACCTATCTGCACAATTTCATCCACTTAAATGTTACAGCGGTTCTCTGTGCAATGTCACGAGACTCATATATGATGAAAGTGCAAAGAATAATAAAAATCGGAGTTCTAAAACTGAATTGCCATTGTTATTCCCATTCAAGTAGATGCTAATAGGACTGAATAAAACAACACATCTAGAAGAATACAGCTCTGATTTATTCCTCCTTGTTTTGGGATGATCATAGCTGATACCTTTAACAAATGAGAAAACAGGGATGAACCCCCAGAATGCTCATGTAAAATGCACTGACCCATCACAATATCTGTGCATACAACTTCTTTAAAGGCTTGATCTAAAGCTCATTAAAATCAGTGTCAGTCTTTCCATTGATTGCAATGGGCTTGCATGCACAACAAGGCTGAGAAATTTGCACTCCTTTCATTTACTGGTTTGCTTGTAACATTCCCCACCCCCTTCTGATCCATTTCTATTTCATACTGGAAACTAATATAGTGCTCCAGTAAAACAGGGGTTAAGTGAATCTGTGTGCTGACAATACCACCCCATAGCCTAAGAAAATTACTTATCAAGAGCTAACAGAGGATGTTTGGTGTTGTTTGAAGTCATGCAGACAGCACTCAGAATAGATTTTTCAATTATCTAAGGCATGTCCTAATGAAAGACAGAGGGAAGCACATCAGACTGTCTATTACGCCCCCCCCCCCCCCAGCCCCTGCCCCCTTCCCTGTATTTCCATTAGCAGCGTAATCAAACTGTCTTGCCAAGTGAGTGATGTGGTAGTTTTATTCAAAACAAGAGCAAAGACATTTTCAATAGCTATGCAGTTTGTGCTTGACAATGGGGAGGTGGGGAGAAGAGAGAAAACACAGGAGAATTGAATGAATGTACAAATGAGAGGATATATACATTTTAGAAATATAAGCATAGGTGCTGGAACAATATTTATAGTGGTGGTGCTGAGAGCCATTGAACCAAACTGTAAAATCTGATTCCAGCACCTATGAATCTAAAGCCCAATTTTTCAGACAGGGAAAATTCCCATTGACTTCAATAGGACTGCAGGATCTGTGTCAAATATTCTGTCAGAAAGCATTGTTACTATAGAGATCTAGATGTAGTCCCCTTCATTTCTGGGCTCATTTCTGTCAGCACTCACTCAGATGAGTAGCTATATTGTAGCCAGGATGAATCATGTAGGAAAGGACTTGCAAGATTGGGCTCAATTCACTATTACCCAGCCCTGCACCTTGTGTAGTCATTTATACTGGTGGTGCAAAGTGACTGCACAATGCCGTCATCAGGGGTGATGGAAGCTCCCTAAAAGTGGGGGGGCCATTGGCGCCCAAACCGTGGCCTCGCCCCCCCGTGCCACCCCTTCTTCCCGAGGGCCCATCCACACACTGTCCCTCCCCCAAAGGACCCACCCACACACCCTGAGGCCCTGTTCCTGCTTGCTTCTCTCCACACTCTGTGCCTGTCACTTGCCCTTATGACCCGTAAAAAGTGGGAGGGCATAGCCTTCTTTTAAAAGTGATGGGGCCATGGCCCCCTGGCTCTCCCATTCTGGTGCCCCTGGCTGTCATTCTAATCTGGTAATATTTTACAACAACTTTGCAATGGTATAAATCATACCTAGCTCGTTAGTACTTTTCATCAATAGATCTGAAAGCACTTTACAGAGGAGGTTAGTATCATTACCCCATTTTACAGATGCAGAAATTGACGCACAAAGTGAGGAAGTAACTAACCCAAGGGCAACCAGCAGGTGAGGTCACAATGTACAGGGCAACAGTAAGTCAAATTTTTTTGTCACTCTTCTAATTGTCTCAAACAAACAAAACTTCTTTTGTCGTGACATTTCTCATTCTTAGATTTGCAGTTTAAAATAATCTAGACTTGCAAGCAGTTCCAAAGGTGGCTTTGCTATTTTGAATATATATATTTCTTCACCTTTCTCTCTGGAGAATGTACCTTTTTCACCGGAATTAGAAGAGGTAGTGGCTCTGGCTCTCATATGTTGCCAGAGAAATCACTAATGTGAAATTGTGCTACAACCATTTTAATTCACTGTGGGCCCAATCCCGTGAGTTGATTTGCACCAGTGAGGAGGTGCTCTGCACTTTGTGGGATCAGGGCTATATATATATATATATATAAATAAAACACACACAAAGATTTTTAAAAAATACTATGCAGATTAAAAATATTATCACTGGATCATTTTACATACAGCACTAATTATCTCCATTGTAGCAGACTTTAACAAGCTATATGTTTTAACTTTAAAATATTATAGCTCAAAATGTTGAAACAAATGGGCCAAATCCAACTGTGCCGGCTGGTGTATATTAGTGTTGCTCTAATGAAGTCAATGGATCTATGCTGATTTATACAAGATGAGGAGCTGATCTTACCCTTAAAAAAAAAAAAAGCAGTATAGGGGATAACATTATAGCCAGCACCACTTTCATTTCAAAATGAGCATTTTCACTGAATGATAAAACGCTATCTACAAGTACCAATAAACTATATACAGTAGAACTCTGATTACATGAACAATGTTTCTGCTGCCAAAATCATCTTTCTGCTGATGAATGTGACATCAGTCCTTCAGCCAATGTTCAAGCAGCTGTACAGGTTTGAAAAGACTGAGGGCTTGTCTTCATGTACAGTGCTACAGCAGCACCAGTGCAGCTGCTGCACTGCTGTAGCTCTTTAGTGAAGATGCTCCTACATTAACAGGTTTCAGAGTAGCAGCCGTGTTAGTCTGTATCCGCAAAAATAACAGGAGTACTTGTGGCACCTTAGAGACTAACAAATTTATTAGAGCATAAGCTTTCGTGGGCTACAACCCACTTCTTCGGATGCATATAGAGTGAAACATATATTGAGGAGATATATATACGCCTGTTCATGCTCTCTGTATGTGTGTGTATATATATATCTCCTCAATATATGTTTCACGTTATATGCATCCGAAGAAGTGGGTTGTAGCCCACGAAAGCTTATGCTCTAATAAATTTGTTAGTCTCTAAGGTGCCACAAGTACTCCTGTTATTTCTACATTAACAGGAGAGCGTCTCCCATCAGTGTAGTTAATCCACCTCCCCAAGAGGCAGTAACACCATCTACATAGGGGTTAGATCGGTATAACTACAGTACGTCGCTCAGGGATATGGATCTTTTACACTCCTAAGCAACGTTGTTATACTGATATAGGTCTGTAGCGTAGACCTGGCCTGAGGCCTGGTCTACACTTAAAAATTAGATTTATCTGGTTACTGCATTCAGGGTATGACATTTTTCACAGCCCTGACTTCAACACTCACTTATTGAGTGGCAGGCAAAAAGGATTTCTCAATGCACAGACTACTAGGCAGAATGAAGAACAATGCCTCCAACTAATTCTTCCATCGACCTAGCTGTGACACTCTGTGCCCCAAAGCACCCCCATATTCACTACTGTCATATAATTAGGATATGTTTTGTATGAAGTATGCCTTGTGAGGTATCATTGTAAAAGTCTTGATCTGTTGAACGTTAATATCCTGTTGGATTGTATGTGCTGTAATTGTATGTGAAGTTATGAAGTTTTGCTATGTGTGGGTTACTGAAATATGTTGTGAAGTTGGAAACAGGGCCACCCAGAGGATTCAGGGGGCCTGGGGCAAAGCAATTTCAGGGGCCCCTTCCATAAAAAAAGTTGCAATACTATAGTAACATGTATTTGGAAATGTAAAAAATAACCAGTGAAATACATTCAAAAATTAATTTTTAATAATTTGAAAATACACAAAATACATTATTTAAAAACATTAAATGCTTTAATGGTATGTATACATTTGCAATTACATAATGGGCTGTCGCTGGGTGATGGTGATGGTTGGTGCCAATGGGCTGTCGCTGCCTGGGGGTGGCACTACTGTTGCCCAGGGCTGGGTGGGGAGCTGGGCTCTGGGTCGGGAGGTGCCCGGCTCAGAGGGGTTGGGCTCAGAAGTGGGGGTCAGGGCTGTGGGGGGATGGGGTTGGGGGGTGCCCGGCTCAGAGGAGCTTACCATGCCACTTACCCCCACCTTCCCCAGAGCCTCAGCGAGCTGCGTCCAGGAGCTCCTGCTGCTCGGCCCGCTGGAGCTCGCAGCCCCGCTCCCTTACCACACGGCTCCGAGTGGGAGGACCTCGGGCCCCGCCCGAGCCACGCCGCTGCAGCGCTGTCCAGGGCTGCTCCTGGATGTGGCGCACTGAGGTGCCGGGGGATGGAGGAAGGCAAAGGCGGAGGTGGGTGGAGCCTCCGACATTCTCGTGGGGGCCCCTGTGGGGCCCGGGGCAAATTGCCCCACTTGCTCCCCCCTCTGGGCGGCCCTGGTTGGAAACATCCACAGGTACAACAATGAAGAAGCTAGACAGTGTTAATGGCCCCATTAAAGGGAATCCACACTCCCAGAAACTATCTCAGGAATTGTTTACAATGGAGGCTTCCCAGAGGGAGCACATAGAATCATAGAAGATTAGAGTTGGAAGAGACCTCAGGAGGTCCTCTAGTCCAACCTCCTGCTCAAAGCAGGACCAATCCCCAGCTAAAACATCCCAGCCAGGCCTTTGTCAAGCCAGGCCTTAAAAACCTCTAAGGGTGGAGATTCCACCACCTCCCTAGGTAACCCATTCCAGTGCTTCACCACCCTCCTAGTCAGGGCTGGTGCAAGGATGTTTCGGGCCCTAGGCGAAACTTCCACCTTGCGCCCTCCCCCCTCCCCGAGCCCTGCGGCAGCTCCCCGCCCTGAGGTGCCCCCCCCCCGCAGCAGCTCCCCACCCCCCCTCCGCCCTGAGGCGCCCCCCCACGGCAGCTCCCCACCCCCTCCCGCCCTGAGACACGCCCCCCCCACAGCAGCTCCCCTCCTCACCCCAGCCCGGGGAGCCATGCAGCAGCTCCCCACCCCAGCTCACTTCTGCTCTGCCTCCTCCCCGAGCACACCGTCGCTGCTCCACTTCTCCCGCCTCCCAGGCTTGCAGCGCCAATCAGCTGTTTGGTGCCACAAGTCTGGGAGGGAGAGAAGTAGAGCGGGGCGGCATGCTCAGGGGAGGAGGTGGAGCAGAGGTGAGCTGGGGCGGGGAGTTCCCCTGCATACCGCCCCCCCCTTACTTGCTGCAGGCGGCCCTCCCCGCGGCCCTCCTGCCCCAGCTCCCTCCGCCTAAATGCGGACGACGACCGGGGCAGCCGAAGATCCGGCCGCCGCGGTCACCGCCGAAGAAAATGCCACCCCCCCAAATGCTAGCGCCCTAGGCGACCACCTGGGTCGCCTAATAGGTTGCACCGGCCCTGCTCCTAGTGAAATAGTTTTTCCTAATATCCAACCTAGACCTCCTCCACTGCAACTTGAGACCATTGCTCCTTGTTCTGTCGTCTGCCACCACTCAGAACAGTCTAGATCCATCCTCTTTGGAACCCCACTTCAGGTAGTTGAAAGCTGCTATCAAATCCCTCCTCACTCTTCTCTTCTGCAGACTAAATAAGCCCAGTTCCTTCAGCCTCTCTCATAAGTTATGTGCTCCAGCCCCCTAATCATTTTCGTTGCCCTCCGCTGGACTCTCTCCAATTTGTCCACATCCTTTCTGTAGTGGGGGGGGGGGGGGGAACTGGGCGCAATACTCCAGGTGTGGCCTCACCAGTGCCGAATAGAGGGGAATAATCCCTTCCCTCGATCTGCTGGCAACGCTCCTACTAATGCAGCCCAATATGCCGTTAGCCTTCTTGGCAACAAGGGCACACTGTTGACTCATATCCAGTTTCTCATTCACTGTAATCCCCAGGTCCTTTTCTGCAAAACTGACGCTTTGCCAGTTGGTCCCCAACCTGTAGCAGTGCATGGGATTCTTCCATCCTAAGTGCAGGACTCTTCACTTTTCCTTGTTGAACCTCATCAGATTTCTTTTGACCCAATCCTCCAATTTTTCTAGGTCACTCTGGACCAGGGGTCCCCAATGCGGTGCCCGCGGACGCCATGGCACCCGCCGGGGCATCTATGTGCGCCCGCCTACTGGCTGCCGGACAAGTAACCACCGAAATGCCGCCGAGAAGCGGCAACGGCAAGAAGCGTCAGCATTTCGGCGGCGACACCTCTTGATGACACTACTTCTCAGCGGCATTTCGGCGGTGACGCTTCTTGGCATTGCCACTTCTCGGCGGCATTTTGGCAGCTGCTTGTCCAGCAGCCACGGTCCTCGGCGGCTAGTCATCTGGCACCCGTCACACAAAAAGGTTGGGGACCACTACTCTGGACCCTATCCCTACCCTCCAGTGTATCTACCTCTCCCCCCAGTTTAGTGTTATACCCAAACTTGTTCAGGGTGCAATCCAGATCATTAATGAAGATGTTGAACAAAACCGGCCCCAGGACAGACCCCTGGGGCACTCCGCTTGATACCGGCTGCCAACTAGACATCGAGCTGTTGATCACTACTCTTTGAGCCTGACAATCTAGCCAGTTTTCTATCCACCTTATAGTCCATTCATCCAATCCCCACTTTTTTAACTTGCTGGCAAGAATACTGTGGGAGACTGTATCAAAAGCTTTGCTAAAGTCAAGGTATTGACTGCTTTCCCCATATCGACAGAGCCAGTTATCTCATCATAGAAGGCAATCAGATGGGTCTGGCTTGACCAGGCAATGGAGGATGCTTGACCAGGGAGGGGGGGCAGACCTTCACGTCATAAGCAAAGATCTTTCCAGCAAGCTAGGAGAAGCTAGAAAAGAGGGGAAGTGACATCATCACTTGGCTTCACTCCCCTAAAATACAACACCCGAAAACACCCAAGGAACAAAGACTGAACTGGGGAAGGAGGTCCAAGCAGGACAGAAGAATTCCAGACTGTGTATGCAAAAGCTGTAACCTGCTTGTACTAGCTAAGAGAGTGAGATATTGCTTGATTATATTCCTATCTAATTTATAAAGCCTAGATTGCATTTTGTTTTATTTCTTAGGTAATCTGCTGTGATCTGTTTGCTGTTACTTATAATCACTTAAAATCTACCTTTCTGTAGTTAATAAATCTGTTTATACATTTTTACCTAAAACAGTGTGTTGTTTGAAGTGCAAAGGGAAATCTGCTCAGGAACGGGGGCTGGTGCATTGTCCTCTCCATACTGAAGGAGGGGAAGACTGGGTAATAAACTAATACTGGTCAGGATTTGACCAGGGCAAGACAGTACAGTTCTGGGGTCAAAGGCTGTGGAGCTGCAGGGGAGCTAGCTGAAGCCTCTCTATTGTTTGTTCATGAGTGGCTGAGGAGAAGCATTCATGTAACTGCAGCTGGGTGTGTCCCTGCCTGCATAAAGGTTTGTGTGAGTGCAGGACCGGGAGTGGTCTGCAGCTTGTCATAGCCTCACAGTGTGAGAGGGGCCCAGATTGGTATGCCAGAGGGCTCAGCGATACCCCAGTTCCAGCTTGCACCCCAGGGAAGTCCATCACACTAGCTACCACCTTTCAGAGAACTGGATTAACTACATCAATGGAAAAAAGTCTTCTGTTGATGTAGGAAGTATCTACACCAGTGGTGGGCAACCTGCAGCCCGCACGCGGCCCATCAGGGTAATCTCCTGGCAGGCTGCCAGACAGTTTGTTTACATTTGCATGGCTGCCTGCAGCTCCCAGTGGCTGCAGTTCACCGTTCCCGGCCAATGGGAGCTGTGGAAAGTGGCGGCCAGCACGTCCCTGCGGCCTGCACTGCTTCCCGCAGCTCCCATTGGCCAGGAATGGTGAACCATAGCCACTGGGAGCTGCAGTCGGCCGTGAAAATGTAAACAGACTATCTGGCAGCCCGCCAGTGGATTACCCTAATGGGTCGCAAGTTGCCCACCACTGATCTACGCTATGGTGCTGCAGCACCATAATTGTGCTACTGTAGTGTAGACACACCCTGGGAGAATTGGCTGCAAAGCAGAGATGCATTTCTCACCAACAAAGAAAACTCAGGCACACTGTATACATTTGTTACCACTGCTTACATACACGATCATTGAACAATTGATAAATTAACATATGTACTGTACCTATTGTAATTAGGAGCTGTTCAATTTTATGCACTTTTTGATGTTATGAATTCCTCATTCCCCAGTTCATTTGTAAAACAGAGGCTCTATTGTAGATATAAACCTCTGAGAATCAAGTTTAGTTTGAATAGAAAGTGTATACCAGGGTCCTTTCAAGTTGTATTGAGCCAAACCTGGCTGTTTGAGGTGTCTTGAGTAAGTAAGGGTTAGCAGCCCTGGTTTGCACTCTACTGTACCACAGTTCTTACCATGCTTTGTATGGCAACAGGCTGTTATGGCCAGTGATGAGCTCCCAAAATCCTAATAACCAGTTCCCTACAGGGTCCTTGACGGCACTTCGACGGTGGGGTCTTCACTTGCTCCGGGTTTTCGGCGGCATTTCGGCGGCGGGTCCTTCACCCGGAGCGAGTGAAGACCCCCACCGCCGAAGTGCCGCCGAAGACCCGGTAGGGAACCGCGTGCTGAGTACAAGCCCCACGTGCCTGTCTCTCCCCCCCACACCCATCCGACCCCAACCCACTTCCTGCCCTGACTGCCCCCCTCAGAATCCGCAACCCATCAACCCCCCCCCCACTCCTTGTCCCCTGACTACCCCCTCCCAAGAGCCCCACCCTAACTGCTCCCCAGGACCTCACCCCCTACCCAACTCACCCTGCTCCCTGTCCCCTGACTGCCCCGACCCCATTCACCACGACCCCGATAGACCCCCGGAACTCCCACACCTACCCAACCCCCCCGTTCCCCATCCCCTGACCGCCCCCCCAGAACCTCCGCCCCCTCCAACTGCTCCCTGCCCCTTATCCAACCCCTCCTCCCAGCCCCGGCCCGGCCCACTTACCATGCGCTGCTCAAAGCAGCAGGAGCTGCAAAGCTGCCCAGAGCGGTGGCGCAGTGCACTGGGGCTCTGTGAGAGGGGGAGGAAGCGGGGGAGCCTCCCCAGCTGGGAGCTCAGGCGGGCCGGACAGGTCGGTCCTGCAGGCCGGATGTGGCCCGCGGACCGGAGTTTGCCCACCCGCTGGCCCCTTTACAACCGGTTCTACACCGGCTTCTAAATTTAACAACCGGTTCTACACCGGCTTCTAAATTTAACAGCCGGTTCTTGCGAACCGGTGCGAACTGGCTCCAGCTCACCACTGGTTATGGCATCATCCATTAAATATTTTAAAATCGCTTGTACATGCTTCTACAACGTCTATTAAAATAACAAATTTCTAGTGATTATTCATTGTAGTTCAACCATCCATAAAGGTTACTTTATTTATTACGAAGTGTTCAGGGACAATACTGCATCCAAAGAGGTCAAAGAGAATTTTGCTATTGACTTCAATGGGAGCTGGGTCTGATCCTTACTGACAAAGCACAACATACTGTATGAAATGCAGTGGTCCTAATGGCCCGCTATTGGATTATAATAATAATAAATATAATAATAATTAATGGAGATATCCCATCTCCTAGAACTGGAAGGGACCTTGAAAGGTCATTGAGTCCAGCCCCCTGCCTTCACTAGCAGGACCAAGTACTGATTTTGCCCCAGATCCCCAAGTGGCCCCCTCAAGGATTGAACTCACAACCCTGGGTTTAGCAGGCCAATGCTCAAACCACTGAGCTATCCCTCCCCCCCGATTCAGAAATCATGCACCCCTTGTTACTATTAGAATTATTTTCCACTACTTTAAGAAGTATACTCCATGAGAAGAAACTCAGGTTCACAGGAGAAATTAACATTCCTCCAACTGAACATCAGTTTACCGTAAAATGAAGGTTTAGGGCCTGATTCTCCACTCTCTTACAATTTGAGCAGGCATGTGCAAAGGTAGCATTTCCCAGCTATTTTGCACATGTGCCCGTGACTACACAAGGGGAAAGGCAATGGAGAATCAGCCTTTAATGCCTGATCATGGATGTCAAAGGCAAGTGCAAGTGCTCATGCCCGTCAGGAGCAGTATGCTGGGGCCTGATCCTGCAAAGTGCAGAGCACCTCCGCACTGGTGCAAATCACTCCCAGTTCTCACCGAAGCCAGTGGCAGAGCAACTCACGGGATTGGGCTCACAGTGAATTAAAATTGTTGTCGTACAATTTTGCATTAGTGATTTCTCTGGCAATATGTGAGTGCCAGAGCCACTACCTCTTCTAATTCCTGTGAGAAAGGTACATTCTCCAGATAGAAAGGTAAAGAATTAATAACATGGGGGGGGGGGGCGGGTTATGGCCAAGATGTTTCCCTTCTGGGTGCCTACAGTTAGGCTCCCATGTATCTTGGTTTGCAGCCTGGACTTCTTTTTGTGCACTTCCCCAAATCAGGAATTGTACAACTAAAGCACTGTGCAACAGTTTCTTATTTAAAACTATGTAATAAAGCATGACACATTAGCTCTTGGCAGCAGCACCAGCAACTTCAAGTCTGGTTTATTCACTGTGCTGACTCCTCTGGCCAATGTGTGCTTTTAAAGTTTCACTGCACAAATATGTGTCATCATGACGTTGCCAACTCTACTGATGGGATTTAATCTAATCATCCAGCAGTTTCATTCAAAAGATTTCCCTTTCGCCTGAATCTCTTGTCCCTCCCCTGTGCTAATGGTGACCTTCACCCCTCCTCATTCAAATATTCTTAATACCTACTTCTTGTACCAAGCCTGCAGGTATAACCCATCTCAATCAGAAGGGCTGGTTTACAGCCATTACAAAAAAAGCACAATGCTCTAAAATCATCTTCCTCTGCTCACTCAGGGAAATTTGTATCGCTTCTTTATTTGTAGGCAAAGGGCTGGAATATACAACGCCTTTCATGCTTGGATCCTACTTCAGTTGGGAAGCGTTATGGGTGCAGATTGAATTTAAACCCGTAGATTTTAAACTCCGTAGGAAGGATCTCCATCATCCTCGGAGTTTTGTACACCACTGAGCACATCGGCAGCGTCTGACAGACGCTAAGTAACATGTTGACAAAAGAGATGGCGGCTCTATAAAGTTTCATCACCTTCCACCCACTGTTTCAGTAAATAAGTGGCACCCGGTGCTACCACCCCACCCCGAATCCTGTTTCAAAGAGGCTGGGAAAACCCCAGGGGAAGCAGTCTAGGGTTAGATTTTAAGTGCATTTCTTTTGGAAGATTTGAAGGGTGTTTGTTTTTTGTTTGTTTGTTTTTTACTGCTCACGCTGTGGTTTCCAGCGAGGAAATGGTTACAGGAGCAGCCTTGGAATTGCTTCTCTCTCCCAGCACTGGCGTGGGAGAGAAGAGCCAGGGTTCAGACCAAAGGCAGTAACCGCACCACCCCTCCCCCAGCTGCACCAGCCCAGCAGCACGTGTGCCTGTCAGAGAGCTCCGGCTGTGCCACCGCCACCGCCCAGCTGAGCAAAGCGGAGACTCCCAAGGGCTCTTTAAATACGGTCTATAAATACTACGGCGGAGGCCCGCTCCTGATTGGTTGCCACTTCCCGGCTGCTTTGCATACAGACCTCGCACAACTGGGCGGCGATGGAACCCTCCCCTCTCCTTCCTCCCCCTCCCCCCAGCCGCACAGCTGGAGCCGCCGCCCTGGCTGCCGTAGAGCGCCCAGTGCCTGGGTTCGCGGCAGCGGCCGCGCGTGAGACTCCGCTGCAGGGGCCGGGCCGCGTTTGAACTGTGGAACCCTGTAGTCACAGGGAGCCATTTTTCCCGGTTGGGTCCCAGCAACAGCCAGTTTTGCAAGTTCGGGTCGACCTGGACTCAGCCAAAAGAATGCGTGTGCGCCTTTGCCTTCTGCACTCAGCAGTGCACGAGTACATACACAGGGGGTGAAAGGCATGAAGGAGAGGGAGACAGCGAGTTAAAAACCCAAACCACTCAGACAGGGAGCCTGAACCAGAACCCAAGTTGCAAACACTCCCTTTTACCCACCCACCCCCTTCTCTGGAGAAGTTAGGGGCCAAACTTAGGGCCAGATCCTCGACTGGGGTAAATGCCCATTTCTCCATTAAGGGGGGAACTAGAGCAGCTCTGCACTGTGTCTCTGTAGCAGGCCAGAACCAAATCTGCAAGATCTGAAAACTTTTGGACAGCTCAGCTCCAGCACCAGACTGCGTGAGAGTCAGGTCCATCATCGCTGTAATGAATGACTCGACTTCACACATGCTCAGTGATGTAGTTTTGGAATTCCTCAAGGGTGGGGTGAGAAAGACAAACAAAGGTTTCCAAACTGTGGACGTCAATAGAGTGTTGTAATATGTTCAGTAAATGACAATGCAAACCACAGACAGATACAGAGCAGTTTGAGAGTTGAAGGCAAGAAATAGATCCCCAAGCTGGAAACTACTGCATATTTAATGCCAGGTGATAAGCTGACAGTTTAGTGGAGAAGAAAGTGAATTCTCTTAGCTCCTCACTCGGTAAATATTCCTTTCAGAGAATGTTAAAACAATTAGTGTCCTTGTGACCAGCCCTGCTACTACAGCAAGGGGTTAAGAAACATCCTACTTTAATTAGAGTTAGGCTTGGCAGAATTCAATTTTAATCTTTTTTATAATTGAGGGCAAATAGTTTATTTTTAAGCACTTTTAAAAATTGATTTACATTTTCACAGCTGCAGGAAGTGGGGGGGAGGTGATACTTATTTAACAACACTAGACGTGATTCAAAACGTTAAAGCTTTGTGACTGTTGAAATACAAACTGTCAACATCAAATGCCAACATTTTTAGCCTTAAATCAAACTTTAATGAAGTTTTCAGGCAGCATTTTCCCTTACTTTGCCTAACTATAAATTTTGATTCTTATCAATGGAAATATTTTTTTCACTGGGTTGTGTGTGAATAATGAATGACATTCATTGACATTTACTGATAAAAATCGAATATTTCCAAGTCTAATAATCTCTCCAAAAATTGGTGTAAGAGCATTTACTAGACCTGATTGAACACTTTCCCAACAGAATGCTGATTGGATTAAATTGAAACATTTCCTGTGAACATAGAGATTTTGACAGGTTTCAGAGTAGCAGCCGTGTTAGTCTGTATCCGCAAAAATAACAGGAGTACTTGTGGCACCTTAGAGACTAACAAATTTATTAGAGCATAAGCTTTCGTGGGCTACAACCCACTTCTTCGGATGCATATAGAAGTGGGTTGTAGCCCACGAAAGCTTATGCTCTAATAAATTTGTTAGTCTCTAAGGTGCCACAAGTACTCCTGTTATTTTTATAGAGATTTTGCTAATTTCCCACTAAAATGTTTTCTTTGGACATCATCATTTTGACTTTTGTTGTAATATAATGGAATACAAATTAAAAGGACAGGTCTGAGTCAAAACCTTATCAAAACAAAACATTTCAGCCCTATTGAGCCATTTCAATAAGGTCTAGAAGTATTTTCAAAATATTTTGATTCATGAAAAATTCTGAAATTTCAATTTTGTTTCATCCTGAAGTGAGACTGAATTTTGAAATCTTGGAATTTCCCATGGGGCAGAAATTCCAATATTGACCAGCTCTAGTAGTAACACTGCTATCCTGGTTCCTTACAACAGCCTGGATCATCTCTCCCCAGGTGTGGCTCTGAAGGAGGAAATCTCTGAGAGAATCCTCTTGCAGAATTCCTTCCCTGTTGTAGGGGAGTGCATGATCCCTATCCCCGCAGAATAAGCCACTAGGCCTGCCCCCACACCTGACAGATTCCCAAGGATGCGGCTATTCATTCAGAGGCCTAGGGCTTCTACAGCTGCTCTAGTCTCTGGACCCGCCCCATCCCTAGAATTCCCTTGGAATTGTACTAGCCAGGATTTTCCTGCTGGCCATAGTTTCTCCTAGGACCTCCAGAGGATAAGGCTACATAAAAGATGATCCAGCTGTAATCTGTCCAGTTTCCATCTACTCCCAGTGCTGACTGGAGGGTTGAGAGGACAATCAGGCTCAAGCATATAACCGTCACATGATGTACACGAGGAATGAAATTCTTCAAGAGTGTCACCAACACACAGGAGTCTTGCACTGTTTGGTGTTTTTAATAAAGTCCCAAATCCTAAAAATCATGAAATTATGAAAATCTCAGCTTTCAATTAAAAAAAATAAATAAATTCCTAGCTTGCATAGCTGTGGAGTAATACTGGAAGACATGAACTTCAATACACACAGAAAGCAAAGTAAGATTAATTTTAATCCATTCATGACTTTTTGTGGCCTGACTCACAATTCTGAATTCTGGGGGTTGGCAGTACTGCCTTAGTGTAGGGCAGAGGTGGGCAAACTACAGCCCACATCTGGCTCACGGGACCCTCCTGCTCGGCCCCTGAGCTCCTGGCCTGGCAGGCTAGGCCCCAGCCCTCCCCTGCTGTTCCCCCTTCCCCGCAGCCTCAGCTCATTGCACCACCAGCGCAATGCTCTGGGCGATAGGGCTGTGAGCTCCTGGGGCAGTGCAGCTGCAGAGCCGGGGCCTGACCCAGTGCTCTGTGTTGCATGGTGGCTGTAGCACCACCAGCCACTGGTGCTCCAGGCAGTGCGGTAAGGGGGCAGGGAGCGGGGGGGGGGGGGGGTTGGATAGAGGGCAGGGGAGTTCGGGATGGTAGTCAAGGGGCGGGGGTGTGGATAGGGGTCAGGGCGGTCAGAGGGCAGGGAACAGGGGTTGAATGGGGGCAGGGGTCCTGGGGGGGGGCAGTCAGGAAGGAGAGGGGGGTTGGATGGGGGGGCGGGAGGCAGTCAGTGAACAGGGGGGTTGGATGGGGCAGGAGTCCGGAGGGGGCCAACAGGGACAAGAAGCGGGGGGGGGGGGATGGGGCCAGGCCACGCCTGGCTGTTTGGGGAGGCACAGCCTCCCCTAACCAGCCCTCCATACAATTTCTGAAACCCAATGTGGCCCTCAGGCCAAAACGTTTGCCCACCCCTGGTGTAGGGTCATGATGGCAAAGAACAGTCAAATAGAATAGCAATGTCAACCATTAGAAAATTTGTGTATTCTGCTATAGGATGGGGGGAAAGGTCCTGGTCCAATGCCCACTGGACTTCAGTGGAGCTACACTGATTTATGCCAGCAGAGGATCTGGCCTGAAAATGCAAGCTACTGTAAAGTATATTTTTGCACTTTTTGACTTGTATATCCTGTTCTAATTGAAAACAGCTTATTTTTAAAATATTAGCTGTCCTGCTTTTGTTCTGAAGTGTGAGGAAGATAGCCTGCCAGTTTATATAAATACACATCTGTGCGCACACAGCAGATTCAGTTAGAAAGAGCTGCTGCTACCATCTCTTCTTTTTTGTTTTCCTTCACTTTTGTTGCTGGGAGTGGCTGTCAATGTATTGTTTCAGGCTGGATCTGGCCACACATTCAGCAATTATCCTTTCATTTGTTTACAGAATGGGCCTGACTCTGCTTTTACAGAGTATCCCAAACTCAGCTAACAAAAGTGAGAGTTTGGTATACACAGGGAATGCAAGGTCAAGCCTTACAACAGATTTGTAAAAATTTGATTGTGAGCGCCTTATGGGAATTACTACTTCAGGGGATGAATAAGCAGTGAGAGCCAAAGTCTCAATACATTTGCTTTCGTACAATATTTTTTGTAATAAAGACTGAAGTGAGGAAATACAGAAAATACATCCAATGACCCTATTGCAACTCTTTCCAAGAATGTTTTAAATACGTTTTTGCAAAAACTTCAAAGGGTTTTAAAATAAGGCCATACAGAACTGCGCTGATCAGCTTTCTATAGGACAAATCTTGAACCCAAATCATAAGCCCACATATGGTTATACATTCAGGCCAAAAGCAGTGGAAAAAACCCTAAATGAATGTGTGAGACCTGGGTGGGGAAGAATATTTTCAATAGTTCTTTTCCAGTTATCTTATATAGAGATTAAAATGTTGGCCATTACTATAAGTCAGTCATTATCTAGGATTGTAATGGAGAGATCTTGCTAGAGCTTATATGCTTGGAAGCAATAATTTAACTGCAACCAAGGCAACTTGAAAAGCTGTCAAAGGGTTTGTTCTCTGAGGGGATGTGAGGGAGATGCAAATGAAATAAACAAAGACAGGTTTTAATGCTAATCAGAAGTGACGCTTAATGGCTCTGTGTTGGGGAACCATTTTATTTGCATGCCCAGAAAAAGAAATTGTACTCACCATTGAGCATAAGGCTGTATTCTTGTGATAAACTCCAAAAGTTAAGATCTTCCTTTGCATAGAATTCTTTTTGAATCTTTGTTTCAGTATTGGTATGGGGAAATGGTGAGGAAAAAGGAGCCCAGAGCCGACTTTAACATCCCAAATTTTCAGTCTGCAACAGCAAATTATTATTTCTGGCTTTATATCCTGAAGAAATAGTATCTATTCATCAGAGGCTACTCATATGCTAGGTAAGCCAGAAATAATGATCTCAGTAAATTGGACTTCGTAAATGCCTAGAGATCTGACATTGCCCTATTTTTGGCATTAAATAACTTCTCCAAAAAACAGTGCAAGCCAAAAATCAGCATCAGATTGTTCAAAATGACTGATTAGTAACTAGTACAATTATGCTCTCTCACAACTTTTGAAAGGACTTTGAATTTTAGTGGCAGAGTGCCCCCTACCTGTGAGAGGATTTCTTACTTATCCCTGAAAACATTAAAATTATGACCGATTAGAAAACAATACAAGTCTGGCTGCCTGTTTCCTTTAGAATGTCTTGGGATGAGGTGTCTAATTTTGATGTGAACATTTAACTAAATGTAAACACTCCCTTCCTGCCAGTGAGGTCCTGTTGCAAACACTAGGAATACCATGAAGTTAATGATTGGTGGTAGTAGGTTATTACAGCTTTAAAGTTATAGTTGTGTGTGTGGATGTTGGGTTTGTGAAAGGTACTGGGTTAACAGCCCTGGAGACTGAAGCCGTCGGTACAGCATGGACAGCAGCAGGACAACTTCCCACACACTCCCCTCCCTGAAGTGCTTTAACCTTTTCTGGGAGGGATTTTCTCAGAGGGTTACAGGGTCTCTCAGGCAGTCTCCAAGCCCATTCATTTCTTGGCATCTCTGCTGAAGCTGCCAACAAAGTTACTTATCAGTGCCATTTTTTGGTAGTTTATTTTACAAACACTTGTCTCCCAGGAGTGGAGCAAGGGTCTCAAACTCATTCACACACCCACTAAACAGTCATTAAATAGTAATAATTTTCAGCCTTACTGTCATACGCTTAACTTGACCCAGCAACCTAGAGGTCAAAGGTATTTTGCTCAATTCCCAATAAAGAGCTGGTCAAAAAGGGAAAACTAATTTTACGTAAATGTCAACTTTCTCACCCCTCCCTTCCCAAATATTTCATCACAATTCAAAACACTTCAGCCAATTTTACCCAATAACCACCACCAGCCACAGGAATTGTAAAATTCTGTCCTACAGCCTTGAATTTGTTTAAGTTATAAGTCTGCTTTGCATTTCTATCAGGACAAGTGTGGGTTTACATGGAAAAACACTCCTGCATGTGCGTGATGCATTATAGTCTAAATCCAATTGTATTAAAACATTCCTGGATTTGAGTTTAACTCATTAGTCTCTGCATACAAGGATGTTACACGTGATCTCCCATCTTCCCCAAGAATGCTGTAGGTATTATTGAAACCTCTTAGTGAGCCATACAATCAATCAGGTGGTAAGACCTTTTATCACGATTAGCTTTATGGAATGGCAAAGTTATACGAGCCTGATTCTCCATTGTGCAGTCATTCACTCTTGCATAAAGTGGGTGTCAACTGCTACTAAATCAGACTGGTGGCATTTTATACTTACTTTGCACAGGTATAAATGACTACCCACGGTGCAGGGCAATGGAGAATCAGGTCTATGATCTTTAAATATTTATACCATGCTCTTAGCCAAGTTCTGTCAAACCCCACATTGCTTCTGGAGCGTCTATACTATTTTCCACTCTCTCTGGTATGCCAAAGTAGTCCAATTAATTTACGTACAGTTTTGAACATTTTAGAATGTCACATTCTCACTGAGGAACCCTCACTGGTGTTAACCAGACACAACTCTGACTCAAAACCTGGCACACTAAAAAATTAACCCTGAGTAGTTAGTCTTACATTTTTAGGGTCCCAATTTGTCCTCCATCATAGGGCTGCGGCAGGGTAGATAGGAAGAGAGAGTGACTGAATTGCCTCAGCTTCCTACACCATCTTAGACCTGGTTCACACACAGGAAGAGCCAAGTTGAACATTAGGGGTCAGCACGGATGCAGCTAAGTGTAGACAATTGCAAGGTTTTGCGCTGGGGGAGCTAATGAGGGATTACCCCACTTGAAAAAAAGGACTAAATGTCATCTTAATTAGTATACATTCCTGTGTGTCCTGTTATTTACTCTAAGGAGTCAGCACTGGTGCAGATGCTTCAATTACCATCCAACAACTGCTGAATTGGAGCTATTTCCAAATGGAAACAAGGCCTAATTCATGCATCCATACTGCTACCTCAGTCACTGAATGCATTTATTTATTAACTAATCAGTTTCATCCAGTGTCTATCATAATTAAAACAGATAATAAAGAATAAATGACCCTAAAGACAAACACATTGATTTAAATATATTGCTATGCTGGAAGGTGCGAACGGTTGCATCAGCTGAGTCTTGGATCTAAAGACAATCACAGACCTCAGAAAACCCAATGGATGTTCCAAGTACTCTTTCAGGCTCCATAGAAGGAGAAATCAAGCCCCCTTATGTAGCAAAACCAACTGCAGACAATGTGGGGCCTGCCAAGGCAATAGGCTGCATGGCAGGTGAGAGCTAAGCCCTGTGGGCTGAGGTGGGGTTCCTTGGTTGCGGACAGAGGGCTAGGAGATTGGCTGTAGGATGTGTGTGTGGGAGGCAGCAGAAAGCCAGGAGGAGGAGGAGGAGGAGTTTTGAGCATTAGCCATAGCAGAGATGGAGTGTCTTGCGCACAGAGCTTGCTGCAGGAGCACACTTGGGCATTTCTAAGCAAAGAAACTGCATGCTGTCACTTGGTTATGCTGTGTTCAGGGAAACAGGCCTTTGTGTTCATTTTTTGCAAATAGATAAGGTTGCACCGAGAATATAACTGACTGACTTCTCATCCAAATGGAAACAATCCTGCAAGGCCTCAAACTTTGTCTAACTGCTGGGAGCAAAGGATAAAAATATGATACCGTATCAAACCCCCTACTCCCACAGTACAAGTTAAACTGCCATAATACTGCAATAACCATCCTGGTGCACTAGCATGAATACAAACAACACCACTTCTGACCACCTTGTAATTGTACACTTGCCTTCATTTCAAAGGTTCAAAAGAAAAACCTTGTAGTGCCTGGATACATTAATACGTATGTGCTTTAACCTGGATGGTGAAACAGTAGCGTACTGTTTAAGCTACACCTCCTGGTAGTCATACTGTTCTTAACAGTTTCAACCCCCATCCTCTATTTTTCTGTTCAAGGTAGTCTTGTATTTAACTGGAGCAGCAGATAGTTTGACACTGTCATTCTCACTTCCGAGTCATCACCAGCCTGCGTCACTCACAGTTCAGAGGTTTTCTTTTAAAGCAGCAACCTTGACCTCCACATTGGCAAACACCAGGTGCTTACACGTCCATTTAACATCAGTGCATTCTTCCAAAGCAACAAAACCCTTTTTTGGGAGAAGCAGGGGACAACAAAACTGTGTATGAAGTAACTTCTGGAGGCAAGTCCCAATGCTGCAAATTTCTAGATGATAGAGGCAGAGCATGTGCTGGAGACTGAGGCCTTGTCTACATTACCACTTAAATCGACATAAGTTATGTTGCTCAGGGATGTAAAAAACCACCCCCCTGAGCGACGTAACTTACATCGACGTAACGCGGTGTCTACACCGAGCTACGGCAGCGGGAGACTCTCTCCCGTCAACATAGCTTCTGCCTCTCTTGAGATGCATTAATTAAGTCAAGGGGAGAGTGCTCTCCCATTGATTTAGCAAGTCTTCACCAGACCTGCTAAATTGGCGCTGATGCATCAATCGCAGCAGCGCGGATTTAGTGCAGTAGTGAAGACAAGCCCTGAGAGGCTGCAGTAGGTAAACCATCTGCAACTTCACCTGCCTGAAATACTAATACAGGTCTGCAAAAAGCTTTAAAATGCTTGTGGTTGCTTAGTATACTCAGGAGATTTTTGCATCTTTCCCAATGGCATATTCACAAAGCCACCTAGAAAACACAAATGTCATCTTCAGAAAAAGTTTTTAGAAACTTTTTAATTGCAAATTCCTATCTGACAGACCCAATACTGGCCATGGGACACCTCTGCCAAACAGCTTATTGTCCAAACACTAGCATGGCAACAGGTACCATACCCAACAAACCCTTTGTACATCCCAGTTTCAAGTCTCTCTCTAGAGGTGTGCTGCCTTTGACTAACCAAAAATGTCTACCCCTTACTAGCCTCTGTTGCCTATACAGGAAGAGTACAATTCATTCCTGTACCCTGCACAAAGTATATGCACCATTTAAGCCTCAAAATAGGCTTAAAGTGGAATTTAAGCCGAGAACAGGTCTTGTGTGGGCCTCCTGCACTGATGTGAATTTCTCCCAGTATGAACATTTTGCTACTGTAGATGATCTGGAAGTAGAGGATGAGAAAGTGACTGCTTATTGTCTGTCAATCCAGGCCCTTCGTGCTGAGTTACAAGAGCTAAGTGGTCAGTTGAAGGTAGTAGCTCCAATCAGCCACACCAGGATCACACTTTTGGAATACAAGAATACAAATACCATTTATTAGGAAATACAACCATCAAAGCAGCTTGGTAAAGGCTGCAATCCAAGCAGTATTATTTAGGGCTCAGTAAAACACCTGACATTTGACATCTGTCACATTTTGAGAAGGCTGCTTCTGTCAACATCGCTGCCTCCCATGGATCCTGCATGTCTTTGGTTACATTCTGTATTGGCATTTTCCCCAAGGGCCACCAATGCACTGTAGTTAGGCTGGTGCGCCAGGCCTCTCTCAAACCCAAGAAGGAGCTATGTGCAAGTGACATGGGGCAAGTGCGCCCCATCCCCTTTTTGGGTGGGGTAAGGGTTGTTATAGTCCCACAGCTAAGTCTGTATGATCACCCTTTGTCTTGGGATAGTGAGGCCTAGAGGAGAAGTCAGATATGGCTGCCCTCTCCCTGAGAGGCATGTGGCCCAATGACCAGAGTCAAATATGGCTGCCCTCTCCCTGAGGGCTGTGAGGCCCAACAGCCAGAGTCAAATATGGCTGCCCTCCTTAGCAGGGCTGGGGGGCCCAATGGCCATATTCAGGGAAATGAGCCACCACCTAGGGATGGGTGGGAGCTAGGATAGGGGGTCCTAGCCCATGGTCCTAGCAGCAGCAAGCATGCTCAACACTGAGTCAGTGGGGATCCAACCAAAACACACTGATGCCACCCAGCACAATGACTAGTCCCCTTGGGCTACTTCCTACCCTGTTCCCTGATGCAGTGGTCTGGGTGTCTCTGGGCTCCTCAGCCTGTGCAGCTCCCAGCAGTTCCAACCCTCCTTCAGCATCTGCCTGGGACTTGGCGCCTCTGGCTTTCGCGGTCTGGGGCTTCAGCAGTTCCCTGGCTGGAGCCTGTGACATGAATCCTCCCTCCTCAGTAGTCAGCCCTGACTGAGGGGAGCTGCTCCCTTTTATACCTGGTTTCCAGCCGGAGCATGCCCAGCAGGGCTGAGGGGGCGTGGCCTCTTCAGCCTATAGGGTGGAGTTAACCCCTGCAGAATCAGTGTGGGGCAAGCATGCCCCATCACAGCAAGGCTATGAAGAGCCAGGTGCTGCTTGCATACCACAAATTGAGCATCAACAAGCGTCTTCCCTAGATTGCTCTCATGTTGGCCTCTTAAGGTATCTTGGTGAATCAAAGGTGTAGTGTTTGGACTGTCAATTCTACAGTTGAGCATGTTTTGGTGTGTATGTATGTACCATACAGACCGAGCCTGAGGGAAAGGTTCCAGGCTTGTTTCTTTTCTCCGGCATTCAGTTAATTTGTTGCTTTTTTATAGTTGCTTTGTGTCTCACCTAACAGGTGGCCTATTAATGTTTCTTGGCAACAATTATAGTACCAATATTTTCAAATTTTACACCATTTATGTGTGTGGCAAATGTAATTTGTGGGTTTAAAATATTTGTAGTCAGAGTGCTTGTTGCAGCTAGTGTAGTGATAAACAATATGGAAATATATAAACATTAATAATTCAATAAATGTACCTTTAAAATGCATTTGCTTCTCTCTCTACTCTTGTTGTTGCCCTGTGGTACTTGACTGCAAACCTAGGATTGCTAATCCTGGAAGTTTGCAGGTTGTTCAGCTGTGCACCTGCTGGGAAATTAAGGTGAATCAGAGTAAACTAAAGTCATTTTCTCTAATATAGAAAGGCATTCTATAGTGTCAGCTTTTCCAATCCACATATGCATGCTCTCAGCTGCTCCCTCTACAATAAGCACTCCACCCAGCCCTCAGACAATAATCACAAGCTATTACGTGCCTCTGTGTCTCTCTGTATTTTTGTTAACACCAGCAGCTGAACTGATAACATTTTGCTCGTCTATGAAGTCCAACTATGCATACACCCTGTTACTCTTCTCTTTTCTAAGCTGCACAGTCCCGGTCTTTTTAATTTCTCCTCATATGGAAGCTCTATGACGGGCTCTAAATTAGCTGTTCCCATTCCTGAAAGAGATCTTAGCATCATCATCATGGATAATTCTCTGAAAACATCTGCTCAATGTGCAGCGGGAGTCAAAAAAAGCTAACAGAATGTTAGGAACCATTAGGAAAGGGATAGCTAATAAAACATATAATGTCACCATATAAACCCATAGTACACCTACACCTTGTATACTGCATGCAGTTCTGATTGCCCCAGCTCAAAAAAGGCATATTAGAAGTGGAAAAGGTACAGGGAAGGGCAACAAAAATGAGTATAGGTTGTGGAACAGCTTCCATATGAGGAGAAATTAAAAAGATCGGGACTGTGCAGCTTAGAAAAGAGAAGAGTAACAGGGTGTATGATAGAGGTCTATAAAATCATGACTGGTGAGGAGAAAGTGAATAAGGCAGTGTTATTTATCTCTTCACATAACACAAGAACTAGGGGTCACCCAATGAAATTAATAGGCAGCAGGTTTAAAACAAACATAAGTAAGTACTTCTTGACACAATGCACAGTCAACCCGTGGAACTTGTTGCCAGGGAATGTTGTGAAGGCCAAACATATAACTGGGTTCAGAAAAGAATTAGATAAGTTCATGGAGGTTAGGTCCATCAATGGCTATTAGCCAAAGTGGTCAGGGACACAACCTCATGCCCTGGGTGTCCCTAAACCGCCAGCTGCCAAAAGCTGGGCTGGATGACAGAGGATAGATCACTTGATAATTGCCCTGTTCTGTTCAGTCCCTCTGAAGTACCTGGCACTGGCCACTGTCAAAGATAGGATACTTGGCTAGATGGACCATTGGTCTGACCCAATATGGCCATTTTTATGTTCTTAAAAAGTCCAGCCCCCTCTTGATCTGGTTTCAATAATTTGTCCAAGCTATATTGGTGACTCAGACTGTACATGCTGTGCTCCAGACCCTAAGTGTATGTCTACACTGCAATTAGACACCTGTGGCTGGCCTGTGCCAGCTGACTCAGGCTTGTGGGGCTTGGGCTGTGTGGCTGTGTAATTGTGACATAGACATTCCAGCTCAGGCTGCAGCCTGAACACTGGGACCCTCCTATCTTACAAAGTCCTAGGACCTGGACTCCAGCCCAAGCCTGTACATCTATACCACAATTAAACAGCCTCAGCCCAAGCCCCATGAGCCCAAGTCAGCTGGCCCAGGCCAGCCACAGGTTTTCAATTGTCGTGTAGACATACCCTTAGGGAAGGATGCTGACTTCCAGCACCTCGTAGTGGACACAGACTGGAATGAAGTCGCTCTGTGCCATAATTTTCGGCACAGTCTTAACGATCACATTAAGGATGAGCTGGCTCAGGAAAAGCCCCCGGCTAGCCTGGATACTTTTATCAATCTGTACATTAAACTTGACAGCCGCCTATCTGAACGCTGCCAAGAAAGGAGGGTGACACACCAAACCATGCCAGTTTTGACAGCCCCAACCAATAAATGTCCTGCCCCCACACCGCAGCTCAAACCCATGCAGGTTGACATGAGCTGGAAGGAATGCCAAAGGAGAGAAGGCTCGACGCCAGGCAGGGGTCTCTGTCTGTATTATGGACAACCTGAGCATTTTGCTTTGTCCTGCCTGTGGAACAGGGCTTCCCAGAGGGGGGGCAAGTGGGGCAATTTGCCCCGGGCCATGCAGGGGCCCCCACGAGAATATAGTATTCTATAGTATTGCAACTTCTTTTTATGGAAGGGGCCCCCGAAATTGCTCTGCCCCAGGCCCCCTGAATCCTCTGGGCAGCCCTGCTGTGGAAGGCCCGACCCACACCTCGATTGGGCAATGCTCCAGCCATGAGAGAAAGGTCTGGGATGGCATGCATTTTGGCATGCAGAGCCTGCACCTCTCCACAGGGCCTCTTGTGGAGTCCAACCACTGGCCCCTCTCCATGTTCTGCTTTATCTGCGCACCCTGCCACGCAGAAGGTCAGTGTAGAAGTGCTGGTCAATTCTGGCACCTCTAGTAACTTTATGGACTTGAAGTTTACCCGGGCACATGGGATTCCGACACAGCACCATTCCTGATCTTGTGGACTCCATTGACGGGTCCCTCCTCTCATCGGGCCCGGTGACATGAGAGACAGCACCCTTGGAAGTCACAACTGTCAGAGCCATTGCAAAACCCTGCAGTTAGGCCTGGTTCGCTCCCCACCTTTTCTGGTCATTCTTGGCATCTCCTGGCTTGCTACACATGATCTGCATGTTCACTGGGGGAGGGCAAAGCCTGGTTTTGCTCATCATTTTGCTGTCAGTCTTGTCTCCCCAAACCCAGTTCCATGCCAGAGGCCATCAGTAGTTTAAACCCGAGGAACCCCAGCACCCGGGGAATTCTGGAACAGCGGGGATCAAATCAGGCGAACCTCTGTCAGCATCCGCAGTTCCCCCAGTAGCTCAGGCTGTACCAATGAAGTAAAGGGATCTGGCAGAGGTGGTCAATAAGAAGGATGATATATTGCTGCCACAGCACTGCTACAATACCCCATTGACCGCCAGCCAGGAGCCAAGGTTCCTTTCGGACATATCTAATCCCTACCAGAGCTTGAGCTGCAGGCAATTCAAGAATACCTCCAAGAGAATCTGGAAATGTTCATCTGCCCATCCATGTCTCTGGCAGGAGCTCCAATTTTCTTTGTGACCAAAAAAAAAAAAAAAAAAAAGACAGCTTCCTGCACCCCTGCATAGACTATCGAGCCTCGAATAAGGTAAACATCTCGAATCAATACCCTCTGCCACTCATCACTGAGCTCTTTGAGAGACTTCACGCTGGTAAGATCTTTATCAAGCTGGGCCTCCATGGTGCTTATAATGTGGTCCATATTCAGGAATGCGATGAGTGGAAGACTGCTATCCATACCTGATAGGGCACTCTGAGTATTTGATAATGCTCTTCAGATTGTATAATGCCCCTGTGATGTTGCAACATTTCATCAGTGATACTTTTAGAGACATGTTGGATCAGTTCATCCTGATCTACCTTGACAATATCCTCCTCTTCTCTGAGGACCAGGTCCTCTACAACCAGCATGTGTGCCGTGTCTTGGAGAGGCTCCTAGAACCACCTTTATGCTACATTGGAGAAGTGTAAATTTGACCAGAGCACAACTGAGTTCCTGAGGTACATCATTTTCCCTGAAGGGCTGACAGTGGTGCCACATAAGTTACCTGCCATCGCCAAGTGGGCACTCCTGAGGGATGTGTGACGAGTACATTGATTACTTGATTTTGCCAACTTTTACTAGCATTTTATCAAGGGGTTTTCCCACCTGGTAGCCCCTATGATGGTGCGCCTCTGGGAGTCCGATTTGTCTGGTCTCCTGAGACTCAATCCACCTTTGACCAGCTAAAGAGAGCTTCCACCGCAGCTCCCATGCTCATCTAGCCAGACCTTTTCTCTCCCCTGCAATCCTGGCACTGACTGCAAGTATTACAGGATGGGGCTAGCTGGGCCCAAAGGCTCTCTTTAACCCCTTCAGTACTGGTGGATGATTTCTCTGCTTCACCACAAGGGTTCAAGAAAAAAAACCCAAACCACCTGAACTGAATTTTCTTAAATTTCCTTCTACCCAAAATGAACTTTTGTGCTGAGCCCAAGCAGGCAAATCTCAATCCAAAACGGAACATGAGTCAGAAAGTTAGAACCCCCAAAAATGTGAGGTTAAAATTGGCAGTGTAACCCAACTGGAACTATAGATTTTGTTACTAGTGGGAAATAAAAAATAGATAGGGCCAAATTCTGGTACCCCTGCTTACATTAAGTAAGACCTTGCTCTGCAAATAGCCCCATTTATTTCAATAGGCCCATGTGATTCACCGAGTAAGAGATTATCCAACATGCATAAGAGTGGCAGAATCTGGGCCATAGGATTACCTTGCTCACCAGTGGAATGGGGGGCATGGCTCTGCATTGATGTTGCGCTCCCTGTCAGTACCTGGCCTGAGCAGGCTAATGATCCAGCCACTGGACCAAATTTGGTGATGAATCCTGGTCACGTGCTACCTGAGGCACATTGCGCACACATTGAGAAGACCACTGGAATCATAGATTCACAGATTTAAAGGCTGGAAGGGACCATGACATAACGCAGAATAGAGCATTTCTCTTAGTGCTTCCTGCACCAAGCCCAATAGCTAGAGGATCTCTTTTTTAGAAAGGCCCCAAGAAAATAAAATGCAGCTATTCAAGAAATTCTGCACATGAATTTAGGACAGGAAGTGAGGAATATCACATCTGCTTATAGCCGTAGGGGGAGTTTAAGTAATCGAAGGGTAATGGACCTACTTTGAATTTTCCCATAATACTCCTGCACTTGGGGGAATTTTTCATAGATTTTTGAGGCCAAAAGGGACCATTAGATGATCTAGTCTGACCTGTTATCTGACACAGGCCATAGACTTTCAGCCACTTACTCCTGTACTGAGCTCAATAATTTGTGTTTGGCTAATGCGTGTCTTCCAGAAGGGCATCCAGGTTTGATGTATTGACATGAAAAGATGGAGAACCCACCACGTCCCTTGGTAGGGTGTTCCAATGGTTAATTACCCTCACTTTTAAAAATTATAATGTAATCAGGAACTTGTTTTACCCAAGATGTTGCCTTATCCACTAGACAAACTTTAACAGATTGTTCCTATCCGATGTACTGTAAAGCAGCAAAGTTCCTTCACAAAGAATAGTCTTGAAGTATAAATTGGATCGTGAGAGACATAATTCATATCAGAACTTAATTTTGTCAGGGGGGTCTGATTAGCTCAAGATGCAGATGGAATCTAAAAGTATAAGACCAAAGAGTGGATGTTATCATTTGTTCTAGAAACTCTTATGTGAAAACCCACGCCATGTGTGCTGATGGCTTATGTTTTACAGCAGAGTTTTTAGTTAACCGTTGGAAGCTATGACCGAGAAATGCCCCCATAAGACATCACAGATGGTTCTTTCCATGGACTGTTTGGCAGACATGCAGGAAAATTACACTGGAAAGTTGGCTCTCAGCGAGGCTTTGTACTAAGGTGCTAATGTATGGGCGGTAATGCTTCGTAATGACACAATTTAAAAAAAATTCTTTGCCAAATTATAAACCCAGTTGCAAGCTGGCAGCGTGAAATTTCACATCTTTATGAAAATGAAAGAGATGAACTAACAGATGTCACTGAAACTGGAGTGCGGCATCACACATTTAAATATTGCTCTTACTTCTGACACATCCTTACTTGGCCACAAGAGTGCACTGTTGCCGGTGAAATGATGTAAAGCAAATGAACTGGCAATGATTCTCACTGAGGGGTGGGCAGGGAAACTGAGGAGAGAGCAGGGAAACGGGCTAGTACAACCCCCGCCCCAGGTCCCAGTCTCCATCCCAGGGCCCAATCCCACAAATGCCCCAAAGATTCTCCCCGCCTGCCTCCACTTGCAGGGCGTCAATAGGTCCATAGATTCTAGATTCCCCTGCTCCTTTCAGTTCCTTCTTTCTGACAAGGAAATATAATGGAAGTGTCAACATGAAGCCACGAAATACAATGTACAAACCTGCAGGTCACATATGGCTTTTCTTGCCCCCCCCCCCCCCAAGTTTATTTTTGCCTTTGGTCTCCATGACATTTCGTCTTCTCTGTTAATTCCTTTTCTCCCTTTTATTTTCTCTTCCATTTTTCACCATCTCTGTTTCTTCCCACTCTTTGGCTCCCCTCATTTCTTTTTCTGTTTATCCCCAATTACTTTTCATTCCCCCTTTCACCAGGGCTCCCCATCCTTTTGCATGTGTCTCAATCCCTGCTCACCCCCATGTTTCTCTCTTTACCCTACTACGGTACTACCATCCCCTGCACCTTCCCAGTCCCAGCGTCCTTTGGTGCACCACTCTCAGTCTCACTTGCTCTGGTAGCCTCTTCTCCATCTCCTTCCCCATCCCACCCCACCCTTGTTCCCTGTCTGTCCTTTCCCCCTTTCTCATTCCTTTTTTCCCCTCAGCTCATTGCTTGTCTTCTTCATTTCCCCTCAGTCAGGCTCACAGGCATATTCTTCTTCCTCTTCACCCTTCCAGGCACAGAGGGAAGCTGGTTTTCTTCCCCTTGTTCCTCCATGTGGCAATGGGAACTGGTGGGAGCCGCGCAACTGCCTACACTACTAAAAAGCTTGGCTGACAGCATCCTCTTGGCTGACACCAGCCCCTGTTCCCACCTACTATCTCAACCACGAGAGAGGGGGAAAAAAGACACGAAACAGCTTTTAATTAGGACAGGCCCCAAATTTAAAGTGAACTGAAACAATGAGCGCAAGAATTATCTTCTTTGGGGCCTGCCTGGACAGGCTCCATCTCTTTAGTGCTCTTCTGTTCTAGTCAATGCCACATTCATGGTCAACATGCCGGCACCTGCCAGCATTGGGGTATCCACAGCCAAAAGTCCTGACATTTTGGAGGCAGTCCAGAGGCTGGAGAAATCCCCTCAAAGCCAAAGATTGAGGTTATATTTTGCACGCCTCCAGGTGGCGTAAGAAACACAGGCACGGCTCAGGGCAAAGGCAGCTTTAAGCCAGAGCACACAGCTAGCGGGATTCTGGTCTGATCAGGGGACAAAACAGCCGAGTGTAAATCTTGATATTGTCGTATGCAATGTTGTTGTAGCCAGGTCAGTCCCAGAATACCAGAGAGAGATGAGGTGGGTGAGGTAATAGCTTTTAGTGGCCCAACTTCTGTTGGTGAGAGAGACCAGCTTTTGAGCTACACAGCGCTCTTCTCAGGTCTGGGACTGAAGAAGAGCTCTGTATAGCTCAAAACCGTGGGTCTCTCACCAACAGGAGTTGGGCCACTAAAAGATATTACCTCACTCACCTTGTCTCTCTCTTGTGTAAATAGGGTTGCCAACTTTCTAATGGCACAAAACCAAACACCCCTGCCCTGCCCCAAGGCCCTGCCCCTGCCCTGCCCCTTCTCTGAGGCTCCACCCTTGCTCGCTCCATCTCCCCTGCCTCCGTCGCTTGCTCTCCCCGCCCCGCCCCCCACTCACTTTCACTGAGCTGGGGCAGAGGGTTGGGGGTGTGTGGGGGTGAGAGCTTCGTCTGCGGGTGTGGGCTCTGGGATGGGGCCAGGGATGAGGGTTTTGGGGTCTGGGAGAGGGCTCCAGGCTGGGGTAAGGGGTTGGGATGCAGGAGGGGGTGAGGGCTCTGGGATGGGGGGGTGCAGGCTTTGTGTGGGGCCAGAAATGAGGGGTTCAGAGTGCGGGAGCAGGCTCCAGGCTAGGACAGGAGGTTGGGGTGAGGACTTCGGCTGGGGGTGCAGGCTCTGGGGTGGGGCCAGGGATAAGGAGTTTGGGGTGCAGAAGGAGTCTCCAGGCTGGGGGGGTTCAGAGTGCAGGAGGGGGTGCAGGCTCTGGGGTGAAGGAGGGGGCTCCGAGCTGGGGCAGGGAGTTGGGATGTGGGGGGGGTGGTGCGGGCTCCGGAAGGGAGTTTGGGTGCGGGAGGGGACTCTGGGTTGGGGAAGGGGGGATTGGTGTTCAGGATGGGGTTCAGGGTGCGGGGTCCTGGCAGCGCTTACCGTGGCTCCCAGGAAGCGGCCACCAGGTCCCTGCAGCCCCTACGTGTAGGGCGGGCAGGGAGGCTCCGCGTGCTGCCCTCATGCCTGCAGGTACCACCCCTGCAGCTCCCATTGGCCATGGTTCCCGGCCAATGGGAGCTGCTGAGCCGGCACTAGGGGCGGGGGCAACACACGGAGCCTCCCTGGCTGTCCACATGTGCCTAGGAGCCAGAGGGACCTGGTGGCCACTTCTGGGAGCCGCGTGGAGCTAGGGCAGGCAGGGAGCTAGCCCCGGGCCCCCGCTGCGCCACCGACCGGACTTTTAACAGCCTGGTCAGCAGTGCCAACCGGAGCCGCCAGGGTACGTTTTCGATCGGGTGTTCCAGTCAAAAAGTGTAAATTAGGCCGCCTCAGAGCTGCTCTGTCCTACGCAGTGTCTATGTCAGGGAAATTCCACCCAGGGGCAGGTTAGGCAGTATTACGAATCTCATACACTGTCATAGCAGGGTGTGTAGGCTGCTGCAGAGGGCACCAATAGACAGACAAAATTGCCGAGGTTGGGTACTTTTGGGAAGCATCTGGTCTTCAGCACATTCTTCAGTCCAGGAGAGGAAGCTGGGTATGTTTGGACCCTCTCAATTCTCTTTGCTCCTCTCTGCATTACTCCATTCAGTACTCCCATTTACCCCCTCATTTCTGGCTCATGTTAGTACTGACTGGGATGGTGCCCCCTGGTGGCTGTTTTGGGTGTTCGCATCACAGAGTGCCAGCAACCTTCAGGCAACAAGTGGCAGCAGGAATCCACTAAAATCTACCCTTGTCTCCACTGGAACAACATTACATGTGCACTTTAGTGTGGTAAGCTGCCAAAAAGCACTCTCTGACTTAACAACAAGCCAAGCCTCAGGATGTCTTCAACTCTTTCAGGTAAGAAATTACATTCTAGTCAGTTCTTATTCCACACCCATCCCCATGGTATCTTGGCACTTTCCAGGGATATATGGTGCAACATGACTAGCATTGTATAATATATACAAGTAACATTATTATTACTGTTATTTTAAAATCATTGATTTAAAAAAAATAGCAGAGGTGGGCCAATGAGTTCAGCTTAAAAAAATGACAAGAATATTACGTGTATATATCACCTGCTGTCCACAAGAATACCAAGGTGCCTTACAAACTTGATACACTAATTTACAGAATATAGGTTCACAACTCTTGGAGCAGGAGGTGCAGAATACTGTGGCCAAAGGAAACTACAAAGGGAATTTTAAATAGGCAAAATATAATTACCCAAAGTGGGCAGATTTTAATAAAAAGAAAAAGCAACTGTGCCTCCTTTTAGTGAAACTTTGGGTAAAATGGAAGTAATCTTTTTATTTTTAACAGTAAATAGGCCAGATCTTTAGCTGCTGTAAACTGGTGTAGCTCTGCACTGAAATCAACAGAGCTATCCTGATTTGCTGCAGCTGCGGATCTGTCCTTTCAGACTCATTCCTGGAAACACTCTACTCTAATCTGGCTGGATAGAACATCCTGATGTTTCATGAGTTTGCAAGAAAACTGCTGCCAGGACAGACACACATTCTGGCAGCGCTGATGAAAAAGAAAATTACTCTAAAACTCGTTAACATACTTCATGTTATCCAAGTTGATTTGAAAAGCATTTCCTAGGCTCCTGCGCTCAAAGAAACATTTCGGGTTTTTTTCCTAGGAAGCGTCATTACTGCTTGCATTGTATTTGCAGACCAATTTTCTTTCAGAATAAAAAGCAAACTGCAGGACGGATGACTGTAGGGATGACAGACATTAGAGATGGAAAAGACCCCTGAGGTCATTCTTTCCATTCCCTTCCAGTGCATGACTGTTCCCTACACTCAGTGCTTTGTCCTCTCTGGTTTGAAATGACTCATTGATAAGGTTTCCACCACTTCCTTTGGGAGATTATTCCACAGCCTACTCGACTTCAATGTTAGGATGTTTTTCTTGATAGTCAGCCTAAATGTTTCTCTGTTCTGTTTCCTCCCTTTACCCTTAGTTACGGCTGAACCCACCCTAAACAATTTCTTTCCCTCCTTGGGTCCATATCATGTTTGTGCATATCAGGAAAAAATGTGGACAGTTCGCATTCTAGCCAGCAGAAATTAGGGTAAAGGTTCTGCCATGACGCTGTCATCAGGAGCACTGGGGGGAGGAAGTAATGTCACATGTTTTGTGTTTTGTGCACTCTGGGCTCGATCTACTGCTCACTGTAATTAATCAGAGTCTATCCAGTAACTTCAAGGGGTGCAGGATCAGGCTTTCTGTTAGAGAAGTGGGCCTTAAAGAAAGGTGTAGTCAAGGCCAATTCCCTCCTCCCATGCACTATCCTTCATAAACAGCACAAAACAAGCAAAGAGACACCAATGGAAAGCTGCCTTAGGCTCAACAATGAGCTAGTTTCCCCCACTCTGCACTTGAGAAGTATTATTACTATTTGTCTTACTGGAGCACCTACGAGCTCTAGCCATGAACCAGGACGCGCTGCGCTAGGTGCTGCACAAACACAGAAGAAAAAGATGGTCCCTGCCCCCAAAGAGTTTACAATCTAAGTAGCCAACAGAGGCGCTGTCCTAGGGTCACTGCTGGAGCTGAACGAAACTCAGCAATTGCAAACTGTGCTTCACTGTGTTATTAGCTATGCTTTGCATGAGAAATGAACATGGTTATAAAATGGCACCGGGGGCCACCATGTAGGGATTAACTGGGTCTGTCCTGTCACTCTCTTCTTGACTCTCCTTTCTTTTCCCTTGCAGTAGCCTGTACTCTCTGTAGTAAGAACAGCACCAGGTAGTAAGTGTTTCCAGGATCTGGCCCTTTGCTAATAAGCAGATGTATTTTATTATAAAAAGTGGAAGTTTTATGAGAAAAACAAAATAAATCCCTCTAGATGAAATAATATATATTTTTAGAAATCATTTTCCAAGGCATTATTTATACATTGTAATAATAATTACTGAACAATGAAGATTTTAAAATTATGTTTATTGATTTCCATAAGACAGTAGTAATTTGACAGACCAAAAAATGGCCAGACAAGCCAGAGACTGTGAATACAGCATAATGAAAAGTACAGCGCAAGCAGATGTGACTTGAAGGCTGGGCACCAAACTTTTTCTTGATGTCTTTTGAGGAATTAACAAAGCATCCAAGTGGCTCTCTCTGCACTACAGAAGTCGAGCAGGTTCTCTTTGATTATCAGCTAAGCCAGTTCCCAAAAAATGGGCCTCATATATTTGCAAAGGATTATGGGAAACCTGTTTCTAGGTCCTTTTTTCCAATTGCATTCATGCATCAGTGCCTCAGTGTATGGGGTCTGATCCTGAGAGGTGCTCAGCACCTGCATTTCCCACTGATTTCAACATCATCTCAGCATCTGGCAAGAGGGTTTACTATAGTAAGGACAAACTCAGTGTTTAATGTTTATAAAAGGCAATAGGAAGAAACATTAATTGGCATAAAATAGCTGTTTCCTATTAGGTTGTGAGCCATGAACCTATGAAGACCATTGGTTATATGGAGCTGGGAATCCTGGGGCTCGGACAGATGTGGTTCTCTGATAATGTTCGGATAGATTGTCCTCTCCCAAGATAAAACCCATGGGATTGAGCTCAGGAGAAGAAATTTCCATGAGCATCAAGTCACAGAGATCCCTCTACGTTGTTCTATCAGGAGAGAGGAGCTCCTCAGAATATATAATATATATATATTATATATAATATATATAATATACAGCCTGAGGGTTGGGTTACCTTTTCAGGAATCTCCGTAAGGTCAGACAGGGGATGATTGGTGTCACCACAGTCATGAGCCACCAACTCCTCCCCTAGCCTGACCCCCCCCTTCCTCTCCCCTTTCTGGATCCTGGTCCTACAAAGCATCTTCTGAGGGTCCCCGGGGATGGACAGTGCTATCGAACCACTTAAGTTCCCCCCATCCATGGAGATCTGTTTGGGTCCAGTCCTTGAATAGATAACAGTGGGATGAGCTGGGCTTTAGAATTAATACAGAACTTTTTGACATTCAAAATACTTTGCAAACAAATAATTAAGACAACCTACTCCCTGTGAGGTGGGATTTTATAGATGGGGAAATAGAGGCAAAGAGGGATAAAATGACTTGTCCAAGGCCACAGAGAAAAATGAGTCTCAGAACCCTTGTGAAGTATGACAAGTACAAATCCAATGAATGCTTGAAAAATGGAGAACTGGTTTCTTTAATTCTCTTTGGCTCCCATGTCCCAGACTTCATTCTGCAATGGGCTACTTTTCTTCATCTGCCATGTGTAATGCCAACAGACCCAGGTCATTTGTGGGCAGGATTGAACCTGGGACCACTGAAGCTTAGTGTATGAACATCTACTGAATGAGCTAAAAGCCAGGTGGCTAATAGCCAAGGCTGTAGCAGATTCATCAATCCCTCTCTGGGCTAGCTGCCACTAGAGGGGGACAGAGTGCCACACCAAGCAGGCATGGATTACACCCACACAACTTCTCCTCCCCAGACTCATCTGAGTATCCTCTCTGGGGCCTTCAAAGTAGGCCACCCTGTGAGACTCAGGGTGGTAAAATCTGAGGAGGACCCAGATGCAAGTGACTTAGAAAAATCTGACTTCAAAGGAAGACAGGGACTGGGAACTCATTCACCTCATCCCAGACAATTTCAGCTGACTTTCCCCTCACCTCTTGGAGGTCCCAACTCACAGCTTGTGAACCTCTCTTCTTTGATTGTTATTGTAGCTACACCGATTGACCATTACAATCTAAAGAGCCAGTAGGTCAGCATTACTCCCCTGGGGATGCAGCCTCCAACTTCACAAACTCTTCCTTCATTTTCTACCATCTAGTAAACAGGAAACCAGACACTGCTCCTCAATGTCAGGCAATATCTCTCCACCAGGCTACTGAGAAAGGCTCTGGAAGGCTGTTTTTGGTGGGAGTTATTCATGTATTCATAACTTGTGATTTTATAATCCAGGCAGTGGGAAAATATCCCCAAACTTAGGTTAGATTTTAAAACGGTATAAAAGAGATGGATGTCTGTGGAAGAAGTTATGGGTAAGTTTCTCCCTGTTTTCACTGGAGATGGAAATGAAATTAAACTTGAATCCAAACATGCCAAATTTTGAGGACATTTGCATCTATATATGGATCCAAAATTTTAAAGCAGACTCCTATCCTTGTAATTGGCTGAATCAAAAGCCAGCATGTCAACATTCCCAAATCTGAAGCAAGTTAGGATCTGCCTTTTGCATCTAAACCTCATCTTTAGTTAACATGAACACTGTCCTGGGGATAGATTTGACCAATGGAATCTTCTTACCAGGACAGTCATTTATTTTGATTCCATTATAGTATGATCATTACCCACTGCTGGCCTCGAGGACACCTTTGTGGGCCAACTTTGCCTACCCATTTTCATATGTCAGCTGCCGCCACTGGATTTGATAGTTGTGTAAAAGGGGGGAAATAAATCATTACAGTATAAGAAATATTACATTGCAGATACTTTTAAACATCTTTTTCCCCTGTGCAACCAAAATAGATGGTTATTTTTTAAAGGTTTTTGCTTTGGTAGTTAAATGCTCCCCCCCCCCAACACAGAATGATTATATAAATAATATGTAAAACATTATATATAGCATACACTCTCTATATAATGTTTTACATATTATATACACCCTATTATCAGTTATTCCAAATATATAATCAATAAAAAATGTAATGATAATAGTCAGTGAAACAAACTTTCTGGTACATATCAGTCTACACAGAAACAACATTTAAATTCTATAGTGTCACTCAACAACCTACTCTCTTCGTTCCCTGAAGCAATGACCCACATATTACTATTTTTGCTGCAGAGCATTAAGGAGCTCCCCCACCCCTCATACACACACTCCTATTCATAGATCCTGTGTTAGAAGTTAGAGAAAGTGGTGGGTGTAAAAGAAGTCGGGGTTGGTAGACTGAAGATGTAAGGTGAATTGACAAAGTACTTCTGTAGAGCAGAGCCAGTGGGTGCAGGAGAACCTATGTACATCACTCCACCTAAATTAGGCTGCAAAAGAAAAACAAGATTCCTGGTAAGTTTTAGATGTAGAGTAAGTGCATATAGCATTAAACCAATACTCTCTAAATTGCCCTTATTTAGTTAATTTAGTTTTTCTTTCCCCTTAATGATTGAAGGGCTCATAAATGGTGCAGGAGACTGAAGTCTTCTTTAGCCATAGAACAGATAGAGTAGAAATGCAAATATTCGCCATGGCAGTCAGCTGATTTGCCTCAACCCTGACCTGGAGAGATTATTCAACTGTCCATTCAGTTGCTGGTCCTTCTGCTGAGAATGCCACAAGGGAGCCAGTTGGGAGGATGTTGTGAGCTCTGTGCACATTTGTTCACTAGGAACTGGGTTAAAACCACCAACTCATTCACATTTTAGTCACTAGTGTTCTGAGAGAAATTCTGTGCAGCATCTTAGAGGTAAAATTGGTAAATCTTAGTCTTTACCAATTCTTTGAGTCATCTAGTACCTCCCCTAGCTCCTTTCTTATAAAAGTGACACCACACAATGGAATGAGTTGAAGGTCACTAGTCAAAGCCATCAGGCAAAATAATAATATATTATTAATATTAGTGAGTGACAAAAGTGACCAGTAATTTTAGGTATCTTAGAGAGACCTCATTTTCAGAAAGTGATGAGTGCCCATCTTTTGAAAATCAGACCCCTCTGAAGTGTCTCCAGATGAGCCCTCCAACACTGAAAATTATTAATAAATATTGCAAAAACTAAAATGATCTGAACTGGGGGAAAACAATGGCATGTTTAAATGTACCAATATATTAAACTCTAACAAGATTATGTATCAAATTAATTTATTGTTTTCCATACTGAAACTGGAAAGGGAACTGACATTTCTGCCACTGTACCCAAAATTTTGTGCCAAGAAGCTGATATCATCATGACCTTGCAATCTGTAACTCAACTCCAGCTTCCAGTCAGTATACAAATATTCCAATGGCAAAGCCAAGCTGGCTAAGAAGCATTCTTTGATTGTTGCTTTAAATAATTATATGGAAATTTAAAACCTAATTATTGGACCACTGAAAACAGGTGTGAAGTCATTACAGTGATGATGCTAATGCTAGAGCACTCACTAGGCATAGGATATAGAGCCTTGATTCATACCCTGTTGAGATCAATAGGAGTTTTGATATGCGCTTTGTGCTCAGGCTCTGTGTTCATTATTAGCAATAATGTTTGCGGACTTATACTGTGATTCTTATTGAAAAGATTCCAAAACCCCCATCAGAGGCATGTTCTGTCCTTGGCTGTGCACATGTGGGTCCAATAGATTTCCAGAGGACAGGTCTGCATACACAAGGCAGAATATGGCTTTAAGTGATTGCCAGTCCCTGAGAAGCACTGCTTCTAACCTGGTGCACATACAACACATTCAGACCAACTCCAGCTCTCCACTATTTACTTAAAATGCACACTGTAAGAAACACAGATTTTTCACATCTGAAAAAATCTTGGTCACACGTCACTTTTTTGTACATACAGAGATGGGAGCTGAGTCTAGGATGGCTGCATGATAAAAACATCTTCTAGAGGAATAAGAAAGAAATTGTATTTTGAAAGGAGGTGACCTAGTGGTTAGAGAAGATGAGTAGGTGTCAGGTGCTATAACTGGCTCTGCCATTGATTTGCTGTGTGACCTTGGGAAAGTGGCACAATTTCTCAGTGCCTCAGTTTAATAATATCTAATTCATAAGGGTGTTTATGAGGCTAATTATTAATTAATCTTGTTCCAGTGGTTTGAGATCCTCATATGAAAGGGACAAAGAATTATTATTATAATCCGATCTCCAGGTCTGGTTTATGATCAACTACCTATAGGGATTAAAACAAAAACCAACAACCCTAAAACAAAACCACCCATTGGCAGGTATCTTGGCATGCAGCTAGTCTTTTATGATCCCTTTCGGCTATAGAATATTTTTAGACACAAACACACCTATTACCATAACATTATAGAGTGGAAAGTATTCTCTTTTGTGAAATGTGCATCTTTTTATGTTGGGCTGTGGAATCCACGACTGAATTTAGGAACATTGGAATTCTAATAGCAAGGCAAACCACTTGCCCATCTAGTCCAGTATCCCATAGATGAGAGTGGCCAGTACCAGTCCAGATGCTTCAAAGAAGGATACAAGAAGCACTATAGTGGACAATTATGGAATAACGTCCTCATAGGATAGCTCTTGGCCTCAAATGCATCTTGTAGCAATGAGTTCCACAGATTAATTATGCATTGAGGGGAAGAGTTTCCTTTTATTTGTTTTAAATTTTAATTTTATTTAATATCCCTTGTTGTATAAATGTCCCTTTATCCAGGAGAAAGGATAAATAGGAACACACAATTTACCTTCTGTATACCATAATTTATTTTCTCTCTCATGTTTCCTTTTATTCATCTCTAAACCACAGTCCTAATCTTTTCAATTTAAAAGTTTTCATCTAATCATTTAAATTACCATCTCTGGACCCATCTATTTCTGCAGTATCTTTTTTGAGATAAGATGACCAGGACTGAATACAGTATATTAGATGTGGTCATAACATTGGTTTATCTATGAATGAAACCATAGCACCCTTGATTTAAAGAAAGTAAGAGAGAAAGAAGTCATCAGTGACTTAGATATTGGCATAGAAAGTACGCTTATTAAGTTTGCAGATGATACCAAACTGGGAGGGATTGCAACTGCTTTGGAGGATAGGGTCATAATTCAAAATGATCTGGATAAATTGGAGAAATGGTCTGACATAAACAGGATGAAGTTTAATAAAGACAAATGCAAAGTGCTCCACTTAGGAAGGAACAATCAGTTTCACACATACAGAATGGGAAGAGACTGTCTAGGAAGGAGTATGGCAGAAAGGGATCTAGGGGTTATAGTGGACCACAAGCTAAATATGAGTCAACAGTGTGATGCTGTTGCAAAAAAAGCAGACGTGATTCTGGGATGCATTAACAGGTGTGTTGTGAGCAAGACATGAGAAGTCATTCTTCCACTCTACTCTGCGCTGGTTAGGCCTCAACTGGAGTATTGTGTCCAGTTCCAGGCACCGCATTTCAAGAAAGATGTGGAGAAATTGGAGAGGGTACAGAGAAGAGCAACAAGAATGATTAAAGGTCTAGAGAACATGACCTATGAAGGAAGGCTGAAAGAATTGGATTTGTTTAGTTTGGAAAAGAGAAGACTAAGAGGGGACATGATAGCAGTTTTCAGGTATCTAAAAAGGTGTCATAAGGAGGAGGGAGAAGACTTGTTCATCTTAGCCCCTAAGGATAGAACAAGAAGCAATGGGCTTAAACTGTAGCAAGGGAGGTTTAGGTTGGACATTAGGAAAAAGTTCCTAACTGTCAGGGTGGTTAAACACTGGAAAAAATTGCCTAGGGAGGTTGTGGAATCTCCATCGCTGGAGATATTTAAGAATAGGTTAGATAAATGTCTATCAGGGATGTTCTAGACAGTATTTGGTCCTGCCATGAGCACAGGGGACTGGACTCGATGACCTCTTGAGGTCCCTTCCAGCCCTAGAATCTATGAATCTATGAATAAGTGTTTATCCAATAAACACCAGGAAAACACTGGAAATGGTTATTTGTATTTAAGTGTTTGTCTAGTTGACACGGAGCAGTAGTGTGGATTATGGGAGTGTGATTTCTGAAGTGCACTAATGCGTTGCAAATTAATTGATCTGTGTAGACCCAGATGGTTTGCACTAACCGTTCCTAAGGCCTGGTCTACACTAGTGGGGGGATCGATATAAATTACACAACTTCAGCTACATGAATAACGTAGCTGAAGTCGACGTACTTAGATCGACTTACTGTGGTGTTTTCACCGCAGTGAGTCGACTGCTGCCGCTCCCCCGTCGACTCTGCCTGCGCCTCTCGCGGCAGTGGAGTACAGGAGTCAACAGGAGAGTGCTTTGTGGTCGATTTATCACGTCTAGACGAGACGCGATAAATCGATCCCCACTGGATTGATCGCTGTCTGCTGATCCGGTGGGTAGTGTAGACATACCCTTAGTGTGCTTTAACATAGTGCAGTTTGAAACAGTGTTATGTTGAAGTGCACTAAGGAACATTACAAAGAGATTACTCATTACACTGTATTAGAAATAGAAAGCCCCCAAACTACTAGTTTTTGGACATCTACATAAAACTCAAAATTGCTAAAAATAACCCATCCCAAAATGCAATTAATAAACCCCCCAAAATAGAACTCCTATTTATTTTCTATCCACTTCCTTATATTTTCTAACATGATTTACTTTTTTGACTGCTGCTGTACATTAAGCAGAGATTTTCACTGAGCTGTCCACGATGACCAAGTATTTTTCCTGAGTGGTTACAATTAATTTAGAACTCAGCAATGGTTAAGAGCAGTTAACTTGTTCCTTCCAAAGTTCATTATCTTGCAGTTGATAGCAGTAAATTTCATCTGCTATCATAATGTTTGTCTGCCTACCTTTGTTAGATCCTTCTGAAATTCTTTAGTCTTCTCTAGTTTCAAGTGGCCTAAATTATTTTGTGTCATCTGCAAATGTTGTCACCTTATTGCTCACCCTCTTTTCCATTTTGTTAATAAACATAGTAAACACCACGTCATAGTACACAGATCCTTAAGGCACTCCTCTGTTAATCTTTCGCCACGGTGAAAATTTACTATTTATTCTGCATTTTGTTTTCTATTTCTAACAGTACTTTAGCTGTACTTTTAGTATATGTCTTACAATATGGCCTAATAAGAGCTCATAGATATTGAATGGGAATACTTTTCAGTTAAATTCACAATGACATCACTTTTTATTTAAGCAAAAATTGACCCCAATGATCCTCATGCCATTTTGATATGATGCTTTTTAAATATTTCTAAGCTAGGGTTGTACTGGACTCCATCCTTAAAATGACAGTGTCAAAGAGCACCATGAAAGCATCAGGCTGATGTTTCAAGATCATTATATTGTCACACAATACACTCATAAAGAATAGTTCTGATATCTGCTGCAATTAGTAGATCACTCGTGCATACTTGGCTCCTTGCATCAGTGCTGCGTGTACTCACTAGGAGTGCTTGTGGTGATGCATCGTGGAGTACACCCTGGGGAGGTAACCCAGCGTACAACTTGCTATCGCCCACAGCACTTCCTTTTGGGACATTTTGGCAATGTATGGGGGGGCAGAAACGAGTTCTGCAGGGGTGACTGGGAGCAAGGCATCAAGTTCCCATCATGCACCCTTTTCCATCCCATAGTTTTCACACCTTTTTTAAAATCCCACAATCCCATGCGGCGCTGTTCGCCCTCTCTGACAGAAACATGGAGCCTTCGCAGCTCTGCGCTATTGTCATAAGCATTCCCAACGCAGGACAAATGATCCTCCAGTATCTGCAGAGCCGCAGAAAGAATCCCCACAGCAGCAGGGGACCTGATGAGTCCATGGAGGACACATTGCTGTGGGACACAGCAAAAAACAATTCAAGGTTGTTGGTGGCATTCAGAGAGCAGCAGCAGATGGTGGAGAGCTGCTTCTGGGCCCAAGAAACCAGTACAAATTTGTGAGATCACACGGTAGTGTGGGTTTGGGATGATGAGCAGTGACTGCAGGACTTTTGGATGCACAATGCCACATTCCTGGATCTGTGTGCTCAGCTCACCCCAGCCTTCTAGCACAGGGACACCAGAGTGAGAACTGCACTGAAAGTTGCAAAATGAGTGGCAAGCACTCCATGGAAGCTTGCAATGTTGGATTGCTACTGGTCAGTGGGAAACCATTTTGGAGTGAGAAAATTCACAAGGAGAGCCATTGTCATGCAAATATGTAGGGCTATTAATGGTCTCCTACTTCACAGCACTACGACTCTGGGCAATGTGCAGGACCTAGTGGTTGGATTTGCAGCAGTGAGATTCCAGAACTGCAGTGGGGCAATATATGACACACACATCTCTATTTTGGCACCAGCCCACCTTGTCACACAATACATCAACAGAAAGGGCTGCTTTTCTGGGGTTAAGCAAGTGTTGGTGGATCACCAGGGACACTTCGCCAACATCAGTATTGGCAGGTCAGGGGAGGTGCATGATGCTCTCATCTTTAAGAACACAGGACTGTTCAGAAAGCCGCAAGCAGGGACATTCTTTCTTGACTTGTGGATTTCCATTGGTGATGTTGAAATGTTAATAGTGATCCTGCAGGACCCAGCATACCCTTTGTTTCCCTGGCTCATGAAGCCATACACCAGCCAACTTGACAGCAGCAAGGAAAGATTCAACTACTGGCTCAGCAGGTGCAGAATGACAGTTGAATGTGCTCTCAGTAGATTGAAGGGACATTGGTGTTGTTTACATTGTAAACTGTAACGTGAAGTCTTTAAATCATGATTTGAGGAATTCAGTATCTCAGCCAGAGGTTCTGGGTCTATTACAGGAGTGGGTGGGTGAGGTTCTGGGGCTTGCAATGTGCAGGATCTCAGACTAGAAGATCATGGTGGTCTCTTCTGGCCTTAAAGTCTATGAGTCTACTCATAAGATTGAATCTGAGTGAGAAAAAATATCCCAATGGTGATAGCTGCCTGTTGTGTCCTGCACAATATCTGTGAGGCAAAGGAGAAAAGTTGATGCTGGAGTGGAGGGTAAAGGTGGAATGGCTGTCTGATGAGTTTGAAGAGCCAGACACAAGGGCAATCAGAAGAGCTCAGTGCTGAGCTGGGGGAGGACTTGAAAGAGCGCTTTAATAGTCAGCCACAATAACATGGTATGGCTGACTGTGCTGTACCTGGCCCTGAAGTTTTGGGGGCTATTAGGAATTGTGTGGTGGTTGGTGTACATCTATGAATATAACACTGTCTGTTAATGCACCTATGAATCTTGCTGTACATTTATAATAATTACACTGTGTTTGTCACTGATCTGTGAGTTCAGATACCCTGTGTATGGCAATGGTGCTTTCCGAAGTCATTGCAGACTGGCAGGGGAAAGCGTCCTACTGCAGAGGAAGAAATAAGGCTGCCAACCCCAGAATCCCTAGCATTGCAGAGTACCTCCATGACAGTTTCATCAAGATGTCTCAGGAGGATACAAGGGACACCCCTGTGTACATAAACAACCTGCTCCACATGCCCACCCTGAGGAATGAAGAGCAGTTGACAATCACTATCTCTTCCAGTACAAGTAAAACAATGAAAAGTCGATACCTGTGTCCTGCTACTTTGGGGTCAGGCACCATCTGGACAGTTAAACATTGCAATGGGAAATGCATTCACACACTTACCTGAGGTTAATTCCCCTGCATTGGGCTCACCTGTGCTCAGCTGCCGGGACTGATTAGACTGCGGTGGAGTCTTGAACAGATCCTGGTTCACAGCATAGCTGGACTCCCTGGTCACATGTCCCCTACCTCCTCCTCCTCACTATTCACAGCAGGGTCTGTATCTTGGGCTCCTTGGAGGTATCCAAAGTGCTCTGCAGGGTGCTGATGGAGTCTCCACCAAATATGGCATGCAGCTCATTGTAAAAGCGGCTGGTCGGCAGCTTGGTACCACATCAACTGTTGGCCTCCCTGGTCTTCTGCTATGCCTGCCACAGTTCCTTTCCTTTCATGCAGCACTGCTTCTGATCCCAGTCATACCCCTTCACCTAAAGCCCCCATACAATCTGCTTGTAGATGTCCACATTTCTACAACTGCATCATAACTGTGGCTGCACGGCCTCTTCTCCCCACTGCCCCAGAGCTCCAATATCTCCTGTCTACTCCAGGCAGGAGTTTGTGACCAGCATGGTCAGTTGGTCAGTTGTACACAACAAAAGAGAGCTGCAAGGTGTGCTCGCCAAGCTGAGCCATCAGGAAAAGTCATTCCAAAAATACGCAGGGTTTTTAAGTGGGGGCGGGGTGACAGCTTCTGGCTCCATAATCCCTAGGTTGTGGAGTTCACATACCACAGCAGTCAACATCGGACTGTGAGGGTCCAGGGCATAGGTAATCTGGCCTAGCAGTTATGGCTGGGTTGTGTCAAGGGGCAGCCACAAGGCAGTAGTCAATGAGTAGGGCTCAGAGTAATCACCAGAGCTGAGATCAACAGGCAAGAATCAGGATCAGAGTCAGGCTGGGGTCAGAGACTGGAGATCAGAGGTAATTACCAGGCTGGAATCAGGAGGCAAGAGTCAGGGTCAGAGTCAGGTTGGGGTCAGAGACTAGCAATCAGAAAGCGAGGTGAGGTCTGGAGTCCCAGCAGACCAGAAGTCTGCATGGTTTCTCAGATAGCTTCCTGGGCCACCCTCCCAGTTTAAATAGTGAGCATGGGCCAATCAGAAGGCCACAGGGTGCTGTCATTCTGAATCCTTTGGGTAGTACTTCCTGCAGTGCCTAATCTACACAGTGCTCCTTGGATCTAGCTCTACATGGCCTCCTAGTGGCAAAGTGGCAATATCAGCAGTCCCAGGCTCCACAGACCTTGGTTCTAGTCCCATGGATCTTTACAGAGGCATTGTGGGAGAGCTGCTGGAGGATTGTTAGGGTTGACATAGGTCATGCAGTGTCTACATTGGCACTCTGTCAACCTCAGTACATCAACTGTGGCTCAATGCTGTCCAATGAGGTGTTGTTACTGCAGTGCTGTAATGGGGTGTTCACAGCAGTGGGAGACAAATTTGAGTGTAGATACATGCACAACTAGGTTGACACAAGGTGACTTACATTGAACTTCATAGTGTAGACCAGTTTTCAGTACTCCTGGGTCTAGTGACCTCACTAAGACCACTTGGCAGTGGATAAGAGTAGACTATAATCACACTGATATGGCTCACCTCCAAATTAAGATGACAGGAAAAAGCCATTAGGGTAATTCTTGTAAAACTTGGGGTAAGCACAGAGAACAAAGGTAGACAGACATCAATGCCTGATTGATGGATCTGATGCTGTAGATTGATTATCTCACTCTCCTGCCCAGTGGAGGAATCTACATGGACTACAAAAAGAACACAAAGGGACTTTCTACGAGAGTAATTGATCAGAGCAAACTGGCAACTTTAAAAGGGAATCAGGTGGGTTGCCTTTTTTCATTTTAGATTAAGGTTAAGAATGGAGTAGTCACCCTGTTTATTAAATCTCCAAGTGATAATGAAATAAAGGTAATGTATTCACAAAGATGATAACATTTTACATTACAGTTATGTAGACGCTTTTCATCACAAAGGACCCCAAAGTACTTTACAAGCTATGGTTCAATCCTACAAAGTGAGGAGAATCTCCTGAGTGGAAAAAAGGGCCTGGAATTCCCATGGAAGTTGTGGTATCCCTCCCCTCCCCCCCCCCCACACACAATCCAGGCGGTGCTCAGCACTTTGCAGCATCAGTCCTTTATAAATGCAACACCTTGCATGAGATAGTAAGAACAGAAGACTAGGTTCCAGATCCTCAGCTCGTGTAAATAAATTGCAACCATTTACATCAGCTGAGAATTTGGTCCTAGGAATCAGATTGCTGGATTTTATTCTCAGCTCTGCCACTTGATCACTGGGCATTTCATTTAACCTCTCTGAGCCTCAGTTTCTCCATTTGTAAAATGGGGATTGTCACAAGGTGGCCCTGCCCCCTTAAGAAGGAAGAGGCCAGTGCACCTGTGACTGGTCCAGACTCCCAGTTGGACTATATTGGAAGGAACATGTACAAATCAGTAAAGTGATCGAGAGAACAAACATGGGGCTTTCGCTGCTCCCTAGAAAAGGGATATTGGCTACAAGCCAGGATGCCTGGGTAGTGGGAGAAGGAGACTCTGGAGCAAGAGAAAGACCCAGGGGAGTGCTCCTGTGGCAACTATCCTGTACAAAGGGCAGGGAGCTGGGAAAGAATCCAAGACGGACATGAGACTTTTATTAAGCCCAGGGTGGGTGGACATTGTTATTCCATTGTTACAAGGAAGACTGGAGCCTGAAGAAAGTCAAGAGTGAAAAAGGTGGCAGAGCATGAGGTGGTTGGAGTTACAGTATGGCACTTGAGTTTAAATCCTTGAGCCAGGTAATAATGAATTATCCATGACAAGGGATCCTCTGCCCAGGAGAGTATTTGAGGAGTATTAGCAGTGACCCGGAGAAGGGGGGAAACTGAGGCTGGGCACCTGCAGACACCTTCCTGCCAGGAAGAGGCACTGGCATGGGGCCTGACAAGTAACAGGGTTATTAATACTTCACAGAGTGATGTTAGGCTACAAACATGCAATTCTTTTGTAATGCATAAATGTGTTACATTGCTTTTGTTTTGTCTTTAAGGCTGACATTTTTAATCTCATCTGTTATCAATTACACTACACTCTCTTTACAACTCCTGTTGGATGCTAAACCTTGAGTGTAATGGAGAAGCTGCAAAGGAATGTAATTAAATTAGGAATCTTCTAACATGCTGAGAATACATTGTAATTAGGTCCAAGCTGTGAAGTTCAGGAGCCTGCCCCTGCTTCCATTGGCTGAAGATGAAATAGCAATTCCAGATCTGAATTTTCTCCAATGTTCTGAGTTAGCCCTCTTTAGTTAGTTATAAAGAGAGTGAGCATCTGCAAAGTTTGGATCTGGAGATGATCTTCTTTGACTTCATGAGTGTTCTTACCTGGGGCTTTGGTTCAGGCTAGGGCTGTCAAGCAATTAAAAAAATTAATAGCAATTAATCACACTGTTAATAATAGAATACCATTTATTTAAATATTTTTGGATGTTTTCTACATTTTCAAATATATTGATTTCAATTACAACACAGAATACAAAGTGTACAGTGCTCACTTTATATTTATTTTTGATTACAAGTATTTGTGCTGTAAAAAACAAACAAAAGAAATAGTATTTTTCAATTGACCTAATACAAGTACTGTAGTGCAATCTCTTTATCATGAAAATTGAACTTACAAATGTAGAATTATGTACAAAAATAACTGCATTCAAAAATAAAACAATGTAAAATTTTAGAGCTTTCAAGTCCACTCAGTCCTACTTCTTGTTCAGCCAATCACTCAGACAAACAAGTTTGTTTACATTTGCAGGCGATAATGCTGCCCGCTTCTTGTTTACAATGTCACATGAAAGTGAGAACAGGCGTTGGCATGGCACTGTTGTAGCGGGCGTCGCAAGATATTAACGTGCCAGATGTGCTAAAGATTCATATGTCCCTTCATGATTCAACCACCATTCCAGAAGACATGCGTCTATGCTGATGACAGGTTCTGCTCAATAACAATCCAAAGCAGTGTGGACCGACGCCTGTTCATTTTCATTATCTGAGTCAGATGCCACCAGCAGAAGGCTGATTTTCTTTTTTAGTTGTTTGGGTTCTGTAGTTTCTGCATCAGACTGTTGCTCTTTTAAGACTTCTGAAAGCATGCTCCCCACCTCATCCCTCTCAGATTTTGGAAGGCACTTCAGATGCTTAAACCTTGGGTCGAGTGTTGTAGCTATCTTTAGAAATCTCACATTGGTACCTTCTGTGCGTTTTGTCAAATCTGCAGTGAAAGTGTTCTTAAAATGAACAACATGTGCTAGGCCATCATTCGAGACTGCTATAATATGAAATATATGGCAGAACGCGGGTAAAACAGAGCAAGGGACATACAATTCTCCCCCAAGGAGTTCAGTCACAAATTTAATTACTGCATTATTTTTTTAATGAGCATCATCAGCATGGAAGCATGTCCTCTGGAATGGTGTCTAAAGCATGAAGGGGCATATGAATGTTTAGTATATACCTCTACTCCGATATAACGTGACCTAATATAACACGAATTTGGATATAACGTGGTAAAGCAATGCTCCAGGGGGGGCAGGGCTGTGCACTCCAGCAGATCAAAGCAAGTTCGATATAACACGGTTTCACCTATAACGCGGTAAGATTTTTTGGCTCCCGAGGACAGCGTTATATCGGGGTAGAGGTGTATCTGGCATGTAAATACTTTGCAATGCTGGCTACAAAAATGTTATGTAAATGCCTGTTCTCAGTTTCTGGTGACATTGTAAATAAGAAGAGGGCAGCATTATCTCCTGTAAATGTAAACAAACTTGTTTGTCTTAGTGATTGGCTGAACAAGAAGTAGGACTGAGCGGACTTGTAGGCTCTGAATTTTACATTGTTTTGTTTTTGAGTGCAGTTATATAACAAAAAAAAATCTACATTTGTAAGTTATACTTTCATAACAAAGAGATTGCACTACAGTATTTGTATGAGGTGAATTGAAAAATACCGTTTCTTTTGCTCATAATTTTTACAGTGAAAATATTTGTAATAAAATATTAATATAAAGTGAGCCCTGTACACTTGGTATTCTGTGTTGTAATTGAAATCAATATACTTGAAAATGTAGAAAAACATCCAAAAATATTTAATAAATTTCAATTGGTATTCTATTGTTTAACAATGCGATTAAAACTGTGATTAATCACAATTAATTTTTTTATTGTGATTAATTTTTTTTAGTTAATCGTGTGAGTTAACTGCGATTAGTCAACAGCCCTAATTCAGCCTCATTTTAGGGATCTTGATTTGGGCCCAGCTTTCTCATGAAGCAGCCTTGAGGATGCCATAGACTTTTAAAAATATAGCTCTGATTTTATTTTTATTAGGGCTGGTCAAAAATTTTCCATCTGTATTGTTTTTCATTGAAAAATTGGATTTTCAACTACAATTTTTTCCATGAAAAGTGTTAACTTCCTGTGGAAAATGTCAATATTTCATCAAAAAACCCCAAACATTAAAATATTTTTTATTCAAAATTACACCCTAGTGCATCATGGGAGTTCTAGTTGATGCACTTTATGCTCCTGTATGGCTCTCTGGACAGACTACATCTTCCAGGATGCATATTATCCAGGGACTCTTAGGGAGCAAAACAATTTTAAATACATCAGAAGCAGGAAGCCTGCCAAACAGCCAGTGGGGCCACTGGACGATCAAGAATGTCAAGGCTGTTGCAGAGAAGCTACATAAATTATTTGCATTGGTCTTCACTGGAGAGGATGTGAAGGAGATTCCCACATCTCTGAGCCATTCTTTTTAGGTGTTATGACTCAAAAAAGCGATCTAAGAGTCGTTGTGGATAGCCTTCCGAAAACATCTGCTCAGTGTGCAGCGGCAGAGTGAACAGAATGTTAGGAACCGTTAGGAAAGGGAGAGAGAAAAAGACAGAAAATATTATAATGCCATTATATAAATCTATGGTACGCCCACACCTTGAGTACTGCATGCAATTCTGGTTACCCCATCTCAAAAAAAGATATATTAAAATTGGAAAATGTACAGAGAAGGGCAATAAAAATGATTAATGATATGGAACAGCTTCCATATGAGGAGAGATGAAAAAGACTGGGACTGTTCAGCTTAGAAAAAAAGAGATGACTATGGGGGGATAGGTGGAGGATAGGTCCATCAATGGTTATTAACCGAGATGGTCAAGGATCCAACCCCATGCTCTGGGTATCCCTAAACCTCCAACTGCCAGAAGCCCGGAATAGATCACTCCATAATTGCCCTGTTCTGTTCATTCCCTCTGAAGCCTCTGGCACCGGCCACTGTTGGAAGACAGGATACTGGTCTAGATGGGCCATTGGTCTGACCCACTATGGCCATTCTTATGTAATGAGACACATCCTCTGTTCCAACCAGCTCTAATTTTTATCTTATTCCTGCAAAGGAAAAATAAAATAAATGTAGAAGTCTGACCTTAGGTTAAGGGTAAAGCTTCACCATGTTGAGAAAGGTGGTGGACGTGGCATTGGGGGCTGGAAGGAGAGGTTCTGCACTGACTGTAAGAATTGTAAACCGGCCTTGTGCTGATCACCCAGTGTGAAGAATGTCCCTGGAAGGAGGAGTTTCAGGGTTCCTTTCCTATCCTGTTGTGTAAATACGATATGATTAGCAGAAAATGACCTGCCTGAACCAAAACCACAGATCTAAGGCTCCCAAACATGGGGAATGGCCAAGATATGAATCTGAATTTTGTAAATCAGTCTCGTCTCCTGAACAAGCTGATCCAGAACTGTGGACCTGAACACCCCAAACTCTGAGGAGCTTGAAACCTAAATCAAAATTTTGCCATTAAGCCCATCTCTAACCTTTTAAAATAAAAGCTCCTTTTCTGCCAATAACATGATGTAGACTGGGGACCCACATTTTGTGGGTTTCCCAAAGCTTAAGTCCCCCCAGACATCTTCCACACAGACTCTTACTCCTAGGTCTCCCCTTCCCCTCACTCCAGTGAACTCTTTTCCTCCACTAGTAGGTTCATCCGGTGTGCAAAATGTTGTGTATGCAAATTTGTCATCTTTCGCTTCTTACATAGCATTGGCTCAATTGTCCACGACAAGTAAAATGGAAGAAGGACCTTGAGGAGGTAAGTCATATACCAATTTCATCAGTATGCTCTGTTCACTGATAGCACACTGGGTCTCCTGGGATTCTTGTTAAGCCCACAGATGGGAATTGCAGCTTGTTTTCTCGATTCCCTGCCTTTGGATGAGATCAAAACTTTCTCTGGAATGAGTTCCAGTGAGCTGTGACCCTAGGAATAAACTGTTTGTCTGTGTACACCTATTGCTTGTTCAGTATATTTACTCCTCATGATTTGTGAGGCTTTTTTCATTGAGTTGGACACAGTGCTGTACAGCTGCATCACTGTACAGATTGCACAATGTGATAGGGAAATAAATGGAAATCCTAAACCTTGGCATAGAAAAACTAGTTTGGTTCCAGACTTGCTGCACTATACCTCCTTTCTTGCAAACACAGAAGGGGTTTGGGGCATAACTCAAAGCCTTCTGCTGCTCTTCTTGGTGGGTGTCAGATACAATACAACTGTTTCAGAACAAAAGTGAAAGCCCTTAATGTACTGCTTTTGTATAGTTTCTAGGTGCATTTCAATATGTTTAAAAAATGAGTGAATAACTTAGTTCCTGTATGCCATTTGGTTCAGCTCACAAAGCCTCATCCTAAAAACCAGGCAAATTCTGAGGCTCCACAAATGTCCCCCCTAAATAGGTGTGCAGAGCAGATCTAATGTATGCCCATTTCATAGCTGACAGCAGCCCCAGGCAGGATCCTCTTCCCCACCCCCATGTAAATAGTGCCCTTGCAAGAACAGGGATAATCTGTTGTGGGGAAACTGCAAAGGTGGGACTATTAGTTAGTTATGTATAAACATGCAAACCCACACTTGATGTTGCTCTTACATGTTCCTCCATGCCTGCTCCACAGATATTGACAGAAGCCAGAAGCCAAGAGTTAAATCTCCACCCTACGACCCTAACTGCTGGACATTGGTTTTCTATCTGCAACATCTGCCACAATTTTTTCCTTAAAAGGGAAAGTACAATCTCTCCACCCCAACATGGCTTCTTCTCTCCCCATTCCACGCATACTCATCATATCACTTAGCAGTAAAAACAGTGCGAGTTATTAAAAAAAAAGTTTTGGCTCCTAGTATTTATTCCCCAGCCTGGTCTAACCTGTTTCCCTTTCTTTCTGCCAAACCAAAGGCAATTTAAATAATTTGCCTCCCCCCCCCAAAGTGCTTTTATCTTCTGGGGTTTCAGCCAATTTTCCTATCTACCTGCTCTCAAGCTAATTAAAAATAGCATTTACAAATTATCTTGGGAGGATCACAAAACTTGAAACAAGTCTCTAAGGTAAAATAACACTGGGAGTATATTCCAGAAATAACATCCCTGGAAACTTGAAGCCACATCCTTAGGTGGTATAAAGCAGCATAGGTTCATTGAAGCCAACAGAATTAGGCCCATTTACACCAGCTGAGGACTTACATATATATATAATATAAATGAATTCAGTACTCATAAAAAGTGCTACACTGACTGCCCTGGGTACTGTAATCCTCTGTTTTATCAATAGAATACAAGAACCTGGAAGGAAAGACAGATGGACAGACAGACAGATACACATCATCCTGCCCCACCAATGTCCTTCCGCTGGAGTATGGGGAGGAATTCCTTTGAGAATAGTTCTACAGCTATTCACTCTTCAGCTTCTCTGGCAAGACTCTCAACACAGGTGGAAGGTGGGATTGAGGATGGGTGATCTGATTCAGAAAACGTAAGAAACTCTGGCACATGGGCCATCTTTAGAACCAACATCCTTTAAAAAAATTATTTTAGGTTCTGAAGCATTTTGATAACTTGGCACTTCTGAATTCTCATTAAAACAAGAAGGGAGAAAAAAATGCCACAAGGAGTGTGACCATTCTCCTGACATTTCTTGCTGAATCTTGCAGACTCAAGAGGATCAGATGTACATCCAAACTTGTGATTGTTTATCTAACTTGAACATGAACTCTGAAGCTTTGACTGTGCCTCCATTGCTACTTGTCATGCAGGCAGATGTCTTCTAGGAACAAGACTGAGGCCATCATCTCATTTCATATAGAACATTGGAAAATAAAAAAAATGGTAATAGGCCATATCCCCAGCCTTATTCCTGTCCTGCTTTGTGCCATTCTGCTGGATGACAAGCAGCCAACACTGGCCAGTTGGAGACTTCTGGATGGGGTAGAGCTGATATGGCTGGTTCTATACCACCCACTTGCTGCTGATATAGGAAGCATTGCCAGGGAGAGTGGCTGTAGCTGGAGCACTGCTCTACCCTGGCAATTTTCAGCTGACATAAAGGATCCCTGGGGGACTGTTACCATGGGGCAAGTGACAGCAGTCCTGAGATAGCTCTGACTAGTGCCAGGGCTGCGTCCCAGAGACGAGCAGAGTAGAAAGGTATTGTTAAGCCACCTTTGAATTGCCAGCCAGAGGATCAGGGACAAAGACTTGTAACTACTATCACATGATTCAAACAGCTCTAGAGATGAAAGGCTCCATTGCCAATTCACTATTTTCTAAGACATTCAGATAGCCAGAAACTTGAATTTTTCGAAGTTACACCACTTCACTTGCCATGACAACCCCTCCTTGCATTGACCTCTGATGCTCTTATCAAGTTTAACAAACACATACACATCATCTCGCTGGGAACCAGATCATGAAGCGCATGAGGTGAAGGAAGGGGAGCAAAGTAGCCGAAAGAAGTTCTCTTATTCTGGGGCTGGTTCTCTGGCATGCTGTGGTGCAATCTGCTCTAAGCTGTGCTGGCTGGCCATGGACACCAAGAGGCTGTCTGCCAGCCAGAGATTGTCAGAGTGCAGTACTGTCAAGCCACATCCCCTGCTTTCTCTGTCCCTAACTCCCTTTCTACACTGGTGCAGGGTCTACTCAAGCCAGCGACTGCCTCACACCAGGAGAATCCCGAGACGAGGAGATAGGGATTGTTTACATCCCCTTTGCACTGCCCTCCAGAGAACCTGTATCTATATATCAGAGGATGCTACTCCAAAGACAATCAAACACATGCATCATCATTAGTATGCTAAGCCCTGTTCTAGTACTTTGGTCACACATTTCAGCTGGGAACATAGATCTACTCCAGCTGGATGTAAATATTCATAGACTTTGTTTATTGCTGACTCACTAGAAGATATATGTGGAACTATCTATGCTAGACTGGTGGACTATGCACCACATTGTTTAATACAGATATAAAAATGCTCTAATTTACTGAAGCAGTGTAGCTGTGTGACACAAACACTAATCAAGTTGGTGATTCCCCTAGAGCCTGGTACAAATCACATCTCCTATTTCCCATATCTTTATTTAGCTCTTTTCTCCCCCATTTAGAAGTAGTCTTAGCACTGGTGAAAAGTGCTGGACAAACAGTCCTGGAGAATAAAGTTATCTGTTTCTCTGCAGAGCAGTGGCAGTACAGCCTCACCCCAGCAATGTGACACCACATTATCCTCACCAACTAATAACAGCATTATTTTCAAAGTGTTCTGACCCCACAAATCTGTGTACAGGATTTTGTAAGACCCTACAAGAGCCACGGAATCCTGGCTGTGGTCTTTGGTTATTTCCTTTGGATGAGCAGGTCCACATAGCTTTTCTGGAAGATTTTGAAGCTTTTTCTCAGACCAGCTGAAAACAGGCAACATTCAGTTAAGTTTTTGCAACTGAAAAAAACTGAGCAGCTCTGGAAGCTTGTGTCTCCTGAGGAGCAGGTCCAAACTGGGGACCATAAGTGGGTGTAGGAGACTTTGTCAAATACCATACTACATCTGACAGAGAGCCACAGAGCAGCCACACTTTAATGGAGGCCATGGGACCAGAGCACCCCCTCAAGGCAAGATGCAGCAGTGCTGGGGCTTGTCCACTCTAGCGCCCCCTATTGTCAGCCAATCTGGTTCTGCAGTGTTCTGATTCTTTTGTAGCCCAGCCCTCCTGCCAGGGCACCTTTCAGTTCAGTCCCCTTCCAGGCCAACAAAAGTCTAACTGAAAATCCAAATAAACATCCCAACAAATGGTGGTTCTATCTCTACTGGGCTACACTGAAGTTCCCTGGTCTTCGCTCCTCCTCTCAGGCCTGCAGACTTCTTCTCTGCTCTGTAAACTGAGCACTGTCTCCCAGGGCTTTCTCCCTGCAGACTCTTTTCTTCCTTGCAGGTTTCTCCCACTGCCTACCTGAGCGGTCTTTAAGTTATTGGAATATCACACTTCCCCTCCCCAGGGATTCCAGCAGCTTCTCCCAGGGACCTCCCTGCTTCTTACAGACCCTACCTCAGGGTCTTCCACAGGAACCTAACCTGCTCCCTGTAGGTCCTCTCCCTGCAGGAACCTCCTGCTTCTTGTAGCCACTGACATAGCTTTCTCACCACAACTGTTCTCTCTCAAGCATTTTTATGAGGCCCAGTATTCACCATGCTAACACCTGAACCCACGAGTCCCACCCCCTCAGGTTGGCCCCATTTCCCTTTAAGGGACAGTCACCCTGTGATACACTTACAATATTACAACAGCACTCATTTCCTCCTCCTCTGGAGGAAACAACTCTGGGGGTGAGAGGTTAGTTCAGATTCAATGTCCTTTCAGTCCTTGTCTGCCCAAATGGGTGCCAGTAAGTACCAGCTGGGAGAATGTTTTCTGTCCACTGAGAACTGGACTGAGATCTGCCAAGTTATTTCACAAGACTATGTTCTCATATACGTCATGTGTATATGACCGAGCACATTTTGGACACTACTTTAATTGAACAGCTATTGAACAGCTCTCTGTGCCACCACTTAAATCCCACTTAAAAGCTAATTTGAGGGCTTAAGTGAATATTAAGTTCTGCATATGCCTTCTGATAGGGTTTAAATTGGACCTAAGTGAACCATACACTTGGTGCTAGTTGTCTGCACAGGGGTGAAATTGTATTCTGGGTCTATGCAAGAACTGGAAAATAGGGTTTAAGGAAATATTTGATGATATGTCTAATTTAGCATTTCCGTTTGGACAAAACAGGTAGAAATGCCAAAAAAGTAAGCCTAGAACAAAACCAGTGAAATCATGGAAACAATGTCAACTCACGGTGGTTTTGCAGTTAGCGAGTGATGGCATCATGTCATCAAAGCAAACCACCAAGCATGTCATTTAGTGAAATGAAGCCTAGTTATAAAGCAAAATATTTGCCATGCATTGTAAATGGTTTCAACAATTATCTGTCTTCTTTGTCCTGAGGTCTGTACACAGCATGAGGTCTTGCTTGCTGAATCAGTGAAGCCCAGTCCTATAGGCTCATGAAGTAAAATCTTGCTTTCCAGAGTGCAACTCAGTTTATTTCCTGGCACATTACCATCCCATTCATACTGGTTTTTATAAGCCTGGATTCTGATTGAGGACACGATGTTCTGTTCCTAAAGGCCATATCTTCAAGTTTTCCAGATTCGAAGAAGAGCTCTATGTAGCTTGAAAGCTTGTCTCTTTCATCAATAGAAGTTGGTCCAGTAAAAGATATTACCTCACCCCTCTTGTCTCTCTAATGTCTTCCCAATACATTTAGAGCAAGACTACAGCTGCTCTTTTGAAGAGGTGAAACTCTAATAGGCAATCTGCCTGATTTATGTACCATGAAGCATGACTACAGATCTAGAAGACTCTTATTCATTAGATAATTTATTTGAAATGATAAATCTAGCTTGGTTATTATAAGTTACCAAATGAAGAGTAAAGGGACATTTTTGTTTTGGCCCACCTTTTTTCTTCTGTTTTCTAGGCTCAGGTGAATATTCCTCCCCAGCCACCAATTTTATTTTGTTTAAATAAATAATACTTCACACGATATAGCTCCATTTCTTCAAGGTGCTTTACAAACATGCATTCACTTATGCCTGGGCTTACTCAGCCAGTGTGACAGAGGTCTGGCTCAGGGTTTCCTAGCCAGCACCCTGTCACAAACCTCCACCCCTATGAACTGCCAGGTTCGTCCTTCCTTGATCTCTCTGCCCTCATCCGGTGGGGTTAATCCGGGGAAGCCTCTCCCCCTCTTTTGGGCAATCACCTGCATCATCTCCTGAGGGTTCCTTCATCCCCCACCCACAAAAAGTACACTGGTTGGTGGGTGGATGTCCCTATAGCTCTGCTGCCACCCACAGGTCCTCACACCAATCACACCCCTGCGGGCGTCCCTTCTCCTTTATCCCCTTTTCTTCAGGTAGGGGGTTGAGGCTAATCCCAACCTCCTGCTGGACACCCCGGGCCTCGGGTTCTCCCAAGCCACCAAGCTCCTGTTTCTTCTCCTGGGAGCTGTGGTGTGGGGACCTCCAGTTGCCCCTTTTCTCCCTCTAAGTGGCTTGGGCGGGCCATCTCCCCCACACCTCCTTCCCCTCTGTCTACCCTATCCAGGCTCTGTTGACTAGGTTTCTCATGTTCATTACCCTGAGGACCTTGCTGCTTTTCCTCCCTGAGGCTTTTCAGTCAAGGGCTCCCCACCCTCTTCTTCAGGGAACCTTTCCTTTTCCCTCTGGGGGGAGGGCCCCAGTCCATACCCAACACAACAGGGTACGGTAACCCCTCTACTACCCCGACCCGCTTCCATTTAAAGCTTCCCTGCACTTCTAGGGGCACCCAGGCCCCCAGGCAGTATCTCCTATCCCCATGGATACACTCCAGGGCCATCTGTGCATCTGGAATTATCCAGTGCGGTTTTATCAGCCCCCTCTGGATGAGCGAGCAGGCTGAAGCTGTATCCACCAGGCCCCTATGGGGTTTCCTCCCCACCCTCACTGGGATGGTGAATAGCCTCTGCCCCCTTGTCCACCCTCCAACATTAGTCCAGCTGGAAAATTCGGTCCACCCACATTCCATATCTGGGCAGTCCCCCTTTTTATGTCCTGGCTGCCCGCACTTCCAGCAAACAATCACGCCGACTCTACTGGGAGCTGTTTGGGGTTTCTCCTTCCTCTCGGGGCATTTCCCAGGAAGGGGTTCCCTCAGCTTCTTCCCCAACTCTCTATCTTTATAGGGTTGGCCCTCCCTTTGGGGAACGTCTGCCTCCTGTGTACTCCTCGGTCAGCTTGACTGCCGCATCGACCATACTTGGCTGATGTCGCCTGACCCAGACTCGGATATTCTCAGGGAGGCCCTGTAGTAATTGCTCTAGGATGAGGGCATCCATTATCTCCCCCATCATTTGCTTCAGTATCTCCCCCATCGTCTTGGGCCTCAGTCAACGGGTGGCCTAGTCCATCGTCTCTAGGCGAATGCCCAGGGCCACACAGCCCCCATCCATCGGGCTGACCGGAAATTTTGGCAGTATTTCTCCACTGACAGGCCCACGCAGTCTAGGATGGCCACCCTCACGTCTCATAGTTTTGGGCTTGTTCCTCGCTCAAGGCCATGTAAGCCACTTGAGCTTCTCCCACCAGATAGGGAGCCAGCCATAAGGCCCAGGTTGCCCTATCCCATCTGATGCCCATGGCTATCCGCTTGAATATACCAAGGAAGGCATCCGGGTCATCTGCCAGACCCATTTTACAGAGTTCCAAGCCCAGCAGCCGGGTGCCATCTCCTACCGTGAGATTCACCATTCGTTGCTGCTGCACACTGTCCTGCTCTCTTACAAAGTCCTGTAGGCTTTTCTGCTATTCTGCCTGCCAGGTTAGCAAGGCCTGTCTCTCGGCCTGGTGGAACTGCTGGAAGCCTTGCAGGGCCTTCTGCATCTGCTTCTGCTGTTTGATGAGCCATTGCAGGGTCTCCTCCATCTCCAAGCTGCCAACCACGTCCGTTGGCTCAGGTCCTAGACAAGCCCCCATGTGTAACAGGGAACAGGTGGTCCCCTCTTTCTTCTGCCACTTCTGCGCCCACAAATCAACCAGAGACCTCTGCTCTGGTGCTATCACGCATGCTCTTTATTTACAGTAGAAGTTCCCACCACCTTGTAGCTACAGACAGCGTCAGGCTTGCAGCCTCAGGGACTGTTGGCTTCTGCAGCCTGCAGGAGAGAGCAGCCTCTAACTCCCTAGTTCCTCCCTTTCCTCTCCCCGCAGCTTCCTGCCAGCCTTTATGTAGCCCCTATGGGTGTTTCTTTAAAGTCTTTAAAATAAATGGTACTGGTATACTCAGCTGATGCACACATCATATGTCCTTTGAAGTAAATGCAGCTACACTGATTTACACCAGCTGAAGATCTGGTCCAATGTGTTAAAAAATTATATTACATTTATACAACCCTTTTAATCTTGAAGTACCCCAATGTGCTTTGGATACAGGAATCAGTATACCCACATAGGAAATGTCCCTGCCTCTGGGATAGGGAGCAGAAACTGCATAACAGCATACAGCAACGTAACACAGTCTACAGTAAATCCATACAGCAATCATTGCAGTCGTTTGGGGTGCAGAAGGCTTGACGAGACAGATTAGAGAGTAGAAGACTTTTGGCCCCTTTCCAGAAAATTAAAACCATCCATTTTAAAGGTTTACACAACTTCCCCCCCCCCTCCTCCCCCAAAGTTTTAGAAATGAAGTTTGAGATGAGGATAGTTTCCTTTGGGAGAACATGGTAGATGGAAGAGTACTTGATAAATGATGCTTATAAATGCTGAGGGGAAATTTTTGCCTCTGCCTGAACTGATGAAACAGCAGAGGTCACTTTTATTTTTTACTGTACATAGGATAGACGACAGAATTATTGCAAGACAAAATACCTCATTTTTTTTCTGTTTTCACTTCAAACTAGAGATAAGCTCAAGCTGCAGAGCCTCAGTATGATGTACATGCAGGGCCGGCTCCAGGCACCAGCCGACCAAGCACGTACTTGGGGCGGCACCTTGGGGCAGGGCGGCGCTCGATTTTTATTTTTTATTTTTATTCGGCGGCGCAGCGCTCGGAGGGGGGGCGGGGCTTCAGGCGGCGTGGTGCTCGGAGGGGGGGCGGGGCTTCAGGCGGCGTGGTGCTTGGAGGGGGGGCTTCGGGTGGCGTGGTGCTCGGGGGGGCGTGGCTTCGGGCGGCATGGTGCTCGGAGGGGGGGCGGGGCTTCGGGCGTTGTGGTGCTTGGGGGGGCGGGGCTTCGGGCATTGTGGTGCTTGGGGGGGCGGGGCTTCGGGGGGCGGGGGCTGGCACGGTGCGGCGCTCGGAGGGGGGCGGGGGCTTCGGGTGGCGCAGCGCTTGGAGGGGGGCAGGGCTTTGGGTGGCGCAGCGCTGGGGGGGCGGGGCGGGGCTTCAGGTGGCGTGGTGCTGGGGGGGGCGGGGATTTCGGCGGCGCTCGCGGGGGGGGGGGGTACGGCGGGGCGGCGCTCTTCTTTTTTGCCTGGGGCGGCAAAAAAGTTAGAGCCGGCCCTGTGTACATGTATTGAAGTCAAAGAATTTACACCAGCTAAGAATCTGGCCCCAGGTTTTGAAACCCTCAAATTTTGGAGCTGCTGACCTATCTCTGTTTCCAACTAAAAATATCCTGGTACAAAAAGCAAAGAGAATACCCTTCTGGGATCTCAGCATTCTATTCATTTAGCTCTTTGCCGTCTGTCCCCATGTAACTAGCAGGGAGTTTGTGCATTATTTAAGATATTGAGCTATGACCATCAGAGTGATTCCTAAAATGTGTTATTGTATGTATTTATCAGTTGTTTATGTGCTTATATAGGACACTGCCAATAAAGTAAAAACTTCACAGAATTTGGAGGATTAGGAAATTTTTTGAAGAGGAGAAGCCTTGGTTTGGGGACAAGAATCTTTGTAAGGGCTAAGGAGCTCGGAAGATGAATGGTTAGGGATATTTTTTAACCAGAAAGGAATAGTTGTCAGTTTAAAGGTACAGCAGAAGCAATAAATATGAATGGATTGTTGACGTGCCTCCCAAGAAATTGATAAACCACAGATTTGTCATCTGTAGACTGCTTGGCTCCATATGAATGTTTACTATTATTATTATTTATCTGTTGAGCATTGACACTGCACAAACTCAGGAAGACATAGCTTTCCCAAAAGCTTAATTTCACCCCTCCAAACCCTTTGCAAGTAACTTTTAAAATATAGAACTGGAAGTCAAGAGACCTGGGATTCCATTTATTGCTCTGCCACACACTGCCTGATCGCCTTTGGACAGTCCAACTTTCTGTGCATCACTTTCCTCATCTCTAAAATGGGGATATTCTCCTCATGAGGGTTCAATGCAATTACATTTATCCATGCTTGTAAAACACATTTAGATCATCAGATGTAATGTATTACTGGTCTGCTGAGTGGATGACTAGCTAACTCAGAATTGCCAACCTCCAAAGTTAAAAAAGCACAAGTCAGGTCCCCCAAATCATGAGATTTGTTTTAAACATTATATTATTGTGGGTTTGATTTTTGAACTCCCCCTGCCCACTGCCAGAGTGCGTATAACAACTCTCCCAAATTGATAGAGTAAGGCAATTTTGGCTTCAATGCAGAAGCTCTCATTGGCTGCCTGATGCTTCCAGCTTCTCCCCATGCCCCAAAATACTAATTAATTCTGTGGACTCCTACTCCCATATCTGCCCATTCCCCATCTCAGCAATTAATTATACACCTCAACTCCCACATCAACTTTGCTCCTCCGGTCCCACATCTGCCCCATGCCCCTCAGAGAACTATCACTCTTCCTAGAGCTGGGTGCCCTTTTCAGAGTTTGGGAAGTTGATGGTCGGCAGCAGTTCCAGGGGTTTTTCACACCCTCTCTCCCTTCCCAAGCCAGAGCCGCCCTGAGCTGCAGGATCTTCTGCTCCCTCATCTCCCCTCCCCTCCTGTGAGAATGGTGTCGACTTCACCCTTTCCCCACGTTCCCTAGCTGAAAACTGCTCTCAGCTCCTGAGGGGAGGGGAGAAGTGCTCTGCCTGCCTCCCATTAGCTCTGATTGGCTGCTCTTCCCCAGAAGGTGGAAAAGTGGGGAAGGCAGCCAATCAGAGGGGGTTTTCCCCTGGGTAGGCCTGGAAATTGTGTGCAAGCTACAGCTTCTCCCACCATCCTGAAACTGTCTGCAGCAAAGGCCAAAATACCATTGCTCATGATGAAACTGAAAGAGCAGACAACACTGCTAACTGCTGCAAGTATCTCTGACTCTTGCTTCTAAACCTGCTGCCTCTTACTTGATCCCTGCATCCATCTGTTGTGATTACATAATCTACATCGTGTTGCCATGTAGTGCGTACAGGCTGAAATGATTACAAATTAAATAAGCAGCTACAATTTAACACAACACAAGCTTAAAATAATAGAGTACTTGTTCTGTCCTATCTACAAACTAGAGCTAGCATCTCTATGTAGTAGCGTCATTATCCTAACTGCACCCGGTGTCTCTGTTGCACCTCTAGGAGCATAGCTTTAAGCCACCTTTGCATCCTCCTGGACTCTGCTTGGGGGCTGGAGAGGCCCCTGAGATAATGTGAACAGCCCTGTCTGCGTTTTGGCAGGGCTGCCCAAGAGGCTGCAGCACTGCCCAGAAGCTCCATCAGTGCAGACCCCACCTATTAGTGCACCACCTACACCAATGTTTGCAATGGGATCCATGAGAAGTAATAGTATGGCTTTCTTCCACAGTGCCCATGCAGGGGGAATGTATCTATCTATCTTAGGATTTTACACTGCTAACCATCACTGTAGTATCTGAACATCTTCCACATAAAACAAATAGCAACAACGAAGTCCCTAGCAGACTTTATGGAATCTCTAACTCTTCTTACTTTTGGGGGACAAAATTCTGCTTGTAGCAGAGGTTTTTTTTGGGGGGGGGAGGGTAGTAGGGGATTGGAAATAGTAGGTGGTTTTTGTATAGTGAACATCAATTATGGTAGAAAGACTTTCTCGAAGAGGAAGGTTTTGCAACATTTCCTAAAGATGATAATACTCTGTATTGTTCTGATCTCCTCTTGAAGATTGTTCTATAGCCAGATCCCCTCGAGTGAGAATGCTTTGTCACCAGTTCTCACATGATTCATCCTGGGAATCTTCCTCCATCTGGATATGGAGCTTTTAGGGCCCCTTTATGCCACTTTGACCCTATTATGTGGCCCAGTAGGGTGGGAGCAGTGGGAAGCATCTCACCCATGGTGTGTGAAGTTCCTTAAAATTATCTGTAGGGAAGAATAAATGGCTCAGGGATCAGACAATGAATGGGATGTAGAGAAACCTTTACCTTTGTGTCACAGGTTTGAATCTGGTTGTTAGTGACTGAAAGTTAGAGATGGTCAAATATTGCAAAGACAGTGTTCATAAATTCCTCTTGAATTCCAGACAGCTGTTTTGTACAACCACTTTTATATTTCCTATTTGCTGTTCCTTCACATTTGTGTGAGTAGGTTTGGTTTTGGTTTTGGATAATGTTTGGATAGTGGCTGTTCATCATGCAAATACACTGTGTCATATTGAACTAAGGCATCTGTGCACATACAAGTGTAATCACTATTCACCATTTGTTATTCATTGTTATCTTTGTTTAAAAAGTTTCAACCAACTCATCAGGGCACAAAAACAATACCAGGTGACCTACATGGCCGGTCAGACTCCATATATAATAAATAACTAAAATGAATAGCTCACAAACAACCACTAGACTCAAATTTGTTTGTTAAAATATTCTGCAAATACCTGTGAATGACTACTACAGTCTCAAAAACCAGGATCAGTTCTCAAATGACTCGAGGCCAGAATTCACTGGATAATTGATCCACAACAAATTCACCAGCTCTATTGAAATAATGGATTTAATGGCTGTTTGGTGGCCTTTGTAAATAATTACATAACCGCAGTCCAGGTCTCCTTGGCCAGGTTTCTACATCAAGAACATCACTACACCCCGTCACTGTTTGGTACCTCTGCTGATAGCCTCAGCAGAGGTACCAAGGAATGAAAAGACATGGAGATCAAAGTATAAAGAATGGGTTTAAGCCAGGGGTGGGCAAACTATGGCCCGCGGGCCGAATCCAGCCTGCCAGCCGTTTTAAGCCGGCCCTTGAGCTCCCGCTGGGGACCGGGGTCTGGGGCTTGCCCCACTTCGGCGCTCCAGCCAGGGCACAGGATCGGGGGCCTCTCCACATGGCTCCCGGAAGCTGCGGCATGGCCCCCCTCCGGCACTCCAACCGGGGAGCAGGGTCGGGGGCTGCTCCACGTGGCTCCCAGAAGCAGCAGCATGGCCCCTCTCTGGCGCTCCAATGGGAGAGCCACCTGGCCTTGCCTCCCCATAGGAGCCGGAGGAGGGCCATGCCACTGCTTTTGGGAGCTGCTTGAGGCCATCTGGAGCCTGCACCCTTGAGCCTCTCCCCGCACCTGAAACCCCTGTCCCAGCTCTGATCCCCCTCCCACCATCCGAACCCCTCGGTCCCAGCCCAGAGCACCCGCCTACACCCCAAACTCCTCATCCCCAGCCCCACCGCGGAGCCCGCACCCCCAACCAGAGCCCTCACCCTCTCCTGCACCCCAACCCCAATTTTGTGAGCATTCATGGCCTGCCATACAATTTCTAATGCCAGATATGGCCCTCAGGCCAAAAAGTTTGCCCACCCCTGGTTTAAGCACATTGGCGGGACAGTGAGAGGAAGCCTGCACTGCCACTTCTCAAGCTTCACCTGTTTTTTGGATAAATGTAAGTCTCCAGGTTTGTGAGCTTGGAAATTCTGACAAGCGCTAAAATTTGCACTCGCTGAAGTTTACCAAATATTGCAAATTAGGAAGATAAAAAACATGATTAAAATCATCAGTAATATTGTACTACCAAAAGTACTTACTTCATTTATTTTGAAGTGACAGTTTAGTTTTAATTATTTGTAATAATACTTCATAGATTGCCAGTGAATGTTCTGTAGTTGTATTTTGTAAAAGTAATAGGAGATCTGACCCCAGCACTTTTAAATCTTTATTTGCTGCCTTTTTTTAGCAGAATTATCAAGTCTGCAGATTAGCTAAGTGAGAATGAGCAAGGTTTTATTGCATTTAGACCACATGGTGAATTGCCCGCCGGGTGCAAAAGTTGTGGACCTCTCCAGACACCTAGACAGACTTATGTGCAGTGATGGGGAGGAGCTGGTGGTCGTGGTACATGTAGGTACCACTGACATAGGGAAAGGTAAGAGAGAGGTCCTGGAGGGCAAATTTAGGCTGATAGGTAAGAGATTAAAGTCCAGGACCTCCATGGCAGCAGCCTCTGAAATTCTTCCAGTTCCATAGTCAGGGCCAGGTAGACAGGCAGAACGGCAGGGTCTCAATGTGTGGATGAGATGATGGTGTTTGGAGGAGGGATTTAGGTTTATTAGAAACACAGAAACTTTTAGGATAGGAGGCGCCTCTACAGGAAGGCTGGGCTCCTCCTAAACCAAAAAGGAACCAGACTGCTGGCATGTAAATTTAAAAAGGTTATAGAGGAGTTTTTAAACTAAGAGCTGGGGGAAAGCCAACCGGTGCAGAGGAGCATGGGGTTTGGACAGAGACATATCTTAAGGAATGATATAGTAAAGGGGGTACTCTATATGCTAGTAAAGAGGAGAGGATAGATGTTGGTAAAGGACAGGTAGGACCTGAATGAAACAGTCAAATAAAAAAGAGTCCCCTTCAGTTCCATCACATGCTGGCAGACAACTAAATATTGACAAATTTTATAAGTACTTGTATACAAATGCTAGAAGTCTAAATACTAAAATGGATCAGCTTGAGTGCCTGGTTTTAAATGAGGATGTTGATATAATAGGCATCACAGAAACTTGGTGGAACAATGATAATCAATGGGACATAGTAATTACCAGGTTACAAAATATATAGGAATGACAGAGTTGGTCATGCTGAGGGGGGTAGTGGTTCTATATGTGAAAGAAAGCATAGAGTCAAATATATTAAAAAACTTAAATGAATCAAATTGTACTGCAAAATCTGAATGAAGAGAAATTCCATGCTTGAATAATAAGAGTATACACAAGAACTATACTACAGAGAAGCTGATGAGGATAGTGACAGTGACTGTGAAATGCTCAGGGAGATTAGACAGGCTACAAAAACAGAAAACTCAATAATAATGAGGGATTTCAACTATCCCAACATTGACTGGGCACATTTCACCTCAGGACAGGACAGAGAGAGAAAATTTCTAGATGCCATTAATGACCACTTCTTGGAGCAACTTGTTCTGGAACCCACAAGGGGAGAGGCAATTCTAGATTTAGTCCTAAGTGGAGCACAGGATCTGGTCCAAGAGGTGAATATAGCTGAACTGCTCAGTATTAGTGACCATAATGTAATTAAATTTAACATCCTTGTAGAGGAGAAAATACCAAATAAACCCACCAAAGTAGCATTTAACTGCAAAAAGGGAAACTACACAAAAATGAGGAAGCTAAGTTAAACGGAAATTAAAAGAAACAGTCACAGGAGTGAACTACCTACAAGCTGCATGGAAACTATTTAAAAACACCATAATAGAGGCTCAAACGAAATGTATACCCCAAATAAAAAAATTATAAGCAGCGAACCAAAAAATGCCACCATGGCTGAAGAACAGAGTAAAACGGGCAGTTAGAGGCAAAAAGACACGCTTTAAAAATTGGAAGTCAAATCCAACTGAGGAAAATAGAAAGGAGAATAAAGTCTGGCAAGTCAAGTGTAAAGACATAATTAGGCAAAAAAGAATTTGAAGAACAACTAACAAAACAGACAAAACTAATAGCAATTTTTAAAAAGTACATCAGAAGAAGGAAGTCTGCCAGACAATCAGTGGGGCTACTGGGTAATCCAGGTGCTAAAGGAGCACTTGAGGAAGGAAAGGCCTTTGAGGAGAAGCTAAATGAATTCTTTGCATCAGTCTTCACTGCAGAGGATGTGAGAGAGACGCCTATATCCTGAGACATCTTTTTTGGCAACAAATCTGAGAAACTGTCCCAGACTGAGGTATCAATAGAAGAGGTTTCAGAACAAATTGACAAATTAAACAGTAATAAGTCACCAGGACCAGATGATATTCACCCAATAATTCTGAGGAACTCAAATATGAAACTGAAGAACTACTAACTGGGGTAGGTAACCTATTGCTTAAATCAGACCTTAATATCAGATGACTGGAGAATAGCTATTGTAACACAGATTTTTAAAATAGGCTCCAGAAGCAATCCTGACAATTATGGGCTGGTAAGCCTAACTTCAATATCAGGCAAACAGGTTGAAACTACAGCAAAGAACAGAATTATCAGAAACATAGATGAACATGATACGCTGGGGAAAAGTTAACATGGTTTAGTAAAGGGAAATCATGCCTCTCCAATCTATTAGAATTCTTTGAGGGGGTCAACACACATGTGTACAAGGGTGATCCAGTGGATATAGTGTACTTAGACTTTCAGGAAGTCTTTGACAAGGTCTCACACCAAAGACTCTTAAGCAAAGTAAGCAGTTATGTGATAAGAGGGAAGGATGGATCAGTAACTGGTTAAAAGATAGGAAACAAAGGGTACGAATATATGGTCAATTTTCACAGTGAAGAGAGGTAAATAGTGGGGACGCCAAAGGATCGGTACTGGGGCCAGTCCTATTCAACATATTCATAAATGATCTGGAAAAAGGAGTTAGGTGGCAAAGTTTGCAGATGGTACAAAATTCCACAAGATAGTTAAGTCCAAAGCTGACTGCAAAGAGTTACAAAGGGATCTCACAAAACTGGGTGACTGGGCAACAAAATGGCAGATGAAATTCAGTGTTGATAAGTGCAAAGTAATGGACATTGGAAAAAATAATCCCAGCCATACATACAAAATGATGGCATCTAAATTAGCTGTTACTACTCAAGAAAGATCTTGGCGTCCTTAGGGATAGTTCTCTGAAAACATCCGCTCAATGTGCAGCGACAGTCAGAAAAGGCGAACCGAATGTTAGGAACTATTAGAAAAGGGATAGGTAATAAAACAGAAAAAATCATAATGCCACTATATAAATCTATGGTATGTCCAGACCTGGAATATTGCCTGCAGTTCCAGTTGCCACATCTCAAAAAAGATGTATTAGAATTGGAAAAGGTACAGAGAAAATAATTAGATGTATGGAACAATTTCCACATAAAGAGAGATTGAAAAGACTGGGACTGTTCATTTTAGAAAAGAGATGACTAAGGGGGGATATGATAGAGGTCTATAAAATTATGAATGGTGTAGAGAAAGTGAATAAGAAAGCATTATTTACCCTTTCATATAATACAAGAACCAGGGGTCACCCTACTAAACTAATAGTCAATAGATTTAAAACAAACATAAGGAAGTACACACAACACACTATGGAACTTGTTGCCAGGGGATGTTGTGAAGGCCAAAAGTATAACTGGGTTAAAAAAAAAATTAGACAAAATCATGGAGGATAGATCCATCAATGGCTATTACCTAAGATGGTCAGGGATGCAATACCATTCTCTGGGTGTCCCTAAACCTACAACTTCCAGAAGCTGGGACTGGACAACAGGGGTGGATCACTCGATAATTGCCCTGTTCTGTTGATTCCCTCTGAATCATCTGGCACTGGCCACCGTGAGAAGACAGGATACTGGGATAGAGGAACCATTGGTCTGACCAGTATGGCCGTTCTTATGTTCTTAAGTAGATTAAGTTTGTTTAAACTGTAAAACTCAGTGTGTGTAAACAATAAAACCAAAAATTAAATGCAAGTTACAAAAAATTAAGGAGTAGGAAGTTACATGGCATCAATAAAAATTCAATTACCTCCATAAGCAGCACTTGGACTCAGTTGTATAAATGTATACAGAGAATGTACAGCATGCCCTTAGACCTCCTGTTGTGTGAAGTGACTATTTCTTCTGTGATTGGTGCTCTTTGCCTCAAATCCCTGCTCTTGCAATTCCACAGGCTAAAGAAACAGCTGTTTGCAATTTTTTTATCATTAGCCAGCATAATCATCTCTGCAGGGTCACTGTGCCAGCACTGCTGTTATGCACTTAAATGACACTCCCTCTAAACATGCTCACTATTTCCAACATGCTCATGTGTACTGTTCCTGTACATATTTGCTAAAACTAATTTCAAAGCCAATATAGATGGAAGCAGGATCTTTCTTAATGCTGAATCAAAGAAAAAGAAGCTGCCCTTCACCTAACCATTTGCAGTTATTTGACTTCCACTTATATTTGACATCTATTGTAAAATGGCACAACACATGCTGTGACAGCTGTATGGGAAGCAAATGACAACAGAACACGCTTAACACTAATTTCAGCTAATGGAACAAATCTATTCCCAGAATACATTTACCTCTCAGCTGTTTGATGGGTTTCAATTCACTGTATGTTAGCAAAGGGTGAAACTATAGAGGATTAGGCACAGGCGCTGGCTTCCTCTGGGCCCCGGGGGAGCTCAAACCTCCCGGTCAGCCCCCGACCCGGCCCAGATCTATAGGGAGTTTCATTGTGTATTTCAGCCTCTCCTGGATGTAGCATGTAGAGAGACTGATGTGATTTGCAGCATTTTTTTTTTTGATGGACAGAGAGGCAGACATCAGAAAGGGAGTTGCTGTTCATCATCCTGGTATTGCCCAAGGTGGCTCCATATTGTCATCATTATGAATGTGCAATTACTCCAGCATGGGGTCACTACTGTGCTTCTGCTGTTTGGGACCTGCACTTTATTTTATGGCAGTCTGTGATCACTGCAAAATTAGTGCTCAGTCCTAGAACTGTTGGGATTGTACATGCACTGGTGCATATTATGTGATACCAGAGTTAGGCACTAGTATTTTGATGCTACAGAAGTACTAAACCAACACCATCTTGTGGCACATGTACACCTTCAAACCTTCGAATAAAACATCCAATAAAAGTATTTGCCACTAATTCTTCACACCCACATTTTCCAAGACATTAAAGTATTTCAGTGAACACTCATGTCCCATTGTCAAAACACCCAAGACTGTTATTAGGTTCCACTGTCAACTGCATTACATTATTAGGTCATCGCCTTGTGAGCTACTGAATAGCAATCTGAACCACCTCAGCTTTGTTCCTATCAGGTATGTTTACACAGCCTGTGGCAGCGAACGTCCCACCTTCAAGCGACTGACTTGGGCTAGCGCTAGCCCTCTAAAACTGGCTGAGTAGACAGCACGTTGGAGTTGAGGCTCGGACTGGAGCTTGGGCTCTAAAGGCTACAGAGAGGGTGAGCTCAAGAGCCCAAACTCCAGCCTGAGCCACAACTTCCAAGCACTCTCTGCACCTCTGTTTTTAGAGCACTAGGGCGAACCCCACTAGCCCAAGTCTGTCGAGCCGGGCTGAACGGCTCACTGCTGCAGGCTGTGCAGACATACCCAGTAAGTCCTATCAACATTACAAGTGTAAATGAGTCAGAGGACCTGATTGCCACTTGTCTGATCTCTAACAAAGTTACAACACAGTGCACAGTACAAGGCTTGAAGCCAGTTAACAGGACATGGTCAGTTCTACACTACAACTTTGAACCAGACTCTAACCAGGTTAAGGGACAACTATATTGTCACCAGGTCAGATGCCTTGGCTACAGTTCAAGTGTAGATGGAGCCTAAGGATGACATCAGGCACAGACAAAGCCAATGGAAGCTGCTTGCTTTCTCGAAATCAGTTTCTTCCCAGTTACTTGCTAGTACTGAAGATGTCTCTGAAAGAGTCTCCCATTTTTAAATGGTGACTTGGAACATGGAGTGACTTAGCTCCACTCTGGTTAAAAAAGGGAATGCTTGTTAAGTGAAGGTGCCTGGGTATTCGCTTGCCTGGACATAAGTATTAGTATGAGATATGAAGGAACTGAGATGGAAGGAGAATTTGGTCTCTTTTTCCAGAATAGCCCTTACCTGCTCTCCAGTGCCTGTCTAAGTGGGGGTGGGGTGGAAAGAAGGAAAAGTGAAACATACACTAAGCATATCCTCACAGATCTGTATGAATGACTGGATCTATTTTTTATTGCTTGAAATTAACTAAAGCTTATAAAACAAGCAATCCTGACTGATTGCCATCTATCCACAGCACCGGTGGTAAGCAGGGTCAGTGTCTCCATGCTGTCCCACCAATGTGCCTCAACCCTGTCCTGGAGGGATCAACTCTAAGGCTGAGTAGATTGCTCATTCTCTATGGGTATGTCTACACAGCAGCTGTGAGGCTGTGTTCCAGAGCGGGTAGATAGACATGCTTGCTCTGCTTGAGCTAGCATGCTAAAAATAGCAGTGTGCTCATGGTGACATGGGCAACAGCTTGAGCTAGCTGCTCAAATACAGACTTCCCTGACCCCTGGGGATGTATTCAGGCAACTAGACTGAGCCGCTGCCTGTGCTGCTTTGACCACACTGCTATTTTTAGCGTGGTAGCCTGAGCAGAGCTAGTGTCTGTGTCTGTCAATCCACACTGAGAAGCATCCTCCCAGTTGCTGTGTAGACATATCCCAGGTCTATTCAGCCTTTGGCCCCATTACAGAGATTGCTACTTTAAGGTGGTGCTTTGAGATGTGCACACTTGTCCATTAGAAACTGGACTGAGACTCACAACTCATTGCAAACAGACTACAGCATAGCCATACGGTTGTAACAATAATTGGTTATCATGACCTACGCTGGATTTGAACGGGTGGCATACAGGTGAAAGGCTCTAGTCTATAGTCAATTACTGATCCATTGAGACAATGAACCCTCCCAGCTGGAGCTATTTAATCATAATGCTAAGTGCAAATGAAACAGTTTAGGTAAGAAGGAAAAAGAAATTGCGTTAAGTGGAACTCGAATGCTTCACCTTCTTGTCTAAACATATTAATCCCAGGTGCCATTTGTTATTTTATCACTCTGGCCAACCTAGTATGGAGGGAAGGGAAGAACAAGATAATATCTCTGTGCTCAGACCTACTATGATGGATATTTATGTATGTGCTCAGAGGATGGGGGTGGGCACAATGACAGCAGTGATAACAGTGGAAGTGCTAAAATCACTATTCACACAGCTGTGTATGATTCCAACACTGGCCTCACTGTGATTATGGATACTTACTTATTTTATTCACCTAATTTTAATACACTATCATCTAGAAGTATATTTATAACTTTTTGAAGGTGTAATTGGTGTGTGCATGCATATATAACACACACACACACACACACACACACACACACACACAATATGCAGTGTACCTTCTGTTTAGTTCAGTAGTTCTCAAACTTTTGTACTGGTGACCCCTTTCCCATAGCAAGTCTCTGAGTGCAACCCCCCCCTATAAATTAAAAACACTTTTTAATATATTTAACACCATTATAAATGCTGGAGGCAAAGCGGGGCTTGGGGTGGAGGCTGACAGCTCGTGACCCCCCATGAAATAACCTTGCGACCCCCTGAGGGGTCCTGAACCCCAGTTTGAGAACCCCTGGTTTAGTTCAAACACTGATTAATTCAATCCTCTCTATGTTCAATCAAGACTTCAGGAATCAAGTCACTTTTAAGAAAAAAAACCTAATTTCCTCCTTTTATTTCAATCTCTTTGGATAGGCTTGATTGAATTATTCAATTACTGTCAGAAAAAATTGTCATTTATTCAGTAGAGGGCCCTCCCTATGAAATCAAAGTATAAAGAGACAAAGATCCATGCTGTTAAAGAGAGACTGAAACTTGCATTATTCAAATAATGTTATTGTCTTCCTATGTGGTACCATGCAATGTGCTAAGAAAGCTGTGATTTGTTCATTAGAGATCTGATGGGTAACCTAATCAGCTGCTTAAAGTATTTCAGTCAGAATCATAGGAATGGTCCTCATCAAAAATAAACAGAAAGCACATTATCTGTGTAATATGGGAATTATGTGGGGGGAAACACTGCATTTAAATCTTCTTTATATCCTGACAAAAGATTAATTGATTACTATTATTTATTATGGAGACTGCCTAGCACCAAAAGGCTGCTGGGTGTTTTCCAAATACAGAGGAAGAGATAATCCCTGCCCTGTAGAGAATAGGTCTCAATAGATAAAAAAAGCTGTTCTCTTGGTATTGGCAATATACTGTAGTTAGAAGCAGGGAACAAGGGAAGTTTCATGAACAGGCGTCTGTTCTTCAGTCCAGTTTTTCAGATCTCAAAGAAGTTTGCATAGTTCAGGTAACGAGTGGCTAATAATTGTCTGAGGTTATATATGTTGTGCTATAGATTTGCATGATGTATTACAGATGTGTAACGAGTCAAAACCCCTTTCTTAAGTATCTTACGTTCTAAATTAGTAAAACAACAACATTCAGAATGACATCAGATAGGGCAGGAGGGTGTGAAGCACAAAGTCCACAACAGAGAATATGGGGGAAAGGAATAGAGCTTCTTGGAGTTCTAACAGTTTTTAAAGAAATCTGAACATTTGATGGTTTTTGTTCCATTTTTTAAAAATCTCAAATATGGGAGGAGATAGCACTGAAGGAGACATTAATGAGGAAAGGCAAAATGACACATTAGCAATTCTGCAGGACTATATCATTTTGAAAGCAAGGGCTATAACAAAAAAGGCACCAATTCTGCAATTGGATCCTTATGAGCAGACCCTTGCACCTGCAGGGAGCCCCAGTGGGGCTCTGCATGAGAGGATGTAATTGCAGGATGGGGACCACAAACGGGAAATCCAGGGCCAGAAAGTACCCTGTTCTCTCTACCCTTGCTTCCACAGAGCAGCTCTGGGGTAAGCCAGTCCTGTTTACCATCCTCCACTACTTACAGGGCCACAGAAGAATTCTGGGAAGAGCTAGGAGTGCCCTCTTCACCATCCCCTTCCACCCAATGGCCAGACGGCAGTGCTGGGTGAGCAACTGAACTTCTGGTTCTGTTTCTATTATCTGAGTAGTATTTTAACCTTTCAGTGCTTTCCCAACTCTGTCTATATAGCACTGAAGCAGTCAAACCCATTTGAGGAAGGTATATTTTTGTCATGAGAAAGTGTCTTTAAATGCAAATGTCCTTGATCACAGGAGGTAGGATTGCCTGACACAATGTGCTATTGCAAAATGTGTTCCCATGAACAGCAGAAACAGCTGCAGAAGTGCTAGTGGCAAAGGGTAGAGAATGAAATTAGCACTTTCTACGTTCTTCAGTAAGTGCCAAACTAAAAGATGAGCAGCCTTTTTTTTATTTTATTTTTTTGTTTTTTTGGATTAGTGCCTTTTTTTCTATTAGAAAACACCTGAACCAGACCATTGCCTCTGCTCCTGCCTGGAGAAGAAGATAATCTGAAGTCCCTCCAAATGAGCTCATCCTTTTCAAAATCAACAAGATTCCTTACAAGTTGCAGTCTCTCTCTCTCTCGCTCTCTTTCCAGCTGATGACTGGACCCCACACCCTGGGACATCCCATTGTTCATTAGATTTGCATTTCCTCCTCCTAAAGAAAAGTAAAATTGTAACACAAAGTAACGTGAACAATTCTTTGTGAACTTGGCTGAATTAGGCAGGCAGATGGGATCCTGACCTCTGCATTTTCTTTCTTAGTGAATTTATGGCTGTTAAAAGGTGGTGTCAATGCAAGCTTCCCCACTCCATCCCAACAATGGGTCTCTACCTTGCCCTTGAGGAACCTCTTCTAGAGGCCTGGGGGTACAGCAATTCACAGTCTATCCCATTCTGTCTTTAGTCTGTCTACTGAGATGGCAAACAAAGGAGGCTAGTTTGTTGCAGGAGGGACAGTTGTCCACTGGAAACAGACTATCAGTTCATTTCACTAGTGTCATCACATAGTCACTCACTATCAGCCTGGGCTGGATTTGAACTGGTAATCAAGAGATGAAAGGCTCTGTGTGTCATTATCAAATCACTTGAGTCACCTAACCCCCAGTGAGAGCAGCTTTTCAAAAATGAATATGTAGCAGAGGACATATACTTTGAAAGCCTCTCTAAGGGGCTTTGGGGGCTTGTCTAGGCAGGGAAATTTATCAGCATAATGATGCTGTTATCTTTAAATGGCTAAAGCGATACCAGTGTAACTCCCTATCTGGACATTATTATTCAAGAAGAGTGCCTTTTCCCAGTTTAGCTGATGTCACTTTGGAACTGGTATAAGCTAAAGGCAGAAAAAGGCACTCTTATCCCACAATAAAAGTCTCCACATGGGGAGTTTCTCTGGTATAACTATAGCAGTAGAATTATCCTGGTAAATTTCCCTGTGTAGAAAAGCCCGTTATATGGGATCAACTCTCTAGGGCTTCTGAATTTTGTGCCTCCATTGAAGGTTATGCCGGAAGAGCTGAATCTTCGGTGCCTCTCAGAATTTCCTAGCTAGCTGATGACATCACCATTGCACCATGCACCTGCACCATTTTTATTTACTCTAAAGATACGTTTTCACTGTGGTTACCACAATCATAGGTGCTGGAACTAGGGGTGCTGGGGGTGCTGTTGCATCCCCTGGCTTGAAGTGGTTTCCATCATATCCAGGGTTTAGTTTGGTTCGATGGTTCTCAGCACCCCCACTATACAAACTGTTCCAGCCCCCTGACCATGAGTGATCAACACCTAGGTTAGCTTAGCACAGGAGTGAGCCCCCCACACGGCAAAGACACACTCAAGTTACTGTGTCCTCAGTGATGCTGCACTCCCCCATGCATGTCCCTAGGACTTCTGGGGGCATATCCCATGGCTTCTGGTGCTACAGTAAATTGAACCACTCTATGGTTCTTTCCTAGTGAACCGTGAGAGAATTTGTCTGTCCTTCTGGGAAGGCAGTGGAGGATTATCAGCATTTGAGTGGCTAAGCCGGTGTCCTCCCTGCAAAGCGGGTGGGTTCCCAGCCCAAATGAAAGCCTCACTCTGGCTTTATAGCCCCAGCTACCGTGGTTGAAAGCACCACCAAACAGAAGAGGTTTTTGGGTGGGGACAGGAAGGGAACTAGAAACAAAAGCCTGGGTTAACTCTGCAGTGAAGACATACCCAAAGGATATGTCAGTGTAATGGGCTTTCAGTATAAATAAGAATCAAGTCTCATATCTCTGGCTGCAAATAAAGAGACCCCTACATTTCCAAAACATCACGTAGGGTTATTTTTAACTGTGACAGTAAAGTTGAATTGCTCAGCTAAACCCTGAATGCTACTTCGAAAACCAAGAGATTAGAGACACAGATGTTTGGAAACAGTCTTTCTGGATGATCAGCTTCTTTTAATTCAAGTAGTTTCTTGGCAAAAGCATGATTCATACTCCAAAGGGCATTTTATCTAGTGTTACTAATGCTAATACTTTGCACTTCTAAAGTGCCTTTCATCTGAGGATATGAAAGTGCTTTTACAAACACTGATGAATCAAGCATCACAACACCCCTTTGAGATATGCTTTATTGCTACCACTTTACAGAAGGGAAAACTGAGACACTGATATGTTTATTTACACAGGCCTATACCTAGTGGAAGAACCCTATATCATGTTAACAGTTAAGAAGCAAGCACATCCAATTTTAAAAAAATTCCTCCAGGATTTCTTTTTCATTTCAGTCTAGTGTACATAGACCGGCTGTTGATGATAAACATTTTTACAGCCATGTAAATGCAAATAGCACTTTGCAGAACATTAACCATAATAGAGTTATAATAATACATATTCTATAGGTCTATAATAATAATCTTATATATAGCTTAGTATTCATTAACAGCCAAATCCCATAGACTTCAATGAGCTTTGACTCAGGTCTTAAGAAATGTGGGTCTGATACCGAAGCAATGTTTAGCATTTTCCTAGGTATTGCCTGCATTTACGTATCTATTAGTTAAGAGAAAGTATTCTATATTACAAAAAATCATGGAACTGATCTTTAGAAAAAATTAGAGATGAACCCAAGCCAGGAAGTTTGGATTGGGAGCCTAACATTCTCCCAGTTTGGGGATTTACAAATTTAGGGGCCTGGGATGGGCCCATTATACAGGGCTTGATTGTGGGTCTTTCTATAGGATAGTGTAAATATAAAGAGGTCTTAAAGTGGGTGAAAATGTATACCCACTTCAAGGCCTCTTTACCCTACCAGAGCAGTGTAAAGGGCCTCATTATAAATGAGAATCAGACCCATACTCTCAAGTTGTGAATGCAAACTTCCTGCCAATACAGTGGTGTTTGTAATGGTCACATCATATAGATGTGATCAAGTTGCACTGTTTCGATACAGAGTCAGATCTGAGTCTTGAATGACTGGTTCTGATGTAGGCCTCTCTCTTAGAACACAAATAATAAAAAGAATTTTCAACAAAATTAAGTTTTTTGTTTCCTTTTCTTTCTCTGAACCCCACTGTTCTTGCTTTATTGAAAATGGAATTTGTCTTAGTCTCTACTCACCCCTGCTGACCGGGTCAGCCTTCTACTTTTTCCATTCAAACTTCCTGTAGCTGTGTTTCTGCCCCGGCTGGTTCCTGCATACAGAGTGCCTGTTGGTGGGAACAAAAATGATTTCCATACACTGATTTTAAAAGAAAAATAAATCTCAGAAGTAATAAAGTCAACAACAAAAATCCTCATTTTCCTCTCAGGTTATGGAAAAAGTTTTAAATAAAAAGCATCTTGTGATAAATCCATGATCACCTAGACCTTCTTGATTGTCACTAAGATGCAGGTAACTCAATTTCCCAAGAAGTTGGTGAAAACAAGTGAAGGGTGAACTTTGAATGATTGGTCATGCTTATCTAAACTGTCCAGCCCTTTTGAGTTTGCAAAAGTGAATTGAAAATCTTGCGAGAACAGCCCTTCCTATAGGCCAAAATCCTGACCCCATGGAAGTCAATGGGAGCTTTGACATTGATGTCAGTAAGCCCAAGGTTTCACCCATGGTATTTTGGTATTTACGTCTGGTTCTGGTCAGAAACCAAAAGTAAAGAAATGGGAAAAAATGAATAATTATGATTATAATTATAATTGTTGATATTTTTAAAACTTAAAATAAAAGGCTAATTTCAATTTGTTTGCAAAGATTTGGGGGGACAAGGACGGGGGAGGAAGTCTTTATCCGAACCCAGACACCCACCCACACATAGTGAGAACTTCCACTGTCATGCTGGACTCTCAACAGTTGAGTCTATTTGCCAAGACCCAAATGTGGGACACAGTGTGGACTGTTAGCCAATATTACATATATGTTAGGCATAGTACACACCACATTAAAAGGTATTATTGGCATGATACTAATATAATATACATTACATATATATACACCTCTACCCCGATATAACATGAATTCGGATATAACGCGGTAAAGCAGTGCTCCGAAGGGGCGGGACTGCGCACTCCGGCGGATCAAAGCAAGTTCAATATAACACAGTTTCACCTATAACGCGGTAAGATTTTTTGGCTCTCGAGGACAGCGTTATATCGGGGTAGAGGTGTACTTGTTGGGAAGTTATGTTAACTGAATGTATTATGATCTCCACACAACTCTGTTGCCCCATGTCCAATATCCCACAACACTTTGCAAAGCTGAAGTCAGCTTTGGCATTAGAAAACAGGACATTTGTCAAAGGCAAAATACATTAATGTTCTGCCCCAGTATGAGCCAGGAAGGTATCTTCATGGCCCTGAATGCTAGTATCCAAAACAAAGATAAGGAAGGTCCAGAACAACAAGCTAAGGATTGGTAGGAACTAGTGGGTTCAATTTTAGTGATACATAAAGAGTTTTTTAACTTGTAAAATCATCCTACAAATTACTAGTTGAAATGCATATCTTTGAAGAACACCTTCTGTGCTAGGTGAACTTGCTGTGAGAATTTGCTTCCCAAAAAGAGGGTGGGTATGTCTCCTTTTTTTATTGTACTGTTTTGTCTTTAGACAATACATTTGGCTAAGTTCAATTATTTCATCTCGTGAACATTTTAAAGAACAAACTGTGAGAATAGTCAAACAATTGTCTATACCTTTGAGTCAACAGAACCAAATAGCCAAGATACGAGACCCATGACACACACAGTAGTGCAGAAGGATTAAAAGGAGGCGGTATTGAATTCTCTGTAATAAATTACATTTTCACCTTTGCTTTTTGGTCTCTTTGTAGTCCTGCTTCTAATACTTGATGACAGTAGAAGTCAGATAAATATTAAATCCATGCGGGATGGAGGCAATTTTGAGTTGCAACAGAAGCATGTTTAAAACAGATTTAACAGAGTAATGAGGGCCAACAAATCTTTTCCTGAAAAGAGAACTATATTGATATATGGATAATGGGATGTGGTTGTTGTGTTATTACATCTGTTCCAATGTTTAAACACTGGTTGGGAGTTTGTTTGCATGATAAAAACTGTTTTTAGAAAGGATGGAAGGATGGGATATTTGCATAATACGGTTTGACATGTATTTAGGCCCCTCCCATTGCCCCCTCGCATAGTAAAAGCCACTTTTTACGCCGATATTTCTGAGTATTTTCTTGTAGAGAACTTCCCAGTGGGAGAAAGGGGCTAGGCAGGAATGTGCCCCCTTCAGAATAGCTGCCCCAAATATCTGCATGTGACCTTGGTCATCCATACAAGGTCCTGTACTCCCACTGTGGGTCAGGATCCTGGAGGCTGCCTGCCCTTTCTTCTTGTAGGTGAAGCTCCAATGAAAATGAACGGCCAGAGAAACTCCCCGGGGATCTTTGGTGTGGGAGGGGCCTGTGAAAAAGTTAATACAGCATGAGCACCATGTTGAAGAAGTTCTGCTGGACCAAAGGGTGGATGATGGGTATATCTCCAGTCCTGCCCCAGCCTGTACCTCTTACCTTGGTCTGGCCTGACCCCATTTCCTTCCAATGCACAGACCTCAGCTTGCACAGAGAGAGAGCTCCGTACAGAGAGTCGCTGGGGGAGGGTGGAAGAGTACCACAGAGGCACCCCAATACCATTTCTTCATAGACAAGGGGAGATCCACACATGAAGGGCCCCTCCATGGGGAGGGGTGGGTTAATCTGGGCCCAAACTCCAGAACATATCCCTGATCCCTGGTTGGTCAAAAGGGAGCACAGCAGGAGGAATCTGAAGTTAAGGGAGAGCTAACTAGGAAGAGGGCTTAGTTAGGTGAATGTATGTTGCTTTGTTGGGCTGGAGTGGTCATTTTTACACAGGTGAGTAATTCAAGATGGCAGGGGAGGAGTTCAAACACAGTCCTTTGAAAATTTGGGCAAAAAAGTATATTCAAAGGAACCATAGAGCATGATATTTGTTTTCTTCCTGTTGTTCCCTGTTTATATACGAGGGTAGTATCCTTATTGCATGATACCAGATGTGTTCATTAATCAGGGAGCCAATTAAAAATAAACTGAAATGGATTTCAATTAACATAAAATAAATGCAGTGGATCTGGATTATACACTGTGACTTTATACATTTCATACAACCAGTTCAGCCTGTGCACTGAAAAACATTTGTGGAGGGAGAGATTTTCAAAGGCATAAATGGCTGTTTGGCACTCAGTTCCCATTAGCTAAATGCCCTTTGTACCTTGAAAATACTACACTTCATTTTTGTGAGAAAAAGTCAGTCAAAAGTGTTTTCCCCCCCATTATTATAATAAAGTATCAAATCATCTCTTGAAGACTTTGTGTGAAGAGTTTGTGGGAGCATCCGATGCTAGACAGGATTGCAGTCACTCTGGCTTTCTGTGTACAGCATACATTTTTTTCAAATACTCCACAGCTTTCGAATGTGCAGAAACTAACGTGGAGATTGTGTCATTTTTCTCCTCATTATTACATTCACTCTAGTTCATGCTCTTTCCGTGTCCATGTCAGACTATCTCCACAACTGTCTCATCACAGAGATGGCAGTGTCCTTGCTCACTGTTGTTGCAATCTACGATCCTTCACACATTCTCTATCAGAAACTGGGTCTGGTAGGAAGATGCAAGTTTTTCACTTCATTTAGCTGAAGTTTCAACCTGAATTTTGTCGGTGTCCTCAATCTTTGGTCTAAGGCTGATCTCAGAGCCTGAAAATACCCATGCTTTCTCTCCAGAGAATCAGCTTTTTAATGATCCCATGTTTCTGCAAGACATGCACAACACTTGTAAGTCTGATCGCTTAATGATTTCATAAAGTGGCACTTTCTTGTTATCATCCAAGAGCAGAGTTTTGTGGACTTTATTTCATAATTCCATAGTATGCTTTGGTCACAGTTGGCATGCTATATCAGAAGGCAGGAAAATACATTATACTGAGCCATCCCTACTCATGGTATCTCAAGTATCAGGTTGCACTGCCAAGTTATCCAGGAGCAGAATTGCTTTTCAGAGGCAAACCTTGCACTTGCAAACAGAGTTTCAACATAGAGATCAACTTGTAAGAGGGCAATGAGTGTGCCATTTGTTCAGGTGCTCCTCTGATACTTAGTGGACCAGTCTGTTTCAATATATTCACGTAAGAGAAGCACTCTCTAGATCTCTCTGTCAGCAGGAGACAGAGTATGTGAGTGCCAAATCCCAGAATAGAGACAACTTTTTACTAGGTAAGCAACACCAATAAACACCAAGAAGCCTGTTTTATTGTCATTCTAAATTGGCTCATGTGACAGGCCATTATAGACATTCCATTGTATGGCACAGCCTAGCAACCTCATCAGCTGCTCTCATCTATTCCCTGTACAATTTCAGCCACTTCTTTCCATGTCTTTTAAAGACATGATTGCTGGTTCCTGACCATTTAGCTTCAAGCAAAACTGAAGTGCTTTCTTTTTAAGCAGGGGTCCTGAAAGAGCAGCTCTCTTCTTCTCTCTCATCAGAACCAAAGATAAATCTTTGACTCACTCTCAGCATCATTGACTATTCATAATTTTATGTTCTTTGATCCCGGGGAGGAATCATAGGGCTAGAACAGAGCTGTGCTGATTTACATCAGCTGAGGATCTGGCCCAAAGTCTGCATTTTTTCTTAATTTCTGTATTTTTGAACTTCTTATGCCATACTTAATGTTCAGAATTTTCCCAAGGCTTTCCTCTATCTTGAGTTTCCAAGATAGGATCAAAGGACCCAGCTTTCTCTGGCACACCAAGGACACATAAATACAAATGGTTGCAGTCCCTTATAAGCAGTAAGTAATAAACAGGTTGGACATTTTAAGAACGGACAGACTGGCAATTTGCTTGGCAGGCAGGTAGACACACTGGCAGGTCATTAGATAATGAGGTTGAGATAGTGGAATTTAGAAAAATCAGGATTCTATTGCATTTGCAAAATAACTGTACAGCCCCCCCAGTGCCTAATAAATGAAATTCCATTCTTTTTTATAGTGTGCTTCCAGAGTGGCTATTTTTAAATGTATAGGCCTCTGCCTTCCTCAGCACCACAGTGAGATTGTGTGTTTGAATTCTGGGTGATTGGCTTAAAAGAGGATGGGACAGTTTCAGTATTTCTTCATCTGAAGAGACAGTTTAAGGTTTTGAAGGTTGGAAGTCTGTCCTCAAGGAATTACAGATGACAGAGAAAGCAAGCTTTCCAAACACAAGTTAAGGTGCAGCATGGCTGTCAGTCATATTGAGAGACATTTTGGAGAAATCGGGGTGCTGTAATTTGTGACTTGATACTGACAGGAATGTTTGATTGATCTGGTGTAGTTAGTTGATCTATCTGAGAAAACAAAGTTTCTTTGCCTGTGCTGTTGCCATAATCACTTGTTTAGCCTTCACACTGTCATTATATATGCCCCTAGTACAGTTTATTCCATAAGTGCAACAGTGTGTTTATATAACCTCATTTACAAGGGCACATTTTATCACACAGCCCTGTCTGCCACATGTCAGCATCCTACAATAAAAGATATGGGTCTGATTCTGCAACTGTTACTCATTTTAACTAGAACTTCCATGGGCAGTCCCACTGACTCCAAAAGTCACTGGGGCAGCTCATGAAAGGAAGAGCTCCTCCAAGTGAGTGAGGGGTGGAAAACTGAGCCCTGTGTGTTTGTGACAAAAAGACAGAAGGGGAAAAATAACAGGGAATAAAAAATGAGCTTGCTTCACTGCATAAAGATGAGGGGTGTGGGCAATGCATGGCTCCTTTTTTAGATAAAATGTGTGCTAAATCCTCTCCCTTCCCTCCCTTCCTACCCCTCATTCTCCATTTGCCACTGAATGTTTAATTAGTGTTTCTCAGCAACTGGAGACGTGAAAAAATTCTGATTGACAAAACTTCTTGTGTTTGGCTGAGACTTCAAAGTGCTTGATTTCAATGCATGCCCTGGCTATTTGTAAACCCATTGAAAAGTTCACAGCTTAATATTTTGATTCAGAGCGAAATTCAACAGCAGCAACAACAAAATAAGGAACCAGTGTGGCACTTTTCTGGGGAACAAGGGAGATACATTGAACTGTGTGATAAAACTGAAATATCAAGAAAGTCCCTTTGGAACTTGTGAGCTGTGTCAATAGCTGCTTCCCCGTCCCACAGGGGAGGCTGAAGGGAAAGAGGGGACACTTAATGCATCAAGTGTAAATAGGGTGACAAGACAGCAAGTGTGAAAAATCGGGACAGGTGGTGGGGGGTAATAGGAGCCTATATAAGAAAAAGATCCAAAAATCGGGACTGTCCCTATAAAATCAGGACATCTGGTCACCCTAAGCGTAAAGGAATATAATTAGGCAGATCAACAGTATAAGCAGGAAATACATTATTCCTCAGTCAAATAAAGCAAGTTAGAGTTGAAGTGACAAAATTTGCAGTTGACACAAAAATATTTAGGTGGGTCAACGTTAGAGAAAACTGTGAGGAACTTCAGAAGGAGCTAACAAAGCTAAGTGAATGGACAGGCTGATGAAATCTGATGCTGATAAATGAGCATTGCAAGGAATAACTATTCATATACCTTACTGTATGGTAACTGTACTGTATATTAACCGTACTGTATATTAACCATAACCACTCTGGAACAAGACCTGGATGTCGTTGTGGACAGCTCAACGAAACCTCTGTTCCATGTGCAGTGTCAGTCAAAAAGGGAAAATGTTACGTTGCATAAGAAATAGGATGTAAGTTAATATTAAAAATATTATGATGTCACTGTGCAAATCTATGGTACACCCTCCCCTGGAGTACTGTGCTGTTATTATTATTAATATCTCAAAAAGGATGTAGCAGATATAGAAGTGGTTCAGAGATTGGTGACAACATTTATTAGCTATATGGAAAAAACTTCCATATGAAGAGTGACTGAAAAGACTATTGAGTTTAGAGAAGCGATGAGGAAGAGGGGACACAATAGACATATACAAAATAATGAATGGTATATAAAAAGGAAAATTGGCATTCCTTTTTACTCTTCCTCCAAAACAAGTACAAGGGGACATTCAAGGAAACTGCAAGGCAACAAATTTGAAATTGATAAAAGAAAAGACATTTGTATACATTATTATTGTATTCCTAGTAAGTAGCATCTCACCAGGGTTCCTTTGTACTAGGCATATTACATACATACAATAAAGAGACAGTCCCTGCCTCAAAGAGCTTATGTTTTTTATAAACACAATTAGCCTGTGGAACCCATTGCTAAGATATCATTGAGGCCAAGTTCTTCGCAGGATTTTTGTAAAAGCACCAGATGTTTATATGTATAATAAAAACCACCAGACTGTAAGCTCTTTGGAGCAGGGACCATAATGTTGTTCTGTGTTTGTTCAGCACCCTAGCACAATGGCTTTAAAAATCTCAGGTGAAACCCTCACCACTACCACTGGGAAACTATATTACAGACTACTAGAGCTCATTGGTAAGAAACATTCAGCCTAGAACTTCCTGTGCTAAATTTGGTCCCATTCCTCCTAGCTATATTATCTGGGACTATGTCAGACACTTCTCCCTCCTTGGTGTTTTTATCTTTCCAAACATTTGGCAGTTATCATGTCTGTCCCTTGGTTGTCAAACATATTTACTTCTGTGACAGATATGGGAATTTTCTGCAATATCTTTGGGAGATCTTACTTATTAATTGTATGTATCACTGTGGGCCATGGAGTGTATGTAATTCAATAGGCGAGGCTGACCACAGCCCTCCAGGAATTAAGAACAGCGGAAGCGGGTAGAGCGATTAGGCAAATTCACTCAGCGTGCAACAGCTCTGAAGAGGTACCACCACCTGGACAGACTTGCATAAACTGGATTCTCTAGAGACCAGCAGACGAAGATTCAGGGCTTGTTTTCTGATCCAGCAAATGGACAGGACCATCTGTCCAAGGTAGGCCCAAATCCTTCCTGGGAAGAGTTGGAAGGACTTGACCTATTCATGGGCGACCTTGTTCTGAGCCAAGGTGGTTATGAACTTGTAACAACAGAAAAATCCCTATCTGGGGTTTGAACGACTGTTTACCTGTCAGAGCCCTTGTTGGAATGAGGGGTGATCTCTTGCAAACTTATTAGAAGGATATAGATTCTTTTGTTTTTAATATCTTTTCTGTGTAATGCTTTTACCTTAAAAATAAATGTGCTTTTTTGGAAAGAGCTGTGTGGTAACTTAACTGTGGGCCATTATGCTGTTTATAGCCTCTGAGGAGAAGGCAAAGCAGGCGTGCTGACTAGCTGGGCTAGTCACAGTGTAGGCAGGAAACTATGCAGCCTGGAAAAACCCCAATCAGGAGAGGAGGAGAGAGAAAGGTATGTCTCTACTTAAGAGATGTGATGGCTGGGGGGGCCGGAAGCCTAAGAGTGGATGCCATTGCTGGACCACAGAGGGGGAAATACAGATGTAGTTGCCCTCAACTGTGACAACTTCTTAATCTTTCCTCATAAATCAATCTCTTCATATTCTTAATTACTTTGGTGCTCTTGTCTGAATTCCTTCCAGTCTGTCAATAACTTCCTGGGTTTGAAATACCAGAGTTAAACACAGGATGCTCACCAATGCCTAATTAACAACTCATAGTCAATACAAGTGTCTCTCTCTCACTGAATCTTGGTATTATGATTTTCTAAAAAGAGTCAATCCTAACGGCAAACAACTCATATCAAAAACAGCAACAACAACAACCTCATGGAACGCTTATTTTTAAAAACCGATACATGCAGGATAAGTGTATGATATGAGTGATAACACGTATACATTACTACTGCAGAACTACTGATCTTTTTCTTCCAGCAAATTTCAAAACTTTTCTGCCTATTGAAGACAATATCTTGCATCTTGAACCTTCTATGAGCACTGCTCTCTAACTCACCTGGTGCTGGGTCAGGTTTTGCTGACTGACACCTGGACTGCCTGCATAGACTGCTGCCATCATTGCCCATGGTTAATGGTCTGAGCAGAGAAAAGTGAGGGTGCGTGGGAGAGGCTGGACTTCGGCACCAAGAATTCTGAGTAGGGAACAGGGTTGCTGGGATCTTTTTTTCTCTGTAAACAGAAATACAAATGATTGTATTCTGTATATTGTATATATCTTAATATATGTGTATAGTACACATATATTTTATATAACTTATATTATAGGTGGAGTAGTAGTAGCATCTATATTAAGGCTGTCTAACACTATTATAATCCCTTATTTACAGTTGTTTATAATTTTGCCAAACTTTAACCCTTTGGGCTGAAATTTTCCATACTGACTCTTTGATTCAGGTTGAATTTCTTTGGAAATTTAAGCAAAACTGTTCAACCATTTCCAAGAACACTAGTTAGTTTGGCCAATGTTAAAATTTTTTGAACTGTCTTTTAAACAGCTCTAGCCACAGCTTGGAGCAGAAGGTTGAAATTTAGCAGAGGAATACTCCTGGGGGCAGAGAGGGGCCTTTTACTGTCCTCATTAAAAAATCTGCCCAGGTTTGGTCAAATTATAAGCATGCTGCAAGGATCCAACAACTAAATCTCTGCCTATGCTGCTTTTCCCCTTCAAAATACCCTATGGCCTAGATTAAGATGCATTGCGCTGGAGCAGGAAACTATGAGTTTTAGATCCACCTTTTTCACAAACTAGTGTGAATAATTCTATGAACATCACAACCTTTAGACTATAAGCTCTTTGAGGCAGTGAATGTGTCTTTTCTGTCTGGATGTTGCCTGGCACACTTTTGTGTGCTCAGTGAGTGAATAATATATAATGAACTCAGGTTTTCTTGCAAAATGTCCCATTACTTCATTGACTGAAACTATTGCTCTCTTGCATGGAACCTAAAACAAAGTTTGGTTTGGATTTTGTTTGAAAGTTCGGGTCAGTTCTTATTTTATCCTGCCCAATTCACCCAATCCTAATAACAACTTTCTTTGCAAGATGCTCATTTGCTTCCACAGCCAGCCAGGAATAGTGCTATATTATAACGATGGAGTACAGTCAATAGATGGATGGTTACCTTTTAATGAAAACCGGTCCGCTTTCCTCTGTTCGACCTTGGACAGCCCCTTCCTGTTCTTTATCAATTATCACAGACTCTGGTTCCTTTTCCCATTCATCTCTTTGCATTTTTGTTGGTATAATTGGCTTTTTGCTGCTCTTAAGGTATTCATCATCTTCTCGCTCTTTCCATCCTTGCTTTCTGTTCCAGTGAATAGGTGTATACCAAGCAACAGCCTGAAGAAAAAAACACCACTCATTCAGTTACTTCATTTAACCATCAAGTTTATTGTTTCTGTTACAGAAGGAATAGTGTGTGCGGGGGGTGAGGGAAGAAAGAGGCGAGGAGGTAAAGGTTCTATGATCTTTTTGAGCCGACTATTCAAGGGTGTGAGCCAGAGAATAATGGCAAGGCATCAAATCACAGCCATTGATTTGATCTTTAAAATCCATTTTCAGTTCTTAAAATTATAGGGTGGATTCATAATGTAACAGCTTTGCAATTCAACTGCTTGACTTAAATTAAACAGACACATTACCAATGCAATGGCAAGTTTGGCCAAACTAAGGAAGAAGACAGGGGAAAAGAGTATAAAAATCTGAATAAAAAACAGGTTGTATCAAGTAAATTAGATTAATACTGTACAAGGGAGACTGGATAGTTTGAGGAAATTGGTCTCCAGGTCACTGGTTCAAGTCTGGCTCAGGCTAGAAATGGCCAAAAAATCATTGCCACTAGATTACTTTTAGAATATGTCTACACAGCAAAGAAAAACCTGTGGCTGGCCCACACCAGCCGACTCAGGCTCATGGGGCTCGGGCTGTGGGGCTGTTTCATTGCTGGGTAGACGTCTGGGCTCGGGCTGGAACCCGGGCTCTGTGACCCTGCAGGATGGGAGGCTCCCAGAACCTGGACTCCAGCCTGAGCCTAAGCCCAAGCCCGGACGTCTACACAGCAGTGAAACAGCCCCGCAGCTCGAGCCCCGTGAGCCTGAGTCGGCAGGCACGAGCCAATGCGGGTTTTAGTTTGCTGCTTAGACATACACTAAGTCTGGTTTCAGTCTCATTTCTAAGTGGACAAAGGTCCACCTCACAAAACCCACCACAACTGCCAATATTGTTGGCAATTGCTAAAGGATTTGCCCCTGGACTGAATAGACATGGATAGCTGAACTTCTCACCCCTATGGGGGGGCTCTCCAGGTTAAGGAAGAAGCACACTGGCAAGGAGATCTGAAGAAAACTTGCACTGCCGGGGCCCATGTTGTACCTGTTCTATGCATAGTAGACCTTCATACTGCCAGCCTGTCTATCTAGCCCCTTACTTTAGTCCTCAAGGTCTCAGTAATTAACTTGTAAACCCAAGCAAGATTCACAGCCAAGATTTACTCACATTATGTAATTTGCTCAATTAGGGCTCATGGGCTCGATCCTGCAAAGTGCTCAGTACTGTGGCCCTGATCCAGCTAAGCACTTATGCTCGTTTACCTTTAAGCACATGAATAGACCCATTACTGTCAACAGGATCTAGCACTATATAGTCAAGTCCAGACTTCAAAAAGGTATGGAGTGGGTGACACTGGGGGAAAGCCTTTGTCCTGTCCCACTTGTAAAGTGCAAGTATTCAATGCTACATATTCAATGTACCCGGAACGTTGGGTTTGTTAAGCTTCAAGACTCCACATACCAGTACACCTGCTCGTTGGCACTTTCTTGGGTTATTTGCTTGCCAAAACTCTGCATGCCATTGCTACTCTTTACAATTATCCTTACATCCGGCCATCCTTTTAAGAAGGATGAGTAGAAGAATTTAGCAATTCTATTAATTACATGACAAACAGCTCATGAGAATCAGAACACTCACTTGACCATTAGGTTCACAAAGAATGGTAGTGCACTCTGGGCCTGTTTTAAACCTATCTTGCTCCTTCCAAAGGAAATCTGATGGAGGTTTATGAAGCACTTTAGAATCTGCTGTCCATACCTGCAACAATCCAAAGGAAGTAATCAGATATAGAGAGGATGGTCCTTGGATGTTTATGAAGTGTGTAGACTCAGTAAGAAGCAGCAGGTTTCCCTCTCTCAAGGCTTTTCTCCATGAAATCAAAGCTGAAGGGACTGCATTTCAAGATCTGTAGCAATGGCTTGGTTATACTTATTGTCATGAAGACCTGCTCTTGTGGATTAATAGAGATAATTATGAGGGCATATTTTTCAGGCACTTATATTAGGTTTTGGGGGATTTTTAGCCAATATTGCTGAGGGTCAGATTAACAATAGGTGATTTCTTTTTATTTATGCTGGGTATTTTAATAGGCCTGCAACATAGACCTTTACAATCCTAGTCCACGATTGATTCTGGAGCCTCCCAGTGAGGGAACAGGCAGTTCCAATAATTTTTTCTCCTTTAGTTTTATACAGATGTTAACAACAGCTCTGCATCATGCTCTGCAAAGCAACAGGAACCATGATGAAAATATTTTTCTTGTGTAAAATGATCCTAACTTACTTTTGCAAGCAGCATTCAAAAGGATTGACCTTCAGATCCAGGGTTTCAGTTCAGACCAATTTCTTTGTACTGAAAATTATGTTGCAGTATGGAGATATCTTACAGAAGCAATGCTTAGAGGGGAGAGTGGGAAATGGGGAAGATTCTTTATGATATCAGGCCAGAATCTTCAAACTTTCTGCAGAATTTTGAAAGTTGGGCTCCTAAATCCACATTTAGGCACCTAAATAAAAGTGCCCTGATTTTCAAAGGTGCTGACCTCTAGCAGCTCCCATTGAGTTCAGCGGGATTTGTGAGTGCTCAAACTTCTGAAAATATGGATTTATGAGCCTGACTTCAAGTATTTTAGGTTTGAAATTTTGACCTTGCATTACAGTGGATGAGGAGCAGCTGAGTTACGGAAGGTAAATTCTTAGCTATCCCCTCGGTGTTCATTTGGCATTTTCCTCTTCTGTACTCACGGTTACAGTAGAATTGGCCTTCATTCTGATCCTTGGTGGGAATTTGAATACTGTTACTGGATGGCCGCTGACATTTTGCTGGAGTGTATAATCCCCAATGCCCTCCTCTTTATCAGGGGAACAGTTAAGGATCTTCACAAAATGACCACCCGAATGAACTTCTGCTATTTTTAAGTTGCCAATAGCACTAAATAATAAAAGTAGAATCAAAGGTTTAAAAGCATTTCACAAACGAAATACACATGCCTTTAACTATAACAGCCTGCCCTGATGTCTGCATAATAAACATACTGTATGCAGACTATTTACAATAGTAATAATCTGCACTTTACATAGACCCTTTCATCTGAAAAACTCAGTGTGCTTTACATATATCAACACATACTAGCTATCTTACAAATTTTTGGGCCCCCATTACCATCGGAAATTAATTGGTACTTTTTAAAAAAATGAATCATCATCACAGTTTGCTATTTCTATTTTCGAAATGTATGTCGGTTAATATTTTTAAGGTTGACCACACAATCTGGCCATTAAAATTCATGGGAGTTGTGTGGCTAAATCCCCTTGTCAGTTTTGAAAATCTCAGTCATTGACTTCATCTATGTATTTTCTCCCTCCTTTCCTTCCTCCTTTCTTGATTTCCACCTGTCCCTCATTTTTATTTTCCTTTGTGGAGGAAAGGGAAGTTGTACTATTAACCAATGTCCAAGAGACACCATGTTAAAACAAGCAAAGAGTCCTGTGGCACCTTATAGACTAACAGACGTATTGGAGCATGAGCTTTTGTGGGTGAATACTCACTTCTTCGGATGTATTCACCCACGAAAGCTCATGCTCCTATATGTCTGTTAGTCTATAAGGTGCCACAGGACTCTTTGCTGCTCTTACAGATCCAGACTAACACGGCTACCCCTTTGATACATGTTAAAACAATTAAGACCTATTCTCTCTTTCGTTTCAGACATGTAGCAAACAAGGGTCTGTGATTTATCTGCAGAAAGCAGAGGAACTCCTCGAGTGAGCAGAGGAACACTTTATCTTCGGCAAGCACTGGAAAATAAATTTCTCTCTGGAGCGGTCCTCTTCTAAGCAACTTACATGTCAAGAAAGCTCTTTTTAAAACACAGTTCTGGACTATAATGCTCATTACTGGTCTTATCAGACAAGTTGTGAAAGAAGTCTGAGGAATCATCCAATTTTCCATGAGACAGCCACTGTGATTTAGTTAATTGTTTAGCCCTTGTAATGTCTTGTCTGTGTCTCCTGTCTGTGTAATGTCTTTGCCCTGGCTATGCATGCCGCCTTCTGTTTTGCTGATAAGTCTAATATGTAGGTGTTTGTGCCTGTATTCAAGCCTGGCCCTACAGCACAAATAGACATGAGTCTGCGTAAGGTGGCAAAATAATAATTGGTGAGTGGAAAAAACCACCCACCCACCCAAAAATTCATTCATGCTGCACAGTAGGGAGTCATGCTTGCACATGACTGCCTGCAGTCTGCAGCACCTAGTGACAGATATGAAGGGAGGGGGTGGGAACTGTCCCTGATCTCCCCCAACAGAAACTAAGAATACATGCTTACTGAGCACAATACTGTGCTATGCAGCATGTAGGAAACCCTCCCTTCCTTTCCCTTTGCCGCATCTTTGGGCCCTCTGTTGAGTCCCTTCTCTCTCTGGGCAGAGAACACGCATACAAGTCTGTTTGCTCCTCCCATCAGCAGCGGGAGTCCTTTAGGGAGCTTCCCATAGGAAAAAAGGGCCTGATTCTCTATGGTACCTTGCACTGTGAACCATGATTTAAACTGATGCAAAGTTAGGGTAAAATGCTGCCCTTCTGGTCCGGTATCATTCATCATTATTATTTATTTGTATTACCGTAGTGCCTAGGAGCTCTAATCATCAGGGGCGGCTCTATGTATTTTGCCGCCCCAAGCACGGCAGTCAGGCGGCTTTCGGCGGCGCGCCTGCGGGAGGTCCGCTGGTAATGTGGATTCGGCGGCATGTCTGTGGGAGGTCCGCCGGTCCTGCGGCTTTGGCGTACCCACCGCCAAATTGCCGCCGAAGCTGCAGGACCGGTGGACCTCCCGCAGGCATGCCGCCGAAGGCTCCCTGATTGCCGCCCCCACAGCGACCGGCAGGCCGCCCCCGGCACGCGCTTGGTGCACTGGTGCCTGGAGACGCCCCTGCTAATCATGGACCATTGTGGTAAGGGCTGTACAAACACAGAATGAGAAGATGTTCCCTGTGTTCTCACACTTGGCACAGGTGTAGATGATGACAAGTTGTGTGGCCAAAAAGACTTCACTTGCAGCATGAGGATAAGAAGGATAAGCCATATTGCCTCTCCATGAGAAAATCTGCTAGAAGTGCCTCCCATTCCATCAAAGAGAGGCTACTTCTGGAGGAAACTTGGGCCACGTGAAGGAACAAGAGAAAATCTTGGATACCAGGACATATGGGGTAGCACAAAAAACAAAACAAAACAAAAAGGAGTTTTGAGCAGGCCAGCGGCAGAGTGACAATCTGGACTAGGAAGGAAGTGGAACAGAAATATGAAGTTGGGCAGGAGAATCAAGAGGGACATGTGGACCGGGTGTGTGCTTGAGGTATGGTAAGAAATGAGGGACTGGAAGGATAGATGTTAAGGGTAGGATTTGGAAATAGAGAGTGGGGGCAAAAAGTATTAGGTGTATCCGAAGGAACATGGGTATTAGGTGGAATCAGGCAGTGCACGGTAGGTGCTTGAGGAAGACTTGTTTCTAGACAAGAATTGCATCTGGACTTAAAGGAACTTGGAGGTATAGGAAGGGTAAATATGATAGGGGTGGGGTCAGAATCTGATGGGGGCCTTTCTGACACAAGACTGGTGAAAAATGAAGAAGCGGGGGATAGGAAATGGGACTGTTGGGTGGTATGCCAATACAAAGCTTCCAGCTCACTGGAGAATTTGGCCTTGTATTTTTAACTTAACAGTGTCCCTTTAATAGAAAACATCCCACCTTTTTCTAAGCCCAGAAGTCTTAATGTTTGAAAGGAAAGATTTATGTTGGTACAATTACTATGACAGGAGAAATATAGGACAAAAGGTTTATTTACATGGATGCAAATAAAGGCCTATATATTTATTTGCCAGTGGATTTAGCTATAGGTGCAGGATGGGGCAGAAATGGACTGGGGGGAGAGGGGACAGTATAAATATTGAAATTTGTCTAGGATTGCAAAATACCCTGTACATATTAGTGTCAGATATGGGTCTGAGAAATAAAGTTTGGATCCAGATCCAAATTGCTTTAAAGTTTAGAGGATTGGCAATCTGGATTTGGTTTAGTCCAGCCCTAATTATTGTATGCAGATGTACTTAGTGTATGCAGATGTACTTACTGCAAAATAGATATTGATGATTTACATTGTTTAGAGTGCTTCCACTCCATTTTTCTTACAGTCAATAAAACACACAAAAACTTACTTGAATTAGAGGTAAGGTTGCTCAAGTATGAACAGCAAGGAAATAGTTAAAAGACAACGTTCACATCCAACACAACCCAGTCTCCAAACATTAGGCCACTATTGTCATTATACTCTAACACTTTTGGTTCAACAATACTACTACCTTAGCTGCATACATGAAAAAAACTGAAAATCTCACTGCAGTGCACAGCCTCAACTCCGACCTTTCACCGCTCCATTATTTAATACTTTAGTAATAATTGCAACCGTAAAATTACAACCTTAGCATTGTTGCATACCGCACAGCAAACGAATTTAAAGTGAATTAAAAATTATAAAATCACACTGCTGATTAAAATATCTTAGTTTATCAAAAACACAAACTTCTACAAAATTTGTGTACTAAATAATATTAGTGACATTGTGCCTTCCATCAAAAAATATACACTACTAAACACAGCTATACAGAAATACTATTGAAATGTGTATACACCCCATTTCATGTCTATTCATAATATGTTATATAATACAATTATAAATCAACAGACTGGAGTTATGATTGTGCATTGCAGCATAATTTTATTTGATGGGAACATCAAATTGATAGGAACATAGGGACATAGGATTGGTAGGGACTTCTTGGGTCACCAAGTCTAGTCCCCTGCTAGCGCAGGCAGCCCCATTATATAGGTGGGCATTGAGAGTGAGTGTATTTTTAAAATTTAATGTGGGTGTGCTCAAAAGGGAGTTGGTGTGCTGGTGCAGTTGAGTGTCATGATGGTCAGTAATTAATCAAATGAGAATTTTTTAAAAATTGCCTATTTCATGCATTAAACAAGTTTAACAACACACAAAGCGAACTGTCACCACATTTTACTCTTTATCTTCTACAATTAGCAGAACTAATTATTTCTCCTGCTTTCTGTGTGAGATGAGATGTGATAATCCCCCACTGGAAAACAGTTCTCACAATACAAGGAAATTCATGAAGGAGAAAGTAAGCTCTTATCTTTCTGCATTTAGCTAGACTTTTCCTGCCCTTGCCCAGTCAAACAGTAGGGCATATCTCAGGATTTGGAAATGCTGTAGAATTCTGGAAACAATTTCAGCTTTCTAACTGGCCTTCAAAGGTATTTTTTCATAGCTATACACATAATGTCCTGAATTACACAGGTCTAGTTATAGAAACACAAGCAGTAAGTGCCAGGGATTTATGAAGATTTTATCTGCTAGAGAAATGTCTATAAAATTGCAAGCATTATAAAATTAACAAGAAAGGGAAAGCAGCAGGTAACATAGATTTGGAATTGAATAAAGCATTTGTTATAGAATTTTCTCAGAGTATTAGTTCCTGTTGTCTTGGGTATAAATACTGTCACATGAACTGACTGAGAGACTGTAAACAAATAATAATGATAAACCATGAGGAAGTGTCTTGTGTGTTTGTGTGTGGGGGTCCCCTACAGGATGGTGTCAGGTCCCGTCTCATGGAACATGTTCACTTATGATTTGGAAGAGGAAGTAAAACAGCTGGTTAATAAAATATGCAGATAATGCTAAATTGGGCGGAGATGCGTGATCGGAGGAGAAAACCAGGGACAGAGAAATAACACAAACGGGGGAAATAATCAAAAGCATAAAATGCACCGGCAGGGAAAAGCCTGGAAAGCAGTAATGCTGAAAGGCTAGAATAAGGATAGTTAATGTGACCCTGTAGGGGGAAAGAAAGCTGTTCCAATTGTGGCTGCATATGCAAAGTAGGGAGCAAGGAGGTAATAGATTCCCTTTGGACAGCTCTGTGGAGGAACCACCTGCAATATTGATCCTGATTCTCCTCTCACATACACTAGTGTAACTCCACGGACTAGAAAGAAGTTGCTGTTGGTTTATGTTGGTGTAAGTGAGATCAGAATCAGGCACACTGTGTTCATTTCTGGGCACTTAGCACAAAAATATTGACATTTTGGAAGGTATTCTAGAAAGGTTCAGAAAAAACGGATTCGGGGGCTGGCGGGATTGATTTATGAGAAAAGAGTTAAATACATATGGTTTAGTTAGTGAATCACTAAGGGGACAGGGAGACATGGTAATAGAGCAGATATGCTTGAGGGCTGGGAAGTACAAGAAGGCAGAAGAATTATTTAGGTTGGTACAAGGAGGTTCAACTAAAAGCAATGGGATGAAATTAAAAAGGGGAAAATTTAGGCTCAGGGCCGGCTCTGGCTTTTTTGCCGCCCCAGGCAAAAAAGCCTCCGCCGCTGCCGGAGCCCGGGGGGGGCGGCGAGCCCCGGCGGGGGCTCCGCTCTCCCGCCGGGGGGAGGGCGCCGGAGGGGAGGGCAGCCGGAGCCCTGGGAGGAGGGCGGCGAGCCCCGGTGGGGGCTCGGCTCTCCCCCCCCGCGGCCAGAGCGCCGGGGGCAGGGCGGTGAGCCCCGGCGGGGGCAGGGCGGTGAGCCCCGGCGGGGGCTCGGCTCTCCCCCCGGCAGCCGGGGGGAGGGCGCGTGGGGGAGGGCGGCCAGAGCGCCGGGGGGAGGGCGGTGAGCTCGGCTGTGGCCCCGCTCTCCCCGGCGGCCCGAGCGCCGCGCCGCCCCCCTCCAGGTGCCGCCCCAAGCACCAGCTTGGTTGCCTGGTGCCTGGAGCCGGCCCTGTTTAGGCTGAATATCAGGAAAAGCTTCCTAACATTAAGATGTCTGGGCCTCAAACATGATATGTACTGGACAAAGCACTAGAAAATATACTGTACGGGACAATCCACACGGGTATGGGATGCACTGGACCTAATGGGGCAGATCCTCAGCTGGTGTCACTTGTCCTATCTCCATTGCAGCTGATGGAGCTGTGACAATTTACACCAATTGAAGATCTGGCCCAATAGGTCTTCCCCATCTCTAATATCTAAGATTCTAAATTAGAGATGGAAGGAAAATATATTGGGATAACGAGTTTATCCCTGGGGCCAATATATTTTATGATATGGCTCTCAGTAGGTTTGGATAAATTTGGACTAGCCTTGTCTAACCATCTAGGGCTCAGTTCACGCCCTGGGTTACCTCAGGTTCTGCTGGTCCAACCCAAACTGTGGGACCCCCCACAAGCCACCTGCAGCCCCAGTTCCATTCATGGGCCTGGAGCTACCAAAAATGAGCAGGTCAAGCCCAAGAGAGAGTGGGGCCAAACCAGCCAGGAGATGCAGAGTTTCAGTTCCTTTTCTGGGCAGCCTCCACCAGAAAGGCCCCTCTAGAGCACTAACCAGAGTTTGTTAGTGACCCTCCTGCAACAAAACTCTGAAAGAAGGATGGTGAATATAATTGCTGTACTCTCCCAACATCACGGCTGTAAAGTAGGCAGATAGGCTTCATGGTTAGCATAGGGCCTGGTCCCCACACCAGCCAGAACCAGAAGGTCAGGAAACATGAGTAAGATACGAGAAATCAGGCTGGGTCAAGAAACCAGGAGGTCAGTACCAGGACACAAGAGCAGGCAGCACTGGCTGAGCAGTCCAAAGCAGGATGGAGCCCAGTTGTACAGATGACTTCCTGTTCCTCCTGGCTTAAGTAGGGGAAATGAGACAATCAGGAGCTCTGGTATTTCACCAATCAGGACCCATGGTGGAGCCTCCTAATTGAAGTAGGCTTCAAGGAGACCTGATTCTAGTTGATGCCAATAAACCACTGGGTGGAGGGTTGGAGCGTGATGACCCCCTAGGAGCCCTGCAGACGTGGTTTCAAAACCTGTAGGTCATGTTACCTAGGGTGAATTCCACCTCTGGGGCAGCTGCTGTGCAGGACTGAGTCTGACCTCTACACTTTTGGTGACTTATCTTAAGCAAACCTGTGATGTTGCACCCCATAATGCTTTATAGAAATATGCTTATGAGTGTAAATATGACATAACTGGAATATATTTTATGCTAGATATGTCATGTAACATATCTTTGCAAAGGTTATGATCTACTGAATATATTCATCCATCCTATTTGTATGCATGTATCATTTTTATATCTGAAGTTCTGAGCATTGGCTCTATGCTTGTATTTAAAGTGTTTGCTGTAGGAAGCTCATAGACAGATTTGTTCAACATAGTGTGAAGGGGTTATTCAAGTAATTGGGAGTACTTAACTAACTATGGACTTTGGGAGATGCCAGTCTCCCTGGGAGCTTTCCTGGGAATGTTCAAACTAACATGTAAACAATGGCATTGGCCTGCAAAAAGCGGAATCATTCATAGACATGTGACTTGCCCAGGTGGCTAGAAACCCCATCTTGTGGCTGTGATGTTGCACAAGAGAGAGAATATAAAAGGCCCCGGAAGCCCCTCCATTTTGTCTTCAGACAAAAGATAGCTCAAAAGATAGCCTCTCCACCCCAAAGAGATGCCTGAAAGAAACTGGAACAAAGGACAGTAACTACAGGGGTGTGAGTGATTGCTGGACCCAGACTAGGAAGGAGTCTAGTCTGTCAAAGAAGCTCATTAGAACATCTCTGAGGATGAGATTTACCTGCATTTAGTTTCCTACTGTATTAGGCTTAGACTTGCGTGTTTTATTTTATTTTGCTTGGTAACTTACTTCGTTCTGTCTGTTATTACTTGGAACCACTTAAATCCTACTTTTTATATTTAATAAAATCTCTTTTTACTTATTAATTAACCCAGAGCAAGTAATTAATTTCTGGGGAGAAAACAGCTGTGCGTATCTCTCTATCAGTGTTATAGAGGGCGAACAATTTATGAGTTTACCCTGTATAAGCTTTATACAGAGTAAAATGGATTTATTTGGGGTTTGGATCCCATTGGGAACTGGGTATCTGGGTGCTAGAGACAAGAGCACTTCTTAAGCTGTTTTCAGTTAAGCCTGCAGCTTTTGGGGGACGTGGTTCAGATCTGGGTCTGTGTTTGTAGCAGGCTAGTGTGTCTGGCTCAATAAGGCAGGGTACTGAAGTCCCAAGCTGCTAGGGAAAATGGGCTCAGAGGTGGTCCCAGCACATCAGGTGGCAGTCCCAAGGGGGTATCTGTGACCCAACCCGTCACAAAACCTTCAAACCTTTGACATTCTCCCATGTTTTGTGGATAATTGCTTGGCCTTTCTCTCTTATGAGGCGAGATTAAAGAGGCTAGGACTTTTCAGCTTGGAAAAGAGGAGACTAAGGGGGGATATGATAGAGGTATATAAAATCATGAGTGAAGTGGAGAAAGTAGACAAGGAAAAGTTATTTACTTATTCCCATAATGCAAGAACTAGAGGCCACCAAATGAAATTAATGGGCAGCAGGTTTAAAACAAATAAAAGGAAGTTCTTCTTCACACAGCGCACAGTCAACTTGTGGAACTCCTTGCCTGAGGAGGTTGTGAAGGCTAGGACTATAACAGCGTTTAAAAGAGAACTGGATAAATTCATGGAGGTTAAGTCCATTAATGGCTATTAGCCTGGATGGGTAAGGAATGGTGTCCCTAGCCTCTGTTTGTCAGAGGATGGAGATGGATGGCAGGAGAGAGATCACTTGATCATTACCTGTTAGGTTCACTCCCTCTGGGGCACCTGGCATTGGCCACTGTCGGTAGACAGGATACTGGACTAGATGGACCTTTGGTCTGATCCAGTACGGCCGTTCTTATGTTCTAAGTGCTGTCTTACTGCTTACCTAATGGAGATATTACAGAGGGCTGTATAGGCACACCATCTCTGCCCTTCAGAAATAAAATGAAAGGAAGTTCCCCATAAAAACACAATTACAGAGTCCTACTGCTAAAACAAATGAAGTCTTTAGACATCTGATGGCTTAACACAGCACCTGTGCCTGGATGCAGAAGAGATGATGTCTTCAGCTGCTGACGGTGTCCTTCCCTGTCTCTCCAAGGGTCCGGGATGTTGAGCATTCTTCTTTGAGTCAGTAAACAAAGAGCTGAAATAGTCCTGACCTTGTCCTAATGTATTCGTGTCAAGGCTGAGGGAACTAGACCTAGAACAGGACCACTTTGGTGACTCGGTATTAGTGCTGCCCTGAGCTGTTGAACGAACAAGAGAGACAGACAAGCAGTGATGTAAAAGATACAAAACGACAAAATAAAAAAGAACCCAATATTTTTCATCTTTTATTTTTGTAACAAAAATTGCATAATCTCATTTCCTTTCTCCTCCTTGAGTTGTTAATGTAAAACGGTGCTCAATGAACCTTTCTCAGGAAGCTTTAAACCTATGGCTATAAAATGGAACACAGCTGGCAAAGTGAATATTTTGTTAGTGACATGTCGATTTATTACCTTGGAGGAATTACCTTGGGTAGCTCAAAAACAATAAATTATGCCACTGGCAGTATAAATGTCATCCTGCAATTTCAGTGCTGCTATTAGGTGTAGCATCAGCTGTGAGTTGGTACTGAACATATTGAGCCTCTCTTCCGCTTACAGAATGAATGTGATAATATCCTCTCCTCCTCTTTGGACTTTTCTTTTCACTCTCTGTGCAAAAGACCCAAAAATGTGTGTCCATGCACCACCTGTGCACCCCCACTCTCACTGAGACTTTAGGATCTGGGGCAGGGGAGAAGTGAATGCTGCTGGTGAACCCCTCTCTCACAAAGAGATCCCCTGGTCTGCCACCGAAGTCTCATAAAAAATCAGCTTCCCCCCAGATCCTGTCAGTGCTTGTGACTCAGTGCTGCTTTTCAGACCTCCCCGAGTTCTGGATCCCAAAGAGATGCGTTGGGGATGCCCTGCCAGGTGGACTATCCCTATGCAGATCCTATCAAGTGCTGAGCAGCCTCAACTCTCATTGATTTCCATGGGAGTTTAAGGTTTTTATTACCTGACAGGAGGTGCTCTGTACTTATGGGATCTGTCCCTTAGATGGCTAAAACTCAAACCCTTCTTGATTTGGCAAAATTACTGCGTCAGTGAGAGTAATAATGTTGCATGAATTAGCTTCCCCATTGTATTAGGAATGCTGGCTCCAATCAGGCATGCTGATTTGCTTTTTCCAATGGGATTTTCTGATTGTAAAAACAAGATGTTTGAGTTTCTGTTTTTCCATCTTACAGTGCATTACACCAAGGCAGTGACACAGTGCAGGCCCCCATTTCAATATCTTGTTTGTAGTACCCTCCCTCGAGGCTCTCTGTGGTAGAGTTCAAATGAACCAGCAGTTCCAATAGTTGGGCAATGAAACAGGGTCTCCTCGTCTTGGCAAGTGAAGAATTAGTTGCAGCCAAATGTAATAACATATGAGCAATAAGGAGGGTAAAAGCTACAGCACAGTGGCCTAAACAGAAAGCCTTGGCAGGTGTTCAGCTTAACTGAGTGGGAATTTTGCAGAGGATGAGTCTAACTAGGAGGCACAAAAGAATGGTGTTCAGGGATTTGCTGGAGAAGAAATGGGGCAAAGGCCAATGAGCTCCATAATCAGGAAGCTAGATGCATTGTTGGACTCTGTTGCTCTGTGCTTGCTAGAGTCTCTGTTAGATCAAATATTCAGAGTGGCAGCAGAACAGGCAGCAGCAGAATGAGCAGACTCTGTTGAAGCTGGCTTTTAGTGATGTGTTAATAAGTCAGTTTGTTTCTTGGATCACATTGGTGGCAGCTTTTTCTGTGTTACTGAATGCTATGGGCTAAGGCTGGGGTTTTAAAAGGGCCTAAGGGAGTTAGGCACCCAAATCCCACTGAAATCCAATGGGATTCATAGCCTAAAGTAAGGCACCTAGCCACAAGCCCTAAGTGTGGGAGGATGCAGAGTTGCACCCTCCCTGAGGACGATGGGGGACACTGCCCCAGGGGCAGACACAGTCTTCCCCCATGCTGCACTCTGTGAACAGGGGGTGCATCATTTGAATCAACCATTAGGCTGACATAGACTGCTTAACCCAGCACGCTGGCTCTGCTCTGTAGGTTAGTGTGGTGGCTGGGCTGGGCCACGGCCTTGGGTTCTCCCTACCCACTCTCACTTCCCTTGGGGCAACAAGAATGAGCATAGCTGGGACCACTATTATGAACTTCTCCTGAGCAGCCACATTAGTAGAGGGAGGCTTCTTGTGCTTCCCTTGACCCTTGTTGTGGCTGAGCAAGGGCAGCGCACAATCTGACTATGTAAAATGTTGCAGTTCATGTAACAATGCGTGCAGCCTGCAAATACACTGAGAAGGTGGAGGATCTAGAATCGGTATTTAAGTCGTGGTGGCCAGTCCAGAACAGACAAGGAGTTATAACTATAGCTGGTCCAGAATTTTTCATCAAACATTTTTTTCTACAGAAAATTTTGAATTTGCTGAAAATTATTTTTTTTCATTGGGAAAATCAAAACAATTTTTGGGGGTTTCAGGTCAACCCAAATTGAAACATTTTGGATTGCCACACTGAATCAAAACGTTTCATTTCAGGTCAGTTTGACATTAACCTGCATCTGCCTAAATGGCCACAGTACCCCAAGGGAGTTGTAGTTTGGGTGCCTCATGCCCTCATTTTTTCCTATGGGCTAGGCTCCCTGGTTGGACTACATCTCCCTTGATGCACAGCTGTCTCCCCTCTTGTTGACCTGTCACCAGGCATCATGGGAGTCCTACAATCACCAGGCATCATGGGAGATGTAGTCTGGATGGGGACCCTGATCCATAGAGGACAATGGGAATATTAGGCACCTGAACCACCACTCCCAGGAGGCACTGTGGCATCTCAGTCAGATGCAGTTCAATATCGAATCAAGCCAAACAAAAACATTTTGATTCATTTCGACAAACCAAAATGAAATGTTTAGATTCAGGACTGTCAAAACATTTCAGTGAAAATAAAACGTCTTAACATTTACAGAATTGGTTGTTCCATGAAAAACTTCAGTATTTCAACTTCTTGTCCCAATTTAGGCTTAAAACGATGTCAAAATATCAGAATTTCCCCACTGGATAGAAATTCCAATTTTTGACCAGCTCTTGTTTTAACTGCATTCACAGAGCCATGCTATTACCCCATACTTGCAGGACTATATTACAATTCCCTTAACATGATTGTAACATGGCTTGTTCTAGTCACCACAGGTAAAACCATAGAGTGCGATAACATGTCTGGGAACAACTATGTTGTAACTGGATTCCCAAATATGGTTCTAACTGTAGTGCAGAGAGAACCTCTGTCATAATAAAAACCAGGGTTGCCTATGCCTAAACTTCAGAGGGGTAGCCGTGTTAGTCTGGATCTGTAAAAAGCAGCAGAGAGTCCTGTGGCACCTTTAAGACTAACAGATGTATTGGAGCATAAGCTTTCGTGGGTGAATGCCCACTTTGTCGGATGCATGTAATGAAAATTTCCAGGGGCAGGTATAAATATGCTGGCAAGAATCAGTCTGGAGATAACGAGGTTAGTTCAATCAGGGAGGGTGAGGTCCTCTGCTAGCAGCTGAAGTGTGAACACCAAGGGAGGAGAAACTGCTTCTGTAGTTGGCTAGCCATTCACAGTCTTTGTTTAATCCTGATCTGATGGTGTCAAATTTGCAAATGAACTGAAGCTCAGCAGTTTCTCTTTGGAGTCTGGTCCTAAAGTTTTTTTGCTGTAAGATGGCTACCTTTACATCTGCTATTGTGTGGCCAGGGAGGTTGAAGTGTTCTCCTACAGGTTTTTGTATATTGCCATTCCTGATATCTGACTTGTGTCCATTTATCCTTTTACGTAGTGACTGTCCAGTTTGGCCAATGTACATAGCAGAGGGGCATTGCTGGCACATGATGGCATATATAACATTGGTGGACGTGCAGGTGAATGAATCGGTGATGTTGTAGCTGATCTGGTTAGGTCCTGTGATGGTGTTGTTGGTGTAGATATGTGGGCAGAGTTGGCATCGAGGTTTGTTGCATGGATTGGTTCCTGAGTTAGAGTTGTTATGGTGCGGTGTGTGGTTGCTGGTGAGAATATGCTTAAGGTTGGCAGGTTGTCTGTGGGCGAGGACTGGCCTGCCCCCCAAGGTCTGTGAAAGCGAGGGATCATTGTCCAGGATGGGTTGTAGATCACTGATGATGCGTTGGAGAGGTTTAAGCTGAGGACTGTAGGTGATGGCCAATGGAGTTCTGTTGGTTTCTTTCTTGGGCTTGTTTTGTAGCAGGAGACTTCTGGGTACACGTCTGGTTCTGTTGATTTGTTTCCTTATTTCCTTATGCGGGTATCGTAGTTTTGAGAATGCTTGGTGAAGATCTTGTAGGTGTTGGTCTCTGTCTGAGGGGTTGGAGCAGATGCGGTTGTACCTCAGTGCTTGGCTGTAGATGATGGATTGTGTGGTGTGTCCGGGGTGGAAGCTGGAGGCATGAAGGTAGGCAGGGATACAGGCTGCTTAGTTTGAAAGTTCTAATAGCTGCAATGCATGCAGGGAAATCACTCCAACCACAGTAAGAAATCATCATGGGGCACAGTTGAAATATTGGGGAATAAGAGCATATAAAGTGCTGCAATCTTCTGTCCTAGGTATGAGTTACAGAAGAGTTTTTGAGGGCTTACCTAAAACTCTCTTTTGTGTAGTCGGATCTGCTCTGGCGGATCTGGCCAGTCTGGGTGCTGCTGTGATTCCAGTTGTCATAGTAGCTGCAGAAGCAGGCTGAAGTGATTGTGGTGAGAGCACATTCTCTGAAGGCTGGGGTGATGCATCTATGATGGGAGTTGAGGTAACAGGGGAGTGACCAGAGTATGACAGGTTAGGTGCCAAATGGAAATGGGATGCCTCCGTTCTGTATTAAAAATAGTGAAATTACATTCATTCACGAGTCCATGGAAAACACATTCACTGCTCAGGGCCAATGTATATATTGTACAACCTCATTTACTTCCATGGGGCTGGATGGGATGTAAACTAGGGCAGAATCTCGTATAGGCACAAGAAACCTCAATATCAACCAATAGAATAACATCGAGCCTGGTCCTCCTTTCAAGATGATTACTACTAGCTGATTATTCTTACAATTATTTCTTGACTTTTATATCCTCTTTAATGTTGCATAAATTATCCAAAACATCCAGGAAGCACAACCCTCCCATTCAGGGCAATATGCTCATACATCTGACATATCTAGTATATCTTGGGGCCAATTCTGCTGTCACAACCTGACAGTCCCACTCTCTGGATGGACACCAGTCTGTTGTTATGGGATCCAACCACTGAATCCCATGTGATGCTAAGCTCCTGGGGTCTGGGTAGTGACTGGCCACTGTGCCTAGCTCTGGGTCTCTCAGGCATACTGCCAGGTGCAGACCGTGTGTCTGACACCCTTCTTGGGCAGCAGTACCCCGGGATCCTCCTGCCTAGACCCTAGAACTACTTCCACAGCCCTCCTAAGCCCAAAGTCACGTAGGATATCTCTAAACTGCAATAAAAAACATGGCAATGAGTCTCAGAGCCCAGGTCAACTGACTCCAGTCCGAACCCAAACATCTACACTGCAAATTTTAGCCCCGCAAGCCCAAGTCAACTGATCTGGGCCGGCTGTGGCCATGCCACACGGATATTTTATTGCAGTGTAGATGTACCTATAGACACATTCCCCTCCAGAATGGCGATGGGGGCTCTGGTTTCTACTTAACCCCTTCAGGGACACCATGGCAGTAAAGAAGGAAATAGGCTTAGAAAAGGAATTTCTTAAACACACACACTTTACTCTTAAAAAGCATAAAAGAATTACAGATCCATGGAAAACAACAGCTCCTGGTCACAATCCCCCCAGTCTCATCTACCCCTTTTGGGTTTGGTCCAAGTCCTTAGGAGAAGCTAAGTCCATTCTGGCTCCACTCCTCCTTTTGGGTCATCTGTTTCTGGCAGTGAAAGGACTTCCTTTGTCTAGGAAGCAGCTACCTTTAAAAAAAGACTATCACTGTTTTGTAAAGTGGAGAAACTGCAGCTCTCCTAAGCACGGATTTAGACAGAGAGGGGAGAAGGGGGGATTCCAGCCCCTTCCCTCCAGGCCGATTTCTGTGTAGAGAGTCCATTCAAAGTCATTGGCCCTGCCAGTAGCAACCTCATTGTTTCACCAGGGCAGAGCCATGCAGTGTTGATCGTCCTTCATTGCTCTGTCACACTTTTCCAGACAGCTTCCCAACTACATGTCAAGTTCCTGCTACATAATGGATGATCTCATTCACAATGATGGTTATAGTTACAAACAATGTCCATAAACCAAGTGGAATTCTTATCTGGACAAACACGTATTCCCAATACTCTGTCACACTGCTCTCACATACATTGGAGTAAATCAGGAGTTGTCACTGTTTTGTTTGACCCAAAATAATTTTTTTTTGATTTGCTGAAATTTTTCACATTTGTTTCAACTTTGGTTCAACCCAAACTGATTCCCCCACCCCCTTAATTTTTCGTAACTGCCAACAAACTGAAAAACCCACCCCTAACTGGGATGCCAAAAAGGGTGCAGCGAGGAAAGGAAGTGAGGGAAGGTGTGGAGCATTTTACACTAACCTAATAGCTGGTGTAAGGTGCACACCCCTTTTGTGTAGCCTAGGCAAAAACTATGCCTCTCTGAGGCACACACTGATGCTTCTCCTGAGGCACACACTGATGCTTCTCCTGAGGCAGTGCTGCTCTCACCACCCCATAGGCAGAGCTGTGATATCACAGCTACAATCTAGCCCTAAGTGTTAACATATAGCACAGCAATATATAGCAGGGATGAGTCAGCATATGCCCTTATGCACCTCTCCCAAAGAACCAATCAGCTTAAAGACAGTGGGCAAAATTCTCTTCTCATTTTTGCAATTGTAAATCCTGAGTAACTTCACTGACATCCACAGGTTACACCAGATTTACACCAATGTAACAGACAGCACAATTTGTGTAAGTAGCTCTAGGAATCATGTAACATTCCAACACACAGAAGTTTCAAAACAAATATCTCAATTTGAAATCTTACAGTACGGTAGCATCTGTTGAAAACTACACGGGAAGAAAAAAGCGTGTGTGTATAAATAGCCCAATGAAAACCTTTTTGCTCATGCCAACCCAGCTGAGGCTGATGTGATGTGACTTGAGCTTTCAGGCTACAGTTTCAGGAAAAGGGTTGCTTTCCCTAAAAGGGAAAGCATCTGGGTTTCATTTGGCTAGAAGTTGATACACTTGCTCGGGCCATTCGTTTTACAAACACCACTTTCACATGTATAAAAATGAAGAGTTTCAAAGTGAAATTAGTTATCTACTGTCTACATCTCAGCAATATTGGTGTAAATCCAAATTCCAATACCTTCAGTAAGGTTACTCAGGAGCTTGCACAGGTGCAACTGAGAGCAGAATTTGGCCCAGAATGCTCACAGAAAATTTGCACAAAGACTGACAACCCTTCTTATTCTGTTAGCTAGTAAAGAAACCTCTGTGGCAGTGAATACCATCCACAGGGCTGAGGCATTACAGTATTAGGCTTAGAACCATATAATGCAATCCTTTGTCCAGACAAAGCTTCTCTAGTCTTACTACTGAATTATGTGGGAGGATATTAAAATATCCATCTTGCTCCATCAGCGCTTAAGATGTAGAGTGTGCTGACTGACTCTACTATAGTATACTCAAAATAAACAAACAGCACGTTGGGACCAAAGCAATCTGTCAGTATTACAGAAGGCAGCCAAGATGTGTGTTGTTTGGAACTTTTCATTACTTCTCCCAAAAAGAGAAGAATTATGGAGGAAACGCCTGCAGCATGAAGTTTTCTTAACTGAGAAAGAAGGGGGAGACTGAGGCAGTAGCAAGGCCTAAAGTCAGATTGGGTAAGCCCTGCTACAGGACTTAAATCAAATGTTTGAATAGGGCCAGTCCAGAAGTTTGGGGAATGTTTAGATCCAGATGCAAAGTCTGTCTCACAGGCTTATATGTACTCCTGAAATAAAAATGCACCAAAGGTAACCAAAAGTAGGTAGTAGCTGATGTCCAGATCCTCAAAGGTAGGAGGCGTAAGGCAAAATATAAGTGATTCTACAGAGATAAGTTTTAGAGAAGTTAACCAAGGGGCATGTGAGCATTTACACTCCTACACTTTTAGTGGTTCTTTATATAACAATGTAAACAAGTGCTATATCATCTGGCATTTCTTTAAATACATGGTGTCATTACAACTATGCCATTCTGTCCCCTGAGAAATCAGTCTCTGATATCTGCGTCACTTTTATGAAGGACTAAGAGCTATGATGATGGTCATGCTCTTTGGTTACCATAGAAGTCACTAAAACCTGGGGCTGCAGTTACAAAGAAGGTTTAAAAAGTTTTGTTCAACAAAACTGGAGTATATGTAGTCATTAAATAGCCCTTGCTTAGTTAATGTTCCTACCCTTTTTCTCCTCCAAACGTGCTTTTAAGTAAACTGATCTCATTTTGCAGGGAAAGATTTTTCTCCTCAACAGCCTCCAGTGCTTTCATCCTGGCTAGAAGAAGATCTTGTAATTCCTGAGAAAGAAAAAGCATGAAATCAGGCAGTTAATATATTTGAAGTTGGTGGTTCTGTTATATAGATATATAATAGCCCTCATATATGAAATCATAAAGATCTTAAACATATCCCAATACAATAATAAGATCCTTATATTTAACCTTCCAACCCAAAGGATCCCCAAATGTTTTACAAACATAACTATCTGATCTACTTTTATAAATTGTACACAAGGATGTCTTTCTCTACCACTGAAATGCAATACTTAACAATGTCGTGGTTCATTTACTCATTAAGTCTTAAATTCAGCCATTCGCAATCGGTCTCCAAGGCATTAGTGTTCATTACTTAGATTCTATTTAATTTTGCATTTTAAGTAGCGGCTGGATCATTTTATAATCAATAATAACAGCTGTAGTTAAACATGATGCATGAAAGGTAAAAGTATCATATTTCAGAGTATAAGCTGATTGCTTCAGCAGTCAGGAGGGAAGTACTTACACACATACACACACAGTTAGCAGTGTGTACATTAAAAAAAAAACCCTACAAAAATAAAACTCAGCACTGCACATACAATTTTCCCCATGGGGAGAGGATGAGGGAACAAACCAGAGGGGACAGAGGTTAGTCACGTCACTTAATGCCCTACGGGAAGGTGCTCACATACGACAGTGATGAGCGCAGTATAAGAACTTCTATAGAATAGAATAGAATAGAATAGAATAGAATAGAATAGATACACCCCATGTGCAGCATTGCACAATTGGATAAATGCATTATAGAAGGCTTTTTCCATGTGTTATTAAATTATGTGTTGGTCACTTCTGGAGAAGGATATGTGCCAGGGATCTCACTGGGTAATGCAAATTCTATCTATCTGAAATCTGTCTCTTTTCTTAGTTTTTGGTTTGCATTGAAAACAAACTGAGCCAGGCATGCTTGGGAGAGTATACTGCAGCCCCTGAACAGAGGTAAGAACATTGTGCTTCCCCTGCATGGCAGGAAGTTCTGGGAGCACACTGTGGACAGGTAGGCTTTATGCCATGCCCAACGTAGGCCAGTGCCTATCAGACCCAACTGACCCCTATGGTAGTGTGTCAGCCTGAAAATATAACATTCAACACACTTTGACCTACAGTGGTGGTCACTGGGAGCCAACATTTATCAAGAGTTACCAGGAAGCTCCCTGTGAATGGAGGGAGGGGAGGTATTAGAGGGGGAGTGAGGGGAGGTACTGAGACACATCAGGGAAGTGGAAGAAGAGGATTGAGGAAACTGGCCTCTGGCTGAGAAGGAAGGTCCCAGTGGTTCCAGCAGCTCCCAGGCCCATTCCAGCCCCTCTGGGTCCCACTCCCTGCTCCCCAGCCTGATCCTAGCTCCTGTGATGGCCAAACTAGCCCCTCTGGGTCCTGCTCTCACCTCTGCCCCCATCCCCAGGTATGTGCAAGTTTACAAAGGGACAGAGCCCCCACAATATTTCCATTGCAGGGGCATTAGCTCCTCTTTTTCTCGGTTCCACCACCATAGCTGAGATACAGCAGCGTGTGTATCATGACCATCTCTAGTGGCTAGTCTAGACAGGGGATAGTGGTCTACTATTGCTTTACACTAATGGAAACACTTCCTTAGTTCAAGTAGAGGTCTGTGCTTTGGTGCAGAAGGTCCTGGTTAGTGACCAGTGGTAGGGATCACTGCACAGTATTTCCTTGTACTTCGTATAGGAAATAACTATACGAAGCATTTCAGCTACCACTGTGCAGTAAATATGAGCAAATGTTGACTTTTTTTGATGAGCGCTATTTTTTATTGTCGGTATTTATTTTAGAGTGAAAATACCTTCCAAATATCTGGAACACTGACAGTGTAACTCATTGACTTATGAAAGTCAATTAAGTAAGTTATGATGATGATGTGCAAGAGGCTCTGTATTAAGTTTATACACACAGTATAGGGATAATGAGCAATCATGTTTGGTTCCGCTAATAATCATGAATTCTTGACACATGATCCCATTAGTAATACTTTTAGGACCCCACCACACCCAGAACTTTTTCACTTAAAAAAGCTGATATCCGAGAACATGACAGTTGCATCATTTCTGAGAAAAATCTGGAATTGCACTAGCTTGTATAGCTGCTGTTAGAAATTATGGGTCTGTTTCTCTTCATGCCCTGGAGTAAACAAGGAGTAGCTCTATTGAGGCTTATTGAGTTCTACCACAGCAAAATCAGTGTACGTCGGAAGAATCAGGCCCTGTGAATGTACAGTTAAGCTAAATTTGGTAGATCTAGCTTTGCAATGTACAATATTTTGAAAATAAACAAGCAACTCAGTAATAAAACTGACCTTTGCCCAGTGTTGGGGGACTAATAGTGGAAGTTTGACAACATAAAATCCAAAAACACCACAATAAACGCACTAACAGAATTAGTTGGGGTTAAAAATATTACAAACACCAAACACCAAATCCTTAGTCATAGAAACAAGCACACGGCATAAACTAAATACTGTAATCAAACTCCTAAATACTGTCCGGGGTCATGAATTTCATGTCTACGGTCAATTTATCAAGCTACTCTAAAGAAAGTTCTGATGGGAATGATGCCATTTATGATCTAATTAAAAAAAAAAAGAAAGTCCGTTGTTCATACTTATCTTAGTCGTTTAGATCAACAAAATGGAGTTAACCGGGGTAGCCTCAGGAAGAGTCAGCCCTGAGAATGTTTCCATTTTTTTCATTGCCTAAGGGTTTTTCCACCACGCCTTCCTCAACAGGATGACAGCATGTCTGCAAAGAACCTGCCCCTACACTGCTGCCACCAGGGCACACTCCTCTTCCTGAAGGAGGAGGGGTCCTGGGCCACCGCTGGCTCAGCTTTCAAGGTTTAACAAGTAAGCCCGGTTCACAGTACTCACTATTGCAGGAACCTATGAAACTTTCAAACCAGCTTTGCACCACTGGCAGTTGGATTTCTCTGCTGATGGTTGGCTTTCACAGGACGATATATTTCCAATTCTAGTTACAAGTATTTTACAAAGAAGTAGACTATGTGGCTCGTGCAAAGGTATTCATTTATTTAAAAGGCTATGAAGTGTTCTATCTGTGTGCATAGGTGCTAGAACTAGGGGTGCTGCCGCACCCCCTGGCTTGAAGTGGTTTCCCTCATATACAGGGTTTACAGTTTGATTCAGTGGCTCTCAGCATCCCCACTATACAAACTGTTCCAGCGCCCGTCTGTGTGACACGTATGTGGTTGCAACAGGTGTTGCAGAGCTGAAATTCTACTAATTTACCTCAAAAACTCCACCTACACCGTGAGTGATTTGGGAAAACCCCAGGATTCCTGACATTGGGAAGCTTGACAATGGATTCAGGACTGAAACTGCTGATGGTTTTGCATTATTTCTGCAAGGGTCACCTATGCTACATTTTCTTACCTAGGCTATGGGCTCTGGTTCCAAATAATTGGGTTACCCAACAGGACCCCATTTACTGCTCTTGAAAATACTGGGTTGAATTTTTTTTAACTGTGCCTTTTCATAGTGTTTAATTCAGCAACTAAAGAGTTAATTATATGAGTATGTGTACACATGGATTAAACTGGAATCCATGAAAACTGCTGTCTTCATAACTTGGTTGTAATTGTACTGAAACATCAACATACCAGAAGAGAGACCCACTTCAGATAGACGACTTCCATTTTGGCCCATCTCTGCTAAAAATACTGGCCCAGATACTGGGCAAAAGTGGCTTAATAACACCTTTAACCCCACCTATCCTCTCCCCACTCCTCCTGAGTTTCACTGTGCAATCCTCAGAGGTTATTTGGGCGATTGTCCCTATTGATAAAGTCCACCCTGTAAAAAAACCCAAAGCTCTTCATTTCTGAGATTCTGCACCATTCAAGAAGGGAATCTACCTGCAAACCCATCAAGTGAAAAATAAAAATTAAATCTCCAGACCTTTAATTAAAGAGGCATAGATATATCAATGTAGTTTGTTTCTCATGAACTTTAATTAACCTTAAAGCATCATCTTATTTTTAATATGAGAATTATTACCAGACAAAAGAACAAAGTATTTGATACTTAAACAACTTTGAAATGCAAATGTAATCTAGTGTGAAATGAATGGGAAGGTAAAAAAAAGCAATTTCTTAGTGCATTCATTCCAAGTAATAATTTGTTTGAAAATAGTTATTTAATTTCTATATTTTCATAAGAACATAAGAACAGCCATACTGGATCAGACCAAAGGTCCATCTAGCCCAGTATCCTGTCTTCCGACAGTGGCCAATGCCAGGTGCACCAGAGGGAAAGAACAATTATTATTTATTAATACCTTATCATATATGGTATTGGTCTCAGGAGAGAAATAGCAACAATATTACACACACATACTTTCATTTAGGGTGCAGCTGAGGTTACCTGAATTATTTGTTCAGTGCTCTGTTCAGCTGAGCTCTCCAGACAGACTACCATTCATTCATCTGCATGGTAAATATTCATCTCATTTGCAGCTAGCAGTCTGCTAATCAGCTGACTGCTCATTGCACCTGACCACTTCCACCGACTAACCTATGGTTGATTGCATATACCAAATAACTAATCCCTTCGGTCGATCTCTTGGTCAAAAAATATTCAACGTTTCAATGACCAGCTGTACTCACCTCTAGGTGAACTTTAATTGATAACTTTGGCTGGGCACTCAATACATATTTTCCATGTGCATATGGAGAGCTTTTGTACAGGAGAAATTTTTAAGAGTAATAATGTAAATAGCAGAAGTGAAGTGAGAACTTAGCATAGAAGGAAAAACAGTTTTTTCAAGCAATACCAGCATCCTCCCTGTTACTCATATCTGTATCCTGAAGATTATCTTTGGCTATGTCTACTCTTATGGGGACATGTAGAGTACAGGCACTATATGTATAGCTACACATAACAGTGAAAGGCTCTTGCAATGAGTAGGTAGTGGGGAAAATCTCCTTTCCCCACTACTAGAGCCTTTCATCATAGGGAAGAAAGACTCCAGCAGCAGGGAGGAAGCAGGACACTACACTGCTAAAAAACAGCAGAATACAGTGGGAGGCACTGTTTGAATGTGTAGAGAGACCATGGTGGGTATGTATCCTGGAGGTTCGTGCATATAAGGCACTCTACTCTCCGAAGAAATGCCTTTCTATCTACACTTCTATTTACACCCGTGTGAGCTGGGCATGCAGTGTCTGTACCCTACACACTGGCGTAAGTGTAGATGTAACCGTAGACTCCACTGTTTCCCCAGCCCTACGCATTTAGGCCACTTCCAATTCTTTCCACTTCTTTCTCTCTAACATTTGTATGATCTTATATATATTTTTTTCTGTCTACACAGCTAAAGCTGTTTTCCAGGCCCTTATCCCACTTCTTGATTACTGCAATATCACTCACTCTTGGCCTACCTAATACCATTATCAGGTAATACCAATACCATCAAGTCCATATAAAACTCTGCTGCTTAGATCACCTTCTTTGATCATCACTCTGACCCTGTCACCTCCAGCTGGAAATTGCTCCACAGACTCCTTCTTTTACAAGATTTTTCTCCTCCTTTTTATAATCCTTCTGAACTCTGCCTCTCCATACTCCTCTGCTCTTATCTCCTATTGTGTGGCCAGTCTCAACCTATGTGTCTACTTCTCCTAAAATCATATCACTGCCTTGTTTCATGCAACTCTTCAAGCTTGTAAGGCCCTCCATGACCATCTCTCCTCCTTTGGAGCCACAGCAGGGAATGTGTTATTTTTATATAACACTTAATTAAAAAACCCCAAACTTTATATGCTTTATCCTTCTCCTCTCCCTACGGCTATTGCTAATCTTCTCAGATTGCAATTTCTTTGGGGCAAGAAGTGCACAACACATTGACAGCCTATTGGAATAGAAATAAATAAATAAAATTAATGGAAGTACCTACCCAGAACCCTAGGGGGTAGGCAATCATTACAAACTCATGTTAGCTCAAAATGACATCCTCACCTACCAAAGTAAATGTCTCCCATGCCATCTACTCTCGGACCCTAATCAATTCCCAAAGGAAAAGCCTGGTAAAAGACATGAACCTTCCAGTGGAATTAAATACCAAATCCAGGTTCTGTTAGTCCAGGCCTGTTGCCCATCCTATGTGATTAAGGGAGGGGTTAACTCAATCACTTCAGTTGATAACCACAGCACCAGAATCACACAGAGAATCACGTGGTCCCTAAGCACCTGATCCAAAGCCTGCTGAAGTCAATACAAGTCCTTCCACTGACTTAAGATAAAATGAGTTATGTACTAGATGTTTACCGGTTATTAAACATTAAAATACTGCATATATAGTTTGTACAAAAGGCATGGAGCAGTTTGACCAGTACTTGGCAACAGGGGCTACAAGTTACATGGGTCCGTGGTGCCCATGCACCAGGAATATTCAGGGACTGGGGTTCCGGCTCCACCAATGTTCGGGGCCGGGACTCTTCCCCTGGCCCTGCCTGCTTCCCCCACGCGCCTCTCCCGGAGCATCTCCTGGCCCCACCTGCCACCCCTGGGCAATTTAAAAGGGCCTGGGGGCTCACAGATGCCACTGCCACCACCAGCAGCGCAGCGGGGCTAAGGCAGCTTCCTGCCCGCCCTTGCTCCACACCGCTCCCGGAAGCAGCTGGCACATCCCTGTGGCCCCAGAGGTAGGGGTGTCTCTGCACGCTGCCCCTGCCCCAAGTGCCGACTCCACAGCTCCCATTGGCCGGGAACTGCGGCCAATGGGAGCTGCAGGGGCGATGCCTATTGGCAGTGGTGCTCAGAGACCCCTCTGCCCCCCCCAACCTAGGAGCCGCTGCAAGAGGGGTGTGCTGGTTGCTTTCGAGAGCCGCTCGAAGTAAGTGTCACACCCCTCACCCTCTGCCTTACCCCAACCCCCTGCCCCAGCCCAGAGCCCGCACCCCACACCCAAACTCCCTCCCAGAGCCATCTCCCCACCTCCCCTCCACCCCAACCCCCTGCTCCAGCCCAGAGCCCGCACCAAATTCCCTCCCAGAGCCAGCTCCCCAACCCCCTCCAGCATCCAAACTCCCTCACAGAGCCCGCATCCCTCACCCTCTCTCGCACCCCAGCCCCCTGCCCCAGCCCAGAGTCTGCCCCCCAAGACCCCTCCCGCACCCAAACTCCCTCCCAGAGCCCGTTCCCTGCCTCCCCTCCTACACCCCAACCCCCAGCCTGGCCCAGAGCCAACACCCCACACCCAAACTCCCTCCCAGAGCCTGCACCCTTCACCCCCTCCCGCACCCCAACCCCCACCCCAGCCCAGAGCCTGCACCCCAAACTGCCTCCCGCATCCGAACTCCCTCCCAGAGCCTGCACCCTGCACCCTCTCCTGCACCCCAACCCCGTGCCCGCACCCAGTACCCAAACTCCCTTCCAGAGCCCATCCCCCTCCTGCACCCAAACACCCTCCCAGAGCCTTAGGCAGGTGGGACGAGGGAGAGCGGGACTTGGACCCGTTCTGGGCACCATCAAAAATTATACAAACCTGCCACCCCTGCTTGGAAACCATTTGTGTCAAGAAAAGTATATGTAGTAAAAATTTATTCTGGTAAATATTTTAATTCCGTTATGTGGTGGTAGAGTACATTATATGCTACCTAAAATTTAACAGCTTTTTTTAAAAAGCTGATTGTCTATGAGAAACTACCTCTTAGGCATAACATATTTCAGATAATCAAGGAGTCTCAGTACAGGGAAGCAGCACACAGTTAAAGATGTAACTAACTTTCCATTATGGGATCAATTTTGACTACAGCTGGGGAGAAATTTTTCATGGAAAGTTTTCCTCTGGAAAATGTCATTTTTGACAAAACCATTTTTTGTGTGTGAAATTGTGATCGTGATAAACTTCCTGCAAAATCAAAAAATGTTTGTTTAGCAAAATTTGGTTTTAGGAAATCTCCAAATTTTCTTTAAAATGTAAATTTTCATTTAAAATGTATGACATGTCAATAGTAGTAGTACATAATTACATATCATGTGAGGTCATATGACATGTCATGTCACAATATGAAACGATATTCTGTGTTACTACTGACATAATTTGAGAGTGTCATATATAGATTTGTATGACATATTATGTAAGTCTATATATTCTATTAATTTATTTTATTGTTATATTTTTTATTTGCATTTTTAAAATCATTCAGAACAGCTGCTACTTAATACAAATTGAAACATCTTACCACATTTTGTAGATCAAAGTGTCACCTGTTTCTGTGGTAAGGAAAAAGTTTGACAATTTGACACTTTCAACAAGAAAATAAGATAAAAGGTCAAACTGTTTCCTTACCACACAATCAGGAGACATCTTGATCCAGAACCTATGCTAATGTGTTTCAATCTGTATGAAGTAGAACCTGCCCTTAATTTTTTTTAATAAAGTAGATTAGAACAGAATACTTGGACTATATCATGTCATATGACATTATTTCATGACATGTCACTAGTAATCATAGGACTGGAAGGGACCTCGAGAGGTCATCTAGTCCAGCCCCCTGCACTCATGGCAGGACTAAGTATTATCTAGACCATTCTTGACAGGTGTTTGTCTAACCTGCTCTTAAAAATCTCCAATGATGGAGATTCCACAACCTCCCCAGGCAATTTATTCCAGTGCTTATCCACCCTGACAGTTAGGAAGTTTTTCCCAATGTCCAACCTAATGCATAAGATGACATCAGATCATGACGAGTAATGTAATGTAAAATAATAAAAATACTAAAATGGAAAACCAATAACTATTAAAATAAAAATATGGAAATTCAAACACTTTCCCCAAACAAAAGTTTCAAAACATTTTTTCAGAATGTTCATTTCACAGGAAAGTTTTAAAATATTTGGTTTTGTTCTGATTTAGAAATAAAAACAAATTCTGAAATGACAATTCCCTTGAAAGAGAAATTCTGAGTTTTGACCCGCTTTAGTTTTTATACCCTCTTTCCTGAACTTTGCCAACGTTTAATCAATTTGCCTGAAATTTTACAAGTATGATCTTATGCCAGGGTGGGGATTATTTAGGAAATTTGAGGCAAGTCAGACAAGATACTTAGGAGCTATGAGAATTCAGATGACAAGTTGTATCATTTCATGAACAGTTTCAAAGTTTTTGACTTGCAATATCATAAAAATGGCCTCGCCTAGAAACTCGAAGTTTGATTGTATCCGATGGCCTGACTTCGACTTATCTGACCACCAGCTTCCTGAAAATAGTCAAATATTTTGATGCTATATGTTCTGCCCTCCTCTGTTCACTTTCCACCACTCCAAGTAGCTTAAAGGCTACTTGAAAGCTAGCTTAAAGAGTCAGATGACAATTCCTCTTACATGGGGGAATTTCCAGGATGTATACAGCTGGTGTAACTAGGTCTATACCATAACAGCTGCAGCTGTATCCAGTTCTGAGGGAGCACAAAAGTGGCCTGGAGAGATTCTGCAACAAGCATAGCTTGGCACACGCAAGGATCTGGTCCTTGAAATTGCTTGATAAGATTTATGTGAACTTCAGAATGGCTGCACAGTTCTTTTCAGATATTACAATCAAGGCCTTGTACAATCTACTCCACAACAATGTAGAACTCAAATCTTCAGCAAGGATCTTTTGTATCTGCAGCTCTCCTCTGCAACGCCCTGGAAATTCTGTGGCAGCTTCAGTTAAGTTAAAAAATTGTGGGGTTTGTTGGCTTAAATCTAACAATGGACAATACAAGTAGTGCAGTGTTCCTTGTGTCATTTATTTGGAAATAAAATATGAATTTAGTTGTTCTGCTCTTAAATAAGCATTTTCAGTGTGTGCTGCAGATTTTCATAATCACGGCACATAACTACATTCTTTAATGGACCAGGACATAAGCGGTCTGGCCTAGTGGTCACAACTGGGCTGAGGCCTGCCCACCAGGGATAGTAGTCACCAGGCAGAAGCTGAAGGAATTGCCAGAGCCAGGTTCCGTAAGCAGGAATTAGGGTCAGAGTGAGGCCAGGGTCAAAGACCAGAGATCAGAGGCAGTACCAAGTTAGAATTAAGGCAGAAATCAGAGTCAGAGTCAGGCTGGAAATCAAGCAGAATCTGGCCTTGCAACAAGCCAAAGTCTGGGTGGTTACCCAGACAACTTCCTAGGCCAACCCCTGGGGTAAAATAAGGGGCTTGGCCAATCAGAGGGTCACAGGGTACCGTGACTCTTAGTCTCTTGGGTGGCACTTCCTGCAGCACCTACTCTCCATAGTGCTCCCTCACCATGGTTTTGTATGGTTGTCCAGTGGCACTGTGGGAATATCAGCTGTCCCAGGATCTGCAGACTTGGGTTCTAGGCTGTGGGTCCTTACACATTCTAGAAGTTACATGTCCAGGCAAAAGATTCTCTCCACATCTATAGTCACAGAAGGGCATTCTTGAGTGGGAGCTGGTGACCAGAGTGCATGGTCCTCATTTGGTGTGCTTACAGCTCCAGCCTGAACAGCAGCACATACATCCAGAAAGCTCACACACAAATTATTACTGCTTAGAGAAGGAATACATTGTGTTGGAGGAGGGGGAGAGATCTGTGCAGGTGGTAACTGCTAGTTAGAACAGATATGATAGTAATGCTGGTTTTGCTGTATATCACTCAGTGCATGCTATTTTTGTGGAGTATTTTCAAAGGGGCAGAATTTGACACCTTCCTTGCAATTTATATGTTAAACCTCAGAATTTAGTACAGTTTATTGACATCTTCCAAGGAACAAGTGGTCTGAATGTGAACAGAAAATTTCCCAAAGTTCAGTGGTGTTTAGATTCACAAGAGTTGGTTCAAAGCCACTGCTAAAAATATTAATACAAAAGGTTTTTTTTAAAAAAAGCCATTTTCCTCTTCTTACCTTTTATTTAATTATTATACTAATTATTATATTCTGAGAATGTGATTTAGTTCCATATTGTCTGGAAAGGACAGCAGAGGGCAGATGTGGTCCTATAACAAATGATATCTGACATAGAAGAGAAAGTTTGGTGTCTTCTTCTGGGATATTCAGTATTCATATCAGGTTAATAACTGGCATCAAATTATTAGGCAACACGGTTGGCATTGCCATTACATGGTGATATTAGATACTGCATTAACAAAACATCTTTATAAGAATGTCACTCAGAGAACAAAAAATACTGATATTCTAATTTTAAACCTCTCCATTATAAAATGTTTTCATCAATACAGTACCTTGAGAAAGATTTACCCCCAATTAAACTTCACATCATGCCTCCTTTGACTCCACAAAAACTAGACCATTCTTCTGGTCTATAAAGGTATATTTATATTGTTGTGGCATTTGCTTTAATAAAGTATTAATTTAAACCTGGTCACTGGTTTTTGATTCTCAGAGATCTGATATATCCCAAATTTCTTGGGTCAGAGAGCCCCTAATTTAGCAGAAGTTCACACCCTTCTCAGAAATGTCTTTAATTGAACCCAGTAAATAGTATATATTCAAATGCTTTGCTCAATTGAGGCCTTAAATAGGAAGACAAGGGGCAGTTGGAGCTTCATGGAACAAGAGGGTCACTGAATATATATTGTCTTATTGTTAATCTTGCAGAACATACATGGAATTTTCTAAGATTTAGGTGAACTTTCTCACTAGAAGGTTGCTGAGGTAACTCCAGAATGTAGATCCAGCATTGTTTTAACTTAGTGGAAATCCTGATGTTTCTGAGACATAGTGTGGTGTTTACCTATGGCTAAGAAAGAAATTATGTTTGGGGACCTGCAAATCCAAAAGTGCCTCTTGGAGACATGAAGTTGGAAGACTCATTTCACCTTTCCTCCATTTAGTATTTTAGATAATGATAAGGATCAGCTGGTGTTTTAGTGTAGTATATTCTAGCGGGAACAGCAGTGGATGCTTTAGTTAGGGTTGCATTTTCTAACCTCCTGTTTTCCGTCACTCGCAACTTTCTCAAACTTTTCCCTTTAGAGCTCAATTATTATCATCATCTCAATCTGTCTTTTCTTTACTTGTATAATGGCACCCAAAATTTTATAAAGAATGTTACATTAGAAACCTGTAAAGTAAGTAACCTTCTGACACACAATGTTTTATACCATTTACAGGTATGTGGGCCAAATTCTGGCATACACATATATAAGCAGCAGAAAGAAGGTAGTTGTTTATATTCCAGCTCTTTTAAAAGTACAGTTGAAAGCCTTTTACATAAGTTTGCTGTGACAGAAACAAAAGAAGAGCTTAATGGGCCACTGCCAAACAGGGCCGGCTCTAACTTTTTTGCCGCCCCAGGCAAAAAAAAAGAGCGCAGTCCCGCCGTAACCCCCGCCCCCCGAGCGCCGGGCTGCGCTGGGTCGCCGAAACCCCCGCCTGCCCTCCGAGCACCGGGCCGGGCCGCCCAAACCCCCGCCCCCCCCCCGAGCGCCGGGCTAGGCTGCCGAAACCTCGCCCCCCCCCCCCAGCTCCGTGCCGGCGAACCCCCCCCCAGCGCCGAGCTGGGCCGCCTAAACCCCCGCTCCCCCCGAGCACCGGGCCAGGCCGGGCTGCCGAATCCTCGCCCCCCCAGCGCCGGGCCGGGCCGCCCAAACCCCCGAGCGCCACGCCACGCCAACCCCCGGCCCCCCCAGTGCCGCGCCGCTGAAGCCCCCGAGCGCCGGGCCAGGCCAGCAAACCCCCCGCCTGCCCTCCGAGCGCCGCGCCGGGCCGCCCAAACCCCCGCCCCCCCTCCGAGCGCCGGGCCGGGCCGCTGAAACCCCCGCTCCCCCGAGCGCCGGGCCGCCGAAACCCCCGCTCCCCCGAGCGCCGGGCCGGGCCGCCCAAACCCCCGAGTGCCGCACCGGGCCGCCCAAACCCCCGAGCGCCACGCCAACCCCCGCCCCCCCCCCAGCGCCGCACCGGGCTGGGCAGCCGAAATCCCCGCTCCCCCGAGCGCCGGGCCAGGCCGCCCAAACCCCCGCCCGCCCTCCGAGCGCCGGGCCGGGCCGCCCAAACCCCCGGTTCCCCGAGTGCCAGGCCGGGCCGCTGAAACCCCCGCCTGCCCTCCGAGCGCCGGGCCGGGCCGCCGAAACCCCCGCCCCCCTGAGTGCTGTGCCAGGCCGCCCAAACCCCCAAACGCCGGGCCGGCAAAACCCCCGCCTCCCCCTAGCGCCGGGCCGGGCCGCCGTAACCTCCGCCCCCCTGAGCACTGCGCCGCACTGCCCAAACCCCCGAGCGCCACGCCGCGCCAACCCCCGCCCCCCCCAGCGCTGCGCCGTTCCGCCGAAGCCCCCGAGCGTCACGCCAGCCCCCGCAACCACCGTGCCGAGCCGCTGAAACAAAAACAAAAAACCCCGAGCGCCCCCCGCCACCCCAAGATTGGCCGCCCCTTCCGAGGTGCCGCCCCAAGCACGTGCTTGGTCGGCTGGTGCCTGGAGCCGGCCCTGCTGCCAAAGACTCAGGGAGTATGATCCACATACATCTGCACATATACATATGTGAATAGCAAACCCCAGCAGTGAGTCTGGCACACAGCTCCATGCACAATGTATTCCTATTCCAACAGGAAATGAATTATGCAAGATCCTCCCCTTTGTTCCTCTTCACAGCTAGGACTTGGATGGATATTAATGCTCTAATGCACCATGTTTATACACAGGTCTGGAGGGAACTCAGAACTAATGCTGGTGGTTCCCCCCCCCCCCTTGCCGTCCAAAATCTGGCTTCTTCCCCTTTAATGAGTACTCTCTTGTTATGGGAAATATATTTTTGCTTGATACACATAAAATGTATTCAGCTATAGATCTTTACCAGGTTGATTTATTTTATTTTATTTTATTTTGTGGTCCAATGGAAACTTATTCTTTTGGAGAAGATTCACTCATTTATCAGGCAGCCCCAGCATTGCTTCTTTTGGGCCTGGTTCTATTTCCACTGACTTCAGTGGGAGCGGTATGAAAATGGAAGCATCACCTGGCTGGCCTGAAGTGGAGAGAAAGCAAAGGCATGGCACTTTCTTCAATTCTCCTTCCTCTCCCAATGAGCTCCAGCCTTTAGTGCTCTCCGCACGACTTCCAATGAGAAAAAACGTACATGATCATTGCTGCTACCAGTTCCAGCACTTGGGCAGCCAAGAGGTCAAAATATACAGTGGGTATCCTGTGTGGCTAGTCTTTGCATGTCCCTTGTAGTGTCTCTGTTACCACCCAATGTTTAAATCCAAGCTTGCAAACCCGACTCATGAGGATGATCCTGACTCAAGTAGTTCCACTGATGCCAGTTGTATTTCACATGAACAAGGAGTGTAGAATTGGATTGGATAATCTGGAATGTTGTTTCATTCAGGGTTCACACTAATTTTTATGTAAAGTAGTTTGGTAGCAGCAGGACCTCAAATTGCTCCTTGGTTGTGGTACTTACGGCAGTGGATGGTCAACAGTTATTTGAAAGCCTCTTCTCTGCACCCTCGCTAACAGGTAGGATTGAAAGTTTGGGCTGCTGACATTTTGATAGGCCAATGGTGCCCTATCAGCACCAAACAGCCTTGGAAAGATGCAATCCAACCGCACCAGGAAGTTTTTACAAGGGTATTTCTTTGGGGTTAACCCTAAAAAGAGACTTTTTATTATTTTGAACAGAAAACGAACAACAAAATCTTGTTATGAACCGACTACAGACATAAGCCATTACATAGAGCAATTACAAAATAAAGGCTGGAATAAAACTGCATAAAAACTCTGTGTAGACAGTGCTTTGTCAAAGCACTATCTACACAGCTATTTTTAGAGCACTAGCAAGAGCCCGGCTAGCCTGTGTCTGTCAACCCGGGCTGGGAGGCTCACTGCCGCAAGCTGTGTAGACATATCCCTAACGGCCCCAGGGAGGTGAGGGCCCCATTTTGCTAGGCACTGGAGAAACACATAGTAAGAGACAGTCTTTGCCCAGAAAACCCTGCAGCCTAAAGAGACAAAGCAGCCAAAGGGTGAGCGGTGAAGCAGAGGCACCGAAAGGTGGGGCGGATTGCCCCATATCAGTGGCAGAACCAGGAATCCTAACTCCTTGTCCAGTTCCTATCCACTAGACCACTACGCCTTCCTAGGTATAAGGCTGTGTTGTGGGTTTTTTAATTCCTTGCATCAAAAAAACATTAACTGGAGCGGTGAGATTAAAGCATGGAGCATTGTGCTAAATATCTGCTCTGGTGGAATCTAATGCTCATTTCGCCATCCAACAGTTGGAAACATTTTCAAAAGGGCCTCAGAAAGGTCACTACAGTTGAGCTGAGCACACAATTTTATGTGCAAAACTATTTGCATAAACAAAATCTGGTTTGCATAAACAAATCTGGGAGTTCCACAGCCACCCACTTTGAATACACGCATACGCTTTTTCATGTGCAATCCAGTTTTCCAATGTCACACAAAGTGAGGCAGTTGGGTTCTACTCCCAACTCTGCCACTGACATGTTGTGTCACTCTGAGCAAGTCATTTAGGGAATATTTTTAAAAGCACCTAAGCAATTAAGGAGCCTAAGCCCCGTTTTCAAAAGTGACAGATAATTAGGAGCCGAAGTGTCCTTGAAAATCACTCGGACTTAAGCTCCTGCGTGAGTTAGGCTCTTCTGAAAATATTAACCCTCACCTCTCTGTGCCCAAGCTCCCTCAGTTGTACAAAGATGATGATATTTACATTCCTTTGTAAAGCTCTGTGAGATGTATGCATGAAAAATGCTATATAAACCAAAATTAGAGGCACAAAATTAGAGCCAGTTTTTAAAAGCATGATTCTGTCTGTAATGTGTGTGTGTGTGTGTGTGTGTGTGTGTGTGTGTGTGTGTGTGTGTGTGTATTTTCAGCTATAGTTTTGTTGCATTACCATGAATTGCCAAGTAGGTTTTCAAATGACCTTAGTTTGAACTGCAAAAATGACATTTTAGAGGCATGCTTGCTTGATTTAAGGATATATTCTGCAGTCAATGCACACGTATCATTAGCATTCACCCTTTGGAAACTATTGAGCTAAACAGGAGATACAGGCTGGATACTGAAATTGATCGATCAAGAAAATCTTTTTAAATATCAACCTGACTGGCACTATGGAAAATGTAAGTATCCCAAGCATTGGTGAAAATTACATGAATGCACTGAAAGGAAGAGAACATAGTAATATTTAGCACATTCATAGTACTTTTCATCTTCAAAGGATGTTACCAAAATAAGGAGTTTTGCCATTTACTGGGGTAGAAGGAGAATCAAACATATTTTGTACTTGGAGAGTGGGGGGTGTTTCCAAAGTGCTCAGTATTGGCCTGACTCTTCTTCCACTGAATGCTGAATTCAGTGGGAACAGAGTTAGGCCAATACTGAACACTTTAGAAAAACCCATCATAAATCCTCACAACAGTATTATCACTATTTTATAGATCAAGAAACTAAAGCAGAAAGGTGAGGTCAGTAGGATTAGCTGTGTGAATAAGGACTACTTAGAGAAATAAGGGTTTGTAGGAGGAGAGAAGTTTTGTCCCTCTCTCTTTGTCCCAAAAAACAGCTACCATGGAGGGGGAGATTACTGATGGTTCCACCAGCATTAATTCCTGAGCAGGCTTCTGCATGAAAATCCACCTGTGCCCAGGAGTTTAGGCTGTAGAGAGTAGCTGCTCCTCAGTTCTGCCCCCTCCCAACCATGGATTCCAAACATGCATAGAGTGGAGGGGCGTTTACCATGCTTGGGGCTAGAGGGAAGCAAGTAGTGGTGCTCTGGCTCTCCTCCTTCCACCTGTTCAAGTGTTTTTCTATCACATTTTGTTCCCCTCCATCACATATATCGGGGAGATCATATATCCTAGCATTGGTAATAATTTAATCCTTCCAAATTTAAAATATGTTACCTGACAGCATCCTCTTGTCCTTCCCACAAATGGTTATAGAGCCTAGAAACCTTGAGCAGGGCTATAAGATGGTCTTCTTATAAGAACGTGCAGATGTAATTTTATGTACATTGAAACAGGTAATTTTTAATCTTCTCTAGTAACTAGAATAAAATAAGGCCCATATAACGTCCTCTATCAATGCTTCTTATTGCCTGTCTTTTTATTACATTTTTCTCCTTAAAAATGGTTGATCAGCATAATACCTCCTTTGGTTTGCTAGGGATTGAGTTCTGTGTAATATGTTCAGGCAAGATACTGTACTTTGATGTTTCCTTTGTAAATTATTTTCATACAACCTGCTGTAAAATGTTGTTCATTACATATTTCTAAGATAAGCTGGAGGCACAGAGTTTGGATTTGGATCTGAGCTTCCCTCAAAATTGAGGGGTGTTTGGGTCCAGCGGCTTAAGCCAGCCTATTCTAAAGAGCAGGAACAGTGCGGTTCAGTGGATACTGCATTGGATTGGGGATTAGAAGACATCTATTCCCAGCTGTTCCTGATCTACTGAGTGGCATTGGACAAGTGATTTCACCTCTTTGTCCCGGAGTTTCTCCATCTGTAAAATGGAGGTTATGATAATTATACTTACCTTTCTTTATATAGCATTTCAATTTCTACAGATGAAAAGAGCTAAGTATTATTAAAAGGGTCATCTATGAATTTAGATCCAAATTCCTCCAGAATCTGGGGGTGCTCAGATCTGGGATTTTGATTTTTAAAAATCCTTGAGTTTTAACTCTTGCAATTTGTGCATTGTTGGTTTGTTTGGATTTTTTTTAGTTTAAAATGATTTCATTCATTATAATAATATTCAGTTCCACAAGTAATAAGGATACCAGTTAGGGCAGTCATACCTATATATACATGAAACAAGAAATAAAATATTCAAGTCATACAGATATGCTGTATTCCTTCTTTAATAAATAATTCAATAAAACACTAGTAATAGCACAGATTATAAAATATCTAATTGCATTATATCCCTTGTCCATAGATATTTCAGCAAGGCAAAGCTCATGAGACTAAACAGAAACAAAAATATTTACCAAAAATTCAATAGGCAGCCATGTCACAGCATATAGGGCTAGATGTTTATGTAAGGGGACTGTTGCCCCCTTACTAACATTCAGTGGGGGTGTTTTGGTTGGCTAGCTCCCAGCACTAAAAGGGGAGGGGTCGATGGGAAATCAGGAGCCTGAGACTGACAGTCCCCAGGAACAATGGGGAGAGGCCAATGCTCCAGATCAGCCTGATTGACAGGGCGGGCACGCTAATCAGGGAGACAGGAGGCCAGGGGGGTCCCGTCCTCCGTGTGAGCTGGAATTGCCTGAGTCAGACAGAGTGGGGCCGAGCTAAGGAGAGAGCAGGGGCTCGAGCTAAGCTGCTGGAAGCAGAGCTGCAGCCCCAAAGCCAGAGCACAGCCCAGAGAGAGCAGACCTGCCCTGGGAGCAGAGCTGCAGCAACCAGAGCCAGAGGGGCCAGACAAGCAGCCCAGGGAGCTGAAGGCAGAGCAGCAGCAGAGCTGAGGCAGTGGGGGCAGGGGCTGGGGCTGGAGCAGTCCGGAGCTGGGTGCGGTGAGCAGCTGGGTAGAGTAAGGGGGATCCTGGGCAGTGGGCCCAGCGCAGGGAGATGCCTCAGCCAAGAGGCTCTGCAGGCCAGACTTGGAGGGGGATCGTAACCCTAACCGGGCAGGGGCAACACTGGGAAGAAGGATCCTGCCACCTAGAGCCTGAGAGCGTGTGGCCACCGCCAGAGCAAGTGTCCAACCCGCAGCGTCTCTGCAGCACGGCCAGGGCCTGAGAAGGAGGCCTGGGACCTACAAGGAACAGACTGTGAGCTGCGCTGACGTTCCAGAGACGTTTGTGATGTTCCCTGCCACAGAGCGAGATGATGTGTTTTCCTTTAACCTTTCCCATTTTTCCTTATTCTTTTTTTAAATTAATTGTTAATTAAAGAACTTGTATTTGCTTTAAATTGTATGAAATGATCAGTGGGTCAGGGAGGTACCCAGTGCAGAGAGAGCACCCCGGAGTGGGGACACCCTAGCCCCTGTCCTGGGTGACCACAGCAGGGTTGGGGGTTGAGCCCCCCCAGAAATTCTGGGCCCAGCCTTGTTGGGGTTACGAGGACTCTGCCAGACAGGAGAGTGGAAGGGGCGTCCTCAAGGGCAGGGAGGCCCCTGGGTAAAGGCAGTGGGAGCAAGGACTCAGATACTTTCGCTAGCCCACTTCACCGGTGTAGTGCAGAAGCCAGGAAAGTTCCCCACAATAGCAGGACCATTCCCCCGCTTACATTTACAAGACCTAATGAGCAGGGGAGTTAGAAAGACCTCCCCACACCTTTTCGCAGTCATATTAAAGCTACCTGCATTGCAGTTCCGGGTCCCCAGCGGCGTGTAACCCCTGAACTTCAGCAGTTTCTCCATAGCCAGAGCCAAACACCTTTTAGTTGGACATGAGCATGGAAGTAAGCAAAATTCTTTTCAGGGCTGCAGTAAGTTACCCTCCTTCCTCCTTTATTCTGGAGCAAAAGGGCAGCACAGGAGAAATTATGATTGTCTGAACAATTCCTTCCCAGTGTTTCCAGCCCCGGGGAGCTTAATCCAAGTACTGGCAAATTATTAGGACATGCACTGGAATGGATATATATATATATATATATATATAGGTACATACACCCATATATACACATAGACATTTGATGTCCACTTTTCAAGAATGTCTCTGATGGTATATACAAAATGTATAATACACAACTCATCACTTCAAATCTGAACTTCATCCTTTAAAATTAACTGAAGTCCAGTTGTTACAAAAGGGATGGATAATTATTATTGAATGCCATCAAGTAGGTGTTTTGCAGGCATGTAAAAAGAGAAGGTCCCTGCCTTGAAGTGTTTACAATCTAAGAAGACATCAGAGAAATGCAGGAGGGAGTAGTGGTGTGACAAGAAACTGTGACTGCACACTGAACTAAGGCACATCCATTATTATATTTTAATGAATAAGGGTTCTGAATGCTTCCCTGACGGGGAGGCTGGGGTTTGTAGACTTGTTGGAAGAACTGTGTACTATCTTGAAGGAGGAAAGGGCAGTGAAAGAGGATACAACAGATTCTGCAGTAGTCCTTATTGCTACTCTGAAGAGAAGCAGTGTGTGCGCTTTCTCTAGCAACTGCTGCTAAAGGTACCATGTACTCAGAAGGCCTTGAAACTATGGAGCACAGCTGGGTGGGTTAGTTGAGTTCCTTGCCAAGCATCCAAGGAAGTACTAGGCACCTGTTCTGACTGGCTACTGTGTAAGTGTATGGGAGTGGCAAAAGAGGTTCCTTGCCAGAATATTGCCCCTTATGTGGTGAGCAAACCTCAAACAGTGTGGTTTAGATAACCATAAAAACTTCTATTGGACAGGGAACATATGACAGACGGAACAAACTGGTTAAAGACAGAATGAAAAGAGGCAGATGGGAGAGACCAAGAGAAAGGGAATTGGTCCTGGGGATGGGATTTGGTTGAGGAACATTCCTGGGGCTAGGAGTTGTGGAAGTATTATGGAGGAGGGAAGGGATTGGGCTCGGTATAGGGAAGGCTGAAGTGGGATGGGGGAAAGGGGAAAGATTGAGCAAATAAAAATATGTATAAGCATATCGGAGATATCTTTAATTCTGCAGTGTTCCAAGAGTTAAAAAATGAAAAAAAGGTAGAACAACTTTTTCAAACTCAAAGATTCTGATTCAATTCAAGATTTGTGTGAACCCATCCCTAGCATGAACGTGGAACAAAAATGTCCAATCAGCCAAACTGTATAGTTTATGGATTTTTATACTAGTGATCAAAGCTCAGAGGGCATTGTAAATGAGGTGAAATAAAACAAAATAAAAAAATCTCCATAGATTTACCTAGAAAACATCTGGAGCTTTGGCATCAAAATATAGAAATCTACAGGAATGAGAACACTATGTATTACTGTAAAATGTAGTAAGAAATATCACAGATAAATGAGAAGTTAAAGCCTCCTATATATCACAATAAGATGTTTCACCTCCTTTTGGTTGCAGGAGTTTCCATTACTCTGAAGTCCTGCCAAACATTTCATTGTTACCTTATTTGATGTACTTGGTTGTACTACCTTTCGCTTTGTGGAGCAATGATTTAGTGTCTCTTAATTTAATTATGTAAAATATAACCAGATGTCCAGTCCTTTTAACATAAGAGAAAACAATATCAGAAACATGTGTTTTTTATGCATTTCAACGTAGATACTAAGATTTCACTCTCTTCCCCCAAAACAGTCTTGCTTCTGAAAAAAAGCTTTCCTTTTATCTTTGACATCACATGTCACATTGGCACGCAAAAGCATTTTGATCCTTTAGAGTCTGTCTACTCTTGTATTTAGACAAAGGATCCTTAATTTGGGGGTCTGGCTCTTGTCTTCCCACTGCGCTTTTCTTTTCTTTCACAATAGTGACATCATTCTTTGTATGCGGGATTGGTCTGGCCCACTTAGTTTAATGGGAGGTGGTTGAGGTAAGGGCCCCTCACAGATCTAGAATTAACCAAGCGTAATGGTATGCTCCAGAGTGCGTTGTTCAGTTAAGAGTTTAAACACACTGGTGGCATAATGACCTCAAGAGCAGAGGTTAAGGAACCTCCCAAAATTCAGCTTGGGTGGTGTTCAACTCAGCAGGGACATACACCTCTTCTGACCTAAATATTTAACTGGCTCCGTTCTCTTCATTCCTACGATGCAGTATCAGTATGTTTAAATGATAACAGTGGAGTATACAGGCATTAAACACCCACTGCAGAAAGACTGAAGATACATTTCTTTCCAGGCAAGCAAAATCTTGAAAGCTATCGCTTTCCGATCCCTGATCAGAGCACGTTCAGGAGAGAGCGGTGTACACCCATGATTACAGAGTGAATTGCAACTGAAGTTACTTTGTAGAGTTTGTGGTTTTTAAATTGTTTTTGTTTGTGCTTATTATATGTATTTGGTCAGTTTGGGTTTTTATTTGGATAGTTCATGGCTCAGCAATTTTATGATGCCAAAAGAATGATCCCAGTTAGGCTAAATCCTATAGGTATTTTTTAAATTTAATCAATAACTCAGCCTAGAGGCTCTCCATTGTGTCAGCAACAAACAAGTCTTTACTGAAGTGCATTTTCCTAGACGTCATATGGTCTTCAGAACCAAGCTGGCTGCAGAAAGATACCCCAGTCAACATGGGAATCTTGCATAGCCTGACATTAAAATCAACACTGCTTTGTAAAGTCAATCCTGTTTCGGGGCAGTTTTTTTTTTTTTTTAAACTCTGTCCAGTGGAGCCTGACTAAAAGCTTTCCAATAATAATAAGTTTTTCTTCTTTTTTTAAGTGGATCACTGAGCCAACTGTTTCAAATACCACCACCATTATAGGAGCTGCTCACCTGTCTTTACTCAGCTAAACCCTGGAACTGCTGTGACTACAAACACTGCTCTCTATCAGAAACATTGGTTATGTTACTTTCTCTTAAAGGAAGACTCTTGGGGCCAGATTTTCAAGAGCTCAGCACCCACAGACAGGGCCAGATTTTGAAGAGAACTCAGATCCTTTATAGGCGTCTAAGCAAGGGCCAGATTTTCAAATGTGTTGAGCTCTTTTTAAAATCTGGACATTTATCGCCCCAACTAGGAGCTGAGTACTTTTGAAAATCATGGCCCTGATAAGCACTTGCACTTGAGCACTTGCAAATTCTGGCCTGGTAACTACAAAATTACAGATTTGTCTGACCCAAGAGCGTGGATCTCAGCACCCAGGGAAAAATTCAGATCCAAACCTTGCAGCTTGGGCCCACTTCTATGTAAAACCTTTACGTGAACTCTCTCTAAGAACACATCATCATCAAAGCTGGTCAATTTAGCCTAGGCCTAGTTTTTTTTGAGTGAACTTAAGAGGATCTTCTCCATCAGATGGTACAGTTCTGGATCTCTCTGTAGCTTTAACGTTTTCTCTCCATTCACTACAACCAGAAAATTCAAATTTCTTTATATCTTCCATCTAAGTGTTCCCAACAGTTCATTTACAGTCACTCCCAAATTCCTTTTAAATCACAAGACATTTTCAACTAGAAAAATGTATAAATTTGAATGACTGGTTTTCACAGAAAGAGCCACGGGGCTGTGCAATCTCTAGAGGACCTTTTAACAACCCCTAACAGAACTCCAGTTTACCTTCAAACACAGTAAGGACTTTAGTTGCAAATGGACAACAACAAACATTGAAGCTGTCCTTTCTGGTGGCTGAAGAACGTGTGGGGAACATTGCGTTCTCTTTGACAGAACGGAAGGACTCAATCCTGAACCATGCCAAGCTCATGCTCAGTCGAGAAGAGGCAAAAGTGGCTCTACCCTGCGTTTATGTCCCCTAATTCTTGTCTCACTCAGGGGCCTAAATGGTGCTACCGACTGCTCTTCTAGTGAAGGATCAGACCGTGCACTCCAGCCCCTTCCCTCCTCCCACCCTGACATGCACCCTATACTGCATGTGGGGGAGTAACTGGCTACCATGTGGCTCTTCCTCAGCTGCTTGCTTGTAGCCCTCTGAATCTCTGAAATGGTGCAAAGGGGACTTAGGGCCTGATCCAAAGCCCTCTGAAGTCAGGGGGAGTCTTTCCATCTACTTCAATGGGCATCGGATCAGGTCCCTAGTGAGGGCCAAGAGCCTCTCACCAGCCAGTTGTATCGGTCAGAAGTGCTTACCATACCTGAATCAGCGTGTTCTGCCTGTTCAGTACTGCCACACTGTATTTCCAGAGGGATGAAATATGATTGCAGTGATGATGCCTAGGCCCTCTATTTTAGTTATTTTAGTTTCCTGGTGGAGTTTAAGATGTTGGTTTCAATCTAGAAAGCAATAAATGGTTTGGGACCACCTCTCTGCCCTTCTTTAATTCATATCAAAACAGGCGTTTGAGCCGAATCCCAAATTTCAACGAATCAAAATAACCATGGACTTCCCAACTCCATGCCTGCCAGACAGAACTACCACTCTCTTCCTGCGTTCCAGCTATCCATTAGCTCCAGTTTCTTGTATAAAATTAAAACTCCCCACTTTCTCTTATCAGAGGGGTAGCCATGTTAGTCTGTAATCACAAAAACAATGAGGAGTCCAGTGGCACCGTAAAGACTAACAGATTTATTTGGGCAAGTCGTGCATAAATTTTAATGTAGACTGTTTAATTGCCTTGTAAATGGCAGCCAATTAACAGTTAGTGACAAAATTAAAACTTAGTCAATTTAAAATTCACAAATTGAAAAACTAACAAATGGGAAACAGATTACTTAAAGTGGATGAGCCAACAATTGGCAAAGTAATGACAGTTTGACAAATTAACAGAACGCTTCTGTAGAGGTGGATACACCTCCCTATTGGTAAATAGGGAGGTATGAATAATCGGAGTTCTGTAATTATGATACTGCTACATTAAAAGACAAAAGAAGGATTTCAGACAATCAAAGCCCAGGGAAATCAAACAGCGTCTTCTCACACTCTTCACTGAAATCCATACTGGCATGTGTTCAATCACATCACCATTTCAACACCACACCACTCCATCAAATAGTTGCTTTAAACATACAATCATGGACTGCTTTTACTATGTACCTTTATGGGGAAAAAAACCTATCAAATTGAATAGGGATGAATTCCATAGGATTCTACTGAAAATAAACAGAGTTTGATAGAAATTACTAAAAGGTTTAGAAAATAAGAGAGAGTTGTATCCCTCTGCTATAGAATTGTACAGGTTCGTATACAAACTCCACTGCAGTTTGTCGTCTGCAGGAGGACAGTCATTTTAACAGCACACAGTGCTTGATCTCTTCTCCAGATTAGCCAGATTTTCACCATCACCTCCTAGGATATGATCTGACTATTTCACCTACAATTAAAATATAAGCATCTGAAAAGGCCTTTTTGAATTAAAATGCCTAACTATAGCTCAATATTCATTCTGCTTATAGCGTTCTTGCGAAGTGGAATATTGGGCTGTAGAAAAATCAAAATTAATTAAGACAATACAAAGTTTACTGTCTCACAGCAGGTTAGCGATTCCTCTCATTCTGCCCCATAATTTTATGGTTGTTCACCATAGCTTTGAGTTATGCCCACATTAGAACAATTTATTCACCGAAGCTTCCCCACTTTTTAAAAGTATTACTATATTCTAAGTGATGGCACCAAACACTTCACTTCACCACTGTAAGATATATGGTTCCGTTTGGAACCATTGCTGGAGAAAGCTATAGTACTTGTTATAAGGGGGCTAGTTCCTGCCTCAAAGTGATAGAACTAAAAAGTTAAAAGGTGGCAACATAGATCAATTCCAACCCTCTTAGGGCAAAAAAGAAACAAGAAAGTTATTTTCTTTTACACTGTACTTTGTTGAAGCTTTTTTTGCCTTTTGGGATAATAGGAACCCTGTTCATGAAGCATGGGCACAGTCTTTGCAATAAGCAGCTATTGCAATAATCTAATGCCTCACTATTTAGCTGGTCACAAAAAAATGGTTCACTGGCTTCCATACTCCTCCATCAGGAATTATCATGTAAGTATAGTACATTTATTGTCATAGGTTTGTGTCAAGTGAAAAATGTAGTCCTTCCTGAGACACCCGCTCATCCAAAACACCTGGTATTGTCTTTCTCACAAACAAAGGGTTCACTTTGTTTCTTCCCATAATTCCTAGCATTCCTTCCCTCCCCCCAATTCACTTTCCCCCCTAGGACAAAAGCTTTTTCATATTAAGATCATAAGAACAGCCATGCTAGGTGAGACCCATGGTCCACCTAGCCCAGAGCCAGATGCTTCAGAGGGAATGAACAGAACAGGGCAATATCGAGTGATCTATCCCATCGTCCAGTCCCAGCTCCTGGCAGTTGAAGATTTAGGGACACCCAGAGCATGGAACTGTGTCCCTGAGCATCTTGGCCAATAGCCACTGATGGACCTACCTATTCTCCCTGAACTCATCTAATTCTTTTTTGAACCCAGTTATACTTTTGTCCCTCATAACATCCCATATGTTATTTCATTTTTTAATATACATTTTTAAAAGGCTTCAAATGGGTTCTAGAACCCACATCCTGTGCACACACCTTATTTTACTCTAAACTAATTTCTAGGTGACTTATAAATGTAGGCCTAGATCCTGCTAAAACTTATGGATGTGTTAGCTTTAAGCACAGAGTGTAATGGGACTACTGACATAAAGTTAAGCACTCACATAAGCCTTGTTGGGATCCTATCATTTCTTTCTCACATTATTTCCTGCAATGCACTGTCATTTTTTTTTAAAGTAACATTATTTTTAAAGGAAGGCAGGATGGTCCTGCAGTTAACATACTGGACAGGGAACCAGGAGTCACAGATTCTATTTTCAGCTCTGCCACAGACTTGCTGCATACCCTTGGGCAAGTTCCTTTGGTCAAAATTTTCTCTTCACCTAAACAAGGGGCAAGTTTTTTAGAAGTGCTGAGCACTTGCAGCTCCCCTTGAGTTTGATTTGGGATTGGGGGGACATATGGTTCTGTGTGTAATGACAGAGTGTAGATTTCAGAATTTGGTCCCCAATGAGTGCGGTGTTCAGTTAAGGACTACAGCACTCCCTCCTCAAATTTTAACCAAGTCTCTCCATCGTGGGTTTGAAATTTTGGACAGGGAGTCCCTCAAGCAGTCTTTTTCACAGCACCTTGGCACTTCCAGTCTTGGCTGTAACCTGGAATTGCAGGCACCCAGAAGAGAAAAATAATGCAAATAGATTTAACCCAACTCTTTTAATTTCAGTTTACTAGGCAAAAGACAAAAACAAACCACCTACTCCAAAACAAAACAAAAAGATACTAAACACCTTGCATATACACGAGCTCTCCATGCTCTGACAACAGTTTAATTCACAATGCAAACAGGAATACCACCCAGCAGCAGAACCCAACAACAAAAACACTGGCTGGTATATTAACAGCAGCAAAACAAACGCAATCAAGACACCAAAAAACTGCTCAAAAAACCACTCAAGTTCAGTTTCAGTTCCAGGTTTTGGGAAAGGTTCTGGGAAAGGCCTCTTTTTTATTTCCAAACCAGTACATCCGCTCCAAATCTGAACTGTTTTCCATTCTTCAACTTTTTAATTTAGCCCACAGCTGTCAGGTCAATTCAACTCCTCTCTGATGCACATTTGATGAAGACAGACTGCCAGTTTTGATACTTTCAAATATATTTAGCCTAGTTTTTTGATGTGACTGTGATAAGATCTTGTTTTTTGTTTTTTGAGTATTTGATGTGACTGTGATAGGATCTTGTTTTTCAAGTATTTCATTGTTTCATTGTTTCTGACCTTGTTTTTTCTGATCTTTTTTAACAGTCCACAGTCCAATAACAGTGATTTTAAGGATGACAACTAGTATATCAAAGATTTGTTTCTGTGCCTTTTTTTTCACCAATTTTGGATGACGCTACATAATTTAGTCTGACTTTTCCATCCCTACCTTTTATGATCAGATGATCCAGAGTGTGTGTTCAGATAATCTCATTGATTTGGCGTATATACTATCCACTCAAGGTCATTGTGGTTTCTGTTTGTTTGTTTTAAATATAACTTGATCTTTGTATGATTTTATCATATATAAAACATACAGCCATATCACTGACAGAATCAACAAAACAGACTACGTCCCCATCCTACCAGCTGGAGAATAAATACTTTGTTGGCAAATGGCAGGTGGGAAACATAGCCCGAAAAGTACAAGTGGATACAATAAGTAACTACTGCACCACACTGAAAAGGAAAAGTGAAGGTAAGGAGCAGTATGTGCTACATTTAGCCAGCCTTACAGAAAGTGAGTAGTACCTCACCACCCAAGTAGCCCCATTGATATCAGTAAGACTATTCAAGGGTAAGGTGCTGGATAACATGAGTAAGGCTTGCAGCAGCAGGCCTTATGATGCTATGCAATAAAAGATGCTGAGTCCATACCTATCTATCTATCTCAGGGTTTTGTATTGTTGCCTATCACCATAGCATATGAGGGGCTTCCATATAAAACAAGGGCAAAGGTCCAAGTGGACTTCATGGTGTCTCAGGCTCCTCTCTCTTTCTGGGCAACAGAAAGATCTGGGTGGGGCCTGGTTTTCTTTTCTTTTTGTGTTTATGTGAGGTGTGGGTATTTTTTTTTAGGTTGTGAATGTCATTCTGGTTATGGTGGAGAAGCTTTATCAAAGAGGAAGATTTTGCAGCATTTCCTAAAGGTGGTCAGACTCTGGGTTCAGCTAATCTCTTCTGGAAGATTATTCCATAACTAGATCCCATAAATAGAAAATATTTTGTCCTCAGCTCTCATATGTATCACTTTCCCATTGGCCAAGTCTTCAACTAAAAAGTGGGTGGAAAAGCCCACAGCTCTCTAGTGATTTATTTATTGTTTGTTTTTAGATTTATTCCAAAATGGCTGGACTAGAATGACTAAAACTTGCTTATCTGAGACTCTGCTCCTAGGCCTCCTATGGAGAGCATGGACAAGTGAGGATTTATAACCACTCAGACACAAACTGAACAGCACACTGCTAAGCTATTATGTTGCCCAACAGAACAAATACATCCCTCAAAGTATTAGCTATATAATCCATCATGAAAGGGGGCATGAAAACACAGATGAAAATAAAACATCAATATAAAATAGTTCAAACCTACATTGAGGTAACCCAGTTTCCCACTAGAAGAGAATCTCTTATTATTAAGTTCTCCTAAACAGTGATAGATTATTGTCGTATAGGCCCCGATTCAGGGAATCCCTTAAGCATATGCTTAAACCTCATTAAAGTGAATGGGACTGATTCCCATTCAGTACATGATTGAAGTGAAGAACATGCTTAAGTGCTTCCCCGAATTGGGACCATAGTGTTTGATCTTCACCGTTGAACTCAATTGGAGCTTTACTATGACTGCACTGAGCACAGGCTTGAGCCTAGGATGAAGTCAATAGGATTAAGAACGTCCTACATAAACTTCCTTTTATGCAAAAGAAATTAAATACTTTACTACTCTTTTGTCAAGAAGCACACATATAGGAAAGCTATTTGGCAAAAATCAGTCCCTTCCAGTATGTTTTTTTAGAATCACTGTAGGCTACGGCTGGCCTTAGAAAGGTTTTATATCTAGACGCTATCAAACATTAAAACACTCCACCTTCCTAGAACGTAATAAAACAAAATTCTTGGAAAAGAAGTGGGAATAAACTGTGGAGGCTATACACAAATTTACAGTTGCCAATAATTTAAGAGAGACACAACTCTTCATTGTACACAGATGTTTCAGTTCACTTCATCTCTGCAACTCAGTACATAAAAACATGCTTAATAGTTGCAAGACACTGTATACATCAAAAATAACAGGAGTACTTGTGGCACCTTAGAGACTAACAAATTTATACATCAAGGCATTGTCTCCTTTTTCCAATCTATACAGGCATTTCCTCTCTCAATTTCAACTATATTTCCCAGTAATCTGAAGAAGTGCACATTTGGGTACTAATCTGGGCAGAAACTGCGTCAACCTTCCCCATAACTAGTATCTTAGTTTTGTTAAGGAAAAAAAAATTTAAACCACCTGACTAAAGTGGCATGCCTGCTACACAGATCTGGGTTTCCCTTATCAAATATTTAACTCTGGAACAGTTTACTTTATAAGCAATACTTGACTAGTTTGGAAACAAATAGAAACATGTACTAAATTATTTCAAGAAACTGAATATAGACCTTTGTCTCTCATTTTCATATATCACCTACAGCACTCTTCCCTTTTCCCCTCCTTAGCTCTGAATAACAGTGTAGCAAAATAAGAGGTTTGTGTGTCCATGGCCCCTTATACATAGTGTGGCCTCTAGGAGCTCATCCGCAAAGCCTCTACCCTCTCCACATTTAAGTCCATCTTAAAGGCCCACTTTTGCCAAGCTGCTTACAGTGAACCGAATTGACTTGACTATCTCAATGGTATGTCCGTTCTCTATTGTGGCTCCTCCTCCCTCCCCCCTCGCCTCTGTCTATTTGTCTGTTATCAGACTGTGAGCGCCTCTGAACAGCACTCACTATCATGTGTTTGGAAAGTGCCCAGCATGTAGTGGGTGCTACTGTAAATAATATAGAACAACTTTTAAAAAAAAAAAGAGTGAGAATATATATCTTTCTTTGCGTAATATTTCTTGTTTGCCTGACTTGAAACACAGTACTGGAAGCACCCTTATAAATGGGCTACTAAAAGAGGTCTAGTTTCACAATTGCTTCTGTAAATACTTCTGTTTCCTTTGATGATTTTCAAAATTAATTTGCATTTGGGGGAGTCTATGCCAGCAGGTTATATATTACAATAATCTATTGTCAACTAAAATTGATAAGCATGTATTGAAATGTGTGTTGTAAATTGCTATGCTGATCTAGGCAAATTTTACAGCACAGCCCAATACTGTTAGCATATAATTACTTTCAGACATTTCAAGGCCCTGAGCAGACCAAGAGCTAGCCAAAAAAAGAAATGGGAGGCTTTGGTGAACTACAAGGAAGCATCAAAATTAAATGGGAATGGGGGCGGGGAGGAAGAGAATGTGTCTAGAGGGGTCTTCCCCCACAATTTAAAAAATACAATGTACAATTAAAGTAGATTTTAAAGCATTTGTACATTTTCATGTACAAATTTTCTTGTTTGCCTGACTTGAAACACAGTACTGGAAGCACCCTTATAAATGGGCTACTAAAAGAGGTCTAGTTTCACAATTGCTTCTGTAAATACTTCTGTTTCCTTTGATGATTTTCAAAATTAATTTGCATTTGGGGGAGTCTATGCCAGCAGGTTATATATTACAATAATCTATTGTCAACTAAAATTGATAAGCATGTATTGAAATGTGTGTTGTAAATTGCTATGCTGATCTAGGCAAATTTTACAGCACAGCCCAATACTGTTAGCATATAATTACTTTATAAGAACTACAAGGAAGCATCAAAATTAAATGGGAATGGGGGCGGGGAGGAAGAGAATGTGTCTAGAGGGGTCTTCCCCCACAATTTTAAAAATACAATGTACAATTAAAGTAGATTTTAAAGCATTTGTACATTTTCATGTACAAATTTTCTTGTTTGCCTGACTTGAAACACAGTACTGGAAGCACCCTTATAAATGGGCTACTAAAAGAGGTCTAGTTTCACAATTGCTTCTGTAAATACTTCTGTTTCCTTTGATGATTTTCAAAATTAATTTGCATTTGGGGGAGTCTATGCCAGCAGGTTATATATTACAATAATCTATTGTCAACTAAAATTGATAAGCATGTATTGAAATGTGTGTTGTAAATTGCTATGCTGATCTAGGCAAATTTTACAGCACAGCCCAATACTGTTAGCATATAATTACTTTCAGACATTTCAAGGCCCTGAGCAGACCAAGAGCTAGCCAAAAAAAGAAATGGGAGGCTTTGGTGAACTACAAGGAAGCATCAAAATTAAATGGGAATGGGGGCGGGGAGGAAGAGAATGTGTCTAGAGGGGTCTTCCCCCACAATTTTAAAAATACAATGTACAATTAAAGTAGATTTTAAAGCATTTGTACATTTTCATTTTATATATTAAATAAGCAAGTTTACTGAGTATTTATCTGGTATTCTTTACCCAAATAACCTGCCCGTAGGCAAATTATATTATATTAAATTACCAGTAGATGCCATAAATGCAGGAGCGCCGCCAGCTTTTTTGCCACCTTAGGCGGCAGAAGGTCCCACCCCCAAAATACCGACGACGACTGGGGCGGCCGAAGATCTGGCCGCCGTGGTCACTGCCCCCCAAATGTTAGCGCCCTAGGCGACTGCCTAGGTCGCCTAATGGGTTGCGCCGGCCCTGCATACACGAAGAGCAAAGAGCACCAAATGCCCTTGCACATTTCCCAGACCCATATGCAGACATATAGAGAGACAGTCTCATCTCTCTGAAATCCAGGCTATACGGTTACATTTCCATTCCCACTGTTCCCCTTTCTACATTTTTAAGTCTTTCTCTCCTTTCTTCTCTCTCACTCATTTTCTTTTCCCCATGATTCCAAATTTCTCCCTCCTTCCCCATCCCCTTCTACCGCTCTCTAATCCCTGAAATACACTAACCTCATTCCCCAAATCCATACACTCTCCTCCCATTCATACTTTTCCCTTTCTCTACCCAATTCATCTCTCCTTTTCTTCTCCATTTTCACATAACACAATCCATTCTCTCTTTCCATCCCTTTCCCCCCTGCACAAGAAAATAAGTTTTTAGATCTACCCCACTCTACCCACCTACAGCTGTCCCACACTAACTCCCATAAATTCATCAATTCTGCATCGCGTTCTCTTTATAATCTGTGCTCCCTCTCCTGCAGTCCATTCCCCAATTCTATGTTTCCTTTGCTGGTTCACTTATTCTGCAACACTCCTCCAATTTATTCACGTCTCAACCCCCACCTCCAAATTATTCAATCTTCTGTTCTCACTTCCTCTCCCTTAATCCATCAATTCAATTACTGACTTCCTTTCCCTTCATTCTGTTCACTTCCTGATCCCCCTCCATATTTCAATTCTCAAACCCTTCAATTCTCCAATTCACCTCTCCGTAGTTTCACACAATTCATTGCCACCTTCTCCCAATAAATTCTCAGAACCCCTCCTTCTCTTCATCAATATACTTCCAAGATCGTCACCCTTACTTCAGCCGTTCAATTTTTGTCAGCTTCCTCTCACTGTATTCAAGTCTCAGCATCCCCAGCCCACAATCAATTCAGTGCTACTCTTGCTCCCCCTTTCCCAAGCCATCAATTCTTAACCACTTTTTGATTCTTACCCCCTCACTCAAATAATCAACGCAGTGCCTCCCTTCTCTACTGCTACACAGTCTCCCCATCTTCACTGCTGTGTAGCTGCCTGCTGAGTTTCTCTTGGGTCATGTGCCTCTTCTTCAGACACTGCTCCCCAGAAAGGACGAGACTGCTATGTCGCCCCCCTGGTCCCATGAGAGTGGTCCTCTGGCTTCCAGCTCCTCCTCCTCCTCCACTTCCAAGTCTGGTGACCAGATACATCAGGAAAAGAAACTGGGCCCCTCCTGGCCAACACAGAGAGGACCAGCGCCACCTTCCTGCTCAGAAATGGTGAAAGGGGTACCTGAGGGTGAATTGCAATACAAGGAGGTGGATGCTGCGTGGGGGGGTGGGGAGGGCAAGGAGCAGTTGGTGGAGGGGGGCTTTGGAAGAAGGAGAAGCAGGGGGAAGGGTATTTCTGGGGGATGTAGTGTGAGGGGGAGACTTCTGGGGGCGGCATGGAAGGGAAGGAGTAGTGAGGAAGGGGCAGTCTGAGGGATAGAGGAAGGAAGTGGACACTTGAGGAGGCAGTGAGTGGAGGAGTAGAGACATGAGAGTAGGAGGGCATTGGGGAAGGCAGCATGGGGGGTGGATGGGGAGATTAAGGAAATGGGGCAGAACGGGGAGAGGATTGGTAGGGCAGGGTCTCAGATATGTTCTCTATGGCTGCTGTGTGAGAGCATGAGGCCTAGGGGAGGGGGAACTGATCCTGGGTTCCTGCTGGGGGGCAAAGCTGTTAGTAGAGAGAAGGGCTGCTGAGCTCTCAGGACAGCGTTGCTGGGCCAATGCCAGCTCAGTCAGTCAACATACTCTGCGGGGAAGGTGATGCCTCCACACCCCTCCCTGAAGTCACAGGAAGTGGTTAGAGGAGATTGAAACAGGAGAGAGAACTCCCACCACAGCAAACCTCCTCACTGTTCCCCCCTTACCTTTACCCCCGACAAAGGCCTCACCTTGAACTGCTGAAAAGACAAGCTTGAGCAGGGTGTTGGCTCTCCCTTTACTCTTGCCATGAGCTGGACAGCAGTTTGCTTTTCCTTCCTCCTGCCCACAGAGAAGGTTGGGCTCACTCTTCAGTTGCTGAGGCTACATGAAATTCAGATAATTTGCCTGTGCTAAAGTAGGCCCTACGCTGAGTGGGTGTGCATGTGTATTTAGAAGCCTTCCTTTCTGAGGTGTCAGGCTTTGGGATTAAAAGTGAAACATGGAAACTCAGTTTTATAAACTTAACCTTGTCACATCATGTAGAACCTCACTAATTCACAAGAATGACTGAGCAATCCATGTCAAGGTATTACTGAATTTTGCAAATTAAGTAGTAAGTGAACAAACAGGATGTAAAAAAAAATCAAGGATAATGCATCACAGAATGCACTTGTTTGACAACTGTAGTTTTAATAATTGATGATGATACCTCGTCGTATCCTAGACAATGTTCCACAGTATATATTGTGAAAGTAATGAAGTAACATGAGACCACGCCAGAGGCTTCTGTTAAATGATTGCTGAAAAACAGGGAGAAATTTCTGGGTATTCTGATCTTGCTTATATTGGTGTAAATGAGAAACAACTCCACTGAAGTCAATGGAGTTAAACTGATGTAAAAACAACAAGCAAGCTCAGAATACCCAGCAATGATGGCCTGTGTGGATTAGTGAAGTGTGATTTAGTGAGGTTCTACTATAGTTCTAACCTAAGAAGTAAAATGCTAACATCATGGGTTTGTGATATAGATGTGTTTTCCCACAAAATGGATATATGTTCAAAATTCCCTGGCTAAAGAAACCTGAAGTAACTAGTGTTGTCAAGAATCCGTACAGCACCTCCATGCCCTTCCCCCTTCATAAGATCTCACTCTTCCTTTTGCTGTTCCCCCTTGAAAGTAGTTGGTCACACAGAGACAGCATTTGCCCCTTGCTGCCTGCAATAATATGGGTTTGCTTTTCCTTCCTCCTGCCCACAGAGAAGGTTGGGCTCACTCTTCAGTTGCTGAGGCTACATGAAGCTTTATCAAAGAGGAAGATTTTGCAGCATTTCCTAAAGGTGGTCAGACTCTGGGTTCAGCTAATCTGCCTGCAATAATATGAATGATTAACTTGTCTGCATTTTTAAACCTGAGGCAGAAAATTAATTTTCCAAAGATGGACTCAGCACAGGAGACTTTGTAACCCTCATTAATGCTATACATGGAAATGGAGAAAGAGTAGTAAGCTTTATACATGTGGAATTTAGAATAGGGTATAATCCTGGCTACTTGGCCAACTTTACATGCCTCTTCACCAGCCCTGCTCCCCTTTCCACCCATAAAGAGATAGGAGCATCATTCCCCAACTTTAAGTCCAAAAAGGAATTTTTCCCTAAGGAAAAAGGAATTTTTCCCTAAGGACCATAGGATTTTTCTGGCCTTCTCTGGTGGAACATTTCGCAACATTCATTGAAGATGAGGGGGAAAAAAACCTATTTGGCCATCTAGTCCACTCTCCTTCCAGTGCAGGATTGTTAAATATAACTGTGACCAGGTGCATGGATGGGCCACACCGAGAATGCCACACTCGGGGCAGACTGTAAGAAATAGGGCAGACAATCCCCAAAACTGGTGGTTTATTCTATAATTAGATTCACCAAACCAGTAACAAAACAGCTTCTGTAGCACCACGCTGGTTAACAAGAAGCCAAACATAGTCCCCTTGGCTTCCATCCAAACAACCAAGTCTAATATAGTGAGAGGTTACTGAAAACTCTATTCACAATACTGTACTTAAAGTTCTACCGATCCTAAAGGATCGGACACTTACCCTCAGGTTAATATGAATCTCAGAATTTACCCAAATATCATGCTGTCAGCCAATCCTTAATAAGTAAATCTAAGGGTATTAATAAAAGGAAAAGAAAGAAGAGAGGTACAAATGGTGAAAAGGTCCATATACATACACTTGAGTGTAAAGTCCTTAGGTCAGTTTCATAACAGAGATTGTGAGGCTGCTGATTTGTAAAAGTCTCTCTGGAATCAATTCAAAGGGTTATAGTCCAATTGGCAGTTCACGTGTAGAGTCTTTCTATGATTTAGTTGTTCCAGGAGAATTCCAGGGTAATCCAGGAAATTACCTGGAGATCTCGATCCTATGGCTTAGACCTTCCTTGTTAGAGTTTACTCAGACCCAAGATAACAGGATCAGGCCCGAGACTTCTCTTTTATAGCTCTCTAGCAGGCTGACAAGCCTCCCCACAGAAATTGTCACAACAGGGCTTTCCTCCGAGGAAGAATAGGCATTGCAGATAGTTTGTGGACATTTGCTTTGAAGTTAATTTTCTATTTCCTATACATACACAGGTAATGTAGTTACACTATAAGACAACAGCCGGTCATTCATTATAACAGAGATAGTTAAGCTGAAAACAATGTAACTAATATTATTAGTTTCCTGCAGTATCTCACATCTTTGATTTTAAGATTAACTAAACCATCCGCATACATAACGTTACACTGTTAAACTTTTAACAAGATATAAGTAAATACAGACAAATACACTTAGCCTCTATCCTTGATTTCTATTACTACAAATGAATGGGTTAATGATTTAGTCTAGTACATCTCTTTGAAATTCACATACAAGAGAATTATATTGATACAATTGTAATGCCTCTTGTTAAGTTGTTATGGATCACACACAGGTTGGCTGGTCTGTCAGAGTCACAGTAACATTTTCTTTATCATCCATTAGTATATCTCGGTCTGTCTAGGCTCATTGCCACAGCATGATTACCTTATTCTAAAAGTAACACACTAACTCTTTCTCTAGATATGAACACATGCCCACCCAACACCCCCATTCATTATGGTAGAGTATGTTGAAGACAAGGCCTGAAACCTTGAACTTTGACTCTGTATTCAATGAAGAGTAAATGCAGAGTGGGGAGTCACAGACTGATGGGGTGTATGCCACCTGAGTTGTTGAGCAAACTGTATTTTGAACCAGTTAGATGTTTTCAGAAGTTGGCAATTTGATGTCTAAGTGCAGTAGGCTAGGGTGCTATATCTCAGCTGACCGAGGACTTATCTAAACAGTGCACAACAAGCTGGGGTGTAAATCTACCTCGCACTAGCTTGCCACACACTACTATGTCTATATAGACCCTGCTGCAGCATACTTAAAGTACCTTAGAGCGCTTTGATCTACCCCACCTTGAAACTGGAGTAAATTAAAGCACGTTAGGGAACTATTTGTGCAAAGCAGGAGGCAGGGCCGGCTCTAAGTTTTTTGCCGCCCCAGGCAAAAAAGAAGAGCGCCGCCCCGCCGTACCCCCCCCCCGCGAGCGCCGCCGAAATCTCCGCCCCCCCCAGCACCACGCCACCTGAAGCCCCGCCCCCCCAGCGCTGCGCCACCCGAAGCCCCCGCCCCCCTCCGAGCGCCGCACCGCGCCAGCCCCCGCCCCCCCAAGCACCACAACACCCGAAGCCCCGCCCCCCCTCCGAGCACCATGCCGCCCGAAGCCACGCCCCCCCGAGCACCACGCCGCCCAAAGCCACGCCCCCCGAGCGCTGCCCGAAGCCCCTGCCCCCGTCCGAGCACCACGCCACCCGAAGCCCCGCCCCCTCCAAGCACCACGCCGCCTGAAGCCCCGCCCCCCTCCGAGCACCACGCCGCCTGAAGCCCCGCCCCCCCTCCGAGCGCTGCGCCGCCGAATAAAAATAAAAAATAAAAAATCGAGCGCCGCCCTGCCCCAAGGTGCCGCCCCAAGCACGTGCTTGGTCGGCTGGTGCCTGGAGCCGGCCCTGGCAGGAGGATCCACACGGACACAGTGCAAAGTGGGATAGAGTCATACCCCAGCTTGCTGTGAATTAAGGGTTCGTTTAGACACACCCTGATTTTCTATGGCTGCAAGAAGTGGATCTTGCTACTTCAGGTCTTCAACTCTTATGCTTTTATATTAAATCAAATTCATCTATCCTATTCCTTTTCAAGCATGAATGAGTGAGCTGCATTGTCACTATGGTATTTACCACACAGGTGTAAACAGCTGAGGAAGGACGGTTATAACATTAACCTAAAAATCCAATTGGGTTGCATAAATTCTTCATTCAACAGCCCCAGCTCTGTGCATATAGCAGAACAAGCCACTTTGCTTTCTTTTTTTGGCCAGCCTGATATCACAAAGGGGATTCTTGCTCGATGACAACTATGGCAGATCAAATCCATTTAGCAGCATAGTCTGTCCTTTTGAAGAGCCAGATCCTGTCAGCACTTTGCTACTGCCAGTGCTTATGAGCAGACAATTGGGTCTTGTTCAAGTTCTCATTCACTGACTATGAGTCCTGTGAAAGTCACCTAAGCTGGAGAGAGGCAATTGAGTGTGATTTTTCCATTTAAACAATGACTTTGAAAAACTTTACTGAGACACATATTGTTGTTGAAAGAAACTGCTCCAACTTTAATAATGACTGTTTTCCAAGGTACTGAACACACACGCTGTTATTAGCCAGAGAAAATTGTTCATGGTTCATTTTAAACAACACAAGAAACGTTACAATGTCTTTTAAGGTTCTTCAGGAACATGTGAAAGACATGAGGGGAAAAAAAGTAAGCTGTGCAGAGACATTTGCTAATGACACATACAGCAACCATCCCACGAGGGAGAGACTGACATATACATTAGCCAATGCAATTAAGTTATCAAGGTTATTTCCTTGCCAATGGATATTTTCTATGTCATTTGTGTTCACAAAAATAATCAGGATCCATAAATCATCTAAATGTATGGATATGTATTCTGCCATCTACACATCCAGGCAGCAAAACCACATTACACCGAATATATGCAAGTACATGGACTGAATTAACTTGGTTCAAAAAATCATGTATCTTCCCAGCAGCCCATTAATTTTTATAAAAAATGGATGCTGTTATAAAAGATGACATTTTAATCCAATGACGGCCTATCTGCATCATTTTCAAGTTGTTTTTTGGTTGACTGTGTCTTAATAAAAAACAATTTCATGTTGTCGGGACTCAACATTTCTTATGCATCTCAAGAATTTATCACATATTCTATGTATACATATCTGGGGATATTTTAAAGTGCGCCCCCCCACCCCCCGCCAATCCTCTCTTTTCATTAGAGGAGATGGCATTATACAGATATCATCTTCAATGTGCTAAAGAACCCATAACCTTCCTTATGTTGGCACAGCAACATACACTGATCACCACAGACAGGAGAGAGATTCCTAGAGAGAATCCCAAGTATCCTTGCAAATTATAATTCAGTTATTGTTGAGGGCTGTGATAGCCATCCCAGGTATCCAAGCACTGGCAATCATTGGAATGCAGGATGTGTATTACATTGCATCAGCCCAGCAGGTGTGATATTGTGCCTCACGAATGGCCAATGACTGCTGCTGCAAGGACACTTGAAAAAAGGCCCATAATTAACTAGCTAATCATACAGTGCTATATGTGGGATGTTGGGAGAGGGGGACAACTTCCTGACACAATTGCAGATCAATATATTCTCTGAAGCATGACATTTGATGGACTTTTTCCTTTTCAAAACTACAATTTATTACTAAAGATAAAATTATGGAACAAATAACTCATCAATTTACACAGGCAGATTTCATCTATGGCAACTGCTCTCACCAAGCACAGGTCAGCCTCATGACGGGGTGTTCTGGGTGACTAGCGCTAAAGACAGGCCTGATCCAAAATCCACTGGAGTCATTAGAGAGAGAATTTGGATCAGGTCTCAAGTGAGCAGAGCACATGGCTTCTTTCAGAGTCTGTTATTAATACCATTCCATCAATTGTCCTATAGGGAGCATGCTCATGAAGTAGTTCTCCCTCCCCTCCCAGTTGCCCCAGATATTAAGCATACGGGCAAAAATTTTCAAGCTTGGGTAGTTAAAGCGAGGCACCTTAAACACGTGTTCTGAGTTTTTAAAGGTGCTGGTCTCCCACAACTCCCTCTGATGTCCATAGGAACTGCAGGTGCTCAGCATTTCTGAATGTCAAGCAACTTACTTAAGTGTCTCAATATGGTTTTATGTGCCTTTGACACCTGAATCTAAAAATGTTGGCTATATTTTGTAGGGATAGGCAAATGCCCCATATACATATATTTGAAGATGTTCTTTGGATAATACTGGGAATATGTATTTTTGAACAAAATACAAAAATAAGAGAGGTAAAATAGAAAGGATGGAGTTCAGGGGAGAGAAAGCAGCAACACTACAAGGCCAGGTAAAGAGAAAGCAAATTGAGATTTTGTTTATTTTCTAATTTTTATTGCTGTATGATGATTCTGAGTGTGGATCTAATGAGAAATGACTGCAATATAACTGAGGTACATAGGACATATGACTAACTAGCCACAAACTGGCTGGAGTGCTCTTCTGAGCCTTGGATATCCCCCTCTAAGCTCCCTTCTGTCTCCTTACCCTGCTCTGGCTAGCACACCCCCGAAAATCTGGCAGTTGAGTATTTTCCAATTCATATTTGCAGCTCACCAGACAGGCCGGACATTTGTGCTATTTGGGAAACACCTTATTCTGTTTGCCCAAGCCTAATTATTTGTCATTTCTCCCTCTGTCCTGGGGGCGCAGAAGTCCTGAGTATATCCAAAACCCAGGGCCTGCCGCCCTGCAGTGCAAAATAATGCTGGTGAGCCAAAAGTCTGGCTTGAGGATACTTCTGCTGTCTCCAGGACACATACTTTAGGAATTCCAAACACATCAGACTACTTATCAGCGAACACCAATGCCTGGACAGAATGGCTAGCTAAAGAAATTTGTGAATACATACGTAATATACTAGTGGAGACACATTTTTATTGTCCATATTCATCATTCATTGTTTGAGAGCTCCAAAAGTAACTAAGGTTCTCATGCTTCTGCTACAGGTGTTATTGCACAATAGCAAATGGCCGAGGTGGGGAAGAAAAAGGGGAAAGAGGACAGCTTTGATGTTGTTTAACACTAGGATTAGACTATCGGGAAGATTGTGTGTTCCAGTCTACCTCTGGCCAGCTATGCTTTGACACTAAAGGCAACAAAGCATAAGAACACGTTTTATTTCCCAATGTTTTTTATCCTTTCCAAGACATGGGTAAAGATATGAATTGACTTTTCAACCACTTTTCACGGAGGGAACAGTATTGTGCAATAGGCTGCTGGCAACTATTTTACTGTCTAGTCAAACCTATTTATGCTGAGACGGGTTGTGGGTTTTTTTTGTTTTTGATTCCCCTCCCACACACATATTTTCTGATTTCATGCTCCTGCTGTGATAGTTACGATAGAAAAGCAACAATATACACCAGCAGAGCCTCAATGTGACCATCACCTCAAATGTTGAACTCCACATGGGGGCAGTTAATTTCACGTGTAATTTTTTAATGTCAGGTTTATTAGACTGCAGTGCAATAATGCACATTCTCACATGAGAGTCTCCTATTAATAACAAGGCCACTAGTGGATTATAAGAATACCTTCCATGTGGTGATAACTGTGCTAATTAAGCAGACTTAAAAATCTGTCAAGCACACTGGAATATTATAGTGCTACTTAAATGTTCAATAATGAAAATAATAATAATAAACTGACTAAGTGAACGTCCTTACAGAAACCACAGCCCCTCTTACATGCTTGTCTAAGGTGAGACAACATCAGTAGATCAGCAACACAGCCTCTGGCTTCTGCAGGACATGCTATAGCTTTGTTAACAAGCAAATTTTTAAACTGACCATTTATGTGACCAAGTCTAGCTCTAACCAAGGGCCTAATCCAAAAATCTAACAGGTATGACATAAAATTGATCATATCAATCTCTTTTAGCTGATGTTACCTGCTTCTTAAATACCTTTATAGCAGAGTGCCTTTGGGTAGTAGACAACTGCTTACATACTTTTTGATTACATAGAACATTTTAATAGGGATTCCCCACTGGAAACAGAGAACTGAATGCCTGTCCAAAGTTCCAGTGAACTCTGTTTTCCTTTCTATTGTTCAGGTATTGCTTTGGAACACAACCATCAGCTGGTGTAGTCAACAGTACAATGCCAATGTTTCAGCACTGGAATAGGTGAGAGACTTACTTCGGGAGATAACAACTGCAGAGTTAGTATTCGGTCCATATACTGCTTTGCATTTCTGGATTCCAAAAAAGCAGATATTGTAGCATTATTCTCAGCCATAAAGATGCAGTTTAATAGGTTTCCTCCCATACAGATCTTTCCAACTTTGAAATGCCACGATTAAATAAATGATAGGGTTATAAGAATAGCATAGAGAAGTTTTTCAGAATCATACTGCCAACTTTTTACAGATGTCACTTCAAAGGTAGACCATAGCTACATCTACAATGTGAGCTAGAGGTGTGATTCCCATGCTTGTGTACCCGTACTTGCATTAGTTCTCCTCAAGCTAGCATGAGTATAAATAGCAGTGAAGCTGCGCTAGCATGGTTAGTGGCAGTGGAGACACGGCTTAGCTGTGCTGTGTACAAAACTGCCTGAAATGAGTGGGTACGTACTCAGTATGGCTAAGCCAGGCCTCCACTGCGGCTATCTGTGCTACCACAGCTACACTGCCATTTGTACTCACGCTAGCTCGATGAAAATTAGTGCGAGTATGTGTACATGTAACATATGAGAGAAATCCTCAGCTGTTATAAATTGGCATAGCACCCTTATCTGGCCCCATATGCATTTGTTTGTAAATTTGGTATTTTTAAAAATAATAATAAAACTGCTTCAACTGTTCCTTTAAAAAACTTCAAATCAGTCCAAAAACCAAATTTGTATCAAAAATAAATTCAAACTGCGTAATATTGTGTCAACAGCTCTGCAGTGTGGATGGTGCTTTAAATACAAATTAATGACAACAGGCCATAATCTGATTTCATGTGTAAATTAGAAATAACTCTACTGAAGTTAATGTGACAGAGATTGAAGTCTGTCTCAGTGTTCCGACCTTGAAGAAATTATAATCCAAATCCATCCCAAGGACAAGGTGTTCTGCCATAATATTCAATATTTGAAGAGTGGAAGAGCTATCCCAGTTTAATGGTTGATTTAACTGAGAGATTCATCCTCACTGTGTCATCCTATACATATATGCAGAACTAGTTAAAAGCCAGCTCCCATTCTCAAGCATCTTCACAAAAGTCATCACATGAAATCTAAAGAGTTTTGTAGTAGGCATGTTACCTACTACTTTACCAATAGCAGATTTGGTGGTTGGGGTTTCTCCCTTACTCTAGGGAAGAGAGAAGGGTATTAAAAGCTTTAGCACACTCTGCTCCAGAGCCTGGAGCCCCATGTACACTTTTATAATCTTTTAAAAATCTTTTTTAATTTGCCACTAAGTGTAAGTGTAACTTTGTCAGATGGAAAAGGCAATTGGGACAGATGTCAATTTAGCTAAAATCATTTATACCAGCTGAGGATCTGTCCCACTATCTGACTTGAGGTTGAACACACATCAGCACGCTGAATGGATCAGCGGCTGCAGTCTATGAAGGCAGCAAAGAAGTTCCTAGTTCCCAAAGGAGAATTTTAGTAGAGGCACTGCAATATGTACCTTTCCATACTTATTTAACAGGACAGCTGTAAACTGACCAAAGAGCAATGAAAATAAAGACTATTCGCTCAGTCCTTAAAGGGACACGGAAACATTACTCTCTATAGAAAAATGAGAAAAAAGTTATGGTAGAATATAAAGGACTCCTCTAGTTCCCTCTCTCTCTGCTTCTTTCAAAACAAGACCCTGACAAGGTTTTATAAACCCCCGAATGTCTCTGTTTGGTTGGGCTAATGAATCATAGCAAATGCAAGAAATGTCAGCAGCAGTATGCCAACCTGCGTCACATTCTGTTCTCCTGCCATACATTTAAAAAATATAGTGGAAAGCTAGATTCAAAAGTCACTCCTAGGTTTGGAAAGCAAAATTCCACTCTCCCTGGGTCTATGTATACCAAACCATTGGGACAAATGGAATTGCCTGACTAACAGTATAAAATGGCCATGTTACATCTCAAAGTAGGTTGTACTTAGAAAATCTGCATCCCAACCAACTCACTGAGATCATTTAATAAGCTCTCTGATGCAGAACTGTTGGGAAAATTGATATTAGCTGAGGGAAATAATTGGAAGAAATATCATTCTAGGTGGGCCCGTAGCAGGAACTATAGAATGCCTTTCATTGGTAAGTTATTATCCCCCTGGTTGCAGTTTTTTATTTATGCTCAGCTTGCACTTCTCTGGGTTTCTATAATGCCAAAATTGCCATGAATATGGTTCTTTCATTGCAGCCTGAGAGGCAAGATTGCAATTCACCAATATTTCTGTCAATAGCAGCTAATATATTAAAGCTGATCTGCATTGTTTGCACAAGTATTTGTTGTGAATGATTTTTGTAAAATCTATTTCTTTTCGCCACAAAAACCAAAGAAAAGCAAAATGTGGTATCAATAAAGTGATGCTGTAAAGATAAAATACTCTTCCTTTTTGAATTGGTTTACTAGGTAACTAACACCATAGTTAATTAAAACAGAACATATTTTCAAAATCCCATTTACTTTTCTCTACTTTGTTTCATTTCACTCCACTATGACAATGAAGCAAAAATAGTCATTTTTATTTTATGTTTCTCTACCACAGACACAATGTTGTTGTATGTGAGTTTCCAGCACCACATGGGAGTGTTTAACCGCATGGACCTGCCAACCAAAAAGCCGGTTTTAACTGAACATTTCTATTAATGATTATTATTTATACAGCAGTAGCGCCTAGGAGCCCCAATCACAGACCAGAACCCCATTGTGCTAGGTGCTGTACAAACACAGATCAAAAAGACAGTTTCTCAAAGCCGCAAAGAGCTTACAATTGGGTCTGAGTCTCTTTTACACTAGGGGGGTCTGTCTACATAGCAGCTGGGAGCATGGTTCCCAGCATGCATAGACAGACACACTTTAGCTCTGCTTGAGGTAGCCTGCTAAAATTAACAATGTGGCTGTGGCAGCATGGACAGCAACTCGACGAGGGCGTTGGACGGGATTGTAATCGGGTGGCTACCCTGAGCCATCATGGCCACACAGCTATTTTTAGCATGCTAGTTTGAGGAGAGCTAACACATCGGTCTACCCGCCCTGGGATGCACCCTCCCAGCTGCAGTGTAGACATACCCTATGGCTCCTTTATACTGCTCTAGCAGTAAAAAATGGTCTTAAAGTGTCTGTAAATGTGACTTGTTCCAGAGCAGTATAAAACGGCCTTAGTCTAATGAGAGTCAGGTCTATTAGCTTTAAAGATTTTTTTTAACCAAAGCTTAAATTTCAGCCTGTGACGGTATCTTAAGAATTCTCTCCTGGATGGAGAATGACCTAGTGATTGAACTGGGGGATTGGGAATCAGGAAACCTGGGAGAAAGAGAGAGAATCAATCCCAGGATTGGAGAGTGGAGGCAGGAGTTCTGTGGTGACTTCTAAGACTCTAAGGGTATGTCTACACTACCCGCCGGATCGGCGGGCAGCGATCGATCCGGTGGGGATCGATTTATCGCATCTAGTCTAGACGTGATAAATCGACCCCCAAGCCCTCTCCCGTCGACTCCTGTACTCCAGCGCTGTGAGAGACGCAAGCAGAATCGGCAAGGGAGCGGCAGCAGTCGACTCACCGCGGTGAAGACACCATGGTAAGTCAATCTAAGTACATTGACTTTGGCTACGTTATTCACGTAGCTGAAGTTGCGTAACTTAGATTGACACCCCCACCCCTCCCCAGTGTAGACCAGGGCTAAGACCACAACTGATATTGCTTCGCAGGGAAGTAGTGAGGTTTATTTAATCCATGTTTGTAATGCACTTTCTGGTCCTTGGATGGAATGCAAATTATGATGTTAAATCCAAGACAATAAATGACACCACAGAAGCAAAATAAGCCATTAGAAAACCCAAACCATATGCCATGGTGACAGAAACAGAAGAAGATGAGCCACTAAAAATACAGAGGAAAAGCATTTCAAAAATAATAAACAGAGAGGGAAAAAGAGGTGGAAAAATCCCTAGTCCAAACATCATAATAGGACCCTGTCCAAATGTTAGATCATGAAACCTCTGAAAAAGAACTATTTTTACTTGCTCTAAGCTCTTTTACCCACTTCTTATTAACAACATTCCAGCAAACAGATGAACTGTTTAGTCCATTGTATCAGATAAGCTCCACTACCAATTAAATCAACCTACGCACTCCTTACAAAGTCGTATAGTGGATGCTGTAGAAGCAAGAGGGAAATGGTGCTGAAAGTACAGTAGGGTCCCTGTCATCCTAGAGCGCTCTCTGAATGTGAAGCAGTGTAGGCTGCCAACATTCAGATGCATCCCAGACAGGGAAAGGGCCTCTAGGCGCTAATGTAATACAAATAATTAATAAATTATAATGTCAAAGGCCACATTTTTCCTGTAGGGTGGGGACCTGCTTCATGGGTTCAGCCTATTGCCTTTTTAAGTTAAATGGGGGCTAAGTGGGGACTGAGATACACTTCATCTTTCTTTGCTTTCCCACACCCACTATTGAGTAGTTTCTCAGATCTTCTAGTTGCTTCTGTTGTGTTCATAGACAATGGACCTTTGAGAGAACAGAGCAGTCTAGGTTAAGGTTAGGGGACTGAAACAGTTATTGTGTGTATGGCACAGTCTGATCTCTGGGATAGGAAACAATTTTTAGCCAGTATTTTTGAAAAATGTTTCTGTAAACACATTTATGTTGACTGATGGAGATGGGACACAACTTTGTTAAAAGCACTGTAGAAACAACGTTGGCAGAAACTGTTTAACTACCACCATTTCCTACCCTCCAAGGGAGTCAACAGATAGAAGGGATTCCATCACAGTGAATTGCTGAGTAAAAGCTGTGCTTACTCTAAGCCAGGGGTGGGCAAACTTTTTGTCCTGAGGATCACATCTGGGTATGGAAATTGTATGGCAGGCCATGAATGCTCACGAAATTGGGGTTTGGGGGGGCGGGAGAGCTCCAGCTGGGGATGCGGGCTCTGGGGTGGGGGTGGGGATGAATGAGGGGGCTGGGCTGGGACCGAGGGGTTCGGAGGGCAGGAGGGGGATCAGGGCTGGGGCAGGGGGTTGGGGCATGGGAGGGGGCCAGGGGGCAGGCTCCGGGCGGCGCTTACCTCAAGCAGCTCCCAGAAACAGTGGCATGTCCTCCCTCCGGCTCCTACGCAGAGGTGCGGTCAGATGGCTCTGCGCACTGCCCTGTCCGCAGGTGCTGCCCCTGCAGCTCCCATTGGCTGAGGTTCCTGGCCATTGGGAGCTGTGGGGGCGGCACTTGGGGTATGGGCAGTGTGCAGAGCCCACTGGCTGCCCCTACGCATAGGAGGGAGGATGTGCCACTGCTTCTGGGAGCCATGTGGAGTGGGGCAAGACCCCGACCCCACTCCCCAGCTGGAGCGTCAGAGTGGGGGAAGCCCCAGACCCCGCTTCCCAGTGGGAGCTCGAGAGCCGGATTAAAACGTCTGGAGGGCCGGATGTGGCCCCCAGGCCATATTTTCCCCACCTCTGCTCTAAGCTATATCCAGAAATGAACATATGCCACAAAGTTCAGAGCCAAATTTCTCTAAACTTTGAAGGTGCTTGGATCCAGAGTTTTTGTTCAGTCCTATTTGTACATAAATTTCAGCATAATAACTTCCCCACAATTCTTCCATTTTTTCCTCTGGCACTGAAAATGAAACATACCAGAATGCTGATCGCTGAGGTGCAAGCATCACCCAATACTGCACTTCAGAGAGCTACGTTCTTGCCTATGACTATGCAGGTGCATAAGGAGGGCCAATGCACAATGCATGATCAGAGCTATGCAGTATGTTGCATATAAACAGTAACTAACCATAATGCATAAAAGTTCAGCAGCTTGGTATGTTATTGCACAGTACATACAGCATGAATACAAGGGCCAAGGCTTTAGGGAAAAGGGCTGCAGCTAGCTCAAAAACTGGCAAGCACATATGATATCAGAGGCAAACACAAGAAAAAAAAAAAACAATAGCAGAAAGCACATTACTCCGGAGGAAAGCAGCAGTCAACACCCTGTGCAGGCATTTGGGTGTATTGCCAGAATTTGGCCCACAGAATCAATTTCAAATACTGCTGACCTGCAGTTGAGCCTCAGTTGTGACTCAGGAGAGTCATTTATAAATAGAAATAGAGTTTTGTAGATAACATAAGTCTATTGTCACCAAAGGCCAGTTTGTACAATATATATTTATTTGCGTTATTCAATACCAAGGCAGCTAATACCAGGCTAAAAATCTGAACGGATTGCTTGCCATATTCAAGACCGACAGCAGATAACTGGACTGAAGGAAATGCAATCAATCTTGATTTCAACACTATTGTACTGGATAACAGCCACAGCTGTTTTGGATGTGACAGAATGTATGAAAGCACATAACATAACCTGCTGTAAATAGAAGTGGGCCTAAATCAGAACTTCAAATACGACCCCATTTCCACCTTCCCAATATCAGGGGGCAGAGTTCTGAATTTAAACTTCAGATTTGAACTTTCTCCTATGATTGTGGTTCCAGGTCAGACTCAAAACTAGGTGGAGCCTATTTTCCAGATCCTGTTTAAAGGAGACATGAGAATGGAAATTTCACAAGCACAGCTAATCTCACAAGACTTTAGCCATTTTTAGCTGAAAATTTATTAATATGGCAAAAGATTTCTGCAATGTCAAATCTGAACCTGGAGACGAGTTCTGGTTCAGCAATGAACCTGAATTTCAAACCTTACCCCAAATCTAATCTGAATAATACAAACATTTCCTTAACCCAGCTGTATGTGGGGGGAAGTGGGGAAGGTGCGGGGGGGGAGGTGGGGGGCAAGTAGAGAAAAAAAACCTGTTTGTTGCAGCTTGGAGACTTGGGCACATTGATTTTTATCTATTTTTACATCAGTGTAAACCTGGAGCAACTCCATTTACATCAATGAATTACACCAAGATAAAAAAAGAGGCAGAGTCAGGCCATCAGGACTCGCTGCCAAATTTAATGGCATGATTTAAAAGAGAAAGAGAGAGAGAGAGAAACTCTTACCATTAAGGTTCTATTAATCCAGAGGGTGCTTAGATATAGTAATAGGCCCTCTAGAAAATCTTAAAGCTCCTAACGTGGGGCTTAAGTGGTACACAGCATATAAAAATGATGGTTCTGATCTCTCATAGTGGATATTACCTACTTCTTAAACACCATTCTGGTTGAGTTGTCCCCTGTGCCAATGCTACCAGCAGTGCCCCTGGGTAGTACATACCTGTTTACAAACATTTGGATTACCTAGACAATTTTAATGGGGTTTCTCATTGGAAATGAGAACCCATTGTCTGTTCAAAATGTCAATGAACTCTGGGGCTTCCGTTCTCCAACTCTTCAAGTATTGCTTTGGAACACACAAGAATTTACTGGTGTCATCAGCAGCAAAGTGATGCATGCTGTAGCTCCAGCACAGAGTATGGGCTTACTTCAGGAGATAACACTTGCAGTATTATTATTTAGCCCATGTATGTTTGCATTTTTCGATTCTGACAAGCAGTACTGTTGCAGCATTCTCTGAAATTAAGAGGGAATTTAATAGGTTTCCTCCCACAATGATTTTTTCTAATTCTGATATGCAAGATTAAATAAATAAGATTGTAGTTGTTGCATAGTAAATTTATTTTACTTGATTAAAAGAGAAGGCTTTCAGTTTGGGAGTTTGGACAGTGTGGCAATATTAGAGCACAGATCCTGAGGTAACCATCTGCTACTCTTGGCATAAGCAAATGAGTAAAAGGAACCATTTGTTTTTCTATTTAATGTGTAACTTTCAAAAAGGAGTATACATCAGATGTGGCATTAGTGCAGATGTGAATGAAGTATGATGTTTATGGTTGTGTTGTAGTGTGGTGGGGGGAAAACAGACATTGGGGGACAATTTTTTTTTTTTTAATATGGAGCATTTATGTTTTTCCTCTGAAAAAGCCAGTGAATATTTACATGTAAAAAGAGCCAAGAAAATCCAATTCTTCTTCATAAAGTTGCTGTGCTAAATATCAACAGAGAGTCCTGTGGCACCTTTAAGACTAACAGATGTATTGGAGCATAAGCTTCCGTGGGTGAATGCATGCATCCGACGAAGTGGGCATTCACCCACGAAAGCTTATGCTCCAATACATCTGTTAGTCTTAAAGGTGCCACAGGACTCTCTGTTGCTTTTTACAGATCCAGACTAACACGGCTACCCCTCTGATACTTGTGCTAAATATGGGGATTACATGAAATAATTCAAGTGTGCACAGAGATATTTTAGTCATAAGAACATAAGAATGGCCATACTGGGTTAGACCAATGGATCATCTAACACAGTATCCTGTCTTCCAACAATGGCCAATGCCAGGTGTTTCAGAGGGAATGAACAGAACAGTGCAATTATTGAGTGATCCATCCTCTTGTCTACTCCCAGCTTCTGGCAGTCAGAGGCTAAGGACACCCAGAGTATGGGGATGCACCCCTGACCATCTTAGGTAATAGCCATTGATGGACCTAACCTCCGTGAATGTACCTAATTCTTTTTTAACTAAGTTATAGTTTTGGCCTTCACAACATCCTCTGGCAATGAGTTCCACAGGTTGACTGTGCACTGTGTGGAGAAATACTTTCTTTTCATCGTTTTAAACCTGCTGCTTAGTAATTTCATTGTGTGACCCGATTCTTATGTTGTATGTTATTATTCACTTTCTCCACACCATTCACGATATTAGACATATTTTGTATGTACAGTTGAGATTATGTTTTCCAATGTACATTACCTTGCATTTATCAACATAGAATTTCATCTGCCATTTTGTTGCCCAGTCATCCAGTTTTGCGAGATCCCTTTGTAACTGTTCGCAGTCAGCTTTGGACTTAACTATCCTGAGTAATTCTGAATCACCTGAAAACTTTGCAATCTCACTTTTTACCCCTTTTTCCAGATCATTTATGAATATGTTGAATGGCACTGGTCCCAGTAGAGATCCCTGGAGGACTCCACTATTTCCATCCCTCCATTCTGAAAACTGACCATTTATTCCTATCCTTTGTTCCCTGACTTTTAAGCAGTTACTGATCCAGAAGAAGACCTTCCCTCCTATCCCATGACTGCTTACTTTTGTTTAAGAGCCTTTGGTAAGGGACCTTGTCAAAGGCTTTTTGAAAGTCCAAGTACACTATATCCACGGGATCACCCTTGTGCACGTTTGTTGATCCACCTCAAAGAATTCCAATTGATTGACAAAGCATGATTTCCCTTTACAAAAGCTGTGTTGACTCTTCTCCAACAAATTGTGTTCATCTATGTGTCTGACAATTCTGTTCTTTACTGTAGTTTCAATAAATTTGTCTGTTACTGAAGTTAGGCTTACCGGCCTGTGACTGCCAGGATCAACTCTGGAGCCTTTTATATTTGAGTTTCATATTTGAGTTCCTTCAGAACTCTTGAATGAATACCACCTAGTCCTGGTGCCTTATTATTGTTTAATTTATCATTTTGTTCTAAAACCCCCTCTACTGACACCTCAATCTGCGACAGTTCCTCAGATCTGTCACCTAAAAAGACTAGCTCAGGTATGGGAATCTCTCTCACATCCTCTGCAGTGGAAACCGATGCAAAGAATTCTCTGAAATGGCCTCATCTTCCTTGATTGCTCCTTTAGCACCTCAATTGTCCAGTGGCCCCACTGATTATTTGGCAGGCTTCCTGCTTCTGATGTACTTACAAATATTTTGCTATTAGTTTTTGCCTCTCTTGCTAGTTGCTCTTCAAATTCTTTTTTAGCTTGCCTAATTATACTCTTTACGCTTGACTTGCCAGAGTTTATGCTCCTTTCTATTTTCCTCAGTAGGATTTGGGGGGGAAGGATAGCTCAGTGGTTTGAGCATTGGCCTACTAAACCCAGGGTTGTGAATTCAGTCCTTGAGGGGGCCACTTAGGGATCTGGGGCAAAATCAGTACTTGGTCCTGCTAGTGAAGGAAGGGGGCTGGACTCAATGACCTTTTGGGGTCCCTTCCAGTTCTATGAGATAGGTATATCTCCATATATTTATTATAACTTCCAGTTTTTAAAAGGATGCCTTTTGATCTCTAGACCCACACATCCAGGCTGTGGCCACGTCTTGCCACTTCTTATTACACATCTCTAAGAACCTCTGTCTACAGGGTTAGAACTTTTGCCCATACCCTCATCTCATGTCTTGACTATAGCAATTTCCTCCTTTCTGGCCTCAGCTCCTGCACCCTTGCTCTCCTCACGTCCATTTATAATGTTAAAGATAAGACTGTCTTCTTGGTTCGTCCTTCTGGCAATGTCATCCCTCTCCACTGCCTACCACTTCAGCTCTGCATCAAACCCAAACTTATCATCTTTACCTTTAAGGCCCTTCACAGCCTAGCTTTGCCTATTTTCACCCCACCACTGTTTTCACCCTTTACTTCCAATTAGTCATCTTCTTCCACAAACACCTCTGTTCTTTGCCCTATATTGCCCCGATAAAATCCATACAACCATTGTAATATTATCTGTCAAGTCCTTTCTTAAGACTCACCTTTGCCATGATGCCCTAAAAACTCTGCCTGCTTATCATGGCTAGGCAGAAGACAAGCTGTGACAGTCTCTCTTTAATCCCTTCCTACTGGTAACTCCTACATTCCTCCTGTTCCCCTCACCCACCCTGTACTTCTATTAAAAGTTATATAGAAAAACAACAAAAGGTGGGATTAATGGAAGTGCCAATTATTACCATGTCTTTTTGCTTGAATGTTTTTCCCTGCCCCCATCCATTCATCTATTTGTGTCTTTTATTTAGACTATAAACTCTCCAGGGATGGGACTGTCTCTTTACGGACATTTGTACAGCAAATATTTTTTGCCTTAAACTTTAAATATTTTTGCGCGAGAATTTCATTACTTAAAAAAAAATACTCTTAACATGGAACTGAAGAGCAAAATAGGATTGAGGAGACAATCTTCCCCTTTCTCCTGACTACCTGAGGTCTACAAGAGTTCCTCACCAATATACATTTCCTAAGATCCTTTGGAGTGAAGCCTGTCTTCTGTGCACCAAAGAACAGCTCTACTTGGGTAAGTGCACCCACTCCTGGAAAGGTTAGAGGCTTATCTGAGACAACCACCATCTCCAAAATGCCTGTGCGCTTTAGAAGTGGTGCCAACCAGGAGCAGAGGGGTCCAGATAGAGACAGCAGTGCTTAAGAGAAGCTTAGGAGTGTCGGAGTAGAAGGAAATGGGGAAACACTGTTGCTCCCTTGCTTTCTCCGCCTGACAAGCTACCTGTAGCTCTCACATCAAATGAGCATCCATCTGCTGCAAACTACAGAGCAGCATTAGAAGACCTGGAGGTCTGTGGGGAGAAAGAAAGCATTTTCCCTGAGGTTTGCAAAAGGGGAAAACACCATCAGCCTTGTTGGTCTCCTCACAAGACATTTGAAGAACAAATTATCTTTTTTCCATTGATAAAAAGGAAGTTAGCCGGAGGTCTCCAGCAACAGAACTGAGTGATTTTTTTCCCCCCAGAGAATACTACTTTTGGGGCACTGGAACTGCTCAGGAATTTGAGTTTAATTCAGTGAATAGTTTTTGACCCCATATTAAAGAAAGAGAACCTTTTCAAAGTTCACTTCAACTGTGAGTAAGCAAAATAAAGGGGAAATTAAATACACTTAGCTAAGAGCCTCTGATAAGCACTAAAGACTTTAGTCCTGGTAAAGTAGTCTTAGTCTCAGAAGAAAGTCTCTGATGCACAGATCTGCTCTCTTAACACAGAAGAATCTGCCAGTCCACCTTGGCCCCAAGCCTAACCTATAAGACTTTGAACCTAATAAGACTTTTTTTGGTGGTTTTTAGAGTGTGGGTGCCAATGTTAGGTTTATAATAGAAATACAGTTGCAACCTTAACTATGGGGTGGTGACTAATGAACAAAAATAATGCACTTCACAGCTAAAGTTTGAGAAAACGTTGCCAGTTAATGTTTTTTGCATGATTTCTACAATCCAGTTAGAGATCTGAGCTATTGAGCAGCTCACTTTTTAGTCAAATTTTTAGGAGGACCAAAACATAATTAGGTAAAATTTTGAAGAGCATAGAAGTGACTTAGGAGCGCAAGTCTCATTTTCAAATGTGACAGACACTTAAAAGCCTAAGTTTCTCTCACCAACAGACGCTGGTCCAATAAAAGATATCACCTCACCCACCTTGTCTCTTTAAATCTAGGCAGGACTTAGTGACTTTTGAAAACATTACCTGGCACCAACATTCATGAATTTGTCTTGGGAAAGCAGACATAATAACAGAGCTTGCCAAAAAAATCCAGTTTTATTTCTGTGAATAAAAAATTGAATGCAACTACTTCACTAGCAGAAAATTTCAATTTTTCAAAGAAAAAAAAATTAAATTAAAATTTCATTTTGAATTATTCTCATGGAACACATCTGAAAGGTTGCAGAAATCTAATTGTTTTTGCAAAACATTTTGATTTCAGAAAAACAGCATTTTCTTACAAGAGGTTTAAATAACTATAACGAATAACAACCTCTGGAGTGATATTGTAATTATTAGAGTAGCAAATGCTATAGTTGAGATTGAAAAGTAACTTTCATTATTAACGAGTTTTAATTACAGATCATTGATGCTTACAGACCCCAGTTGTGCTTAAAGTTAAACACATGCTTAAATGCTTGGCTGAAATGAAGCCATGGTGTGGGAGGAGTAAAATAAATAAATAATTACGTAACATAATAATGTTAATTAAATGCAGCCACATTGGTATCATTTAGCATCTTGATCAACATGTGAGATGATCTAAACGCCTATCTCAGTTTCAGTCAGGGTCCTGTACTGCATATTGTCTCAAACTTTTCATTCCATCTCTGGCTGCCAAAGAATCCAGAAGTAGGTAAATAAATCACCCATAACAGCATACCTCAAAAAGACTCTAGCTGAGATCCTCATTCAGCTTCCAGTGCTCACAGCTCTACAGCAGTTAGCTGAGAGATGACCGAAAGCCTGGCAAAATCTAGGCTTTGTTCATTTTCAAATGCTCTGGATGTTTAGAGATCTTTAGTAGTCCCCGTTGACCAAAGCTAGCTCCTACAGACCTTCCGGGTCTTTCCCATTCATTGCATAATTGCAACAATCCACCTGCTCCAAAGCCATTTCATCAACTGTGGTGCAGTACAAGCACAAATGTTTCTATTATAAATGTGTTTTATGATGTTTAGATAGAGGCCAACACACTAACCTGTAGTTATTCTGCCTACACAGTTCTGTAGACAATATTCCATACCGGAAAATTCCAGCAATTCCTTCCCTCAAGTTACAATAATCTTGCCACCAATTTATCCTCTATCCATCGCTAATCTCATTGTCATTTTACAGATGGCAATAGCATACATGTTGGTCACACCACCTTTCCAAACCCCTTGGCATCTGATGAATATATAATACTATGCATAATTAACAAGTCACTTTGTTTTGGCATGCAAATTCATTACTTTTCGTACATAAAAATGCACAAAGGCACAAATGTTTCATGACAACTAAAATAACTGTTCATTATTTAAAACTTGGAACATGCTCAATTATACATTTCTCTGTTTTGTTTTTTAATAGTCAGCACCTAAAAATCTCCAGGTTATATTAATATGCAGTATTTGGGAACTTAGAAAATAAGAGTTTATAGTTTTTGACAGATTTCACCCAGATCCCATAATGTTTGCCAACATTACATCCCCTAAATTAATTCTGTTATAGATATGCAAAAGCAACTGACATGATTTTCTTCTATTAACATAGCAAACTGGAAGCCGCTGCTTTGGTTTGGATGCTGATGCAAACAACTTAGTTCAGGGCCTGTCATCTTTTATTTTTAAGGCATAACTCAAATGCAGCAATATCTTGCCATATTAGGGTTTCTTCCTCCAAGTACAAGAAATCAGATCCTCCTTTGAGCTGTTCAAATGGGAGGGAAATTGAAGAGGTGAGGAGAGCTTTGGAAAGTTGTTAGATACAGTGGAGTTTTTTTAATCCTCTATGCTCAGTTATTAAGATTATATATTAAAACTTAGCATTTATGGATAGCTTGCCTGTGGTTCCATCAACTGACAAAAGAAAACACACTGCAAACTTAAGAAAAAATATCCAGAAACGTACTATAGTAGCTTCATTAGATGAATAAATACTGACTAAATAAGACTAACGTGGAGGGAGGTTGGGAACAGTAAATCACCCATGGTCTCTGATATAAATCAGGGGCAAAATTTCAACCAATGGAGTCAATAGTACTACTCATATGCTTAAATTTAAGCACCTGCATAAGTATTTGAGTACTGGGACTTTAGTGATTAGTTCATGTTTTCAAGGACATCTTTCTTCTTACAAAAGAAGCAGTAGAAATTACTTTTGAAAACATGCACATTGAAATCAATCCTGCAATACAACGTACATATTTGGGTACATATTTGGATTTAGATTTGAGTAACTTTAGTTGCTCAAATATTTAACAAAGTTATCATCTAGAAACTAGGAGATGTCCAAAGCAACGTGCTGGCTTGCAGCCAAAAGGGTATTTGTGTAAGGTCATTAAACTCTGCCCCCAACCTCTTAGGGTTACTTTCCCAGTGTCATAATTAACTTGCTGTCATGAGGATGTGTGGGAATGAATGGATGCTGAAAACCATTAATTATATTTAAACAATTAAGACATTTATATCTTGGGCCTAAACAGAAGTTTGCCTACCAGTTCCTCATCATATGGCACTCTCTTACATCCTGTTTTTGAGAGAGATCTACTTGTGGTTATCAACAAATTGGTACAAGACATGTACACACTAAACAAGAATCACTGATGTGACTTCAAGATCAAAGTGCCAAGTTATTGGTCCATGTTGAACTATAGCTAATATGCTGGAACTGCTAATTGGAGACATGTGTCCCCTGGGATGGAGTAGGGGAGTCACTGATCCCTACAAAAGATGCTAATCATCCGGAAGGAATTGGGGCGGGGGGCTCTTGCATCAATATGACACCCGAAGTTGCATCCTGCTCTCTTCCCTGGACTGGCCATCCAAAGAAGGAGAGGTGAAAGACTGACCACTGGCTAAGACAAGCTTGAAGTCTACAACACAGAGAAAAGACCAAAAGTCCCCTCCTCTTCCCCTCCCCTCCCCCCACACATGAAAGCTTCAAGTTACATCTTATCAATACAGAGATCTGTTCTATAAAGCAATTTGAGAATGCTCAAATCACTCCAACACCCATTAGCATGTACGTATGCTTTGTATGTCACTAACTATTCCCCAAAGTGGACACTAAACACCTAAGTCTGTTACCTAGACCATAAGAGATATCTGCCTTAAACCAGTGTCCTTCTAAAGCTGCTAAAAGTGCAGGATTTTTAGAAACCATTCTGGATCTGTGTAAGAAGACAACCAGAAAGATGCAGGTATTGTGTTAAAGTGGGAGGAGAAATAGACTAAAGCTTGATACGATTTCCGAGAACAGTGAAGCATAACAGGAGAGAGCAGCCAGAGGAGGAAGTTAGCAGGAAACCAATTTAAGAACTGTACTTCCTTAAAACCAAGGCAAATAACAGCCTCTGCCTTTAACAGACTCTTAGCTAAATGGCTCAGATCAATGGGAATGGTTTCTCCCCTCAGCCTTCCTTTAAAATCCTGAGAGAATTGTTTTCCTTAACTTGTTCATGATAATTTTATGTAATTACTAATTGTAGTAGCTGACAATCCAGATAGACTGAACCATTGGCTTATTGATTATATTTCAATTATAACCTTAATTTAACTATTGCCTTGTACCATTGTAAATTAGGTTAGGTAAAATATAAGCTAAACTAGTTAGTGACATATTTCACTTAACTCATATTTGTTCTTATAACTGCTTGCTCCATCTTTTCATACATTTATAAAAGATATACTGAACTGGTTCATCTCTCAAAAGTTCAATGCAGACGAAGTAGTCTACGTAGTAGAAAAAGGTAAAACCATTAAAAATCATTCCTGAGCCCATCTTATATTTTAATTACTTAAAATAACACCCTATTATTCCTACACATTTCTACATCCCCAAATTCTGCAAGGGACCACGGCCAAGGTTTCTGTGCATCCCAACAGCCAGCTCTGGTTGTCTCTCGCATTGGGGATTGCCATTTTAGTTATTTTTCTCAGCAGTGATTCTTCTTCTAATGATGCAAAGTGGGACTGAATGTTATCAGCTTCCCAGTAGGAAATGCTTGAAATCAAAAAGATTCAAGCTGTTGGAAGCTACAATCTATCATTTAAATTATAGTTGAGGTTGCCTGCCACTTTACATTGTAAGCCCTTATTTTTAGTTGCTTATAACTTCGCCAAACGTTAGCCATTCAGGGTGAAATTTTTCATGCTGGGTGTCTGCCTCAGGCTATTTTGGGAAAGTTTCAGCAAAAATGGTTCATCAATTTCCACGAACAAGGTTATGGGAAAAAACTCAGTGTTTTGTCCATATTAAAAAAATGTTACCACCATTTCATTGAAAAGCTTTAGCACCTCCATGCTTTGGAGCAGGGACTTGAATTAGCTGGGGTTGGGAAAATTCTGTAATATCAGGGATCTGCCTTTTCTTTGTTTCAATTAACATCTTGTATCCAGAAAGGAGCAAATGAGGATCTGAATAAAGTGTAGTCATAGTGGATCACTTCACTAGGTATGTCCAAACCTACGCTACCACTGAAAAATCAGGCAAGACTATGGCAGACAAGGTCTTCAATTACTTTGTTTTAAAAGTTGGTTTAACCAAAAGGATTCATCATGACAAAGGGGCAGGGTTTGAAAATAACTTATCCACAAGGCATGGCATGTGACAACTGTGAGGTCAACCCTGCATGCCATGCCAAGTACCTATTTCTGTACCTTATCCTGTTTTCTATCCAAGACTGATATTATATTGGTAAATGAAGTTATATTGACTCATAGCATGGATATCATTCTACACTGACTGTTTTATAGTTCTGGATAATTTATGATGTTTATTTAGCAGATGTGTTTTCAAAATGGCTTGTCATATGCCTAGTGATTGAGTTGTACGAGTATACTACTGATCATACAGGAACTGTTATTTCATAAGATATCAATATGTTTGGGAATTTCAGCTGTGCAGAATTGGCCATTCTATTGGACATTGGACCTAGAACTGCCACAGTAACTTCCTGCTTGATTGGCAAGATACACTGAAGAGAGATCCAGAAGTTTCCATCATCAGTATCAGAACTTGTGAAATAAAATCAAGACAAAGATGCACTCAAGAGCTACTGGAGCTTGTACACTACTGCTAATGAGTCAGATGGATGATGAATGTATTTTGAGTTAACAGAAAAGCTGGGACAACATTACATTGACAAGGGGGGAATGTAGCACTCCTAAAGGAATGCCAGGGTTATATTTACCTGCACCCTGTCCCTTTAAGGATTGATGCTCTGCTGGTGGGATCAAGAGACACAGCTCTGGGGAGCAGAGTGTGGTTGCAGCAGCAGTGTGGTGTGCTCCAGAGAGAGAGACAGTAGCAACTGTCCTTATGCAAGCTACGAGTGCTTTTGGGGAGGGTGGGAGGTTGGATTCTAAGTTTATTAAAATGCTCCTGTTTTGAACTCTCTCTGGTCTCGGAGTGTAACACACGCATTCAAAAGTTGGGAAAGGCCAGACTTTAGATTGCCCATGTAACCTTAATTCTACCCTCTTGTGCATATGCATTTTAATACAGTCTTTTTACATGATCACATTTTTTTCACAGAACCCTTTCCTCATTCGGTGCACAGGATAGTCCTGCTCTGGGACTAAATCAGGGTTGTGTAGTCAGGCCTGCCGACAGAGGGGGCAATTGCCCAGGGACCCGGGCAATTTAAAAAGGCAGGAGCCCTGGGCCCTTTTAAATTGCCCGGGCGGGCCACAGGGCTCCTAGGTGCGCACGGGGTGGTACCGGCAGCGGTTAAGGCAGCTGGGCAGGCATGTGGAAGCCCTGGCCTTGCCCATTTACTGTTCTGCCCTGGGGAATTGCTGTTGGCGGGCCTGTGTGTAGTAAATGAGGGTGTTATCTGTAGGGACCCTGCCTTATTTGTTGCGGAAGCTGGAAAGTGAGGCAGAGTTTGCAGAAGATAAATGATAGTTAAGGCTGTTTATGGCTGCCCGGGAGAAGGAATTCTACCCCTGACTGTACCACAGAGTTCCTGTGTGATGCTGGGAAAGTCACTTAAACCCGGCTTTTCACAGATGGCTACTAATTGTGTGTTCTTCACTTTGTGGGTGCCCAACTTGAAACCGTTGTGCTGAGCACTCACAGCTGCAACTGAAAGCAATAGACACTGTGCTTTGAATATACAAAGTGCTGTATGATGTAAGTCCCCAAGAAATCAGGCCGTTGGGGTCTCAGATTGGGCATCCAAAATTAGTGGATACTTTTGACTTCAATGTTAGTGCCTCAATTGCCCATCTGTAAAAAGGGGATAATACCAACCCTTCAACTCACAACTTTATTGTGAAAATAAATTAATTACTATTTGTGAGGCACTCAGATACTATAGCGATTAGTACCCTCCTAGAAAAGAATATGAGGAAATTAATTCTGTCTTCAGAGCAGGGTTTTAATAGTACACAGTAATTAAGGCCTGGGGCCACAAACTGAACAATGATTTTCAAAGGTTTCTAATGGGAAACCTGTTATTTTAGTCGTAATTTGCCTCACTAAATTGTCTAGCTTCTTGCCCAATTATTTTCCTTACACTGAAGACACTTAATTTTTTAACGATTTACTCTTTTATGCAATTAGATATAGTGATTAGGATTTTATATTACTTCTCAGTTTTCCTTTAAGGGTACAGTGTGATATTTTTACAGGTCTCTTTGAAGGAACCACAGCATTCAGTCAGTAACTTGGTCTACAGCTAGTACGGGGATTTTAATTTGGCAACTAATTTCTGCCTCATCTGGTTTGATTCTTCATAGTTATGTTTTCCTGCATCCAGATACACACTGACTTGTCAATGATGCAGCTCTCTTAAAGTCCTTTTCATAGCCTCCCCATACCAGAGATGGTTCCTAAGCAGGACATGGGATAGATTTTCTTGAAGTTTTTCCTCCACGTATCAGTTACAGTGGAGCAAATACTTGCCCACAACTTTAAGGAAGCTATAGCCATAGCCATATTGCTTCAGGTCTTATTAATCAGGAACACCTAGTTCCCACCCTGCATCTGCATTAGGTGTATATTCTGCATGCCTGGGATGATTTCTCAGGCCTTCTGCACGATATATATAGATTGCTGGCTACATCTACGCAGTCATTGCCAGCTGTAGGAGGTGTTAAAGCAAAACTACGTTAGATACTTTAATGAAGTAACCTCAATTGAAATTAATACCTGGAGGCACCACAGCAGAGCTTTCTAGTCTGCTTCCTCAAGAATAAATCAAACATCAAATAAAATATCCAGGTTTTGTAGGCCAGAGCACTGAATGATGCAAGTCTGAGCACAGCCCTCAAGCACACTGCAAGAAAGCCCTTTTTTCTGACATGCTTGAAATATAGGTGGCCCAAAGTGATCTCTAGTCCAGACTTATTTGTTCTCTAATAATAATTGCCATGGCTATATCCAGAACATGTGAAGACTGTTCCAATACTTCTTTTCACTCTCTTCTTCTGCTCCTCAGTTCCTGCTACTCTTTGATCCATCTTTGCCCATTTTGTTAGGGTTTATGTATCATCCCTTGGGTGCTACAAAAGCCACTGTCTGATGCATCCTACCGTCTCCTGTTAGGCACAATCTGCCCCCTCCGCACAATGGCTAGCACTACCATCAGTGCTAATTCAACACATCCATAGGCAGCTGCTTCTATCAATAGGAAAGGTGAACCAATGTAATCAACAGCAATGCCAGCACAGGCTGACAAAGATGCTTTTAAAATGCAATTATTGGCAACTAACTAGCTGCAACTTTAACAAAACTGGCAGTGCCAGCTGAAAAGTAGCCAGGTAGCATTTGCCTGGAAGAGAGAAAAGGTGTGGAGAAAGGTGGAGTGGGGTAGGGAGCAGAGAAGATTTCTGGGTAAACTCTCGCACTTTCTCACACATTTTTCATAGCTGATATAAAGCCAATTTCCTGCATATTTGATAGTGCCATTATTTTTAGTGGAATGTCCATTCAAAACAAATGGGACAGAGGAACGTAGTAGGTAGATCCACCCACATTCTAAAAATCACATCCATTCCAGACAGATCTGTCATAAATGTGCAATATTCAATGGGTGTAATCCCTTTATAATTACCCTTACAGATGGTCCTGTGGAAAGGAAAAGGATGTGCTTGTGTCTAACGCATAAGACTAAGAGTCAGGAGGATCTGGGTTCTATTACAAGGTCTTTCACTGACTTGCTGTGTGGAGTTGGACAAGTTATTTGTAATGCTTTGGGGAAGTAAATCCACACACAAATCTTTAACTCTGTAGTAGCAGAGCTCCAGCACTCAGCCCTACTTGCTAAAGGTTCATACCCTAAAATAACTTCCAGACATTCTGCAATTCTCAGAAAAAAATATGGTCGTCTTAAAAGGCCACATCATTACATCTGTTAACTTCAGTTCCCTCCCCACCCCCTGTAAAACTGGAGAACAATATTGCCCTGATGGATGTTGTGAAGCTTAATTCATTAATATCTGTGTTTTGCAATCCTCGGACAGAATGTGTTATAGAAGTGCAAAGTATTACTATTGTTGTTTCTTTTATGCCACTCAAAATATTTGGTTCTAAATACCAGGGTTGTGAGGTTTCCATTGTTATTCGAGCAGATGACCAGGATTAGGAAAAATAAGAATAGACCCCAGAATAGAACCTTATTTTCATACCAGAAAACAAAGCATCATTTTGTAAAAAATAGTTAAATTTTTCAACATTTCTCTGCAATTTCCTGGTTCCATCTTGAATGATAAGTACCAAAATATCACGTGAAATGGATATTCTTGCAGTAATTCTGATTTGGCAGGAAAGAAGAATCATTGGCAATTTGGCAAAATAGCCTGTAGTCACAAGATTTCTAGCCATATGTTCCAGACCAAAGAGATTCTGATAAGTTTTATGAGGAAAAACTTCCAAATTCTTGCTTGGATTTTTATCCAACCTTCCATATCTTTGACACTAACCGTTACACAGCATGCAAGTGTGGAATTTAACTGAGAGTTGTTTTAAACTACATAATTCATATTTTTTACAAAGTTCCCTGTATCAAGTAGGTCAAATTCAGCCTTCAGTTACACCACTGATGGTGGGGTTTTGTTCTGTTTCAAACTTGATGGCGTGTCTACTTTGTAAAAACAACTGTCAGGGGAATCAGTTACATGATTGTCCTCAATGTATTTTAAGCATGATTTAGTTTTGCAGTGTAAATTAGACTTAACTATGCCTCTGAAAAGTACTACAGCCAAAAGAATGGTTCAATGTCTGTCATTTTGGCTATAGGCTGCAGCATGATTCACAGGCTGGGTTAGAACATAGTTAGATCCCTTCTACACTGCGATAGCAAATTGTGCTTGTATTGTGACTGGACACAACAGGCTGTAAGCAGTCCCCATGGCACAGTTTGTTTTTACAGGGGCAGGTTCTGTACCATAAGTAGTTTCTGCTCCTCACAGCAGAGTGTGGGAGACTTTCAAGAAGCCAGTTGTTTCTCTTCTCCAGCCCTGATCCTGGCCCAAGTTTGAGCAGCACAACCTGGGGGCTACTGCAAATTGGGAACATAAATCAGCTGGGGATTGTTAAAAGGCCACTCCTTTGTTACCCCCCATAAAGTTCCCTGCAGGGAGAGAAGAGTAGGACTTGGCTCTTCCTATTCTATGCCCCCCTGCTGACTTCTCCATACTGAGGGCATCCTCAGCAGGTGAGTTACGGGAGGCTTCTGCTCCAGATGCTGATTAGGGCAGAGAATCTGCCCCATAGTGTGGATCACAGACAAGATACCTGATGACCTTGATTAAAAGACCATGTTTATTCTCTATAATGCACTATGAAAATAACAGCCAAAGAATATGCCTCCAAAAAATCGGCGAGAAATGGAGAATTTATCCAAGGCCCTAATTATTAACAGAAAACGTGACTGTCTTTATAGGGGAGACCACTGGACATTTTAAAAAAAACATGGAAACTAAATGGAAAATCTCCATCTGCCTCTAAGAGTTCCCTTTATAGTGGCACGGGAGTGCAATTACCGGCAAAATGACAGACACTGACCTCTAGCCTGGCCTCCAGGGCCCCAATGTGCTGTTGTCTCCCCCTGTGTTCCGACTGCAGCTTTTCAATGAATGCACTGTTGTTGGCCTCTTCAGAGAGGAGCTGTTTGAGGATAAGGAAGATTCTTTGTGAGTGCGGGGGGAAAATAGTCCAACAAAGAGACTGTAAAGGCATAATTAGCTTCTTTATATACCATCTCCCGCATGCTGCCAAATCTTCTTGCTGTCGCACTACAGCAAAACAATAGCCTTTTTTCAGTTCAACCTGCAGCATTGCCCAGTCCCATACCTGCAGCTACTGCTTAGTTGCTGTACTCTGAACAGCACCTTCATATTATTATGAAGGGGAAAAGACCACCACCACCCTAACACTTATTATCAGATATGCACATACAAAAATGTTATGGTATTGCCAAAACTCAGGAAATTATCAGTATGTATTTCTATTACATCTGAAGTGCCCAATCAGATCAGGGCTTCATTGTGCTGAATGCTGCAGATATTCAAAATAAGGGACAGTCTATGCCCTAAAGAGTTTAATTCAATGTTAAGGCTGAAATTCTGCCTTTACCCCTCTCTGGTATTCCTAGATAGGAGCAAGGGAGATAAAAAGGGGGGCATTATAACCCACAAGTGTTCCTTTTCCTAGGAATGAAAGGATGAGAGCTACTCAGGCAGCACTAAAATTCCAGCCATGCTGCAGTACTTGTTTTTTTTTTTAAATTATTTTTAAATAGGAGTTCAATGGCATTCACCCAGCAGGGCAAGATATTCTCTACAGGCCAGGTGGAATTTTATGAGTCTCAGACTGTACATTTTGGGGTGGGGGAGAAATAAAATTAAGATTTGATATAAAACTGCAAAAGAAAATTATAAAGTGAATGTTTCCTGATCTGTAGGAGGATAATTAACAGATCTGACTTAACTCACAGATTTATTCGGTGATTATACCTTTCAGTATTGATACATTGCTGCGGAATTTTTACTTTTTGAGTGTTTTGGTTTTTTTTTATATTATATGAAATCTGGGGGGGACACAGTTTCTTCTCATAACATCTCATGGCATAGACATCTTATAATGTTTCATCCTACCATAGACATCACCACTGTTTCATCGGGGATGTGTTATCCCTATTTGATCCTCAGTTAGGGTGAAATTCTCCCATGTGCGGAAAGTCAGCAAAAGACCTAGGCAGAGCCTAAATTCTCAAAGAGTGGGAAATAAGTGGTGACTAGACTCTCTGATTGGGGTGAATATAGGGTTGCCAATTTTGGTTGGATGTATTGCTGGAGGTTTCATCACATGACATAATCTTTATTTAAAGATTAATCTTTAATTCCTGGAGATTCCAGGAGAATCCTGGAGGGCTGGCAATCCTAGGTGAATTTCATCTTTTGGTTTCGTCTCCAAATTTCACATGCATTGAGATATGATTCTGAATGCAACCAAACTTTGCTGTCAAAGTGTCACATAAACAGTGGGGGATGAGGCAAAAAATGTCTTATTCACATAAAGTCTCATACACTCATGACTTGATACATTACCTTATATATATATATATATATATATATATATATATAGTAACAGAACAACATATTTGTAATAAACCACTTTGTAAAGCACTTTGGGTCCTTTGGCATGAAAAGCACTTGGTAAATGGAAGATAACCATACATAGTATTCAGAAAGTATCCTTTATGGGTGTGGTTACTGTATTATCTGTCTACATGCATCTGAAGAAGTGGGCTGTAGCCCACGAAAGCTTATGCTCAAATAAATGTGTTAGTCTCTAAGGTGCCACAAGTACTCCTGTTCTTTTTGTATTATCTGAGGACACTCATTCATTGCTTCTCATTTAATTATGAATCGTGCGAGCCCAACAACTACATTTCATTGTTTCCAAAACAGCTCTAATCTCCATACACAGGACAGGCTTTAATACCAGCCCTAATCATTGTTACCACAGGGCAAATCTTCACAATGAGGTGAAATGCAAATGATTTGGCTGTTGTAAACAAAACACACTGGCAAGGTTTTCCAGAACTTCAGTTGCATAATGTTAATGGAGTACTCATGATCTTAATTTAAAAAATAATCCCTTGAAAATTAATTGCCACTAGGCATTAATCATCACTATGTTAATTAAGCATTTAAGCCAATTAAGCCCAAGGTGAAGTTGAGGGCAATAAACTCCATAAATGTTTAGTATAAAGTCTTAGTAGTGCAATATTTTTTTTAAAAAAAGCTTTCTTTTGGGGAGACTGGATGGCTCAAGAGATTGCTAATTACAGAACTAATCCACTGTTCAAATCCAGTCCAGGTCAGCAGTAATCACATGACTTTTGTGTGTCCTTTGAGTTGTTGATCTAGAACTTGCTAGAGACATCAAAAATTACCACTCAGTGTCTAACCTCTTTTTTCTAAGCAAGCTATTTGGAAAACAAGCATAACAAAAATCTCCAGCATTGCTTGTCGGTTCCCAACACCACAGCTGCCTCAGGGCACGGTACAATGAAAGTACTTGCTGCTCTTGTGGCTGACTTCCACCTCTCTACAAACAAACAAAGTGTAGCAGGGCTCACCCTGCTGGTGCTCTGCAGCATTTGATCACCAGATACTCCTGTCCCACCTCCAAATGCTTGCTGGGGTGAACACAAATGGCCGAGGTCCTTCCTCTCTGACAGAGCCCACAGAGTCATTATGGGTTACTGTTTCCACACCTCCGAAGTCCTTACTTGCAAAGTCGCGCTAGGCTCAGTCCTCTTCCCCATATTATTCGATGTCTACAGTGGTCCTGATGGCTCATAATGAGAATGCACAACAAGCTGATGTTCCAGCAGCCCTCAGACAACACCGAGCTCTTCATCTCCTTTACATCAAATCAACAGCACCATCTCCCAGCTTTCTCAAAGCCTAACCAAAATAAGCAACGGGGTGAAGAGCACCTGGCTAAAGCTGCACCCTGGCAGGCAAGACCGAAGTGAGGTTGGAAGGATGACAGAAGTGTCCACACCCTCTGAGCTTTAGGATTGTACAAGCCCCAAAAATTGAAGTAAAGCTCAGCCCAAAGTGTCAAGTTTTCCTTTGTTTTGAGTTGAAACCAAGGTTTTGATCTGAACTGTTTACTTGGGTCAGGCTTGCAGAAAACTATTCAACTTATCTAATGTGTTATATCTGTAGAGGACCCGCCATTGATATCTAACTAAAGTTTGCCAGCACACTTGTAAATCTAACCTAAGTTTTGGTTTTACCACATCTTGCACTTTGGAAGCCTCCAATTTTACCACCGTCTAACCTTTCCTATCCCAGACACTGTTATTTCAGAGCATCTGTGCTTCTTACGTTATTGCAATATCACTGGGTCTAATGTAACAGGCCGGGATGCTGGTAGAGTCCCATTTTCCTTTCAAATCAAAATTAAAAGGGCTGGGAACTATGGTTATAAGCAGCAAATTTGGATCTGAACATTCCCATTCAAGTCCAGAAATTGGGTGTAGGAACAATGAACCAATCAAGTGCTTTATACTATATTAGAGGAAGAGCTTTACGAGTCATGCTTTATTGGGTATCATCATTGCTTTGTATTTCTTAATTCTTGCCATCAGGAGCACTGATTGCAAGGCAAGCTATATGGGGCAGGTAGGTGGGTGAGTATGTAGTTAAAAAGACCTTAGAACTCATAGGATGTTAATGAGTGGCCTATTATTCCGTGACTAATGGATAGCTGCGAGTTGGAACACATATAGGTATGAACATAAGTCTTTGTAATAGTTTTAATTAATTTTTAAGAATGCAGGATTGTCTTGTCTAAAGCCAAAAACATAAATACTTTCATTAATTAGTGTTTATAATGCAACGTATCTCTGAGTTCTGCTGCAGTAATTGGAATCTTCCTACAAGATGTCCTTGTAAACAGCAATATTATTGCAAGGTAAGGTTTCTGGTTTATTTTTTGGCCTGGTAAAGAATGTTTTTTCTAGACTGGCTGGCTTTTTTTTCACTTAAGTATAAAATAGGAATAATGATGTAGGCTTGACTACGCATTTAAATTGAATAATTTGCAATAATGCTCCAAAATGCCACTGGGATAGAAGTCAAAGGACTGTTTGCAAAAACAATTGCTTCTTTTTTTAAAATTAATTTCTGAAAAATAAATGCAGCAAGTTGCTAGATGGCTCAAGGGATTGATAGGGGGATAGAGAGCCTTTCATCTCTAAGTTAGTATTTCAAATATAGCCTGGATTGGTAGTGAGTGAAAGTTGTTACTATGGCAGGGTTGATCTGTGGCCTTTGTAAAATGTAAACATGATAATCCTCATCTAAGGGGAGAAGTCTTCCTTTTTCTACAAAATCTGATTTTTTTTTAAATAATTCCATTGCTGAGAAAAAATAATATATTGTACATATCCAGTCTTTTGTTCAGGGACACTCCAAACAAAAACAGCCTCCTCAGTTTTAGTCATAATTGGAAATAGCAGCTGTTTCTCAGCGTATGTTTCTGCTGTGGTCATCTGGTGCAGATGTACATACATGAAAGTAAATAGACGGGCTGGTCTTACTGGCTTCTGCTATATCAGAAACAAGACAAAAGATATTTTACCCAATATGAATGGGACCAGAAAAGAAGAGAAATATTTTGAATAAGGATGAATCTACTGGTTCAGCCACATTAAGAACTGCTTGGGGTTTAAGATAAAATCAGAATTTCTCTTAGCTCTCTGCCTTCACATATTTATAAAGATGGATTAACAAGCTCTCCATTTTTAGTTTTGACATATTTGAATGCATTTTTCTCTCTGAGGGCTTGTCTAGACGAACAGTTTGTGTGTGGCAAACGAGAGTGTGAATCTACCATGCACTAACCTGCTATGCCCTAAATGGCTGGGTGGACCCTGCTACTATGTGCTACAAGTTCCCCCATGCACACTGACATACTCCCCCTTCAAAGCAAGCTAGATCAAAATATAGTAAGCAATTTTTAGTGCATGGTAGCAGGGTCAGCACAGACAGTTAATGAGCAGCAGGCTAGTGCACTGTAGATTTACACCACAGCTTGCTGCACTAATTGTTTGTGCAGACAATTCCTGAGGCCAGGACCAGATGCTTCAGAGGAAGGTGAAAGGAGGAAGAGGTGTTGGGTCTTTGATGAATGAGAAAATTTCCAGCACACACTTGCACACAAGAGCTTTGGATAATCATCCAAACTCTTAGATGTGCTAAGAGATTTCCAGACAGAAAAGAAGGCATGGTCTGTGTCCCAAGGAGCTCATAGTCTAAAGGCAGACAAGGAAATAAACAGAGAACAGGACTAAGGGATATAACATATAAGTAGAGCACTCAAGGAGGCGATTGGCTACATCTTAGTAATATGAAGATACTGCTTGGACACATCTATGTTGACTCAATGAGTAGTTTTATTGTTTGTTTTTAAATTAGGATATATAAACAACTCCCAGTTATTCCCCAAGCTTGTCAGAATCTGTCATTTAGTTCTCCCATAGGTAACACAGCAGGACTTGAATGAGAAGAGGGTGGTGGCCTCATACGTGAGGCAGGGCATGCCATGTGTAGGGGTGGCCCGGAAAACAGCACAGAGATGGTTGTGTGGAAAGAGGACAGATGGGCAGATGACGCTGGCCTCACTGGAAGAGGGGAGGGGACTGGGGCAACACCAAATGAGACCAGGGCCAGGGCTGAGACACACTGGCAGCATGACATGGCTAGAGCTTGTATTGCCACTGCTTGCACTCTCCTACGTCTGTCCTATGGAGAGAGGATTTCAGCCTGCAGGGCCTTCAATTTGGCATTTTTCACAAGCACTAAATTGTCTTGAAATTTAAGAGGAAAAACTGTCAGTGATGTCTCTTTAAAAAGGGTATACAAGGCTCTGTCATTTGTGAAAAGGTGTAGATCTGTTTTGTGGGCAACTGGAATGTTAGTTGCAGAACAAAAGCTCTCCTACCTACTGGGGTACCCCTGGTCTTCAGCAGTAAATGGAATTCTTCCTGAGCTCTCGGCTGGGACACAGAGAAAAACCTCAGCATGTCTTCATAGGCATCATTAACCTCTCATTTTAAACAGGAAAGAGAGCCTCCGTTTCACAGGTGATATAATAAACATGGAGGACAAACAGAAGAGCTCAGGCAAGACAATTAGAATATTATAACTCGTATAACCTTTCTAAATGTCCTTGAAGATCAAGCAGCAAAACACTGTGTGTTTAATCACAGTGAAGGGTAATAGAGATCAGAGAGAGAAAGGGAAGGAGCTCAGCTAATTCCAGGCATGCTCTGTTAAACGCTCTATGGGATAAAATGGCTTATAGTCCACGCAGCATACTTTCCTTGGATAAGGACCATCACACATGGAAATTAAAAGCAATTAGAGTCCCTTAAGGGTTTGAATACATTCTATAAAACATTTCCTTTATTCTCTACCATTTGCTTAAAAAAAATTACAGGCAAGGCATTTTTATGCAGAGGGGCGTTTATTTACATTTAGCACCTTAAGAGATTAGATATGGCTTTAATGGCCATTATTACAGCTCCATAAACAGCCATTAAAAGCATATTTAAAGTGACACTGTCAAAACTGACTGACAGGCCCAGAATTTCCATGTGCCAGATACACTGCCCTCTCCTGGTCACCGGAGAGCTATTTGCCTCTCAAAATGGAGGCTGAGACTTACACTGGGGATTCCAGCCATCAGTGGACAGCCACTAGTGCAAACCCCTAGTATAGTCAGGCCCAATCAACAATAACCATAAATTGCACCCTGGCAGCTCACCCTTGCTTGATACTGGGATAAGGTTCACTGGTGCCAGTCAAGACCTATAGCAGCTTTGCCTATCTAGGCTAAGGTTTTGCACTGATGCATCTACGCTGGTCACTGGTGGCTGAAATACCCAGTGCAGACAAGGCCTCTTGGTAGAAATTTTCATTATTCTTCCCCATGACTCTATGAGAAACAAGGAGCACTAGCAGCAATAGGGCATGTGCATCGCACACTGTAGTCTACCCTGTCCCTATGTTTCCAGTTAGACACAGTCGTAGTGGCAAAGGGTGAAGGAATATTTTCCCTTGAATTTGGGGAAAAGACAAGGGACGTACAACTTGTTGCTAAACCAATGAAAGAAGAACTAATGCTGGCAACTTTACCAATGGCTTTCAGTGTCTGAAATCACACTTGACTTCAGAATGTTGCCGCATGACACACATTTGCATACTAACATTTTAAAAATATACACTGACTTTTTAGGAAACGTCACACTCAAAAAAGACAAAGATTTTGGTTCTACTGTCTAAACCCAGCATTTTCCTCCTCTGTTTCATACAGTTTGAGTCACTGATTTCTACACTGACATTTAAATGGGCAGCTTGAGGCTGAAACCACAATGACATGTATTTTGCACCTCAAAAAACGGATGCAAGCTGCTTTATGTATGTATTGTTGACTTATTAACTCATAAAAATGCCCTTCGCATGAAGGGAAGGTTAAACAATATCAAGACACATAGTTTAAATTAAAATCAGCATTGGGAGACTCCCACCCACTATTAATCTACACATCACCCCTGTAAACCTTTCCTCAAGCAGAGATTAGGAGAAGAGCTTTAGGGGTTCTGGAATTTCTTTGCCTTCTTTTCAATGCTTAGTTTAGATTCTACAACAAGTTGTTCTGGGTGCTGATCTTATAACTACAAGATTTATGACCAAAGCTCCAATGCTAGACAAAAGTGTGATGCCTTCAAAAATGTTCCACTGCCAAGAAAACAATTTCTACATCATCTGCTATCTTGCATATGTGCGTGTGCTTTTCACCACAGCAGATTGTGAAGCTTTAGAGTTCACTAAGATGAATCTCATTTTATAAGGCTTTTCCACCCTATGGCTAATTTACAGATCCTTAAAATATTTCAACACCCAGAACTTTCTCCATGGTTAAGACTTGCGAGTTGGCAGCTGAATAATTGAATTTAGTCTTCCTGTAAATGTCACTGGGATTGTCAGCCTAGGAACCAGAAATCTGTACTTATAGATATACCAAGGGCAATCGCAGTGAAGTTTGCATTGCACTGCTGCATAAATATGCCTCAACATCAGGTGACTGTTCAATTTATGACTATTCAATCCTTGCCCTCTTTATTGAAAAGGGTGATACATTTGCCAAATTTGGTGGTGGTGTTTTTTTTGTTTTGTTTTTTGAGATGTGGACATTTCAAGCTGGATGCAGCAGCAGCTCAGAAGGAAGAATGTCACCTACCTGAATTGTCAGTGTCACTAAAGCCAGAAGATTCACTTCATATGGGTCAGGAGAAAGCCACTTGAAAGCAACAACATTTAGTCAATACCCATCTAAGTAGGATAAAATCACAGTCATGGATTTTATCCAGTCACCCATATGAAATTAACAAGAGTGGCATTAGCTGATAGCCACGATAGCACTGCGGCCAGGATAGCCACGCCACCACATCCTATGCTCCTGTCGGGTCTCCCAAGCAAAGGAGAGGTGGGCTCAGTTATTGGAATATAGATCTCCTGGGTGTGCAGGAAGTGACACTGATGATTCAGGTAGGTGACTTTCTTCCTTCTGAGTTGCTGCTGAACCAACACGCCAGCTGGTGTTGATACGTATTGGGCTGCAAGAGGTGCCATCTTTCAGAAGGAATGCAAAACCAACTACATGAGCACCAGCTACGAAGAAGAACTAAGTCTTTCAACCTATGTCAACCAAGTCCAAGTAGTTGGGCTTGGTGCAGGAGAGTTCCGTGGTGTATGAAGAGATGGGTAGGAGAAGGCTTTCTCCCATTTCCACTACTGTGTGGCCTCTATTGCACCCCTGAGGCTGCAAAAGCTCCTACAGCTCTTCCGTAGGGGTCTATGTGGCCATCTGACTAGAGTAGAAATAGATCTACTGGCCCTATCCTCAGTCCTCCTGTAGCTTCCCCTTGCTTAATTGTCTACACATCTTTGCACAGATACATATAGGAACACCGATAAAGCTGTGCTTCACTACACACAGGAGATGCAAACTCTGATTCAGGCTCCTCAGATACATTAATTTATGCATGCCTATTGCTTATGGGGCCTTTGATGGTCTTGGAGGATGGAATAGGATTTACCCTGATGATCCCATGACTTGTTATGGAAGAGTAAAGATAGTAGCCCCAGTGTCCTGGCCAAGTTTCAAATTTGGTAATCACATTCTGCTTTCAAACATTCCCTCGTACTTTCAATTGGTTGGGATTTTTACCGCTTCTGATCTCATCTCTCTATAGTGTTGCTGTACGCAGTTAAACAATTGCCAAGTTCCATTCCAGAGGTGGGTCAATTTCAGCTAGCATGTGAAAGGATCCATTTTTATGTATGTACATACACACTGTATGAGTTAGTTTGTGCTGTTAGGCCCAGCTCTGAGTAAGAAGCAGCGTGAAATCTGTACCAGCCCCGGAGCAGACCTAGGAGGCACTGCATCTTAGATACCCTTCAGACACAACTCTGTCCCTGGCTTAAGGAAAGACAGGGAAGAATGGCCCTATACCTATAGTAAATTGTAATATTCCCAGCACAAGCCCAGCTGTGCTTGCTGGCATGTTGTAGGGATGGGGAATGGAATGAAGGCATCACCTATTTTCTTGACCACCAGTTCAGTAGAGGGAAATAGCAGATCATACAACACTGGCTTGGATCCAAAGTGTGTACAGTCCACCAGATGTGTAAGGGGAGTTCTTAGCCCTGTGTAGGCATGTAATCCAAGTTAGAATCTAGGGCAACAAAAATGATTAGGGGTATGGAACAGCTTCCATATGAGGAGAGATTAATAAGATTGGGACTTTTATTCTTGAAAAAGAAACAACTAAGGGGGGACATGATAGAGGTCTATAAAATCATGACTGGGGTGGAGAAAGTAAATAAGGAAGTGTTATTTACTCCTTCTCATAACGCAAGAACTAGGGGTCATAAAACAAACAAAAGGAAGTATTTCTTGACACAACGCACAGTCAACCTGTGGAACTCTTTGCCAGAGGATGTTTTGAAGGCCAAGACTATAACAGGGTTAAAAAAAGAACTAGATAAGTTCATGGAGGATAGGTCCATCAATGGCTATTAGCCAGGATGTGCAGGGATGGTGCCCCTAGCCTCTGTTTGCCAGAAGCTGGGAACGGCGACAGGGGATGGATCACTTGATGATTACCTGTTCTGTTCATTCCCTATGGGGCACTGGCATTGGCCACTATCAGAAGACAGGATACTGGGCTAGATGGACCTTTGGTCTAACCCAGTATGGCCATTCTTATGTTCTAGCCCTATGTTCATAAATTGCTCATATATGGCTATCACCTAATTTTGATCACTGTAAAGAAATACATACTTCAGGGGCTTTAGATTGCAGTAATATTTACCAGTTAGTCATTCCCTTAATTCCTTCAAGCTTATACCATTGATCAAAAATCATTATTCTCTCTCTGTCTCTCTCACACACACACACATATATAGGTATAATGTTAAATAGCATACCGTACACTTGTTTAATTCTTTCTTTATGTAGCAGTTTAGGTACTGAATAGGACTCATTTTCAGGAGCCATAGTTAGCATGAAAAGAGACTATATTGGTGGATAATGTCTGGAGTACCGAATGCTGTGTGAATAATTGCATATTTGGTATTCATGAGATAAATATCATAAAGATAAATTAAATAGATGCTTTATTCCCAATGAATTGCCGTGATTCAAATAAAGCCATCGGATGTGAGATATGTTAGATGCCTGTGTGTGAAAAATAGCTGCTAAGGTAATACATATCAGTCTGTTACTACAAAATTTAATTTAGTTTTGTCCTCAGTCCTGAGTTGCCTAGAGACTGGAAAATAGCAAAAGCCCTCAAGATATTTTCTCCTTTTCTTTTTTATTCCCTTTTCCATTGATTTTTTTTTTAACCACCTCTGTCATGATGAAGTCTGTCTCCTAAAAAACAGTCATAAAAGCTATTCAGTATGTGACTGACTCACACAAAGCCTAGTATGAACAAGGGACTATAAAATATTCTAGGGCCCTTTCTATACTAGGACTAAAACAGTTCCTTGGTTCAGGATAGCTAATATGGCTTAGCCAGCCCAACATGGCAGTTTAAACATGGATTGGCCCAGTACACACATTTTAGCCTCCACCAGTTTTAATGTGAAGTGGGTTTAAAACTGGTTCTTGTAGACAAGCTCTTACAAGTAAAAGTTTGTTACATGACAAGTTACTGCACACAAAGCCATGCTATGAATCTGCATCACACCAGCTTGCCACGCAGTAACATCACCCGTAGACGCTACTACAAAGCAGTAAAAATCCTTGGCTCCACCATTGTTATTAATATTTGTGTTACTGTAGTGCCTTGAGGTCCCACACAAGATCAGGGCCCCATTGTGCTAGGCACTAGAAGAGTGCGGAGGACAGGAATTCCATTTCATGAAGAATTTTAGATTTTGAAATTATCCACGAAGGAAAGTTCCAGAAAAAAACCTCAGACTGAAACATTTCAATCAATTTGAAAGTACAAAAAATAGAAATGAAAAGGCTATTCAAACCAAAAAAAATCGAAACGTTTCCTTCTGAAAATGTTGAAAAAACAGGATCTTGCAGCATTGTTTAAACTTTTCCCCCAGTGTTTCTCTGAAATGAAATTTTGATGGAATGGACTTGCCAACAGAAAATGGTTCTGTCCAGGTTTTTCTGACCAGCTCTGCTATGCACTGTATAAACACACAGTCCATAACCCAAAGAGCTTACAGTCGAAATGGACATGACAGACTAAGAATGGCCCAAGTAACTGCCTCAAGGTCACATAGCAAAACCATGGCAAAGCTGGGAATAGAACCCAAGTCTGACTCCCAAGCTGGTGCCCTTGTCCATTCAAGTACACTACGCCTTGGTGGTGGCAACACTGAAGCACTAGTGGAGACAGCTCCTCAGCACTTTAACCCCTCTGTCATGTAACCCTGCTCAGAGTAAGCCTAGATGACACAGTGGTTAAAACAACTATGAGCAGCAATGAAGATTTGTCATGGAGATCTTCCCCCTCTCCCCCCTTTACAAATATCACAGATGCACAGTGATGGGGGGTAGGGGGAATCAGAGTGATGGCTTTGCTCCCCCCTTGCAAGTCCCAATTCCTCTACCCCTGGCTGCCAGAACTTCCTGGATTCATTAATTGCTGATGGCCAACCTTTCTTCTACTTCCACACCAGCAACTTTGTGTACACTCCTAACAAACACCACTGGTTCCTGCTATTGCACAAGAGGAATAGAAACCAGTCACCAAGAACTCCACAATGCCAATGGAAAGGTAGGGCTCTAGCAGCTATGGCCAGGTAAAAGAAAGTGTTAGGGGAAGGGCAGGGGATCACAGTAAATAAATTATTAAAGGATATCATCTTCTACTGGTTAAACTCCAGTACCTGACTCTGAACGTTACAACAAACATAACTAATTAATATGCATGTTATTATTATCACCAAGAAAGGATGTCCTGAGATCTATATCTATCTGGTAAGAGGAGGCACAAACACCCAATATACTGGAAGGAAATGATAACCATTTGATCAGCTATCAAAAACAAAAGCAATCTGCAGGCTACTTTTCTTTCAAGAGTGATCAAAACCCAAGATAAGAAAGAATTGGAAAGGAGTGGATTTTAAATTGCTAGCATATTCCAATCAGGAGTTTCCAAATATGAAAGAGGTACTACAATAGCCCTTGTTATTTTTTTTAATGAAAACAACTGATATATCAAACTAAATTCCTGTGGTTAGATGGCTGAATTAGTTTCTGAGAAAAAGTTAGCAAACTATAAGCAAGTAGCTTCTTGACTGCAGCTTTATCTAGAAAAAAATGCACCAATTACAACTCCTGTGCTTTAGAGGATAGCCCCTCTTAAGCCAATTATCCATTAAACAGCTATGACTGTGAAATTCACAGCTGCAAAGAAATTTACCTACAGCATTATCCCAGGGCATCCAATTTAAAAAGGAAATTATTGGTTGCTCTCTTAGATAGCATGGTCCTGCAATGGAAAACAATCTGGGCAAATCAAAATTAGCCTAGTTTTCAAAGAAAAAAAATTCTCTCCAAACTCAGCCTTCTTTTTCAAAATGGCCATAAATTGCTAAAACAAGAATCCAAATGTCCAACTGCAAGCCCATACATCTCAGTTATTTGGTAATTACTTTCCAGTACTATGCTATCTTTGACTAAAATTCCTCATTCTTAAACAGAATGTTTAATAATTTTATGCATATTATATAGGGAAAATATGCATTAAATATGACAAACTGACATTTACAGAAACTCAAGGTTGCATAGTTAATTGTGCAAATTTAAGGAGTTAAGGCCACATCCAAAATCTTAACTCTGCCCCCTGGAGCATGAGAGATACAATACAGCCTTGTAGTCAGATTTTCAAAATGCTGAGCACCCAGCAAGTTCACAGTGAGGTCAACTGGATCTTCTGGGTGCTCATCATTTTGAAAATCAGACACATTAGGTGCCTAGATATGGATTTAGGAGCCTAATGTTAAGCACCCATTTTTAAAAATCTTGGCCTTCAGCTACGTAATTACACACAAAAAAGTAAAATTTTGCCCCAAGCCACAGATGGCTCATGGGGCTGAGATGGTTTAAGGCATCTCGATTTCCATCCCCAACAGAACACAAGGGAGTGATGTGGCTAGCAGCACATCAAACTGTCTTTGACCTCCCTAATCCTATGGGTGAAGTACTCATTTTGTAGCAGGGTGAACTAGAGACAGCCTTTCAAGTGAGAGATTGAGCAAGACTCAAATCCATAACTTTCAGGATTGTAGTTGAGAGCCTCCACAAATCAGCCGCCGCACCTCACGTAATTATACACTATTCATCAAAACGTCCTTCCTGACGTCTAAATTCTTATCCGTATGCTTATTGTATACAGTCATAAGTACCCCTTCATGTAGCTGGCAGAATGGGTTAATGGCACCTAATTTCATACTCGCATTAGGCTCTCAGATGAAGTAGGATTTTGGTATCCTCATTCTAGACCCCATTTGTATACATCACACAAGAAGCAGTCTCTACTCAGGGGAGGCCCAAAGCTGAAACAAACATGGATCATGTCTGTGAAGAATGAAATGAGGACTGGCACAGCTGCACGGGGATGCCTCGCTCGCCAGTGCTGTCTGAGTCTCATTGTTATAAGCCTCAAATACCCATAAATTTTAAAAAGAAAGAAAGTAAAACAGAAAATAGAACATGCTCATATCCAGTGACCTGAAAGATCTGTGTACTGAATGCTTGACTGGAGGCTTCTGATTTTATTATGAGAGAAATAAGATATTCAAAAGTTTTAGAAATTATTCAACCTGGGTTGTTTGGAAAGCAAGTTCCTTTCCCCCCCAGGATAACACACTGCTCCTTCGATTCATACATAGTCAGACTAAAGCACGAAACTGGGTTTAGAAAAACACTGAAAAAATGTTTTTTTCAAAATGTCCACCACCAAGAGCAGTTTCTGTTCTTGTTAGTCTTCTATATGTTTTTCAGTGAATTTGAAGCCAGTACAAGCACAGTCCTGGTGGATTCAGAGGGCTGGAGGTTGAAGTTGATCCAGCAGGGGCAGCCGGATGTACCACAGAGATGAGCATGCTAAAGGCATTGGAATGGGACTCAGGAGAACAGAGTTCCATTCCCAGCTCTGCCACAGATTTGCTGTCTGGCAAGTTACTTGGTCTCTGGGCCTCAATTCTCCATCTACAAAATGGAGATGCTACTAATTCCAATCTCCTATCCTTGGTCTCTCAGCAATTTAGAGTGTACGGGAAGGGACTGCCTCTTATGTGTTTGTACAATACCTAGCACAATGGGGCCGTGATCCTCAATGGGGCTTTTAGACTCTGTTGTAATATAAACAACAAGAACAAACAGATATCTGTGTTAATTGCTGTGTTTTTTAAATCTATTAAAAAGCAAGTTTCTAGCCCCTTTCTTTAGAGCAATTGTATTTATTGTAAATGTAAGGTGCTCAGTCCCCACCATACCCACCCAGAGCTGGCCTTTGGAGCCTGAAAACCTGTGGATGTTAGGTGGCTTTTCTGAATTTTGAAAAGAGCTTAAACTTATTAGTGACTGTGGATGGGTCTCCTGGGCTATGACTGATGGTGCAGAGGCTGCTGCAAGCTCCCTGCCAGCAGGCTGTCTGCAACTGAAATTCCAATGCGGTCTACAGGGGTGGGCAGCACATGCAGGAGATGCAACAGAACGAACATGGAGGTGGAAGAATGGGGAGCAAGTACCTTCAATACACAGACCCTCAACAGGAGCAGCTAGCAAACTGATAGGAAAGAGGATGTAACATCTGGGCAAAGGAAAGCAGGGTCCAGCCTCCTCACACTGCCAGAAGAGGAGAGAAGGCATCATGGGCAGCAAAGGAGGGAGAAAGGGAAAGAGAAAGAGATGAGGGAGGACAAGGGAAAAACAGGGGAAAAAAGAAGGAGAGAAAGAAGAATGCAAGCAGCAAAGGGAACGGAGTGAACAGGATAAAGGGATCAAAGGTGAAGTGACATAACATGGGAGAGTGCATTTAATGTACATCCCTATATTTGATTAAGTTTCTTTGGCCATATGTATCTGTGTTCATCTGGGGTTAAGAGATGAGGCAGCTATTTGAAGCACTTATAGTAGCATTGCTGGGGTTTTCTAATTAAATAATTGTAGAAAAAGACAAAGAAAATACCCTAACATTCACCTAGAATGCATACAGCCTAGGCAAGGAATCGTTTGGTCCTTAGCCTAAGTTCCTTAAGCCCACCGGGACACAGCCCCAAGCCACTGTTGTGGTAGCCAGGGACCTCTGAGGTACAGAGAAACCACAACAGTGCTCCCTTTCCCCCCAGACATACATCTACGCTGGGGTCCAAAAAGCGGGTGGCATAGGCGCTGCTATGGTGACTCTGCAACCACCCAGGAATCTTGTATCCAGAGACCTTCCATACAATTAGCAGGCCAATCGCCCCACCTGCAATTACAGAACCCAAATTTCCGCATGAAAAAAATCAGCATATTTGTACAGTTAAGAGCAAACCTATTATATAACCCTATTATTTATACAGAGCCATTCCTGGGTTGCAGCAACTCTATGGGATAGCCAGAAATAACAGAACCCAGAAATATGGATGCCCACCTCCCTGATTTAACTACTGGACAATAAAAACTTCCTTCATTTGATTATTAAATAAAAGAATGAAAAATAGGATCTTAGAATGTAGATTGTTTTATTATGCCAGGCACAGAGGTCAGTGTGTATTATACACACTTTCCTCTCCTCCCTCTTCATCTCAAATGGTACACTGCTCAGGGAGCCTGTACCGTACTGCACTACAAATGACCCATGGGGGAGACACTGTCAGAGGATTGACACATATGGGAATGTAGACCTTAATGAATGCACATTTTGGTTTGCCACTTTTCAGTTCCTAAAAGTTAACTGCCACAGAGTTTTGTTGAATCAGCTGTACATGATGTTATCAGTGTTCACACTTAGCACTTGAATAATTATCTCTGATTTATCCTACATGCACTGGAAAGCTGTGGGAGTATTTGTTTTTGGGGGGCGGTCTGTTTTTTTTAAAACACAGAATGTATTGGAACATTTTTGTTTTATACATTTATAATGCAAGCTGACACCAGAGGAGAGAGAATGCAGTGTCTGGATTATATTTCCTCCGCCCCCTCTCCCAAGAGGATTGTTCTGAAGTGGTTCAGCTGAGGGGGTAAGTCTCAGTCTGTGTTGAGGGCTGGGGTAAATTAAGGCTCCTCTGAATCAGTAGGTCTGATCACTGTGGCCTTACCTGAGTGGGTCTTATGGACAGGGAGGACTTTTCAAACGACTATTCCTTTTTTCTCTCTCACCAAACTGTTTTCTTTCCTTTAATTTATAAAATCATTCCAAGCTATTATTTATTTATTTACTTGGATTGTAGGCTTTTGGGGCAGGGCCATCTTTTTATCCCATGTTTGTACAGTGTCTAGCACATCGGGGTCCTGGTTATCGACAGAGACTCCTACTGCAATACAAGTAATACAATAAATAAGAACACTTGTTGTATTGCAGCAACATCTATATACAATATGGCTACTGCAAAATGAATAATATAATAAATAATAGTATTGCAGCAACACCTATGTACCCTGGTGAAAATTAGGGCACCTCTGTGCCAGGTGCTGTACAAACACAGAATAAAAGACAGTCAGGAGCCCAAAGAATTTACAATCTAGTTTAGTTGTAGTGGACTTGACTCTGTAATAAAAACTTAACCACTTATTACTACTAATCCCACATTTATACAGTGACATTTTTCACAAACGATCCCAAAGCATTTTACATATATTATATGTCTATGCACAAGGATTACTTCACCCACCATAGAAAGGCAATCACCTCTGAGGCAATATTTAGCAGCTGTATAATAGCTGAATGTATTTTGCATCTTTGCTTTTCAATATGCATTTCAATACCCAAAATAATCTTAAAGGGCCTGAACTACAGCTCATTGAAACCAATGACAAGACTTTCATTGATTTTATTGAGAGTTGTATCAAGGCCAGATCTAAAGCCCATTGCAGTAAATGAGACTCTTCCATTGACTTGTATTGAACTTTGGATCAGGTATTAAAACATTTAGGTGTACTTAATTGCACATAGAATTGATTTCTACAGAAACTCCTTTAAAATTCACATTGTCTAATACAATGGAATCCGCTTAACTGATGCAGTAGGTACTCAACTTGAGTAGATTGCTGTTGCAAAAATAGCATTTATTTAAATATATCTTAGATTAAGATCTACTGGAATATGATATTTTGGGTTAAGCTAAAGGCAGTGGCCCAGTGATCCAAGAATCGGGTTATGAACTATCTACCATTCCTGGGACAACAAGGTTGAATCCTTCGTCCTTTCCACGCAGATAAAGTAAGCAGCATGAACTATTACAGTTTGTGGGTCTTTTGGATCAGACTTTAGAAATCAAGGTCCTGTCTGCTCCACTTGGACATTAAAAATCTGATGGCATTTTTAAACTGTCATGCCAACTAAAGTTATCAATTTTCTCATAGCCTCACATGGATATACGGGGCTAGGAGATAGTCACTTTTATTTCATGAAGTGTTTGGCAGTGTATAAAGAATTTACATATTTTGAAAACTCTATTAAGTCATCATTGACTAATTAGCAACTATAACTGAGTAGGGAAGCAGTGTGATGTAAGCAAAGAGCCTTTCCACAGAAAAATTATTAATTACAAACATTAAACACAGCTGTAATCTACTGTGCATTGGTTGCAGATCAACCAAACCTAATTTAAACAGTTTTCTTTCTATAATGAAGTGTCTTTAATCCATTGCTTAGGGACATTGACAGACACGACACTTAATCTGTGCCTAGCTGTGATGCTATCAGGGCCGGCTCCAGGCAGCAGCGCAGCAAGCTGGTGCTTGGGGCGGCCCATGGAAGGGGCAGCACGTCCAGGTCTTCGGCGGCAAGTCCCTCAGTCCCTCTCGGAGGGAAGGACAGGCCGCCGAATTGCCGCCGAAGAATGAAGCGGCGCGGTAGAGCAGCCGCCGAAGTGCTGCCGATCGCAGCTTTTTTTTTTTTTTCTCTTCGCCGCTTGCAGGGCCGGCTGCAGGCACCAGGCACCCAAGCACATTCTTGGGGCGGCACCTGGTAAGGGGCGGCGGGGGGAGCGCGGCGCGGCATTCTGCGGGGGGGGGGGCGCTCCGGCGGCGCGGCGCTCGGCGGGGGGGGGCGGGCTCTGGCGGCGCGGCGCTCGGCGGGGGGGGCGGCGCGGGCGCGGCGCTGGGGGGGGGTTCCGGCGGCGCTCGGCGGGGGGCGGGCTCCGGCAGCGCGGCGCTCGGCGGGGGGGCGGCGCGGGCGCAGCGCTGGGGGGGGTTCCGGCGGCGCTCGGCGGGGGCGGGGGCGGGCTCCGGCGGCGCGGCGCTCGGCGGGGGGGGGGTGTTTCGGCGGGCTCCGGCGGCGCGGCGCTCGGCAGGGGGCGGCGCGGGGCGCGGCGCTGGGGGGGGGGGTTCCGGCGGCGCTCGGCGGGGGGGGGGCGGGCTCCGGCGGCACTCGGCGGGGGGGGGGCGGCGCTCGGCGGGGCGGGGCGCGGCGCTCGGGGGGGGGCGCGGCGCGGCGCTCGTGGGCGGCACTTTTTTTTGCTGCTTGGGGCAGCAAAAAAGTTAGAGCCGGCCCTGGCCACTTGGGGCGGCAAAAAAAGCTGGAGCTGGCCCTGGATGCTATATTATCATTCTGATTGTGGCATTTTAGATGATAAGCTCTTTAGGATCAGCACTGTCATACGTTGTATATTTCTACAGTGCCTAGCACAATGGAGACCTGCCTGGCTGATCTCCATGTGGCACCATAATACAAATGTTAAATAATAGTAATTTAGCAGGGTCCCAATTAAGTGGATTCTGCTGCAGTCATGTAAAAGTGTGTTACTCTTTAGACTGTAGTAACATTAGTATCTTTTTGAATGTTTTAGCATGTTACCAGTACAGAGCCCAATTTACTAATGAGGAGGTCATCCACAGAATAGGAAAACAACTGTGATAACTCTGCAGTATAACTTGGCAAATGTTTACGTTGTAATGGAAACCACTGTATGTTCATAAATGTCCATTTTACTTAAATATTTGTTGATTTGAGCATCCATATGCTAAGTATGAATATCCAATTAGGAATCCAACATTTAAAAATTAGGCCCACAATTCATAGAAGTCTATTTCTTTTAGGACTTCTTTGTTCAATTAACTATTAATCAGCAAGCATACATTATGGAAAAGTTCTAATATAATAAAGGCATTTGATTAATTCCACCAAGCTTCCAGGTGGCAGAAGAACCTTGCTAGTTCATTTACATTTGCTATATTCACCCCAGTTTCTTACCTATGCCCCTTATTAGCGCCTACGATTTAAAGAAATATTTTTTTTCTTGTAACTGAAAATGGCAATCCAATTGAAAAAACTAAAATAAAAGTTTTGTTCTGGCAGCGTACCTGGATTGTCTGATTGATGGCTATGATAAAGCGATATGTGCAACAACCAATGCATGCTAAGTGGTTAGTCTCTATTGGTTTCATCTGAGTCATCTTTTTATAGTCTCTTGTCCTTTATGATTAGTTTTTGAATAGGATTTCTGCAAGGTTTTCAAACTTTGAGGTATTCAAACAGAATGGAAAGACAGTAGGGCAAGGTAGTACACTACGTGAAATTATTAAATCTATTGTCCTGGGGGTGAAAAGAGATATAGCAGCATCGGAAAATTTCTCCCATAACTGAAAGGAAAACTGAATTGTAATATAAAAATACTCTAATCCTTGCATCTCACTACAAAGGAGAGTAAACCAATGAAAAAACACCTAGTGTGTTCAGGAAATTACCAGCTTGATGACTATTGTTACAGGAGCTGAATGAATAATACACAACAAATAATTTATCCAATGAATTTAGCCTCTTTTTCAGCACACAGACTAGCCACAATCACACATTCTTTGAATTTACTGATTAGAGTTTATGTAGCCAATTTGTTTTAAACTAATTTTACAGTATGGACTGATTGTGAACAGTTTGATTGTGAGTATTTGATATTCAGAACTGGAGTTGTGTTGATTATGTTGTGATCGGTCACAAGTTCCAGGGTATTTATTCAGTTTCCACAACTGGAGTGTGCAGGGAGTGAAGGGAATACATGTGCTCATATTTGTGTAAGCAAGTTTTAAATTTGTTTTACGTGCTTGCTAGAATCAGCAAATCGTGACTGCTGGAAACTGAACACAAAAGGGATATAGGCAAGGCCAAAGCAAGGACATATAAACAGTCATGGAAAAATGTAAGCAGTATTTGGCCAGTTCTAGCCAGGAAACTGGGAATTCAGCATTATAGGCCTGATCCAAAGCCCACTGAAGACAATGAAAGCCTTTCAATTGACTTCAATGAGCTTTGGACCAGGCTTATTTGGATGCATGACAACCCACTGTTAGATCAGCCAAATTTTAAATAAAAAATAATTAGGACTGTCAATTAACTGCAGTTAACTCATGCGATTAACTGAAAAAAGTTAATCATGATTAAAAAAATTAATCACGATTAATCGCACTGTTAAACAATAGAATACCAATTGAAATTTATTAAATATTTTGGGATGTTTTCTACATTTTCAAATATATTGATTTCAATTACAACACAGAATACAAAGTGTATAGTGCTCACTTTATATTTATTTTTGATTACAAGTATTTGCACTGTAAAAAACCCAAAAGAAATAGTATTTTTCAATTCACCTAATATAAGTACTGCAATGCAATCTCTTAATCATGAAAGTTGAACTTACAAATGTAGAATTATGTACAAAACAAAACTGCATTCAAAAATAAAACAATGTAAAACTTTAAAGTCTACCAGTCCACTCAATCCTACTTCAGCCAATCGCTCAGACAAACAAGTTTGGTTAAAATTTGCAGGAGATAATGCTGCCCGCTTCTTGTTTACAATGTCACCTGAAAGTGAGAACAGGCGTTCGCATGGCACTGTTGTAGCCGGCGTTGCAGGGTATTTATGTGCCAGATATGCTAAACATTCGTATGGCCCTTCATTCTTCGATCACCATTCCAGAGGACATGCTTCCATGCTGATGATGCTTGTTAAAAAAAAATGTGTTAATTACATTTGTGACTGAACTCCTTGGGGTAGAATTGTATGTCTCCTGTTCTGTTTTATCTGCATTCTGCCATATATTTCATGTTATAGCAGTCTTGGATGATGACCCAGCGCATGTTCATTTTAAGAACGCTTTCATGGCAGATTTGACAAAACGCAAAGAAGGTACCAATGTGAGATTTCTAAAAATAGCTACAGCACTCGACCCAAGGTTTAAGAATCTGAAGTGCCTTCCAAAATCTGAGAGGGATGAGGTGTGGAGCATGCTTTCAGAAGACTTAAAAGAGCAACACTCAGATACGGAAACTACAGAACCCGAACCACCAAAAAAGAAAATCAGCCTTCTGCTGGTGGCATCTGACTCAGAAGATGAAAATGAACATGCGTCGGTCCGCTCTGCTTTGGATCGTTATATAGCAGAATCCGTCATCAGCATGGACGCATGTCCTCTGGAATGGTGGTTGAAGCATGAAAGAACATATGAATCTTTAGCGCATTTGGCATGTAAATATCTTGAAGCGTCGGCTACAACAGTGCCATGTGAACGCCTGTTCTCACTTTCAGGTGACACTGTAAACAAGACGTGGGCAGCATTATCTCCTGCAAATTGTAACCAAACTTGTTTGTCTGAGCGATTGTCTGAAGTAGGACTCGGGTGGCAGAAGCCTGACAGCAAGTTCAAGTTCAGTCACAGAGCAGGAGGAGCAGAATGCCATCAATGTAACAGCTTTGGTAGGCCCTAATTTTAAAAATGAGAGTTACGAAACCAATATGGACACTCCACTCCACAGTGTTAGCAATTCCAGTGTCAGTGTAAACAATTTTTCTGAAACAAATTTGAGAATGACACTGCTTCATTGGGACTTAATTTTAATGATCTACATTCTTGGCCAAACGGACAAACTGAGGTGTTGTTTAGAGGAAGAGGGACCAGAGCAACGGAAAGATGCAGATTTCAGCGTGTCAACCTCTAGTGATAGGAGGTGATTTAGTCTTGATTGGTTCATTAAAAATCTACCTAATGGAGAAACAGTAGAGTGCAAATGGCTTACGTATTCGGAGACAGAGAGAGCTGTGTTTTGTTTCCCCTGCATACTCTTTGGAAAGAAATCACCATCCACTCCAAGCATCTGCATTGCAAATCCTAAGAGAGGCTTCTTTCATTGGAAGTATTTTAACCCCAGAATAGGAGAATATGAGAACTCACCAGAGCATTGTCAAAGTTATTTAAGTTGGAGGTCTTTAGAGATGCACATAAAACATGGTACTGGAATTGACAGTGCATTTCAAAGTGCTCTCTGTGGAAAAGAAGAAGTGGCATACAATCTTTAAAATAATCCTTGATGCAATTATTTTCTGCGCCAAGAACAATCTAGCTCTTTGGGGCTCTAATGACATAATTGGCCAATCCAACGCAGGAATATTCCTCAGTTTGCTTGAAATGATTAGCCATTACAATCCTGAGTTAGCAGTTCATATTTCAAATCACAAGAAGGAAAGAGTTTCCTATTTTTCACCAGTAATTCAAAATGAGTTTATAAACTTTCTTGGCAACACTGTAAGACAAGAATTAATCAACAGAATCAAAGAGGCTAAGTACTATTCTATTATCTTTGATTGCATTCCGGACACGGCACACAAGGAACAGCTCTGTGAAATAATCAGGTATGTTAGAATTGCTGATGACCAATGCAGTGTTGAAGAGTTTTATATATTTTATTAAAATGACTGATAAGACAGGTAGCGGTCTCACTGAGGAAACAGAACAGAAGCTATGCAATGATGGATTAGATCTAGATTCATGGACAGCGATATGACAACGGAGCAAACATGGCTGGAAAGTATAGTGGCATGAAGGCTAGACTGAAACAAGTGAACAATCTGGCTAGATTTGTTTCATGTACAGCACATTCACTGAATTTAGTAGGCGTTCATGCAGCTGGTTCCTCTGTGGGCATGGTTTCATTTTTTGGAACTGTTCAGAGACTGTTTAATTGTTTTGTTAGTTCCATAAGCAGATGGAAAGTCTTAACCAATATTCTTAAAATCACGCTCAAAGGTCACAGTGACACCAAAAGCCTGTGCTATCAAGGCCTTAAGTCAACAACTGCCAGGTGTTCTCCAGGCATTGCACGAAATATCCGAACAGACTTTATGCCCAGAAACGGTTTCAACAGCCAAGAGCCTTATGCTGCAAATTAATTTCAAGTTCATATTCACTCTACTTATGTGGGACTGAATTTTAAGTAATATTTCTATGTCAGTCTAGCTTTGCAAAGCAAAGGATTATCTGTGGACCAAGCTGGAAAACTGATAAATGGACTGTGGAATGGACTGCAACATGTGTGTGATGAAGGGGTTGATGCAATAATGGATCCATGCTCAATTCATGGATCTTTCTTCAGAATTTCCTAAAAAGAGGAATAGGAAGGTAAGAAGACTGGACTCCAATGAAGCCCAAGACAAAGATTTCAATATCACACTGAGCAAGATTTCAAAATACAATTTGATAACGCTATTGACATGCTGAATGTGCAACTTCAGTGGCGATGAGAGACACTATCTGAGATCTCCTCACTGGGCCTGCCCTCTCAAATATGCCTCTTAGTCAAATGAAAAAGTGTGTGACTGACTTGGCAATGAAGTAACCAAAGGTACGAGTTCCAGGCTGTTGCTATCCTCCTAGATTTTTTTTTTTAATATATCAGGGTTGGAAGGGACCTCAGGAGATCATCTAGTCCAACCCCCTGCTCAAATCAAAGCAGGACCAATCCCCAATTAAATCATCCAACAGATTTTTGCCCCATATCCCTAAATGGCCCCCTCAAGGATTGCACTCACAACCCTGGGTTTAGCAGGCCAATGACCTCCTCCCAGTCAAGGGAGTTGGGCCATACCTAAGCAGCAGGGCGCCCCCATGCACCAGAGGCCAGGTTACAATGCCTGGAGAGAGGAGCCGAACCCCTGCAGGACAGGAGCTGCCGCTGTGGGATGCGTGAAGGGCAAGCTTGTTCTGCAACTCCCTCTGGCCTCCCACCCCTGGACCTGTCATGTCTGAAATGTCGGGAGGTATGTCTCAGTATCATTTTTCTCCAAAATACTCTAACAAACTGCAATGTGAATTATAATTCTGCTCTCCTATAACCTCTGTTGTAAAAGTAACCACAGTAGAGAATATACCTCAGTAACCATTGAAAGACTTGCCAGAAACAGACAGGAGTGGAGGAGCTTTGTCACTGCCCTAAACGCCAGAGGCGTAATAGGAACATGATGATGATGATTTATTTATTCTCCAATCATTCAGAACTCTAGCCACTTTGCAATATTAAATACTTATAAACATATGTGTACATATACATAGCTACACACACACATCTGTATACACACACACACACGAACAAACTACAGCTGCTAACTGAACAGCCCATACAACAATAATGCTGATCAAGTGCTCTCAGACTTAACTTTATTATTATTACACCTCTACCCCAATATAACGCTGTCCTCGGAAGCCAAAAAATCTTACCGCGTTATAGGTGAAACCGCGTTATATCAAACTTGCTTTGATCCACCAGAGTGCGCAGCCCCGCCCCCCCAGAGCGCTGCTTTACCGCGTTATATCCGAATTCGTGTTATATCGGGTCGCGTTATATCGGGGTAGAGGTGTATAGTACATTTGTGAGGTGCTTTCAGTAAGACCAAACATAGGAATCTCCCTACATCAGAGGAAGTTTTGTAATTGAAATGTTAGTAAACATACCCCCCTCTGCTTTCCTGGAATTCATGATTTTCAGTTCAGAGTGGGGACCCACTTCTGCACACAATTATGCACATGTTTAAACTTTCAGAATGCAAGCAAGCAGCATCTTTGGGACTGGAGTCTTTGAGCACTGACGTCAATGGGACTCCGCACATGCCAAAAAGTAAGTATGTGCTTAAGTGCTTTGCTGAATCAGGGCCTTCGGTAGAACTACTCATGTGAGTAAATGTAAAAGTGTGCATAAGTTTGCAGGTTTGGGGCCTTCAATATATGAGATAATGGACCAATTTAATTCCTGGCATAACTTCACCGAGGTCCGAAGAATTACACTAGCGATGAACTTGTCCTATTGTGGTTAATGTAGGATTCATTTTAAAGTAATTTACCAGATAATCATATTTGATCAGACTGATACAGTGTAGGCACAGGCAATAGGGTAATTACATTTTCTATTATCTATTACCAACTCATAAATCATCATAATTATTGGATTAATATTTGCTCACGGAAGCTTAAGAAATACTCCCCTGCTTTCTAAACAAGTTAAAATTGGTGATGGGAGGGCAATTGTCAAGATGATAAAAAGTTATTAAACTGTAAAGGCTGCTCCAGACTACAAGCATTGCATTATCGGAGTGCTCGAAACAGTTTAACCCAGACCTTTGAAAGAGAAATGGAGATGGAAAATACCAGAAGGCAAAAGAAAAGACAAATGTTTTCAAACTAATAACGTTATATACTAATTTAGTTATGGCCGCCGTGCACAGTGTACTGTGATGAGGGGAACTAGAGAATGAGTCAGGTTTCAGGAGAAACTCAGCTTGATGGAGCACCAACACTTCAGGAACAGAATCCGGGCCCAGGCTGCTTGAACGTAAAAACTCTAGAGCCTTGATATGAGATCTGGGCCACTCAGCATACTCAATAAAGATGTCTTTTCTACAGCGCCATATGCCTGTTGCATCACTTATTGCTAACGACACACACAACTTCCTATAAAGGATGGACAAACAACAAAATCAAAATTTACAAGACAAAGGGTCTGTGGAAAAAATAATATGTGATCATGTAATTAAAGACTATCATAATGCATACGCACAAGGCGGCTGGAATTAAGGTTGCACAGGCAACTTTTGAGTGCTTCACTTTGCATCCAACATTCTTTTGGCTGTAGGATATATTTGTTTCAATTACTGATAATATATAATAGAACTGTTGACACAAAACTAAATGGGGCTACATTGCTTTAACTGATTAGAATCTGTACACCGAGTATGTGTCATGGGGGACCATAAATACATACTGGGTGTTTCCCTAAAGCTGGGGTTTTCTTTAGAAAAGCCAAGCTGAGAAGCAAAACTAAGGGCTTGTCTACACTACAGGTTATGTGGGTATAACTTACGTTGCTGAGGGGCGTGAATAAGCCACCCCCTGAGCGACGTAAGTTAAACCAACCTCAGCGCCAAGAGCTTTCCCATCAGCATGAAGTGTCTTCACCAGGTGCACTACAGCAGCACAGCTGCATTGATGCAGCTGCTCCCCTGCAGTGCTTCTAGTGTAGAGTGGCTCTAAATCTTCCCACAGTGCTGGCTCAGAGGGCTCAGCCACTGACCCAGTTTGTACCACAGCAATTTCCAGCCAATATACCGCAGCGGCTCAGTCCTGAGCACCTCTTGCAAGAGGACAACCACCTTCAACTCCCAGTGAAGCTAATCTGAGTTGAGGGCTCTCTGCATTTCCCAGGAGCAGGCCTATTAGTCCTGTATCGCAGCTTTGTATTGCAGGACGGAGAGAGGCCTTGTTTAAAAGTACGTCTAGACAAAGGGATTTGGGAAACAGCTGTGTTTATGGAAAGAGGGTGGAAGGAAATAGTCCCTATAACAGTTCATCTGAATGAACAACAAGCTCAAAGGAACTGGTATTAACTGAGAGGCTCAGTGCTGCTTCTAATGGGCATTTTGGATGCTTAGTCAGACCTGTGGTGCATGTGCATGTACGTACACATATTAAAGATGCAAACAGAAGGTAGTAAGATGGCAAGGGCTGAGAGGGCTTGTTAAAGTAAGTATTGCAGACATTTTTGGCACCGGATATTTCTTGTACTTGTTACAGAAACCTCAGAGGGGGAACAGTGAAACCTGAGCAATACATTTAAATAATGAATCAGTGTTTTAATGGGCTTCTTTGCTATGGAAGCTCTAACCGCAAAAGGATATTAAACCATGATTCTGATCTTGGTGTTTACTTCCTCTTATTTTCAAAAGCTTTGTTTTTTGTAAGATACATAAACAAAATAAATGGAGACCCTGGGGATTCCTGAGGGCTAGTCTAACATTCCAAGCAAATATGCTTACTACAGGAACAAAGGATTAGATTAACACCTGTTTAAAAACCGGAACATGCCCACTGGGCTCAGGGAGGTCTGCCAGACTGTAGTGATGGGGGAGATGTGGCCATCTCTAGTTACTGTTGAGATCTAAGGCTATGGCTACACTACAGAGCTTACAGCGGTGCAGCTGTAACGCTGCTAGTTCAGATGCTCTAAGCCGATGTGATAGAGACCTCTCCTGTCAATTTAGCTACTCCAGCCCCCAAGAGCCGGCAGTAGCTATGTCGGGGGGGTGGAGGGGTGGAGAGGGAGATGGGACACTGTCCACACAGGCACTTAGGTCAGTGTAACTTACATGACTCAAGGGGGTGGGCTTACTCACAGCCCCGAGCAATGTAAGTTATACTGACATAAGCGGTAGTGCAGTGGTTCCCAAACTTGTTCTGCCGCTTGTGCTGGAAGCGGCAGCCAGTTTGTCCCTTGGCCCGCACCACTTCCAGCAGCAACCATTGGCCTGGAGCAGCGAACCGCAGCCACTGGGAGCCATGATCAGCCGAACCTGCGGACGCGGCAGGTAAACAAACTGGCCCGGCCCGCCAGGGGCTTTCCCTACACAAGCGGCGGAACAAGTTTGGGAACCACTGCGGTAGTGTATACATAGCCTAAGTGTGAACAGAGCAAAGACCTGCCGAACACATCGTTTTAGTGCTTGATCTGACCACTGACAGAGGCAGATGCCCACATTGCTGTGTACCTTGGAAACTGTGCTGCTGCAGTCAGTGCACAAATGTACCCTAGAGATGTTTTCAGCATGTGAAGTGGGCTTGCATAACTCAATGGAGAAGTGAGCTTTAAGTGGAGTAAATCCTTATTCAATCTTCACTCAGTTCTTACTCAGTTCAAATTCCCATTGACTTCACTGGGAAGCAACAGTTGAGTAAAATACGTGGACCAGATTGTGATTAGTTGCTGCAAGGTACACAAGCATGTAGGTAGGAGGGCAAAACCCCTCCCTTCCTTGGAGCCCCTCACCTTCACTTTGTCCAGCCACTGGGCATAGTGTTGCCTCTGATCTTCCTGAAGCACAAGGACTCAGTCCCTCCTAATGTCCCTGGGGCACAAGAAACCCCAGATGTAGGGTGACCAGACAGCAAATGTGAAAAATCGGGACGGGGGTGGGGGGTAATAGGAGCCTATATAAGAAAAAGACCCCAAAATCGGGACTGTCGCTATAAAATCGGGACATCTGGTCACCCTACCCAGATGTGATAGTGAGAGGTAAGCCCATGCCCGCTCTCCACATTACCCACTGGCCAGCGGAGGTGGCTGGGTATGCAGGATGTAGTACACTGGGCCTCCTGAAGAGATAGAACAGTAGTCGTGATACCTCTGAGCCCCTGGGAGGGAGTCCGCCTCCAGGAGACAGAATTTATCTCAGAGCTCCAGGGAGGTGCAGTTCAACATTCATGCTCAAGGTGGACCAGTGCCTGTAAGGTACAATTGAACCCTAGGTAAAAACCTCAGGATATGGCCCTGAAGTCCCTTCATATCAGCTCTGTTGGTGGCAAATCGTATAATTTGATTGTGATGCTGGAAGATGTGAATGGCTGCCATCAGGTATGTCTTTGATCTATAGAGCAATTGCAGACCTGGTTAAAGTCAATATGTGGACTTAACCCTCTTTCTTTCAGGCTGAATGGAAGGAACAACTAAATGCCTCTTCGTATAGTAATAGTTGAAACTAAAGGAAGCCACCACCCAAGACAAGAGCCACATGGCAAGACTGATCAGAAGCTAAGTTATGTGGGCAGAGGGGATTCCCTGGGACTGATTGCAAACCTAGGGCTGGGGGATCAATTGGTTGAAGCTGCAGGTTGCTGGCTTTCTGCCCGAGGACAGTGAGAGAAGCAGTAGTGAACATGGTCCTAGAAGGAAGATGAGAGACAGACCTTCTTTTGGGCACAGTACTGACTGGAACAGCAGACTTGGATTTCTGAACAAGGAAACTGCCTCCTGTTTGTTTCTGCTGTGTTCAGGGAAACAGGAGTTGGTGTACATTCCTTGTAAATAGAAGGGATTGCACCAAAGCAATACCCACCTCATATAATTAATTTCTTCTCCCACTGGAAATAACCTAGGAAGAAGGCCCTGAATATTGGTTAACCGCTTGGGCCAAGACGGGAAAATATATAGAAAATGGAACAGGATAAGCCACCAGCAGAAGGGTGGTTAAGAGAAAAGAAAGACGACAGAGCATATGAAAGGCCACTGTGTCCTTACGGCACCAGACAATGTAAAGGCTTACGAGGAAATACAAAGACCTTTTGCAGATCTTATCAAACAGGATAAGCATATTAGTGCTTCTAATTATAAACTCACATACAACAAACATCCTAGATAAGCAAACCTGGGGAAAGATTTGCTACAGTCAACATTATTTATCAATATGCTCGCAGGAGGTTATTAGTTTTGGGGGTTGAAGTAAAGTGGAATGCAGGGGAATCATAGCTCCACCTCCTCTCCCACTCCTTGGGTTAAGGAGCACAGCATTCCCTGGGTTTCCCCTCCTCTATATTGGCTTATGAAGGGAGGGCATACCAGCCTGGAGATTCTGATGTGGCATCACAGGGAGGAACAGGAGAATTTCATGAGCTCCCATCATTCATACCAGTGGCTGCAGCACCATCTGATGGGAAAAGAAGAGATGTCCCCGTTTTGCCTCTTCCATAGAAAGGCTTGTCCCCTCACCAACTCCCTAATTCCATCCAGGAGGAATGAACCATCCCAGTGCCAGGGAAGAGGGGGAATAGAAAAGGGAGCACCTCCTGGCTTACTCCTCCTCTCTAGGGTTAAAGATCACCTGCAACAATATGTAGCATCAATAGAGTTGTGCAAATAACTGAGGTTTTGGTTTGCTGGCAGTTTAAAAAAAATGTTTCAAGTTGACCTGAAAACAAAATTTTTGGCAAATCAAAAAGTCGAACACAATTCATATTGGGTCAAATGGAACATTTTGTTCAACCTGAAACTAAATGTTTCGTTTTGATTTTGAGCTGGTTTTTGACATTTACATTTTTTTCCCCATTAAATTGAAGGGAATTTCAAAACAGAAAGTTGTTTTGAATCAGAAATCAAAAGATTTTGTTTCAAAAAGAGTTTTGGATAAAAAAAATTCATCCTGCTCTGTCATCAACTTTCCCTCTCCTGGTACTCCCTAGTAGAATAGTGGGGTGGGAATTAATTTAGGAGACCAAAAGGGGAATGTAGGGTCAGTCTAAAGCAAGTGGAGGTGAATGGAAAGGAGACAAATGTAGGAAACTGATGGAATAGAGCATGGCGACAAAAGAGGTGTGGGGTCAGTGAATGAATTTAGATGAAGGACGGGGGAAGTTAAAGGGGAAACTGAACCAAGGAAAAGGGAGAAAAGGCAGTAGAGTGGAGTGACTAAAGGAAAGGAAGAGAAAGTACTGAAAACTTGGAAGATATAGTGAGCAAAAAGATTAAATTGTTGTATAGAGCATTGCAATAAAATGCACGTATTTTATATAGATGTCAGGGAACATGACTGAGTAGAAGGGAGCTGGAGACTTGGGCTTTATACGGGTGGTATGCAGAGAAGCTCAATATTCCTATGGATAAAAAAGTGCGTGTGCGAGAGAGAGAGGAGAACCTGCTCTGGTTTTATAATGTGGGGCCTGCTGGGCTCAATGGTTTGGGCTCATTGATATTTTAATAGAACACACCATGCCCGAGGCAGATTTCGGTTTAATATTCTCTCTCTCCCTCTCTCTTCTGGACTTTATTAAAATCTTTTAAAATGAAGGAAACTGTAGTGTGCGGTTTGACATTTTGTAGCAGAAGGACCCACTGGGACGTGCCAGCTTCATAAACTGCATACAAAGAACGTAGAGATGTGCTCCCGGTCATTTGGGGAACATTAGCTGTAGTTTGGCATAGCTATAAGAGGGATTTTAAATGCACTTTGTAATGCAATTTCCTAGCAGTCTGCTTACTTTCAACTTCTTCTGCACATGCATGAATAGCTTTCGAAAGCATTGTGCATTTCTTTACAGTGGTGTAACATGTTTACATTTTCTCAAAACAGGATACACAGTGTCATGTGTAGTTCAGTGGATAAGGTGCTGGACTGTGAACCAAGGGGCCAGGGTTCTATTCCGTATGTATGACCTTGGTAAAGTCATTTAACATTGTTGTGCCTCAGTTTTTTCCCTCCCGTCTGGATAAGAGTAAATGATCCATTAACCTCCTCTTATAGTGCTTTGAGATTTATCGATGACAAGTATTAATTATTCCAATTATGCTTTACCATTAGGACTACAATAGGCTACATGTGTATATCTACGGTTTTAGAAAAAATGGTGTGCTACTCTATCATTCTTTGAGAAATAGTATGTGACCATATATAAAGCTCTAAATCATAATGCATATGCAAAAGAGAGCAGTTAAGGTTGCACACACATTTGTTCTCTTCTCCCCATTCTGTTGCTGAGGGGACCACATCACCAGATGATGCAAAGCCAAAACACCTCATGACCATCACAATGAACACTAACATTGGTGAGCTCCCCCTCCCACTTTGACCTATTGAACTACTGCTTGGCAGCTTATATGATGATTTTTTTTTAAGGCCTGGCTTGACAAAGCCTTGGCTGGGATGATTTAGTTGGTGTTGGTCCTGCTTTGAGCAGGGGATTGGACTAGATGACCTCCTGAGGTCTCTTCCAACCCTAATATTCTATGATTCTATACTTCTGAAAATTGAATGCAAACAAGGTGTAGCATGCTACCATTTCACAGTATTTTACACCCACTTTGGCACAGATGTAAATGACTACACAAGATGTAAGGAAGCAGAGAAGTAAGCCCCTTATATTTAATTTTAAAGAAGACATACAGGAAGTCTGTAGATATCCACAGGAAATTCAATGGGTTTGACATAGATGCATTACCATTTATGAAACACAGAAACAGAGGTACTCCATAAAATTAGGATCTAGATTTCATACAATCTCCAAGTTCAGGGGGGATTTGAATTCAGGATTATGTTTCAGCTCCACATTTAGAAGTATGATTATACTATGCGTATTTAAATTAAAAGCTACAATAATAATAAGTTAAAGGAAAAGAAGAAACTCCAATCCCAGCTTCCTTTTGGAGGCCAGGAATTGCACATTGCCTGGATGAATACTAGCAAGGCCTCACAAATCTCACCCACCCGCCTGCACAGTTCCTTTTTAGATAGAGCAGGAGTCTCAAAGTCCCAGCCCGCGGGCCATCTGTGGCCCAAGAACCTCTGCAATGCAGCCCGCAGAAACTTTTTAAAAAGTTCTTTCATCCGGCCCTTGTGGCTGCCAGCCGAAGGGTGGGAGCAGGAGGGGAGCGGAGCGGGCAGGAGAGACCCATGCAGCTGGCTCCCTCTGTTGCAGGCGCCGCGCCCCCCCCACAGCTCCCATTGGCTGGGGGAGAGGGACAGAGATATCATCACTAGTCGCCGGGCAAAGTCAGCCATGGAGGCAGCGTCACTAGTCGCAAGGCAGGGTCAGCCAGGGCGGCATGAGTGACATTATTGGCCCGCTGGGAGGATTTGAGGACTGGCATGGGCCCTAAGGTAAATTGAGTTTGAGACCCCTGAGATAGAGACAAAAAGATAAAACACCACAGCCTCTCCCCACCCTCTACAACACCACCTTGACATTACAGCTCCCTCCTAGCTGAGATCTGCCCCAGCCACATGCCTTTTCTGAATAGTTCTGCCCGATCATCATGATTTCACTGAAGCTGCCACCTTTCCAGGGCATGTGGTTCTTTGTCCTCCCAGCTGGGCATCATCCTTTAACCCAATGTTATTCCATGGGGAAAGTAGAACAGCATATCTTCTTTTCCACCTGAGATGAAAATTAAAGGCTGCTGCTTATGTACCAGACTTACTAGACCTTACACAGCTCAAAAAGACTGCACTGGCACTTGCTGAAAGGAGGCGGGAGATAAATCATCTGGATAGCAGGAAATGTCTATTATAAATAAACCGCGCAAAAATAAGTATTTTCACCCTGACTAAACATTTTCCTCTGAGCAAGGCATCTGCTTTGTGGACTTGGAACAAAATCACATCTGCATCCTGGATAAAAATGCTCTGCCATAAAGGAGACATGATCATCATTTCCTCTAACTTTCACACTGAATGTTTTGAAAATTAGCCCAAAGGCTAAACTCTGTCAGACTTCTGGGAGGTCTAATACCCAAATGCTTAGAGTGGGACAGAATGTCATTTTACATAGCACCTTTCATGCTCATTATGTTTAATTTTAAACGGTTCATTAAATCCAAAATTAGCTACCATTGTTCTGTAGATTGTCACATGCCTTTCTCTGAAATCACCTTCCTGCCTTTAATGTACATGAGGGGCCTGACTCTGCAATCCTTACTCATGATGGGTAGTGCCACTGATTTCAGTAGCATTATTCACATGAGTAAATGCTTTTCAGTTTAAGGACTGCAAAAGTGACCACTAAAAGGAGTGTTCCTCCCTCATAATTTGGCTGTACAAGGAAACTTTCCACATGCAGGAACAAATGTCGCTCCCAGTTACACCAGTGCAATTGCACTGATTTTAGTGCTCTTGATACCGGTATAACTGAGAGAAAAATTTAGCCCAGAGCATCTTTGCTACACAATGCAATTTATTTATTATGTTAACTATATCACAATAACAACCTCACATGACAAATCTTCCCCATCATACCCAAATAAATTGCTACACTAGGGCTTCTTGTAAATCCTGATTGTAATGCTAATCTTAATGATATTAATAACACAATACTTCATAATAATAACACAGCACTAACTGAGAAAGGATAGCCCAGCAGCTAGGACACTAGCCTGCGGTTCAGGAAACCCAGGCTCAATTCCCTGCTCTGCCACAGACTTATTGTGTGACCTTGGTCAAGTCACTTGGTCTCCCTGTGCCTCTGTTTCTCAGCTGTAAAACAGGGACAATAGCACTTCTTTACTTCACAGGGGTAGTGTGAGGAAAAATACATTACAGATTGTGAAATGGTAATGGGTGAACTCACCATCCGAACATCCCCTCATGCAATGATGTGGCATTGCAGGGCCCATTCTACTCTAGCATCCCCTATTGCCTGTTCTGTTTTTGCAGATGTCTGCAGCTTCCCCAGCACAGCCTCCAGACAGGTTCACCTTTCAAGTTCAGCTCCCTGCCAGGGTACCGAAAGTACAACTATAAGTCCAGACAAACAAAAGGTTCTTCTGCCTCTCTTGGGTTACGCTTCAGCCCAGCTTCTGGGTTCCGCGCTTGACCCCTCTGAAGTTCCCAGCTCTTTGCCCCTCCTTCTGGACCCTGCAGGGTGGTTCTTTTCCCTTTCAGAGTAGCACCCCTACCCAGGGCTCTCCCTGGGGAGGCCCTTTTTTCCTGGTAGGTTCCCACTGCTTCCCCTCTCCCAGGGAACTTTGGCAGCTTCTCTCAAGGACCCTCCTGCTTCCTATAGAGGCTACCTCAGTGTGTCTAACAAGAGCCTAATCTCCTTCCTCTTTTCCTCAGCTCCTCTCTTTGCTGAGTTTGTTCAGCCCTTTCTTATGAGGCCCAGGTGTTCATCAGGCTACCACCTGACCCTATTTGCCCACCCCCTCACACTGGGAGGCTGCTAACTGTGGCATGGGTTGGAGGGAGGTGTTGCCTTATATATTAAAAACGTACACACTTGGACTGAGGTGGAGATGGACATAGGAGACGGAAGTGTTGAGAGTCTCTGGGTTAGGCTAAAAGGGGTAAAAAACAAGGGTGATGTCATGCTAGGAGTCTACTACAGGCCACCTAACCAGGTGGAAGAGGTGGATGAGGCTTTTTTTAAACAACTAACAAAATCATCCAAAGCCCAAGATTTGGTGGTGATGGGAGACTTCAACTATCCAAATATATGTTGGGAAAATAACACAGCGGGGCACAGACTATCCAACAAATTCTTGGACTGCATTGCAGACAACTTTTTATTTCAGAAGGTTGAAAAAGCTACTAGGGGGGAAGCTGTTCTAGACTTGATTTTAACAAATAGGGAGGAACTCGTTGAGAATTTGAAAGTAGAAGGCAACTTGGGTGAAAGTGATCATGAAATCATAGAGTTTGCAATTCTAAGGAAGGGTAGAAGGGAGAACAGCAAAATAGAGACAATGGATTTCAGGAAGGCGGATTTTGGTAAGCTCAGAGAGCTGATAGGTAAGGTCCCATGGGAATCAAGACTGAGGGGAAAAACAACTGAGGAGAGTTGGCAGTTTTTCAGAGGGACGCTATTAAGGGCCCAAAAGCAAGCTATTCCGCTGGTTAGGAAAGATAGAAAATGTGGCAAAAGACCACTTTGGCTTAACCACAAGATCTTGCATGATCTAAAAAATAAAAAGGAGTCATATAAAAAATGGAAACTAGGACAGATTACAAAGGATGAATATAGGCAAACAACACAGGAATGCAGGGGCAAGATTAGAAAGGCAAAGGCACAAAATGAGCTCAAACTAGCTACGGGAATAAAGGGAAACAAGAAGACTTTTTATCAACATATTAGAAGCAAGAGGAAGACCAAAGACAGGGTAGGCCCACTGCTCAGTGAAGAGGGAGAAACAGTAACAGGAAACTTGGAAATGGCAGAGATGCTTAATGACTTCTTTGTTTCGGTCTTCACCGAGAAGTCTGAAGGAATGCCTAACATAGTGAATGCTAATGGGAAGGGGGTAGGTTTAGCAGATAAAATAAAAAAAGAACAAGTTAAAAATCACTTAGAAAAGTTAGATGCCTGCAAGTCACCAGGGCCTGATGAAATGCATCCTAGAATACTCAAGGAGCTAATAGAGGAGGTATCTGAGTCTCTAGCTATTATCTTTGGAAAATCATGGGAGACAGGAGAGATTCCAGAAGACTGGAAAAGGGCAAATATAGTGCCCATGTATAAAAAGGGAAATAAAAACAACCCAGGAAACTACAGACCAGTTAGTTTAATTTCTGTGCCAGGGAAGATAATGAAGCAAGTAATTAAGGAAATCATCTGCAAACACTTGGAAGGTGGTAAGGTGACAGGGAATAGCCAGCATGGATTTGTAAAGAACAAATCGTGTCAAACCAATCTGATAGCTTTCTTTGATAGGATAACGAGTCTTGTGGATAAGGGAGAAGCTGTGGATGTGGTATACCTAGACTTTAGTAAGGCATTTGATACAGTCTCGCATGATATTCTTATTGATAAACTAGGCAAATACAATTTAGATGGGGCTACTATAAGGTGGGTGCATAACTGGCTGGATAACCGTACTCAGAGAGTTGTTATTAATGGTTCCCAATCCTGCTGAAAAGGCATAACGAGTGGGGTTCCGCAGGGGTCTGTTTTGGGACGGGCTCTGTTCAACATCTTCATTAACGACTTAGATATTGGCATAGAAAGTACGCTTATTAAGTTTGCGGATGATACCAAACTGGGAGGGATTGCAACTGCTTTGGAGGACAGGGTCATAATTCAAAATGATCTGGACAAATTGGAGAAATGGTCTGAGGTAAACAGGATGAAGTTTAACAAAGACAAATGCAAAGTGCTCCACTTAGGAAGGAAAAATCAGTTTCACACATACAGAATGGGAAGAGACTGTCTAGGAAGGAGTACGGTAGAAAGGGATCTAGGGGTTATAGTGGACCAGAAGCTAAATATGAGTCAACAGTGTGATGCTGTTGCAAAAAAAGCAAACGTGATTCTGGTCTGTATTAACAGGTGTGTTGTGAGCAAGACACGAGAAGTCATTCTTTCGCTCTACTCTGCGCTGGTTAGGCCTCAGCTGGAGCATTGTGTCCAGTTCTGGGCACCGCATTTCAAGAAAGATGTGGAGAAATTGGAAAGGGTCCAGAGAAGAGCAACAAGAATGATTAAAGGTCTTGAGAACATGACCTATGAAGGAAGACAGAAAGAATTGGGTTTGTTTAGTTTGGAAAAGAGAAGACTGAGAGGGGACATGATAGCAGTTTTCAGGTATCTAAAAGGGTGTCATAAGGAGGAGGGAGAAAACGTGTTCTCCTTAGCCTCTAAGGATAGAACAAGAAGCAATGGGCTTAAACTGCAGCAAGGGAGGTTTAGGTTGGACATTAGGAAAAAGTTCCTAACTGTCAGGGTGGTTAAACACTGGAATAAATTGCCTAGGGAGGTTGTGGAATCTCCATCTCTGGAGATATTTAAGAGTAGGTTAGATAAATGTCTATCAGGGATGGTCTAGACAGTATTTGGTCCTGCCATGCGGGCAGGGGACTGGACTCGATGACCTCTCGAGGTCCCTTCCAGTCCTAGAATCTATGAATCTATGGGTGGGACTGGCCCCATTTCTCCTTAAAGGGGCCGGTCATCCTGTGACAGAGGTGGCTCAGATACTATGGTAAGAGGCATAGACGTTCCTAAGACAGACAAATATCTACAGATATGTGGGGGAAGCCTCACGATTCACTATGAACATCCAGGCACTAGGGATGCAAATATGATCAGTATTGAATCTGGAGAATAGGTGACAGAGAGTTATTTGGGGAAATTAAGTCCTTACGAGTGACAGAAGAGCAGGAACACCCTCTGCAGTGAACAATGAATGCGCCAAATTATACCAAGTAACATGTATTGTACTTGTATAGCGTAGCCCATAGGGCTAGCTTGCCTTTATTATATTAACTGCTTTGCATTATATTCAGCAGTAATGCAAGGAACCCTACAGGCCTGTATCCTGTAAGCCGTTAGCTTCAGCAAGTTAGCATAAGGCTTGAAGCCTATAAACTTTGAACAGATAAATGGCCCAATGGAAAACCCCAAGTACTGGGGAGCTGAAAATAGAGTGTTTAAGGGAAATTTCTGACCACAGGAACAACCAACCACAAGAGCGTCCAAGAGTCCAACCATAAAAGTGTCATGGCAACGAATTGACATACAAAACAGGTACATGAGCTACATCTGCAGATACCTAACCACAAGAGGGCCATGGTAACGAATTGATGTATATGATAATAAGTTGAAATCACTGATATACTAACCTATAGGAGAAGGACCCTCCAACATTAGTAAGGTGAGGAAATACAAATAAGGAAAAGGGGGGAAATCCCTACTGAACATGCATCAAACATAGTGGCATCAGCGTAAAAGTTGCATCCCAGCCTGGAGGCAGTACGAGAAAGAGATGTAGTCCTTGGGAAGTGCCAGACTGATGGCCACTGGTGATGATGGGGAAGGTGATGAGGAAGATGATGGCTAACATTTCAGGTTGTTCTACCAGGGATGGTGTGAGTATATGGATGTGCAGATGTACATTCTGTAGTATCTTTATCTCATAGACTCATAGACTTTAAGGTCAGAAGGGACCATTATGATCATCTAGTCTGACCTCCCGCATGATGCAGGCCACAAAAGCTGGCCCACCCACTCCTGGAATAATTCTCTCCCTTGACTCAGATGTTGAAGTCCCCAAATGGTGATTTAAAGACTTCAAGTCACAGAGAATCCTCCAGCCAGCGACCCCTGCCCCATGCTGCGGAGGAAGGCGAAAAACCTCCAGGGCCTCTGCCAATCTACCCTGGAGGAAAATTCCTTCCCGACCCTAAATATGGCGATCAGCTTAACCCCGAGCATGCGGGCAAGATTCTTCAGCCAGACCCTCTGGAAAAAGTTCACTGTAGTAACTTTTAATAACCCATCATTGACCATTGTTACTAATTACCAGCGATGGCACGTTATTGACCTATTGACTAAAATCACGTTATCCCATCAAACCATCCCCTCCATAAACTTATCAAGCTTAATCTTAAAGCCAGAGAGGTCTTTCGCCCCCACTATTTCCTTCGGAAGGCTGTTCCAGAACTTCACCCCTCTGATGGTTAGAAACCTTCGTCTAATTTCAAGCCTAAACTTCCCCACGGCCAGTTTATATCCATTTGTTCTCGTGTCCACATTAGTACTGAGCTGAAATAATTCCTCTCCCTCCCTGGTATTTATCCCTCTGATATACTTAAAGAGAGCAATCATATCCCCCCTCAGCCTTCTTTTGGTTAAGGTAAACAAACCAAGCTCCTCGAGTCTCCTTTCATACGACAGGTTTTCCATTCCTCGGATCATCCTAGTGGCCCTTCTCTGTACCCGTTCCAGTTTGAGTTCATCCTTTTTAAACATGGGAGACCAGAACTTCACGCAGTACTCCAAATGTGGTCTTACCAGTGCCTTGTACAACGGAACCAGCACCTCCTTATCCCTACTAGAAATACCTCGCCTAATGCATCCCAAGACCGCATTAGCTTTTTTCACGGCCACGTCACATTGCCGACTCATAGTCATCCTGCGGTCAACCAGGACTCCGAGGTCCTTCTCCTCTTCAGTTACTTCCAACCAATGCGCCCCCAGCTTATAACTAAAATTCTTATTAGTCATCCCTAAATGCATCACCTTACACTTCTCACTATTAAATTTCATCCTATTACTATTACTCCAGTTTACAAGGTCATCCAAATCTCCCTGCAGGATATCTCGATCCTTTTCCGAATTGGCAATACCTCCCAACTTTGTGTCATCCGCAAACTTTATCAGCCCACTCTTACATTCGGTTCCGAGGTCAGTAATAAATAGATTAAATAAAATCGGACCCAAAAACGAACCTTGAGGAACTCCACTGGTAACCCCCCTCCAACCTGACAGTTCACCTTTCAGTACGACCCGCTGCAGTCTCCCCTTTAACCAGTTCTTTATCCACCTCTGGATTTTTATATCGATCCCCATCTTTTCCAATTTAACCAATAATTCCTCATGCGGTACCGTATCAAACGCTTTACTGAAATCGAGGTATATTAGATCCACCGCATTCCCTTTATCTAAAAAATCTGTTACTTTCTCAAAGAAGGAGATCAGGTTGGTTTGGCACGATCTACCTTTCGTAAAACCGTGTTGTAATTTGTCCCAATTGCCATTGACCTCAAGGTCCTTAACTACTTTCTCCTTCAAAATTTTTTTCCAAGACCTTGCATATTACAGATGTTAAACTAACAGGCCTGTAGTTACCCGGGTCACTTTTTTTCCCCTTCTTGAAAATAGGAACCACATTAGCTATTCTCCAGTCAAACGGTACCACCCCCGATTTTACAGATTCATTAAAAATTATCGCTAACGGGCTTGCAATTTCTCGCGCCAGTTCCTTTAATATTCTCAGATGAAGATCATCCGGTCCACCTGATTTAGTCCCGTTAAGCTGTTCGAGTTTGGCTTCTACCTCGGATACGGTAATGTCAATCCCCCCTCCTATATTCCCATTCGTCACGCTGCCACTATTCCTAAGCCCTTCATTAGCCTCATTAAAGACCGATGCAAAGTATTCGTTTAGATATTGTGCCATGCCTAGATTGTCCTCAATCTCCACTCCATCTACAGTCTTCAGCGGTCCTACTTCTTCTTTCTTTGTTTCTTCCTATTTATATGGCTATAAAACCTCTTACTATTGGTTTTAATTCCCCTCGCAAGGTCCAACTCTACACGGCTTTTGGCCTTTCTCACTCCATCTCTACATGCTCTGACCTCAATAAGGTAGGTTTCTTTGCTGATCCCTCCCATCTTCCACTCCTTGTACGCTCTCTGTTTTTTCTTAATCACCCCTCTGAGACGCTCGCTCATCCAGCTTGGTCTAGATCTCCTGCCTATGAACCGTTTTCCCTTTCTCGGGATACAGGCCTCCGACAGCTCCTGCAACTTCAACTTGAAATAATCCCAGGCGCCTTCTGCCTTTAGATCCGTAAATATGTTAGTCCAATCCACTTCCCTAACTAGTCGCCTTAATTTATTAAAGTTAGCCCTTTTGAAATCGTAAACCCTAGTCTCCGATTTAATTCTGTTAATCCTTCCATTTAGTTTAAACCGAATCAGCTCATGATCACTCGAGCCAAGGTTGTCCCCTACAACCATTTCCTCAACGAGGTCCTCACTACTCACCAAAACCAAATCTAAAATGGCATCCCCCCTACCTTACCGAGTTGGGGTGTTTGCAACTGTGCTAAATGTATTAATAAACTATTTGTAAATATAGAGGAATTCCTATAGTGAGTGTTGCAATTGTGCACATCAGGGTTCCCAACTATATAATAATTTGAATAATACTAGGCCTGAATAATACCTGGGACAAAAACTTCTCAACCCTCAAAGCAATAACTGGGGATTCTTAAGTAATTAATAAAATATATGTATATAATCTATAGATCGGGCTACAATAAAAAATTGGTACAAACCAGGATAAAGATAATCTTTGACAGGAATGGTTTAGCAATATTCAGAATGGGGAATTAACTGCATCAGAGGAACGGCCCCTTTTATTTACACCCAGTGTTTCAATTTAGCAACCTTATCTTCCCCGTGTGAACCTACGTTCCCCAGTGGTGAGACCAAGCAACTTGGAAAGGATGCACTGAGGACCCTGGCTCTAAGCCTGGATGTCATTGGATAAAACATTTCCTCGTCCCTTTGGCCTTCATCACTGCAGGAAAAGAGGGCTGGGGGCTCTTTCGAAACCAGATGCTACATAAGAACTTAACTTTTTTGATTGTATAAATTACACACAAAGGCCACAGTCCTGAAATTGGAACCAGGCAGGTGGACCTTTATGCCCATTGGGAGCACCACTGACTTCAAGATCAGCCCTTAAATATATGCAAGAGGCTACCATTACATTCTCTTAGGGTGTAAAAGCTCTGTAGTAAGTGAAGTAGGGTGAAAAAGGAGCATACCAAATTGAAGCACATTTTCATTTTGCTTTAGCCTACTGGGAATTACACTGCATTTTGCTGTAGTCATTTCAATTATAACTTTACTAGCATTGCCACATGTTACTTCCTCAACCAGTCCAGGAGGGTGCACAAACTCTCAAACTCCTTCCCTTTCCAAAACAAATGTAACAATTAGTAGTGAGGAGGGGACAAAAGAGTGGCTTTCACATTAGACTAAATAACTTTAGCAAGACCAACAGGCTATGAACAAACGGGCTTGGCACTTATTCTGAAGTTCTCAGAGTGTCTTGCCCAAAGTCACGTCAGAACTCAATAGCTTCTGGTTTCTGTTCCTGTGCTCTGTACTCTCTTTGAGATTTCCCCAACCTCTTGGATGAGAATGCCAGATCTCCTCTGATTTTTAGACCAAAGAGAAGTTTGGAAAAGCTTCAGACTTTTTGCATCAACATCCAAAATGAACCTCTGAACCTTTTGATGGTTCATCTGCCACTAATAAAAAGTTATTGTAAACAGAACTTAATGCTGCTCCTTTCCTTATAGGAAATTACACTTCATGTCAACAAGTCCAGTCGCCACCATAATTGATATTTCACTCAGTGTAGGTTATGCAAGTAATTAGCATGCTCACTGTCAGCTGTATGAGCTTTCATTTCTAACAGCTGAGGGAGGATGACAGGATCAAGCCTGGTCTGAGTAATTCCCATTTACTTCAGTGAGAATTATTCATACCTATGGTGACCCCAGTACCTCTGGGAAGTATTAACATTGGGCTTGTTGTTGATGAGGGATCCAAAGAGCATGGGGAAACCCATCTCTTTAAATATCTCCAGGCTCAGCTCAGAAAAAAATGCAGAGCATCTTTTAAACATGTTTCTTTGGTTCTGGATTCTCTCTCTCTCTGACACTGAATTCAGGTAAAACTATTGCTGAGAATTAATATTGGCTGAATTCAAGCTTTATTCACCCTGAACCCAACAAGCCAATGACAGTGAGTTCATGTTGTGACCCAGGGACCTCTTGATGCCAAATGACAGAGCGCATAAGGGGTGCATAAGGATTACAGTGATCCTCTGGCTCTGGTATTTACATTCTAGCTCACCAAAGAGAGTCATGTCAGGTCTCTAATGACAGCTCATGTCATACGGGTCCTCAAGCATTGTGAGGTGCATGTACGGGTGATATTTAAGGAGTTATATATCTGTCCAAAATATGTTCTTAAAACATGTAAGGTGACGTGCCCTCGAATGGTTCCACAAGACAGGAGATAAGAAACATTTATCTCTCTGGATACATGTAAATGAAGTATTGCAAGCTTTGAAATGGAGGCCTATTTACATATTGAATCAAATACTAATGGAAGGATGTGAAATCAATATGGAAGCAGCACACAGGAAAAAACAAGCTGCAGGGGTTTATCCTGTTTGCGAACTAAAACAATGGTTTGGAAGAATATTTCAAGAGGTTGAAGATGAACTGCCAGTTACTCCTTCCATCTGCAAGGACAAACTGCCAGCAGGCTTGATCTTACGAGAAGGGTCTCAAAACCAAACTAGCTGAAAATGCTGGGGAAAGAACATAGGCTAAGCTAGCTTGTAGGAGATAAGGGAATGACTTGTTAGTTAACCTTAGTCTCTAGAAAGTGTGTTATGATTTTGTTTTATATGAAATCATTGGTTCTCATCTCTCGCACCAGTTTTTGTTTGAATCTCTATTCCTTCTTAGAAAAATACCCCATTTTTTTTATAACTGAACTCAAGTGCTGTGTGTGATACAGGAGAGGGGGTTTAAGGTAAAATTGGTAAACTGTGGTACACTTTGGGAACAGGGGATCTGGGATTTCTGAGAGTATCCAGTAATCAGGAGATGCATACCAGAGGGGGACACTTTGAAGAGACTCGAGGGCTGGGGTACATGTGTTGTCAACCTACAAAATGAAGACAGGGCTGATGTAAGCCAGAGGAGAGTGGCTGATGGGATAGTTGTTTTGGGGAGCCAACACCCAACTAGTTCCAGCAAGATTCCCTTGTGCTGGAGGCAGGAGGTAACAAGATGACTCACAGATGTGGGTGCCCCAAGAAGTGTCACATGTGTACTCCCAAGTGAGCCAAGAAGGGACTGTCCTGTCAGCACTGAACCATAGCTGGTTGTCTGATCAGCTGCCTATGGGTGTGGCACTGTAAATGAGTGAATACATCCATTATAAAGAAAAAGGCAGGATAGGTTTTTTGACTGCATGAAGTGCAGTCATCCCAGCCACTAATGTAATAAATAACATTGTTATGGGACAGATTCAGTCCTGCCGTAAGAGGATTCAGCTCCACCGGATTTCATTGGAATTATACCCATTTACACATCAGAGCTGAACTTGGCCCAAAAAAATCACAAGTAGAGGAGAAAGGATCTTCAGTAATTGAGGTTTGAGCGACCAGTCTATTAAAAATCTTGGAGAATTCTTTGGATATTATTTGGTATAACGTTGCTGTATTTCTTAATGCTCACGTTATTTTATTCATTTGAATTTTCAAAGCAGCATGTTCCCCTTTAACAAATTGTCAAACAATTTTGTACCCTACTGTGTGAAGAAATTACAGTCAGGCCTTTTTATCAGGATGGCAATATCAGATGAGATAATATAATGCCCCCTGGCATTATAAAATATTAAATATTGTGGATGAAGTTCTTGATAAAAGAGCAATGAAAAGTAGCATTTGATTAAAACTGTGCCCTTAAAATAGCTCTTTTAAATCATTTAATTAAAAAATTAAATTGCATTTGAATTGCTTGATTACTGTTTAATAACAACACATAATGTACATCTAAGCCACTGCTGGAAAAAACAGATTTTATCCTGCTGTCCCATTAGGAAAGTGTCATAAGTTTAGAAGTTTTGACTCAAAACCTTCTGATTCTAAGACTTTTGCAGTCTTCCTTTTGGAAAGATAATTCCTTCTTTATATTAAGAATGCATTTTAAAAGTAAAGAGAAAGGTAATTTTGATGGTCTGGATGGAAATCTATTTGGCACTGTGGCGGGCCTGGCACCGCACCGCCCCTTTGTGGCAGGGGTTGGATGGGGTGTCAGAACCTCGCCACTCCCAAGTTCGCGTGCTCGCCTCTCTGTGGGCGGTCCCATGCGGCCTAATGGCCTCTCTCCATGCAATCACCCCTTGGGCGGGGTAGTGTGGCCTAACAGCCAGAGTCCATATAAATCACTCCTAGCATTGGAGCAGTGTGGCCCAATGGCCAGAGTCCATATAACTCCCCCCTCGCAGGCGGTAGTACAGCCTAGCGGCCGGAGTCCATGTAACTTGCCCAAGTGTCAGGGCAGTGTGGCCCAATGGCTCAGGTCCATATAAATCACTCCCAGCATTGGAGCAGTGTGGCCCAATGGCTCAGGTCCATATAAATCACTCCCAGCATTGGAGCAGTGCGGCCCAATGGACGATGTCCATATAATCACCCCTCTCAGACAGGGTAGCGTGGCCTAGTGGCCAGAGTCTGTATGATTCCCATGGCGTGGTGGTGGGGAGGGTGGTAGGGGCACCCGGGCCTGCCCTCTCCACCGGGTCCCAACCCATGGCCCTGGTAGTGGCAAGTTCCCCTTGCCACCAGCTCGGCGGGGATCCACCCGAAACACACCGAGCATCTGTGCGGCTCTAACGCCGTTTTCCTCTAAAGTTCCCCTCGGTCACTTCCTACCATAAACTCCGGGTTCTCTGCTTCGGGGGGGTCCTCCGGTCTGTTCCCCTCCTGTGACGTACTCCATCTGGGCATCAGGGTGCGTCCTGGCTTGGCTGGCCTCCGGATCCTGGAGCGCAGGCTGTCCCTCCTTGGGAGCTGGCGGCATGCCTCCTTCCCCTCCGGCGGTCAGCCCAGACTGAGCAGCTAGGCAGGCTTTTATACCTGTTCTCCTGTTGGAGGATGCCCAGCAGAGCCTCAGGGGCGTGTCTTCCTCTGCTAGGAAGGAAGGGTACCAGTGTAGGGCCGCTCTGCCCTGTCACAGGCACCTTGATATCTTGATAGTGCCCCTATAAAATATTCGGGCATTCTATTTCCCTTGGCCTGTAGGGACAATGTTGGTCCCTAGGGAACTCGGCCTTAGTGCCGCCACACCCCCACCCTCCCCACACACACACATAAATACAGATTAAAAACCCTGTTCCATATATAATTAGCATTTGTCTCCCCCATAGTGGCAGTAACAGGGTCAAGAAAAGAACAAGGGACTTTGAAAAAAATGTTGGTAATGTTCTAAACCTGATAGTCAGTCTGAGCCATCAGGACTTGAGCAATTTCACAGTCACAGGATTTTAAAAATTGTAAATGTCATGATTTCAGTTATTTAAATCTGAAATTTCACAGGTTATTGTAGGGGAGGTTGTGGCACTGCTACCCTTACTTCTGTGCTGTTGCTGGCAGCGGTGCTGCCTTCAGAGCTGGGCAGCTGGAAAGTGGTGGCTGCTGGCCAGGAGCCCAGCTCTGAAGGCAGCGCTGCCGCCAGCAGCAGCGCAGAAGTAAGGATGGCATGGTATGGTATTGCCACCCTTACTTCTGTGCTGCTTCTGGCAGGGCGCTGCCTTCAGAGCTGGGTGCTGGCCAACAGCCGCCACTCTCCAGCCACCCAGCTCTTAAGGCAGTGCAGAAGTAAGGGTGGCAATACCACGAGGACCCTAAGATAACCTTGCAACCCCCCTGCAACTCCCTTTTGGGTCAGGATCCCCAATTTGAGAAATTGGTCTCCTCCATGAAATCTGTATAGTATAGGGTAAAAGCACACAAAAGACCACATTTCACGGTCCGTGATGCATTTTTCATGGCCGTAAATTTGGTAGGGCCCTAGTTATGGGTCTATTACAGGCATGGGTGGGTGAGGTTCTGTGGCCTGCAGTGTGGAGGAGGTCAGACTAGATGATCATGATGATCCCTTCTGATCTCAGAGACTATGAGTCTGTGAGAGGTATTCCACAGCAGCATGCACTTGACAGTCAGCAGATATTGTACACACTGGAACCACACAGGACTTCATGGTCATTGGCGAGACTAAAACTCTTTCAGAAAGGCTTGCACCTTTCACTGGAACTAAAGGAGAACCTCCCTCCATGGTAGCAGCATTAGGGTTTACATGCCCTGTAGGCTAGCCACTGAAGGGTAACAATCATCCTTCAAGATGCGTTGACATTCATAGTAGTAGGGCCTCCTGGTGGTGATGTGGGAATGTCAGCTGTCCCAGGCTCTATACACCTAGGTCTGGTCCACACTAACCCCCCACTTCGAACTAAGGTACGCAAATTCAGCTACGTTAATAACGTAGCTGAATTTGAAGTACCTTAGTTCGAACTTACCACGGGTCCAGACGCGGCAGGCAGGCTCCCCCGTCGATGCTGCGTACTCCTCTCGCCGAGCTGGAGTACCGGCGTCGATGGCGAGCACTTCCGGGATCGATCCGGGATCAATTTATCGCGTCTAGACAAGACGCGATAAATCGATCCCAGAAGATCGAATGCTTATGGCCGGACCAGGAAGTAAGTGTAGACCTGCCCATAGGTTCTACTCTCACGGATCCTTGTTACTGCCCCGCCCCCAATTTTAGGGGTGCCTTTCTGCCAGAAGCTGGGAATGGATCACTCAATAATTGTTCTGTTCTGTTTATTCCCTCTGAAGCATCTGGCACTAGCCACTGTTGGAAGATATGAATGTTTAGCGCATCTGGCACATCAATATCTTGTGACACCAGCTACAACAGTGCCTTGCAAACACCTGTTCTCACTTTCAGGTGACATTGTAAACAAGAAGCGGGCAGCATTCTCTCCTGCAAATTTTAACCAAACTTGTTTGTCTGAGCGATTGGCTGAACAAGAAGTAGGACTGACTGGACATGTAGGCTCTAAAATTTTACATTGTTATATTTTTGACTGCAGTTATTTTTTTGTACATAATTGTACATTTGTAAGTTCAACTTTCATGATAAAGAGATTGCACTACAGTACTTGTATTAGGTGAATTGAACAATACTATTTCTTTTGTTTTTTTACAGTAAAAATATTTGTAATAAAAATAATATAAAGTGAGCATTGTACACTTTGTATTCTGTGTGGTAATTAAAATCAATATATTTGAAAATATAGAAAACATCCAAAATATTTAAATAAATGGTATTCTACTATTCTTTAACAGTGCAATTAACTGCGTGATTAATTTTTTTAATTGCTTCACAGCCATCATTGCAAATGATTTACAATCAATACACCATATAACCCCATTTAGCAGCCTGTGGTTAACTGATGGCTGGTCATTTCTGCAACCAGCAACCTCACCACACATTGCTTCCCCTACTCATCAGCTGCCTTGTTTTTATGAAAGTACCAAATGTCTCCAAAATCCTTTTGATAAATTGGATTATATGAGATAGGGCCTTCTTCACCAACCATTCAATACATCTACCTCTAGTGAGGAACAGACCCACTGCTTAACATCACAGAATACTACAATATTTTAATTAAAGCTGGAAGAGAAGATAGTATCCAATTAAAAATACAAGAGGGGATTTAGTTAAACTAGCCATAACTAAACAGATTGACATGAAGTGATCTGTATAAATATAATGGGAGAAACCAAGAAGATCTTCATATTGCATTAAAAAAAAGTATGCAACTCTGCTCCTACTTCTGCTGTCTGAACTACCCTGGACTTTTTCCTTTCTGTAATACCAGTGTTGCAATCACATGTGCTGCTAGGATGGATCAGAGTTCAAGTTTGTAGGTAACCCACTCCAGGATGTAACTTAATGCAGTATTTGTTTTTCCTAGAGGAAATAACAAACCAAGTCATACAATGCAGGAAAGGTTATGCCTTCAGGCACTCCAGTTGAAGTAAGCATTGTTGAATATTAGCCAGCCAGGCTCACAAAAACCATAATAAAATCTGGGCTAAACCATTTTTGTTTTCCAATTAAACCAGATATATTTTTAAAACTGCAAGTAAACCTCAGTTCTTTTGCAGACTAACTATAATGACTGACCCTTAATCAGAGCTGTGATTTAACAATTATACTGCTGTTCAAAGAAATTAGGGAAAGTATAGTCATGATGAAAAATTGACCTACAAAACAACAACATGGGCAGAGAACATTGTGGGATTTCAAGTACTATCATGAAATGGCAGATGGTGCCCATGTCTTTTTAACTTATATGCAGCGACATTTTCATAAATGTTCACTCGCTTTCGGTGCCTTAATTTTTGGGTCACCAATTTGAGACAAATTGTGCCTTATTTCTGAGGCATGGAAGACCTGCAATTCCCTTAAAAAAGGATGATTCCTTTTAAAATATTCTCTACAAACCAAATAGTCCTGGAATTACTATGCATTATGGAATGGATCCTGCGCCAGTTGAAGTCAAAGGTAAGCCATGAAGAAATAATACCCAAAGGACATTGCATTAAATTATTGGTTGACTTTCTGCATTAAAAAAATCAATGTAAACAGTGAGTTTTGAGTTGCCAAGAGTTCATGGAAAAGATGATCCAAAGCCAAAACCATGTATCTGAACACCCCCAACACACAGCTTCCGAAATGTGGTTAAAACGAGATCCTGGTCTGAACTCATTTGTTTTTAGTTGGGCAAAACCAAAACGTGACCAATGATATTTTGTGAAACCAAACCACCACCTAACTTTGTTCACCTGCGTGAAAATTATGTTGGTCACTATTCTGTAGTAAGTTTGCTGTCAGCTGTTCTTGGTTGCAAAGGGTCTGAAAGCTGCAACTCCCAGAATGACCTGCAGGAATCTTCACCTTTCTGCCATAGGGGGTAGGAGGAAAGGTGTTACTGTGTTTGGGTTACGGAAAGAGCATACTCAATGAATTTTTAGTGTACTAAGAAAGGATGCAAACACTAAGGCAGTCTACACTACAAAATTACTTCAGTATAGCTGTGTCACTCCGGGGTGTGAATAATCCACACCCGAGTGACATAATTATCCTCACCTAAGTGCTCCCGCTGACATAGGCCTGGTCTACACTACGAGTTTAGGTCGAATTTAGCAGCGTTAAATCAAATTAAGCCTGGACATGTCCACACGACAAAGCCCTTTTTTTCGACTTAAAGGGCCCTTTAAACCGGTTTCTTTACTCCACCTCCGACGAGGGGATTACGCTAAAATCGGCCTTTGCGGGTCGGATTTGGGGTAGTGTGGACGGAATTCGACGTTATTGGCCTCCGGGACCTATCCCACAGTGCTTCATTGTGACCGCTCTGGACAGCACTCTCAACTCAGATGCACTGACCAGGTAGACAGGAAAAGCCCCGCGAACTTTTGAATTTCATTTCCTGTTTGCCCAGCGTGGAGAGCACAGGTGACCACTCAGAGCTCATCAGCACAGGTAACCATGATGGAGTCCCAGGATCGCAAAAGAGCTCCATCATGGACCGAACGGGAGGTACGGGATCTGCTCGCCATATGGGGAGATTAATCAGTGCTAGCTGAACTCCGTAGCAGTAAACGAAATGGCAAAATATTAGAAAAGGTCTCAAAGGCCATGAAGGACAAAGGCCATAACAGGGACGCACAGGAGCTAAGGCAAGCCTACCACAAAGCCAGAGAGGCAAACGGAAGGTCCGGGGCAGAGCCGCAAACATGCCGCTTCTACGCGGAGCTGCATGCGATGCTAGGGGGTGCAGCCACCACTACCCCAACCGTGTGCTTTGACTCCATCAATGGAGAAACACGCAACAGGGAAGCGGGTTCGGGGTACGAGGAAGATGATGATGAAGACAATGAAGATAGCTCACAGCAAGGAAGCGGAGAAACCGGTTTCCCCAACAGCCAGGATATGTTTATTACCCTGGACCTGGAACCAGTAACCCCCGAACTCACCCAAGGCGTGCTCCCAGACCCTGAGGGCACACAAGGGACCTCTGGTGAGTGTACCTTTGTAAATATTACACATGGTTTAAAAGCAAGCGTGTTTAATGATTAATGATTAATTTGCCCTGGCAATCGCGGCCAGTACAGCTACTGGAAAAGTCTGTTAACGTGTATGGGGATGGAGCGGAAATCCTCCAGGGACATCTCCAGAAAGCTCTCCTTCATGTACTCCCAAAGCCTTTGCAAAAGCTTTCTGGGGAGGGCTCCCTTATCCCGTCCGCCATGGTAGGACACTTTACCACGCCAGGCCAGTAGCACGTAGTCTGGAATCATTGCATAACAAAGCATGGCAGCGTATGGTCCCGGTGTTTGCTGGCATGCAGACAACATCCATTCCTTATCTCTCTTTGTTATCCTCAGGAGAGTGATATCATTCATGGTCACCTGGTTGAAATGGGGTGATTTTATTAAGGGGACATTCAGAGGTGCCCGTTCCTGCTCGGCTGAACAGAAATGTTCCCCGCTGTTAGCCACGCGGTGGGGGGGAGGGGTGAAGTGATCATCCCAGAGAATTGGGTGTGTGTGTGTGTGGGGGGGTAGTTGGGTTTGTGCTGCATGTTAACCCGGAAACCCCAGCCCCTCCTTTTACATTGCAAACCCATTTTAAATGGCCAACCCAATGGGTCCTTGGTATGGGAAATGAGGGCGCTGCTGTTTGAAACCATTCCCACATGTTATGAAGGTTAAAAAAGCCAAAAGCCTGTGGCTTACCATGGCTGCCTGCAAGCCGAATTCTGTTGCCTGGCACTGCATGAGTGATCTCTTACACCAAACCGGCAGGCCCTCAATATAAGAGGAAAAATGCGACCTTGTAACGAAAGCACATGTGCTGTGTAATGTGAACAGCAAAATTTAATGTGAAAGAGAGTACCCATTGTTCTCTAAAATGTGTCTTTTTTAACCACCTCTCCCTTCACCTCCACCAGCTGCAAATGTTTCTCCTTCGCAGAGGCTAGCGAAGATTAGAAGGAGAAAACGGCGGACTCGGGATGATATGTTCATGGAGCTCCAGATGTCCTCCCACACTGAAAGAGCACAGCAGAATGCGTGAAGGCAGTCAATGTCAGAGTGCAAAAAAGCACAATATGAACGAGAGGAGAGGTGGCAGGATGAATCGCGGGCTGAACAGAACAAGTGGCGGGCTGAAGATGATAGGTGGCATCAGCTTGCAGACAGAAGGCAAGAGTCGATGCTCCGGCTGCTGGAGCATCAAACTGATATGCTCCAGCGTATGGTTGAGCTGCAGAAAAGGCAGTAGGAGCAGAGACTGCCGCTACAGCCCCTGTGTAACCAACAGCCCTCCTCCCCAAGTCCCATTGCCTCCTCACCCAGACGCCCAAGAACCCAGTGGGGGGGCCTCCGGCCACCCAGTCACTCCACCCCATATGATTGCCCGAGCATCGGAAGGCTGGCCTTCAATAAGTGTTAAAGTTTTAAAGTGCAGTGTGTCCTTTTCCTTCCCTCCTCCCCCACCCATCCCGGGCTACCTTGGCAATTATCCCCCTAGTTGTGTGATGAATTAATAAAGAATGCATGAATGAGAAGTAACAATGACTTTATTGCCTCTGCAAGCAGTGCTCGAAGGGGGGAGGGGAGGGTGGGGTGGTTGGTTTACAGGGAAGTAGAGTGAACCGGGGGGGAGGGGGGCGGAGGGTTCATCAAGGAGAAACAAACAGAAGTTTCACACCGTAGCCTGGCCAGTCACAAAACTGGTTTTCAAAGCTTCTCTGATGTGCACCGTGCCCTGCTGTACTCTTCTAACCGCCCTGGTTTCTGGCTGCGCGTAATCAGCGGCCAGGCGATTTGCCTCAACCTCCCACCCCGCCATAAATGTCTCCCCCTTACTCTCACAGATATTGTGGAGCGCACAGCAAGCAGCAATAACAATGGGGATATTGGTTTCGCTGAGGTCTATCCGAGTCAGTAAGCTGCGCCAGCGCACTTTTAAACATCCAAATGCACATTCCACCACCATTCGGCACTTGCTCAGCCTATAGTTGAACAGGTCCTGACTACTGTCCAGGCTGCCTGTGTATGGCTTCATGAGCCATGGCATTAAGGGGTAGGCTGGGTCCCCAAGGATAACGATAGGCATTTCAACATCCCCAACGGTTATTTTCTGGTCCGGGAAGAAAGTCCCTTCCTCCAACTTTCGAAACAGACCAGAGTGCCTGAAGACGCGAGCATCATGTACCTTTCCCGGCCATCCCACGTTGATGTTGGTGAAACGTCCCTTGTGATCCACCAGGGCTTGCAGCAGCATTGAAAAGTACCCCTTGCGGTTTATGTACTCGGTGGCTTGGTGCTCCGGTGCCAAGATAGGGATATGGGTTCCGTCTATCGCCCCACCACAGTTTGGGAATCCCATTGCAGCAGAGCCATCCACTATGACCTGCACGTTTCCCAGAGTCACTACCCTTGATATCACCAGGTCTTTGATTGCCCTGGCAACTTGGATCACAGCAGTCCCCACAGTAGATTTGCCCACTCCAAATTGATTCCCGACTGACCGGTAGCTGTCTGGCGTTGCAAGCTTCCACAGGGCTATTGCCACTCGCTTCTCAACTGTGAGGGCTGCTCTCATCCTGGTATTCTGGCGCTTCAGGGCAGGGGAAAGCAAGTCACAAAGTTCCATGAAAGTGCCCTTACGCATGCGAAAGTTTCGCAGCCACTGGGAATCGTCCCACACCTGCAACACGATGCGGTCCCACCAGTCTGTGCTTGTTTCCCGGGCCCAGAATCGGCATTCCATGCCATGAACCTGCCGCAGTAACACCATGATTTGCACATTGCTGGGGCCCGTACTTTGTGAGAGGTCTATGTCCATGTAAATTTCCTCATCACTCTCGTCACCGCGCTGCAATCGCCTCCTCGGCTGGTCCTGGTTTTGCTTTGGCATGTCCTGGCTCTGCATATACTCCAGGACAATGCGCGTGGTGTTCATAGTGCTCATAATTGCCATGGTGATCTGAGCGGGCTCCATGATCCCAGTGCTATGGCGTCTGGTCTGAAAAAAGGCGTGAAACTGACGGAGGGAGGGAGGGGCGACTGACGACATGGCGTACAGGTACAGGGAATTAAAATCAACAAAGGTGGCTGTGCATCAGGGAGAAACACAAACAACTGTCACACAGAATGGACCCCCAAAGATTGAACTCAAAACCCTGGGTTTAGCAGGCCGTTGATTTCACGGAGGGAGGGGGAAGCAAATGAATACAGAACAAATCTGGTCCATCTATTTTTTACATCTTAAGCTGGCAGCAGACGGTGCAGCATGACTGATAGCCATCGGCATCTTCTGGGTGCTTGGCAGAAAATGATGTACTACGACTGCTAGCCATCATCGTCAAGACGGTTCAATAGGCCAGGAGACAAACCATGTCTGCCCAGGTGCCTCTGATTGAACTCACTGAGGAATACGACGATGACAAATACCAGTCGTAATACACCATCCACTGCCAAAAGGCAAGGGGCTGCTGCTCTGTAGCAATGCAGCCCCACGTCTGCCAGCACCCAGATTGCCGATGACGGCTACCAGTCATACTGCACCGTCTACTGCCAAAAGGCAATTAGCTGCTGCTGTGTAGCAATGCAGTACCACGTCTGCCGGCACCCAGATGACATATGGTGACGCTGAGCTGAGCTGAGCTGAGCTGAGCGGGCTCCGTGCTTGCCGTGGTATGTTGTCTGCACAGGTAACCCAGGTAAAAAGGCGCGAATCGATTGTCTGCCGTTGCTCTGACGGAGGGGGAGGGGCCTGACGACATGTACCCAGAACCCCCCGCAACACTGTTTTGCATCATCAGGCATTGGGATCTCAACCCAGAATTCCAATGGGCGGCGGAGACTGCGGGAACTGTGGGATAGCTACCCACAGTGCAACGCTCCAGAAGTCGACTCTAGCCTCGGTACTGTGGACGCGGTCCGCCGACTTAATGCACTTAGAGCATTTTATGTGGGGACACACACAATCGACTGTATAAAACCGATATCTATAAAACCGGCTTCTATAAATTCGACCTAATTTCGTAGTGTAGACATACCCATAGCTACTGCCTCTCGCAGAGGTGGAGTTATGAAGTCGATGGGAGAGCTCTCTCCCGTCAACTTAGAGCATCTTCACCAGAAGAGCTACTGTAAATTTGTAGTGTAGACCTGCCCTAAAGCTGTTTTGATACTCTAATGCCTCTAGGCCAACTCTCTTTCAGATTCCAGAGAAGGCTTTTGGAACAGCCAAAGGAAAGACTTCTTCCCAGAGAATCCATCCCAGGTTTTTAATAAGTGCAGTGTACGTTGAGAAAGGATTTTAGTTTAGTCTGCTTTGTGTGACTCCTCAGGCAGTGCAGACATGATAAATAAAGCTCATAGTTATGTATCTTAAGACGGCATCTTAGTGCCTTGGCTTAAGGAGCTCCTAGTCATTCAGCATATCTAAAAAACAAGTCCTAAGTCTGTTCCGCTTGTTGAATTCACTGCTCTAGCCGAGCACTACAAGTCTGGGCTTTCCAAAATTGGATCTACAAAAATCATCAGCAGAACAGAACAGGCCCAGGCACATTTGGGGCCAGATCCCCAGGTGGCGTAAATGAGCATTGCTGCACTGACTTCAGAGCGATAGGGATTTACACCAGCCGAGAATCTGGCTCTTCATGTTTCTCTAACCCCAGGAGATCGTTTTACGGCGCTGGGCCGGCTGCCATGCCATCATTTCTTTAATTTATGGAGTTTTGTGGTGTATTTCTTTTGTAAGGACTACTTGGAAGAATTTTTTGAAAGAAAATATGGTTGTGCACAGCGTAGTGGGCTTTTATTATTATTTGTATCTTTTTGATTCCACTTCCTACATAAGTGATGGCCCCCTAAACGGTGCACTAGTGGGTGAGGTGTTCCCTCCCCCACTTATGGCATTAAACATTAATTAAATGAAAAGTGTTATTTGCAATTAAGCCAATTAAAAAGACGGATAGAGAACGCAATGTCTTTTTATGATGAAACAAACTCCTTTTATTCCTCATATTAAATCAAGGTCATTGTGGAGAATGCATGTTTGAAACTGGAAACACTGGAGTTATGACAAACAGGGAAAATAAAACCATGCTGCTCATAGTGTTAAAAACTATGTGAAAAAGTTGACAAGACATGGTACTTCAATTACCTCTCCCCCCCCCCCAAAAAAAAGACCTAGGTGATGATTGAGAAGGAAATAATAAGCAAGGGTGGGATAAAAATAAAAGAAGCCAAAGGACTTGTCTACACAGTGTCTTAGTCCACACTAGCGGGGTGTCAATTCTAGCATGTGCTAGTGTGTTGTGCACTAAGGGTATCACTACACAGCAAATACAAACCTGCTGCTGGCCCATGCCAGCTGACTTTGGGCTCCCAGGGATCGAGTTGCGGGGCTGTTTCACTGCTAGTGTGTTGTGCACTAAGGGTATCGCTACACAGCGAATAAAAACCTGCTGCTGGCCCATGCCAGCTGACTTTGGGCTCCCAGGGATCGAGTTGCGGGGCTGTTTCACTGCAGTGCAGATTTCTGTTTTTAGGACCCTCCCACCTCGCAGGGTCCTAGAACCTTGGCCCTACCCCAAGCCGAGAAGTCTACACAGCAATTAAACAGCCCCTTAGCCCGAGCACCATGAGCCCAAGTCAGCAGTGGAGATAGACATATCCAAACTGGCCCATGTGGAACCTGCTGGTGTGCACTGAAATTTCCCTTGTGCATGTTAACATAGTACTGTTTGAAATGGGCTTACATTCATGCCCACTAGGAAACTTTTAGTGCACACCAGCTGGGACCACATGGGCCAGTTAGTGCACAACACACTAGCACCCAGCAGAATTTCCATCCCATGTGGTGGATTCAGTTCAAGAGGTTTCAATGTGAACCATTTCTATAGTTGCAGACTATATCCCTTTTGCTTTGATTTTGAATGAATCGAAAGCCACAGAGGAAGCAGAACTTCTAAGCTTTGCTTGGCTCTATCTGTAACTGTCGCTCAGCTCAAACACTCTCAAAACTAGGCCCTTGAACACAAATGTTTTGGATGCATCTGCACTACAATCACAAGGTGCGATTGCGGCTGGTGTAGACATACTGGAGCTAGCTTTGATCTAGCTAGCTCGGGTACTGGAGCAGCAATACCGCAGGAAGCCGAGTTTCAGCTCAAGCTTAACTCCCCAAGTAATTACCAAAGGTTCTGGGTGGGCTTGTACAGCCCGTGCCGAAGCCTGGGCTGCTGCAACTTCACTACTCTGGTGCCTGTAACCAAATGCAAAAGTTGCTCAGAGTTTCCAATATAGTTCAATCCAGCAAGGATCAATGTCCATCTCCGAGTTGCTGTTTTATCTGGGTGGGTAGGCAGACAGATACACATATGCATATAGACTCATATCCATGCACATCCATAGGAAGATATACAGTATATAATTACATTTCGTCTGCCCTGCAGGAAAGTTCTTGCCCTGCTGGGATAATCCCATTGAATACCATTGAAATCCTGTAAAAAATATTGTCTTCCCACAGGACCAGTGGAATGTCATGACTCCAGTACTATAGATAGATCTAAAACATGTCACATCCAGGGCAATTGTGGAGCTCTCTCTTCTTACACAGCTTTGTAAGTCTATTTTAGGAAAGATAAGAAACAGCAACTGTTGTACCACACAAACCGCGGTACAATGCAGTCAAATAGTATGGGATGAATCAGCTGCTCATGAGATTAAGGGAGGGGTATAGCTACAAAATTCAGACCCTGGTCCAAGTTCCAAGACGTCCTCCCAGTCCCTCTCCCCACCTGAGTTCAAGGGTGTTTGGATTAAAGGTTTTCATTTTAGCCCATCCCTACTTGTCCAGCAATTGTTAAACAAGAGAGGTCCCTACTAAAAGCCTGTCATACGGTCCAACATAGATCCACTGAAGTAAGTATAAGAGTAAATCCCATATACATTACTAAGCACTTCTGTAAGAGACAATCCAATGAATAAAAAGTGAAGCGCTTGCAGACCCAATTAACAAACTTGCACAGATACCTACGGGGATGTAGTCAGAGTTCATTTCAGGGAGGCAGAGGAGCTCAAAATTCACATTTTGCCTTATTCCTTTTTATTCACGGACCTGCAGGAATTCATTCTGTCCAGTTGATGATACTGTGGACTTTTCTTTTTAAGCTAGCACTTATCTGTGATAGTCAGTGGCAAATGCAAGAGAAATGGCTGACTCAAAATCTGGCTCTTCCTTTAGCTTTCAATATCTAGTCAAAGGAACAGAGAAATCAACTGACCCTACATTTACTGAAATTATTTACAAAATAAGTTAATTAAAATACCATTTCTCTTTTAGAGCCTAGTGGTAGCATTCTGTGCAGACACTAATGAAATCTGGGTTTAGGGCTTCATGCAAAGTCCACTGAAAACAATGGAAAGGCTCCCACTGACTTCAGTGAAGTTTGGCTCAATCCCTTACAAAAGAAACTATAGCTCTGGTACACAGACAAAGAAAACAAAACAGTGACATGGAGTATAGATTATTTAGTTATCTACCGATCTGAGTACTGGTAGCAGCAGCATAAGATAACATAGAAACCTCTGGTGCCACCGTTTTGTATGACGTATGACAAGTGGGGAAAAACAACCATGCCTTAAACCCTACCAAGCACTGATGGTAACATCAGTAGCAAAGCCAAGTCTATATGTTCACAGGGAAACCTCAACCTATTTAAACATGATTGTGGGGAGTTGATTTTGATAAACACAGCACTCCCTGTGACTTGTCCTTGTCTACATTGGCGAGTTAGTTCTGGTCAGCACCTTGTCATCCAACTCAACTCTCTACATTATGTTTAAATCCAATTACCTTACCTAGCAAAAGAAGCTCTCATAGACAATAGAACTTATGAATTTTTGTACTCTGCTTGTCTGTAGAGAGGTATATCTCACCTTCTATTTCAACCAGAGTGTCAATCACTACACCAACAGCTATTAACAGCTCTTATGGGGGACTTTCTACTTCCTTAGTCCCTTGGCATAGCTGTAATGCTTAATTAACGCTCAGGAGTCAGGAGAAAAAGCTTAGCATTTTTTAACTGCAGGTGCGCTGTCCGGAAAACACATAATAAATAATAATACCGATACCTAGCTCTTATATGGTGCTTTTCATCAGTAGATCACAATTGCTTTACAAAGAAGATCAGTATCATTATCCCCTATTTTAAAGATGGGGAAACTGAGGTACAGGGCGGTAAAGTGACTTGCCAGAGGTCACCCAGCAGACCATTGGCAGAATCAGAAATAGAATCCAGACCTATTGAGTACAATCTGATGCTCTATCCAGTAGGCAACACTGCCTCTTTTATACAGAACTAGTTTACACAGGGCATGCTCAGAGGCTTAAGGTTGGTATAAGCATAGTCAGTTTCACAGGGAAAACATGATACCTACCCTTTGACGTTAACTGGCTGTTTCTCTAGTACAAAGACAGCCATGGTTTTTCTCCAGGAGTCAAAGCAGCTGAGGTCCTGATTGGAGAAGAGATGAGTGAGGGCCCAGCCACACCCTGGCCTTCAGCTAGTAGGGTGTGATGAAACAGGAGCCAACATCAGCTGTACAACAAACTCCTTGCTGAGAAAGTGAAGCTGTGTTTCACAGCGAGGGAAAACAGTTTGATATTTGGTGAACTCCAGTTAAAGCTATCGCCTCCATCTTCCAATTTACATTGTAGGAGGAAGATTTAATTAGTGGCATAAACTATAAAGGATGCAAAGCCTGCACATAATGGAAATGTTGGCTTTTGTACTGTCTTTTTACTTGATTATGAATTATTATTATTATTATTTCTGTTAATCTCATTAATTTGGATATATTATCTGGGGGGGCAGTGAGGGAGAAAAATACTTTAAATAAAATGACCATGCTAAGCGTTCGTTAGTCACTAAGATTCCTTTCACTTGACTCTGTCGGGTTTTTTTCTGCTGTGCTTGTGCCAGCTCACTTGGCTTTCAGGAATCAACAGATGTGGAAAAGGGAACATCACTGACACAAAGCCAAAAATGCCCCCACCTGTCTTTACCCTGATTTCTCTTCAGTCACCCCAAGCACGGCAGTCAGACGGCCTTCGGTCACGCGGATTCGGCGCCGTTTCTGCGGGTGATCTGCCGGTCCCGCGCCTTCGGTGTACCCGCCCCCGAATTGCGGCCGAAGCCACGGGACCGGCGGACCTCCCGAAGGCTGCCTGACTGCCGCCCTCACGGCGACCGGCACGCTGCGCCCCGCGGCTTGCCGCCCCAGGCACGCGCTTGCTGCGCTGGTGCCTGGAGCAGCCCCTGAGTCACAAGAACTCACAGGTCCCGCTAGAAGGCAGCAGTCCTGGCCTGTCATTTCATTCCCACAACGCCCTACCACATGCCAGGGCATTAAATGTTAGGAAGATGGTTAGGTCCATCATTCCATGCTTGTGAGCAGTTACCAACAATAGGTTGCCTTTGAAAAATGCACCATTAAAGAATAGATTCTTTGGGATCCCAACTCTATCAGCTTGGCCATCCAAATACAGCCTCACATTCCTTCTTTTAGCACTGTGGTACTGGAGTATTCATCTACGTAATGTCTCACACATACAGATTTATGGCTGTATTTGCTAACCCCATAAGTAGTAAGGGGGAAAAAATAGAACATAAGATTTTGTTGGAAACAAGTAAAGGTCATTTGTCTCATCGAATCTTGTCCTTTCATAGTACTCCTGTTCCCTCAGGGATATTTCTAATTGTTTCTTGATTATTCTAGCATTTTGCCTCTAACATTGCTGAGCAGCTATTCCATGTCTTTTATTAGCTTCTTCATGCAAGAGCTAGTACCAAACTCTCTTCTGAACAAACCCGAAGTGAGGCTTCAGCGACTAAAATATGATCTGATTCTCAAGGTGCTTTACCATCAGCCACAGAACTATACTGGTATTTCAGTAAACACAAAGATCACTGAGCTGTGGGGACATTCATGCTCTCGTCACAGATGATACAAGCTGTGTGGGTGTAAGAAAAAGACTGAAGAGGTAACATTCACACAATGACACACTTTCACAAAATGTACCTCTCATGGCATGGTGACAATCAAGAAGGTGATGGATCAACTAAGAAAATCCAGGGCTTACACATATAAAACTTTTTGGACACAGAAGTGTCCATTTCCTTCCTGGGCCTCATGCTCACTACTTTGGTAATATCTCAAGCACAACAACTTCTGGGTTAGTTTGGCCTACAGACTCTAATCATCTTGTGGAGTTTCTACCACCCTGACAAGTTGAAAGGATGAGCTTCCATAGGTGGAGTACCGCCAGTTCTCTACACTGACTTGGGCGTACTCCACAGCTACTGTACAGTAAGTGCACCTTCCTCCACAATTGGGCAGACCTAAGGGTTAGGCCCTCCCACCAGGTGGAATAACACAGTTCCATCTCATTAAAGGCATCATACTCACCCACAGAAAAGATAATCAGCACGGATCTTGATCCTGCAAACACTTATGCAGGTGTCTCACTTCAAGCTGATTTCAGGGAAACTAGTCAAGCACTTAAAGTGAAGCACATGCATTAAGTGTTTGCAGGATTGGGGGTAGAGATTCTACAATATTGTGATAAGTCACATGCTTTATATGCAGGCACTACTGGAGGAACTTTTTATGAACCAACCAGAGATCTTTTCCCATTCTCCACCAGGAAAAAGAGTTTTGTGCTGCCTTATTTGGAGCCTTACAGACTCTCTTTGTTATGGAAAATTTACACCACTAGATGCAGAACTATGGGGGGTAAATACCTTTCTGAGGCTATGTCTACACTAGCACTTTTCTTGGTGAAAAACACACCTCTCTGACCGACAAAAGTTTCATCGACCAAAGCGCTGGTGTGCACAGTGCTGTGTCAGCTGGCTGACACCGCTTGTTGGGGGTGGTTTAATTATACCAGCGAGAGAGCTCTCTGCCGCCGGCATAGAGCAGCTACACAGGCAGGGCTGGCTCTAGGCACCAGCATCCCAAGCATGTGCTTGGGGCGGCACTTTTCAAGGGGCGGCATTCCGGCTTTGTTGTTGTTGTTGCTGCTGCTGCTTGGGGGGGCAAAAAACCTGGAGCTGGCCCTGTACACAGGAGGCCTTACAGCGGCACAGCTGCAGCGATACAGCTGTGCCACTAAAAGGTCTGTAATGTAGACATGGTGTGTAGTGTAGACATAGTGAGCTCAAGAACTGAAGCAACTATTTACCAGAAAAGATCCAAGGGGGGGGAAGGGGGAAACATATCCTGCATATCTGGTCAGCCTTCTCAAATATTAAGTTTTATTATTTTATTTATTTTTATTATTACTGCCTAGAGGCCAAAACTGAGATCAGGCCTACTGTGGTACGCTCTATACAGTCACATATTAAGAAACAGTCTCCCTTCAGGAGAGCTTCTAGTCTAAGCAGACAAAGAGTAGGAGAGGAAACAGAAACACAGAGTAGTTAAGTGATTTGTTCAAGGTCAATGACAGAGCTGGGAATAAAACACACTTTTAATGCTGCCAGACCAGTCCCGTGCCCTCCCCACTAGACCACGCCAACGCCCCCAGAGTTTTAATACTTTTGGTTGAATGATACAACATTTACGCTAAATTTATCCCTACCATGTTTATAGGCATTTGCTCATGCATGAAAATAATTTCCTCCTTGGAGAAGGCTGTCATGGCACTGGCTTGCTTTGCTTGCACTGGATGCCCTCATTTCCTCCTGTGTTTTATTGTGAAAGCCGGCTGTATCTGTTTACAGGCAATGCAGATGCCAAAAAAAGTTCTAATTTTAAACTTCATTTTTTTAAAATCTTTCAAGGAAGCCTGTAATTATAAACTGGATATTTAACCTAAAGACAAGTAAAGTATGTTTTCAGGCTCTTTAAGACATCGTACACATTTATAACATCACAGAAGGCCTCTCTTGGATAAACACATCTCAAGGTTTCCTTCCACAGCCTTTAAAAAAAAACCATATTTATATTGTTTTTAAATGAATAACCAACTCAAGAGATGGAATAGTTCCCTTGAGTAAATATATAGTAGACAGATTTATTTCTTTCAATTACAGAAGGTGCCTGGTGGTATCGACTGTAGTAAAGACTGCAAAGCTTCCCCTCTACTCAACATGTGTAAAGGTGGATCAGGTCCTGTGGGCTTCATCCTGCAGGGTGCTAAGCACTCTGGCCCAATGCAGCAAAACACATAAGAATGTGTATAAAGCTATGCACATGAGGAGTCTCGCTGATGTCAATGGGATTGATCATGTACTTAAATTTATGCCAGTGTTTAAGTGTGTCTGTGGATCAGGCTAGAGTGCTCAGCCGTTTGCAGGATTGAGCTCTATAAAAGGATTTTTGTAGCTAGCACAGTTCTGATTCCATTGAGGCCCTTCTCTTTCAAGTAAAACGTCTCTCACTGGAAGCACCTCTGGTTCATCAGTGATTTGCCCACGAGGTGAGAGGGAGCTTCACCATTATCGTGTGATGACCAGAATTATCTTAAAAACCATCAGACGACCACTGTACGTGGATTCCTCAAAAAGAATGTGTCATGGTCTCAAGTATCTTCATTCAGCTAATGGTGCTGTTGTCGCTCTCAAAGAGAACTGCTAGCTATGCATGGATGGAGTCCCACGGAGTCCTCTTGCTGGGATCCCCCTGGGTGAAGCAAAGTAGGACTGCAAGAATCAGCTCTGCTATTAGACAGCACTGGGAATCAGAGTGTGCGGGCTATCATTTTAATGTATTTTATCAGTGTTGGTAACTTGATTGGAATCGCCTGAGTTAAGCTTATAGGTCCTCAAATAGGTTTCCCCCTTGCTACTGGTTTCTCCATAAGAGAGGAGAACATGGTTTCTCCATAAGAGAGGAGAACATGGGCTGTGTCATGGAGAATGATTCCATACACAAAAAGGAGGTCAGATAAACATTATTGTCATTAGAGGTGGCTGAGAGATTTCTTTTCTACAAAAATGTCAAGTTTTTAAATCTGAAAACTGGAAACTTTAAATGTGTTGGTCTTAGGTTTTGGTGGCTAAGAAATTCTCTTTTCTCTATGAAAAGCAAAATATGTTAATCAAAACCAAAACATTTTAATGACAAATTTCATTTTGACAAACTCCTATTTTTTAACAAAAAAACCCTTTTCATTTTAAAAATTCCCACCAGCTCTAATAATCATGCTTTTTGACATTTCCTAAAACTTGCTTTATTAGACTATAAAAGGGGAGGGCAGGGGAAGCCAGTAGCACTGGGTAGCTGCAATAGCCTGCTGCAATAGCTGTCAGAAATAGTCTGGATGTCAACATATGGCCAAACAAGAGGTTCACCAGGGAGCAGTCATTCATTCCGAGAATAAAGCTCTCCAACACCCAGCAGCAACACAGAGGGTTCCTGCAACATCAATCAGGAAGTGGAAGGGTGGGAAATATAAGATATCATCTTGAAACAGAAGAGAGGGGTAGAGAAGCACAGATGAAATTACAGGCTCCTTGGTCTATTAATACCTCTGCTCAAAAAGACAGATGAAAACTCATGTTTTATCTGTACTTTATTGGCTCACTTAAGGCTCAACAATGTCAGGCTGACACAGATATTTCATTGCCCAGCCTCCCTCAGAAAAGAAAAGATGCTGATATCCTGCATAAAGGGCAGCTTGTAACTGTACCATTCCAGAAGCAGAACCAGGAACAAACTGTGACTCAGAGCCACAAATTATCATAGTACTTGAGTTCTTTCAAGGATATTTCTAATTGTTTCTTGATAATTCCAGTAGTTTGCCTCAGTAACATTGCTGAACAGCTATTCCGTGTCTTTTATTAGCTTCTTATTGAAAGAGGTAGGACCACAAACTCATTCCCTTGCTCCTCCTGCTCTGGAGGGAGGAAAGATGGGGGAGTAACCTGCTACTACCCTTGGTCAAAAACAAATTATTTTCAGTCTATGCCAGCTCAGGTTGAGCTGTTCAGTGTAGAGAGTGGGACTCAAGACTACACCCATTCCCTGTCCGCCCACCTGCGGTGCCTTCTCTCACCCTCCGCTGTGACCAGTGACCTAGGTAGTCTGCACAGGTGTGTAAGATGAGACATCAAGAGAGGGAAAAATCACTATTGTGATCACAATTTTAGGTTTTAATTCTCATCTAACAAGTAAGGAATTTCTAGTACCTAGGAGAGATTCTATCATTCTCTACATACATTTTATTTATGTCCGTCACCATAGGATTTAAGCAACCGAGTTTTTTTTCAGCTTCAACACTTTCCGTGGTTGGCCTACAGGGTGTTCTGCTCCTCACCCTTAGGAGTTGTAGATACACATGTGTGGAGTATGTGGGGTGGAGGGGCAGCATTCCAAATAATGAGGAGGTTCGTCCTATTTAGTTAAACAGCATGACATTGTTCACTGAGAATGCCTTGTCTTTAGCTCTGACAAGTGGTCATCTGAGAACCAACAGCTGCACTGTACCTGCAGATCACAGTATTCTAGGGGTGGTATAAAATGAGAATTGATAGTAAATCAGTGGGTATTTTGATATGGCCTTTTGTAACTTATCTGAATTAGAAACTGGAGGCTAGGTTTCTTTGGCTACTTTTATGTATTTAGCTATGGGATAAAAATCCACAACAAAATTCAATCACAATATTTTTTCTCTGTGATGGGTGCTCTTCTGTTCAGTTCTAACCATGACAGGATTTGTCATCTCACGACACGTAGTGTGAACTTTCTGCATTTCATTTGTTTTGACAGTTACTTGTAGTTTTATGTTGCAGGTTTTCTTACTGCTGCAGATGTGTCCAATTGTTCAAGGCTAGCTATAAATGATACTATATTTGGCGTGGCAGAAATGGGATGCAGTCTAGTTAAGGTACAAGAGAGCATCTGTTGCTTTGCTATACAGATCTGTTTTTATTTTTTGCTATGAATATATAACAGTACGTCCTGGAAAGGGAGAAAGATGCAGCATCACTGCAAGTGCATTTGATGGGAAGGCCTATGTTGTTGATAAATAACATGAATTCATCAATTACCTCTGGGAAGTTAGTCCACATAAGGAAAGTATTATTGTATTTCCTACATACTAACAGTTTATATTTGGAAGTCATATTACATCCAGGAAAGTGTTCACGCAGGACAGGGTCAGGAGTTCCCATAGCTGTACCTTGCAACTGCAGATTCTCTCTTGCCATTTCCCATTGAATGTGAAGTGGTTACAGGTACAAATAAGATGAGCTAAACTGGTGACCATGTTTCATAGAATCATAGGACTGGAAGGGACCTCAAGTGGTCATCTTGTCCAGTCCCCTGCACTCATGGCAGGACTAAGTATTCTCTAGGCCATCCCTGACAGGTGTTTGTCCAACCTGCTCTTAAAAATCCCCAATGATGGAGATTCCACAACCTCCCTAGGCAATTTATTCCAGTGTTTAACCACCCTGACAGTTAGGAAGTTTTTCCTAATGTCCAACCTAAACCTCCCTTGCTGCAATTTAAGCCCATTGCTTCTTGTCCTATTCTCAGAGGTTAAGAACAATTTTTCTCCCTCCTCCTTGTAACAACCTTTTATGTACTTGAAAACTGTTATCGTGTCCCCTTCTCAGTCTTCTCTTTTCCAGACTAAACAAACCCAGTTTTTTCAATCTTCCCTCATAGGTCATGTTTTCTAAACCGTTAATCATTTTTGTTGCTCTTCTCTGGACTTTCTCCAATTTGTCCACATCCTTCCTGAAATGTGGCACCCAGAACTGGACACAATACTCCAGTTGAGGCCTAATCAGTGCGGAGTAGAGTGGAAGAATTACTTCTTGTATCTTGCTTACAACACTCCTGCTAATGATGTTTGCTTTTTTTGCAATAGTGTTACACTGTTGACTCCTATTTAGCTTGTGGTCCACTATGACCCCCAGATCCCTTTCCGCAGTACTCCTTCCTCGATAGTCAGTTCCCATTTTGATTGTTCCTAAGTGGAATACTTTGCAATTGTCCTTAGTGAATTTCATCCTATTTATTTCAGACCATTTCTCCAGTTTGTCCTGATCATTTTGAATTATAATCCTGTCCTCCAAAGCACTTGCAACCACTCCCAGCTTGGTATCATCCACAAACTTTATAACTGTACTCTCTATGCCATTATCTAAGTCATTGATGAACATATTGAACAGAACTGGTCCCAGAATTGATCCCTGCAGGACCCCACTCGTTATGCCCTTCCAGCTTGACTGTGAACCACTGATGATTACTCTCTGGGAACGGTTTTCCAACCAGTTTTGCACCCACCTTATAGTAGCTCCATCTAGGTTGCATTTCCCTAGTTTGTTTATGAGACGATCATGTGAGACAGTATCAAAAGCTTTACTAAAGTCAAGATATACCACGTCTACTGCTTCCTCCCTATCCACAAGGCTTGTTACCCTGTCAAAGAAAGCTATCAGGTTGCTTTGACACGATTTGTTCTTGACAAATCCATGCTGACTGTTACTTATCACTTTGTATTCGGCTATTTTATAGCCCTTTTGTTAAAAACAAGTTAATGCACAAAGGCTATCTTCATGAAAGACTTTGGTATAAAGAGAAGTAGCATTAAAAATAACTAATGCCCCAATCCTGCCTCATGCTGGCAGACCCTTACATTTGCATGGAGTTCTGACGCCTTCAGCAGGGCACCTCAATGGCTTAGCCAGCAGGAGTCCACCTGCATGAAGCAGCTTGTAGGACTGATGCTTAAAAGGGTGCGCTCAAAGTTGTAATGGTTATTTAGATCTTCAGTTCTCTCTCTCTCCCCGAGGAAATCGCTGGTTTTCCTAATGTATAAGGGAAGTTTCTGGACAAGGGGATACAGATGTAAAGCAATAAAATATTATATATATACACACACACATTTTATATATATGTGATTGATAGATAAGACGGATAAAAATGAAATGGAAAGGAAAGACAGATATAATATTGAATAAATACTGAATGTTTGGTTTGAACTTTCGCTTTATCTTTATGTATCCATGGCTGTTTGTTTGTTTGTTTGTTTGATATATGTAGCTACATGCAATGGTAGGTGCATTTTCTATATACAGTGTTTATATATATTAGCACAAGTCATGTCAATGTCATGTTAATGCAGTGAAGAAATGTAAAAGGTAAGAATCTTACAAGAACAGTTCATAATTTAAGGACTTTTCAACTTTACATGAGAAATCACAAATCTAAGAGTTCGAACCTTAAAATCTATCAGCTACACCCAGAAAAGTTTTGAACACCAGAATTTTTTTTTAAGCTTAATACTTTCCCAGGGATGGGCAAGCCAGCTCAGATATGATGGGAACCAGTCCAAACTCAAAATCAGACCTGAATCCAAACTGATTAGCGAGTTTTAAAGAAATAAATAAAATGATTCTTTCCCCATTTAATTCTCACATGCCTCTGTACTTCCTTGTTCTGGTCAGTAAGAGTAATAAGATACCAACATAAAGACTGGTCATGTATTTCCTGGTTTCTAGCAAGTAAAAAACACTACTGCATGAAGGTCAGACTGACAGATTTCCTGCCCAATCCCTAGACAAGGGGTGGAACCCCCTCCCTAAAAACTTCTCCCCAGCTAAGAATAGAAGAGCTATTATTTCAATACATAAATTAAGTTGTACAGAAAACGCACAACCTTAAAAAGCTTTAGGCTGTTATTAGGAATGTACATTTTCTGCTTTTACCATATCTTCTACAAAGGCAACACTTACTGACTGGAGGTTATCCATTCTGATGAGCCAACGATTTCTCTCTACATGAATCAAGGTCTACAGGAGTTTATTGCCTTTGAAATGTCTACATTTAATTTGAAAGTGCAACCTATATCAAGTGATCTGATCTTACTGTGACATCACATTCACTGTGATATCAGAGCATAGCAACAAATTTGTCCACAAAAGATACTGCTACACTACATTACACACTGTATTAACATGGCAGCTTGAAACTTTTCTCCACAGGAGACAGAAGAATATTGTCTAAATATATTTGATCATTTCACGTTGAATATATTGATAAATACGTTTTCCTCTGTAGTTGTTATTTTGCTGTTTGTAATCCTTTTGTACATATTGGTTTGTAAATTAAAATGATTTCTGCCAAAGTTTTTTTTTCTTTTTCAACAAATAAGAAAAAAGAAAAAAGAATCAATGTAGGTTTTGATACATGTACATTAAAATGAAAAATATACTTCATGGTTCTTTTAATCAACCTATCTATAGATAGACTTCTCTCATATTTCCAATGTAAAAAATAAATAAATAAAAAAAAAAACATTTCCACAATCCGAAGCACAAGGTTAGACTGTCTTAACCACAAACCAAAAGGTAGCAAAAAATATACAGAGGATTTAGCCTTTGACAGAGTCCAGGCAAACCCCATTTTTACTTATTAAGGACCCAACCCTGGTCATCCAAAGATCACTCGTACCTGCTATAACCTTTCACTACCCTCTGCTCACTGGAGAATACTCAGAACATCCACTGAATTAAAACACTAGGACCGCACAACCACTCCTTAGTCACCACAAATCATATGCTCCACAATAATCTCCTTTGATTTAGTTTACATGCACTCTGGGTTAGCCTTTGTCCACAACCTTTAACCCGGTGGGGTCTCTCTTGTCCAGCTTTCTTTCCTTAAATTGTGTCACCTATCTGCTAAAATGGACCCAAGTGTGTGACAGATTGATGCTCTTCAAAGGGCCTGATCCAAACCCCAAAGTCAAAGAAAACACTCTTACTGACTTCAGTGGCCTTGGGATCACATCCAAAATGACAATCACGTGCTTTTTCCTCCCTTTAATCCTCTGGGATCATAAGGGGAAAGGAATTTGCATGGCACAGAATGGGGTTTCTTGCCACTCTTTTCTTCTGGCATGTCTAAAAGAAAGCACTGGAAGGAAAAAAGCTGGGAATACCATTCCTTCAAGTACACAGGAAGGCTCCCATTGAATGGTATAGTCCCTCTTGCCCTGAGTGTCTGAGTGTAAAGAGATCTTAGGAATGTTACTTAGCTTTCCTCTCTCATGAAATGGCTTCTAAATATTTTCTTAACATGCTGTGGTTAACAGAATAGCTCAATAGCAGTATGACTGTCGCAGAGAAGCGATATGCATACGAAACATGGCTCTACCACTTCAAGATGCAGTAGTAACAGGAACATGCCTTCTGATCATCTTCCATTCTTCTATACTTCAGCTAACTTAACCTCAAAGAAGCTGAAAAGGAAGGACAAGCCGTGTAGACCTACACAATAGATCAAGAGAACTCCAGTTACTGCGGAGTAACCTTCCTTTCTTCATTATAAAATTGCCCGTGCAGATCCCCAGTTCTAACAGACTGGTAAGCCGTAGACAACACCCAGAGTAAATGGTGAGTGCTTCATTATACAGAAAGTGAAGGAGTGCCCTTCTGATTTAAACATCTGATGGCTCCTGAATCAAAAAAGTAGTGTGGTCAGGCTGCAAGAGACAATTCTTATAGGATAAAAGGTTTTCTGACAATAAAAACAGCTGGTGCTGTCCTTATCTGAAAGGATGCACACACAAGATTGCTCGCCATCTCACAATTTCTTTAATATTCTTTCCCTTCACTGGACACTATTCACAGAAAAGCAATGGAAATAAGGTCTTTGTCCACTTGCTTTGCAATGGTCTCCGCATCTGCCTTGGAGTAAGAAATCTAGCTTTCTAAAAAGATGCTATTCTCTTTGGACAGCTGCCTCGGATTGCTTTTGACTGTTGCTAGGAACTTTGGAAGTGCATGTGCATTCCACAATGACACACTGGAAAGCATTTCAGAGTATAGTGAAGGACTGAGGAGCAAGCTATCTGAAATAGTTAAGTATTTTATCAGTAGCATTCAAGTACAGTATCAGAAGTCTCATTTCCGAGCTATGCAGTAAGCACAGGGACCTCAAGCTTGATGGGCATCCAGTGTATGATTTCTAATGGAGTCTGAGTGCAAACTGGAGACAGAACAGCTGACACCCTTACTATAAGACTATTCTTGGAAACAAAGCAATACACAAATCTCAGTGAGATGGATTTTGCAGGCTTGATATTTATAGTGAGAATAGTTAGTGGGGGAGGAGGACGTTGTTGGTTTGTACCCAGCATGTATAATAGCTTTATCACAGAGCACGTTTTTAAAAGCACAGATGTATTAAGCTTCTGAGAATTCTCTAGCAGCCTTTTTGTCATTTTAAATTGGACTGTATTGGTTTGCCAGATGTACATTGGTGCTAAAATGAATGTATAATAAATGTTTAAAAATTAGCTTCTATATCTCTGCTCTATCCTAAAAAAAACCAGTACAAATAAGAATACAACATTAGTTTTGGAACGGAAGCCCTAAATTATACTTCATTCAGCAATTGGGAAAAACAGTTCAGTTCAGTGGGACTGAAATAATACTTTTCATTTATATGTGTCTTCTGATCAAACCAAAAAATTAAGTCCTCAGTAATGTAACACATTTATCTAGACTAGGATACACAGTGTATTTTTAAAACATGCTCATTAATATGTTTTAACTACCATGTTTTTACAATACTAATTTTATGCTTATCTAGACACAACTTACAAGTTAGATATTATCACTATTTTACTGACAGGGAAACAGAAATGCACTATTTTGTCTATTGTCACATAGGAAGTGTATGGGAAAGGTGGGAACAGAAGCCAGATCTCTAGTTTCTGACTAAGTCCTTTAGCACAGCATTGAGCAATAGTGACAAGCTCATTATGTCATGGAGGGACTATCCTTGATTGTGTGGGGCCAGATTTTCCCAAGATAACAGTACCCACATCTTCCACTGTGACATTTACAGCTAGATTTTCAAACAAGCTCTATTGGGCGCTGAGCTCTCTCAAAAATCTGGCTATTAATTTTGGCTGGATATACATTATAAATGGATACATGACACAAATAAAAAACTAAACTTGTTAATATTTTGAATATGTTATATATAGACATAGCTCTGTAACAGTATGGAAGTTTCTAGGGCCCTGCACAGAAATGGAAGACTCTTTTGCAAAGTCGTCTTGTCAGGTGTTAGAACGATCCATAGATATGCAGAGCTCTCTGATGTCCTATGAGCTGGTCTATTTACTCCAGCCCAGGTGTAAAAGAAAACTTGAGTGCCTCTAGGAGGTGGAAGGGACTAGAGCAAAGACAAAGAGGTCCTGGAGGAGAAAAAGCCTACATGGAATAGCCAAGCTCAAGAGACAGCTTACTTTGAGGTTTATGTTACATTGTTATTTGAGTAAATAAAAATGAACCCCTGGATGGAAGTAATTTTGGACCACATCCAATGTGTGTCTCCTCTGTGATTTGAGCAGCATGATAACTCTAACTGCTTATAAGCACCTTTTATCTAAAAAGGTCCTAAAATGCTTTACACACTTCATAAACAGGACTCACTTCACCCACCACTATAATACAGCCATAACTGGGGCAAAATGCAGCAGTTGTTTAACAGCACTAAAAGTTTAGGAATACAACTGAGGAAGAATACAGTAGCTAATTAAAACTGTAGAATAAATGTAGGTAGGTGGAGTGTAATGGCTCTCATCACAACTGGCTCAGGACACTGGGATTAATATCCAAAGTCTTGTACAAACATCAACATATTTAAAGACCACAAGGGATCAGGACTTCAGTTTTCCATCTCATCCAAAATACACTTTCTCCAACAGTTCAATGCTCCATACTATCCCACTGCAGCTTGGAATGAATACTGACTCAGGGACAAATTCATTCCTCCACCAACACTGAACTCAGAGTGGGGACTGAGAGGATGAGGGCTTGTGATGCTGACAGTCGTGGTTATAGAGGACAGCTGTCCAAACCACAGCCCTTCACAACTGGCTCTAACTGATATCTCCATAGAAAGGCCAAAGACTGAATAGGGGACAGAGACGAAATTATCCTCTCATCCTCAGGCTCAGGATTAAGGTTCATTGGCAGTATAGCTAAACTTTGCAAGTCCTCTGCCTATTTTGTTACCATTGTGAGGACAAAGAAAGGAATTGATTCTCAAGGCACCTTTATAGTGCAGTCAATTCACTTAAAATATTCAGATCTGTTGGCAAATGTTGCTACATAATATAATACAAACAAGCTTGAAAAATCTTCCAGCTCTCATTTGTTTTCAGGGGCTGGAGTGTCATTATCATTAGGAACAAAGAGCACTTCATGAGAATTTAGCAACACTGTTTGCGTAGGTTTATAGTGTAACAAACAATTTTTTCATTATTATTGTGTCAAATCTACCAGAACATAATTTGGTGAATCAGTAATTCCACAGGGGTGGAATGTGTTTTATTGTTTACAGTAATAAAAGCAATTTTTCCCTAGCTATGTGAAGCCAAGTGCCACTTGTATTTTAAATATTTACACACTATTCTACTTTAAAAAAGAAAATTAAAATTGTATCAGCCCTTATTTTACAAAAAAATTCAGTCTCCCCTTTTGGATTATTTGATGGTTCAGCAATCAAAGAAATTTATGAACAAATTGCAGTTGAATGCTTTCCAAAAACATGTATGACTGAGAACGCTAAGATAACTTTTCAGAATGCATTCAAATAAATAGCATTATGATGTTAGCCACACAGTAAACTATACTCAGTGGTGTGCAGAAGAAAACATGTCCATACAAAGCCACTGAGATATAACAACTGAGCAGTGGTTTAACCCACTTCCAGTTTTCAAAAATCCATAGCACCTCTATTATATTTATATTGATCTCACCTTCTTCTGTAATGCCGTAACTTCAACTGTCAGCATATCAACTCGCTGATTCAGGCACTGGTTCTCCTCTTGCATTTTCCCCAGCATGACTCGATCAGTGTGTAACCTCATTTGTAACTCCAGAAACTGAGAAAGAACACAGGGACTTGTTAGACAAAGCAACTTACATGATTATTAAAACAGGAATCAAATGCCAAAGTCGATTAGACAATGAACCACGCTGTGATCAGCAAAATTTCTTACACACAGCATGATGGAAGATTTGAAGTTGTCCCAGTTTCTCTTGCTCCCCCCAATAAAAGTACTTTATATTAATATTAATCTAAAGACTCATTAAAAAATAAGTCTGGAAAGTATCTAAGGAGCAAACTAGATATACTTCAGTTTGTTTTAATCTACTTTTACATTGCACTGCATTTTACCAGAAATTCATTCTTTCAGCAACTTAATTAACTTCACAGATCTTATAATTGCATGCATAAGCCATGGGATTTTTATTCATATATTTGTTTAGCCTTTACTGCTTTTTTTCCTAATGTGTTTTCCCATAAACATGGGATTTGGGCATCTTGGTGAGCTACACAATTATTAATGCAACATACTAGGTATGAATTATTATGGGGGTTTTTCCATGTTCTCCCATGCACAAAGAGCAACCATGTACTCCAGTCTCAATTACTTAGATTAAGAAAATCAATAAAAGTGTAAAGTCTTCCTGCGACAGTGCAGTGTGTGTGAGACACGCTTTGTAACAACAGCCCCCGTGAATGGAAAGACCAGAGAACCTCTCACAGCAGCAAGGCTCTTAGAAATTTAAAGGTGCAGTACGCAAAAAAGGATGTAAGTTACAGAAGCTACATTGCACCCCAGGCTTCCACTTTCAGCTTACAGTATTTTTATCTTGAATGAGAACTCTCTCGGTTGTGTTTGGTGTAATAGCTATGAGTCCAAAGGTGTTATAGAATATGATCAGTGTTTATTAGGATAAAATTAACCTACCCGAGCAGGAAGGTTCTCTACTATAAAGTGCACTAAATTGGTCTGAGCCAGTTTACAATGGTTTTCACAGAACTCCACCCATAAAATTCGCTGTTAATTTACAGGCAATATATCATTTAAACAAAATCTCACTCAGTGATGCCAGAATCTGAAGGCAGGACACTTGCCTAGCAACTTCTGAGAGTTGGATTTTGCAAACTGATCCTTTTACAAATGCCAGATATACTGCAACCATCCACAGAGAGATAGCCAGCTCAAATCCAGTCTCATAGGGCTCAGATATAGCCTGAAAGCAGGAAACCAAAGCTCTGCCAGGGCAGAGTAGATATGAGTACCAGTCCGGCTGCCCTACCCATGGAGCAGTTTTTGCATCAGCCTTAGATGAGGGGAGTGCCCAGATACTCTTCTGATTGAAGGGTAAACATTGCAAGAGCACAGCAACCTTGAGGAAAGGTGGTTTATGGGGGGGGGGGGGGGGGAAAAATGCTGGTCCAGGAGGAAGCTCTCACCCTTTTAAACATTGTGAAGGTTGACTTACACATCACATAACTAACATTTATTCTTTAGCTCCTCAAAGGCCAATAAAAAACAACAACGCTCTAGCCAATTGGTCACAATCAGGGGTCCACCCCATATAGTCACCTAAGGGATTTCCTGGACTGTCACTGAGGAGAAGCGATAGGGTGGTAGAGTCTTAATTTAATTGGAGTAAATGAGCCCAGAGAGTTAAAGGTGTTAACACAACCCTGTCATTGTGCCAACACTAAACAGTCAAACATGATTCGGGGTTTTGCATGCCAAGACCTCAGCCTGCTTAGTACCATGGCAAACACACTAGAAAATTAATGCCAAAGTTTGGGAGTTTATTGATCAGGATACACAAGCAAAAAAAAAAAAAAATCAGAACAAGACAAAATATTTTGGAATTGAAATTGAGTGATTATGCAAAACAAAAAAAAACTTATCCAAGTCCCTTTCTCAGAGAGCAGTTGATGGTTAGAGTCTCTTATTTTGTCAGGCAGAGAAGACAGAGTAGTTCTCTTATTCAATTCTGAGTTGTGAATGATAGTCACTGTGATGGTTCTTGGGATATACAACACTGAGAGTCATCTTGTTACCTTTGCCTCCAGTGTGAGGGAGTCTGGCTTGTGCTTAGCTGCACGTCAGCTCCCCAACCATCCTGTTACCACTCAAGCACTCTCCTTCGGGCTATGCCAGCCCTTACTTTGCCTTGCTGTTTAACAATAGGTACCCGCCAGTCCCTCTGAAGCATTCCCTTGTGCTATCCTTTCTTGGTAATGACTGGAGGGGTGTTAACGGGCCTCTCGTTAACAGGGTGTCACTTTGAATGGTCCCTTGAAATATGTCAACTACTTATGCTAAACAATGTGTTCCACCTTGTATTTAGCTATGACACTTTGAGTAAATTTCCCAAAAGAAGAGCTCTGTGTAAGCTTGTCTCTCTCACCAACAGAAGTTGGTCCAAAAGAAGATATTACCTCACCCACCTTGTCTCTCTAAAATCCTGGGACTGACATGGCTACAACTACACTATATGCAACTCAGGATCAGCACTTTTGCATGATTCAACTGAGGATCAGCACTTTGCTTACTACCACCGCACTGAGATATATTTATAGTAAAAGCAAGAATAAGTTTATCACCAAAGATTCATGTGATAGTGAGTTAGGATATTAGCAACAAATAGTTACATGTAAAACAAAAATTGTAAGATGACTTCTAGACACTAGACATAACTAACAGGTTAATCTCCTGTCCAAAATCCTCTGGAGCATTTTCAACCAAGGCTAGTTGTGATCCCCTTCTCATGAATGTAAACTCATTGTCTATTTACTTCCTAGGTGCAGGATGAGGGGGTATCTTCTTTGCCTCCTACATATGCCACAAATTTCACTGTCTGTACTTAGAGCTAGGATAAACCTCTGGAGTTTGTTTTCCGCACATGCTGCTTCCCTGTTGAGTTCACATCTCTTCCTTAACATCAGACTTCAATGGACAACCATTGTATTATCTTAATTTTTACATCCCGACAGAGAGATGCATTTATTTCCTCCTGTCTGGAGGAAAATCTGTCTTGCACCTCTGCTGGTGACTAATACCTTGATGCAGGTTATAAGAACATATTTTCAGTATATATACACATAACTCCTTACACAGTACCTGTACATACATTGCATAATTATATTAATAACCAGTGTGACACCAGCTTTCATTTGCGACCTCACATGACATTCTTTGGTGAACCAGAATGTACATACAAGAATCAGGGGATAACTGTACCCCTCTGTACCCCCTTGTGAATTGGCATTAAAAGGTTCTTGGGCTACAAGTCACTTTCCCAGATTTTGACAAAACAGACAGACTAAAGGGGAAAACAGATAGGATAGTAAAGGTGGGGAAAGTATGGCTTTTTGTTGATGTTCTTGGGCAGCTCATCAGACACAGACAGATGCTTTGGCCTGGCAGGTAAGCCACAAAACCTGCTACTCAGGCTCACTTTTCCAGTCTGGGACATCATTTGGCTGGTCTGGTCAGGACCCTGTGCTTTACTGGTCTCTCTGAGGCTGGGCACAGCTAGCTGGGGCAACTCATCCCATCATGCTGGTGCTATGTGGCTGCTCTCAGGATCAGGAGAAAAGCTGAAAGAGATAGAGAGACAGTGGGGGGGACAAAGACATGAGGAAGGGAAGACAGAGCAGGGTGTCACATGATGGCCCCATGCTGAAGTCTTGCTGGGACAGCGGTGATGGTCAGGTGTGTTGAGATCTGGGTGTCAGCAGATCCAATGGTCCTCAAGGCTCACGAACAAAGGACAGAGTTCCTGGAGCAAGCAGAAGTCAGCCTAATTTCTGATACATCAATTTTGGTACATTGACTTCTGGTCCCACACTCCTCTTGTTTTCCAGGCATGATATCAACACAGTCCTTGAGTTTTATCAGTAGGCATCTTTGTGGACTAACCTGGTCTTTTTTCCCCCCTTCTGTACCTTTTCCTTTCAACATTTGTTATAGGTGATTGGTACATTTTACGAACTTTTATCCACTTTCCTACAGTTGAGCCCACAACTGGGGTAGGCCTGCCAGGCCCCAATTATTAGAAGAGTGGGCACAAATTTCAGCTGCTTGAAAAGTGCCAACATCTAATCCTTGGAAGGTGAGGGGAGCCATATAGGGGTTTGTTTTCCAAATCAAGTCAGTCGTGATGAGTGTGCAGTGAACTGGGTGTTCTCAGTTCAGTTCCTATTAGACAGGTGTCTGCATCACATTGTCAACCTCAGCACAGAGGACAAGGAGGGAATAGTCAGGGAGACTGAACTATCCACCAGGATCCCTAAAGGTCAGGTTTGAGGCACTGTAGCAGATCACTGACTCACCGGCGTGGCACCTCCTGCTGGTCATCCAGGAATTAGCTCAATTCCAGCCTCAGAGCACCCCCTGCTAGACCGTGTCTTGGCTGCCTCAGGCCCCGTGTCCCTCCCAGACCCCAGGGCCGCTTTCCTTGGGGTTCTGCCCCCAGCAATACCCCCACACTCTGGGTCTCCCTTCCCAGGGGAGCCCTCTCCCCCTATGCCCACTTTGGCTCGGTGGCTACTGCCAGTCATCATCTAGCCCCCTTTCTCTGGGGCAGACTGCAGTCTGTAATCACCACTCACCACTGTCAGGGGGGTTGGACCAGCTGCCTCTGCTTATCCCCAGGCTGCACCTCCCAGCCCCAGTACCCCCTTAGGCCTTTAACAAGCCTCAGCCTGGGGAGTTGCCAGGCTGGAGCTCCCCAGTGCCTCTTGCCCTTCCCCAGCACTGCTCTGCTTGAGGTACCCTGTGCTCCCAGGCAGCTAGGCCCTTCTCACTCCAGCCCTGGAGTGAGACTTTGACCCAGCTCCTCCCGCACAACCTTCTTATCAAGGCCAGCTGGGCCCTGATTGAGCTGACCACAGCTGTGGTCAGCTACTCAGTCAGCTTCCCTCAGCTGTTCTCACTCCTCTTATCTCAGGAGCAGAGTAACCGCCTCGCTACAGGCACACCGACATTGTGCTCTTCTCTTCTAACTATGTTTTGAAACTGAGGGGACTTCAATCCAAGGACCTGTTCTTCCAACTTCACCAGCAATATAGTCACATACATGTAATTTTTTTTTATTTTAAAGAAAAATCACACACTGTCATGTTTATCTAACAACACTCGTTAAGACAGGCAGACTAATTCCATACATTTGCAATCCATTATGGATATTCCCATATATAAATAATTGAAAAGCTCTCAGCTTTACTGGAATTAACAGAAAACATGCAACACAATCCATTTTTAGATACAAATTCTATGCACTAAGGAATATACTTTACCACACTTGTACTAAGCCCATGTTTTAAAATGTGGGTGCAGAGAACTACAGCATCTTCCTGCCAATATGTAGTTTGATGATAAATTGTGATTTTTATTTAATGAAAGTATATAATTATCTGTAATTAAGAAGTGGATGATGTGAATGTGAATTTTGGCCTTCTTTATCCCTTTGGATCCTTTGATTAAAGGCACTATGAAAGTGCAAGGTATTATTATTCAAAGCCATATCCAAAAATGTATTACAATGCTAACAATTAAAGCATGAAGACAAGCAGCTACAGCAGAGCTTTTTCGGTACTAAAATAAACCTCCTCAAAGGTTTTAATTTATTAAAGCTTCTCCCAGTCACAAATCTGGGTCGAATTTAAGATCCAGACTGTCTAAAAGAAGTTATGTAGTGAAGTTTATGGGCAGAAATGTGTTATTTTATTGGTGGTTGAAAAGTTGTCTATCAGTCTTTGTAATTATATTCTCCCAATTTTATTGTAACTTTGGGGGGTAGTAAATTGCCAAATTATAGATTTTTTATATATATAATGCTGTTTACAAACGGTTTATCCACTGAGAGACTCATTTATTTTATCGGACAGAAGATGCAGAGGGGCATTAATGTTAAGATTATTTAACTTGCAATATTATGGTCCCAATCATACCATAACCCATTATATGGCTATGTTAACTTTGGATCTTTTGCCTGATGCAAGTGCATTGTGTGTAGGGAATTTAACTAGGTAATATGGTTAAAATCTATGGTTAAAACTGTATGGTAAACTGCAACACCTGGGTTTTATTTTCACAATTCACTGACTTGTTACGTGACCCTCTTTATTTGTAAATCAAATGAAATAATACTTCCCAAACTCAAGCAGAGGTGTTGTGAAAGTTAATACAATAATATCTGTATAAAGTGTCTTGGGAACTCTAGATGAAAGTGAAAGTATTTCCAAATCTAAATGGGTTTCAAGCCTGAGGCAATAGGACTTTTTAAGCAGTTTAGCTTTGATAGTTAGGTGTTTCATTGTAAATCCTGTAACCTTCTTTAAAAACAGATATTGGCCCTGATTTTTTGGTCTAGCCAAGGGGCGTTCAGCACAAGTCCAAAGGAGTAGGGGAAAGGTAGTTTTATGCCCTTTTTGTGCCTTCTTGTTCCTGGCAGCCAGTTACAAATCAGTTCAGTCCCCATTCTGAGAGCAATCTAAAGACTGCTCTAATCTAATGAACAGTCTCCAGATGCCATTATGGATCAGTTATAAAAGAGATGTCCCAGACACCCCACCTTTTCCCTGCTGTGCCCAATCACAGCCAGAAAAAAGCAGGTGGGGGTAAGAGCCCCTACAGCAGCTGTACACCACTAAAGATCTAACTATTCAGAAGGAATTCTCCAATGGTCACTTCATCCGGCTTTAAGGCTGTTTTGTGCCACCAGACCACTGCAAAGAATCTCTAATGAACTGGTGAATCAGGCCGACGAAATGTTTAACTGCAAGGAACAGTGGAAAGTAGACAAATGCTCTCTTCCCTTGGCAATACTCTCTCACAGTCTCTATTCCTCCCAATGCTTTCAACACTCTCTTGTCAGTTACTTCCTGAAATGCTCTTGAACATGTTCAGCAGTATTTGAAATAAGCATAAGAAGGGAGAAATATTATAGTCCCATTATAGGTATCTCGGTGTCTGTAGCAGAACTGTATGTGGTTAAGCTATACTAGTATATGGTTAAACCACTGTACTATTATGACTCCTATAATGTCATAGGATTTGGGTTTCGGATAATAAAGCCTCTGCCTCAATCCTGGTTAAGGTAGACTACGTGGGGAGACAGAAGCCTGTCAGAGTGGGGCTCCCTGTCCCCGGTGATATCAGCACTGTAAGGAATGGTGACTCCGTTAAAGTAAGAAGCCCCTCCAAATTCCTGTGTATCTAGAATAATTCTGTGCTGTGCTAAAATACGAACCTGTACATGTGGGGTGACCTTCGCCCCAGGGCAGGCAGCTCACACAAGAACCAATGCACCACTTAAATTCCATAGGGCTTGGAGTAGGCCATCTGCAATGAAGTGAATTTCAGGTTTGGTGAATAAAAAGAAATGCTCTTTTTGTGTTGTGCTACATTCCTAGGTCTTCAAGACTCAATTTAATTTTGCTAGCAATCTCCTGTATTCCCAGTGCTAATATTTGGGTTTGAGGAAGAGCTTTCTTCTTCACACACCAGTTTCTCCATCTGCTCGATCCTCAAGTGAAGTCATAATCCTATATTTATGACATCAGTTTGTTGCTATGGAAACAATATAACTTCTCTTTCAATGGTATGCAGTGAGCGTAAAGCGCATACAGAAAGGGATGGATAAGGCTTCACGGGACTGAGGAGAGCCTCGCTTAGAGGCAGAAAGAGAAAAATAGTGTACAAAGATGGAATAAAGGAAAAAACTGAAGTGTAAAAACCAGGAGACAGGTCAAAGGTGGTTTAAAACATCATTTGCGCTTGTCATATTCTCCGGGCATCCAGGGGCTTGCTTGGTCCCCAGCCTAAGTTAGAGCAGCCTCAAGACTGCCCCTGGACCCAAAAGAATAGCTGGTACGCTGTTTTCCCTATCCTCCTCCCTTCCCAACACACTCCTTCTGACTCTTGGCATGCCCCATACATTGGATGACACGAGAGGGGCTCTGTTAGGTCATGGGTATTCCTCAGTGGGACGATCTGCCTGCTGCATGACCTGTTTACATGACAGAGTAGCATAAAGAAGCCATAGTGGAATAGAGAATCAGGGTCAGAGGATTTTCACTGGTGTTTCTGACAGTCTAATTTGGCCTGCAGATTTGGAATTACCGGCAGTGATGCATAAGACAGAGAGAACACATCTTGAATTTCAGCTCCCAGGGTGAGCCCGCAGCAGCAGCAGTTAGGAAAAACATCTCTTTACTTGTGAGCTGAACAATGTTGTTCTAAAAGTCAATGAAAGTCAACAAACATGGAACCCTATGATGCTTTAAAAAAAACCAACCAGAATCACTCTGGGGAAGAGAGGAAGTGACTCACTAGCTCAGGGTGAAAGAGGTAGGGACAGGGAGGGGTTCCAGATAGATGAAGCAGCCTAAACTTATGCAGCATATCACTCACATGCTCCTCATTAGTGACCCAGATTTACTAGCAGCCCACAAACATTTAATGTTGGATCCCTTTTCTTGCTGTAAATTATTGATATTAGTAAGGATGAGGTTATAGAAAATGTGAGCTATGCTAAAGAAATTCATGTCCCTTAACTCTTTGTGTAGTACACTAATAATATTCTTGTGCCCTTTATTCCATATTATGATCTACATTTTGGCCTTCCTAGGTCAAGAAGCATTAAAGAATGAATCCCAACTAAGGGAAGTCCTTGGAAAGGGGCTGAGATTAGAGTAAAGCAAGTGAGTGGGATGCAGCTGGATAGCAAATTTTAATTAGAGCTGGTCAAATACCTATATTTTTCAATGAAAAGTATTTTTTCCTACAAAAAATTAATCCCATTTCCCACCTAACTTTTGTTTTAATATTATTCACTGTTTCTATAGCACTATTGGTGTGCGTGCATTTTACCATTTTATGGAGGAAGACAAAAAAAAATGCTGAATATCTGCCCCATCCTTATAGTTAGAAAGATTTCCCTAATATCTAATCTCAATCTCCTTTGCTTACTCTGCAGCAAGGGAGATTTAGGTTAGATATTAGGAAAAATTGTCTAACTATAAGGATAGTTAAGCATTGGAATAGGCTTCCAAGGGAGGTTGTGGAATCCTCATCATTGGAGGACAGGTTGGACAAATACCTGTCAGGGATTGTCTAGGTTTACTTGGTCCTGCCTCAACATAGGGGACTGGACTTGATGATCTCTCGAGGCATCTTCCAACCCCACATTTCTATGATTCTATGGCTCAGGACATACAGCAATATTTAACTAAAGGGGGCACTAGGGAGGAACTTTCTCAGCGGGTTGGTTATACCACAGACTACAGCAGGGTTTCTTTCATGTCTAAAGCAGCTTATACTGGACACTGTCAGAGACAGGCTATCAGACTCAATGGACCATTGCTCTGATCCATTATGGCAATCCCTGTGTTCCTATGCAACCAAGGTATGCTGATCATGGCTCTATATTTAAGTATTATATAGTACATCTGCAAGTTTCCTCCAGAAATTCCTTCATTCAAGACATTTCATTGGACATTACAAGCCAGATTCTGCTCTTACTTACACCACTGTAAATTAGGAATAACTCAATTTAAATGATTAGAGTTATATTGGCATAAATCTAGTGAGAGAGCAGAATCAGGGCCTATCCTCCGAGGGTAATTGTGAAAGTATTCTGAACTACTAAAATGCAATAACAAACCCATTACATTAACAGATCTAGTAGAGCGTGAAACAGCCTCCCAAGGGAAGAGGTGGAAACTCTATTTGGTAGGAAAAGACCCCATTTAAAACACTGTATAGGAAAACTCCTGCAGTAATGCAGTAAATTACCTGATAGATCTTCCTTTCTCTCTGACTTATGATGACATCTTGGGGTGAAATCTAGACCAGTGAGGAGCTGTGTCACCACCTGCCCTACAATCTTGGGTGCCTCACAATGCTTTGCTGCTGCAGCTCCGTCCTGGGCCTCTCACAAACCGTCTTCCAGCATGCAGGTCCCACCCTGAGGGTATGTCTACACTATGGGATTAATCCGAATTTACAGAATTCGAATTTTGGAAACAGATTGTATAAAGTCGAATGTATGCGGCCACACTAAGCACATTAATTCGGCGGTGTGCGTCCATGTACCGGGGCTAGCGTCGATTTCCGTAGCGTTGCACTGTGGGTAGTTATCCCATAGCTATCCCATAGTTCCCGCAGTCTCCCCCGCCCATTGGAATTCTGGGTTGAGATCCCAGTGCCTGATGGGGCAAAAAACATTGTCGCAGGTGGTTCTGGGTACAGCCTCACCCCTCCCTCCATGAAAGCAACGGCAGACAACCATTTCGCGCCTTTTTTCCTGGGTGAACATAGCAGACGCCATACTACGGCAAGCATGGAGCCCGCTCAGTTCAAGACAGCAGTCATGAACATTGTAAACACCTCGCGCATTATCGTGCAGTTTATGCTGAACCAGGACCAGAAAAACGAGGCAAGGAGGAGGCGGCGACGAGAGTGATGAGGACATGGACACGGACACAGACTTCTCTCAAACCGCGGGTCCCGGCGCTTTGGAGATCATGTTGTTGATGGGGCAGGTTCTATCCGTGGAACGCCGATTCTGGGCCCGGGAAACAAGTACAGACTGGTGGGACCGCATAGTGTTGCGGGTGTGGGACGATTCCCAGTGGCTGCGAAACTTTCGCATGCGTAAGGGCACTTTCATGGAACTTTGTGACTTGCTTTCCCCTGCCCTGAAGCGCCAGAATACCAGGATGAGAGCAGCCCTCACAGTTGAGAAGTGAGTGGCGATAGCCCTGTGGAAGCTTGCAACGCCAGACAGCTACCGGTCAGTCAGGAATCAATTTGGAGTGGGCAAATCTACTGTGGGGGCTGCTGTCATGCAAGTAGCCAAAGCAATCATTGAGCTGCTGCTACGAAAGGTAGTGACTCTGGGAAATGTGCAGGTCATAGTGGATGGCTTTGCTGCAATGGGATTCCCTAACTGTGGTGGGGCGATAGATGGAACCCATATACCTATCTTGGCACCGGAGCACCAGGGTACCCAGTACATAAACCGCAAGGGTTACTTTTCAATGGTGCTGCAAGCACTGGTGGATCACAGGGGACGTTTCACCAACATCAACGTGGGCTGGCCAGGAAGGGTTCATGACGCTCGTGTCTTCAGGAACACTACTCTGTTTAAACGGCTGCAGCAAGGGACTTACTTCCCGGACCAGAAAATAACCGTTGGGGATGCTGAAATGCCTATAGTTATCCTTGGGGACCCAGCCTACCCCTTAATGCCATGGCTCATGAAGCCATACACAGGCAGCCTGGACAGGAGTCAGGAGCTGTTCAACTACAGGCTGAGCAAGTGCAGAATGGTGGTGGAATGTGCATTTGGCCATTTAAAAGGTCGCTGGCGCACTTTACTGACTCGCTCAGACCTCAGCCAAACCAATATCCCCATTGTTATTGCTGCTTGTGTGTGCTCCACAATCTCTGTGACAGTAAGGGGGAGACCTTTATGGCGGGGTGGGAGGCTGAGGCGAATCGCCTGGCAGCTGATTACGCGCAGCCAGACACCAGGGCGATTCGAAGAGCACACCAGGAAGCGCGGCGCATCAGAGAAGCTTTGAAAACCAGTTTCATGACTGCCAGACTACCGTGTGAAAGTTCTGTTTGTTTCTCCTTGATGAAAACCCGCCCCCTTTATTGACTCATTCTCTGTAGGCAACCCACCCTCCCCCTTCGATCACAGCTTGCTTTCAAAGGAAATAAAGTCACTATCGTTTAAAAATCATGTATTCTTTATTAATTGATTATAAAAAGAGGAAGAGACCTGAGAAGGTAGCCCGGGTGGGATTTGGGAGGAGGATCGGAGGGAAGGAAAAGGCCACTAAAAAAAGGTTAAAATAATGACAGCCTTTTGCTTGGGCTGTCCACTGGGGTGGAATGGGAGGGTGCACGGAGCCTCCCCCCCGGTGTTCTTACACGTCTGGGTGAGGAGGCTTTGGAACATGGTGAGGGGGGAGGATGGTTATACAGGGGCTGCAGCGGCAGTCTGTGATCCTGCTGCCGTTCCTGAAGCTCCACCAGACGCCGGAGCATGTCTGTTTGCTCACGCAGCAGCCCCAGCGTTGCATCCTGCCTCCTCTGATCTTCCTGCCGCCACCTCTCATCTCGAGCGTCTCTCCTCTCCTCACGTTGGTCCCTTCTGTCCTCACGTTGGTCCCTCATGTCCTCACGTTGGTCCCTCATGTCCTCATGTTCACTGGCATCTTTCCTATACTTTGAAACCATGTCCTTCCACTCATTCAGATGAGCTCTTTCATTGCGGGTGGATTCCATGATTTCCGCAAATATCTCGTCTCGCGTCCTCTTTTTCCGACGCCTTTATCTGAGATAGCCTTCGGGACGGAGGAGGGAGGCTTGAAAAATTTGCAGCTGCTGGAGGGAGGGAAAAAAGGAGAGAATTTTTTAAAAAGATACATTTTACAGAACAATGCTTATACTCTTTCACGGTGAACAACACTATTCACATTACATAGCACATGTGATTTCTGTGCAAGGTCGCATTTTGCCTCTTAATATTGAGTGCCTGTGGCTTTGCTGCTAGAGATCACAGATGCAGGTCCGGGCAACAGAATTCGGCTTGCAAGCGGCCATGGTAAGCCACTGTCTTTCGGCTTCTGCGCCCTCCTTTCCCACATACCAAGCAAAGCTCGTTGAGTGCTGCGGTTTTCCTGTTAACCTTCAGCAGCAGAAAACAAACTAACCCCCCCATCCAATTCTCTGGGATGATCGCTTTATCCCTCCCCCCACCGCGTGGCTGGTATCAGGGAAGATCCCTGCTAGCCACACGTGAAAAGCTCAGCGCCAATCCCACCCCCCACCCCGCTCTTGGCTTACTACAGGGAAGGCTTTCTTTTCAGCCACAGGCAAACAGCCCAGTAGGAAGGGCCACCTCTGTCCCCTTAATTAAATTCCCGTATTTCAACCAGGTTACCATGAGCGATATCACTCTCCTGAGGATTACACAGCGAGATAAAGAACGGATGTTGCTTGAATGCCAGCAAATACCGGGACCATACGCTGCCAGGCTTTGTCATGCAATGATACCAGATTACTTGCTACTAGCATGGCGTGGTCAAGTGTCCTACCATGGAGGACGGAATAAGGCTGCACTGCCCAGAAACCTTCTGCAAAGGCTTTTGGAGTACCTCCAGGAGAGCTTCCTGGAGATGTCCCTGGAGGATTTCCGCTCCATCCCCAGACACGTTAACAGACTTTTCCAGTAGCTGTACTGGCCGCGAATGCATCCCAAGTCCTCAGGGCAAATTAATCATTAAAAAATGCTTGCTTTTAAACCATGTTTTATATTTTAAAAGGTAAACTCACCTGAGGTCCCTTCCATGGGGTCATGGTCTTGGGTACTGGCTTGGGAGGGTACTTCAGTCAGGCTGAGAAAAAGATCCTGGCTGTTGGGGAGAACGGAATGCTGTGTGCTCTCTGCAAGCTCGTCGTCGTCCTCCTCCTCTTCCTCGTCCGCAGAATCCTCAGGTGTGGCTGATGAGATTACCCCTGCCTCGGAATCCACGGTCAGAGGTGGGGTAGTGGTGGCGGCCCCCCCTAGAATTGCATGCAGCTCAGCGTATAATGTGTCTGCGGCCCTGACCCGGAGCGACCGTTTGCCTTCTTTGTTTTCTGATAGGCTTGTCTGAGCTCCTTGACTTTCACGCGGCACTGCTCTGAGTCCCTATTGTAGCCTCTCTCCATCATGCCCTTGGAGATTTTTTCAAAAGTTTTGGCATTTCGTCTTTTCGAATGAAGTTCTGCTAGCACTGAATCCTCTCCCCATATAGCGATCAGATCCAGTACCTCCCGTACGGTCCATGCTGGTGCTCTTTTTCGATTATCGGCCTGCATGGTTACCTGTGCTGATGAGTTCTCTGTGGTCACCTGTGCTCTCCTGTGCTGGGCAAACAGGAAATGAAATTCAAATGTTCGCGGGGCTTTTCCTGTCTACCTGGCCAGTGCATCCGAGTTCAGATTGCTGTCCAGAGCGGTCACAATGGTGCACTGTGGGATAGCTCCCAGAGGCCAATACCATCGAATTGCGGCCACACTAACCCTAATTCGAAATGACAATATCGATTTCGGCGCTACTCCACTCATCGGGGAGGAGTACAGAAATCGATTTTAAGAGCCCTTTATTTCGAAAGAAATGGCTTCGTTGTGTGGACGGGTGCAGGGTTAATTCGATTTAACGCTGCTAAATTCGAATTAAACTCATAGTGTAGACCAGGCCTGAGAATCTGTGTAGAGCTGCAGCCTGCCAGCTACACATCAGCCACACTCTGACTTCCAGCAGCCTTGGTTACCTCTTGCAGGGTGACCCCAACACACTCCCAGTTCTGGATTTTCCCAAAAAACCCAGCCCTCTCCTGGACAATCCAGATATATTAGATCCATTGCCCCTCCAAGATAATCAACACTGGATTTGTATTAAAGAATAAAACAAGTTTATTTAACTACAGAGAAAGGTTTTAAGTGAGTACAGCTAATGAGGCATTAAAGTCAGAAATGTAAGAAAAATAAAGAAAATGCTTTCTGAACTTAAACTAGACTTGGTTCAAGGTGAAATCCCTTACCACATTTCCAGTAACATTGCTGACCAAACTCTCAGGCCAGGATCTGCTCCCAAAGGCCAAAGGCTGTTTCTTTTGTTTTCATAGGTGAAAAGAGAGATAGATAGGAAGAGATAACTTGGGGTGGTTTTGCCCCTCACTTTTATAGTCCAGTCCCCTTTGAGGTGTATTTTTCTGAAGGTTACCTCTCAAGACAAAGTTTATTCAAACAGTAAAGGAGGCGGCATGGTGTCTAGTAGCAAAAGAGGTCCTATGCTGTTTCTTTTCACCTCTGTTTGCTGAAATGCAGATTTTTCTTGTCTCCTGTCTTCCCCCCTCACTGCCTGAGGACCCTGTTTACAACTTATATGTATACTGAGGTAAACACATTCCTTTCTTTCAGACCTGCTTAACCAGTTCTGCCTAATTGGGACTATGTGGTTTTGAACATGTGCCACAAACATCATTCAGGGGGAATTCATAACTTTACAGATAATGTTGCTACATACATTCCACCACGATATTATTGACCAGCAATTTTTTAGTTTTCAAATGACACCTTGCAAGACATATTTTCCAGAGAGATTATTACAATAGTGTGTAGGGTGTGAATACAGGGGTGCATTGAATCACACAAATATGTTATTCTTGAAAGAGACAGAAAGAAAAATGAGAGAAGAGGGGAAAGGAGTGGAAATTTTGGACCAGATTCTGTCCCAAACTATGTTGAGTAGCACAATACTCTGCAACTAATCCCACTGGAATCAATAGGGCTACTCACTGAGGATGGGTTCTACATATTGAGAGCAACAGCAGCAGAATTGGGGCACAGCAAGTAGTCACTGATACAAAGGCTGGCCTTCAGTTTCATTGTAAAGGAAGATTGATTCTAGATTCTGCTTTACAATTATAGTTGGGAATACACCAGTATATATATATATATATATATAGTCTTTAACTCGGTCTGTTAATATGCCTACAACTAACACATATTTACTCTGTGTGTGTATATTTTATATATAGATAGAATTATATACTCACAGTAAATGTGTGGTAGCCATAGGCATGTTAACGGACAGAGTTAAAGAATGATATGGTGAATTACCATGAGCATTGCTGGATGATGTTAGCAGGGTCAGAAAGGGCAATGACACAAATTGGGCCTGATTCAGCAAGGTAGTAAACTTGTGCATAACTATAGGCATAGAGAGTTGTCCCACAGAAGTCAGTGGGACTGCTCACATGCTTAAAATTAGGCACATGAGTAACTACCTTACTGAATCAGGGTCATTAGTCCTACAGCATCTGGCTCTAATGTGTTTAATTTCATTGCACGCAGACACAACACACCATACACCCCCGCCCCTCAGCACCAGAAGGTTGATCATATATCAAAGTGAAAAGCTCAACCTGTGGAATTAGAGGTGTAACTACTGCAAGTTTCTAATGGAGAGTAAAAGAGTTAGGTGGAAAAAAAGAAAGAGAGGGGCCTCTTCCCTATTATATTCATGTTTTACTGATCTCATTGTAGTAGGCTTAAACTAGTGAAAATGGTGGATTCTCTGTAACTTTAAGTTTTTAAATAATGATTTGAGGACTTCAGTAACTCAGCTAGAGGTTATGGGTCTATTACAGGAGTGGGTGGGTGAAGTTCTGTGGCCTGCAATGTTCAGGAGGTCAGACTAGATGATCATGATGGTCCCTTCTGGCCTTAAAGTCTATGAAGCAGGGTTTTGTTTCAAGGATCTGAACTCCTCCAATCTCTGTGTGCTCATTGCTAATTGCAGGTTGGAGTTTTTCAGCCCAAGGAGTAATACTTAAGAGATGGTCTTCACCAGACCAAAAAGACAAAGAAATAAGCAAAGATAAATGATGTCTCTGTTTCCTTCCTTCTTTGTCCAGCTCTCCATGAAAGTGTCACAAGGAATTCAGTGTTTTGTTGCTTTGGAGTTTTTTTGTCCTGTGAAAGAAAGGTTGCACTAGGTACACTGGATGGTTCAGGGGTTTAATATTATGCGCCTTTTACCTCCAGATTAAAGATAGAAATATAGCTCAACAGTGATTTAAAGTCACTATCAACAACAGCTGTTTTATAGTCTATGTGAAATGAGCTAGTAGTCTCAGTCCTGTTCCTAGTGAACAGGTGTCCCTATCAAAATAAACCTTTGCAACTGGCACTGATCAGTAGTTTTGTTGGTAGCCTCAGAGAAGCTAAAGATTAAATAAGTGAGATAGAAATGCTCTCTTACCCAGAGAGGTAGCTTCTGGAGGTCAGGGTTGAGCCATACTGGTGGGGAAGCTTCCAATACTCATGCCTGTGTTGTACGCACAAATTACCTCTGTCAATCCTACACCTTTAACCAGCACTAATTTCACTAATCTAAATCCTCAGATGTGCTAGAGCAGATTTAGCATCACTGAAGGTGGAAGGCAAAGGGGGTTCTAAGCCACCTTTCTGCTTCCAGCACCAGTCCTGGGATTGGCTGTGGGCCAAACTGTCCCCTAGCACAAGTTAAAGCAGCCTTAGGGCTGCTCTAACTCACACAAGCCTGTGATGACCCCATTACATTAGTGAGGATTGTCAGAGCACAGTGTGCTCTGGCTCCACACTCTCCAGGTTCTAAAATGCCTCCTCTTGCCCCTGGATTTGTTTTGGGGGACTTTCCATTGTCTTTAAAGGACATTGGTTCAGGCGTAAGAGAGGAAGCATGTTCTCACAGTTAAACATGGGCTCTGCCACATTTGCCATTTGACTTTGGACAAGTCATTTAACCTCTGCATCTCAGTTTCCCTATCTACAAAAATATGCACAGTACTACTTAGCTACCTCCAAGGGATGTTGTGGGGCTTAATACATTTATGTCTGTGAAGGGTTTGGGAATCCTTGAATGAAAGGTACTAGAGAAATGCCAAATATTCTTCTAAAACTCAGAGAAGTCTCTCTCTGATTTCAATGGGACTTTGGTTACATAAAGATTGGATGCTCATCCCCATACTGTGTGACCCATTACAAATTGACATTTACTGCTTTGCAGTCTTTACATTTACCAAAGTTAATAGTATTTGTAGTATTCTACCAACCTGACTAAAATGTCCCCTATTTAGGACAAAAGAAACGGCATAAAGCTAAACCTCTGGCCTGATTCTCTTCTCACTTACATAGCGTGAAGCAGAAGTAACTCCAATAAAATCAATTGAGTTACCTCAGTGTAAAATACTTGCAAGGAAAAGGAGAATAAATTCCCTTTTCTTTCAATAGGTCCAATTAGCCGTGCTAGGAGCAGTATACACCAGAAAACTTTTTTTAAAATAAGTAGTTTAAAATATAGTTTATAGTCTCTTATTACACAAAGTACCCTTATAATCTTCAGAACCCAAAGTTAATAATGAATTCTTGAGAGTGAAAAGCTGGGTCAGAGTAGGTCTCTTCTTTACCTTGACTTCTAGCATTATTGGACTTGCACTATATTAAGCCTCCATTTATAAATATTTTATGTAGGATTAAAAGATGAATAGATGTTATTAAGTTGTGAACTGTTAAGAGTCCAACAGGTCAATAGCTTACATATAACCATTTATGACACATACTATTCGTGTCTGTAACATGCTTATAACAACATCTATTAATCCTTTATAAATGAACCTGAATATAAAGTGTGACCACATTCTTCTTAGGTATCAAGTTCTTAGCAACATCCTGCCTTTTCTCTTAAGAGACACACACATTTTGAACATACAATACATTATAATTCTGCTACTTCATATGTTTAACTGCTCTGTCAAATATCTGTACCCTGCTTGACAGAATTTATCGCTTGCCCTTGTAACTAACTAGCTTATTGATCTTTTCTTAAACTTCTTCCTTCACAGCCATTTGGGTCCCTACATCAAGTGAAACTGTTCTCCTGGATGCTAGTTCAGATTAACAAACGACATACATGTTTAACAGTGTCAATGCCACCCGCCCTTACTTTCAGATTAGGATATCTGAGGTCAGTGGGGCTGACATGCTTTTGTGGCAGAGTTTTAATTGTTTCTTTCTGTATCTGTATCTGTGTGATTTACCAACACCAAGTCAGCCAGTTTATTTCTGCACCACTAGATCCTCAAACAAGATAGGATTTCTGTGTATTGCCTCTAAATCCAGTTTAAGCATTGCTATGTTCCCACCATTTTTCTCATGTATATAGAGAACATCCAATTGACACTCCTCCCGCTTCTTGGCTGCCCTTGACTTAGGGTATGTCTACACTACGAGAGTAGTTCGATTTCACGTAAATCGAATATGTGGAATCGATATTACAAAGTCGAACGTGTGTGTCCACACTAAGGACAGTAATTCGACTTTGTGAGTCCACACTAACGGGGCAAGCGTCGACATTGGAAGCAGTGCACTGTGGGCAGCTATCCCACAGTTCCCGCAGTCCCCGCTGCCCATTGGAATTCTGGGTCGAGCCCCAAATGCCTTCTGGGTAAAAAAATGTGTCGAGGGTGCTTTTGGGTACCTGTCGTCATCCGTCCGTCACTCCCGCCCTCCCTCCCTGAAAGCGCCGGCGGGAAATCAGTTCGCGCACTTTTCTGATCAGTGACAGCGCGGACGCCACAGCAGTGCGAGCATGGATCCCGCTGCGACCATAGCTGCAGTTGTGGCCGTTCTCAACGCCTCGCAGCTTATCATCCACCTTTACCAGAGGCAGATGCAGAGAAATCAGGAGAGGAGGCTACGGCACCACCGTGAGGGCCTGAAGTCGGAGAGTAGCACAGAGCTGTCAGAAACCACGAGACCCTGCGCCCAGGACATCACGGTGGCAATGGGTCTTGTGGATATTGTGGAACGGCGATTCTGGGCCCTGGAAACAAGCACGGACTGGTGGGACCGCATAGTGCTTCAGGTCTGGGATGAATCCCAGTGGCTGCGAAACTTTCGCATGCGGAAGGGGACTTTCCTCGAACTTTGTGAGTTGCTGTCCCCTGCCCTGAAGCGCAAGGACACCCGGATGCGAGCAGCCCTGACTGTCCAGAAGCGAGTGGCCATAGCCCTCTGGAAGCTTGCAACGCCGGACAGCTACCGGTCAGTCGCGAACCACTTTGGTGTGGGCAAGTCTACCGTGGGGGTTGTTGTCATGCAAGTAGCCAAGGCAATCGTCAAGGTACTGCTCTCAAAGGTAGTGACCCTGGGAAACGTGGAGGTCATCAGAGATGGCTTCGCCGCGATGGGATTCCCAAACTGCGGTGGGGCTATAGATGGGACTCACATCCCTATCCTGGGACCGGACCACCAGGCCAGCCAGTACATTAACAGAAAGGGCTACTTTTCAATGGTGCTGCAAGCACTGGGTGGACCACAGGGGACGTTTTACAAACATCAACGTCGGATGGCCGGGCAAGGTTCATGACGCTCGCGTGTTCAGGAACTCTGGTCTGTTTAGACGGCTGCAGGAAGGTATTTACTTCCCGGACCACAAAATAAGTCTTGGGGATGTGGAGATGCCTACAGTGATCCTCGGGGACCCTGCATACCCGCTAATGCCCTGGCTCATGAAGCCCTATACTGGCGCCCTGGACTCAGAAAAAGAACTGTTCAACTACCGTTTGAGCAAGTGCAGAATGGTGGTGGAGTGTGCTTTTGGCCGTCTCAAGGGGAGATGGAGAAGCTTACTGACTCGCTGTGATCTCAGCGAAACCAATATCCCCATTGTTATAGCAGCTTGCTGTGTGCTCCACAATCTGTGTGAGAGCAAGGGGGAGACCTTTATGGCGGGGTGGGAGGCTGAGGCAAATAGCCTGGCTGCTGATTACGCCCAGCCAGACAGCCGGGCGATTAGAAGATCCCAGCGGGACGCGCTGTGCATCCGGGAGGCTTTGAAAGCTAGGTTCCAGACTGAGCAGGGTAACCAGTGACTGTTAAGTTTGTGGACACAGAAGCTGAACCTGCCCCCGTTTCTTTACCCAGTTACTGTTGACTATCCTTCCAAGTTACATACCCCCTTCACCACCTTCCCAAAAAATAAAATCTGTTCCGTTTTGTTAATGAACACCGTTGTCTTTATTACTGTTTTCGCGGGAATGTTTTAAACCGGGGACGCAGACTGTGGCGGGGGGCGGGTTTAGTGTTCTGATGCAAATGATGCTTCTAAACTCCGGGAATGACAGGCTCCGCAGTGGTGGACTGGTTGTTTCAACGGAGCCTGCCAGCACTCCTGGGCGGGACTGCGTGTATGTGTCGGCCAAGTGACTTTCTGGCAGGGGGAGGAGGGTTACAGATCCCCTGCTGCGTGACTCTGTGATCCAGGATAAGGACCGTGGCATAAGATCTCTAACTGCCCTCCCCCGCCACAAAGTCACAGATCAACCCCCCCCCCCGAACATGAAAACCACCTCCCAGACTGACCAGGGTAACTGGTGACTGCACTGTGTATGTGTCCTGATGCTGGACCTGCCCCCGCCTCTGTACCCTGCTAAAGGTGACTGTCCTGTCCAATTACCAACCCCCTTCCCCCCCTTCAGACAGAGTCTCCTCTAAAAGAAAATCATGGAAACAGTAATTAACAGAAACGAATATTTTATTATGAACCACACATGAAACGGGGGGGGGGGTGAAACTTGGACGGGGGCTTGTGTGAGGTGGGTAGGAAAGGACTTTTCAAACTTTGGGGAACGACAGCCTTCTAGTGCTAGAGCAGTCTGCAGGGGTTGACTGAAAGTTTTAACGGCCCTTGCCGCCCCTCCTTCTTTGGACTTGGGGCTCTGTCCTCCTGCCTCCGGTCTTGCAGAACATCCACAAGGCGCCAGAGCGTGTCCGTTTGCTCCCTCATTAGTCCAAGCAGCGTTTGAGTCGCCTGCTGGTCTTCCTGACGCCACCTCTCCTCCCGTTCCATGATTGCTCGGTGCATTTGGGACATGTTCTCCCTCCACTGTGTCTGCTGGGCTGCCTGGGCTCTGGAGCAGTCCATTAGTTCTGAGAACATGTCCTCACGCGTCTTCTTCTTCCTCCGCCTAATCTGCGCTAGCCTCTGGGAGTGTGATGCCAGGCTGGGTTGGGAGACAGTCGCAGATGTGTCTGTGGGAATGGGAAAAAGGGAGTGAATTCCTGAGACAGATAAATGAAGTTGTGAACAAAGAACATAGTCTTTCTCTGTGAACAAGACCATGCACTGCACCTCTCACATGCGCACTCAGGACAAGGTCGAATTTTCGGCCCTCGCCTTCAGTGCCTGGGGTCTTGCAGTTGCGATCTGAGAAGCGGGGCAGGACACCTGAACTTTTGTAGCAGGCAAACATGGTAAGCCGTAGACTTGTGGCTGCTTAAAACTTTAATAGTAGCACTGGGCTACTTTCGCATTGAAAGCAATGCCAGTCTCTGCTGGCAGCAATCAGGGAAGCATGAGCTCTGCCCCTGTCCCACCACCTCGCGGCTGTCCCAGGGAAAGATCCCTGTATGCTGCCCCTCTGCCGCCTCCACCGCGTGGCTGTAAAGCAGTCCCAATACTAACATTCCCCTCCCTAATTCAAAGCAGGGCGTCATGAGCGACATCACGCTGATGAGGATCTCGGAGAGCGACAGGGAACGGATGCTTCGGGAGAGCATGCAGAAACCAGGGCCGTATGCCGCCATGCTCTGCCGTGCTATGATCCCAGAGTACTTGATAGAGTCCTGGCGTGGAAACGTGTCGTACCATGGTGGACCTAATAAGATCGCCCTGCCAAGGAACCTGATGCACAGGCTTGAACATTACCTCCAGGAGAGCTATGCTGAGATCTCCCATGAGGATTTCGTGTCAATTCCCGGACATATAGACCGTATTTTGGTGTAGCTGTACTGGCAGGGACTACAGACTGGAGCGTCTTGGGCAGCCTAATCATGAAAATCCAGACATTATTAGATTTTTTTTAAATAGTTGGGACTAAATAGTTAAGCGCCTAAGGCAAAGAAATCATGAACAACCAATTGTTGATATTATAAATATTCCTGTTGTGTTAAAAATAAAAGTTTATATGTTTAAAGCACTTACTGCTTGATCCTTCCCCTGATTCGGTGTCCGGGGTAACGGATGGGGACGGTTGGTAGGGGATCTCGGTAAGGGTGATGAAGAGCTCCTGGCTGTCGGGGAAATCAGCGGTGCAAGCGCTGTCGACTGCCTCGTCCTCCTCATCTCCTTCCTCATCTTCCCCGTCTGCTAACATTTCCGACGAGGAACCGGCCGCGGACAATATCCCATCCTCAGAGTCCACGGTCAGTGGTGGGGTAGTGGTGGCGGCCGCACCTAGGATGGAATGCAGTGCCTCGTAGAAACGGGATGTGTGGGGCTGGGATCCGGAGTGTCCGTTTGCCTCTTTGGTTTTTTGGTAGCCTTGTCTCAGCTCCTTGATTTTCACGCGGCACTGCGTTGCATCCCGGCTGTATCCTCTCTCTGCCATGGCTTTAGAGATCTTCTCGTAGATCTTTGCATTCCTTCTTTTGGAGCGCAGCTCGGAAAGCACGGACTCATCGCCCCACACAGCGATGAGATCCAAGACTTCCCGATCAGTCCATGCTGGGGCCCTCTTTCTATTCTGGGATTGCACGGCCATCTCTGCTGCAGAGCTCTGCATCGTTGCCAGTGCTGCTGAGCTCGCCACGCTGTCCAAACAGGAAATGAGATTCAAACTGCCCAGACAGGAAAAGGAATTCAAATTTTCCCGGGGCTTTTCCTGTGTGGCTGGTCAGAGCATCCGAGCTCGGACTGCTGTCCAGAGCGTCAACAGAGTGGTGCACTGTGGGATAGCTCCCGGAGCTATTAGCGTCGATTTCCATCCACACCTAGCCTAATTCAATATGGCCATTTCGAATTTAGCGCTACTCCTCTCGTTGGGGAGGAGTACAGAAGTCAAATTTAAGAGAGCTCTATGTCGAACTAAATAGCTTCGTGGTGTGGACGGGTGCAGGGTTAATTTGATGTAACGGCGCTAAATTCGACATAAAAGCCTAGTGTAGACCAGGCCTTACTTACAATCCAATATGTACACATTCTATATTTCAATAGGAATCTGTGGATTTTGGTGATATTGGGTCAGATTTCTTTCTGCCTTTCACCAGTCCCCACTGTAGTATTAAAAGCAGCTGACTACCGCTACGGAAGAGCTACTGTTGACTTAGGCAACTGATCCAATATTCACTGAAGTCAATGGAAAGACTCCCATTGACTTAAATGGGCTTTGGATCAGGGACTTATCTATTACTCCAGAAGGACTGTGTGTTTTCCACAGCAGTGTTACTGCTGCCTCCACAGCGAACTCTATCATTTCCCAGAGTTAAACTGCTACCTTTGCCAAACTTTTAATCTTCATAAACACAAATGTATAAATCTAAAGAAACGAACTAAAATATTGCAAAATCTGGAAGTCAAAACCTTGGCAGAGTTGCTATTGTGGCTCTCTTGCAGGATGTCGTAGGTGGAAGGGGGGCTGAGGCTAAAGAGAAAAAGTGAGAGACAGAAGGATTTTGTATTATTCAGTGCACAAACTCATACATTCAAGAAAGAATCCTGAAGTTTTTTCCTAAACCTGGCCTACCATTCCACAGGCCAGAATGCAGGGGATCATTAAAGAGACAATACACTCAAGCCATAGGGGAAGGTGGACATGCCCTGTGTCGTCACATGCTATTTTTAAACTTATGTGTTCAGGTGAATTCTAATAATGTAACATTAAATCCTACAAAAATGCCAGAAAAGTTATGAGAAAAAATGTTCCAAAATATTTTCTTAAATGAAGCAAAGCTTATATTATGTATTTAAAAAAACACCTATGTATTCTCTGTAGTTAATCAATGTTTTAGGAAAGCAACCTAGAATCATAAGAACTCTATAAATGTTTAAGTAAGGGTTCTTTTACACTGAGTAAATATTACCTATATTATTTTTACTACAGAGACTAACGTTGGAAGTGTTCTGATCTTACCAGGGAAGCTATTGACTTTGGGAGTTAATAGATAATACAATATTAAGTACACATTTACAGCTTGTCAGGAAGAGGACACCCACTGATCAGAAACACTATATAAAGAAGAGCTTTTGATGAACTGTGATCGTATGCCTCCTCCGGTTTTCCCCAACTGAAGCAATGTGTCATGGTTCCCGCAGAGACCCAAAACCACTCCCATTAAAGTAAATAAAGGGTGGAATTTTTAAAAGGGCCTAAGGCCCAGATTTTTTAAAGATATTTAGGCACCTAATCCCAATTGAATGCAATGGAAGTTAGGTACCTGAATACCTTTCAAAATCAGGGCCTAAATGATTTAAGAGCACAAGTCCCATTGACTATCAGTCACTGAGGAACTTTAGAAAATCCCATTGAAAATTCCACTTGATTTCAATGGGACCAGGAATAAGTCCAGGGCTCATTTTTTAGTTAAAAATTTGTCTTAAATATTCCACTTAGAATTCTACATAGCTAAAAAAGCCAAAAGTAGAATAAAACTCTGGTTCACACTTTACATTAAAGGTACATTTATTAGTAGTTTATTAAGGGTTAAATAATTAATAGACATTAGAAGCATGTTGCAGGTGCAGGTAATGCTTATAACCATCTATAATGCATACACAAGCAGGTGTTGTTATAGATGGTTATAAGCAACTTACTGACCTGTTGGGCTTTATAACCATATATAACAATTGATTAACCATTTATTAAAACAGTATGTATTAATCCTTTATACACTATTTATAAATGACTACTTAATATAAAGTATGACCAAGTTTATATTTAAATTTACCAAGCCCACGAACTAAAACATCTTAACAAAAATTGCTGATATTCACATTATATGGATTCTACAGATTTGTTAGCACTGTATACACCTTTCAAGAGCCCCTCATTCCAAACAGTGTTACTCTGTGCCCTGACAGATCTGAACATTAAATCAGACCCTGTAACCAGATCTGGTAATTAAGGTCACTGCAGTACTCAGGCTGAAATTGATTGAATTGAAAGGGTTATGATCATAGCCAGTCAAAAGAGCCAACTCAGTGAAAGCTTTGAACAGGCCTACAAATCAAGAACTGATAGCACTGAAACTGTTATTTGTGACATGTAGCAAAGGAAGGTTCTGATCTATTCCCTCACATTCATACTCTAGAGACCATAGTTCAAATCAAAGGAATTCAGCTGTGAAAAAATTCTACTGCATCACACATTTGAAGCATGTTATTGGCGAACTTATAGCAATTACAGAAGAGCATTATACTCTGCTTAATTTAACATTCACTATCTGCTTCTACAACTACTCTGCAAAATAAAAGTGTGGGGGTTTGATTTTCTTGTGGGTTCTAGAGTCTCCCTGACCCCTCACTCCCACTACACTAGACATGGGCCAAGCTCTAAAAGGTCAAAATTCCATATGGATAACCACCACAAAACGTCCACAATCATCTAAAGTAACCAAACCTCTTGTAGCCACAGTTTAGAGATAAAATCTCAGGAGCATCCAGGGAGATTTCCAGTACTTAATGCTTCTGATTGGGCTAGAAATACTGTCCAACAACCTCTCTAGATAGTATTTCAGCACATTCATTTTTGATCCTGGCTGGAATTACAAAGTAAAGATGTCCACAAAAAAGAAAGGGAAAATGTTTCTGACTCTTTAGAACCTTAATAGTTTTTTCAGATCCAGTATGAGTTTTGAGAGAAGGTTTGCGACAATTTATTGCATTTTTTATACTGAAAGCTCTTCCCTATTTCTTACCCATAAATCTCTAGTGCTAATGGCCAGACTTAAAATCCAAGCCTCAGTACCTCAAACATTGGGAAGTTTGGATCTGGACTTTACATCTTGGGCCCAGTTTCTAAGCTTTGATCCTGCAATGAGCAGACCCTTTCAGTAGCATGGAGCCCCAATGACTTCAGTGGGGTACCATGTAGAATCATAGAATATCAGGGTTGGAAGGGACCTCAGGCAGGGGCGGCTCTATGGTTTTTGCCGCCCCAAGCACAGCAGTCAGGCGGCTTTCGGCGGCATGCCTGTGGGAGGTCCGCCAGTGCTGTGCCTTCAGCGTCCCCACCGCCGAATTACCACCGAAGCCACGGGACCGGTGGACCTCCCACAGGCATGCCGCCGAGGCAGCCTGACGGCCGCCCTCAGAACAACCGGCAGGCCGCCCCCTGCAGCTTGCCGCCCCAGGCACGTGCTTGCTGCGCTGGTGCCTGGAGCCGCCCCTGACCTCAGGAGATCATCTAGTCCAACCCCCTGCTCAAAGCAGGACAAATCCCCAGACAGATTTTTTTTTTCTTTTTTACCCCAGTTCCCTAAATGGCCCCCTCAAGGATTGAACTCATAACCCTGGGTTTAGCAGGCCAGTGCTCAAACCACTACATAGGGGTTTTCCTGTGCAGGAGCAGGGGCCTCGTTTGATATTCACATTGAAAGACATTTGATACTTTTATTTATGCTATAATAGAAAAGTATTCAGGAGTTCAGGCACTATTTTACATGCACCTACTATTATAACCTGGTTATCTGATATTCTGATTCAGGATTTTCTTATTCTAGTCAATGGAATTTGAAACAAAATGGAGACTACGTTAGCTTTAAAAAGAATTGTTTGTTTGTTAACACAATTGCTGGTCTGCTAATCTGCTGTTAATGGCAAGGAATAAGGAAGCTGTAGTGAGTTGGTGTGGCTCCCCTCCTGCCCAGCAGAGGGAGCGCCCTTGCAGACACCCAAGTGGGCGGAGTCACAGCCGCCTGTGCCCGCCCCCCCGGAAGTCAAGGGGCGGGACAGGAAGTATAAAAGCCGGCCGCCAGAGCTCAGTGAGGCCCCAGCCACTGCAGGGAGCAGACGTGCGGCCGGGAGCTCGCGGCTGGGAGACCTCCGAGGCCCGAGGCCGTTGTCCTAACTGGCCGGAGCTGCTCCGGGCCCACTACGAGGAGGAGCCACCGGAGCCCGCCCGCTCCCGTCATTGGGAGGATCGGTTGGAACTCCCCCACACCAACCCCGAAGGCGAGACGCCACCAGAGGCCCTCCGGCCCTGCTGTTACCCGGAGGAGCCGCCCGAGGTCAGTTGGCCGGACTTCCCCGAGGAGTTGCCGGACCTGCCGCCAAGTCCCGGCCGCGAGGAACCCATGCTGGTAGACTGGACCGGGCCCGGTGCCACGGACGAGGTAGGCCCTGAGGGGGAACCTGGAAGTAGCCCGGGGGTAGCCGACCCCGGTCAGGATGTAGACGCATATGAGCTGATGTCAGTGTGTTTCGGTCAGGACACCCCACTGACCCGCAGTGGCTGCTGCTAGGGCCCCGGGCTGGGACGCAGTAGAGTGGGTGGGCCTGCGTCCCCCCCTGCCACCCCGCTCATGGGTGGCAGGCTTCCCCCTCACCCAACGCTCAGGTATAGGATCCTGAGCCCCTTAACTGTTGTGCTGTTGCTCAGCCCCAGCACCAAAGGGCCTGAGTTTTCCTAGCCTGTTATACTGTTGCTCAGCCCCTGCACCAAAGGGCCTGAGCTCCCTAGACTGTTATATTGTTGCTCCGCCCCTGCACCAAAGGGCCTGAGCTCCTTAATTGTTATATTGTGCGCAGCTCCTGTGCCAAAGGACCTGAGCCCGGACCTAGCGAATTGTACCGCTGTCCCACCGGTAGTGAGTCAGTATGGCTCCCCTCCTGCCCAGGAGGGTTGAGCCCCGGCACGAACCTTCTACAGAAGCCAACAATGAAACGAAAGAATGAATAAGAGTAATAGCATACCATGGTTCTTTGAAAGTCTATATTTTGGAAAAGCAAGACCCATTTTGTGCTTCTATTAACAAAATAAGCTGCATATCACTCGTTAATTTCCAAAAGAATTTGTGGATTTCTGAGAAGCATCCCTCTTCTGACAGGGCATATTTCTGGTCCCTCAGATAGGTGGCCTAGCCAACTGGATACATTATGCTGATTACATCTTTGACCGTATCCTGATCACGGCTATATTTTGCTAGCATTAGATGAATGTATTTTTGTTTCAGTTTTTAGTAAATAGGCTATTCAGCAAGGATAATTTACGATTTGCTGTTCTCAAAAGAAAATTAGCCTTGGGAAAAAAGCACAAATAATGAGCTTTACTATAGTGTCAATGCATTGTCCAGATTTTTACACACACACACACACACACACACACACACACACACACACACACACACACACACACACACACACACACACACACACACACCCCGGAATCTACTGTACAACAGGGGCTCGGGCAAAGGTAAGAGGATTTCAGTTCTGATGAGAATGAATTTGATTACACTGACAATACAGGAAAGAAGAAAACATCTTTACTGTTGATCTACTTGCACGCTCTGTCCTTTCAATTCACAGTCAGTGGTAACATTGCATTACCCAAAATAAACACTTTGCATGCAAAGTGTGCAATGGGAAAGATCATAATAGACAATAGGGAATGTGAAGGGGTGAGAAAATGAGCCCTTTGGAATGCTACCAAAGGTTAAAACAGTTTAGAAAAACATTAGAGAGAGAAAGTGTGCACTGCAGAGAATGTGAGATTCTCACACCTGAGCCATTCTTTTTAGATGACAAATCTCAGGAACTGTCCCAGACTGAGATATCAACAGAAGTGGTTTTGGAACAAATTGATAAATTCAACAGTAATAAGTCACCAGGACCAGATGATATTCACCCAAGAGTTCTGAAGGAACTCAAATATGAAATTACAGAACTACTGGGGTACATAACCTATCCTTTATGTAACACCTTTGGGGTTTAGAGAGCATGGCCCCTTCAAATCTTTTTCCTAAGAGGGGAGGGGGAGCAGTGAGAAAAAGGAGGGAAACTCGGGGGAGGGAGGTGGCTCTGGAGCTCTGGGGGAGAGAAGGGCTGCAGCCCGCAGGCCCTCACAAAGTGAAGCAGCAGAGAACCTGCCTGAAGCCTGGGAAGGACAGGGCGGCCGATCGGGGACACCCCAGGACAGGAGCCAGGAGGAGCACTGTGCCAGGGAGGAAATGCCCAAGAAGGACAGGCCGGAGGTGGACCCAGTATCATGGCTGCCCAGAGCTGCATGGGGCTCAGAGTACTGGGGCTTGTGACTCTGCACTGGGAATAAGGAGGGAGGCTGCTGGTTAGTTAAGTGGGGAGGTGGTCGCTCTGTGTGGCTTTGCAGAGAGCGGCAGAAGAGGGCACCAGAGGGGTTTGTTGGGGAAAGTTCACTGGTGCCGAAGACGACCAGGAGCATCCAAGACTCACCAGTGGACTGGAACTTTGCTCAGGACTCCTGAACTCTGTGTGCAGACACATTGCTCAGTGTCTGCCCTTCCAGACTGTGTTACCACTGGGCCTGTGGGGCCTAGGCTTGGATGCAACCCTGTTTTGCTGCACCCCTTATATTCCCCCTTTTGTTTTTCTCCTCTCATCCCTCTGTAAATAAATATTTCCCTTTCTTATATCCATTGTACTTTTCCTGTGGGTGGGTGTGTTCACTCTGGGGGGTTTGGAACAGGTGCCCCTGGGGTGGAAGGGATTTTTTTCCTGCTGCATTCCTGCGCGTGCCGTCTCTTGGCCAGAGCTGCCTGCAGAGCAGACTCCATCTTGGCTACGAGGGCGCTAAAGTTACATTTAAAGCAGCTTTTGTACCTAGTAACTAATGTAACGCCTATTTTTAGGAGGGTAACTAATGTAACGCCTATTTTTAAAAATGGCTCCAGAGGCAGTCCGGGCAATTGCAGGCCTGTAAGCCTAACTTTAGTATAGTTTCAATCAGTTTGCCTGGTACTAAAGAACAGAATTATCAGACACATAGATGAACATGATGTGTTGGGGAAGAGTCAACATGGCTTTTGTAAAGGGAAATCATGCCTCACCAATCTATTAGAATTCTTTGAGGGTGTCAACAAGCATGTGGATTAGGGCAGTGGTTCTCAACCAGGGGTACGCATACCCCTGGGGGTACGCAGAGGTCTTCCAGGGGGTATCAACTCATCTAGATATTTGCCTAGTTTTACAACAGGCTACATAAAAAGCACTAGCGATGTCAGTACAAATTAAAATTTCATACGACTTGTTTATACTGCTTTATGTACTATACACTGAAATGCAAGTACAATATTTATATTCCAGTTGATTTATTTTATAATTATATGTTAAAAATGAGAAAGTAAGCAATTTTTCAGTTCCAGTGTGCTGTGACCCTTTTGTATTTTTATGTCTAATTTTGCAAGCAAGTGGTTTTAAGTGAGGTGAAACTGGGGTACTCAAGACAAATCCATCTCCTGAAAGGGGTACAGGGATCTGGAAAGGTTGAGAGCCACTGGACTAGGGTGATCTAGTAGATATAGTGTATTTGGACTTTTAGAAAGCCTTTAACAAGATCCCACACCAAAGGCTCTTAAACAAAGTAAGCTGTCATGGGATAAGAGAAAAGGTCCTCTCGTGGATCAGTAACTGGTTAAAAGATAGGAAATAAAGGGTAGGAATAAAGAGTCAGTTTTCATAGGGGAGAGAGGTAAATAGCAGGGTCCTCCAAGGATCACTACTGGAACCAGTGCTGTTCAACATATTCATAAACAATCTGGAAAGAGGGGTAAACAGCAAGGAGGCAAAGTTTGCAGATTATACAAAATTTCTCAAGATAGTTAAATTCAAAGCTGACTGCAAAGAGTTACAAAGGGATCTCACTAAACTGGGTGACTGGGCAACAAACTGGCAGATGAAATTCAATGTTGATAACTGCAGAGTAATGCACAATGGAAAAACATAATTCCAACTACACATACAAAATGATGAGGTCTAAATTAGCTATTACAACTCAAGAAAGAGCTTAGCATCATCATGATTAATTTTCTGAAAACACCTGCTCAGTGTGTAGCGGCAGCCAAAAAAGCTAACAGTGTTAGGAACCATTAGGAAAGGGACAGATAATAAAATGGAAAATATCATAATGCCACTATATAAATCCATGGTACACTCACACCTTGGTTCTCATCGACTATGACAAGGGCTGTGAGTGTGGGTGGCAAAGGCCAAGAAAAAAGGGAGCATGGCTGGAATTTTCTTATACTCCAGCAATCCCTGGCTACCAAAATGGCCTGTTGGTGCTGTTTGCCTCTGGTGCAATTTAGAGCAACCCTCAGGCTTCTCTGTAGTGTACTGAAATAAAGTGTCAGCTATCAGGGAGTAATGCCATGTGCCAAATGGCTGGTCTTGAGGATCTGGCCTCAAATATACAATTTGAGGTGTAAAGGACATTTTTTTTTGTCAAAGAAAAGTCAAAATGAGTGTTTTTCAAATGTAGACCTTGGAAAACAGCTTAGAAACTTTGGAGGAGATATTCAAAAGCACAAATAGGAGCTAGGCACCCAGTCAGACACCTAACTGCCTTTTGTCTTTAGCTAAGGAGTCACTACCACAATTCCATTATGCATACTGTAAGGGGAAGTCCTCCTGGCCTCATTGAAGTTGAAGGGAGTTTTGCTATTGGCTTCAATGGGGCCAGGATTTCACCCTTTACATTTTCTTAACAAGTAAAAATAATTCACCCTGGCCCAATTCATTTCCTCTGGCACTGTATTGTTATGTTTAAGCAGAATGCTCCCATTAGTTTTGTCCGTTCTCTTTTTTAAGGCTATGTTATTAAACTCTTTTCAGATAGGGGAAAAGTCTAACTTTCTGAATAAGCTGTAACTGTAGCTAGTAGCCTGGAGGGAGAAAAGCCCCCTTCTGAACCTTGCAAATACTGTATATTAACTCTTGTAAAGTAGACAAAAGAAAGAAGGAACACATGTTCTATATTATAGGCTTACCTTTTGATGGTAGGCTGTTGCAGTTTCCTCTTGGATTTGTTTCACCTCTGCTTCATTGGCTTCTCGAATGTTCTGAACTTTTGCCATTGAATCTGAGTCCCCATTGCTCAATTCCTGAAGTTTTCCTTCTAGTTGGAGTATGAGAACTTCTGACCACGCAAGCCTCTGTCTCATCTCTTTGGATCCCTATAGTTGTTTTAGAAGAAGAATGAATTAGATTCTCTCAGGGGACAGGTCACAAAAATTAGACTTAAAAAACCGTAAGAGCATTTCTTTACAGTGAAAAAGAAATCATTTGTGTCCTTAAAAGATATAAGATATTGAAAACAAGCCAGTAAACGAATTTTGATAATACTGCTAGTTAATTGCCAAGTACTTTTAAGGGAGTAACTTATAACAAACTTATTTTCCCTGTTAGATTCCATGATGAATTGTTTAAAAAGCCAGAGCAGAAAAACGCATGTTTCCTTGGACTTTTCTGTTTCACTTGTGCCAATTTCAGAGAACAGAAAAAAAACCCTAAACTTTTCAACCACAACCTATTTCACAGTTCCCAAGGAGGAAATACATACATATAAGTCACTTTATCTTTTTTATACAGACACATCTTACCTTTTGGGTAAGTAGCTGTAAAAGTCAATGATACTCTTTAACCACTACTAATGAAAAGCACAGTCACTAACATCTAATTAAAATGCTTATTTCTAATTATATCCACATCTTCCACTTCCTGTCCTAGAGTCATTATACTGAATCTCTTTTCAGAAGCAGTGATGGCTGCCGCAACACACATGCCAGTCTGCATTAGTCTTATTAACTTGATGCTTTGGGAAAATAATGGAGGGATATCACATCACATATCACACCATCAGCTTAATCTGCCTGTTCGTAGTGCTGCAAATTACAGCACAGCTCACAGTCTCATTTCCACAGTCCATTTTGTTAATAAGTGAGAGGAAAAAAAAAAAAAGCAGGACCAAAGAGGAAGTCTGGGGTCTGAGCCACCAAAAAAAAAAAAAAAAAATAGAATAGGTCAGGGGTTCTGAAATAACTTGTGGATGTCGTTTTTTACAATATTTACAATGACAAAGTGGTAATACTCTAAGAATTAATATCCTTTAATATCAAGCTTCTGTTATTACTGCTTTATTTGAAAACACACCCTACGCAACACTTATTAGCCCAAGATGCAGCAGCGTTCAGATTCTATTCCACTAAAAAAGGTTTTATCCTTTATTACTGTACATATCAGACACATCTGACATGAATATTACATACAGTATGGTTGGGTTGAAGGAATTATTGCTCTATCATCCTCAAAGAGATGAAACTGAATTGTAGGTAATAACTTATGCTTCAAATGGAATCGCACTCCAGAGCGATGATAAGAATTAGTAGAGTCTCAAAGAGCTTAAGTACTCTGCATGCACAGTGTCAGCAGCTAATCCCAGTTGCACAGAAAAGGGTAGGTTGGAGGCCAGTGTGGAAAAGAGGGCAAATATTGGTTCTAAGTCCATGACTGATGAGATTCACAAAGTTCTTGCAATGCACATGTGTTGCTGGATGGTTAGATCAAACAGTTCTGTTTTCAACAATGTGTTCATCTCATCAAGAGTTGCTTTACGAGAAAAAAGCAGGAGCAAGGAATGGGAGGACAAACTAGCAAATCTAGAAGTGACCTCAGCTAATACTTCAGATGGACCTGAACTGTGACATTTGAATCTGCATCCAAAAACCTCCCCCAGAGTTCAGATGTAAGGTTTTGGGCTGTCCCATTATAGAGAGAGAGTCTAGCTGGGAAATTTGGATTCAGATCTGACCCCTATCAATCATCATCCACACACACACACACACACACACACACACACACACACACACACACACTATGGGGTGTTTGGATTCAGAGTTTTGGTTCAGGGACATCTCTTATTCATCCAGAAATAATCAGACTCAACAGAGAAGTTTAGCAAAATCAACAAAGATTTTCCTTTTAAATCCTGAGGCAATGTTCTTACTTTCTTAAGTTTCTTCCCCACTCGATCCTTCCCCCTACATGTTAATTCACCTTGTTACATGCTTGCAAATGAAATGAAAAGAAAAATCATCATTCAGTAGTCACAGCATCAACTCACCAGGGGAAACAACAAAGGTATGGGAACTAGGGAAGGAAATGTTTATATATGCAGTGGAACAGCCAAGAAAACTAACTAATCAGAAGGCAGAGAAAATAAGCAAACCCAAAAACACATGGTTCAGCCAACTGCAAACTGGCCAAGACTGTCAACCTGCAGCAGGTGCCAAGGGCTCCTCTGGCAACCAGCCAGCTAGGCAGAAGAGAGTTGCTTTTTTGTTCCTGTCCGTTCTTTAAGGGGTTGTACCACACTGTATATAGAAAGGCTACCACTCTTAGCTAAGGTGAGACCTGTTGCTCCTTAAATTCTAAATTTCCCTCTATTGGGCAACAATGCCCAAGGCCAATGCATCTAATCCCCACTGTCGGCCACTGTTCAATCCCCAGGGCAATAGTTTTCTGTGATACCCTTCTATCACTGGGTATGTGTGGCTTATGCTTGTTCTTCAAATACATACGCTGGCTTGTCTAAATCAACCATGTTTTGGACACCTGAATCAAAGCAGATCGCCAAATGGTCCCCAGGGCTGAAAAGTTATTGTGGCTGACAGATAACTGGACAATTCCACCCTTTCATTTACATTTTAAAATCTCACTTCTCACTCAGTGATCCGCCCTCATCCCATCACCACTCTGAATACTTCCTTGGGTCCAAATTGCACCTTCAGAATATCAGAGGGCAAAATCTAGCCATTCATGGAGAAACACCTATCTTACTACAGACAGAATGACTCAGAAAGAACACCATGGAGGATGTTTATCTTCGGGGGGGAGGGGGTTGTTTTTGCATGCATTAGAATAGATGGTACACAAGAGAACCAGGGCTCAGCCAATGTCATGCACCTGAATGGCCATGCTCCCTGGGGAAAGATGGAATGTGCCAACCATGCTAACTGGGCCATCACCTTAATGCTCAAAGAAGCACAAGAGCTGTATTTTGGCCAGTTCCTGCTCAGATGCTCAAGGCTGGGTGAGACGAGGCTTTTCTGAATCCACTTCCCCTACAATGCACCTGCACAGAGGAAGCCCATCGTACATGAGGGAGAGCAATGACGTTTTATCTAACCACTCCTTACGGTGGCAGCATTAAGACCCACTTGAATCTCTACCTTTCAGAAATTAGAGCACCTCTTTCACTCTGCAGTGATGCTATAACTAATATTCCCCTGCTCAGTACTAGATGTGAATGTAGTGGAAGTCAATGCAATAGCAAACAAGCTGCATTACATAAAAATTGAAGAATCTTGTATAAATAATATAGGAGAAGAGAAAATACAGTAACCGTGTGTAAATTAGTTGCACACCAGAGGGTACTGGTATTTAGAACAGAGTACAGTACAGCAATACAAACTTGGCAATATATGAAAGAGAAAGGGTTGCCTGTTTCCAGCTGGTTTCCAAGAGGAGTACAAGCTGTTGCTCTTGTGCCTGCTTTTTAGTTCTATAGATCATCCACATCAACCTATGTATCTACTGAATAAATCTTGGTGTTAAGCTCTGTGCAACAACGTGCTTATCATTGCCAGGCTTACAATAAGAACACAGAATGTGCCATTTTGGAACAGTTCAATGGTCCATCAAGTCCTTTCACCTGAGAAGTAGGGAACCGCTGCTGTTCAATCAGCAGGCAGATGAGGGAATTGAACCAAGCTCTCCAACATCCAATTGTGTGCTCTAACCCAGGGGTTCTCAGACTTATTTGATGCCACCCCCTTCCTTACATCTGTAGTAGCTCATGCCTAGGGTTACCATATTTCAGGTTCCCAAAAAGAGGACAGTACCAGAAGTGGTAGGGAGAAGAGCTAGGGAGGGCAGAAGAGAGCTGGAAGGGGGTATATTTGGGGGTGCTGGAGGGATGTGTGTGTACTTGAGGGGGTACTCCCTGGAGTGAGGGGGAAGCGTCGCTCCCTGTCACAGTGGCAGGGTGGCTGGTGCAAGCCCAGGATGCAGCACCATTCATCAGTTACTACCTCCTTATGGGGCCCCCGCCAGGGCAAGGAGCTGAGGCCTGGGTGGGGGGCGGGGATCTGGCAGCTGCGGGTGCCAGGGAATGGATCAATCACCTACGGATACAGGAAGGGACCAATCGGGGCTCTTTCTGAGCTTCAACAATTGCTCTGCAAAAATCCAAGACATTGCCTGTTATTTGAAAAATCCGCCTAGACAGAAGTCAGAGGATCCAAAAAGAGACTATTGTGACACTGCACCTCATATTCTTCATAGTGATATTATGATGATATAATTATGGCATAATTATGATACATTTTGTACAAGATGGGTCATGTAAGGTGTCATTGGAAAAGTTATGATTTGCTGAATATGATTATCCTATTTGTATGCATGTATCATTTTTGTACCTGAAGTTATGAATATTGACTATGTATCTGTATTTCACATGTAGCTACACCTGGAGGACACCCACTAGGCAAGCTGCTTCCAGTCTAAAGAGCTGGTTGTGAAAGGCCCATTCAGGGTAACGGGCCATTAGGGAAAACAATAGGCCTTAGGAGAAGCTTATCCCCTACCTGGTGAACCTTCCTGAGACTGCCCCTGGCAGCCTATGACTCTGCAAGGGCATGTGACCAGCCCACATGACTCTGGACTCCATTTCGGGTACCTGTATTTTTCCACAAACTGGGCTGGGAACTGTTTTTGGAACAAAGGGTTCCCACCATATGCTAAAGCTAGATAAGGTAGGGAACGACATCATCTGTTGTTCTTCACTCCCCCACAACTCAACACCTGAGAGAAGCTCCAAAAGAAAAAGACTTGGAATGGGGGAGGAGATCCCAAGCTGCAAAGCTTAAGAATCTGAAAGCCTGCTTGTATCATCAGCCAGGGGGAGAATCTGCTAACTCATATCCCATCTGTCTAGTATCGTAGGCTGAGTTTGCGGTTTTGTTTAGTTAGTAAGTAATCTGCTTTGATCTGTTTAATATCACTTAAAATCTATCTTTTGGTAGTTAATAAACTTGTTTTATATTTTATCCTAAACCAGTGTGTCTTTAAGTGAAGTGTTTTGGGAAAAATATCAGCTTGGTTACTACAAGTGTGCATATTCCTCTCCACATTGAGGGAGGGGCAGATATATTAATGTGTTTACACTGTGGAGATCCTTGTGCAGTGCAAGATGATATAATTTTGGCTTTATATTCCAGAGCGGAGTGCATGCCTGGGGAGCTGGGAAACTGGCTGGGGTCTGCTGTTTGCACTCCGGTAGCCCAGTTTGGGTGAGTGGCACCACCTGTTGGCTTGTTGGGCGATGATAGGTTCTGGGTGAGGCTGGCTGTGTCCCAGGTGTGTGTCTTAGAGAAGTGCAGCAGTTCCCACAGCTCCCAGACTGCACCCCAGGGGTGACAACCCATCACAGCTATGTCTGGGAAAACCCAGATGTCTGGTAACCATATTTATGCCCCCCTCTGGGCACCTGGCCAGCAGCCGCCAGTCTCCAGTCACCCAGCTATGAAGGCAGCGCTGCTGCCAGCAGCAGTGCAGAAGTAAGGGTGGCCCGGTATGAAAGCAGATTCCCTTGTTACGGGGATTTTCTAGGTGCCTTTAAGTTCCTTGTCGCTCTCAGACTAAGGTCACACAGACAGTCTGTGGTGGAAGAGAGAAATGAACTCAGGTCTCCAAAGTCCTAGGCTGGCACTTTAACCACTGGCCAATGCTTCCTTTCTCTTTTGTCTGCACTCAGAGGGATTCCAATCAAACATCTCTCCCAATTGTCATGGGGTTCTCACAACACATTTTTTGGTGGCCTCAGAGTGCGACCACCAACTCTTGCTGGTGGCCGCTGACAGTTTTTCCTAAAATACTTAATTAACTTTAGGAAAAACAAATAAATATGCACATATACATGTCCAAATCCTTGTAATTTATTTATGTCGGGGTTTGGGTTTTTTTTTTTTTTTTGCAGACTCAATGATAAAAATGTACAGTTGTCTATTATTTACTGGACCTAAACAGAATAGAAATAGATAATGTGCTTTGCATGTTCTTGTCTTTTTTTGTTATTGTTTCTTTTCCTTTTTTTTATTTTTATTTTTTAAAAAGACTTGCGAGTTAGTAAGTCTGTCTGTGAAAAGTGATATTTGAATGTTTGTTAATATCACTTTTCACAGTAGCAGACTTGCTAGCTAGCTAGGAAGCTGTGAAAAGTGATATTAACAAACATACCAATATCACTTTTCACAGACAGACTCTCAGCCCTGGCATGCTGGGAAACAAATTAAGCCCTGGATGGGGAGGTGGGTAGGGAAGCAGTGGGAGACAGATGCAATGGGGTGGGTGGGTGAGGGGCCAGGGGAGACAGTGGGGGCCACGGACGAGGGGTGTTGGTGAACTTGGGGCCAGAGATCTGCAGTCACGTGGCTGAAGCCTGGGGTCAGAGGACACAGCAGGGACTAGGAGCGATGGGGGGGTGGTAAGCCTAGGGCCGGTACCCACTGCCACGTGACTGGGGCCCAGGGCCAAAGCCCATGGTCCTGCATCCAGACTCTGAAACCCTGCAGCCAGGGAATGGAGCCCAGCACCTGCCACCCCAAGGCTGAAGCCAGAAGCCTGAGCCCCACCGCCCTTGGGAAGGTGGGGAACTCACAATAGCTGCCTGCTTCTCTAGTGTTTATGGCTCCAAAGGGGGGGCAAAGCCCCACCCCTGCTGATGGCCCTGGGGAGGGGCCACTGCTTTGTGCTCTCTTCCCCCCGCCCCCTTCACCATCCAGGAGGCTGTGGCCACATGAAAAGCCCCTGGTGGCCGCATTTGAGAAACACTGGTCTAGATCAGCAAGGTGGTTGCTGAGTTACGTAAAGGACTTCTTACTGCTGCTCCTTGTCTGACAAAGGAGTACTCCCAACACATACACTGATTCATGTGTTTTCTTATCTCCATGTATGGGGAAAGATGTTGGTTGCCCCCTTGATGCCTACCAGCCAGAAAAAGCTATGGGGCTGCCCTTTTATTGTTTATTTAGTATAACAAACAAGCCAGAAAGAGAAAATTAATACTTCAGTTTAAACAAACAAAAAAACATAGCAAACCCAGACACCAGCAGCCAGGAGAGACATACTAATGAATCAGCTGGGTCTCTCTCACCAAATCAGTTCCCTGCCACTGCAGAGGCCCCAGGAACTGGTGCTTTTTGGTCCCTTCTGTTCGCTGACTGTGACACACAATAGTTAAGTCTTCTGAAAGCTGTAATACTTTAGTCTAGTCCAGGTTATTGATTTTAATACAGGGGTAACTGGGTGGGGTTTAGTGGCCTGGGATACACAGGAGGTCAGACTGGATAATCTGTTGGTCCCTTCTAGCCTTAAAAACTTTATGACTGCTTACCCCTAATAAGACACACATTTTTTGCTCAGAATGTGAGACATGAATTGCCTTTCCCAGCTGCTGGCATTTTATGGGCCTCACCTCTACCTCCTTTTGGCTTCAGCTAATCAGCCCCTATTGGCTAATCTATGTTTTGTTTATTAAAAAACACTCCTAAGAGATGTCACTTATCTTCTCCACTTCTTTGGCCATTCCCACTTACTGCCTGTCTCAGCTGACATTGCACAGTCCTCAAGCCTTGGCTGCAGTACCTCAATCTTCCACAACAGAAATAATAGTCATCTCACGGTGCCAACAATTTCTTTCTTTTTTTTTTTTTTTTTAAATATCCATGCAGCTCCATAAGTAAACAAGCCTAGTTCAGGTAGAACCATTTCCAGCTGGGCTGACTACTTCTGTTCCAACATACTCTCAAGGGGGGAAAAGAGATTTAACAAAATTTAATAACATAAGTGTTGACAGACCCTTAAATGCAGCAGATCTAACTAAGAGTAAATTAGTATATAACCAGGTAGTCATGGGTTAAAAAATATTCTAGTCTCAAAACCACCACAGCATATGGTAATAATACTACTTTACTCTGTAATGCCATCCCTGTTTTTTGTAAAGAGCCACTCCGTGAAACAAAAATGTCTACTCACAGGACTGCAGGCTGGAAAGTTACTGCTTTATTTAACTGCATCACAAGAGAGGCAGAAGGGCACAAATTCCCACTCACTACATATGATGTAAGGGAGGGGTAGAGCATAGCTCCATCCCATAATACCCAAGGGAAGCCAGTTAACTATGCTAACCACTTTACTCCCAGAATTTTAAATCACTTTGCAGACAATAATAAATTAAACTTCCCAACACCCTTATGAAGAGGCTACTGAACTCCCCATTGTAGTGCAGTGGCTTTCCTACCTGCACTGTAACACAAACAACCTAAGGCCTCATCACTGTACTACAGAATAGGCCCAATTCCTCCTCTGGCAGCCAGCAGTCCCTATAGTGACCTCTTAAGCACATTCAGTGTAGGGGTTTGCACCAGTTGAGCTAATCAAGGTTTGCACCTGCTTCGTGCTCAATCAGCACAGGCTCCAGTTTGTTTTCATCTGCACTAATGAGTCAGCACCACTGCACTACACCAAATGCTTGCCATAGACAAGGAACTGGGGTTAGTCAAAAGGGATAGCTCAGTGGTTTGAGCATTAGCCTGCTAAACTCAGGGTTGTGAGTTCAATCCTTGAGTGGGTCACTTCCAGATCTGGGGCAAAATCAGTAATTGGTCCTGCTAGTGAAGGCAGGGGGCTGGACTTGATGACCTTCCAGCTCTATGAGATAGAAATAAAAAAAAAAGTGTGGACAAGATTTTAGGCTGATTAACTCAGCATGCTGGAGTACTGGGAGGAAAGTCAATGTATTAGAATGGAGATTCCAATCCTCTGCTTCCTCACAGCACCTCCTTTCAGCACAAGAGGAAGTGATTTGCCTAGCTTCACACAGAGGACTTGATTCCCCTTTCACTTGGCGTAATCATCTACCTGGCGGCAGCAGCAGGAGAGCAAAACACTACCACAGTCGAATTCTCCAGTCACTTAAATCAACAGCAGCATTTTATGCCCAACTTTGTTCTCCTAGAAATGACCATAGAAGGTGTGAGGTAGTGAAGAATCAGGGCCAGGAAAATTGAGACAGAGCCAGGAATATGATCTGGGTTTAGGGTGACCAGATGTCCTGATTTTATAGGGACAGTCCTGATTTTGGGGTCTTTTTCTTATATAGGCTCCTATTACCCCCCCTCCCCGTCCCGATTTTTCACACTTGCTGTCTGGTCACCCTATCTGGGTTTCTGACTCTAAGCAAAGACCATCCTTCCTGCCAAAGCAAGAAGATGAAAAGAAAATATACACATAGAGATGGTATGGACATCAGCATAGTTAGGCCACTATGACAGACAAGGAAGAAGGCACTAAAGAGCACAAACCACTACTTGCTGGGGCTTTCAGTAATGCAGAGATCCAGCTGACCCACATGGCAGGGTTCGTGGGTCAGCTGGATCTCTGCATTAAAATCCTGAAGCTGGCTCTATATGCAAACAAGTTTTGGGGCAGTGGTGAACTTCCTTCACCTTTGGAATTATGGAGAGCTGGCCCTATAAACATTCACAGACACCAGCTTCCCAAGTGTGCTCTAATAAAGAGCAGTCCATGTTAATCCATTGCTGGAGGAAGGACAATTCTGCAGAAGTTTTAGCAGTCTGATTAGGAGACACTGAATAGGCTTCAAAAGCACAGTTTAGGAGCAGTGTTATTAGCCTCACCTGTAAACAATTTTCTTTTTGATGCTCCAGCTGGTGTTTGAGTTGCAGTACCTGGTCCTGCAATTTCAGTCGCTGGGAAAATTCCTCTTCATACCTAAAGTAGTCAGGGATAAAGAGAAAACTCTATCACTGTTGTTCTTTCACACGGTATCAGTCCAAATCAAAGTGACTGCGGGGCAGGAGGGGCGACCCACAGGAGGATGAAGAGCCAGACACATTCCTCTGCCTCCCCTGTTCAGAGGTTATAGACAGCTGGTGTGATCCGTGGGGCTGACTATGGCTTGCACAGCCTTAACTTGTGTCCTGTTACAAAGGCCACATGGAACATTGCTAGGGGACACAGTCACCAGGACAAGCTTGCACCCTAGCCCTACTCCTTCTAGCCTGCCTCCATCGAGAACATCACCTGCCCTGGGGGAAGCAAAAGTCTATTCTGGAGAGGCATGAAGATCAGCACTGCACCTGACATGCAGGCCCTTTGTGCCGAAGTTATTTGTTGGGGGCAGAGATTATGCCTGTCCTACCTGCCTTTTCCCCAGCCTGGCTAATACAAAGGAGACCTAGTGCAACTACTGGTGGTATCCTGGCTCTGTTGAAATCAACAGGATCTTTTTCACTGTCTTTAGTGGCGTCAGGGCTTTTCCCAATGAGTCTGGCCTGAAGTGCCTGGACTATAAACGGATCTCACAGCTTTTAGTGATTACTTTGCTTTGGAAAAGAGTAGTAGTTTTACGATAAATGGAGAAGTATAAATAGCATAAATGTTAGGAAAAAAGCTGCTTATTGGAAAAAGGGACAATTACTTTGCAATTTGGCTGCAGCTTCTTCAATATGCAGAGAGAGAGAGAGAGAGAGAGAGAGAGCGCGAGCAACCAGTAGTTGCAAGTAAGCCACTGTCTTTGGGATCCCTTCTTTGTTTTATAATAAGCATGTGAAAAGTGCTTGCTTTGGTAATGAGGTAGTCAGGGCATTCTTAAATTACTGGTTTATTCTCCCTGAATAGTTTTAAGTATTTTCCTGATTCATATTTTCCTTTTCTTTCTGCTGTTAGCAATGGTGGGATTTATTTATTGGGGCAAACAGCCCTAGTGTAGACGAGGCTTTCTACTTCCGGGCCAAGCAATGGTTAATGAGACTACTTTTATTTGCAGAATTGGGGGCCCATGTTAGGAACCAATTTAGACTGAATCATGTTGTAAGGATGAGTCTAGAACAGTGGTTTTCAAACTCTTTTTCTGGCGACCCAGTTGAAGAAAATTGTTGATGCCCGCAACCCAATGGAGCTGGGGATGAGGGGTTTGGGGTGTGGGAGGGGTTCAGGGCTGGGGCAGAGGTTTGGGGTATGGGGGTGGGGGCTGCGGGGTGGGGTCGGGAATGAGGGGTTCAGGGTGTGGGAGGGGGCTCTGGGCTGGGGCAGGGGGTTAGGGTGGGGAGGGGGTCAGGGCTCTGGGCTGGGGGTGCAGGCTCTGGGGTGGGGCTGGGGATGTGGGGTGCAGGAAGAAGTTCCAGGTTGGGGGGGCTCAAGGCTGGTGCAGGGGATTGGGGCATGGACTTACCTCCGGCAGTTCCCAGTCAACGGCGCAGCCGGGGTACACTGTGGATTGCACTGTGCCCTGGAAACGACCAGCAGCAGGTCCGGCTCCTAGGCGGAGGCGCAAGACTCATACCTCCAGGCACCACCCCCCCCCCCAGACACCGGCCTTTGGGAGTGCGGAGCCAGTTCTCGGGACGGGGGCAGCACGTGGAGCCCCATGGCCCCCCTGCCTAGAAGCCGGACTCACTGCTGGCCACTTCTGGGGCACAGCGCGGTGTCGGAAAAGGTAGGCACTAGCCTGCCTTAGCTGGGCAGCACTGCCGACGGGGCTTTTAGCGTCCAGGTCGGCGGTGCTGACCAGAGCAAGGCGACCCGGTGCTTTACGTGCCGCGACTGATACCAGTCAGCTCTGTGTTCTTGGGGAACCAGGGCGCAGTATCCAGCCTGTCTGACTCATGAAAGATACCCCCCCACACACCAGTCTCTGCTTAAACCAAAACCCATCAGAGAAAAGCCTTGCAGAGAGCAATGAAGGGCGGATGGGAGACACACCTAGACCCCTCCTGACAAGGGTGATAAGATTAAGATATATCCATTAGCATACAGAATGAAGAACACAGACAACCCCCCTAGCCTCATCTTCATGAAAGATAGGATAGGGAGACATCTCAATTGCATACAGAATAGAGAACAGAGAACCGCACTGAACTCTGGGACCAGAAAAGCAGGGAAGCACTGCATCATGGGAATCTCTGCTCCAGATGTTAATGAACCTATGCCTGCACACACCCAGCTCAGCAGTTATCAGACCAATTCTAGTAATGAATCCTTGATTGATATCCAAAATACTGAAGCAGCCTAGTTGCATTGTGAGCTCCCTGGAAGAAAACACCACCCATAGCCAAGAGTGATCAGCTCCTATTGTCTAGCCCAGGGGTCGGCAACGTTCGGCACGCGGCTCGCCAGGGTAAGCACCCTAGCGGGCCGGGCCAGTTTATTTACCTGCTGACGCGGCAGGTTCGGCCGATCGCGGGCCAATGGGGGCGGCGGGAATCGGCGCGGGCCGAGGGATGTGCTGGCCGCGGCTTCCCGCCGCCCCCATTGGCCCGGGACGGCGAACCGCGGCCAGTGGGGGCCGCGATCGGCCGAACCTGCCGCGTCAGCAGGTAAATAAACTGGCCCGGTCCGCTAGGGTGCTTACCCTGGCGAGCCACGTGCCGAACGTTGCCGACCCCTGGGCTAGCCTAAAGAAAATCCTTGAGTCATCAGTTTACCCATAAACAAATCTAGTGTTCTCATTTGAACCATTGTATTTTCTCTACAAAAATCCCTACTCACCCTCCAGTAAGTGTTCTGATGCTTAGATCCAAACTATGCATCAGTTCCACTGGGACTCCATCTTCTCCTGACTGATTGTGCTGGGGGCTCTTCCTGTCTCCAGCACTCAGGACCCACAGCTACCACCATCACCTGGGAACACCGACCAGTTCAAACCTCATGGAGTGGGTGAGAGCTCCCTTCTCTCTCTCTCTCTCTCTCTCTCTCTTTCTACCTTAGGTATTAACCTTTAATAGTGTATGTTATGTTGGTTTAGGCTCTCCTTGTGTAATTATCACTATTATTCAATAAATAACTTTTATGGTTAAGCTGGTTGCTTCTCTCTCTCTTGCTGAACTTTACTCTTTTGTGTTTTTACCTTCCCCCATTCACTTTACATCAACGCTTCTTTTACCTAAGCTAAAGATCCCTGCAGCACCCAAAATATTCTGGGGTTTGCTCATCAAGTAGGTTTCTACCAGTACAATTGTGATGTGAGAGTGGAGATAGGGACATGCTGAATCTGGGACACAAGGGTGGCAGCTTGAAAGTGCTGCTTAACCCAGTCCATTGAACCCAGGGGCACATAATGCGGGGGGCAGCTTGAAAGTGCTGCTTCATCCAGCCTATTAAGTCCAGGGACAGATAAGGGGTCAGCTTGAAAGTGCTGATTGACCCGGTCTGCTCAGACTTGTGTGTGTGTGCGCGCACATCCGGTTCCGGGGCTGGAAGAACCCAGCCCTAGGGAACCTAAGTCCTGCAGGATAGCTTCATTGGGAGTGAACTTGCATAAGGGAGAAGTAGAGCTCCATATGAAAACACACGAGACACAAGCAGTACATTGATAGAATTACAGAACCCCCCTCCCCTCAAAAAGTAACTTGAATAAATGAGCATACCCCAAAGTAATGGGCAGATCTGGTAACACGACCCAGTACTGGGTCACAACCCACGGTTTGAAAAACACTGGTCTAGAAGCCTTATATGAGTCTAGAACCCAGAGCTGCAGAGCCTGGGAGAGCCCACAGGGAGCACACGGGAGATCAGACACCACAGGAAGTACTGCCCAAAGAGTCCAGAGTGACAGCAGCCTGTGGCCTTCTGATTGGCCAAGCACACTATTTAACCCTGGAGGGTGACCAAGGAAGTTGTCTGGGAATCACAAAGACATCTAGCCTGCTGTGACTCCAAACCTCATCTTGTTTTCTAATCTCTAGTCTCTGTCCCCATCCTGACTCTGGCCTCCTGATTCCAGCCTGGTAGCTGTCTCTGATCTCAAATCTCTGCCCATAACTGACTCTGACCCTTGTTGACCGATGCTGGCTCTAGAGATTATCCCAATCCCTGCTCACTGACTACCACTTTGCGGCCATCCTTGACTTGTGGACACCAGCCCAGCTGTGACCACCAGACCACACCAGCTATGCTCGGTTCCTTACATGTATCTAAACCCAGTTTAAATATAGTTCTGTAGTTCAGATGGAACCCAGTGGGGTCAGGTCCTCAGCCATTATACTCTAGCTCTGCATTTTATATGTAATGTGAGGGAGTCAATATGTATCCAGGAACAAATTACATATTATGACTAGAAATACACCTCTACCCTGATATAACGCGACCCGATATAACACAAATTCGAATATAACGCAGTAAAGCAGCACTGTGGGGGGGTGGGGCTGCGCACTCCGGCAGATCAAAGCACCTATAACACGGTAAGATTTTTTGGCTCCTGAGGACAGCGTTATATCGGGGTAGAGGTGTAACTAATAAAATGTTCTGTTGTTTTTTTAAAAATTCTTGTAGTGATATCCATAAAACTATTGTTACAGGCTCAGTTAAGTTATAGCTATTCACCAAATTAAGCTGTAGGGCCAAATCCAGCCTGTGTGTAAACTGTGCGTGTTTACTGACTCCCTTGAATTTGGCCCAAGACCTTTCATGACTTAATTGGAAGGTATGCCTCAATAAAGACTGCAGAAGGCTGTGTCATGTATCTGATAGTTAACACAGAGAAAGGGATAGTTAACGCAGAGAGTTGTTTAGGATAGTTCAGGAAGTGATTTAGATGCACATGGCATTTTATTGACAAATAAAATTAGCAGTTAGGGTTGGTTGAAAATTTTCTATTGAAACTGTGTTTGGCTTTAACTAAATGTAAAAGGTCAGTAATTGTTTTGATGTTTATGTTGGATAACTGAAAACTTTTGACAAAAAATTATTCCTCTCTCCTGCCCCCAGTTTTTGGCTGAATTGTTTTCCGTTTTCATCAGTTTTTGGCCACAACTGAAAACTTTTAACTTTTCAGGATATCTGTTTTTCAACCACAATAAAAATGGACATCTTCTGCAGGAGGGAAAAAAACATTTTTCTGATCTGCTCTTTTGGCAGGTCCCATCCCTCAGGAGTTCAGTCAGTCTGGACTGAAGCTAAACAAGGAACAGTGAGTTTTCTGCCTACCCTTAATCGAGTTTTTGGGACGGACAAAAAACAAAGTCCTAACCCTGAGAAAGTAAAAGCAATTCAAGAATTGAATGCATCAACATATGTACCAGAACTGAGACGTGGCCTAGGTTCATAGAATATCAGGGTTGAAAGGGACCTCGGGAGGTCATCTAGTCCAACCCCCTGCTCAAAGCAGGACCAATCCCCAACTAAATCATGCCAGCCAGGGCTCTGTCAAGCCAGGTCTTAAAAACCTCTAAGGAAGGAGATTCCACCACCTCCCTAGGTAACCACCTCAGACAATACCAACAAGACCTTTCTACAGCAACAAAAACAACGAAATGAACTATTAAACTCCAACACATCATGACCATGGGCGCTAAAGCAAGAAATTGACTTCGAAAAAGGTAAAAGAAATGATCTCAAGAGCTGCAGTTCTCAAATACTGTGATATGAACAAGTCCACAAGGATGAGTACAGATGCAAGCAGCTCTGGCCTAGGTGGTATATTGTGGCAACAACGTGGGTCTGAGTGGAAGTTGAATTTTGCTCTGATCACTCACAGAAGCAGAAAAATGTACACAGTGAGTGAAAAGGAGTGCCTGGCAAGCCTATGGGCATGTGAGAACTTTTACAGATATCTGTGTGGACTGGATTCTTTTGCACTGATAACAGACCATAAACCTCTTGTAACCCTCTTCAATGGAAAAGACCTGGATCAAGCCACGCTGAGATGCGAATGTCTTTTGATCAGGTTAATGCAATTTAACCCAGTTGCTAATTATGTTCCTGGGAAAAATCTGGTAGCAGCAGATGCTCTACCATGGAGTCCAGTATCTCACTCAGCTACCTGTGAGCTCGAAGATGATGTAAAGGTGTATGTGGATGCTACAGATGCATACAGACCAGTGGCAGAAAAGAAACTACACCAGCTACAAAAAGCAACCTCAACAGACACACAACTTCAAGGAGTTCTAAGTTACATTACAGCCCATTGGTTACCTGGTTGTTGCAGAGTATTTTTCCAGGTTACTGAGAAACTGAAGTGCACTGTCTCTCACTTTAGTATTCCAGAACAACTAGTGATGGACGATGGACAATGGAATACAATTCACTGCTGTAGAATTTAAATAATTCCAAATGAAATATGATTTTGATTATATTACTAACAGCCCACATTACCCACAAGTGAATGGAGAGGCTAAGAGACCTGTATAGACAGCCAAGAAAATCCTACAACACGAAGATACATTGCTTGCTCTTCTGAGTTACCGATCAGCACCAATAGTAGCTACTGGATATAGCCCAGCACAACTCCTGATGGGAATACCACTCAAAACTACTGTTCCACCTTTGGAAAAAAACCTATCTCCAAAGTGACCAGACAAGAAGCGAGTAGACAAATCAGATAAAAAAAGCTAAAAGAACACTTTTACAACAGATGCCACTCAATTAGAGTCTGGGTCTAGAACCTGCTGACTGCGTTCGTGTCAAATGGATGGAGAAAAAGGATAGACTACCCCAGCTGTTGTAAAGAAAAAGAATTCAGCGCCCAGATCATATGTGCTTGAGACCAACAGTGGAAAGTTCAACAGAAACCGTTGACATCTACAGTTTGTTCCTCCAGAAAGAACAACAACAGCACAAACTCTACAGATGGTGGATGCAGAACAAGACTCCTCCTCAAGGATTCCAAACAGTGGCGTAGCCAGGTGGAGGGAACAGGGGGAGCGATCAAAAGGCACTGACGGACCCGCCGCCGAAATGCCGCCGAAGACCCGCAGAGTGAGAGAAGGTCCCGCTGCTGAAGACCTGGAGCGCCACCGGGTGAGTAAAAGCACCGCAGTGGGTGGGGCCTTTTTTTTTTTTTTTTTGATCGCTCCCCCTGTTTTACTCCGGGGGATTAAAAATTAAAAAGGCCCCAAGAAATTGACAAGGCGCCATTTGTGCTCAGTGGGGGAGCGGCCGCTGCCCCGCTCCCCCCCCAGCTACGCTACTGATTCCAAGCCAACTAAGCCAGTCGTTGCAACCAGTAGGCAGCCAGATGACCAAGTTGTTACACGTTTTGGTCATGTAATTAGAAAACCAGTACAATTCAGAGACACTTAGGAGACTTAACAGTACTGAACTTTAAAGTGTACGTTTTGTAAATGGTAGGAATGTAAAACTTAAAAGGGGAGATGTCATGGAGTGTGAAACCGTACTGTACTGTTCAACCATTAGGTGGTGTCATGTGTAATATACTTAAGCTCACAACAGCCATTCCTGCCATTACAGGATCTTATGGTGTACACATCTCTGGTGTATCTCTCTGGGAAGAAAGCTCTGTAGCCAATCCATATCTGGTACAGAAGCCTGACCTGCTAGTAGCAGGCCTACAACCTACCATGTGTAACCCTTCTGCCCATCTAAGTTGGCAGCAACAAGGGCCGGGTTCTGTATCTAGGGGTTCTGTTTCAATAACACAATGCAAAACCGGCTCGAGCCCCCACCCAGTGACCTGGGACAATTACATACCACCCCCCTGGGTACCTCTAAGAGGCAATACTTCCCCTCTCGCAAGCACGGAGTCTGAGTGTAGCAGAAAATGTTTAATAACATGAGGTAAACGACATCAGCATAAGATTGGAAAAAACACCACAAACAGGATTCATAACACAAACCATGAGCAAAACCCACCCCAGCAAATTGGGCTGTGTCCTTTCCCTTTGTCTCTTGAATCCAACAACCCAAAAATCACCCAGAGTCCCCAAAGTCCAACACCCCCAAAGTCTCTTGGGTCCAGCAACCACCCAAAGTCCCAAAAGTCCAACAACCCCCAAAGTCTCTGTCCCTGGTCAGTGCAGCCCCAGAGCAAAAAGGGGGGGCACGCAGGGTGTTAAGGGGCACCTTACGTGATCCAAGGCTGGCCAGCCGTCTGTTTCTCCGTGGGGGTTCCGCCGCAGCCTTCACCACGAGCCAGTCCACTTTCCTGCCATCCCACGAACTGCTCCGCTCTACAAGCTGCTCCGCTCCACTCCGCTCCGCTCCTCTCCCCGACCTGTGAGCTGTAACAGCCGTCTCCGCAAACAGCTCCGCTCACCGTTCCTTGGGCCACTCCAACCGGCCCCACAAGGCTCCACGCCGCTCGCTGCTCCTCCAGTCGTCCCCACAAATTGCTCCGCCAGCTGCTGAGCAATATAGCTTCAGGCTCCCCCACTTGTTAACACTTCACTCAGTGATCTCAGCTCTTAATAACTTTAGCTCTTTTGTGATTTCAGCTCTTAGCGATTTCAGCTCAATAGTAGGGGAGCCCTAGTGCTGGTGCACCATTGGCCCAAAGTGAATTCAGCTCAGCAGTCTGTAACTAGACTTCTAATGGAATCAAAGTTAGCTCTGACATTCAACAGTGGAGAGAGGAGGTGGTGCAATTGGTGTTTCAAACCCTCAGAGGGGGCCCATACCATCAGGTACAAATACCTGTCCCCATCCTCTCTCAATTCACTGGGTTTTGTAACCCATGCCCCTTGTCAAGCAAGTGCTACTTAGGTAATGGTGAAGGACTCACTCAGTCCTTCTGTCATACAACAGTTCCACTGGCCTTGATTCACAGAATCAGGGTAACAAAACTTTATTCTTCCTGCCCCAATAATAGAGAAACTGGGGATCCCACACCAGCCAAAGTAACCACTTTCAGTTGCTGTTGTTCCATGCCAGGCGAGTGGGTGTGCCTATGCAAACAAGATCAGCCCCTGGAGTTCTTTTCCACACTCGCCATAATTCACCACCAGATGTCAGGGTAGAGCTCATCCTGACACTGCTTACATCCTCCCCCCAGCCGAGAATTTGTCGTCCCGACAAATCACACCCTATATACCAACTCACTGGTTCCCTCCAAAGGGCCTCAGATAGCCCACTTTAGCTTCCACAAGCCTGTGTGCTAAACATATTGGTTCCTCACTAGTCACCCCAGGTGCATCATAAGTCAACCGTTTTACTGGTCTTATTACCCTGTCTCGTCTATTGAGACTCTCTGTTACCGTGGTAGAGTGGACAGCGTCTTGAACGACAGATGGGGAGGTTTCCTTTGAGGGTCCCTCGGCTACTGGCATAGGCCCCTGCAGTTCTAGTTCTAACAGTGGAGGGTCCAAGGTGCCCAGGACATCCTCCACCTGTATGTCTCCACTGTCCAATAACCTGTGTGTGTCATCACATGGGGGTCCCACCAGTGGCCCAGTGGTGTCAGGAATGGGCCTAAATACTTCTGCCATGGGGTTTAGGGCGGAAGAGGAGGAGCTCTCTTTTGATGCTGATCGAGACTGAAATCTTGTCTCCATCCCAGGATACACCATGGTTGTGTCTTCCTCCTCAGACTCACTCTCGCATGTGCTGCATAGGGGTAGGTTAGCTGCAGGGGGCTGGCTGTCCACGTTGGAGGGCAGCTTTGGTCCAGCACCTTCGTTCCGCCCGATTGCCCTGTTGTGGCCCATCTCATACGGGGTGTCTACCAATTCCCCCACAGGGAGCAAAAGGTTTCTATGCACTGTCTTTGTCTGCCCTGGACCATCTTCAGGTTTGATCTTGTAGACCGGCAGATCTCCTAGCTTTTCCATCACCAAGTAAGGTATTGCCTTCCATCTGTCAGCTATCTTGTGTTTGCCAGTAATACCCAAATTTCGCAGCAGGACTCTGTCCCCCGGCTGGAGTTCTTGCAGACGTACCCTAGCATCATATCGATGTTTGTTCCGGTCTGCGTTCTTCCGAGCCGCAGATGTAGCTAAGTGATAAGCATCCCGCAGCTTTTCTCTTAGTCGGGATACATATTGCTGATGAGTTTCATAGCTATCTCCATCCTCTGATACACCAAAGCACAGGTCTATGGGTAATCTTGGTTCTCGCCCAAACATTAAGAGATATGGGGTGACTCCTGTAGCATCATTCTTTGTGGCATTGTAGGCGTGCACCAGAAATGCGACATGTTGGCTCCAGGTTGCCTTCTGCTCTGGCCGCAAAGTCCCCAACATATCTAATAGGGTTCGGTTGAACCTCTCTGGCTGTGGATCACCTTGAGGGTGATAAGGCGTTGTCCTAGACTTTTTAATTCCCGCTATCCTGCACCTCCTTCAGAAGGTGACTCTCAAAGTCCCGCCCCTGATCCGAGTGTATCCGGGCTGGAAATCCATAAACTGAGAAATATTTCTCCCACAGTACTCGAGCAACAGTGATGGCCCTCTGATCACGTGTGGGATATGCCTGCGCATATCGCGTATAATGGTCAGTCACTACTAGAATGTTCCCAATATTTCTCTTGTCTACTTCTAAAGACAAGAAATCAATGCATACCAGCTCCAGAGGTTTGTTGCTGGTGATGTTCTTCAGATATGCAGCCCTCGTGGGCAGAGTTTTCCTTTGAACACATCGAGCGCAGGTCTCACATTTCCTGCGAACATCTTCAGCCATCCGAGGCCAATAGAACCTACTACGAATAAGTTCCAGGGTCCTCTCCATCCCTAAATGGCCAAAGTCATCATGCAGGGCCCTCATGGCCAGGGCTCTGTACTCTTTTGGCAGCACTAGCTGTGCTCGTTGCTTTTGTAAAGGGTCTGTGGTCACTCAGTGTAGCACTCCCTGAATCAGTTTTAGTTTGGTCCATTCTCTCAATAGTAGTTTACCCTCCGGGTTAGGTGGGACAACCACAGCTGGGCTTCGCCCCTCCCTTTTGGCAAGTAGTGTATCACGAATGTCAATATCTTGCAGCTGGGCTTCCTGCCAGTCAGCCGCATTGAGCATGGGCAAAGGAGATTGGTCCAACGCAATATAGTTCACTGAAGCAGAAGGCACGCATTCAGGGGGCAGGCCCAAAGCTTCGGCAGCACATCCATGAAGACTTTCATGGGACTCTGGCTCCCGGCGACTCACACTGCAAATAGCCCTCACTCCATCTGTGGGTATCACAGCAACTCCTGGTGCCTGTGGACGCCTGGACAATGCATCTGCATCTACATTGCTTCTCCCTGATCGGTATTGAATGCTGAAGTCATAGCTAGCCAAAGCGGCCACCCATCTTTGCCCTGTAGCATCCAGCTTAGCACTTGTTAACACATAGGTCAGTGGGTTGTTGTCTGTCCACACCTGGAACTGAGCACTATATAAGTAGTCTCGAAATTTCTCAGTGATGGCCCATTTCAAGGCCAAGAACTCCAGCTTGTGGGTGGGATAGCGAGTTTCACTATCAGACAGTCCTCGGCTGGCAAAGGCTACAGGTTTACGTTTTCCTTCCAGTTCCTGGTACAGTACTGCTCCCAGACCCTCCAAACTGGCATCAGTATGCAGGATAAATGGTTTGCTTGGGTCAGCAAAGACTAGGACTGGAGCATGAGTTAGGCAAGTAATGATTTCTCGAAAAGCCCTTTCACATCTCTCATCCCACCGTGGCCCAAATGGTTCGAAGGAGCCATAGTGTCTCTGCACAGGAGGCTTTGGGGACCTCCCCTTACTCTTGGTCTTAGATTTGTTCCTGCTGGACTGGTATCCCCTGGTAAGATCATTCAGAGGTTTTACAATCGTAGCATAGTTTTTCACAAATCTGCGGTAGTAGCCACTAAACCCAAGAAAGGTCTTGAGTTCTCTGTAGTTACTTGGACATGGCCATGTAGTGAGTGCTTCTATTTTATCGGGATCAGTACTCACACCCTCTTGGGACACGATGTGACCCACATACTTCACTGAGGTCCTGCAGAACTGGCATTTGTCAATTGAAAGCTTCAAACCATAATCCTCTAACCTATCAAGCACTTTAAGAAGTCTTTCTTCATGCTCCTCCAAGGTTCTTCCAAACACAATCAGGTCATCCAAATAAACTAACACTTGCAGTAAATTCATGTCTCCCACAACTTTCTCCATAAGACGTTGAAATGTGGCAGGTGCTCCAGAAATCCCTTGGGGCATGCGTTCAAACTGATAAAACCCTAATGGGCAGATGAAGGCTGTCTTCTCCTTATCTTCTTCACCCAGAGGGATCTGGTAGTATCCACTCCGAAGATCCAACACAGAGAACCACTGGCTTCCTAGCAAACAGTCTAAGGCATCTTGGACTCGGGGCATTGTGTACTGGTCAACCACAGTACGGCGGTTTAGGGTGCGGTAGTCAATACACATCCGGATTTTCCCATTCTTTTTACGGACCACCACAATGGGTGAGGCGTATGGGCTGCGGGACTCTGTAATGATGCCATTCGCAGCCAGCTCCTGAAGATGTTGTCGCACATCTTCCATCTCGGAGAGGGCAATCCTCCTAGATCTCTCCCTGAAAGGTCGAGAGTCATGTAGTCTGATGTTGTGCTCTACTCCTTTTGCACATCCCACATCCCACTCATGCAATGAGAACACCTTGGATCTTTCACAAAGTTTCCTCCTCAGGCGATCTTTCCACTCCTCGGACAACGGTGAATCTCCAAAGTCAAACTTTGCTGGGTCTATTGTCGGAACTTGAGTCTCACACTGGGGTTTTACAATTGATTCAGGCTCGAAGAGGTCTGCTATCTTTTGTCCTTGCTTCACAACAACATCTCGACTTGTTTCATTAGCAATCAGTATAGTCACCTTTTCCTGGGCTTCAGCAGGTAGGGTTATGACTCCACTGGGGACCAGCACTCCTTCCGGGAGCTCTCCTTCAACTGGCTGCTCTACCATTGCTAATGCCCCTTTACTGCCTTTCAGCCGGGTACTCATGACAAGCACTTCCTGCTCTGTCCTTGCAGGCACTACTAAGGGGGTTGTGCCCATGTACTTCAGCGCCCCAATCGGTAGCTCAGATGTCTCCTTTTTAGCACCCTCAATCTTCCTATAGGCTTCAGCACAAAGCGTATGGATCATCAGGGTATTCAGGTACTGGTCCCCAGCCCGTCGTCTGCAGTAATCCGCGAGCACCTTGAAGAGACTGGAGTTGGTCCCTATCAGCACAGACACATCAGAGGTCCCTTTAGGGTCAGGGCATATTAATGCAGCTGTGTCCACCTCTTCTCTTACCCCAGCAACCTCCTCTGGGAATTCCAGGTGCACTATGACATACCCTTGGTAGGGGTATTCATCCATGCTGAGGCCACACAGACCAACGCCAGTCAGTGGCTGTATAGGCAGGTGCCTAAGCATCTGTTGGTAGAATGACTGAAATATAATAGTCACTTGAGATCCAGTGTCAAGCACGGCTTTACACTCCGCCCCTTCAATCTTCACCATGACCTCTGCTCGAGGCCCTATCAGTCCTGCGGGGATCCCAGCTGGACGGTCGCTTCTGGGGGAATCTTCAAATCCTGCAGGCCTGGGTGGTCCCCGTCCCCGGACTCTCTGGCAGCTACCGGATCTCTCCCAACTGATCCTTAGCTTTCCATACACTAAGGAGGGGTTTTCTTCATTATGGCACTTGCCAGCACTGTGTCCATCCTGACCACATCGGTAGCAGAAGAATTGTCCTTTCCCGCTTCGCCCAGGTGGGATGGTGGCTCTAAATGCTGACTTCTCCATCGCCACAGTCAGAGGCGCCTTATTCCTGGAAGTCTTAGCTCGGTCAATGGTGCTTTGCAGTTCAGCTATCCGTTCTGTCAGGACCTGCATTTGTTGGGCAAGTTCCTCTGTGGTGCTCACCATCAGTACACTAGCCGTTTGCAGTGGTGTTGTGCCAGCTGGCTCCAATGTTTGGGCTTCCCAAAACTCGCTGGCAGCCTGGCTTTCTTCCTCTTCTCTGACCTCCTTTATCAGCTGGGAATAACTTGGGGGATGCTCCCGTCGTTCTCTTAGCCGGAGATGGAGTAGAATCGGGTTCTGATACTGAGCTCCTCTTACAATTTGAGCCAGTCTGGTCCGATCCATCTGTTCAGCAGTTACTGCTCCCCTCATGACAGCTCTCTGAAGTAGTCTCTCCAGCCTCTGTATATAGGCTGAAATCTTCTCGCCAATTTGCTGTCGGGAATTAAGGAACTTACAGTAACTGTTTTCAGGGCCCTCTACGCTCCCAAAGGTATGATCAAGGGCCTCTAGGCAGTCCTTCACACTGACCCCAGGGTCAATGAGCTTCAGGGTGCGAATCACATCTAATGCTGGGCCACTAAGGCTCTCTATTAGACATCTTCGCTTTTCTGCATCAGGTACGGCCCACTCCTGCAGCATTTCAGTGGTATGCTCCAACCAGGGTTCAAACTCCTCTGCCCCAGCAAATAATCTTAACTCACGACAAGAGTTTAACATAGCCTGGGACAGCACAACCTTTTCCAATATTTGCCCCAGTGCTTTTGCCCAATCATTGGCTGAGGCTGCGGCCCCTGAGCTAGAGGCTGCAGGGCTGGGGCCCAACAAACCTGACATATTAGCCATTATACAAACAGTAATTTCCTCAAAATATAACCACAATTGTTTCCCAATGCAGTGGAACACTCAACAGGTGCTTGCGAGGGGTACTGACCCAGGGAATCCCGGACGAGCCCCCAAAAATGTAACCCTTCTGCCCATCTAAGTTGGCAGCAACAAGGGCCAGGTTCTGTATCTAGGGGTTCTGTTTCAATAACACAATGCAAAACCGGCTCGAGCCCCCACCCAGTGACCTGGGACAATTACATACCACCCCCCTGGGTACCTCTAAGAGGCAATACTTCCCCTCTCGCAAGCACGGAGTCTGAGTGTAGCAGAAAATGTTTAATAACATGAGGTAAACGACATCAGCATAAGATTGGAAAAAACACCACAAACAGGATTCATAACACAAACCATGAGCAAAACCCACCCCAGCAAATTGGGCTGTGTCCTTTCCCTTTGTCTCTTGAATCCAACAACCCAAAAATCACCCAGAGTCCCCAAAGTCCAACACCCCCAAAGTCTCTTGGGTCCAGCAACCACCCAAAGTCCCAAAAGTCCAACAACCCCCAAAGTCTCTGTCCCTGGTCAGTGCAGCCCCAGAGCAAAAAGGGGGGGCACGCAGGGTGTTAAGGGGCACCTTACGTGATCCAAGGCTGGCCAGCCGTCTGTTTCTCCGTGGGGGTTCCGCCGCAGCCTTCACCACGAGCCAGTCCACTTTCCTGCCATCCCACGAACTGCTCCGCTCTACAAGCTGCTCCGCTCCACTCCGCTCCGCTCCTCTCCCCGACCTGTGAGCTGTAACAGCCGTCTCCGCAAACAGCTCCGCTCACCGTTCCTTGGGCCACTCCAACCGGCCCCACAAGGCTCCACGCCGCTCGCTGCTCCTCCAGTCGTCCCCACAAATTGCTCCGCCAGCTGCTGAGCAATATAGCTTCAGGCTCCCCCACTTGTTAACACTTCACTCAGTGATCTGAGCTCTTAATAACTTTAGCTCTTTTGTGATTTCAGCTCTTAGCGATTTCAGCTCAATAGTAGGGGAGCCCTAGTGCTGGTGCACCATTGGCCCAAAGTGAATTCAGCTCAGCAGTCTGTAACTAGACTTCTAATGGAATCAAAGTTAGCTCTAACATTCAACAGTGGAGAGAGGAGATGGTGCAATTGGTGTTTCAAACCCTCAGAGGGGGCCCATACCATCAGGTACAAATACCTGTCCCCATCCTCTCTCAATTCACTGGGTTTTGTAACCCATGCCCCTTGTCAAGCAAGTGCTACTTAGGTAATGGTGAAGGACTCACTCAGTCCTTCTGTCATACAACAGTTCCACTGGCCTTGATTCACAGAATCAGGGTAACAAAACTTTATTCTTCCTGCCCCAATAATAGAGAAACTGGGGATCCCACACCAGCCAAAGTAACCACTTTCAGTTGCTGTTGTTCCATGCCAGGCGAGTGGGTGTGCCTATGCAAACAAGATCAGCCCCTGGAGTTCTTTTCCACACTCGCCATAATTCACCATCAGATGTCAGGGTAGAGCTCATCCTGACACTGCTTACACATGTATAAGGTGTACATGACATTTTCTGACCTGCTCTATTGGCAGATCCTATCCCTGAGGAGTTTAGAGTGTAAATACTCAAAAAAGCTAGGAATGGCAGAGAAACATTGAGCAAAAGGGCTTGGAATTAAGGGGGTTAAAGCAAAGGCAGAATTTTACACCCCAATGGCAGCTGCTATTTACCCAATAACAAGTAGGCAAGTAGAAAGTAGGTTGTGCCCTTAACGAAACAACCCCATTGGCCAATTCTGTCTTCAAGCTTAAGCTTTGAAACCCAGGATGAAGTCTACTCCTAGGTCACATCCTTGTCTTCCTTTTGGATGAATAATTTCCATACTGTTATCTATTTATTGCGCAACTGAGACGCTCCACAGGAGAGTTCAACAAACGGTCATTGGCAATAATAAAATGTAGAACATTTAGCAGATGAGATTGTTCTCTACAATGATCAGAGCAGGGAACTAGGAATCAGAACCCCTGTTCACTACTATTCATGACTCTGCTACTGACACTTAAGTAAATCACTCACTTTCTCGGTGCCTGAGTCTCTCTGTCTGTGAAATGGGGATAATATTATTTATATGTCAGAAGGGTAGCCGTGTTAGTCTGAATCTGTAAAAAGCAACAGAGGGTCCTGTGGCACCTTTAAGACTAACAGAAGTATTGGAGCATAAGCTTTCGTGGGTGAATGCCCACTTCATCAGACGCCATCTGATTCGTGGGTGAATGCCCACTTCACCCACGAAAGCTTATGCTCCAATACTTCTGTTAGTCTTAAAGGTGCCACAGGACCCTCTGTTATTATTTATATGGGGTGTTGTGAAGCTTAACCAGTGTTTCTAAATGTTCTCTGAGGGCATCGGGAAGTAAAATGCTACAAAAGTGCAAATCATGATTAAAATCCCCAACTATTTCATCATGCAGTGAAAGTGTTGTTGTGTGTGAAGACCAGGGCATATTCTCCTCTTGGGGTCTGTGGAGATGAGGATGTGTAAAAATGCCCGGGGCTGTGCTAAAACGCCAGGCACTTCAACACCCCTCTAAACATCCTTGAAGTCCCATGACATCCACTAAAGCAGAAATACCTGGAAGCAACGTTTGAAGGGATTTTAGCAGGGAGGACCATGATGGGCTTTTAGCTTTTTTTTTTTTTTTAAATCTATGTTTAAAATAAATGTCCAAGAAAATCAGAAGATAAATCAGAGAATTTTAAATTTATATTAAAAATGATCATGGAGAGCCTCCAGGTTAAGGCTGTTGTTGCTCCAGCTCAGATCTTGGCAAGAGTCTTGGGCAATGGTTCACATCCCAAGTGTTCTATTAACTAGGCAGAAAGGGCTGAATGACAACCTTGGGGCTAAATCCTGCAGGTTTTACTCAAGCCAAGCTCTCATTGATTCCACTGGGAATCCTGCATGGCAAAGGACTTCAAGATTTACCCTTGAAGCATGGATTTCCCATCTTCCTACAGTTTAATTCAGAATGTCGTCACCATTATTGACGGTGGACCATTTCTACATACCATTATTTATCATTTTTAGATTATATTATTTATGTATTATTATGGTAGTACTTAGAGGCTCCATTGTGCTAGGTGCAGTACAAGCACATAGTATGAGACAGTCCCTGCTCCAGAATGTTTACAGTCTAAATGGATAGAACAGACCAGCGGTTCTCAACCTGCGGCCCGTGGGCCACTTGTGGCCCAATCAGCACAGAGCCGCAGCCCATGTGACATTCTCCGGGCCATACAGGTAGTATTGGATGCAGCCCACAATGGTAAATAGGTTGAGAACCACTGGAACAGACAAAGGGTGGGAGGGGAAGCGGGTGAAGTGATTTGCCTAAGGTTACATGTAGTGGTAGAGCCAAGAATAGAACTGAAGCTGCCTGACTTACAGACCAGTGCCCCATCCATAAGAACACCCTGTCTTCCACAGGACCAAAAAACAAGGTGAATCTCTTTTTCTATGTTTAATTAGACATAGGGAATAGCAAACTGTTCAACTTCTCAAACCTACATTTTTCGAGATTTTGCTTCCAGCCTGCGGAAAAGCTCCCACTCGGTGCTTTGTTTTCATATTTTCAGGTGCTAAACTGGCCAGTTTTTATCTTGTAAAATAGCCTTGGTTCTTTGAAGTGATAGTCTGTGATCAAAATCTTGTACAGACAGCCATGTCGTGTTTTTGCAATTACATTCTGCTTGCTTGCTTGTTAACAACCCATGCAATTTCTAGTTTCCCATAACAAATGTAAGGATAATTATCACGTAATCTGCTGGGTACAAATTTAATTAATCCATGAAAAATAGTAATAATTATCAACTAAATACCAAGTACTGTATGTTGGTCTTAGGTACCCATGTGATATGAGAAACAGACATGCAATTACGATAGCTATATTTCTTGGACAGTGGCTATCAGAGCCTTTATATCTTGGATGTTGGTTATTTTGGGACCTCAACTCATAATGGACTTCCAACGTGCAGGACAATTTCAAATTTATGGGAATGAGTGGTGTATTACTATCTCAGAGTAAAATTAGCCTTTGTGGGACTAAGATGTGCGTATTGCTGGTCCTGTGCACTGGGATGGATTGCACCCTAAAATGCATTGATAAGTGCTCTTCTTTTAGGTGCTTTTTTAGCTCTTAGGCAGGGTACAGATCAATGTGCTCTCCACTGACTTGCTGCTAGAAAAGCCCCAGCTTCCAAGTCTCTGGTCTGTCACCAGTCATCACAGTGGGAAAGAGGGAGACCACAAATATTCATCGATTCTCTAGCTGGTGCTACCAAATGGCATGGGCTAACTGTCGGAAAAGGAAAGATCATCTGGCCCTCAACAGCTCCTGACTGAGTGAGAGGGAGAGAGTTAATAGTGGAAAGGGGATGGGCAAAGAGAAAATGGGGAGAATTTTTGAGGGGGAAAGGGCAAAATTGCAAAGAAGGGGAACCCCACTAAATAGTCACAGTGGAAGCCTCTTAATATCCTAATGCCAGCCACCCTGAAGCTGATAGACAATGCAAGTCTGCTTATCTCCATATTCTTCCAGTAATACAATGCAGTGCTATAAGTAGCACTTTTCTGATTTGCATCCATTCTTCCCTCTGTTGGAGTACAACAGTTTGATAGGGAAATATAAGGACACTTAAAACATACACTGAGGTCTGGTGCTTTATATTAGGTATAAAGGCAAAAAGTCAAAGGATGTCAGGTCATGTGACTATCTTACTGGGGAAAGGATAGGATGTGAAAGCCCAGTGCTCCATGCCCGACCACACACGCAAAGCAATTCCTTGATCATTGCATCCACTGATCGTAGATGAATAGCTGCTGCTCATATTGAGAGGCACACAAGAAGCAGCCAGAACAGTCTATTGAATAGTTAATAATGGGAACTGCAACAATTTTCCAAGCTCCTTTGACTGCTGCTATGTCACATTATTCTAAATTGCTTCTCATCAAAGTTTGCAGATCAGAATACAGCCATTAAGTCTGGCAGCAAAGCAGCTAATCTGAATTTGTCACACTCATGAGCGATGCTCAGCTACAGTATTATAAATAAACCTGGGTTACACTGGCACAGTTTACGTTTGCTAGTTGAGGACAAGCAGCACAGGTTGCGCAATGTGTTTTGTACTGACATTAAAAGCTCCGAGAGCTGGGAAAACCCTTTGGGGGGTCAACTTGCCAAGCTCCCGAGTTTAGCATGGCTCAAATAAAGTAACGAGAGAAACTTCCAGGACATTTTCTGCCTTTTTAATCCATTGTTCATTTGGTTTTTTACTTTTTACATTGAAATTATTCTCAAAAGATTTATGCTCTCTCTAAAGCAGTCTATGCCTTACAAAAAGCAGTAGGTTAACCAAATCACCACTCCTGTAATAAAAGTGCTTCTCCTTATGAGCTAAATCCTGTCATGTGAGGAGTCTCATTGACATTGCATTACAGAACTCAGTAGTGCTACCAAATAAGATTTGCTCTGATGTATTTAGGATATTGTGGACTACGCTAGGACTATGCTCTGGCTGCTTTGTGGCTCCATGCCAGAAAGCCAGCTTAAATGGCTACAAGGGAAGTACACTTGCATAAAGGGAAATCTCTGGGTAATCTAGGGCCAGTGAATCAGCAGTTCATCTTTTTGCTGTCAGTGTAGCAGCTATAACCACAAGAAAGTGGGCGTGGCCAGAGCATCACTGCACTCCAGCTATTCCCAACTGCAAAAACAACCCCTGAGGATAGTGTCAAAAGCTGCTCTAATTCATGCCCTCAGATGGTTTTAGAATCCTAGGGCTGCTAAACTGCAATATAGCCACCATTGCCCTCCTCCTGAGATGTAGCAAGCACAGCTTGGATGCAGCTGAGTGTCTGGGTTTGTACCTTTAAATACGCATTGCTCTTTGATACAAGATTAAGAGGTTTGGCTCTTTGTGAATACGACAGAAATAACCAGATTTCTGCCCGAAATCTAAACTTAGTTTCTTACTTTCTTTGAGACATCAGGATGTTTTTATTTAGCTCCTCAAGCTCTTGCATGGCTAGATCCAGCTGTATTGAGGATAATGTCCTTTGGGTTTTCAGCTCTTGCAAATCTGTTTCCTTCTGGGCCATGAGAAGTTTTAAATTCTTTAAGTCCTCGTCTTTCTTCAGGAGTACGGTATCCAGCTCCTCCTGTCTGAGCGCACACAAAATATCAGTCAGAGCCAAAAATTAAAGATTTACTCTGCTCCCGTTTTTAGAAAAATGAAAATTAAACTGTGATAAATTGAACCAACAAACCAAACAAACAAAAAATAGGGTTAGATTCCAGCTGCTCCTACTCAGGTGCACAATAGGGGGCAGACAACACATGGAGCTTTCTCCCCCAGCCCCCACTCCCAAAGAATATCTCCACCCACTGCCGCTACTGAAATGGCTCTACTTTCCAAAATGCAGACTTTTCAATACCATATTATTTATAGGTAGGGTTGGTAGCACTACCTATTATTAAGGTTGCCCAACACTTCCCATTATAAGAACCTGTTTTCACTTGCTTATAACTTTGCCAAACAAACTGTTTGGGCTCAAATTTTCCATGCTGGGTATTCTGCCTTAGGTTGAATTTTTTTTTTTTTTGAAAAATTTCAGCCAAAATAGTTCAGCTATTTCTGAGAACAAGGCGAGGGGAAAATACGCTTTAGGAGCACGGACTTTAGCAGGATTGGCCTTTTTGTCAAAAATGTGCATTTTGCCTTTCTCATAAAATCTACCCAAATTATAAACTTTTGAAATTTGCAGTTCACACATGCTCAGTAGAGACTTGTTAAAACTTTGCAGCTTCAGTCCCTGAATATTCTGCCCATACTAAGCAGAATATTACCCAGGACAAAACTCCCCTTCATTGCACAACCCTGATTCATCCCCAGAGTAGGTACATCCTGTGCACAGAAAAAGGACAAAATGTGGAAAAAAATACAGTAAATCCTCACTTAACGTTGTAGTTATGTTCCTGGAAAATGCAACTTAAACGAAACCATGTTAAGCGAATCCAATTTCCCCATAAGAATGAATGTAAATGGGGGGGAGGGGTTAGGTTCCAGGGAAATTTTTTTCACCAGACAAAAAACTATATTATATATTGTGACAAGATGGCCGATGTAGTATGGTGGGTCCTGCGCTTTTCTTGGTGGGGGGCTAAGATGCCACCCCTTGCCCCTGCTCTTGGGGCACTGAGGGCCCCACTAGTGGCCCGGGAAGGTGGTAAAGGAGGGAAGTGGGGGCGGGTCTGGGTTTGCTCCTTACTCTGAGCCCCAGGCCCTCTCAACCCCTGTGGGTTCTTACCCTCTTCCCCCTTGGGTGGGGTACCTTCGGTCCTTAAACGCTGGGGGAGGGAGTCTCCCTCCCCTGCTGGGGCAGGGTCTCCCTTACTCCGGTTTTCTGATCTTCCAAGTCTCACAGCACACCTCCAAGCTCCAGTCCTCTCTCCTTCCTCCTTCTCCCCTGACTGCCTGAAGCAGGGGGTTTTATTAGGTTGCTAACCGGGCCTTAATTGACTACAGGTGCTCCAATTAACCTGTAGCAACCCTCCCTAGTCTAAAGGGAACCATGCCTTAATTAGCCTAGGGCTTATATACTTCCCCTCGACCACTCTCCTACTGCTCCCTGGTCCTCCTGTATCACAATATATATAAGTTTTAACAACAGTATAAGTTTTAAACAAACAATTTAATATTGTACACACAATGATGATTGTGAAGCTTGGTTGAGATGGTGAAGTTAGAGGGTGGAAGAGGGTGGGATATTTCCCAGGGAATGCCTTACTGCTAAATGATGAACTAGCACTCGGCTGAGCCCTCAAGGGTTAACACGTTGTTAATGTAGCCTCACACTCTACAAGGCAGCATGAATGGAGGGAGGAGAGACAGCATGGCAGACAGAGACACATGTGTGTGTGTGTGTGTGTGTGTGTGTGTAAGAGGGAGAGAGAGAGAGAGAGAGATGCACATTGCCCCTTTAAGTAGGCTGACCCCCCCCCTCTAAGTACATTGCCTTTAAAAAAATCAGGAAGTTGAGACAGCAGCTGCGGCCAGCAAGCTCTCTCCAGCCTGAGCCCTGTCACCACCTTGCTCTATATGGAGAAGAGGTAAGCGGGGGGCAGGAGTAGGGGGGAGGGGGACTCCCTGACAATAGTCCCCCTCTTCCCCCCTCCCCTGCACAGCAAGCAGGAGGATCCCGGGAGCAGCTCCAAGGCAGAGGGCAGGAGCAGCACATGGCAGTGGGGGGAGGGACAGCTGAACTGCCAGCAATTGGTAGCCTGCTGGGCAGCTGCTGCACAGGGAACTTAGGAGAGTAGGGAGCTGATGGGGGGCTTCCGGTCCACCTTGGTTCCAAGCCCCCACCAGCTAGCTGCAACGGGTTGCTCTTCCTGCAAGCTGTAGACAAAGCAGGCAGCTGCCAAACAACGTTATAAGAGAGCATTGCACAACTTTAAACGAGCATGTTCCCTAATTGGTCAGCAACGTAACAACGAAACAACGTTAACCAGGACGACTTTAAGTGAGGAGTTACTGTAGTATGTGATCATGTAATTAAAGATTGTATCATAATGCATATGCACAATGGGGCTGATTAAGGTTGACCAGGCAACCTTAATTCTGGTATTTCTTAACTTTTGGATTCTTGATTTTGAAACCTTATTATTAATACTGTTTTAACACAGCTTGTGTGCAATATTTTAAAATAAGTTGACAAAACTGCTGTTATTGTTGCTTAAATTGTTAACTCAGGGTTCAGGGTTTTTTGTCCTTTTTGATACAGTACATACAATCCATTAAGTTATTTTGGTATATCCACATGCATGCAATTAGTCCTTACTGTTTTCTTGACACTAGTTTGGTCTCCTAAACTGTAGTCTCAGTGAGTGTTATTAACCAATACCATACAGTAGAATCTTGTTATTTTTCACTCCGTTAATCTACAAGGCCAATAATTCTCATACAAGAAGTGTGGTCTCATCCCACTTCTCTGCAAAGATTTAACTGCATACACAATAGAAGCATGGAGGGCAAAGTCACCTTTGTGCAATGGGCCAGCACGAGGCCTGTCTGTCACTTAAGTCCCCAGTAAACCCCTATTTTTGCATAAATTAGATGCTATGGTGATGGTGTTACAGACCTGATTGAGTTCCCCTAGTGGACAGTCACCAGTCTGTTGTAATTAGTCCCAACCTTTGGATCCCACGTTTCCAAGCCAGTGGGTCTGGCCAGCATCTAGTCACAGTTTCTAGCTCTAAGATGCACTCCTGAATGCAGACTCCCTGTCTGCCACCCTTTCCTGAGATGTGGGACTCCAGGGTCCAACTGCCCTAGGCCCTAAAGCCAGCACTCTGACCTCCCAGTTGCTTATGCATGCTTCCACCAGAGTTCCATCTCCGTGAGCAATCTGGTTTATCGTTTAACTCCTTGGGGACCATGTGGCAGGCAAGGCAAGGAACACAGGCTTTGCACAAGGGTTTCTAAAACCATAGTAACATTGACTCTTAAAGCATACAAGAGTTACAAATCTTTGGGCAAAACAACAAATGCCTTTACACACTTCACACTGTGTCTATGCTCAGCCCTTCTTCTGAGCCATTGGGCCCATTCTGTGTTCGGGTGGGTAGGTCCTTCCTGCCTTTCCTTCTATTGCTGGCAATGGTCAGACTCTGAAGGAGAGGGAGACTGGAACTGATCCTGCCTTTAAATAAGGTTTCTGTCCCCTTTGCCAAGTGACCAACTGGTCAGCTTCAGACCCTAGTCAGGTGTCTTGCCAGGAAGTTCCAGCCCCCCCCCCCTCCCCCACCCAGTCCAAACTGGGTTTCTTGCAGTCTGACCAGTCTCTGTAGCAAACCATTGTCCTAGGATGGATCCTTGTGATTAGAAAGAAAATCATTGTTGATCACTCTTGTGTTAGTCTATTCAAAGAGGTGTCAAGCATTACAATAAGCTACTTTGGGCTGTCCTTGACATCTCTAGACACTGTTGCCAACTCTTGTGATTTTAGCACATCTTGCATGTTTTTCTTAAAGCTCCAGCTCCTGGAATAAAGACATTTCATAGGAATCTCGGTTTTATTCGGGAAAAACAGAAAACAAAACAAGACCAAAAAAATTGTAAATTTCTAGTCCTCACAATTGCTGAGAAAAGTTGCTTGAAAATGCGAACCTAGTGCACCCTAAAGGCTCAGAAACCACTATGTGAAGAACTCAACATTTATTATTTGTTTTTAAATCTCGCTGTTTCTGGAGGTTTGAATCATGATTTTTGAATGCCTGAGGTTGGCAAAACTAGATATCACAAGTTTCTTAGGGCAGGGAATTTCTTTTATTGAGCTGTAAAATGCCACACCTGCCTTATTTCTCTCTTTAAATAAGAAAAAACAACTTTCCATCAGAACTCTGTATTCGGTGCAGAAGCAAACAAACCTGCTCTGGGATCTGATTTCCACTTGAGAATTCTTGTGTCTGCTGATTTCAGTTCTCATCTTGCCACAACTGCTCACTTCTAGTTGTTCCTGAGGTGCAGGCATCTCCTTCTTTTCATATATGCCAGAAATGGCAGCCATCTCATCTTTTAAATGGTGAGCCTCAGATGACAGATCAATCTACACGGTAAAAGATGGAAGAAATGGCCACTTGTAACTTCCAGGGTATAATCATTGTTTTGCCAGCTCAAAAACTGGTTATGCTGTAATCAACCTCCTCCCAAAGGTTTCCTATTTCAGACCTGACCCTGCAATAACAATGTTCCCACTGACTTCAGTAGTGTACAGAGATGAAAGTAAGCCGATACGGTCCGGTGCGGCGTACCGGCAAGAGCCAGTATGCTGTGCCGGACTGGACCGGCTTCTGCGGCGGTGATTTAAAGGGCCCAGGGCTCCAGCCGCTGCGGGGGAGCCCCGGGCCCTTTAAAGCGCTGCCGGAGCTCCGGCAGCCGGGCTTGGGTGGGGATTTAAAAGGCTTGGTGCTCCGGCCACTGCGGGGATCCCCGGGCCCTTAAAGCGCCCCTGAGTCCCGGGGCTCCCAGCTGCCTCTCTCAGCTGGTAGCTCCGGGGTGATTTAAAGGCCCTGGGGCTCCCAGCCACAGCCAGAGCCCCAGGGCCTTTAAATCTTGAAAGCCCCCGCCTCTTCCGGTTGAGGCCACGCCTCTTCCGGTTGAGGCCACGCCCCCGCTCAGGACTCCAGTGTACCGGTAAGTCCTTTAAGTTACTTTCACCCCTGGTAGTGTAGGATAAGGCTTGCCTTCCTTCTGCCCCACATTAAAATCCTATAATTTTGTTTTGCCTTTGTCATTTAGGCCCACATTTGTAAAAGCATGTACACAACTTTACAAAACTGGGACATATTCACTTGCATATTGAATTTGTAAAATGAAGCACTCATCTCTCAGACTCAAGATGATGGATTCTGGACTGCTCTGATACACCCACACAACCCCATTCACTGAGAATGCAGTAGGATCCAGGAAGCAACCCTGCTATTGCTCTTCTATGGCTTGTGGGAAGGGTTATTTCTCTGTGACTCTGTGACTTCCATGATGGTGATACTCGTTAAAAAATAATGCATTAATTAAATCTGTGACTGAACTCCTTGGGGGAGAATTGTATGTCCCTGTAGCAGAGTGGTCACCCGCTCCGGCCCTGAAGGGGTTAAAACAGCCCTGGGAGAGGGCTGCTTTGGGGAGCCAATAGGATAGGCTGATTGGGGAAGCAGCCACAGCTGGAGCCACACCCCAATCAGGCCACAGCTGGCCCTATAAAAGGCTGTGGGCCAGGAGCACAGAGAGTCTCTCTCTAGCTGTGGAGAGAGATGGGCCTGGCTGCTTGGGAGCACAGCAGAGTACCTAGAGTAGAGCAGCTGGAGAAAGGCCAGAGGAGCTGGGGAGCTCTGGCCTGGAAAACCCCCAGGCTGCAGGCCTTGCTAAAGGCCGGAAAGGGTATTGGGGTTGCAGAGGTGCAGCCCAGGGTAGGCAAAGGCAGCAGGTCCAAAACCCCTTGCCGATGATGAGTGGTTGATAGACTGCCGTCTGCCCCAGGGAGTGGGGGCTAGATGGTGACTGGCAGTAGCCACTGAGGCAAGGTTGGGGTAGAGGGTTGGGAGTTCCCCTGGGTGGGGAGACCCAGAGAGTGGGGGTACTGCCAGCGGGCAGCACCCAAGGTAAAGGGGCACCAGAGTCTGGGAGGGAGATGGGGGCCAGCGGCAAGCGGGACATCGGCCAGCAGAGGGCGCTCCGGAGCTGGAGAGCTAATTCCCAAGACAACCAGCAGGAGGTGCCGCGCCGGTGTGTCGTCACGTCGCTACAGTCCCCCAGGGCCGGCTTTAGGCCAATTCGCTGATTCCCCGGAATCGGGCCCCGCGCCTTAGGCGCCTTTTTAATTTTTTTTACTCACCCCGGCGGGCGGCAGTGGTCTGCTCCGGGGTCTTCGGCAGCCCCGCTCCCCTGGCCAGAGTGCCAGCCGGAGCGTGGCAAGCCCCGCGGCCCCACTCTCCCGGCTGGAGCTCCGGCTAGAGCACGACAGCCCCGCGGCTTCGCAACCCTGGCCCAGAGCGCCGCGGCCCCGTGACCCCGCTGGAGCGCGACAGCCCTGCGGCCCCGCGGCCCTGCTCTCCCAGCTGGAGCTCCGGCCGGAGCATGGCAGCCCCGTGGTCCCGCGACCCCGGCCGGAGCGCTGCAAGCCCCGTGGCCCCGCTCTCCCGGCTGGAGCTCCGGCCGGAGCGCGGCAGCCCCGTGGTCCCGCGACCCCGGCTGGAGCACGGCTGCCCCATGGCCCCACGACCCCAGCCGGAGCGCGGCAAGCCCCGCTACCTCCCTCCGCTGGCCGGCAATCCGAAGTGCCACCGAAGACTGGGAGCGCCGCCCGGTAAGTACAAGCCCCAGGAATCGGGCCCCGCACTTGCTAAAGCCGGCCCTGCAGTCCCCTGCTCTGTTTTACCCACATTCTGCCATATATTTCATGTTATAGCAGTCTCAGATAATGACCCAGCATATGCTGTTCATTTTTAGAACACTGTCACTGCAGATTTCACAAAACGCAAAGAAGGTACCAATGTGAGATTTCTAAAGATAGCTACAGCACTCGACCCAGGATTTAAGAATCTGAAATGCCTTCCAAAATCTGAGACGGATGAGGTGTGGAGTATGCTTTCTGAAGTCTTAAAAGAGCAACACTCCAATGCAGAAACTACAGAACCCGAACCACCAAAAAGGAAAATCAACCTTCTACTGATGGCATCTGACTCAGATAATGAAAATGAACATGCGTCGGTCCACACTGCTTTGGATGGTTTTCGAGGAGAACCCATCATCAACATGGATGCATGTCCCCGGAATGGTGGTTGAAGCATGCGCATCTGACACGTAAATATCTTGCAACGCCGGCTACAACAGCACCATGAGAACACCTGTTCTCACTTTTAGGTAACATTGTAAACACAAAGCGGGCAGCATTATCTCCTGCAAATGTAAACAAACGTGTTTGTCTGAGCGATTGGCTGAACAAGAAGTAGGACTGAGTGGACTTGCAGGCTCTACAATTTTACATTGTTTTATTTTTGAATGCAGTATTTTTGTACATAATTCTACGTTTGTAAGTTCAACTTTCATGATAAAGAGATTGCTCTACAGTACTTGTATTAGATGAATTATAAAATACTATTTATTTTGTCTCTTTATAGTGAAAAACACTTGAAATCAAAAATAAATATAAAGTGAGCACTGTACACTTTGTATTCTGTGTTGTAATTGAAATCAATATATTTGAAAATGTAGAAAACATCCAAAATATTTAAATAAATGGTATTCTATTATTGTTTAACAGTGCAATTAATCACGCGATTAATTACGATAATTTTTTTTAATCGCTAGACAGCCCTACTAACAACCTGACCCTGGGACTGCTAGGAAACTTAGAACTTTTTGATGAACCTGAATGTTGATGTAGAGTGTAGAATCGCCCAAGGCAGAGAGAAAGCTGCCAAAGTACAGTAAGTAGCTTTTAATATAATTGCAACTCTTCCCTTCTCAAATGCTCAATCTGATTGACCAATTACAGTGGTTAATTCTCTGAGAAACAACCTATCATTAACTGTACTTTGTTCTAGTCTCACTGGTCCTTTCATGGCAGCCTCTGGTGAAAGAACTGTTATGTGAGATCTCATTCTCTACAATAAAATATTTTTGATTGTTTGCAATAAATAGGAATGGGTTCATAAGGAGAATAATGAATTCATTGCCAGTCCTTTACCAAACACTTATTGACTGTCAAGATACATTAAGCACCCATACTTTATACTGGGCCCTGAGCTTATTCTTAGCTAGCATATATTAGTGTGTTAAGAAACCACTACTCAGTACATTAATGTTAAGTGAGAAATGGTTTCAGTAACCATGAATCAATTGCACAGTGCATTATTTTGCTATAAATATGACATTTTATCATTATAAATATCTTCCATAGGAGGTGATTGTGATCACATTGACTACATAATCAATCAGCACTGACAAAGGAGAACAAAGCCCTGTATTTTACATAACTACACTCCATGCTCCCTTGCTACTCTTGTATGTTATTCTTCCCCTTACATTCTAGAAAGACTACTGGAGTGAAATCCTGGTCCCATTGAAGTCAATGAGAGTTTTTTCCGTCAACTTTAATGGGATCAGGATTTCACCACAACAGTGCTTAATGGAATATGTGCAATCTCATCTATTTCTCTGCTTTCCTCTAACCTTCTTGATATATGGGGCTAATCAATGTATCGATACAGTTTTCAGCATCTAAAGTGATTGTCATTAAAGAGTCAACATCCAAATTTAATTTCCTTCCCCAGGCATGCCATCTCTACAAGCTGCAAGGAGTAGGGTGGGAGGTTGGGACAATGGAGAATCCGCTACAGTGGCTCTCTTAGGGTGATCCTCCTGTGTCGTGCTAAGTGGACTTCAGAAAATCTTTGCTCTGGTGGAAAAGTGCAAAGCTGTCCACATGCAGCTCAGGCTCTGGCCTGTAAAAAGCTGGTGGCAAAAGTAACTGTAAAGACGATAATGTAGGAAGTGTGCCCATCCTCTCTCAATAACTTTTGTATCCCATTTTCTTAGTTTTACAAGTCCCCAAAGGAGATTCTACTCTGTTACACTAGTGTAAATCCACAGTCTGTATTTTTTCAAAGGAAGTTGACAAGAACTATGTACAGTATTCTAGGTGTGTTCTTGGATTTACAGTTGCTGTACAAAACACTTGTCAGCACAGTGTAAATTGGTACTGTGAAACACGTGGGGCCTGCTCTGTAATAATTTATGAATACAGTATGTGACGGGGATTTTGAAAGGTTCACTGTATGGATATAGTGAGTTAATTCACAGCAGGATTGTCAGGAAATGGAGACAGGAAGTAGGACAACAACCCGGATAACAGCCTCTCAGCAAACACCTAGGATTTAGTGTTGCTACTCACAGCTCTTGCTGAGCTGCCCAAACCAGTTTAACTAGGCTCAGAAAACAGGAGAACAATAGGACTCAATTTAAAGTCTCACTCTCAGAGAAGAGGAAATGAAGGGGAACCCAGACTTCAGAGGATGGGTTATCTGGGAACTTAGATGTGTCTATTGTCTACTAGGGATGGTAAGCCTGCTAGGTAAGAGAGATATGAGTGTAGACCTCGGTCGTTTTAAAAACCTTTTCTCCTGTGTTATGCTTTGGATGGGGTGTACTCTCCACACTGGCCCTGAAAGGTAAATTAGGCCCAGTTAACTGCCAAGCTGCATGTGGAGGAGGAGCCAGGGAGCAGGGATTGATTGATTAGACTTGAGGCTCAGCTAGGCAGGAACAGATGGGGCTTATATAACCCAGGAAGCTGGTAACAGAAGGGGGCTGCAGGAAGGTAGGCTGTAGGCACTCCCTGGGAGGAGGGAAGTGTGTTGGGACTATAGAGGGTAGTCCACAGTTGCTCCCTGGGAGGACAGAGTTGGGAGGCTGGCAAACCCAAAGGGAGATGAGTCGGGAAGTCAGGAAGGTAGGAGGGTGCTCAGGGGAATAGCAGCAAGGAATAGCAATGCAAGTCTTGGCTGCTATCCGGAGGGCCCCAGTGCTGGAACCCAGAGTAGAGGGTTGGCCCAGGTTCCCCTACTAGCCACTGGGGATGTGGCACAGACCAGGCAGAGGACAGTTGACTGCGTGGGATGATTTGTCCTGGAAAGACTTTGATAAACCAGAAGGGGGGAACATGTATGGTGACCCAGCCGGAGAGTCAAGTCATGAAGAGGAGGCTGCAGTTCCTGGAGCGAGAGGGGTCCGCAGGACAAGAGGATGACAGATGAAGACACCACCAGAGGCGGGTGCAACACCTGGCAGAGCTAATCCCCAGGATGGCCAGGAGGAGGCATCCACTAGTGGTGAGCGCACCCTGTGGCATTCCCACTGTTAAAATTAAACAATACTTTGCTTTAAGAAGGCTATTTTGCCATTGTATTCTCTAGTGGTCACAGAATCCCAAAGGGAGGACCTGCAGGTACCAGAACCCAGGTAGACCTGTTGGGATAAGTGCTCTTAATCCACAGGGAGCTGTAGCCTGACATATGGTCAAAGAGAGGGAGAACTGTGTGACTTCACTCCAGGGAGGTAAAGATCAAGGCCTCATGCTGGTGGGGAACACCTTCAGAGAGACCAGAGAAGGGGTCAGAGGTTCAGCCAGCCCTTTAACCATGACATGGTACTATAACCTTCCTGGTTATAGTATACACATCCCAAAAGACAAGTGGCCCTTTTGCAATCACACTGCATTGTCAACAGTAGTTAATCCACAATTAGCCTGTCTCTCTCTTCATATGCTGCATTCTAAGTAATGCTCCCTTAATTTATATCTAGGTTTGGATTTTTTCCCCTCCAAGATCTCTTTTTCACTTGTTTATACTAATATTTGATCTCACTTTGACCCAAATATTATCCAGATCTAGCCATATTTGTAAATACCTGTCACATTTACAGTATCTTTCATCCAAGGATCTCAAAGTTTTTTTAAGTATTATTTAACGAAGCCTCACAACACCCCCAGCTGGAAAGGATAAAGAGTGTTATTACCATTTAATAGAGCAGCAAACTGATAGATCAAGGGTGGGATTTTCAAAGTCCAAGAGATTTAGGCACCCAATTTCCACTAGAAAAAAATTAATGGAAGTTGAGCACCTAAATCCCAGCCTAAATGACTTGCTTAAGGTTGCACAGCAACCGTGACAGTATCAGAGCTGGGGAAAGAACTCATGTCCTGACTCCCCGCTCACCATACTAAGCCTTGCAATACATTGTATATTTATTATAGCTTCCAGACTCCCACACATTTGATCAATGTCAGATTAAACTCCTCCTTGCGATTGTTAATGAAACCTGTTCATGACATCTGAACATGATACTGACACCTGAAGTTTTACTGAGTTTATTTCTTTAATCATTCATGAAAAGCTGGATATAATAATAAGCTTTGTAACAGAGAAAAATATATAATGATTACTGGTGTGACAAAGGAAAGAGGAGGAAAATTTTTAATCAATATTCCCTGGGAAAAAGCATTAAAAATAAATATTATCTTCACAGATGGAATACACTGAGTAGCTGACATAGCTTGTTGACAAGTAATTATTTAAAAAATGGTAAGAACTATTCCCTCAGTTTATTGAAGCACTGTCTTCTTCTTGGATATGTTCTCTAATCAATGACAAACTGAGAAATACAATCCAAGTTAATTAAAACTATTAGCTAAATAGCAGAGACTCACATTCAAAATATGGTTCTTATCTTGCTGTGACAGGCTTTGTGTCCTAGCAAATCCTTTTGCACATAACAGTGGACAAAATTTGTTTAGAAATCTAATTATATCAGCCCTGATTCCAATGAGGCAGAAGAAGCCACAACAATAAATCATGTCAGTGTACGGAATGTGCCTTTCCAGTATTCAGCATCTAGAACGGTGGGCAGAGAAGCAGTGGATCATGTCAATACAAAGTATTCCTAATGCACAAAAAGCTGGAATCTACACACTTGACAGGAAGGGTCTGTTATTTGCATTGATACTGAAGCAGCTGAAGTATCGAAATGAGACCAAACCATTTTTCTTTAATATCAAACCATCTTTAATGCAGCCAGAATTCTTACTATATAAGTGCCTGTATACCCTAGAGCTGGCTATAGACTTCAATTCATTAACTTGATTTCCCTTTTCCACTTCCTTATATTGCCTCCTCTAGGCACATGCTGGCTAGATAGTAGGGGAGGAAAACGCATAATAAGTAATATTCCTCACACTCTTGTGTACTTCCATATCATTCTGCAGTACATTGCTTTCTGGGATATGCTGAAGGTGAGAGCTATATTTGTCAACAGATATCATGCAATTACAACAGCAGTCTCCTGTCCTAAGTACCAGGAAAACTCATATCTGATATCATTTCTTGTGGCTGTTGGCAAATGCTGATTTTTGGCCACTGTACAGCCAAGGTATGTAAAAAGAAGCAATAGAAAACAGGGGATAGGGTGCTAAACTGGGCGTCAGGAAACCTGGGTTCTGTTCTTGGCTCTGCCATGGATCTTGGGCAAACAAGTGTTGCTCTGTGTGCCTTAGCTTCACCCTCCGTAAAATAGGGGTAAGGATTAGAGCAGGCTGAAAGCTTTTCAGCCAGAAAAACAGCCCTTTGACAAAATGGAAATTTCTGCAAAAACATTTCCATTGTAGAAATTTGTCAGGTTTTTGCTTTTTGTTCTGTTTTTCTCAACAAAATCCCAAAATATTCTACCAAAATGACTTTTCTTCATTTTCTTAAAAATTCTTAGCGGAAAATAAAGTACATCCCTTTGACCAGCCCTAATAAGGATACTTGCTTTTCACTGTAAAGCACGTTGAGATCCATAGATGTAAAGCACTGCACAAGTGCCAGGTATTATTATGGAACAAGTCTCTATCTACACTCCAGATTGGATCATGTTTAAGCACAATGCTCACACATGGTAGTCTCCTGTACCAGTAAACAGTTTGGTCTGATATGGGGGGACAAGATCAAATTGTGTTAAAACCATGTTAAGGAGTCACACTTTCCAATTTTGCTTCCATTTACACAGATAAGACTAAACCCAGCTGTATCACGGTCAGGTCACTATTTAACTACATTGCTTAACCACAGTAAAATGTGTAGTGTAGATGCATGATGACCCAACCCCTCCTGATAAGAAGATGAGGACTAGAAGCACCTGTTCCCTCTAGTCAAGGAAACTTTGCTAGACCCCTGCTTGTAAAAATTCATGTTTAAACACAGTTGTTGCTAGCTGCTATTTCAGCTGTGGTGGAGGTCCTGAAAGGAATGGAAGTGCAAAGCCCACTAAAGACCATTAAAAACAACTAATGGAAATCATTTTAAAAATTGCCTTCCTATGCCACCATAGAAATAATGGCTTTGCAGTGAACTAAATATCACAGCAAATCCGGTGACATTAAAGACATTTATTTGAATTCTGGGAACACACACTGTTTGTTTATTTGTGTATCGTCCAGAGTTAGGGAGCAGAGACAAGGGGATCTTTGCAATGTATCATAAGTTGGATTCCACCTCCCATGATCATTTTAATGTGCTGGGGGGTGGGGTGGGGGACAAGGGGATAAATATCCAACTGCAAGCCCTAGGGAATGTGTTTGGATCAGACAGGATAAATCATTTTGATAATGTTGCCTCCGCTTACTGTTCCCTGTAATAGGGCTATTATTTCCAAATGGGCTTTCAAAATAACAGTGGAGATGAGTGCCCATCAAACATCTGCAGTAAGCCTTGGGGATGCTAACTGAAAGCTGTGTCACAGCCATTGTCTGACTAGTCAGTCAAGGAAATATACATTTTGATGAATGCGCACAAGCATCATTCTCAATCACCATTACATACAAACACAAACAGTAGTGGAAATGAAGCACTTAAACCCAGCTGCGTACATTACTTTGGCCATATTCATGATGTCTTTTCTAAAATAGATCATGCTGTGTGACTTTTCTAAACCTGTCAGTAGAACAAATAATAGTCTGAACCATTCTAGAGGCTCTAATTGCTCTAAACTGTGTCCAAATACACAAGAAAAAATATTTATCTTTCAAAATATATATCATTAACAGGAATTATTCATGGGAATAGTGTTGGTTTGTTTGACATGAATCATTTCCTTTGGTGTTTGCAAAACAAGGCAAGATCACGTCGTATGGATAGACTGTCATTATAGCTGAACAAACATATTGTTCTGCATTCATTTTAAAATGAGATTATAATGCCACCAATGTAATCAGCTGCTGCTTTCGGTTCACTCTTGTCTGATAACTATTTTGTACGAAAAAAAAGTTTAGATTGAAACTATCAGATGGTAACAATACTGCCACCTCCTCTTCTTCCATTGCATCATATCTTACCAGAGCTTATGATAGGAAGCAGTTCTTCTTAATTCAGCTATTTTGCACCATCTAGCTCACTTTGCTGTTTGATGGTCTGGCACTTTCTGTTCCACATTAAACCATTGTAAACATTGGCAGGTATGGTTGAAATGTTATAAATATGGACTATTGGGGAATGCCCCATTTTTCTTCTTAGCTTATGCAAAACGTGCATCAAGTGGCATGTGACCAGGATTCATCACTGAATTTGGTCTGCTGGTTGCATCATTAGCTTCCCCGGCTTGGGCCGGGTACTGACGGGAGTGCAACATGAATGCTGATCCATGTCCCCAATGCCCCATTGATACCCCCTTGGAAACCCATTGGAATACAAGAGCTTTATTAAAGGGCAGGATGGGAAATATTTAGTAAGAAATAGGGACAGTCCTTCCTAAATGATGTTCATCCTGCAGGCTTTACTTAGCTGAGAAAATACAAGTATATTTGTAATAGCATAGCCGGCTCCCATCCAACACCTCCGCTGATATTATTACCTGTTGCCATTCAGAAGGCACAGTCCTGTTTCCACTGAAGTCAGTGGCAAAACTCCCATGGATTTATATAGGAGCAGGCCCTGAGTCAGTTTCCTCAGGAGAAGGTGATGTACTCTCCATGCAAATATGTTGCATTCCTAAAGCAGCTTCCCTCTGAGGGTCTCAAAACATTTTACAAACATTACTTACACCTCATCGTGCAGTTGTAACATAGGAAAGGAATATATGGGGATCACGTCCATCAATTTCATCCTCTGTCCCCCTACTGCCCATTATACGCACTCAAATATAGACCCCTCTCATGTGGAATGTAACAGCTCTTCAAGAACCACAGTAACAATGGTATAACAATTTGTGGACAGACTTCCAAGGTCCTCACCCGCCCACAGCCTGCCCATTCCTACACCTATCTACCAAAGACATCTTTTCTAACTCTCCTTCCCTCCCCAACACCCGTGTCACAAAAGCCAAAACAAGATTCCTGCGAGGCCCAAAGCTCTTTCTTTACCTTCCTCTAGAGGGACACTAGACAGTTTGTTAATGCTAGATTTTCTGCTAGGCCTCACAAGGAGAGGGCTCTAGGGTGTTGGTCGGGCAGCTGGGATCTATGAGCTTGTGGAAGCCCCAGCCACATTTTTTCCACTCAGCCACATTCCCAGTGCTTTAGGAGTCTAGGAGCTGGCACAGGAGTTGCTTTGCCCATTGAGAATTCCCACTACACACTGAGATGATCCTTTCAGCTGGCAACACTAGCTTTAAGTCCCATGTCTGCCGGGACTGTGGTGAAAAGTGGCTCAGGATCTGAGCCATGAAAACAAAATGCTAAATACAACATGAAAACCTCAGTAGTCCACCCCCACCCTCACTTTCTTCTCTTACTCTATGAACACTATACTCGCTTTTAATTAATAAAATACTTGGGAGACTCAAATCAGAGAAAACTGGTTCAAGCCGATATTATAGGTTGCTCGTTTATTGAAGTAAAAGCTGGCGATGCTTTATATCAGCACTGGGGAAGGAGGGCATGAAGTGAAGGATTGGTAAGATTTTATTTTTAACTAAAGAGTGTTCCTAACCTTGGATGGTCTTTGGCCTTCAAGTAATGATGAATTAGCAATCAGAGGTGTCAAAACTACCGTACAGTTGAATCAACTTGTGATAAAATAGGGCTGCTTTGAAAATAGAGTGTTATATGTTAAACTGAAGAGTTTTTTGCATGGTCTCATGACTCCTGATTTCCGAGAGCTGGGAATTGTTTTAGCCATAGGTGTTCGGTGCATGACAACTCAGGCTGTTTGTATTAACTTGATGTGCTTTTCTTTATCATTGTTATTTTTAGAGCTCTGTGGACACTTTATATTCCAGGAGTATGAATTATATTTGTTTGCTTTGTGCAGCTATCCAAACAAGGTGGGATTTTAAAAAGTGCCTAAATCTGTTGGGACTCTTAATCCATTAGGCATATTTGTAAATCTTGCCCACAGTGAAGTTGTACTGGCACAAAAGTTACTAGCAGAGACAAAACTTTAGCACACATCAGTATTTGCAAAAGTATCTCGGGCACTGTCATGCAATCAGGAAACAGATTCAGGGCCTTGGGCCAGATTCTGTGCTGTCTCTCGGAAGAGACATCACAAAAGGTACAGCCCAAGAGAGGGATCGGAGGGCAAGGGTGGCTCTAGACCTCTTCACACCTCCCAGGTTCTGGGCTGCTCCTATGACCAATGTAGCTCTAAGTGTAAACTACAGCAGTTTCAGGGGCTTCTCTAATTTATGGCAGGCTTAGCTGGCTGACTGTAGGCTGTTTTGCAACCCAGGATTATGGGTGCACAGACCACTAGCCATTCCCTCTCCTGTCTCCAGCTCACCCATATACCACGGGCTGTGAGGGGGCAGTGTAGGGTCACATATGCCAGCCTGACACTAGTCCTGCACAGGGGAATTCCCCCAGGGTCCTCTCTGTTCTCTTTCCACTACTGGAGTAGTGAAGAGGGACCATAATGGGGGCTGGAATTTGGCCTCAGGTATTGGATCTGACCAGTCACAACTAAGCAGCACAGCCTGAATGACAAGTCCCTGCAGAGAAGAATTCATGATCGATTCACAGCCTTAAGAATAAATATTGCCACAGACTTCAATTCTTTTCACATAATAAATTTGAGGAAATCCTGATCTGCTCAGAGATGCCATGAGACAAAAGAGGTGAAATTCATCCGATAAATTTTTCTTTGCAAAATATTCACTCAGACCTAGTTTTTGGGCCATTCAACCCTGGAAGGAGAGGACTGTTGTGAGAATGCCAGCACACCCTCCTCTCGCCCCCCTCCCCGAGGTTCTGCTGGGTAAATGCAGTTTGAACTTAGGGCTGAGAACCAATCAATGGAGGCTGCCCAGGAGGGGCACTGATTGGATCAGTGTGTATCCCAGACCTTGTTTCCTCCAACACTAGCTCCAACCACTTTTGGTGCTCTGCCTGCTGTTTTCTGTAGAGGCCATGGTGAGACGGAGTTTATGGGTGGCGCATGCTCCTACATGCCAACTAAGTGTGAATTTACCACTGCTGGGAGCCTGCAACCTGAGTTGTGCTTAAAAAAAGGGAAGCTTGCCGTGCACCAACTGTCCACATAAACAAGCCCTCTGTTGTGTGACTTAAGGAGAGTCACTCCACATTCACACCAGTACATCTTGTTGTGACTAGAGCACAGATGAATCCAAGCCCCAAGTATAGATGTGGATCTGAACTTCCCCAAAGTCCTGGGGTTGTTTGTAGTGGGGTTTTGGCCCATATGTTATTTATTTCTAATACAGGGACCCTTTTCAGTTTTGCTTCGTGTCAGCTTGCACCCCTGAGGTTTAGATTCAGGTTTGAACAAAAACCCCTCAAAGTGAAACTCAGCTGAAATCACTGAATTTCACCTGGTTCCAGGTTAAACATTATGAAACAACTGCATTTTGCATGGTTTTCACCCAAACTCATAACTGGATGCAAGGCCACTCAAAACCTGGCATTAGTTCCCCATAGGTTCATGAACCTTGCCAAACCTGGCCAAATTTTGGTTCTGTAACCTGGTCTGGTTTTGGCTGTTGATACAATTGCTTTCCTCCATTCTATTCTAACACAAGGGCTTTAAAAGTAACCATATGATATTTGCTTTTATGTGCTCAGCCAATAAATTATACTTTTCCTAATTATTAGATTTGCTTCACTTCTCCCTCCTCCTTTCTTTTTGAAGCTGTGTGGGGATTTTCCTTGATTTTGTGTGAGGAGTGCAGAGGCAGTAAGTGGATTAAGGAAAAGTAGCTCTTTGATGTACCAGTATAATACAAATTAGGATTTCCTATATCTTTATTCCTTTATCCTTCATTACTATACATATGTCACCCTATTTTTAAAGTCTATTAATAAAGCAAGGAAAAAACTAAATTCTTTCCAAATCTTCTCAACATGCAATGCATTGAAAGGTATCATTTGCCAAGGAATTGGTATTGTTTACTTTACTCCAACCAATAACATGAGAAACTAAAAAGCTACTGAGAGGAAAGGGTTAACGCACAGGCCTGGGCTTCAAGAGATGGGGCTTCAATTGGAGGCTCTTCCAGGACTTTCTGTATGACCCGGGGCAAGTCACTTACTCTCTTTGGGCCTCAGCTCTCTATCTGTAAAATGGGAATAATCACCACCCTTTGTCAGTACAGTCTACTTAAACTGTAAAATCTTCAGGGTCAGGACTCTCTCATACATGTTTTTGCAATGCCTAACCTAACAGGAATCTGATCTTGGTTAGGACTCCTAGATGCTTGTGTAATACAAATAAATACTACTGTCAAATTGTGTAGATCTTAAATTCGGCCCATAATTGGCTGAAAAGTATACTTTATCCTATTAATTCCTTTTTGGGTAATCTTCCAGTCTGTCACCAAGAAATCCAAAAACCACAAAAACCAATATTTAATACCTACACAAAAACAAAGTTTTGTGCTCCCCTTTCAGGCCCTGTAGCAGTAGTTCAACACTTGCCAAAGCAGAGGTAACTTCATTAAAGGTGCTGATGCACAAATGCAGACAAACATATCAAACGATAGGCCAGATCCTCAGCTGGTGTAAATCAGTGCAACAAGGGCCAACCCTAGACCAAATGGCGCTTCAGGCAAGGAGCATCTTCAGTGCCCCCCCCTCCATTTGTTACATTTTTGAATACCAAACCACAACTGAGACTAGAAATTTGAAGTCAGTGATCTGATTTCCACATACAGAACACCTGAAACATTTCACTTCAAACATTCTATTTTCCCTTCAAACATTCTATTTTCCCTTTTGTTGCTAACAATAAGAACAGCCCCCCAAGCCTGGCATCCAAGCTGGTTGCCTGGGTTAACTGCCCCTAAATCTGGCCCTGAGTGCAGCTCTATTGACTTCAGCAAAGCTATACTGATTTGTATCAGGGAAAGCAATGACTCTTGTTGAATTCAAGATGCATGAGAAAAAACAGGTTAAAATAATAAGTGGCTCTTACACAGCACTTTTCATACATAGATCTCAAAGCACTTTACAATTGAGGTATCATTATCTCCATTTTACAAATGAGGAATGAGACACAAAAAAGTGACATGACTTGCCCAAAGTCACATGGCAAGCCAGGGAGCCAGAAATTGAACACAGGTCATCTGAGTCCCATGCTCCATCCACTAAGCAACATTGTCTCAATCGTTGATTTCCAAATGGAAACACTTTCCTCTTGCCTGGGAGTGCATGTTAGAAGTGATCCGGGCAGCTAATTTGCTGCAATAGTTGCATTGCCGGATACTTTTCTACCATGACTTCTGCACTGCACCAGGTGTTAAGTCACACTCTATCAATACAGTTTGTGGTTTTGCTAATGAATTAATGAAAGTAGGAAATTATTTTTAGATCTTGAATAAGTGAGAGAGAGCTTTAAAACTTTGCAGAAATTTTCACCTTTTACATTAGCGAAAATCATTCTTCCATTTCTCGATCTACAATATATGTGTGAGTGTCAAGCCAAGCCAGTGATGACCTCTGACTTGACTTCTTTGAAAAATGCCATGTTTCTTACAAAAGGGCACTAGGAGAATAGGCAAAATAACCACTGGGCCAGATCACAAGTTCAGGAAAGTGCCACAGAGGGTGTGAACATAGCTGAGTTTCCACAAAAACGGGCCAGATTTTGTTGGGAGGAGAAGTGCTGTAAATGCAGCAGCATCCATTTCCCTCCCACCCGACAGAGGCCACTTCCCTACCTTTGGAACTCAAGAAAGATGTGGAGCTGAGGAATAGTCACTCTCTGCTGCATCCTCCCCTTTGAAACCTTAGTGGATTTGGAAGCAGAAGATAAAGGTGCCCCTGTTGTCTCCTTAAATTAACCCTTCTCTATCCTTTCCCCATCAGCCTCCTGCTGCCAAAGACAAAAGGTTTGGAGCAGACAGCTAATGGAAAGTACACCATGGAATCCAGAATGCACTGATGTTTGGACCTTGCTGGGTTTGGAGTGTTACCACCTCTCTCCCCTTTGCCAAGCTGTAAAACTATACCCAGCCCTTGTTGGGATGATCGCCTGGGAATGCTGCACATTGTTTTCTGGCCCTTCCTCATGAAAGGCATGAATTGGCCCCATGCACATGATGCATGGGTGAGTGTAATTGTCTGTGTTTTCCTATTCTTTGTTGCCAGGCACCTTGCACCAGTATGAAGTGGGTGTAAGATACTCCTAAGTAAGAATGGAAGCATTTTATACAAGTATTGCACTGGTGCAAATGACTACCCAGGATACCAAGAAATAGAGAATCAGCCCAGTATCTCTAAAGGAATACCGCATACTGAATGCAAGTCTTCTTACCCTGCTGAGGTGTGGAGGGAATTATACAAACAAATAAGCAATAATAACAAATAGATACAAATGAATATACCAGTTAACAAAACTAGGAAATTAAAAATGCAAACACTATAAAATATCCAAGTCTGCAGATTTTCAACTGGAGAAACACTGCTGCAGACCGCAAGCGATACTGGGTAGTACTAAAATTCTCAGCATACAGCTTTCCTCCATAACATAACCAAGCACATCTCAAAGGAGCAAGAGTTTAATCTTCTGATCATTAGTTTTAAAGCTGGCTCTGGGTATCTTCCTCCTCTAAGTTACAGCAACTGGATACAACCAAGCTGGAGGAGTTTTAAATTAATCCTGGCATTTGCTGTTCTCTTTTAGTTATCCTTCAGACATTACATAATACTTACTTTTTGGAAGTTCCTGCATGTTAAATCTTCCTGATGCCAGGAATTCTCAGCGGAACATCAATGTGCTAATAACCACGTCTCACATCATGCTTGATCCCTGTGATTAATTCAGCCAGATTTGTTGTTGGTTGCCAGAGGCAACTAATTTTGATTGATGGTTGCCATGAACTTTCCACTGGAGGGTGGAGCTTGTGCTCTAGTGTTTCCCTGCGCAATGCAAACCACAAGAGGTGCTGGCAGAAAACAGGCAAACTAGAACAGCAACTGCTTATAAAGAAATGTACTTAGACCCCCCTCCTGCAGACACTTACATATGTGGGTAACTTTATGTATGTGAATAATATTCACATGCCTAAGTGTTCGCAGGTTCTGGGCTTTAGTATATGAAAGTTTGTATGGGATAGTTTTTAACAAGTATGTTATAATTCTGCTTACACACACCAAAACAAAACAAAAATCACAAGACATAAAGTTACTTCCCATGTGCAATAATAAAAAAAATCTGCTGTCTTTTCTCACTGCCCTACATTAAAGAGTGAGTGTGATAAGACAAATCTCTTCTTTAAATATTTATCAGAGGAAAAGTAACATGGCATGCAAGAGATTTGCATGAAACTTGTTTATCAGTTCTGGAGACATGCTTTTATCAGCCATTCTCTGACTCATAACACAATGTTCTCAGTCTAGTTCTAATACATGGTATGGTAGGAAAGGCTTTCAGTACACATTTGAAATGTTTTTCCACACAGGTTTATTTTACTAGCATTTTTCTGTCTCATGCTTGTTTGTGCCTTTAAGACTTGCTTTACATTTTATAGGTTTTTATTCAGTGTAGATGAAAAGCATATGTATTTCCACTCCTCTCTCATTATAATGCTACTTTTTTGAAGCAAAGCATATTGTGTGTGCTAAAGAGGTGTTATTATAACAAGGTTAGTAACTGGAAGCTTTCAAAGCCCTGTTGATGAATCATTGGGAAACTGAACAACAAAATTTGCCCAGCTTTACTCTGTGCTCATTCAAATCTTGATCTCTGCCAAAAAACATGAAAACTCTTTCATTATATGAAGGACTGGTAGCACCGCCTATTATTAAGGTCGCCCGATACCTCCCATTAGAAAGCTCTATTTTCCGTTGCTTACAACTTTGCCAACCTTTAACTGTTTCTGCTGTAATTTTACATGCCGGGTGTCTGCCTCAGGCTGAAAAGTTTTGGAAAATGTCAGCCCAAAAGGCTCAGCCACTTTTAAGAACAAGGCCATGGGAAAAATACATTGTTTTTTTTTCGGGCAACTTCTTTGAGAAGCTCTAGCACCTCTATGCTTTGGGGAAAGGGCTTCAAATTTGGTGGGGGATCACCTTTGCCAGGGCCCGCTCCAGGCACCAGCTTAACAAGCAGGTGCTTGGGGCTGCCAAGGGAGAGGGGCGGCACCTGCGGCAATTCGGGGGCGGCAGGTCCCTCACTCCCTCTAGGAGCGAAGGACCTGCCGTTGAACTGCCGCCGCCGATCGCGGCTTTTTTTTTTTTTTTCCAATTGCCGCCGCCGATCGCGATCGCAGCTTTTTTTTTTTGGCTTGGGGCGGCAGAAATGCTGGAGCCGGCCCTGACTTTGCATCAGGAATCTGCCTTTTGCCATCCCTGTGAAAATCCACTCAAATTTGGCCAATTTATAAGTCTTTGAAAAATTGCAGATTTCACATGCTGAATAGATACTTGCCAGAACTTCACAGCTTAATTCCTGGAAGATTCCATCTACACTGAAGATACTCCAGTCTAGGGCTGAGCAGGACATTCCCTTCAATTTTCTTGGCTGCTCGGGGCCATGCCAGATCTGGCTCCAGGCACAGGAACTGAGAGCAGGGAGCCTATCACTCCTGTTTTCTCAATACTCCCCCGCCCCTCGCCGCTGATGCCCAGGCAGTGTGGAAGAGGAAGGCACCTGAAACAAATGAAGAGCAGAAAAGAGCCAAATGTGGGAGGTCTAGGAAAGGAGTAGATTGGGACAAAGAGCCTGAGGAGGAAGACTGGCATGGGAGACTGATGGAGGGGAGGAAATGGAAACTGGGACTGGAAGTTGGGGAAGACTGGGACTGGTGGGGCAAGGAGACTAGGACTGGCAGCTGGGTAGGGAAATGGGGGAAGGGACTGGGAGCCAGTGGATAAGACTGAGATTGGACGAAGAGCTCACAGGGAAACTGGGACTGTAAACTTTTTTGGAGGGGTGGGGGAAAGGAAGTGAGGAGAAAGGGAACAGATCTGGTTCTTCATCAGGGGGAGAATTGGGACTTCCTGGCCAAATGGACTGTGAGAAGAAGCTGGGCGAAGGATGGACATTGAGATTGGACAAGGAGTCTGGAAAGGGAGACTAGGCCTGGGATCCAGCGATGATGGGGACTGTGGTTGCTGGGCGTCTGACTGGAGGCTGGGGCAGGGTGAGAGAGATCAGATGGGGAGCCAGGAGGGAGGAAACAGACTGACTGGGTAAGGAAACTGAGACTGGGAGCAGGGGGGAGGGAAGTCTGAAAGGGGAGACTAGGACTGGCTGGGGAAGGAGACTGGGATGAGAAGCCTAAGGAGTGGAGACTGGTACAGGCTAGATGAGGGGAATCGGACTGGGACAAGGAGCTGGGGGGGGGGAGGATGAGGATGAGGGAAGAGATGGGACTGGGGCATAGACAGATTGGAAGAGACAGGGCAGAATGGGTCATGCTTGGGGGAAGTGGGCAGAAAAGTCTGTATCTACTACAGCATATTCCCTTCCAGGTCCTGAAAAGGAACCGAATTTTCCTGAGTCTCACCATTCCACCGCAGTCAGCAAATGTCTGTGAAAAGCCACTGGCAAAGTGCCTTATCTCTCTGTAGTGATGGGCCACAAAAGGATTGACAGCCTACTAGTAGTACCAGTTACTTTGTTAGTTCACACGGCAGAGGTCTATGTGGCTGATCTAAAGGTTCCAACCCTGCTGATGAAACATGTGGGTGTCAATATGATGACGCATGATGGAATTAGGTTTTTTCAGTTTGCTTTTTTTAAAAACGTAAGAAGTCTCATATACACACAACACAAACTATGTTAGAAGAACATTACGTTTCCAAAGTCAAGCACTCAAAAAATCAAGAAATGCCAGAATTAAGGTTGCCTGTGCAATCTTAATCCCCGCCCCCAATGGGTGTAGGCATTGTGATAGTCTTTAATTGAATGAACACAAGCTGTTTTCCACAGGACCCCATTCTTGGTTGGCCTCTAAGCCCAACCATGATAAGTAGTAGTTGTGGGGAATGACATACTGTGATTTCCTGAGATTCTTCACATTGTTCTGTCTCGTATCAGATTAATAGCCATCACTTTCTTCTGCGGTCTTTTATGGCTTGTCTGCAAAGATGATTTTTCTAACAACCTTATTAACCATTGATTTCTACTATGTAACATTCCACTTTGAGACCTTCACTTCATAAATTAATAGATTTGAAGGCCAGCAGGAACATTGTGATCATTTAGTCTGACCTCCTGCATAACACAGGCCAGAGAACCTACCTAGTAATTTCTGCATCAAGCCCATAACATTTGTTTTGACTACAGCATATCTTTTAGAAAGACATCCAGCCTTGATTGAAAGATGGTGAATCCTCAGATCACACGTTTTCTACCAGAAACACAGGACCTTACTTTCATTGTTCACAATCACTAGCCTTCCACAAACTACCTCAAATTAACCATCTGGAATAAACAAGATTTCACTGCCTAATCTTGCAGTCCCGACTCAAGCAAAAGGAGTTGAAGAGGAGTTTTTGCCCAAGCAAGGAGCGTTAATGGGAGTTTTGCCTGAACTGCCCATTGGAACATTCTATGTAGATATTTTCACAACACTTCTACACTTTTCTCCATGTGTCAACTCTAGTAATTTATACCACCAGTAAGTATAGAAATGAATCATAACTTTCAGCTATTCACATCTTTCAAGCTAATAATGAACCTGAGCAGCCTTGCTTTATGCAAATTAAGACAGTAAATATATTTATTGTGTTTTAATTGTATGATAATTTCAGACATACTAATGCTTTTCATATTCACTTTCATTTCCTTTTAGCCAATTTAATGTATTAATCAACTGTCTTGAAATGTAACCCAGCCATAGTGTATTGATTTCCATTTCACCTCATACTTCACTGAGTCTTTCACATTGTAAGTGGCAGCTAATACCTGTAGGTTTTGTACTGGACTGCGTCTCTTCATCTCATACCTCGCTGAGTCCCTCCTTCCCATTGTTCTGAGCAGCCTGTTGACTGCTGTTTCTCAGCATACCTTAAGCCTCTCTCATTTGTATTTTATTAGATAATATATCATGCTGTAGATAAAATATTCATAGTAGCCTTTCACTGCATAATTTCAAAACCCAAGGCGTTCATCTTTGCACAGTTATAGCTCAGAGTCTCTTCCTGACTCTATCTCCCTGTTTGTCACTCTTCCAAACTTTGATAATAAATAAAGATGAGCCCAAACCAGCCCCCCAGATTTGAGTACACCCAAAATCCAAACCGAGTTTTGGATTTGAAGTTTGCAAATGAGCTTGTATAATGTTCTATTAGGGTGTTTTGATTGTCATGGCCAGACTTCTTCCCTTTCTTCTTAATCCATGTCCTCTATGCTGTTAAACAAGAGACCAGTGGAGATAAAGTTTTGAAACAAGTGTATTTGTTATACTAAAGATTCTTAAAGCAATCTGGTAAGGATTTTTTGTTTTAAATTTGGGTTTGTGATGTGTAAACAGGGCCTGAAAGTGCTTAATTATTTTCTTCTTAGAAATATCAGGACTGCAGCATTATCAAACTTTCAAAAATCATTGTCTTAAAAATAATGAGATTTTCAAAACAATGCATTTGGATCCTGTTTATTTGCTTTCTGGCTTTTGAGCCTTTAGGGTTTGTGTTTTCCAGCTTTTCTCAAAAAACATGAGGGCTAAAAACTTCTTTTTAAAAAAAAAAAAAAGCTGAGATTCTGGTATATTCACATGATGTCAGGGTTTAGGGGTTTAAGAAAAAAATCAACTATCATGACATTCAGGATAAAACCACAACCCTGGAAACATCATCCCTGGTACCCCCCTCCCTGCCTTTTGCAGGAGGACCTATTGTCCCAGAAGTTGTAACTCCTTCCTATATTTAATTGAAGGAGTGGGATGTTGAATCGTTAACATTGAGGTCTTTTAATCTCTAGGGTTGAGTCATTGAAGTTAAACACAAATAAGACACAGAATTTCAAACAATCTGGCTAGAATTCCTCTCCATTCCTCTCAGTTGCTCAACATTCACTCTCCTGATGTTGTCATTTCACTAGTTCTCCAGGCACCAGAAATTCTTCTAGGCTAGACAAGACCTGAATTTCCAGTGCAAAAATACAAGTAGAAAATACCTTTAAAAATATGTTGGGCCTTCTTTATACATGAAGAAAAGACAAAAAGGGTGCAAATTCTTCTCCTCATCTTTAAAACTTAATTAATACAGGAAATGTCTTGTGAATGCCCATTCAAAGTCTTTGGAGACCATGCTCTCCTTATTAATTATTCAGGTAGTCATAGGAAGAATGGTCCAGGTCCACAAAGATATTTAGGTGCCTAGCTCCCACTGAAGTCAAAGGGAGTTAGGTGCCTAAATACCTTTGAAGATCTGGGCCAAGAATTTATCTAAAGACTCTGGGTGGAACTTTCAAAAGTGTCTAAGTGATTTAGGAGCAAATGGGACTTGTGCCCCTGAATCACTCAGGCACTTAAAAATATCTTACCCTCTGACAACTCCATTTATTCTGGTTGTCCCAATTTTTTCCCTGCTTACTACTTTCCTTCACCTAATTACAGTATCTCCTCACTTAAAGTCTTCCCGGTTAACGTTGTTTCATTGTTACATTGCTGATCAATTAGGGAACATGCTCGTTTAAAGTTGTGCAATGCTCCCTTCGAACGTCGTTTGGCAGCCACCTGCTTTGTCCACTGCTTGCAGGAAGAGCAGCCCGTTGCAGCTAGCTGGTGGGGGCTTTGAACCAGGGTGGACCAGCACCCCCCTATCAGCTCCCCGCTCCCCTAAGTTCCCTGTGCTGCAGCCACCCAGCAGGCTAGCAATTGGCAGTTCAGCTGTCCCTCCCCCCACTGCCATGTGCTGCTCCTGCCCTCTGCCTTGGAGCTGCTCCCAGAGACTCCTGCTTGCTGTGCAGGGGAGGAAGGGAGGGGGCTAATGTCAGGGTGTCCCCCTCCCCCCTGCTCCTGCACCCCGCTTACCCCTTCTCCATATAGAGCAGGGAGGGGACACGGATGGAGAGAGACAGAGAGAGCTTGGGGCAGCAGCTGCTGTCTCAACTTCCTGGTCCACTTAAAAAGACAGTGCACTTAAGAGTGGGTCAGCTTACGTAAAGGGACAGTGTGCATCTCTCTCTTTCTCTCCCACACACAAGGTGTGTGTCGGTCTCTGTCTGCTATGCTGTCTCCCCTCCCTCGTGTTCGTGCTGCCTTGTGTGAGAGGCTACATTAACAACAATGTGTTAACCCTTGAGGGCTCAGCCAAGTGTTAGTTCATCATTTAGCAGCAAGGCATTCCCTGGGAAATATCCCTCCCTCTTCCACCCGCTAACTTCACCACCTCAACCAAGCTTCACAATCATCATAGCTGTGAACAGTATTAAATTGTTTGTTTAAAACGTATACTGTGTGTATATCTATATAATATATAGTTTTTTGTCTGATGAAAAAAATTTCCCTGGAACCTAATCCCCCCTATTTACATTAATTCTTATGGGGAAATTGGATTCGCTTAACATCGTTTCACTTAAAGTTGCATTTTTTCAGGAACATAACTATAACGTTAAGCGAGGAGTTACTGTATTAGGATTTTAGTGATTTTTCATGGCTCAGGATCAGTTACATTGCCAAATAACTGAAGCATGGAATCTGTGTCCATATGTTACCAGAAAGATGCCTTGCAGACATTTCTTTGGGTTTTACAGAATCAGGCTGTCACAAAATAAAACAGAGGAATCATAATGACTAGCTCTCTTGTGTAGCAGTGTACAGCTTCAAGCACTTAACTTCAACCACCCTAAATTAGTCCCTACAGCATGCTTAAAGCAGGAACGTCAGTAATTTACAGATAGGAAAACTGAGGAAAAGAGGTCAAGTGACTGTCTAAAGCCACAAATGCAGATCCAGGAGTGCAATTCAAATCCTGTGCTCAGACCAAATGCTCATATTAAAATTAACAAAAATGTTCTAAGTTAGGGAAAGATTTCAGTTTCAAAGTCCCAAGAGATTATTGAAAAGAACAATGAAAATTACTTTACATTCTATAAAAATACCTTGATATTCACAAGATGTGAATATTGTTCTCTTGTGTCCCTCTTACACTATGTTGCTAAATACAAGATGATGTGCTTTAGAAGCAATTAGGGTTATCATTAAAATATTGTGCAAGAGTAAATCAAGAAATTCTTGAATAAAGATGAATTCTTGTTACATATGTGGGAGGAAATTAGTCCTTCCATGGAAATGCCCACAGGAAGAGAGGAGTTACTCAAACGCTGAGTCAGATTCTGAAATCATGCTGTCGTTGGCTGACTGCCTGAGTCCTACCACTAAACCACCCTGCAAGGTGTGGTGCAGCACAAGATCCTACTGGAAAGCACATCTAAAACTACTCAGGCCAGGGGAGTGCCTGTCCTCTACTTGGGTCTATACCACCAAGCTGACATGCCTCACCCAAGTTGTGGTTCCAGCCATGTCTTGTTCTCACAGATGGTTTTCCATGAACTTGGGGAAGTGAGGAGATAATGCTCGTTGGACTCTGCTCTCCTTCCCATACTTATCAGCTAGATTTGATATTTGGCACAAGTATCATCCTGATTCACCAAGCAGAAAAGGGAAACGTAGTCTCATTCATCAAAGCCTGATAAATAAGTTTCCCCCATATCCCTTCTTTCACCCTATTTCCTCATTGCCTGGTCCGGCATCTCTGCAGGAGAAATCAGTACAGAGGTTCCCCACCCTTGGGAAAAGCTTAGCTTCTCTGAAGATACCATATCAGCTGAGTTCCCATTCATGGCCCTCAGCCCACTAGTGAGAGACAGGCTGGAGTTTCCTCAATTGCCCAAAGCAGCTGACCCACCTCATGGTGAGACCAACCGACAGTGCCTCTTCTCAGTGCCGTCTAGAACACTCAGCCTCAGTTCCTTCCTAACCATGGTCAGCTAATGAACTTCCTGTCAGAAATGCCTCTAGTTAGGCCATTTCCAGCTCTCTGCCACACCTGTGGAATGGCGCTTTGATTTGAATAGCGTTTCTTGTACCCATCATTTGCCGCTTTCCCATTTAGTATATCCGGACCCCAGAATGGTTCTTTGCAGCAGCAATGCCTCCATCAGTGGGTTTTTTGTTGTTGTTTTTTTGTTTTGCTGTGTGGCTGAAGTCATATTTGATTTCTCAGCCCTTTTTTGAGGCAAGGAGGGTTTTTCAACCAAGGCAGTTAACCTGTGTTGATGATTCTGGTGCACTGAGGATTACTGGCCTAATTTTCCTTTGACATTGATGTTCCTTCAGTATCCATCTATCGCCTCACTGCTTGGCCAACAGAGCTGCTTTGCTGGCACTTTGTGCATCCACAGCCTTCCTCATTAATGAAGTATCAATTTCCCCATTTCAATTATTAGCATCTGGGCCTTCTCCTGGAACAGAGATTGTTTTTGTATTCTCAGGTTCAACCTTATGAAGTTGCTGCCCATACCATTTCCTTATTGGTGTTGCATGGTCTGGGAAGACTGCCATCTTCTTTATACTTTGGCAACAGTCATTCATTCTGTGCACCCTGGGGATGCTATAATGATTCCCAATGGCTCATTTCAACTACTAGGGTAAAAATCTTATTAAGTGATGCCTTGTGATGGGAGTATTTGTACTGGAAATCTCCCTCAAATCTTCTGGAAGCCAGGCATTCAATCAGTAACCTGAGAAGCATTTGTTCTTTGTATATTGTTAGATTGTAAGCTCCACAGTATAGGCAGAGCTGTCCCGTAGGTAGGGCAAATCAGGGCAACCACCCCGGGCCCCATGCTTTCAAGGCCCCCATGCTTCGATAAAATCGGGACTGTCCTAATATTTAACCTTTTGTCCTATGTCCCAGCTGCAGGGCCGGCTTTAGGAAGTGCGGGGCCCAATTCGAACATTTTCGGCGGGGCCCCGGCAGGGATGACTAAAAAAAACCCACGTAAAACAAACCCTTTCATTTCTTCCATGTATTATTTACTTTCCATAACTATATAAATAATAACAAAATTATATATTACGTACATTGCTGGCTGGAGGCAGGGCAGGGGCTGACTGGAGGTAGGGTCTGGCTGGAGGCAGGGCAAGGGGTGAGGGGCTGGCTGCGGGCAGGGCCGGGAGCTGCAGAGCTGGCTGCAGGCAGGGCAGGAGGTGCGGGGCTGGCTGGAGACAGGGGCTGATGCAGGCAGGGCAGGGGGTGCGGGGCTGGAGGCAGGGCAGGGGGTGCAGCAGGGGCTAGCTGCGGGCAGGGCAGGGGGTGCGGGGCTGGCTGGAGACAGGGGCTGGCTGCGGGCAGGGCAAGGGGTGCGGGGCTGGTGCAGGCAGGGGGTGCAGCAGGGGCTGGCTGCGGGCAGGGGGTGCAGCAGGGGCTGGCTGTGGGCAGGGCAGGAGGTGCGGGGCTGGTGCGAGCAGGGGGTGCAGCAGGGGCTGGCTGCCGCTGCGGGCAGGGCAGGGGGTGTGGGGTGCAGGGCTGGTGCGGGCAGGGGCTCCCCTGCTTCTACCGCCCCGGCCCTTTAAATAGCTGAGGGAGCCCTGGAGAAGCGGCGGGGCTCCCGTGGCTATTTAAAGGCCGGGGGGGCAGAGGCAGCTGGAGCCCCGGCCCTTTAAATAGCTGCTGGAGCCCCCCGCTACCCCAGGGCTCTGGGGGCTAAAGGGCCCGGGGCTCCCCTGCTTCTACCGCCCCGGCCCTTTAAATAGCCGAGGGAGCCCTGGGGAAGCAGCGGGGCTCCCGTGGCTATTTAAAGGACCGGGGCAGCAGAGGCAGCTGGAGCACCAGCCCTTTAAATAGCCGCCTGAGCCCCCCGCTACCCCAGGGCTCTGGGGGCTATTTAAACGGCCCGGGGCTCCCCTGCTTCTACTGTCCCGGCCCTTTAAATAGCTGCGGGAGCCCTGGGGAAGCGGCGGGGCTCCGGCAGCTATTTAAAGGAGCAGGGCGGCAGTGGCAGCTGGAGCCCCGGCTCTTTAAATAGCCGCCGGAGTCCCCCACTACCCCAGGGCTCCCTCAGCTATTTAAAGGGCCCAGGGCTCTCCTGCTTCTACCACCCCAGCCCTTTAAATAGCCGAGGGAGCCCTGGGGAAGCGGCAGGGCTCCAGCGGCTATTTAAAGGGCTGGGACGATAGAAGCAAGGGGAGCCCTGGACTTTTTAAATAGCCCCCAGAGCCCCGCAGCCCTACCCCAGGGCTCCAGAAGTGGAGTCTGGTGGCAATTTAAAGGGCCTGGGGAGCCCCAGGCCCTTTAAATTGCCTCCTGGGGAAGCCGGCTGCCCCGGTACGGCGTACCGGCGGCGGCAAGGGCGCGGGGCCCTCTTAGGCACGGGGCCCAATTCAGGGGAATCGCCTGAATCGGCCTAAAGCCGGCCCTGCCCAGCTGACATATGATTGGGATGCCATTTGTCCCAATATTCAGGTGACGAGGCAAACAGGGAGGTGAGCGGCAGGTGGGTGGGTGGATGGTGAGGAGGAGTGCGGGGGTCAGGTGGACGGGGTGGCGCGCTGGACAGATGGCGAGGAGATTAGCGGGGAAGCGAGCAGCGGGCGGATTGCGGGGAGGAGAGTGGCAGGCGGGCAGGCAGATGGCGAGGAGGAGAGCGGCAGTGGGGCGGATGGGGGGGACGCGCCGGGCGGATGGCGAGGAGGAGAGCGGCAGCCGGGCGGACAGTGAGGAGACTAGCAGGGAGGCTGATTTATCCCAGGCCCCACACCCGCCTATGGATGGCCCTGGATACAGAAGTTGATTCTCTGCCTAAGTCTGGACAATACTTAGCACAACGATAGCCTAATTCTGATTGGAGCTACTGAGGCATTACTCTAATATATTCAGTAAGTAGATCTAGCCACATTAATGTATTTATTAAATTTATTTTTGATTTGTGAATTGTAAATTCCCCAAAAGATGACATTTCAGAGGCAACATAGCTATTAATGAATTTGGGTTGAATTTGGCAAACAGTTTTGGCTGAAAAATATGAAAAAAAATTAGAAAAGTTGAAATGTATTGTTTCAACATTTTCAAAACAAAACATTTTGATTTTTCCTTTTGCAATGACCCTTGTTTAAAAAATTGTAAATATTTAAGCATTAAAAAACCCAAAAATCAAAACATTATGTTTTAGGTCAGATTAAACATTTTATTTGAACCAGAGTGAATTTTTGTTCGAGGTTTTTCTTTCACTAAGAATACCAAAAAAATTCTGTTTCTGATTGACCTGAAATATTCCCCCTCCCCCTCCGAATTCAGTCACCAAACCAAAACAAATTTGTGCCCAGCTCTAACTGTAATATGAACATCGTTTAATGTTCAGAGAGCTTCCCCTTTCTTAGCTCCCTCCATGTCTTAGTCTTTTTATATGTCACCTTCTCAAATTATAGTTACCAGTATTGGGCATCCCATTCTCCTTGTGAATGTAGTGTCATTGCACATTGATTATGTGGCCATCCTACTATCTAAACTACTACTGTGTGGCTTTACCAACTTGGCTGATCGTGGCAGGGCCTCCAAACTCTTACTTGGATTTCTGGTAGATCTCATATCTTCTAAGGTATAAAATATTGCTTGTTACTACACTAGTACGTGTCTAACAACTGCATTAACCCCACAGAATGAACAGAAATGTAACGTCTAAGTTGATGGTATCTCTTTAAGGAAATCAACCAAACAAATATGTCTTACGTAATTCCCCAGTAGATTATAGTTACATCCATCTTGGATTGACTCACTGCCCTGCCTCCAGCTGACAGGAAATCTCCTTTTATTTAAAGGTGGGGGATACAGAGAACAGTTACAACCTTTCTGTTACTTTTACTTAGCTACACCCATCACAAAATGTAATTTAGTCCGCTTACTCCCCTCTGTGCTATTTTGCTGTTATTTTGTTAATAAATGTAATTCTGGAGTTACATACTGTACGCTCACTCATTCTTACTGCCTCACAAAAACCATTGCTAATTTAAAGGCCACAAAACGGCCCTCAACCTCAGGCAGCATGTGGCCCCAAATGTATTATAAGTTGCAGGAAACTCATAACAGATCCCATTTCATTTATCAATGTAAATTCCACAGCTAGTAACAGTTATGGATATAATGGTGTGTGAGGAAAATACTAGGCATTTGTTCGGAGGCCTGTTTAGTTTGCTGGAGTCTACTAAGGAGTTTAATTTTTCATACCCTTCATTAAAAGGGACCACAGGGAGGAGAAGGCATGAGTAAGCAGTGCCTTAAATATATTACAGATGTGTGGCGTTTGCTTTGGGAACCATAGTCAGAAATCATTTGGCCATAGCTGTCTGACTCTCACATTAGTTTCCAGTGTAGTATTCCTTACATGAAGCAATTCCTCTAAGTTACATGTAGATAAGATCACAAAGGGTGCACATATACGGCAGATATGAAGGATGCATGCTTATAAAAGCAGGCCTTTCAAGAATCAGTGGAAAATGCATATTTTTTCAGAAGAACTTGGAAAACTAATGCTGACCTGGGGAATGTGTGTGTGTGTGTGTGTGTGAGAGAGAGAATAGAAATCAGGAAGACATAAACATGTACTTTAACTCAGCAGTGAAGTTGTACTTGCAGTACTGTATGTGGACTTTAGTAGTAATTAGCCCAAAACATATGTTTGACCTCCCAGCTCATGTTCTTTATTTGCCTCCCATATAATAAGATATATTAACATATGTTTTGACTCCAAAGTTATATTGTAGAATCCTACTGTAACCTAAGAACCCCTCAATGCCACCTGGCAAGGGGGTTACAGGAATGTCCTGATTCTGGTATGTGCATTCTGGTTCACCAAAGAATGTCATGTGAGGACTTAAATGAAAGCCAGAGCCATACTGGTCATTAATATCATTGTGAACTGTATGTACAGATACTATGTAAGGAGTTATGAGTGTATACAAAATATGTGGTAAGGTCTGTATCAAGGCAGGGTTGACAAACAGGCTTTCTGTCAGGGAAGAAATGTTTATGCACCTCTCTCCCTGTTGAGAAGCATTGTAAGCTAACACAACAGATACCCCCATTTACATAGAAAGTCAACAGAGGTGTGAAGTCCACAGGAAAGAGCACGCTGGAAAAAACAAGTGATGGGTGGTTATACTGACTCTGAACAGACAATGAACTTTAGGGAATATAAGTACAAGACAAAGAGAACATGCCCTTATCCTCCAATGAGGAAGTAAACGGGCAGTAGTGCGATTATACTCATGAAATGGAGATCACAACCAGCCTTGGTTGAAATGCTACAAATGACTTTGGGGGTGAGGAGACCTTATTTAGACACAAGGTTATACAAGGAGCTGATCCTGAGTTGAATCACAGAAGCTGGTATGTACACTGTTCCCTTGGGGACAGCAGACTTGATATTTTTGTGAGTGTTCACTAAATAAAGGGCTGGACACTACAGGAAAATGCTTCAAAGGAGCTCAGGGACTGGGGTACACCTATTGTTAACCTGCAGGGCAAAATAAGGGCTGGCATTGCCAAGAGGAGAGTGCTTGGGTGGTTCACAGGCTGGTGGTGCCAGGGACCTGACACCAGCTGAGCACAAGTCTCCCTCATGCTGGAGGCAGGGGAGTAACCAAGATGACCGTAGTCCTGGGTACCCCAAGAACCCTCCCACCTACCCAGAGAAGAAGTCACTGTGGGTGAAATTCATCCCTGTGCAGAGGGGGAGCATAAGGCCTATACACCACTTAAGCCCCCAAAATAAGGCTTAAGAAGGACTTAAAAAGTGTATAGGCCTTGTGCTGGCCCTCTGCACAGGGTGAATCCTACCCTGAGTGAACACTGTATTCAATCCAGGAAATCACTGCTGAGTCTTCTACAATGGAATTTTATGGACTATTGCTGTGCTGTCTTAAATCCAGCAATTAACTATGCCTTAAGGGGGAAATTAACCCAGGCAGGAAAATCCTGCGCACAATCCTCATCACTGAAGGTACTTATCATGTCACTGCAAAATGGGATTATCGATGGAGTATCTACACAAAAGTGTTGCTGAACACACTGCTTTTCATGGAGGAGATTCTATGCTGGTCATGAAGAGGTCAACAAGTTTGAAATAGTGATAGTGGCCTTATAGATTACTGAAGGGACTTTGGTCTTCCAACTCCTTCAGAATTTCCACACAAAACCCTGTCGTTCAAGCCATTGCTGATGTGCATGTGACTTTAACCCTACATCAGAGAACAATACATTAGCGCTGAAACCAGGTTGATAACTCATTACTTAAAGGAAAGGAGTGCTGTCTAGCTATTTTAAACCTGGCGTCCGCCTGTATCACACACCTGGTGACTGAGGTTGTACTCTTGACTCTGCCATCAACCTGTTATGTGACCCTGGGCAAGTCACTTAATCTCTCTGTGCCACACCTTCCCATGTGTCGAATGGAGATAACATTACTTATGTATCAGAGTGGTAGCCTCTGAAGAAGTGAGGTTCTTACCCATGAAAGCTTATGCTCCCAATACTTCTGTTAGTCTTAAAGGTGCCACAGGACCCTCTGTTGCTTTTAACATTACTTATGAACCTCATAAGGGCATTGTAAGGTTTAACTAATGAGTATCTGCAATTCAATCTGAGATACAGATCAGAGCCAGCTTCAGAACCCCACTCACAAAACATCCAGAGACAAACTGTCTTGGGAAGAGACCCCTCTTTTGGTTAAAGAGGCCAGGTTAGAGCCAGAACCAAGTAAACTTTCTTCATAAAGGATCCTCAGAAAATAGACTTTATACCAAAAAACAAATCACATACAAAACACGTACATTTTAAAACCCTCTCACAGCTAGGAAGCAGAGAAGAATTTCTCTCTAAACAACAGATACCTTATATTCCATTTGACTCTTTATATCTCCTCTTAGGAACTGGGTCCAGCTGTTCTTCTTTCCACTTAAGCACCTGCAGGAAGTACTCCTCTGAGTCTTAGGTTACACACCTCAGTAAGTCTTAGTAAGAGAAACTGAGATGGAGAAGCCATACCCCTTAGCATCTCCTTTTTGCGTACCAAAGGTCTGTAATACCCATCACAGAGAACCTTGAATGAATTGTATTATGTGCAAAGCATTTATTACTTTACAGGCTGCATTTAATTAGCATAGATAAACAGAATGATAACCTTACAACAGATAAACTGATTTGTTTGTTTGTTTTGAAAGACTGACTAGCTAGTTAGTCAAGAAATCCCTTAACCAACTTTATTCAAGATTTTCTGACTTAAATTTTTACTCAGTATTATGATCCTGGAAGAAATCTGAACTTACTACCTGAACTATGGTTACATTTGTAACAGCATTAGCCTTTGGAAAAAATGGCATTTGCGACAGTCAAATAGAAATGGCAGAAAAAGATTATACTGTCTTCTGATTTAAGTGTGAAGAGTGACATAATCTTAGTGAAAAGAAAAAAAGAGAGAAGTCAGGGAAAGGTCAGAAAAACAGAGGCTTAGAGGTTATTTGCTATCACTGTTTGAATGAAGAAAAAGAGGGACTATAAGCAATTTAGTGTGTGTTTATTGCTTTCCACCTGGATACATTGTTTGTCTTATAATAAATGTCTTGACTTGCTGCCCAACCATCCAAACCTAGCTTTCAGCTGTGATTGTTCAGGAAGGAAAGATTAATATGTCCTGTATTGATTCAAGTAACAGAGGGCAAATCCTGGTTGTCTAGCATGCCTACATTTCCCACTGAAGTCAGGGGACATTTTGGGTGCATAAAATCACATGATGTTTTTGCACTGGAGCCCCAAAATTGCTACCAGCTCATGTTTCAGCCTCTTATCTGAAGCCAAAGTGTTTAGAAAAACAGCAATAGTTTTACACTACTATTTTTTTTTTTTTGCCATTTTCTAATTGGCTCTACTCATATCTAACCTGCTGTGCACCACCATCACAAACCCCACCAAGACATTACTACTTCCTAAGGTTCTTCTTTCCCTTGAATATCTGTGTTATCTGATGTGGAAAATAAAATCACAATGTAAAAAAAGAGATATGGGAGGCAGGAAATCAAATTTCAAGGAAAATCATTTACACAGGAGATTACCAGGTAAATGTATGCCCTTTAAAAAACAAAGAAATTGGTTCTTTCCAAAGCTATTCCCACTTCCTCTATTTCTGTCTCCCCTAATAAGAAATTAAAATCCATCATGTTCAAGACATTGAAATATTCATCATTTTGCTTACTGGAGTGTTGTATTTCAGGCTATAATATGTGAGGGGGGGAAAAACTTTTGCACTGTTTTTATGTTTTCTTGGAAAAGCAAACTGTGAACCAGTTCTTCAGAGGGTGTGAAGCACCATAGCTCACTTGGAGCTCTGACCGCTTATGCCTGCTGAGAATGTGGCCGTGAACCTTAAAAAAATATATTATCCTCCAAGCATCAAAACATCTAGGCTTTCATGTAAGAGCAGGATGCTGGTCTTCTGCCAAATAAAAAAAATATATTAAAAGTATGTCTAAATAGCCTTTCTGGTTTTATTTTCAGAGGGATTGGTAATGTGGTTTACCTTCAGTATTGGTAAGTGGCAGATCATTTCAGGCATGAGTTACCTCCTGCCTACACTCTTTAATTCCTTATTCTAGGGAATTCTTGGACAGACTGGAAATTGTTTTGGGGCAGGGGACAGTTATTTTGTTATATGTGTGTTCAGCACTTACACAATGGGACCCTGATCAGAGCTTTTAGGTGCTACCACAGTAACTATAATAAATAATAGGTAGTAATCCCCTTCCACTTGAGTTATGCATCTTGGAGCCCCAGTGCTAAAATAATCCTTCCCCCTGTGCAGCCACAAGAGGGGAAATTGAATAGGTCATAGCCTGTCCATCATATCCAATGCCATGGCACCACGTGTGTACTCATTTGTCTGTATAGTCCCATCTGTGAGGAGCAAGATCATGAAAAGCTGTCATGTGCAGGTTCCCTCTGAAGACTTGGTATGATGCTTAGCCCTTTTTTCAATCAGTTTTTTGTATCTATCTTCCTTTACAACCTTTATGATAGCCAAGGACAGATCCGAATGTAGAGCAACTATGTCTTTGAAGTTATCCATATTTATGCTGTATGAGATGAGATTCTGCTTAAGGATGTCTTTGAAACCTCCCCTCTAGCCAGGGGTGCTGGAACAATTTTTATAGTTGGGGTGCTGCTGATGGAAACAATGTATTTGGTGTTTGGTATTACTACTTCAAGCCAGGGGGTGCAGCAAGACCCCTAGTTCGAGCACCACTGTCTCTAGTGCCTTTGGCACTACAAAACTTTCTTCAGCAGTCTATCATCACCCATTCTCATAACACAACTTACAGTGAGCTTTGATGATCATTGCCTTGATGCTGGTTGTCTTTGCTCTTTCAAGGATGTTAACATTTGAGCTTGTGTCACTAGTGGCTCTTCAGAACAGAGTGAAGACAATGCATGGGAAATTTTTCAAGTTGCTTAACGTGTCTGCTGCAAACTGTCTATATTTCACACCAATATAAATGGGCTGCTATCACTGTGACATTGAACAGCATCAATTTTGTTGACTGTTTGATGACATAACTAGTTGAGTATCTTAGGAACAAATCTTGTGCAGGCCTGGCTTGCCTTTTGAATTCTATTTGATATTTCTTGAACCAGGGAGCTGTCATTTGAGATGGTACTGCCAAGGTATGTAAAGCAATTGAGGAGGCTCTTTAGTTCTATACCACTGAGGTAATGTTTGTCTCAGTGGTAATGGTTGATGGAGCTGATTAGAAAAGGACTTCAGTTTTTTCCTGGCTGATGGTGAGTCCAAACTGTTTAGTTGCCCCTGAGAACCAGTAGGTCACTGTGGTGCTCCATCGTTATCTCAATCTATATTGAGCCACTGGTAGAAACTTCTGATACTGTTTCAACAAGCCAATTGAGGAAAACATGGGTGAGGATTTTAAAGTATTTGCCTGGTTGACTGTCAGTCAGCTAGTGCAAAGCACTCTCCCCTGTATTGGGATACTGGAGGATGCACCCAGCATGCTCATTGTGTCCACTAACATCATTCCCAAGAGTCTGTGGCACCTGGGCAGGGAGCAGTCTGTGGGACGAGATTAGTCTTTGGCAGCATCAGACATTCTGTAACTGCTCCTGAAGGAGAAGTACCTCTTGGGAATGGAGCACAGCTCTTATGGATGCTGGTCTTAGTTTGTGTCAAACTTTAAAGTTATTGAGAAGGGGTTTTTGTTTCAGGTTATCAAGAGGTTCAGTGCTGTCTAGGGGCTAAAGCATATAACATGGGTGTCAGGAATCTTGGCTTCCATTCCCAGTCCTGTCACTCATTTGCTGTGTGACTTTAAGCAAATCCTTGAGGCCAATATTGCCAGAAGCAGGAGGCATCCAAAATCTGTGGCTGCTCTTAAAAACTGGGCTATCAATCTCTATGTGTGTGTTCACTCACCTGAAAAACTGACACAACACTGACCTACCTCATAAGAATGTAAAGATTTCATTTACATTTATATTTTAAAAGATCTTCAAGGCCTTCTAGTGAAAGTGTTATTTTAATGCAGTTTCCTTATTGCTGAATACCCAGTCAATTATATATTACTAATAAATATTGCTTATATATAATATCAACAGTTATTTAGGGCCCAGATGCTCAAATGCATTTAGGCACCTAACTCCTATTTAAATCAATAGGAGTTAGGCACCTAATGTTATGAACTGGGATGTAGGTGATCTGGCCTAGTAGTCAGATCTAGTGGGCGGAGCAGGCGTCCAGTTTGGGGAACGAAGCCAATGCTCCGCCCCAGAGTCAACTGCCAGTTACCAGAGTCAGGGGTAAAGCCCGTGTCAGAACCAGGAATCAAAGCTGAGGTCAGATACCAAATGCCAGAGTCAGGGTCAGAGTTGGAGCCAGGACTGATGATTGGAGGTGAGGTGTACGGGCAGGAACTGGAGGAAAGACAAGGATCACACAGGCAGCAGGAGCTAGGTGGGAACAGGATCAAAGACAGGGGCAAGGCAGGAGCAGAGCAGGAATCAGGAACAGGGGTGGGTGCAGGAGGCAGGCACAAGCAGGGTCCAATGCAGCCACAACAGGAAATCACATTGTTGCTCAGACAAACTTCTTGTTCCCCTTCTGACTTAAATACTGTAGTTGGACCAATCGGTGGAGATAGAAAATCCACCAATCAGAGCTCCCATGAGTGGTGCTCCAGCTGAGGCTATAGTCCTAGTAGCTTCTCAGTCCACCAAGTTCCAGCAGACATTGGGTGGAGGCCAGGCCTGGGTTCAAGACCTGGGACATCACACCTATGAAGATCTGGGCCCAGGTGCTTTATAGAAATTTATGGAGACAAGCCCCAAAGAGCTTAACATCTAAGGCCTTGGTCTTGTGATGAGATGTATATATTGGGGCTGTGACTTAATCGCAGTTAACTCATGCAATTAACTCAAAAATTAATCGTGATTAAAAACGTTTATCACGATTAATCACAGTTTTAATCGCACTGTTAAACAATAGAATACCAATTGAAATTTATTAAATATTTTGGATGTTTTTCTACATTTTCATATATATTGTAGTCTGTGATGTAATTGAAATCAAAGTGTATATTATTTTTTATTACAAATATTTGCACTGTAAAAATCATAAACAAAAGAAATAGTATTTTTCAATTCACCTCATACAAGTACTATAGTGCAATATCTTTATTGTGAAAGTGCAACTTACAAATGTAGATTTTTTTTGTTATATAACTGCACTCAAAAACAAAACAATGTAAAACTTTAGAGCTGACAAGTCCACTCAGTCCTACTTCTTGTTCAGCCAATCGCTAAGACAAACAAGTTTGTTTACATTTACAGGAGATACTGCTGCCATCTTCTTATTTACAATATCACCAGAAAGTGAGAAGAGGCATTTGCATGACACTTTTGTAGCCAGCATTGCAAGATATTTATGTGCCTGATATGCTAAATATTTGTTTGCCCCTTCATGCTTCAGCCACCATTCTGGAGAACATGCTTCCATGCTGATGATGCTTGTTAAAAAAATAATGTGTTAATTAAATTTGTGACTGAACTCCTTGGGGGAGAACTGTATGTCCCCTGCTCTGTTATACCCGAATTCTGCCATATATTTCATGTTATAGCAGTCTCGGATGATGACCCAACACATGTTGCTCATTTTAAGAATACACCGCTACCTCGATATAACGCGACCCGATATAACACGAATTCGGATATAACGCGGTAAAGCAGTGCTCCGGGGGGGTGGGGCTGTGCACTCCAGTGGATCAAAGCCAGTTCAACATAACGCAGTTTCACCTATAACGTGGTAAGATTTTTTGGCTCCCGAGGACAGTGTTATATCGAGGTAGAGGTGTACTTTCACTGCAGATTTGACAAAACGCAAAGAAGGTAGCAATGTGAGATTTCTAAAGATAGCTACAGCACTCGACCCAAGGTTTAAGAATCTGAAGTGCCTTTCAAAATCTGAGAGGGACGAGGTGTGGAGCATGCTTTCAGAACTCTTAAAAGAGCAACACTCCAATGCAGAAACTACAGAACCCGAACCACCAAAAAGGAAAATCAGCCTTCTGCTGGTGGCATCTGACTCAGATAATGAAAATGAACATGAGTCGGTCTGCACTGCTTTGGATTGTTATTGAGTGGAACCTATCATCAGCATGGACGCATGTCCCCTGCCCTGGAATGATGGTTGAAGCATGAAGGGACATATGAATCTTTAGCGCATCTGACACATAAATATCTTGCAATGCAGGCTACAACAGTGTCATGTGAATGCCTGTTCTCACTTTCAGATGACCTTGTAAACAAGCAGCCAGCTTTTTTGCCGCCCTAGGTGGCGGAAGGTCCCGCCCCCGAAATGCCGTCCCCGACAGAAGCGGCGGAAGGTCCCGCTCCCGAAATGCTGCCCCTGACACAGGTGGTGGAAGCTCCCGTCCCCGAAATGCCGCCCCCAACAGAGGCGGCGGAAGGTCCCGCCCCTGAAATACCGCTGCCGACCGGGGCGGCTGAAGATCCGGCCGCCGTGGTCGCCGACCCCCAAATGTTAGTGCCGTAGGCGACCGCCTAGGTCGCCTAATGGGTTGCGCCGGCCCTGTAAACAAGAAGTGGGCAGCATTATCTCCTGCAAATGTAAACAAACTTGTTTGTCTGAGCGATTGGCTGAACAAGAAGTAGGACTGAGTGGACTTGTAGGCTCTAAAATTTTATACTATTTTATTTTTGAATGCAGTTTTTTTGTACATAATTGTACATTTGTAAGTTCAACTATCATGATAAAGAGATTTCACTAAAGTACTTGTATTAGGTGAACTGAAAAATACTATTTCTTTTGTTTTTTACAGGGCAAATACTTGTAATCAAAAATAAATATAAAGTGAGCACTGTACACTGTGTATTCTGTGTTGTAACTTAAATCAATATATTTGAAAATATAGAAATCATCCAAAAATATTTAAATAAATGGTATTCTATTATTGTTTAACAGTGCGATTAATCGCGATTAATTTTTTTTAATCGCTTGACAAGTATATATGTGAACAAGTGTAGGGCTTTGCTTGAATATCTCTCTTAGTAGGATTGGGGCTTAAAGAGATACCATGTAAATGAAGGGCTGGGATTGAGAAAAGCAATATAAGTGATACTTTCAGTTGGACACATCCAGTTTATAATATACAAAGGTTAACTTGCTCACAAACCCACTTTGTTAGTTTCTTTGGTCATCTTGTTCTTATCTGCTTGAAATGAACAACAACAAAAAGCCCCTAAAAACAAACACACATTTTCCATGATAGGCAGTGGGGGAAAAGAGCTTTTCACAGCTCTGATTTTCAATAACTTAAAAGGCATCTAGCAACCCAATTATCCTAAAATAGTCATCCAATTTGTTTCTCTGTGGGAAAGCTTGGCATGCTTAGGTCATAAGGACCAAGAAATTAGCTCTTTGTTGAATGTCCTCTCATATTTCCCAACTGACAGAGTGCAAAAGCCAGGAACAAACCTGAGAAAAAGACATTTAAAAACAACAGGGAAACTGGTTTCAAAAGAGGAATTAACCTGCTGAATCCATGTTAAATGCAGTTCTTTGCAAAGCCACCAATTTATGCCTTTGGCAGATTTGCTCAGCAAGAACTAACATATCTGCAAAATATTCTTGAATATGTGGGCCTGGTGAAGTTTTATATTCATTCCTAAACTTTTCATAAAATTCATGATTACTTTTCCCATGCAAAATTCTTAATTTTGAAATATTAGCAATAACATCTTGTTCCATTCTTTTTTATTTTATATCATACGATTTTTTAAAAATACACAAAATCAAAGAGTGCCGTGCCCTATTGTCCTGATTCAGGAAACCATCCCTACCCAGGCTGTGTTAGAAACAGTTTTATCAGAAATCATGTTTAAACCAAGTTTTAATATGGTTCCTTAACAAGGCCACAAGACTTTATTGGATCAAACAGGACACTTTAAACTCCATTGTTTTACACCATTTGCCATCTTTGTTTAAGACTCACTTGTTCTTAGTTTCCAAAAAGGGGAATTTTATCTTGTGCACCTGAGTTTTTCAGTGTTGTTTACATGTTGTTTTGATTAGAGGTTTGGCTTAGGACCTGGTCCTGCTCCTAAAAGAAGACCACAGGGTATTCTGCTCTCAGTTGCACCATGAAGACTACTCTGTTCAGAGTTATACCTGGGGAAGTCAATGGTGGGGTTTTTTTTGGATTTATACCTGTGTAATGGAGAACAGAACATGGTCTTATGACTCCGATGAATGTGGAGGCAAGCCCTTAGTGACTGAGGGTAAAATTTTCAGAAAACACCTATGTGATTTAGGAGCCTAAGGCCCCTTATTTAAAAGTGACTGAGGTATTTAGACATCAACTTCAACAGGAGAGACTGAGGAAGCCCCACATCAGAATATCTCATGGCCCAGTGGTTAGGGCACTCACCTGAGAGGTGGCAGATCCCTGTTCAAATTCCTTCTTCTTCTCAGGTGCAGGGAAGATTTGAAGCAGCAATCTCCCACATCCCAGGTGAGTACCTGAGCCACTGGGCGAAACACTATGGGGAAATACAGCATAGGTGCCTAAAGCCAAGAGAGGGTTTGCAACTGACAGTCCCAAGCAGAGGGAAGTGCCTCTTTCCAGCCTGGACTTAAGTTCTGAACTCCCTAAGAGTGGAAGAGCTTGGGACACACCCCTCACCTTGGCATCTCCCAGTGGCTAGTTTAGGCAGCTACTTAGCCCGCTGGTTTTTGTGAATCCCATCCTGAGGACACCTCTCTCTTCCCCTTCATTGTATAGGGAGCCTAGGCACCTAACTCCAGCTTTGTGAATCCCAGTGATTTTCTCAGTGCCTAGCAGTTAGCTGTGATGCTCAGTGTCCCCACATGTACATTTCTTTGTGAAAAAATCAAAAGCACAGGTAGAATAATGAGATGTACTCTAAATGGTGGTGGTTAGTGAGCTGAATAAGGGGGGCATTCTTATCTTTTTAAAGTCTGTTGGTATTTAAAATAAAGGAAAGGTAAGTGTTCAAAGAGAGACGGAATACTCTACCTGGGTGTCATGTCCAGCCTTTTTCTTCTCATATTGTTAAATAGGAGGAGTGGGTCCTCGCGAGCCAGCTAGATGAGAGGGGGATTCTATTATGGAAAAAGGGGTCTCACTATGGAAAAGATTGAGAACCATTGGTCTAGCAGACCAAACAGTCTCTGAAGCCTCTTCATATAATATAGAGGAACTTTTTGTCTTGATGGCCTGGGCCTGGGCAAATAAGGGCACTAATTGCCCGGCATCAAGCTACCACACTGCTACACTAAACCTCTTGTTTATTTCAAGTGAAAGTTTCCAATATGACAAGTTGCAAAGTTATTTCTTGTCTTTTAGTGCCAGTTCAATTCAGCTATTTCTGTGCCAGCTATTTGGCTGTTTCTAGTTCTTGGAATCCCCTCCCATCTGCCCTTCATCTTGATCTGAAAGAAAAGACTGATTTCATGTAGCTCCATCTTAAGATGATTTCTGAGTCGTAAAGTACCTTAGAATATTGTCATTCTTTAACCTGTCTGACTCCTCCAGAGCAAATTGATTGTGAAGTTAAAGCAGGGATGTTGATTGCTCTTACTTGACAACCGTACATACTTTATCAGAACTACAATATGTCACTTTTCCTCCTTTAAATTGCTTTAAAATTATACTGACACAGCGTTCAGCAAAAAAGTAATGCAGAATACATAAAATCTACAAGCAGATTATTCCCTTGTTAAACAAACTACAGTTAGATTTCCAAAGAGTACCCAGGATTGTGAACCCCCCTGCACCCCCTAAAGTTATGAGCTTTTAAAAATAATTTTTAGGGCTCCTTTTATTTGCCTTCTGTTTTTGAACCTCTATGGTTAACATTTTCCCACTTTGCTCTACAACCACGAGGGCTAGAAACTTGCTTTTTTAATGAAAGCTGAGATTCCCATGTAGTCATCTGATTACAGGAGCTGGGACTTCAAGAAAAATGCCAAATCTTGCAAAATTTGAATAAAATTAGGATTTGCCAATATTGGGTACCTTACTGTTGTTGATGTTGTGTTTTAAGCAAGCCTATGAAAACTTTAAAAGGTTATTGATAGGTATTTCCTCAGTTCTAATTACTCAATGGACAGGGAGTAGGAAATAAAACCTTTACTAGTAATACTCCACACTTCTGTAGAACCTTCCATCCACAGAGCTCAAAGTGCTTTTCAGATATAATTGAATTTAGTGTCACAACAGCTTTCTGACATATCTTTATCACCATTCTACAGATGGGTAAACTGAGGCACAGAACCATGATGTGACTTGTCCAAGGTCACACAGGGATAGAACCAAGATCTCCTGACTCATTTTCCTGTGATTTCTCCAGAAGACTATGTGCTGGGTTCATGACTGTCTTGCTTGACAGAACTGGAAGTCACTAAGATAAAGAAAGAGGATACTCTTTGACAAATTTATTTTTGAACACTTCTTTAGAGTCTCTGGGCAAAATTTAACCCCAGTATTGTTCCAGGAAGTCCAAGGGAGTTGCACAAAGGCTTAATTTGGCCTTCTCTATTTGTCTTTTAATAGTAACTAGCAAAAGCTAGATGCTATTTACACTCCTATAATAAGAAAACTAATATATTCTTCTCACTTCGTTCATTCTGCCAAACTCTCACACCTAACCACTCCCTTTCAATCCTTCTCTTTCACCTGACTTCTCCTCTTTCAAATCCCAATTTAAAACTCACTTGGCATAAGGCCTATCAGTGCTTTTCACCACCTGTGGAAGAGCTATTATTCCCCTACTTAAAAATACACTTCTGTACCCCATACTACTAGCTCTTTGGGGCAGGGGCTGTGTCTTTATGTGTTTGTACAGCACCTACCACAACGGGGCCCTAATCCTTGACTGGGGCTCTTCAGTGCTACAGTTAATACAAATAATTAACAATAATAATATGGGATGGCTCTATCTCTTAATCATCTTTAGGGCCAGAGCCTCAGGTGGTACAAATCGATTCACACCAGCTAAATATTTGGTTCAGAGCGATTTGTGTCTGCTCTGTTTTTGGTCTGGGCCCAGTCTTAAATACCGCAGAGTCTCTGAATGCATTTGATACCCCCTAAAGCCAATGGCAGTTGAGGGCATTTAGTAACTTGTAGTGCCAATCTTTTAGACTGTAGTAAGTTCCTTGGGGAATAGACTGTATTTTCCTCTACATTTGCTGCAACACGTGGCTGATGATCAATAGTAAACAACAAAGCTAGAGTTGGAAAATGTGGAGGAGCAACAATAAAGAATTATTGCTCTCCAGGCTCCAAACTAAATATTAATTAGAGAGAATAATAAAACTAAGAAGAAAGAGCTTGAAGAATGCACTTAAGAATTGTAATTTAATGCTAGCATATTTCCCTAGTGTTTTAGACAGTGTCTACAATTTAAAATAACCCTCAAAATGTTCCTGTTAAAACTGAGCAAATCATCTGCAGCAAATAAACTACTCAAAACAGTTAGCCTGTTTTAATGCTTGTTGGATATCTGCAAGCAGGTAGGACTTGCTCAGATTTATTCATTACAGCCCCAGTTCTCCAAGGTACTTAAAAGCATGTATAACTTTGATCACATAAGTAGTGCCTATGGCCCCAATCCTCAGAGGTATTTAGGGCTCCTAACTTCCATTGATTTCAATATAAATTAGGAGCCTAAATACCTCTGAGGACCTGGGCCGATGTGCTTACATATATGCACAGGGTTAAATTTAACTTGTTGAATCAAGGCCTATTTGAATTTACTCAAGGCATTTTTTGCTAGTATTTTTACTCTGTGGATTGATCATGAACAGTTTACAGTAAATATTTGATACTCAACATCTGTGTTGATTACTTGTAATCGGTCACATAAGTCACATGGTGTTTCTGTTCTCTGATTGAATGAAGCTAACTTATAATCAGGACAAGAGTTTGAAGAAGCCACTGGGGCTTCGAACTTCTCAGCAAGAGACATTGTGAAGAGCAGAAGTAGCAGGAGAGTCAAAGATTAGCTCAAGGAGAGCAGGAGATTAGGAAATTTTAGACAATTGTATACCCTTCATTTCTGGCCTACAATGCCATTATTCTCAGAAAAAGTAGGCTAATATAAAATAAATTGGCTGGGTGAAGACTTTCCTTAAATTTCCTCCTCCTCACATTTGTACCATGTGTGTGTGTGCGTGTAATGTACATGGCTCTAGTTTCAAAGGTACATTCCTACATTCCTGCCCTACTGTGTCAAGCTGCGTCCCATGCCATAAAAAATATACTGAGCTAGATCTTCAGGTGTGCCAGAGCTCCCCATAATGCATCTGAGGAAGGAGGAGCATAGGTGGTTGAGGATAGTAGGAGAAAAGTTTGGTTCCTGGCACAAGTTAGAGAATCCCCAGGACTGATGAGTCAAGGTTTCAGGAGAGCAGCACACTCTGCCTCATCTCTTTCTGTCCCCTCCCATCTCTGGAATGTCCTTGCCATGTCTGTTACACTACTGGGACCAGGACTTGTGGTGTACAAAAATCTATACCAGCGTTATGCCATGTAATAGGCCAGTGGAATCCCCAGCTGCTATACATATTAGGGCAACTCTCTCTGTCCTTTTTGTGCTGCCAGCATGGCCAAAAGGGATGGAGCTGGGGTTGAGGATATGGAGCACCAATTCTAGCATGAATACATCAGCATACAAGTTTAAGTTCACTTCCCCTGGCATTCATGCTGTTGAAATACATCCTCTGAACTTTTCATGGAAAGTGATCCAAAAGGGGCATAAACATGGGTGAAGCAAATTCACACAAGAATATTTCAATTTAAATAAATGTTATTCAAATTAGAGCAAAAAGCTTCATGCTTTGTTTTCTGTGGTATTCACCTAGCGCTAATTCCACTAGTATTTGAAAGAAGTGCCCTTTCTTATATGTTCTACATCCACAGAGATCAATTCTAGGAGTTTTCTTACATATAATCCATGATATTGTTGCCACTCATCAGAAGTATTACCTAATGGGATGAAAGAACTAGAGACCCTGGAATGCAATATATAAATGAAAATAAATTCGAAATAGTCAGAATAGAAACTTCTTCCAATCTTTTTCTAGGGAGAGTGAAGGGGAGATAATTTGGTAAGTTAATTAATGATGAACCCTTAACATTTTCCAAAGAATGTGATTTTACTGAATAATAAGCAGCAGTTCATGGAATTACAGAGAGTATAATGCTATAAAAATGTTTTGTAGATTTCATAGATTCAGCTCAGGAAAATGAAGGAGTCTTACTTTAACATTTTTTTCTTTTAAAAATATGTCCCTGCTAGTTCATGTTTTGTGATAATTTTTGTCAGATAATTGGCAGCCATTTTTTCCACTCTGTTTCACATAAATGTTAACAGCTAATGTAGGACCCACTCCTACAAACACTTAATCATCCCAATTCATAGGAAAGACTGGAAGTATAGTAAAAGACCACCCGGGCTTACCCAGGAGATCTTCAGCGACCTGAAACTCAAAAAAGAGTCGTACAAAAAGTGGAAACTAGGTCAAACTACAAAGGATGATTTTTAAAAAACAACACAAGCATGTAGGAACAAAATTACAGAGGAACAAAAATGAGATTAAACTAGCTAGGGACATAAAGGGTAACAAAATATTTTATAAATACATTAGAAGCAAGAGGAAAAGCAAGGACAAGGTAGGCCCATTACTCAATGAGGAGGGAAAGACAATAGCAGAAAATGCAGCAATGGCCAAAGTTTTAAATACCTTTTTCATTTCAGTTTTCACCAAAAAGGTTAGCAGTGATTGGACGACTAACATAATGAACATCAGTGTAAATGGGGTAAGATCTGAGGCTAAAATAGCAAAAAGAACAAGTTAAGAACAACTTTGACAAGTTAGATGTCTTCGTTACTCTACTCCAGTTACTCTAAGTTATGCTACTCCAGCTATGTGAATAAGGTAGCTGGAGTGGACGTAGCCTTCATCGACTTACCACAGTGTCTTCACCGCTCTGCATCGCTGGGAGACACTCTCCGATCAACTTACCTTCCTCTTATCGGAGAGCTGGAGTACCGGGGTCGACTGGAGAGCACTCTGCTGTCGATTTAGCGGGTCTTCACTAGACCCGCTAAATCAGTGGTCTCCAACCTTTTTATGCCCAAGATCACTTTTTGAATTTAAGGGCAACCCAGGATCTACCCTGACCCTTCCCTGAGGCCCCGCCCCTTTCCCAAAGCCCCACCCCATTCACTCCATTCTCCCACACTCTCACTCACTTTCATTGGGCTGGGGCAGGGGGTTGAGGTTTGGGAGGGGGTGCAGGCTCCGGGCTGAGCCTGGGGTAGGGGGTTGGGGTGCAGGAGGGGGCTGCAGGCTGGGGCAGAGTGTTGGAGTGCAGGAGGGAGTATGGGGTGCTAGCTCCAAGAGGTGGGATCAGGGCTGGCGCTGGGGGTACTGGCTGCAGGAGAGGGTATGGGGTTCAGGAGGAGGTATGGGGTGCAGGAGGGGGTACGGGGTGCTGGCTCTAGGAGGGGGCTCATGCAGGGGCTTGGGGTGCAGAAGGGAGCATGGGGGGCTGGCTCCGGGAGGCTGCAGGTTGGGTGGTGGAAGAGAAATGCTGGTCCAGCATAGCTGGACCTGCTGTACTCATGCTACTCCTGGTCTTAATGCGGCAGAGCCATTCAGAACCTGCCTATTGAAGGGGGTGGCACTTACCTCAGCCATCCCCACGCCGCTCCCAGAAAGGGCCAACACACCCCTGCGGCCTCTGGAGGGTGACATGTAGCTCTGCGCGCTGCCCCTCTCTGCAGGCACCACCCCTGCAGCTCTAGGGTGACCAGACAGCAAGTGTGAAAAATCAGGACAGGGGGTGGGGGGTAATAGGCGCCTACAGAAGAAAATGCCCAAATATCGGGACTGTCCCTATAAAATAGGGACATCTGGTCACCCTATGAAGCTCCCATTGGCCACAGTTCCCCACTTCCGGCCAATGGGAGATGTGGGGGTGGTGCTTGCAGGCAGGATCAGCGTGTGGAGATCCCTGCCCCCTCTCCCCCGGGACTGCGGGGGTGTGCTGGCCACTTCCAGGAGTGGCGTGGGGCCGGGACAGGCAGGGAGCCTGCCTTAGTGGCAGCCCTGCTACAGCGCCGGAGATCACGATCAACTGGGAGAGTCTCCAGGATTGACCAGTCGATCGTGATCAACTGGTTGGTGACCGCTGCGTTAAATCGACTCCCGCTGCATCAATTGCAGCAGCGTCAATCTCCCCGATAGTGAAGACAAGCTCCAAGGCTGCAGGGCCAGATGCAATACATCCTAGAACACTTAGGGAACTGGCAGAAGAAATCTCTGAGAGATTAACTTTGAGAACTCATGGGTAGGACAGGAGAGATCCCAAAGGACTGAAAAAGGGCAAATATACACCTCTACCCTGATATAACGCTGTCCTCGGGAGCCAAAAAATCTTACCGCATTATAGGTGAAACCGCGTTATATCGAACTTGCTTTGATCCCCCGGAGCGCGCAGCCCTGCCCGCCCTGGAGCGCTGCTTTACCACATTAGATCTGAATTCGTGTTATATCAGGTCGCGTTATATCGGGGTAGAGGTGTAGTACTTATCTATTAAAAGGGGAATAAGGACAACCCAGGGAATTACAAACCGGTCAGTTTACCTTCAACAGCCTGAAAGACAATAGTGCAAATAATCAAACAATCAATTTGTGAGCACCTACAAGACAATAAGGTGATAAGTAACAGTCAATATGGATTTTTCAAGAACAAATCATGTCAAACCAACCTAATATCCTTCTTTGACAGGGTAACAAGCCTTGTGGATGGGGGGTGGGGAGGGGGAAGCAGTAGATGTCATTTATCTTGACTCTAGTAAGGATTTTGATACTGTCTCACATACCTTCTGATAAGCAAACTAGGGAAATATAGCCTAGATGAAATTACTATAAGGTGAGCGCACAATTGGTTGGAGAACCATACTCAGAGAGTATGGTTCACAGTCAAGCTGGAAGGGCATTCCAATTGGGGTCCCACAGGGATCTGTCCTGGGTCTGATTCTATTCAATATCATCATAAATTATTTGAATAATGTCAGAAAGGGTACACTTGTAAAGTTTGTGGACGACACCAAGCTGGGCAGGGTTGCAAGCACTTTGGAGGACAGGGTTAGAATTCAATATGGTCTTGACAAACTGGAGAAATGGTCTGAAATAAAAAGGATGAAATTCAATAAGGACAAATGCAAAGTATTACACTTTGGAAAGAATAATCAATTCACACATACAAAATGGGAAATGACTGCCTAGAAAGGAGTACTGCAGAAAACGATCTGGGGGATATAGTGGATCACAAAGTAAATATGAGTCAACAACGTAATACTGTTACATCCCAGAATGATATTAGCTTTTTTTGTATTAGCAGGAGTGTTGTAAGCAAGACATGTGAAGTGATTCTTTGACTTCACTCAGAATTGATAAGGCCTTAACTGGAGTCCTGTGACCAGTCCTGATTACCACACTTTGGGAAAGACGTGAACAAATTGGAGAAAGTCCAGAGAAGAGCAACAAAAATGATTAAAGGTCTAAAAACCATGACCTATGAGGAAAGATTGGAAAAACTGGGTTAATTTAGTCTGGAGAAGAGAAGACTTGGGGTGGGGGGACATGGTAATAGTCTTCAAGTATGTAGAAGGTACTTTTACTGATGAGGAGTGTGATAAATTGTTCTCCATATCCACTGAGGACAGGAAAGAAGAAGTGGGCTTAAATTGCAGCAAGGGAGACTTAGGTTAGATATCAGGAAAAACTTCCTAACTGTTAATGTAGTTAAGTATTGGAATAAATTACCAAGGGAGGTTGTGGAATCTCTGTCACTGGGGGTTTTTTAAGAACAGGTTAGATAAATACCTGTCAGAGATGATCTAGATAATACTTAGTCCTTTCTCAGTGCAGGGGACTGGATTAGATGACCTATTAAGGTCCCTTCCAGTCCTACATTTCTATGATTCTATGTGTGTAACTTCATGTATATGAAGAATCCTGTTAACTACTAACTTCGAGTCCCATTGTATATATACATGCTTAACTGTTTGCAGGATTGGGAGACTTCTACCACAATAAGTAGTCTCATAAACAAGCATACATTGTCTGTACAATTTTTTCTTATTTTGTAATTTACTTATCCTAACAAAAATTGTCCATATCTTCTCAAGATTGTAATTTGATTAAGCTATATATTTTTGTAAATTGTTGGTAATTTGCTCATATGGATATATTTAGTGTCTCTGATTTTCCTTTTCTTTTCATTGAATATTGTAGTGAAGCGGCCTGGCTCCCGACGGCCCCTGAGAAGGAGGAGCCAGAACAGCCACCCAGGTGGGCGGAGCCAACCCCAGAGGGGGAAGAGCCAGAGCCGCCACTCAAGTGGGCGGAGCTACCACCACCTGTTCCCGCCCCCCGGAAGTCAAGGGGCGGGACAGGAAGTATAAAAGCCCGGCCCCAACACTCAGTTGGAGCCGAGCGGCCGGAGAGGACAGACGTTCCGGACCGAGCTCCTGCGAGACGGAGCCTACCCCGAGCCCGGTACCTGGACGCAGATGGGCCGAGCCTCCCCAGACCCAGGCACTCTAACACCCAGCGCCGCTCAAACCTCCCGCTTGGCAGGTACCCCGAGGTGGACTGGCCGAGCCTGCCCCGAGCGCGGTACCCCGAGGCGGACCGACCGAGACTGCCCCAAGGAAGGTACCCCGAGGTGGACTGGCCGAGCCTACCCCGAGCACGGTACCCCGAGGAGCCACCCGGACCTGAGCCGGACCCGAGACCGGAGGAGCGGCTCGACCTAGACAACACCCAGCAACCCGAGGAGCCCATGGTGTGGGACCCCGCTGCCGAGCCCAGCGAGGAGCAGGTACCCATGGAGGAGGAGGAGATGGGAAGTAGCCCGGGGATAGCAGACCCCGAGCCTATGTCAGTGTGTTGCGGGCAGGATCCCCACTGACCCTGCAGCAGACGGACTGCTGCGGATAGGGCCCCGGGCTGGAACACAGTGGAGTGGGTGGGCCTGTGATCCCCCCTGCCACCCCCACGCCGGGTGGCAGTCTCTCCTCCTCCCTGCCTGAGGGCCTGAGCCCTGAACTGCGTGGGTGTTTGCTCAGCCCCTCCCTGCCTGAGGGCCTGAGCCCTGAACTGCGTGGGTGTTTGCTCAGCCCCTCCCTGCCTGAGGGCCTGAGCCCTGAACTGCGTGTGTGTTTGCTCAGCCCCTCCCTGCCTGAGGGCCTGAGCCCTGAACTGCGTGTGTGTTTGCTCAGCCCCTCCCTGAAGGCCTGAGCCTAGAACTGCTGTTGTGCTGCCCCGCCCTGACTGAGGGCCTGGGCTTAAACCACTGACTTTGTTGCTCAGCCCTACCTGAAGGCCTGAGCCCAGAACTGCTGTTGGGCTGCCCCGCCCTGATTGAGGGCCTGGGCTGAATTACTGACTCTGTTGCTCAGCCCTGACTGTGGGCCTGGGCTGATTGTTTGCTGCCCCGCCCTGACCTAGGGCCTGGGTTGCCATTACCTGCCTGCTCACTCCCTGACTGAGGGACTGGAGTTGCTAAGTTTGTGGCGCTCAGCTCCCCCTGCAAGGACCTGAGCCCCCCCTGAACTATTGGTTAGTGCTCAGCTCCTCCCACAAGGACCTGAGCCCCTTTTCGAACCCTGGGGTATCACCCCGCTCTGAGCTAGCCTTCAGGCTTATTGAACTGTGTAAGTCCCCAGCTCCGGCTGAAGGAACCGGAGCTTAGGACTGGTCCACTGTCCCGCCCTGCCTGAGGGCGGGAACTCCTTGCAGCGGCAGGGAGCCTTTTGTTTAGCCCCTGCCTAAGGGGCGGAACCCTTAGACCTCCCGGATACGAGGTCTGACTTGGCCGTGCAGTGAAGCGGCCTGGCGCCCGACGGCCCCTAAGAGGGCGCGACCCCCGCACCGGACTATTACAATATACATCCCCATTAAAAGGAAAAAAAAATTATTCATTTGAAAGAGCTAAATGTTCCCTGGCTTTCCTCAATGGAACTCACCTTTTGTTCTTAGATATTAGCAAGAAACTGTTTTTCAACAATCACTCTCCTTTTACCATCCAATAAAAAGAACTGAGTAAACATTTTTCCTTCAATAAATATCTTGAAGTAAGTCTGACCATTATTCAGCAAAGCACTTAAGCATGTGATTAGCTTTTATGCATGTTCTTCTGTTCCATAGACTTAAATCAGACTTAAGTACATGCGGAAAAGAAGCACATGTATATAAGTGCTTTGCTGAATCAGTGTCTGCCCTCTTCCAATCCAAAAATACAGAGGGAAGATGGACTGAAGCCAAATTCAACAGATTAATCTGAATTGCATGTAATGTACTGAGCCACTATGTTTCCAACAAAGTAGATCCCTTGTCCTTTGCCACTGTAGCTGAAAAAATAACTTCATTGCTTGTTATGCCACAGAATGTTGGTGGATACTTTTACATATTTCTTAGCCCTACAGGTCTGTCGCATCTTATGCGCATTTAACATGCGCAATTTCAGCTTTACGCGGTCGGCAAAAACAAAAAAAAACAAAAAAAAGAGAGAAAAATAACAATTTTAATACTGTACTTGTAGTGCGGGCGATTCCCATTCAACTCAATGTAATTTTGACTATACGCAGTTTTTGCTTTATGCGCTAACCGCGGAACGGAACCGCCGCGTAAGATGAGACTCGCCCGTATTCTTGATAGCCTGTTTTAAACCCAATTTTCCTCTTTTCTTTCCCAGCTATCTTTGTCACCTCCAGTTCAGCAACTAAGCATATCAAATCACAGATGGTTACTCAATGCCAATAAGAAGGTTTCATTTTTTCCTCTTTCTATCACCACATCTTCCAAAACATTTCCCTTTTTACTCTGAAAAATAATTGCTGAAAAATATTTTAGATGCCTCTATTGGACATATTAGCTTATCAGGCCATGCACACATGATTCTGAAAATTCCATGCATGCCACCTTGATTTAGCAGGAATTTGTGCTACTTTCCTCCCCTTTACAATTAAATCGGGGGAGGGAAGTGGGGGAAGAGTGTGTTTATAGTCAAAACAGTTACATTGTCTTTCTACTAGCAAACAAGCCTCCTAAAATAAGCAGATGAAACAAAAGTCAATATTGATGAACATTGTATACGTTATTACATATATCCTGAATATATAAAAAATATTTTGAAATCTCTCTAGTATGGCCATTAGTTACTTAAATGTAATAGGGTTTTTTTTTTAAGTAAATGTCTACCAAAAGAGGTGGAATTATAAGTCCAAGAAGGGTATTATTTAAGTCGGAGAAAGAAGACAGAAAACTAGTTTTGGATATGAAATCTAATTGTGTAAAATGTTCCAGGCTCCAGTTCTGTTGACCTTTTGAAGTGGTAAACAATAGAAATGTAATGACTCATCATGTGACTGTTTTTAGTAAGTAATAAAATTTTTAAACAAGGATTTTCTTCATCTAACAACAACTGGTTTCCCAAAACTTCTTTCCTTTTCATATATGAATTCCTGTGAACCCTGGATTCTGAGAAATAGTCTTGTATCTTCAGCCAGCCAGTATTTCAACTCCTGTTCTGCTTGCATGTTTTAGGAAGGAAGGGAGGAGTGGTATTCTGAATGCTGTACTTTTTGCAATCTTTATAAGAATAGTTGGCTAAGTAACTTGCAACAAACAGTTTATTTGGCAAAATGTAAGCTTTTTTTTTTCCTGTTTGTGAATTGTCTGCAATCAGACTGTGACTTATATTAATTTATGCACTCTTCATAGTTGTAGAAATGCTTCGTGCAAACAAATCTCATCTTGCATTGCAAACTGATTGCAAACTGTTTGCTGCCAGTATTTCTATTCCTGAAAGTATCCTGTTGGGATAGTCTATATTTGCAATTCCTTATGGGCAAGGTATGTGATTGGTCACCTGTATCACATAAAATTGTTTCTGCTCCCTGGATAACATAATCTTTGTAAACTTTTTCAATTACTGCCCAAAGCAAATTTCATTTTGTGATGAAATGCATGTCAGATACAGGGCCAGGGTTTGCTTTCTGTAAACAATTCATATGAACAAACCTTAATTTGCAGAAATATTTACAAAAAACAACATGGTCAAAACTGAATTCTGCTTAGACAGAACTTGAGAAATTTACCAGTCAACTAATAGCCAGAAGACTAATCCTTTTAGGCACACATAGATAAGAAAGCCAGGGAGCGGGCTCCACCAAGAAAGTCCAGGTTCTCTTGCTAAAGAATCCAATTCTCTCATCTCCAGCCACTGGGTGCTTGGATTTCTTTTATGGTGCCATCCCTCGACCTACTTGGGAGCTCGATCTTTTGTATTAGCATATAGATGGGTTATAATTTTGATGTTCTACAATCCCTTAATTGATGGAGCTTTTTGTTTCCCCCCCTCAAATTCAGAGCCTCCTAACTGCACTGGGGAGAGGTCTTTGCTACTTAAGCTATTAGTCTCTGTTTTCTGGGTCCTCCTTCCCAGTGAACAACTTTTGTTGCTTATGTTAACTGTCTCCAGCAGCAGCATTAGTATGAAACTGGCATGATTCTTCACAGTTCCACCACTCCCCATCCAGCCCTGTACATCAGCTGTGAAACTGACCAGACCTGGAGCTCCCCAACTACAAACTTCAGAATCATCGAGGTATCATGTTAACTTTCCAAATGTGACCAGAATGTATATTCAAAACCATAAAGGCTAGAAATGTATTTATTTACAAGTGTTGAATAAGATGCCCGGGAACAACTTAATGGGAGAATTTTGGTTGCTGAGTTTAGTGTACAGATGCCAGGTGGTGGTGGTGGCCCGTGATAGGCAGGAGGTCAGACTAGATGATCTGGTAATCCCTTATGGCCTTAAACTCTGTGACTATGATTCCAATATTATGGAGCTATGTTAATTTACACCAGCTAAGGACATGACCATAATCCAACAGCAAGTATAACAATTCTACATTTTCATTTCAAGATGTGTGTATTCATAAATTCATATCTAGAACAGAGGGGCATGGATCAGCATTCACGTCACACTCCCCGTCAGTACCCGGCCCAAGCTAGGGAAGCTAATGATCCTACCAGCGGACCAAATTCAGTGATGAATCCTGGTAACATGCCTCCTGAGGCACATTGCGCATATGCTAGGAAGATCTTGAACAAAAGTCATCATATTAATGTAGAGAAACAACTGAAAAACACAACAATTGTTGTTGAGACAGTTGTCAGGAATAGATATGAGCACATCTCTTAGCACAACTATCCCTTCCTTTCTGAGGGCTCTCCAAAGCTTGCTCTCTCTCTCTCCCTAAAGTAACAATTTATAATCCTGGGTTATCAATGACATTTTCAAAACAGAAGGAAACTTTCTTTTATAACATGCTGATTTAAGAAGAGCTGAGCACTCAGAACTCCAGCTGAAATCAATGAGAGATGCAGGTGCTCAACATTTCTGACAATCATGCCCTAAATCCATAAAAGCATGAAAAATTGTTCATTTTACCAATCCAATAGAGCACTACCTTTACCAGCCCACATCTGGCCCTTTAGTCAAATGAATGCCCCTTCCCCTCTCTCTCTTAAGAGCAGAGAAGAGACAGAAGGAAAGTTAGGAACTTTAGAAGTGATGATCATATGAATACCAAGATATCTGTGCTTTAGCAGAGGCTTGTGGCTTTGCCACATGTTACTGTTGTTGTTTATGAAGTGTCCACAATGTGCTCAGTGAGATACAGGACATAAAAGGAAGAGGAAGTGATTATAATCTAACACCCTGACTTTACAAGCATTTATGCCTGTGCTTAGTTTAAAGCATGTGAATAATCCCATAAAGCCCCTTACAGCAACTGACTTCAGTGAGGAGCTATGCAGGTGCAGAACTCTGTCTGCCTGGAGTCAGTTGAAAGACTGGGGCCTCAGAGGCAGATAGGAATAGAACCGGACACTCTTAACCTACAGGAGTAATTTGGAGTATTGCTAAAATGTGAACAGGAGTAATCTCAAACAAAACAAAAGTAAAAGAACCTGCATGAAATATCCCTATTTTAATTATGTAAAATAAAGTTTCAAGTAGTTAAAATCTTTTTAGAAATTCCCCTCCCTCCCCCCATCTGAGTTGGTCTTGAGGATGTACGTGTATATACATACACTAATGCTGGGCAAAATTTGTCATTAAAAACTTTTTTGGACAAAAATGACCTGTTTTGTTTGTTTTTTAATTTGTTTTTGTAACACAAATTTTTACTTCCTTTTTCAAATTTTCCAAGTTTTTTCCCCATTTTCAAAAACGAGAAACTATCAAAAGTCAAAACTTTTTTGGCTTTTGGAAACCAAAAATGACCATCAAACATTTTGATTTTCGTTTTTTTTTTTTAATATTTCTGCAACAACAAAAAAAGCGTTTCAAAGTTTTAGGGAAAATATTTACCATTTCCTCTCTCTCTCTCTCGCTCTCGCTCTCGCTCTCTCTCTCTCTGTGGTATAACGGGACTCCCTCTAGAGTAAGAATATATTAAGTCCCAACTGGCCACGGTCTATAATGAGTGGAACCAAAAATCCCCAGACCTTTGGGGGAGGTCAGAATCGATAGTTTCCAAGCAGGGTGAATGAAAAACTAAACCTAACACAGACAAACCAAAGAGCATGCAGCTGAGCATCGCATCGTTTATAGCTCTTCCTGACCTGTTATCGCTCATGGGAAATCGCGCGCTCTCCTCCTTCCTTCCTCCCGGTTCCTAGCCTTGGCTGATGCTGATGCTGATGCAGATGCGGACGGCGGACTCCCAGAAGCGTTGGGAGGGCAGAGACAGCGCATCCCTGAGCTTCTCACCCCTGTTCTGGGGGTTGGCATGAAAGAGTCTCTTTTTAGGGGTTCTCCTTCAGGCCAGGTTTTAAATCCTCTCATGGAGGAAGCTATTGCACCCCTCCCCCCCGGGTGATGCAGTCAGACACTTCCAACACCCTCTCCCCGGCGGAGAAATCTCCCTCCCTTCGGGGAGCCCTGGCACTAGGCGGGCAGCCCCTCGGGATGCGGCCCGAGGTGCGGGGCCGGGGCTGGTGCTGTGCTTGGCGGCGGCGGCTGCTTTAAGAGCTCCCACAATGCCGCGCTGGTGTCCCGGTTCCGTTACATTCTTGCTCCCGGCCGGGAGGCAGCCGCCGCCGCGGTGCGGCCACGGGAACCAGAGCGCGGAGCAGACGGGGCTGCGGTGCGAGGCAGCGGCTCGGAGTGAGCACCCCCCCGCCGCGCGCACACACACACACAGGGGCAGGGGGAGGAGCTGGGTGCCCGGGCCCCAGCAACGCAGGGACAGAGGAGGGGGCAGCAGCCCCACACTCTGCAGCCCGCCCGCAGCCCCACACTCTGCAGCCCGCCCGCAGCAGCGCCTGAACTGCCCCCCTCGCTCCCGCTCCAGCCCCCTGCCGGCTGCGCTTGGCAGCGAGGCGGTCGGGATCCCCCGCCCCCTTCCCGGGCTATTTGGCCGCTGAGGAGGAGCGGGCTGCTCGCACTTGGGGTTGCTGCCTGTCCGGAGGAGCCGGTGCGGGGAAGTGCCGACTTGCCGGAGCCCAGAGGACGCGGCCGCCTGCAGGATCCCCCGGCCCGCGCTCGCAGCAGCTGCCGCCGCGGGCTTTGCTATGGCCGAGCTGTAGGTGCAAACTTCGGAGTGTTTTTTCCGGGAGAGCCCCCCGCTCCTGCAGCCGCTCCCGGGCTCTCTCTTCACTCGGCTCTCTTCCTCCCCTGCCAGGAGCCCTCTCGCTCCCCTTTTATTTGGCAGTTTTCCTCTCCGTGTTTTCCTGCCTCCTCTCGCTTTCTGTTGCATTTCTCCCCCCTTTCCGCTCTCCTTCCTCTTCTGCGTTTTTTCAGTTCCCTTCGTATTTCCTCTTCTTTTTTGGTAGTTTTTCCTCGCTCTCCCTTTCTTTCGGACCCCCCCCCCCCCCCCGGCTTTCCTCTCTTTTTTCTTTTTTGCATTTTCCATCTCCCTTTTTCCGTCTTGCCATCCTCAACTTTCCCCTCCTCTTTGCAGTTCTACCTTCAGCCCTTATTCGTTTCTGCTTCCGTTTGCATTTTCCTCTCTCCCTGGTTTCCCCTACCCGTTTCTCTTCCTTCCTTGTAAGTTTCCTCTCCCCTTCTATTTCACCTTTTCCTGCCTCCTTGCAGTTTTGTCCCCTCCCCCGTCCCCCTTGTATCTTCTGTCTCCTATAGCAGCCGTATACAAGTCTTAAAAAGTAAGAGGTATTTTTCTGTGTCCTTGAGAAGAGAGGTTAGAGGCCACTTTTGCTGAGCAGAGGAATCTCTGGTTCTGTCTCTCTGTCTTTCTTTCTGTCTTTCCTTGAATGGAAATTAGAAAGATTTCTTCTTCGCAACGTGGACTGTTTTGTTTTTCCTGTCCAGGCAGTGACGATTTGTTTGATGATTAATCTTTCTTATTCCTCTCCCCTGCCCCCTCTCTCTGCTAGTAGAGGGGGGGGGGGGAAGATTATAAGTAAATCTGTTTTGCCAGCAGGGAGTGGATCAGATTTTAGGAACAGTGTGAGGAAAGCTTGAGTGAATCATTTTACAATAACAAGGCTTGGAACTTTAAGGGGTAAGGAGGCAGATTTTGGTCCTTGGTTTATGCAGTAGTGAAGACTGTTGTAAAGGTCTGTGGCTATTGGTGATTTCTTGATATGGAATAATTTTTTTCTTAAGTTTTTGAGTCCTATACTTCTGTGTGCTAACTCCTTTTGCTTCTCAATCAAAATGACATTTTGATGTGACCAACAGAGCCACACATTAAATTGCAGGTCAATATTACCCTTTGATTTGATCAGTGTTGTAAATATGAAGGAGATCGAGGGTACATGTTTGGCATGCCCTGTAGAATAACACCTGTCTTGCATTTGGACCCTTGCAAAGATATCAAAGTTTGACATAATAACAAAAATCACCAGACGCTAATTACATCCATGACAAAGTGTGCTGTACTGTGGGTTATGAAGTCTGGCTTGTGCTTTACTATATTCTGCACCATCCATAGGCAGCACCTCTAGTTAAAATTAAATATGCCCTGAACTGTAGAGAGAAAATAAACCAATTATCTATTGATTTCTATGAAGATACCTGGTTAAAGATTTTTTTAGTTTGTTGTGTTATGACTAACATAGAGAACACTAACCTGATGGTCTGATTATATTATTTTAGAAAAAATGTGTATAATTCATGAATAAAATGCTGACTACTTTACCTAGAATTGAACCAGTCAGTTTTAATCTTGGTTATGTTGCATTAACCCACTGTATATATTTTCAGAAAATGTCATTATGGATTGATTTGTTGCCTCCCTTCTCATTTTTTGTGGGGAAAGGGGTAGGGGAGTCTGTCAATATTTTCAGCAAATAAATTTTGTTTAGTTTTAAAATTTTATTATAAAATAGGTAAGACTTGACATTTAAATTACTAAGCCATAAAAAAGCAATCCTTTCAATGAAAGGCAGCACAATGGTTCTCTCCTTGGGGAACAGAAATGATTGTCTCATTCGCAGAGTTGTTCTGAAAGACATACTACTGAATAACAAAATAATTTGTGTAATGCAGTTTCTACAGCTATATAAGAACCTGTAAATCCACTTCCTCCCTTCTCCCCTCACTCCCCCAAAAGAAAAAAAATCCCCATTGAAGCTGACCCTGCTTATTTAAACTAGTCAGCTAATAAAAAGATGGTTCTTTGGCTGTACAGAGCATGCAGGAGACAAAAAGGAAAAACTCTGAATGGGTTCACAGAAGACAGATTGGGAACATAGTAAATGCTGTTGGCAACAAGTTTGTGAATCTTTTTAAACTATATATTGGACTCCATTCATTGGTGGTGTCTCCAGAAATCTGAAAGAGCATGGATTCTGTTTCTACTTCTGCCTTGAATGGCAGTGGGAGCTTTACATAGACAGTACCCATCTGTACCTGAGATGGTGTTGAGCTTTCCATTCATGTCTGTAAATTACTCTTAAGATCACTTGTTGAAAGCGACTGCATGCAAATTTGTTAGTATACAGTATTTGTTTAAAAATGACAGTGCCTTAGAATACTAGTTGAGGAACCATGTTTGTTAGAATATTCCATGTGTGTTCATGCACTATATTGTTTTTTTATAAAGCTGCAAAGTAGAAAAATTCCTGATGCACACAGTTTACTTTATGATTTGAAAGTAATATACAGTATATGAGCTGATGGGAATTTAGTGTTGGCTTGAGACACTTGGAGACAGAAGTTCTTTTTATCCACAGAGCAGGCATGGCTTTGACATATCAGTGCATACTTACTCATAATACCCCATCTGTGTATCTCAAACCTGAACCGAAGGAATAGTTCCATTCTTATTTCTTAGCTTCTTTGCAGACACTGCAGAAAGGAGACTTATTAGTCCAAATTGCAGTGTGGAGAAATGTCCGCTAGGAACTGGACTGTGGCCATCAACTCTGATGCATACAATTTCTGATCTTATTGAGTCATGTCCCAAAAATCACGAGATTGGCTTGAAAATCATGAGATTTAAAAAAAAATACATTTGGGGTTCTTTGTATTGCCTTCTGGTTTCTGAGCCTTAAGGGTGCACTGAAGATAGGCTGTAATCTCAAATGTTTGCTTTTCTGCAAGGTTTAGGATCAGTCATAGTATAGATTCTGATGATGTAGTGTTTGGAGAACTAGTTACAGGAGTAAGATTTTGCAGAATCCGACCACAATATTGTATGTATGGAACACCTTTAGACTTGAATCACTGTCATCTTTAGCTGTAGGGATGACTACATTCTGTCAGATCCCCAAATTCTACCTGGACAGTTAGACCAAAGTATTCAAACGGAGGCACCGAAATTAGTGGCCTGACTTTCATTCAGAGGTCTAACTTTGAGTATCCACAACTGAAAATTTTGCCCATAACTAACTCGGAACTATTTCCAGTTGGTGAAAGGAAATTGACATTATTGTCTCCTTTTTGACATTAAGAGGAGTTTGCCTAAATCTTTTGTGCATTGGCAGAATATATGGTTCTTTCTACAGGCCTGTGTCAAGTTGTGTGATAGCCCTGTGATACTCTTGGCTTTTAGATGTTGAGATGAGAGCACAGAATTTGCTCTAGATGGGACAGGAAAATGGGATTATCTACAGCCCCTGAAGTGAGTATTCAGTGAATCTCCCACAGTAATTACAGCTCCATCAGTCTGTAGTGCTTTCATTCATATTGAAAATTTTCAGTTTTATGTTGCCACAAATAAGTGAAGACTTTGTTTGGAATTTGCCTGTGAGGATTTAAGCAGTGGTTCAGTAGGAAACACTTCTGTACATTTTAAGGAAAAAATGGATTGTTGCATTTCATATGCATAATGCATTACTGTAATCAATAAATTTAATTTAGCTTGTCTTGTTTACTCTAATATTGTGTTTGAAAAAGGGATTATCCCCAACAAAATAAATCTCAATTCTTCCTACAGTCCAGGATTATTGAACAAAATGTCTTGCTGTGCAGTATTGTTGTTGCATTCAATGTTGTATGATAACACATGTTATTCAGCTGTTGTTGATTCCTCAGTGGCATAGACTTCAAAGGAAGGCAGTGAAAGAGAGCCATGGCAAGAGAAAAAAGAGTTTAGTTTCAGTGGTCTGTACCATCCAGCTGTTTAAGTACTTTACAGAACTATCAGAGACTGTTCAGGCATCCAGTTAGGGCTGACAAGCAATTACATCTGGAAATGGAACCTACTTTGGAGGACCACCTAGAGGGAAGCTAGCATTTAAACATTCCCTATTTTATCAGTGCTAAGATCTTCAAAATCCCTTTTCAGTAAGGAAGGATGAGGCTCTTTGTCAAGGATGCCTTTTGATATAATATTGACTTTACCTAATTCCTGGTGGTATTGTGCTCTATTTTATTTATGTAAATAATTTGTTCTTTACTTTACTTGGCATTATTAGAATGAGAAGAGAAGAAGGAAAAAAAAACAGGCTATGTAGGGATGCCCTCTCCTTTCATAATTTAAACGATTGATTATACATATATTTTGCTAATACTAGAATTGTATTTATATAATATTATTGGCTAAGTATCCCAAATGCTTACAAAAAATCATATGGATTTAAAAATCAAACAATATTAATGAAAATCCTCATAAAACCAACACATTCTGCCAAAGACCTTGTGAAACAAAAAGACCTTTAAACCTTAATAATCCCAGTTAATTCTTTTATCGTCCTCCAGTTTGAGCATGGAAGATATGTTTCCTCTTTGTGTTTATTTTTCTCTGTTGAATTGTATAAGCTACATATTTATCAGCTATATTTTCTCTATCAATTTGTCTGTCTGTATATTGCAGTGCTGCTAACCCCAAGATTTTATCTTGAGTTTTGTGATTTTTATTTGGTGTTTCACTTAAATTCCCCGTTCCTGGAGTCAGCTGATTATGTGAGCTAATATCTTTTATCAGATCAACTTCTGTTGGTTAGAGTGTCCTGGGATCAACATGGCTACAACTACACTTCATCATTTTTGAACATTTGGGGTCAGCAACCTTGATGTAGTAACCTATTCACATTACTTATTTGTCTGTAGAGGGTCCAGTCTCCCACTAGCACTAAGAGCAGGAATTGTGTGCACATTGATGGGAGAACAGACTCAGTAAAGAAGGTACTTAGGTTCCCAAGACTTTTATGATACTTTTTATATGAAGATGAAATTCCAAAATAAACTCCATACTATGCAGGTAACTCTGAATGTTATTGGCCTTTGCCTTTATATTTGTTGACTTCCTGATTTAGAATTTTCATGTGACTTTTATCCATTCAGTGGGTGGTTCCTTCTTTCAGGTGGCTGCTGTAGTGAAGTTCTTTCTCTAGTATTTTAAGATAGTGGGATTTAACATTTGCTTCAGAATTTTAATTATATATTTATTTCCCTGTTGCTCTGTTGAGTGAATGTAGATGTACAGATACCGTTCTTTTCTCCCTGAATTTTCTTTGCCTTTGCCCCTAGGTTCAAATTGGTAGTCTGAATTCATTTAATAGCGCAAATGTATTGTTCTGATAGTTGTACCACAGATAACCTTGTGTATTATTAGCCCTTTCATTGCAACAATACTTAACGTGTTGTTACCTCTATTATGACTCTGGATCATCCAGTTCTGATGTAGCTGGGGCCGTTTCAGTGCTTTCTTTCACATTTGGAAGTTTAAAGTACTGCATTACTTCAACTGAATTGAAAGGAAATTAGAGAATAATATATTCTGGTCACTAGACGTTTAAATCACTTAACAGTGTTTCAGACTTCTGTTTTTAAAAGGGATTTAGAATCTTCCCAGAAACCTTTTTTTTTCTTCCCCTTTTAAATTGTGGCTTTATAATTAAATTCAGCTGTTCCATAAAGCTGTGGGAGTTGAGGGGCAGGGGAAACTTCCACTGGCAAAAAGTGTACACACACTTTATTTAAAAAAAAAAAAAAAAAAAGTAGTGTGGTTTATAGGATAGAGCACTGGATTGGGACATAGGACACTTACGTTCTATTCCCGGTGCTGCCATTGGATTACTGCGTGACTGAGAGCAAGTCGCTTCACATTCTTGTACTTCAGTTTCCCCATATGTAAAATGTGGATAATGATACCGATACTTTGTAAACTGCTTTGAGATCTACTGATGAAAAGCACTACATAAGAGGTAGGTATTAATCCATTTTTACAAATGAGTAGATTTTTCTGGACATTTCGATGGTGGTGTTTTGTTAAGATTGAACATTAAAAAATAACACTCATACAAAAACACCTCACAATAATTAGGCTTACAATAACTACCCAGCAGCATTAATATTTATGTACAGAAAATGTAACCATGCCAGCCAGCAGCATTAAATAATTAGAGTTAACAATTTACCTTAGCTAGCAGACAACAAAAATGGAAAAACTCTAGAAAAGCTTCACACTCCCAAATCATACCCAGTTACGTATCCTCGTACAGCACACAAAGGAGGTTTTGGAGTGAGAAGCAGTGTGATTCATCACTCTAGGCTTAAGCAGAGGATACAAGCAAACCATCACCTTGGTTCCTTTGGACTCAGAATCCAGGCAGAAGAAATAATGAAAAGGCAAAAAAACGGAAAGCTATCCAGTGTGTACACATCACAATATTCCTGGGGGTGAAAGGTGGAAAAAGGCCAGAGTTAATTGTTTTTTTAAAAGTAGCTAGCAATCTAGATAGGAGTTGTTTAAATGTGCTATTAGTTAATATTGCTAGCCATACAAACTTAACGCTAATATCTATAGCGAGCAATATTAATTAATTACTTTAGGTACTAGTGTTAACATTCAAATAGAAACATATGGCGGGAAAAGTGTCTTTGTACTTGCCAGTCAGAAAGTGACTTTTTTTTTAAACACCTTACTCATCAGTGCTGCTCCCTGTGTGTATCATATCTGCTTTCTTTGGACCTACTCCAACTCCTGCTGAAGTCAGTGGAAGACTTTTCACTGATTTCATTGGGAGTCAGATCAGGCCTTTACTAAGTAAAGCACTTCTGTGATGTAGATTGGACACCCTGTGCAGGCCATGTGTTTCAAACAGTACTGATGAGCAAAGAAACTAATGGAGAACAGCAGCTGAGTGTTGTGCAATGCTCCCACCTCACTGTTGGATTGGAGAGAGGCTATCTGATTTTGTGGTGAAACCCTTTGCTAGAAACTTTGTTCAAACTCCAGAACTGTAGGCAAACCAAGGATGAATTAGCAACAGTCTACAGAATAGTCTGACTGGAAATTACTGTGTTTTTAACAATTATTTCTGGCATCTTCTTTCAGTCCAATAGTAGTAATATAGCAGCAAGCTGTTTAACTCTGCTACACAAAATTAACTTTCATTTTGGCTTTAGACTGTAAGTGACAAAATACATTAAACCTAGTTGTGCTTTGCTTCTCCAAAAAAAGAACTTCGGGGCAAATTATAAAATAGGTAAATATTTGCACCCTTATTGTAATGCCATGTTCTGATGCACTTGGTAGCCCTGAAAGCTTAGCAAGCTGTTTTTCATTTGCTTGCTCTCTCTGCATAAGATAGCAAGCAAAAACTGCATGCTGAAATTGATTAGAGCAGCGGTTCTCAAACTGTGGGTTGGGACCCCAAAGTGAGTTACGACCCCCTTTGAATGGGGTTGCCAGGACTGGCTTAGACTTGCTGGGGTTCGGGGCTGAAGCCCAAGCCCCAGTGCCCAGGGCCGAAGCCAAAGCCTGAGGGCATCAGCCCTGGGCATTAGGGCTCAGGTTGCAGACCCCCTGCCTGGGGCTGAAGCCCTTGAGTTTCAGCTTTGGCCCCCCTGCCCAGAGTGGGGGGGCGCGGGCTTTGGCCCTCCCACCTGGGGCAGTGGGGCTTGGCTGGGCTCAGGCTTCGGTCCCTCCTTCTGGGGTCATGAAGTAATTTTTTGTTGTCAGAAGAGGGTTGCAGTGCAATGAAGTTTGAGAACCCCTGGATTAGATCATAGTTTCAAAGACTAGTGTATGGTAAAATAGTTTTGTGAAGTCGGTCAGTGTGACACAACCTCAGGAGTCTTGCCACAGAACTTGGACTGTAGTACCACAGGATTCCAGTGGTCCTTGATCTTCTAGGAAGGTGAAGAACTTTTGATTCCAAATACCAATTCTCATCACACTCTACTAGGGATAGGCCAAGCAGCATAAGGAAGAGACCCATTTTTATACCTCTGGAACTGAAATAAAATAAACCCTTTTATATTTGGAAATATCCAAGTGGCATTTTTTTCACATCTGATTTTTTTTGGCTGGGACTAGAAGTTCCAAAATACCACAAGAACAACATTCACTGTAGTATTTTCAGATGGGAGGACATGTGTATGGTATCCTATGAGAGATTTCCAGCTCAGTCTTGTCGATGTAAATGGGCAAGAAGTTTTGTGTGCTTATCTGATCTCTTTCAGGTTAGTAATCATATTCTCCCTGTCAAACTGCTGACCTCAATATCTGAGCATCTTCAGTTGTTACTATTACTGTTTGTATTACAGTAGCACCTAGAGGCCCAAGGTCACACAGCAGGTTGTAGCAGAGTCAGAAATGGAATTCAAGTCTCCCATATGAGTGCCCCATTCATTATACCACACTTTCTTTATCCATTGTAAATCTCCTCTCCCACATATCTTCCAGGTCTCTGTTATCCGATTACTTATTTACTGTATAGTCTGCCTTTTATAATGTATGCTGAATCTTCTTAACCCCTTCACTGTTGATTCCACATTGCACCTGCTATTGTTCTGTTAACACTTTTAATTAGTGCACTGTTGGTGTGCTCAGTGCATTCAGCAGCACAGTCAATTCTTTTCTGCTCTGATGTATCCTGAACTTTTTGCCATTTCTTTTACTAGGAGATATACATAATATATATGGATAATCTCTTGAGCGCCTCTTTTGTCATGGTCCTCACTTCCTCCAGTATATGTTCTCTCTTCTTCCTCTGAGGAGACTTGTTTTTTGTAGCAGGTCTTTTCATCCTCCTTTGAAAAAACTAAAGCAAAGAACATTTTAGCAATTTTTTCTCTTAGGTCCTTCGCTGACCTTTTTGTGTACTTGATAAAACTATGTTTTTCATTTTTCTGCGGTTTTCCTTTCATTTTCCACCTTTGTTTATTTTTCAAATGACTTCTTGTAAGTGTTAACTCGCTCTGTTTTACAAATCCATACATGGTATTGTACCTCTTTGCCTTGAATTAATTTTAATTTAATACAAAAATTACTATGGTGTGTAAATATTTTCCATATATATTACTTTACATGCCACACAATAATATTGATCAATAATGATGGGTAAGAAACAGCATACATTTCCACTTTCACCTCCCCCAAATTAACCCTAGATCTTGAGAATTAACCCCATATCAGAGTGAAGAGCATTTTAATTGAAGCTATTTTGCAACCTCAGTTGTAGGACATACTAATAAAAACAGATGAAAAATACATATCATAGGGTGACAAATGCAGAAGAAAATGGATTGGATGGGGTAGATTTCAGTATAGGGAAAAATAAAATAGCAAATGAGATACTCATAGTATCTGGCAAAAAGTTATGACAGATTATTCATATCAAAATCATTGTTGCATAAATAGAAGGGGAATGTGGGGGAAAGAACCACTAAGTGCCAGGAATAAAAAAAATAAATAAAAATAAACTAACATAAAAATTCAAATGCCAACATCTCCTTCTCCTCAGATAAAACGTGAACTACTCTAAGAATAAATGTCCACGTTGGTTTAAGAACTCTCTAAGGAATTCTTCCCACTTACTGATATTAATTACTGAAGCTCAACTCTCTCAAAAAAATCAAGCATTCTCCTTGGAAAATAATCCTGAAAACTACTCTTAGAAAACTGAATATTTTAGCTAAGCACTTTCCTATGTGTTTTATTTACAGCTGTGAACAATGGAAAAATAAGAATCAGTTTCATCAGCTCTTATTTGTCCCCATGACTTGGAATACATGTGAGTCCTAAACTACAATAAAAGATTGATACGGACCTTAATTATACCAAAAAAAGTGACATTGTGTGACTATATGGTTCATAAGACTGGGAATGGAAGAAGCTATTAAGTTGTTCACCTCTAGGTCACTAGTTCAGATGCTACCTAGGTCAATATAATGACCTAAACTTGTTACCATTTGATTGCTGTCCTGCAATCAATGTCAAATGAGTTGGTCTCATTCAAGTTTATAGATTACAAAAATTGCCACAATTGTTTCATATTGATTCTTATATTGGTAGTCTCAGGAGAGGGGCATGGAAAATGAAATATACTTTATTCATGCTGAAAAACTGAGCATCAGACTTGATTTATGGAGAAGTAACAAATATTCTCCATTTAATAATCCCCATGTTACTGAGCCATGTACCTGCTCCCAGGCCTGTGATGCTTTTGTACCTCAGTCCACTTCAACGTGAGACAGTTTGTATGGACAGTTTCCATTGGTTTGCACGCTCATGATTCTTGGGACAACAGCTTTATCAGGTAAACATGACTTAAAATCTTGGACCTACATCTTGAATCTAAAGAAGCTAACTACATTTTTTCCAGCAACTGACATTTTTCATGAAAGATCAAAAAAACGTCTTTGCTATGTCTGAATAACAATGAAAAGTTTTGCCCTTTCACTGAATTACAAACCTTTGTTCGTGAGTAAGATTTATGATTGCCCCAAATCATCGTAGACTTTAATCGAACTGATCACATGCTTAAGGTTCAACACATGTGAAAGTGTTTGCAGGATCATCCGTCTCAAACACATGGCTTCTGAATTGCTTGAGAACTGCTCTTTCAGCCTGTCAGAGAGACAAGGTGCGTGAGGTGATATTTTTTTATTGGATCAACTTCTGGTGGTGAGAGAGACAAATTTTCATGCTTAAACAGAGGTCTTCAGCTCTGTGTAAGCTCAATAGCTAGTCTCTCTCACCAACATAAATTGGTCCAATAAAAGATATTACATCACCCACATTGTCTCTCTAATGGGACCAACATGGCTGTAAAAACACTGCATACTTTCAGCCTGTTTGTCTGAATTGTTCCTCTAGTCCAATTGCTTGTCTCCATTTTTGTAATATCATAAAATATTTATTTTAATGTGTGAGTGGGGCAAAAGTGGATGACTAGATTTTGTGTGTGAGATGTTGGTATGAATATTTAAATATATGCATTCAGGAAATGCTTTCAACTCTATTGATATGCTCTTTAGATTTTCACCACTGAATGTGTCTGTAACAGTCAATGTCATTCGAGAACAGAGTACCTTCTGACCAGTTGTTATCTGAGAGATTGTACAAGTATTTCAGATGTCTTGAACAACTTGTATTTTGCTTTGGATGACATGATTTCAAGTGAACCTCTCCATTATTTGCCAGCATAACCAGTCTGAGTGAAATAGCATACAATTATGTACTATTTTTAAGAAAGTAAATTTCTTTCTCTTGCTCATGTTCGCATGAAGCCATGCAGCAGAAACCTCTCTTTACCTGCAGTGTGAATGCAAAGAGAAGTATAACAAGAAGGGAGGTTTATTCTGTGATGGCCAGGATATCTCACCCTCTCTGTGTTCCCATCTGTTACGCCAGGAGGTTACTCCAGCTTTAAGGTGAAGGGGGTGGATAATGATGTCACAACTTGACAGCTGATGGGTTGTCTCCCCTTTTCCCCTATCTTTAATTTGGATCTTGTTTCTTAAATAAATCAGAATACTGCATGTAACTCAGGCTCTGGCTGCTAAAATGCTAAAAATAGCTAAAAATAGCATTGTAGACGTTCAGGCTTGGGCTGGAGCCTGGGCTTTGAGACCACCCCTCTTGATGGGTTTCAAAGCCCAAGCCCAAATGTCTACACTGCTATTTATAACCTGTAGTGTGAGCCCTGCAAGCCTAATTCAGTTGACTTGAGCTTTGAGACTCACTGTTGTGGGTCTCCTCTTTTTTTTGCGGCGTAGTCCCATGGGACTTGCCAAGGCCACAAGGAGTGTGTGAGACAGAACAGGGATCTGAAACCTCATCTCTTGAGTCCTAGTGCAATGACTTAACCGCAAGGCCTTCTTTTCTTTCCTCATCCTCTGGTATAAAGTGTACAGTTGACCCAGTGTTTACTGACTGTAGACTTAAATGGTCTTTGCTGTTTACTGTTGCATGCTAAGTGTTATTAGATGCAAACACCTAATGTTTAAACTGTGAGATAGGGAGAGTCTTTTCATTCTGTCTGTACAGTGGGGTCCTGGTCCATGACTGGTGCTCCATGCACTGCCACAATATAAATGATATCTAGCATTGTAGAGAAATCATGTAAATCATCAGCTGACCTGACCATAGTCATCAGCAAAAGTAGTGCTGGGAAGCGGGAGGAAATGTGAATCTGTTAAATACTTTTCAACTGTTAATTTAATGCATTTGCTTTCATTGAATGACACAAACTTCAAGGCATCTTGTACTTGGATAAGGGGTGGAAATAAAATAACACTGTCATTTAGAGCAAGGAGGGGATGTGCTCTGTATTCATAACAGTAACTATCTTCCAAATTGGCAGAACTTTGAGGAGAAATAAGTCAAGTACTTTCATGGGCTATGGAAAGTACAATAAAACAGGCTGTGTGCCAGAGCACTGTGTTAGATCCCTGCCCAGGTAAACAAAACCAAAGAACAATATTGAAACAGGTAATAAAACAGGAGACGTATGGCTTGTACTTGCAAAGTGGCTTAATGATAGTGGCAAAAGATAGCTGCCAAATTTCAGTCTCTTCCTCTCCCTCTCCCCACCCCCCCAAAAAAAGAAATTGGAACACTTTTCACAGATCCTAAATAAATGTTAAAACCTTGATTTCCTGATCGTTAGTTGATTCCAGTTGTGTAACTACCACTTCTCTTTCATCTCTCTTGGTGTGTTCTATGGTGCTCATCACTGCAGTATTTGAGCACTGAGCCACAGTTTTATGTATACACATTTATTGGTTTTGACTTTTGGTTAACTGTTAGTCTACAGGACCAATTATTGACAAATGCACATTCAAGCCAAATGAGAGATCATATCAGCAACATAAATTCTAGCAAGTGGTCTCTATAATAAAGTAGAACTTTGCAAACATAAACATGGCTAATGTGTACTTTTGCACATATACATGGTGGTCTCTTTCTGACTCTAACCAATATTTAATAGTAGAGTGCTGGTATGAGTTCACAAATTACTAAGATTATTGTTTACAAAATATTTAACAGTAAATAAACTACAACTGTCAAAGTCTTCTGATTTGGTTGTTCAGTGACATAGCACATTTGAATTAGCACAGATGTGCTAATTTGCAGACAGTGTCCATACCATTAGTGCAAATTAAGGAGGTTGTACTTTATATTACTGCATTGTTAGCGCACCTTGTTGATCCTAGCTGTTGCTGTGTGTGTGTGTGTGTGTGTGTGTGTGTGTGTGTGTGTGTAAGTAACACCACTGTATTTGCCAATCATTGTAGTAGCTAGGCACCAACTCCCTGTGCTGAAACTTCTGCATTGTTTTTTCCTGTGAGATGGAGTGCATTAAGAACTAGTAACCAAACCCTCAGTGTTATTTTGTATTGTATTTGACTCCTGTATCGTGTGTATTACTAGACCAAACTGAATTTGAGAATAATCTTGCAGAGTATAAGAATCCTCCTTTTATCATGAAAAGCTACTATCCATAGACCTTCTTTTTAAAAGGGGAGGATGAGTATTCCCATGTTAGACTGACTTCTGTAAACCAGTTTTTAATAAAGAAAATCGGACTTTGACTAATTATTGAGGCACTGTCGTTAACTTAACGTTTGCACTTAAGACTCAATCGAACACCCAATAAAGTCATCTGAAGTCTTTCCATTAATCTTAATTGATGTTAGATTGGGTCCTTTTAAAGCAGGGATTAAACCTCTTTATATATGAATAATACAGTATACTCTGCCTAATCTTGTACAACCCTTACTCTTTGAATGCAAACTAAAATGCTACTCCTGCAATAAATTCCATGCGGGCATAGAAGTCTGCCCATACAGAGCTGACTGTGAGACTTGATTTCCTGAGAATTGTCAATGGATCTGTTTGCTAGCTTGCACTATAAACACATTACAATGTCCCCTTTTAAGAACTGTAGTGGTGTTTCTTTTTTAAAATTAAATTCCTGATTCGGGATTTGAAAACTGACTTGGTGCTAAGTTGTATTACAATGTAACATGTAGGCTACTTTTTATATTGTTTGTTTTATTTATTAATGCTGTCAGTCATAGCTATTTCTACCTATATTGTAAAAATGGTTCCTTAATATTTTCATCAAATATTTGTCATCTAAGGGATGTTCCAGAATGTAAATTTTCACTTAAGAATTATGCTTCTTATTCTATTCTGTCTAGGTTCTTATATGGTGCTTATCTGACAGACTGACTTTCAAAGTTTCTCCACAACCATGGAGGTGTAAAAAGAATTTAACAGATAGCCTAAAACAATCACTCTGAGAAGTGTGAATTGTTTGATTCCCTTCAATTGCATGGTTCATTCTGTAACCTAAAGATTACAGATTATGACCCAGTCCTTCTAACCTTACTTGGATGTTTAACTTTATTCATGTGAGTAGTCCTATTGAAATCAAGGTTAAGCACGTTCAGGGTCCACATGTCAGCATTATTTCTATGTTCATGGTTTTAGCAGAAAAATCCAGTTTGCGACACACAGATTTGATGGCAAGTAAATTTAATGTAGTACTTGAAAAATGCATTTGAGTAATGGGTTGCGTGACACACATGTTTGCATCAAAAGTTTTGAGGTCTGAAGCCTTAGATTTCATGCCAATTGCAGGTTAAGTTCTGTTATCCCACATCCAAGGCTTGGGCTATTTTTGAGTTTTATTGATGTGCAAATTTTTATTTCTAAGAGCTCTGTTAATCATGACTCCCCAGATATTTGTCCAATAACGTATTTTCTCTGGCCTGTAGGAAAACATTTTATAGGGGATTTGGTGGCATAATTGATTTTGCAGTAATTATTTCAACAGAGAGAATTGACTGTATGTTGTATATTTCAGGCAAAAGATACCCAAGGGAAACAGTGCATTCTTCTTCAAATGGACTGTCACTCCTTCACGGGCTAACGTGTAAACAAGCTCTTATACCCAGAGTCTGTCTCCTGGACCTTGGGAAGCCCACAGAAGGGGAGTTGTGTTCCTACAGCCTTCCTAAGAGCTGCAGAAGAACTTCCCTACCGCACAACTCCTAAGATGTACAGGTCAGGGTCTCCTCTCCTGGTTCACCTGCAGAAGCCTTGGGGTTTGCTGCCCCCCACTCCAGTACCCTTCCCAGCTCTGCCCTGTCCAGTGTGACTTGCAATTCCTCTGTGCATTGGAGGTGATAACATTGAATTCAAAGTGACTGTATTACAGTGTGAATGGCTTGACAGTAGGACTAATGCCTGGAGATTGGCATTGTATAGGGCAGGGTTGGCAAACTTTTTGGCCTTAGGGCCACATCGGATACAGAAATTGTATGGAGGGCCGGGTAGGGAAGGCTAGGGGAGGCTATGCCTCCCCAAACAGTGAGGCATGGCCTGGTCTCTGCCCCCTATCCAGCCCCCCAGAACCTCCACCCCATCCAACCCCCTGCTCCCCACCCCTGACTGCCCCCCAGGACTCCCACATCCTATCCAAATACCCCTACTCTCTGCCCCCTGACCATCCCCCCGGGACCCCTACCCAACCCTCCCTGCTCTCCCTGCCCCACGTTACCTGTGGGGTGGGGGAAAGGGGGGGCTCAGTCCTTTCCCTGTGTGTTTGGTTTGGCTGCTCTCCCTGGCAGTCAAGCAGGGCTCGCTCCCTGTCTGGGCTTGGCTGCTGGGGACGAGGCTAAGCATGCTGGGGGTGGAGCGGGGCCCTGGCTTGCTCTGCCCCTGTCCCCGGCAGCAGGGCCCAGGCCCCTTGACTGCCACCCTGCAACCACCCCTGCTCCTTGCCCCTCTTCCCCCCCCCCCCCGGAACTCTCCCTGACTGCGCCGCCCTGGAGCACCAGGTCTGGTGGCGCTATAGCCGTGCCGCCCAGCCGGAGCTGTAGCCACACTGCCCAGGCGCTGGGGAACTGAGGCAGGGAGAGAGGGGAGCAGAAGGGGAGGGGCCAGGGGCTAGCCTCTGCCCCGCTCACTGCGCTGCTGCGGAGTTGGGCTGACTCCTCCGCAAGCCTGTCCTGACCCCGTTCCCTGGCAGGAGCTCGGGGCCCAGAGGGAAGGGTCCTGTGGGCCGGATGTGGCCCACGGGCTGTAGTTTGCCCCCCGCTGGTATAGGGTGTAAATGTCGTCTTACCTTACAATTCCTTGGTTAAGTTTTGGTATTGTGTGTGGTGGGGGGAATAGTTGAGCAGCCTGAATTCTAAGTTAACTACGTCTCGTTTTTCCATTTAAAAATAAAAACGAGCTTTATATTAAATAAGCTGCTTGCACAGCATTAGCAGGTACATGGTCAAAGAATAGCTTTAGGTGTTGGGTTATATATAACTCCAATAATTAGCAGTGTTTTGTTGGCATATGATTTATGAACAAACACACACACTTTCTGTAAGACACTCTAACATAACAAATAAAAGTTGAGGTTTTAAAGTACTGAAGAATCTGTACACATCCATATAACAGAAAGGGTGGGGGGAGTAAACAGCTATTCGAATATCTGTGTCTATATGGTATCTTCTGTAGACCAGTGGGCAGTGCAAACTAATGAACCTAATCCTTTTTGTTACATCAGGCGCTACATATGTGTGCGCTACTTTAACTGTACTAATTTTGTTTGTGCTAGTACATTGTAGCTGGAATCGCCTGTAAACTAGTGAAAGTGGGGGGAGTTTATAAGCAGGGTGATAACACATTGTAATGTAGGTTTAGCACCCACGTGATTTGTATGGAATGAAATCTGAGTTGGTTGATTTGTTGAAGTGAAAGCACCGATGTTTGGTTTATCATTCATGATAGGTCAGCTGATGATTTCCTTTCAATCCAGAATTGTGCTCTGCCTTCTTTGTTCTGACAGACCTGCCATTGACCCCTTGATAAGTTATTTATGAAGAGATGTTTTCACTTAGGATTAGGCATTTGCTTTGACTTAATAAATACACTAAATGCATTTTCATTAACAAAGAATATGCAATGCAAAACTTAAAAAAATGCATTGGTGCCTGGTTTATTGTGTTGACACTTCAGAATATGTTGGAAAATATACAAAACATTGAACTGTATTATATTTTGCCTCTCCACTAATTAATTAATTATTAACACTACCCCGCAAAAAGTAAATTATAGGAACTGCATGGTAGCAGCGTATGTAAGCTTTTATCTTTAGGTTACTGGCTCAGATCTGGCCCGAGTTTATGATGTCTGAAATGTATATTTGGTGTCCTGTGTTTTGAATTCTTAAACCTTTCAGGTCCACTTCCTAGAAGAGAAGTGTGCACATCACAAAACTGCTATCATCACAATTGGCTGTAATTGGATCCCCTTATTGGCAGTTTCATAAAGGGGGCCAAGAATTTAATAGATATTTAGGGTAAATTACGCTCACTCTTAAAAATGGTCTTTCCAAGTTAAGGTAGAGGTATATAAGCTTCCCCTCAGTACACAACCAACACTTCCATTGCCTATGGTGTTCCTTCTATGTTGATATCCGGAGGGCTTCTAAGGCTGTCAGCTCAGCCCCTCCCATGGGCACCGTAGTATGTTTGTTAAAAGTTTCATGTAGGGGGAACCCTTCCTCCACCTCCAATTTTTTTAGATAATTCTCAAATATTCCAAGAACTGAAATTCTTCATAGTGGGTGATATTTTGCTTCTATGCAGCATCAGACAAAAGATTGTGTATTTAGGAGAGCTTGCTATAAATTATCACGTATTGAAATTCCCTATAAATTATTTAGGTGGACTTTTTTTTTTTTTTTCCTGCTTGTCCTTGCTTTACTTAATACACGTATTAATTACACTGTATCTAATATTGGCTGCCTATATTGGCATTATATATTTTAATCAAAAGAAGAACAAGGAGGAGCAGTTTAAACCCCAGTACTTCATGCATAAATACACCTAATTAATGCCATAATAAAGAGTCAAATATGGACACTTCCATAGAACAGAAGCAACAAGACCAATCTCGTAAGCAGGTGTGCTGCATGTTTGACCGAGGCTGCAGACAAGAAGGCAATTGCTAATAATGGATCCAGAATTTCAGGTCTGCTTATTCAGACACTAGTTCCTTTGTAAAAAGCACCACCCACTCTATTATTCATTGTGCAGGTTACAGACTGTTTCACAATTTCATGTGAAATTTTACCCACGATATCTTTTGCAGTTATGGACATGCCCCACTCCTTAGACAACAACCTTTGGCCTTTCACAGCCACTGACTACAAAGTAGTAGTAGAACAGATATTTTAAACAAAATTATGGGAATATCTGATTGATGCCATGTGATTAGTTCTGTTATTAGAACTCAGTTGTGAAATTAATTTTCTAATGAAACTGTGCTGGGATAGAATTTGTTAATAAAAGTAATGACATATAACTTTGAGAGAGAGTAATTTTAATGTGACCTTTGTGGATTGGTTAATCTTTCAGATGGAAATTTACCCTCTTCATCCTTTATATATGCACACATTTAGTGATTTGAGAATTATGCTAGAGAAAAGTGATACTAGAGCAAGCAAACCAAACTAAAAGAGATTCATTTTTGCATTTCCCCCCCCCCCCCCATTTGTCTATAGAAAATGTAAGTTAGCAGAAAATTGTGGAATAAAGACTTGGGGCTCCTACTTTTAAAAATCTTGGCCCAGGTTAGGCTCCAAAGCTATAGTTAGCCACTCTGGTAAGGTATACAGACCCCGTGCTAAGGGAGTGGTAGAGCAATATTGGGCTAAGAAGGCCCTGCCCCATAGCAGCTGCAGAGAATTCTCCACATGGAGGACCTGCTAAAAAGGAAACTCTGACAGTGAAATGGGGGTGGGGGAGCAAAGGGGAAAGTCCCAGAAGAGGCATCCTGACTGCCTTCCTGCAGTCAGAGCGATCTACAAGGGAGGTGTCTGGATTGTGGGTAAGACCTGGCCAGGGCTTGACCCCTTCCCCCCCCAACCAGTTCTCCTGACAAAGGGGAATGACTAGACAGTGAAAGTTTGCTGGAAAGCCCCAGCTGATTATCTGAACTGTTTGGACACTGTGAGCAACCTTCCGCTGAGAGGGAAGCAGAGGGCTGGGACTGTGCTCCAATATGAAGAGAACAGGGGAGGTAGGAAGTGGACTAGGGGAAGCCTGTCTGATGCATCAGCTAAGAGGGGTCTGAGACTCTCCCCACCTCTTTCCCCTTGGGCACCTGGGCTGGGACCTGATGGAGAGGGAGGGCTTGGTTCTTCCTACCCTTCCCTCCTCCTCCATCCAACTGAGAGGATGTGGGGAGGACTGGGGGATGACATCCTATAACTCACCAGGCCCTCTGACTGTCTGGCAAGGCCACCCCAAGACAACTGTTTAGCCGTAGCCTGCCAGGCCCCCAATGAAGCCCACTACAGGCACCTAAATAAGTAGTCTGATCTTCAAAAGTGCTGAGCATCCAGCAGGTTACACAGATCTCAGTGGGAGACACCTGTCTTTATGTACCCAATGCTGAAACTCTTGGCTCTGCATTTCTGGGTTAGACGGCATCAGATAAGTGTATTTTATAGAACCTAAAATGTTAATCTCCAGGGGAAAAAAGGCATTGGGCAGATGAAATACTCTGGCACCCTCTACTGATATTCATAATTATTGGCATTGATAATACTGAGGTGCATGCTTCCACTTTCCTTCTCGAAATGACAGGTAACTGGTGCTTCTAGCTACTGGTGGGGTCACAAAGAGCAGCTGCTTTCCAGCGTTCTAATCTCTTGCAGATCCTGTAAATGGCCAACGCTTGAGGCAGCTGTTTAAATTACCTTTTAGTATAGGCAGTCAAACTGGCTGGTTTATTTCACTAAAAGTTAATCTAAAATCCAAGAAAAGAGACTAGCTGTGGAAACTTAAGGGAGGGATTTTCAAAAGCACTCAGCGTTGGTCTAACTCTGTTGAAGTCTATGGTAAAACTCCTTTTGAGCTCAATAGGAGTGAAGTTATCCCAGTGTTGAGTGCTTCGGAAGTGCCACCCTAAGAATACAATGTAATGGAAAAATAACGTGCAATCAAAAGATGCCATAACAAGCCAGATTGCAATGCAGTGCAAACAGATTTTTTTCATGTATGTGGTGCTGAAGAAACATGCCATTAGCTTAGATTTGCCTATCATTTCACTTGATTTTTGAGGCACTTGTGCATATGTCCTTCCAGAGAAGGTAATAAAAAGGATGATTTGGAAAGGCAGAGTAAGTGCTATAGGTTCTGTGGCTTTACCTTTGTAAGGTGATATAGACCCTGTACTTCCTTCTTTGAGCAAAATTGACTGGTGTGGGGGTACCTAATATCTTGAAATACTGTCAGGGTCCACAGTTGAAGGAATGGGAGGTGGCTGATAAATGTTTGCAGTAAAGTTCTGGAAATTGGAGAGAGTCAGGTGGAGGGCACTTGTTACTGGGGCCGGGGGGAAGTAGACTAGTTGATGCGACACCAGCATTTGGAGGCCCCAAATTACTGTTCCAAGCACGGGCACTCAGTGAAGCAAAGGCAGTGTGTAGGAAACCAGTGCAGAGGGAGCGGGCTCCTACATATAACTCTTAAGTAGGGAAGAGGCACTAGAGGATCTCTGAACTCTGGTGATCTAGCTTCATGTACCTATGAGTTACTTTTAGGCCATCTTCAGCCGTTTATGATTTAGTCTTTCATTTCCAAACAAGCACTCTTGTTGAAGAGACAGCTGCAAGACAAATGTATCCATTAATATAATGGCACACTTCTCTGAAATAGACTACTTGATTAAAAATATCCATTAATAGTTTTTGTTAGGGTTTATAAGTGGCATTTAACTAACTTTTTTTTTTTTTTAATTTAGCTTTAAACTGAGCATCCTTGCTGTTCTTTCCCATTCACAGATGTGTAAAGAGAAGCCCAGGTCTTTTCAAGTTACATTAGATGCTTCAAAATATATGTATCATGTTGCCTGTGGAACCCTATTTCTTTTTCAACGTACATTTTCACTTAAGAATTTTACATACTCTTTGTGACAATCAGTTGGACAGCTTGCATTGTTTTTGGCAATCTTCTTAAAATGAGCTAGGTTAAGATATCTATGTCTGATCTACAACTGTTGGGATCTTATTTAAAAAAAACCTTCAGACATATCCAGCTTCTTATGCTTTGTAGATTTATTTTTAATGGCTAGTCTCTCAGCATGCTAATTAGTTTAAAAGATATAATAAATATGCTTACCATTCTCTTCAGGACTCTTTGTGCTAATTAGATAAAATCAGACCAGAGAGACTAGAAAATCAAGACTGTAGCTTACTTCCTTGCTGGGAAGGTTACATGTTCTAGAAAGATGGTGCCTTTGCCCTTTTGAAAACATATCTGTCATGTATCTCTCAGGTGTAAAACAAATCTATGTTGGCATTCTACTTGTTCTGGGTCTATCTGTCTAAATGCTACAGAACAGATGGTTAATTCAAAAACAAGGGTATTAAGGCTGGGTAACTAAGTCTAATCCACTAAAAACAGGGTAGCTAGAACAGACTTCTGTGGTCAGAAAAAAAGCTGCTGGGTTTGTTTTTTATTTAATAAAGTAAAATTCAGTGCTATATGTAAATGCAAATTTAGTTGATCAGAGCCCTTCACATTTTCACTGTTCTCGTAGCCTATGCCCTGTAACACTAACCTGCTTGCATAAAGTTTATCTTTAGGGGTTTGGTGTGGGGGAGGAGAAAGGATTAGTCAAAATCCCTTGCTTGTCTAGACTTGCTCATGTAGTCCAGGGATTTAAAAATAATTAAAATAATAAATTGGGGGAATGCTTGTTGACAAAATTGTTTTGAGGTACATTGGTACCTAAAGGTTCTCTTCAACTTGCAACACTAAGGTTTTCTTTCTCTCTCTCCTTCTGAGTTACCTATTCAAGTTGTCATTGAAATGAAAGGTAGAAATAAACAAAATGTAAACTCTGGGAAGAGACAGCCTTGGATTCACAGGCAAATGTATTATAATAGTAGTTATTTTACATACTAGTGCTAGATTTTGAGACCCAAACTGACCATTAGGATCACTTAGTCTGATCTGCTGCAAAACACAGAATAGAACATAGAATTTCATTGCGTTATCCCTACATTGAGCCCAATAACATCAAGATCTATATTTCCCTTGCACAGCAATACAAATTTAAAGCATGTGTCTGCATCCCAGGTAATACCATGGGCAACCAAATGCAGTGCTGTGTTACACTAAGCTGATGCATAAAGGCGGATGGTCTTGTCATGTTCTGTGCTAACAGTGGGCCTAATCCTGAGAAGTGCTGAGCATCTGCAGTTCTTGCAGATGTTAGTGGGAGTTGTAGATGCTCAGCACCTTTCAGTATCAGACCTATTTTACGGTGCTATTGCAAACTTGGTTATCCCACGTACTAAAAATACACAGAATATTTTGTGTTCTTAAACAAAACTTCTGTACTTCGTTGTTTGCACTTGTGGAATATAAGTCAAACAATAGTATATTTAGTGGAGTAATTATACCAAATGTCTACATGTGTGATGTGAAATTAAAGGCAAATACCTGCAACTATCTGAAGTGCAGATAGAGGTAAAAGCTCATACCTGGAAAAGTTTGGGATATATATTAAGTGCTTTAAATTATATATTTAATCTTTCAGAATTTGTGATCTGTTCATTATTTAAATATAAATGTGGAATTGGTACTTATGAAAGGTATCTGATGTGTGAAAACTGAAGCACTCTATCCATTCGAACGTAAGAACGGCCACACTGGGTCAGACCAAAGGTTCATCTAGCCCAGTATCCTGTCTTCCAACAGTGGCCAATGCCAGGTGCCCCAGAGGGAATGAACAGAACAGGTAAATCCATCAAGTGATCCATCCCCTTTCCCAGCCCATTCTCATTTTATGGCAAACAGAGGTTAGGGACACCGTCCCTGCCCATCCTGGCTAATAGCCATTGATAGACCTATCCTCCATGAATTCATCTAGTTCTTTTTTTAGCCCTGTTATAGTCTTGGCCTTCACAACATCCTCTGGCAAGGAGTTCCTTTTGTTTGTTTTATCATGCAACACACAGTCAACCTGTGGAAGTATTTAAACCTGCTGCCTGTTAATTTCATTTGGTGTCCCCTGGTTCTTGTGTAATGAGAAGGAATAAATAACACTTCCTTATTTATTTTCTCCACACCAGTTATGATTTTATAGACCTCTATCATATCCCCCCTTAGTTGTCTCTTTTCCAAGCTGAAAAGTCCCAGTCTTATTAATCTCTCCTCATACGGCATCCATTCCATATCCCAGTCATTTTTGTTGCCCTTTTCTGAATCTTTTCCAATTCCAATGTATCTTTTTTGAGTTGAATACTGTGTCCAGATGTGGTTGTCCAAGATGTGGGCATACCATGGATTTATATAGAGGCAATATGATATTTTCTGTCTTATTATCTATCCCTTTCTTAATGATTCCCAACATTCTGTTTGCTTTTTTGACTGCCGCTGCACATTGAGTGAATGTTTTCAGAGAACTATCCACAGTGACTCCAAGATCTCTCTCTTGAGCGGTAACAGCTAACTTAGACCCCATCATTTTATACGTACAGTATAGCTGGGATCATGTTTTCCAATGTGCATACTTTACATTTATCAACATTGAATTTCATCTGCTATTTTGCTGCACAATCACCCAGTTTTGAGAGAGCCTTTTGTAGCTCTTCGCAGTCTGCCTGGGCCTTAACTATCTTGTGTAGTTTTGTATCATCTGCAAATTTTGACACCTCAATGTTAACCCCTTTTTCCAGATCATTTATGAATATGTTAAATAGGACTGGGCCCAGTACAGACCCCTGGGGGACACCACTATTTACCTCTCTCCATTCTGAAAACTGACCATTTATTCCTACCCTTTGTTTCCTGTCTTTTAACCAGTTACCAATCCATGAGAGAATCTTCTCTCTTATCCGATGACAGCTTACTTTGCTTAAGAGCCTTTGGTGAGGGACCTTGTCAAAGGCTTTCTGAAAATCTAAATATATCCACTGGATCCTCTTTGTCCACATGCTTATTGACCCCCTTCAAAGAATTCTAGTAGGTTGGTGAGGCATGATTTCCCTTTACAAAAACCAAGTTGACTCTCTTCCCCAACAAATTATGTTCATTTATGTGTTGACAATTTTGTTCTTTACTATAGTTTCAACCAGTTTGCCCGGTACTGAAGTCAGGCTTACTGGCCTGTAATTGCCGGGGTCGCCTCTGGAGCCCTTTTTAAAAATTGGCGTCACATTAGCTATCCTCCAGTCATTTGGTACAGAAGCTAATTTAAATGATAGGTTACAGATTACAGTTAGTAGTCCTGCAATTTCTCATTTGAGTTGGTATTCACCCAAGAGTTCTGAAGCATACCCTGACTCTTCTGAAGGTAGCTGTTTTGAGGGTGCCATCTCACTCTTTCTTTCTACCCCCCAAAGTCCCTTAACAACTAGTATTATAGACTTCAGGACCTGTAGCAACCTGCATTGCACTTGGCAGGAACGGTTTGCATGGGACATTGGGAAGTAAGTCTGTCTGTCCTTCTGCAAATGGCTGGAGTGCGAGCTACAGTTGTAACACTTCTGTAAATAGTTCTCTTAATAAAGAGCCCATTTAATTTTAGAACCATGGAGTCTTGTTATTACCCAGCATATGGTACATAAACTAGAAGCCATACACACTGTTTGCAAAGTGGTATTTCAGTTGTCAATGAGCAACTTGCAGATGAAATTGACAAGCCAGAGTTCTTTAACTTGCAGCTAGGGGCTTCCGTTTCCATTTCTGAGAAAATTCAGATTGGTGAAACCAGGATAAGCATTTTCAGCTTTTGCTTAAGAATCTTTCATGGAGATATCTTTAGGATTAAAAATTTTTTCCAGAGTTCTGCTGTTACTATGCAACTCTGGCTACCAGTGGGCTATCTTAGCAATAAAAACAAATGTGTGTTAGTGCCTTTATGTCTAGTGGGACTAGTAACAAGGTGACTTTCAGTTTACCACTGTTTTGAATTTACAGTGTAATATGAATGGAATGCTAGCTGCTTATAACACATGTAACTATTGCCCTATCAGTGCTCCAGAATCTGCCAATTAAAACAGAGTAGTATTTCTAGAACATCACTGGCTGTCTAGTATCATCATGGCCAGTTTGATACTATTGCTTTATGATTTGTGAGAGGATGCCTATCTCTGTGAGTGAAAATGGGAAATGTAACAAATAATGAATTGGTGGGTTAGAGCTCTTATTAATTTATCTGCTACTTGTCATTTTACTCCTAATTCCCAGGGAAATGGATGTGGGGTCAAAAAATACAAGGAATGTAGGGTTTTGTTTTAGGCTTTGAAATCTTTGTTTTTAAAGATCCAAAGTCAATTTCCATGGAAATGGAAAGTTTAGTCTTTCACTTGTCAGCTGCAGCAGCTGGCTGCCTGCCTGTAGAAAGTTTAAAGTGTTGTTTTTCTACACTATAGCTATAGGCTTTCAGCATCACAGACTAATAGTGTTGGTACAGCAGTGTTACATGTTTTAGTGGAGGCCTGGAAGGGTACCTGGAATGCTTTCATTTCTATTTCCCCCCCCCCCCCCCTCTGTTTCCATGGAATGCAAATCTGGTATCTAAATATTCAGAATTTTTGCCAAATAATCACCTATTTGTCTGTTTCTGTAAGTTCTGTTTGGTCCTTACATTACATAGAAGTGTGTGTATGCATGTGTACATGTACATATATTACTGTTTCTACTCCTCTTGTCTTTTTCTTAAAGCCTTTGGTTCAGTTTAACCATATGACTCTTTGATACCTGTCTGAATTCTGATTGCCTTCCCTGTCCAAACAGATTTGACACCACTAAGTACTGATGTAAAATGCACTGATACTGAAGAAGAGCTCTGTGTAAGCTCAAAAGCGTGTGTCTCTCGTCAACAAAAGTTGGTCCAATAAAAGGTACTACCCTCACTCACCTTGTCTTTCTAATATCCTGGGACCCACATGGCTACAGCAGCACTGCATGCTAGTATACAGTGGCAGAAATGGTTTTATCTGCACCAAGTGGGTAACACCAAAAGCAGGTGACAGAAATCTATCTTCCGGAAGAAGCAGCATAGGAAATAATCACTTTAGATGGCTCCTACAATGGAATGGTGGATGTGTTCTCTGGGATATCTATAGAGAATATTCTTGTATTCTGTTAACGATAAAACTCTGCTGTACAAGGCAAGAGTTGACTGGAGAAACTTGGCAGGCTCTCGTTTATGGATGAATGACTCTGTTAGTTTTGTGGGTAAGGTAGCTATTCTAATCTCTTCTTCAGGTTCAGGATTGCCACATGACCAGTTGCCACTGCTCACATTTTTTTCCAGTTACCTTGGAATGCTATATCTGTGACCTCTGCTGTCACATTGAGATGCATTTGTGCCCATGAAAGTCATTATAGTTACTGTTTGAAAGTAATTAACCGTTACATAGGGGGAAGGGAGGAAGGGTATAATATGTAAAATTATACAGGGAATATTACAGTGAAGTTGATGCAAAAGGTAAAATGATAAAGGTTTTAGTGGTGATCATTGTGCAGACAGTGCTAGTCTACTTATCTGTAGCAAGTCCATCCATTTTTGAGTGGGATAGTGGTGTGGTGAACAGGAGTTCTCATTGGACAGTTTCATTTATATCCTTAGTCCTTGATATTGCAATAGGTGCTATCCATGTAGAACCCCATTGAAACCAATGCAGACACAGTGATCTCCCTACATGGAGCTAATTGCAGGACTGAGGCATTAAATTCTTAATTCTTCAGGATCGGGACTATCCTGTGTAAATGAGGTTAGGATGTGAATGCTTCTAAAATATAAATACAAACCAGATTTCAAAGAGTGCTCCCCTTACTTTTATTGGCCCAATGGTATGACAATTTGAAAGGTGAGAAACCACTTAAATAAGCAATAACATTTATTTGAAAATGTAATTGTGATTGGCATCTTTTTAGTTAGCCTACAGGAAGGTGCCATCTTACTTTTAAAAACATGAGATTAAGATAACTCTAGGACAGTGTATCTTATGGGTATTTTAGCAAGAAGGTGTCTGCCACAATTTAGGCAAGCAAATGCCATTTGTGATTAAAATTTAATTTTACACAAATATTTTATTCATAGGACGTGAATCCTGCCTTTTGAAATTTGCAGTCTGGTAGGTTGAATGGAAAATATAGGGGGTCAGGGCTGGCCTTACCATGAGGCAAACTGAGGCGACCACTTCAGATGCCAGACTGTGGGGGGGCGCCACTAGGACCCAGAGTGTAGAAAATTGTCTGCTGCTGGTGCATATGTAGTCTCTCTGCTCTAGATGCACAGAGATGGTGGAGTGCTGTGCTGGAGGAAGGAGGGCACAAGAGACATAACAGGCAGGCAGGAGAAAAAGTGAGAGGGAATAACAGAAAGCTGCAGGGGGAGAGAGGAGGAGGAGCCTCTTATGTACCTCTCTAGCACCCCCAGGAGCCTGGACTGATTAACACCAGCTTCTCAGGGAGCTTCCTGTTTCCTGCTGCTTCCCTGAACCCACTTAAGGAGAACAGGCAGTCAACTGAAGTAGTAGGAGCCAGTTAGGCTCTTAAGACACTGATATCTTCCCTCACTCAGGCCCTGCTACCAGCCTGCTTATTTGTCCCCTTCAATTCAGTGTTGAGAGCCATTATAGCTGGCACAGAACAGCAGTCATGAGTGAAAGAAGAAAATGCCCCTCTGGGGCAGCATTCAGAAAAAGCAAGCAAGCAAAGGAAGCTTTTCTATCTAAGCAAGAAGGAGCTCTCCTGAGATACATAAACACAAATGTTCACGGTGAGCCTTCTGGCCCCAGCGAGGATATGAGTGGTGAGGGGATGCCTGATCTTCCAGTTAGTCAGAGTGCAGGTGACCTGGTAGCTACTGCAGCATCCATATCTCCATTTCAAATGGATGTAACCATGCACATTCCTAAAGAAAAGTGTAGATCAGAGAAGAGTGTGGTGGAGGTGCAAGAAACAGCTGCTGCTGAGTTTAGTTCCTTAAGTCTAGACGATCCAGGACTGTGGACCCACTTGAGTAGTAGCCTGAGGGACTTCCTTGAACTGCATGGGCCACAGCAAGCGAAAAACTTCATGTTCCCCAAAGACAATGAAAATAGAACTTTCCATCCAACACATTACTGGTGTGAAATCCCCAATGGTGACCAAGTGGAGAGGCCATGGCTTATGTACTGAAAAACCCAGAATACTGCATACTGTTTTTGTTGCAAACTCTTCCAGTCTAATGTTCCAGCCACATTGGGTTCTACAGGAACAAAGGACTGGAAAAATCTGGCATGCCATGAGAAGGTAGCAAATCACCAGAGAGCATTCCATAGGTGGAAAGAGCTTAAGATGAGACTAAGGTTAAAGGCCATCATAGGTGATCAGCATCAAGAGAAGATTGCATCAGAGTCTCTTTACTGGCAAAATGTTCTGAAAAGGCTCATTGCCATTGTGAGAATGCTTGCTACCCAAAACCTAGCACTGCGTGGCACTTCAGATCAGCTGTATGTGCCAAACAATGGAAACTTCCTTAAAATTGTAGAGCTGATGGCTGAGTTTGATGCTGTACTCCATGAGCATCTAAGAAGACTCACCACCCAAGAAATGTACATACATCACTACCTTGGAAAAACACTTCAAAATGAGATCATACAGTTACTGGCAACAAAAGTCAAACAGAAGATTGTAGCAGATCTGAAGTCAGCAAGATACTACTCTGGACTGCACACCTGACATCAGCCATACAGAACAAATGACTTTAATGGTGCGTTTTGTAACAACAACAGAACCTAGTGAAAATGTCCCTGCAATGGTGACTGTAAGAGAGCATTTTCTAGAATTTATTGACATTGATGATACTACAGGAGCTGCTATGACAAATGTGCTTCTTAAAAAGCTGGAAGATACGGGAATTGCGATAGCTGACATGAGAGGTCAGGGCTACGATAATGGTGCCAACATGAGAGGAAAGGAGAGGTGTGCAGACACGATCCGAGAGTTAAACCCTCGAGCTTTTATTGTCCCATGCAGTTCTCATTCACTGAACTTGGTGGTCAGTGATGCAGCCTCAGCTTCTAGTGAGGCTGCTGAATTTTTTAATGTAATTCAAAGCATCTGTGTATTTTTCTCTGCATCAACTCATCGATGGCAAATTTTGAAGCAACATCTGGGAACATCCTCTCTGACACTGAAATCACTGAGTGCCACACGATGGGAAAGTTGAGTGGAGGCAATAAAGCCTATCAAACACCAAATTGGGAAGATAGATGATGCCATAGTTGCCATTATGGAGGATAATGCTATGACAGGAACTGTTTGTGGGAGAACAGTGGCAGAGGGAAATGGAATCACCAGAAACATACATAACTTCAAATTTCTGTGTGTCTTAGTGTTGTGGCATGACATACTTTTTGAAAAAATGTAAGAAAGAGACTCCAAGGTGTTGACCTTGATATATCTGGAGCAATGGAACAACTGGACAAAGCAGAGCCATACCTACAGTCTTACCGGTCAGATGAGGGATTTCAAAACATTCAGAAGAGTGCACAGAAGTTCACACTGAAGCTCTTTTCCCACCCATTCAAGAATACAAGAGTCACTGAAGAAGACGACATTTTGATTATGAGGCACGGGATAATCCCATAAGAGACCCCAAACAACAATTCAAAGTTGAATTCTTTAACCAGGTGCTAGATTGTGCAATACAGTCAGTTGAACGTTTCATGCAGCTCAAGGAACACAGCAGTATATTTGGGATGTTGTATGATATTCCAAAACTCCTCACTATACCTGAAGAAGACCTACACTAGTAATGCAGGGCACTAGAGACAGTGTTGACACATGACATGCGCGATATTGATGCGAGTGATTTAGGTGATGAACTGAAAGCCCTTTCAAGATACATTTTCAGCAGGATCAACTCCAAAGGCTGTTCTGGAATATATGTGCACAAATAAGATGAACACCCTCTTTCCAAATGCTTTTGTTGCTCTGCGCATACTTCTAATGCTTCCTCATAGACTTTAAGGTCAGAAGGGACCATTATGATCATCTAGTCTGACCTCCCGCATGATGCAGGCCACAAAATCTGACCCACCCACTCCTGGAATAATTCTCTCCCTTGACTCAGCTGTTGAAGTCCCCAAATCCATGATTTAAAGACTTCAAGTCGCAGAGAATCCTCCAGCAAGCGACCCCTGCCCCATGCTGCGGAGGAAGGCGAAAAACCTCCAGGGCCTCTGCCAAACTACCCTGGAGGAAAATTCCTTCCCGACCCCAAATATGGCGATCAGCAGAACCCCGAGCACGCGGGCAAGATTCTCCAGCCAGACCCACATTGACCATTGATACTAATTACCAGCGATGGCAGTTATTGACTTATTGACTAAAATCACGTTATCCCATCAAACCATCCCCTCCATAAACTTATCAAGCTTAATCTTAAAGCCAGAGAGGTCTTTCGCCCCCACCATTTCCCTCGGAAGGCTATTCCAGAACTTCACCCCTCTGACAGTTAGAAACCGTCGTCTAATTTCAAGCCTAAACTTCCCGACGGCCAGTTTATATCCATTTGTTCTCGTGTCCACATTAGTACTAAGCTGAAATAATTCCTCTCCCTCCCTTGTATTTATCCCTCTGATATATTTAAAAAGAGCAATCATATCCCCCCTCAGCCTCCTTTTGGTTAGGGTAAACAAACCGAGCTCCTCGAGTCTCCTTTCATACGACAGGTTTTCCATTCCTCTGATAATCCTAGTGGCCCTTCTCTGTACCCGTTCCAGTTTGAGTTCATCCTTTTTAAACATGGGAGACCAGAACTGCACACAGTACTCCAAATGAGGTCTCACCAGCACCTTGTATAACGGAAGCAGCACCTCCTTATCCCTACTAGAAATACCTCGCCTAATGCATCCCAAGACCGCATTAGCTTTTTTCACGGCCACGTCACATTGCCGACTCATAGTCATCCTGCGATCAACCAGGACTCCGAGGTCCTTCTCCTCTTCCGTCACTTCCAACCGATGCGTCCCCAGCTTATAACTAAAATTCTTGTTAGTCATCCCTAAATGCATCACCTTACACTTCTCACTATTAAACTTCCTGTAACAGTTGTCAGTGGAGAACGCAGCTTCTCCAAGCTGAAGTTAATAAAAACACATCTACGCTCCACAATGACACAGGAGAGGCTGGTTGGCCTTGCAACCATCTCAATAGAGCATGAGCTGCCCCAGACTGTGGACCTTCAGGAAGCAGTTCAGATCTTTGCAACCAAGAAGGCAAGGAAAGCACCACTTTGATTATTCAAAGAGATAAAAATGCCAGTGTTAACTATGCAGACAAGAAAAGTTACATTTACTGTTCAGGCGTTTGAAAGTTAAGTGTTACTTAAAATTTTTGAACAAGGCATTATAAGTTGTTAGTTCTCCTTTATTGGGGTAGGTAGCAGAGCAGTACCATGAGAGGAGCAGAACAGGAAGAAGGCAGAATTTAGACCTTTCAAAGTTTTGGCCCAAGCGAGGGGGCATCATTTGAGCTCCCCGCCTCAGGTGCCAAAATGTGGGCCAGCCCCGTAGGGGGCAGTGGAAAATATTTAATGTAGTGTCCGATGAAGGCCCTGATCCTGCAAAGAGATTCGTGCTGAGATAGATCCTGGCAGGGCCGGCTCCAGGGTTTTGGCCGCCCCAAGCAGCCAAACAAACAAACAAAAAAAAGCTGTGATCGCGATCTGCGGCGGCAATTCGGCGGGATGTCCTTCGCTCCGAGCAGGAGTGAGGGACCGTCCGCCGAATTGCCGCCGAACAGCTGGACATGTCGCCCCTCTCCGAAGTGGCCGCCCCAAGCACCTGCTTGGTAAGCTGGTGCCTGGAGCCAGCCCTGGATCCTGGTGCCCACATGGAGCACCGATGAAGTCATTGGGGTGCCGCATGGACACAGATGTCTGCCTGGGCTTTATATTTCTCTTTGCTGTCGTGGGGCTCAAATTACTTATTCTATTGACTGTTTTCACTTTGTGTCAGTGAACTCTGTATCTGAGATTTGTTCTCTTCCTTCTCCATGCGAGGTACAGCATTCTCATTCATTTCATACTGCAGGACTGGCTTTTTCACCCCTTCCATTAATCCCAATTTCATTTTGCCTACTGGTTTAGCTGCAGTGCTGCGCAGTGCTGCAGCCTTTAGAAAGGGCTCCAAATACTGTCAAGCTATGCTGCCCTCAGAATATGGCGAGTCGCTTCTGTGATTCTGTCAGCCCTCACCAGCTGGGGAAGGAAATTCAAGGTCGGTTCTGGAACACTAAGGACTTGCATTGTTATATGCACAAACTTATTAGAACTCCAAAGTACTCAGGCATAAAAATGCAAATTTTTAGCATGAGATGATAGCAAAACGATGGGAGTTTTGGCAGGTGCATTTTTCATAGGATTTTGGGTATGGCATTGGGGTAGAAAGACATTTTTTCTGTTAAGTGAATAAGTGTGTTACTACCTGTAAAGACTAATTGTAGCCAAGAAATCATGGTTTTTATTATGAAGAAATTAAAATCTATTTACATATTAATTATCTGGCAGTTAGTTATTTTTTATCCTCATTCCAGCAGTCATTAAGTCTGAAATGTAGTGGAAAGTAAGCTTCTAAAAAGGCAGATTAGTCACTGTGTGCACACTCAGTATATTTTGGGTACCTGCAAGTATTCCCAAAGTAACTGGCATACTTGTCATCACTCCTAACCGCTGTGACGCTTCTACTTTAGTCATTCCTGGAAGTCCCACTTCTACAGGCAATATAGTCCTGGCCCTTTTAACATTCCACCTCTCTTGCAGATGAATTCAGTTGAATAACACTGAGCTCCTGAATAGAGGTTGTACAATGTATGAAATGTATTTCCTGCATGACAAGATGCTTTTAAGGGCCATGACCCTGATGTCTGTGACTACTGTCATGATAGCCTTGTATTGTGCAGTGAGAATGCATTTTTCTGTTCACTTCTCATGACCTGTTGCAAAAACGAAAATGAATTTGTCCCTCTTCTAGTTGCTAGTATGCATTTTTTTTCCATATTACAGAATGACCAGGTAGCTTAGCACAACTGGCATCTCCAGTCAAGAATTCTATTTGTAGTATGTATGTTGCACATTAGAATTGAGTTGCATGGATAGAACTGTACAGATATGCTTATACAATGTCAGCCCAAAATATCTCCAGGCCTTGTTATTGGTCTTTCACTTCAATGAACACTAAATTCATCCACTCAAAAGGAAATAAATAGGATAAAATTAACTAATATTGTGATTGGAGGAGTTGCTCCTGACTGCCTGAAACATGGGATTCTATACAGAGTTTGTAAGTACCTGTACATTGATATCCTAGTTTATCTGCTAGGTTTAGACCTAACAAAGTAAAATATAATTGCAGCAACATCATTGAATAGAAAGTCTGAAATGACATTTTATTTTCAATTTTGCCACATAATCAGTGGATACAAAAACTATTAACGTACACTTGTAATTGTATTAGGTTTCTGGTGTCACTGGTAAACTTCTTGATAACTCAAAGTATTTGGCTCTATGACCTACTGTTGGGGTAAATTATTCATCCATGTAATTCTCAACTAGCTCTGATTTCTGTACCAGTAATTGTTTGACCTAGTCCGTGTCCTAATTCCTTTTAGCAGCATTGAGGGGTTATGTTGCAAAGTAAGTAGCACTTCAGTCTCTAATCCTTACAGTTGAAAGTGATATAGCTCACTAGAATCTATGGTACCCTCCAAAACTTACTTATGAAAATATTTAACCCTAAACTTTTCAGTATTAGGAATTTATATTTTCCTGCCTCAGAACTATATCAGCAATGTGCATGCCAGGAATCAGCAGTACACATGAACGGACAAATATAGGGTTTTGTATAATACTTATGTCATCATGAAGCTGACAGTGAAGAAAAACTCTCAAGCCAGTTTGTCATCTTGAAGATTGATATACTGTATTAGCAAGTTTGGGACTATGTAAAGATGCTGTTTCCCACTATTTAGTGGGACTTAAATATTGATGCTTCTTTATTTTTAATATTTTAGGATTTATATTTGATTACTCTTGGCTTTTTTGTATGTGGTAAAATGTCTTCTCATATTTTGCTAAACTTGAGAGCAGATATAAAACCGGGAAGCTCTTGCTGGTTCTCTCTAGGAGCTGTCTTGAATACATACAAATGCATGCTACATTACATATAACTGCAAGTCTTGCACTCTTCCTTCCAAGCAGCAAAAACTGTGTTCTTATTTTCCCCCCCCTCCTAGTTACAGCTCTTCTGTCAGTGAGCATTAGAGTAGTCTATTCACACCTAGGATCAAAGACTGTTGTGTGTTGGCTCTCTGACTCATTAGCTCCCATAACTTCACACTCATGGGATTTACACAAATCTATAAATCGCGTTATAAAAATAGCCTTTAGTCAGCTGTTCAACAGAGGGAGTCACTTTTCATTATTATTTTAGTACTTCATAATAAATGAAGCTGTGTTTTTTAAATCATAACTTTTTTCCACTGAGACTATACAAACAGTTTTCAGCACATAATTGTATATGGTCTTGGGGCAAATGTGCATTTCTGAGCTTGTGTGATAATGGCTAACAGAATCAACAAGTGTGCCAAATGACTCTTTCCAGAACTTCCCGATTGCTGTTCTATGATATACTGTCCTATTAGAATTTAATGTGAACACTATATGTCAAAGAAAGCCTAGAGATAAATATAGTAAAAATTTTAAATGACTCAAACTGTGCCATAGAATCTCTCTGGGTAGAAATTCCATGCTTGAATAGGGTACGGTAGTAGGAATGTACTACCAACCACCTGATCAGGGAGATTAGAGAGGCTACAAAAATAGAAAACTCCACTATCCCCCTATTGACTGGGTACATGTCATCTCAGGGTGGGATGCAGAGATAAAAATTTTAGATTCCATTGATGGCTGCTTCTTGGAGAAGCTAGTCCTAGAACCCACAAGGGGAGAGGCAGTTCTTGATTTAGTCCTAAGTGGAGCAAAGGAACTGGTCCAGGAAGTGAATGTGGCTGAACTGCTCGGTAACAGCAACCGTAATGTAATTAAATTTAACATCCTTGTAGGAGGAAAATACTGAAGAAACCCATCACAGTCTCATTTAACATCAGAAAGGAGAGCTACACAAAAATGAGGAAGCTAGTTAAATGGAAATTAAAAGGAATAGGCACAAGTGAAATGCCTGCAAGCTGCATGGTAACTATTTTAAAATACCATAATAGAGGCTCAAACTAAATGTGTAACCCAAATAAAAAAAAAAAAAGATAGTAAGAGTAACCGAAAAATGCCACCATGGCTAAACAACTGAGTAAAAGAGACAATGAGAAGTAAAAAGACATCCTTTAAGAATTGAAAGAAAAATCCTATTGAGGAAAACAAAAAGGAGCATAAACTCTGGCAAGTAAAGTGTAAAAGTATAATTAGGCAGGCCAAAAAAGAATTTGAAGAGCAACTAGCAAAAGAGACACAAACGAACAGCAATTTTTTTAAAGTTTACATCAGAAGTAGGTGGCCTGTCAAATCAGTGTGGTCACTGGACAGTTGAGGTACTAAAGGAGCACTCAAGGAAGAGAAGGCCATTGCGGAGAAGCTAAATAAATTCTTTGCATTGGCCCTTTGGTCTGACCCAGTATGGCCATTCTTCTGTCCTTAATCTTCACAGTATAATCTCTCTCTCGCTAAAATGATGGCCTCTATTGTTTGAGCTGCTCATCCCCTCTCTTTAAGGTACATTGGTCTGTGATTCTGCTTTCTTAACGTTGTAGTTGTGTTCCTGAAAAATGTGACATTAAGCGAAATGATGTTAAGCGAATCCAATTTCCCCATAAGAATTAATGTAAATGGGGGGGGGGGTTAGGCTCCAGGGAAACTTTTTTTCACCAGACAAGTCAGTCTCTCTCTCTCTCTCTCTCACACTCTCACACACTCACACACACGCGCACACACACACACACACACACACACACAAGCTTTAAACAAACCATTTAATACTGTACACAGCAATGATTGTGAAGCTTGGTTGAGGTGGTGAAGTCAGAGGGTGGGATATTTCCCAGGGAATGCCTTACTGCTAAATGATGAACTAGCTTTTGGCTGAACCCTCAAGGGTTAACCCATTGTTGTTAATGTAGCCTCACACTCTACAAGGCAGCACGAATGGAGGGAGGGAAGACAACATGGCAGACAGAGAGACACATCCTGTGTGAGAGAGAGAGATTGCCCCTTTAAGTAGGCTGACCCCACTCTAAGTATACTGCCTTTTTAAGTAGATCAGCAAGTTGAGACAGCAGCTGCTCCCAGGAAGCTCCCTCCGTCCTGAGCTCTGTCATGTCGTCCCCCGCATCCTCCCCCCAGCCATGGAGATGGGGTAAGTGGGGTGCAGGGGGAAAGGGGACACCCTGACATTAGCCCCCTTCTTCCCCCTCCCCCGCACAGTAAGCAGGAGGCTCCTGGGAGCAGCTCCAAGGCAGAGGGCAGGAGCAGCACATGGCAGTGGGGGGAGGGACCGCTGAACTGCTGGCAATTGATAGCCTGCCTGGTAGCTGCCGCACAGACAATTTAGGGGAGCGGGGAGCTGACAGGGGGAGCTGATCGGGGGGGGGGGCTGCCGGTCCACCCTGGTTCCAAGCCCCCACCAGCTAACTCCAACAGGCTGCTCTTCCTGCAAGCAGTGGACAAAGCAGGCGGCTGCCAAACAATGTTATAAGGGAGCATTGCACAACTTTAAACGAGCATGTTCCCTAATTGATCAGCAATGTAACAACGAAACAATGTTAACTGGGACAACTTTAAGTGAGGAGTTACTGTATAACCTTACCCCTTCTGCTGACCGTTTGGGAAAATAATCCTAAAGTTGGTTTGAAGGCAGCAGACTGAGGGCCAATAAACACTGATTCCATACTTGTTAGAGAAGACTTAATTCAATGCATGTTTGGTGTAAGCACAGCATTGAATTATGTGCGGATTCCTTCCTTCCTTCTGCTTTAATTGAAAGTAGAGTAATTCCCCATTTTCCCCAACAACAGCTACAACAAAGCTTTAGTCATGAATGGATGATGATAAACAGGTCTTAGCTCCATAATCAACCTTCAAAATTGCCTTGAAAACAATGTCACCATACTGTAACCCTAGTCTGCAGCTTATCCAATGAGTTATCTGGATGCACTCTACCACTGGCTGCATCTTAGTGATTTTCACAATGACCCCCAAATTCATTTTCTCAAGAAGGATATTTTGTGCTTCTCCAGGCAGCATAGTTATTTGTTGCCAATTTAGGTTTAATGCCACTTATTTTGTAGTTCATTTTAAGGTTTAATGGGAGGCCCTCCAGAATAAAAACACTTATAATGAGATGTGTGTATGTTGTCAAAGGCAATTCATTTGTACAACCTTGAGTAGGGTCCTGATGTCTTCTAAGAAAGGCAACTTGGTGAGATAGGAATGCATGTTTTCTGCAATGTTAGTAGTCATGGAAACCTGCATTAAAGCACTTCCTGGGATACTAGGGCTGAAGAATTTCTTTGACAGTAAACATTCCAATTGCTTTCCTCCTCTCTATAACCTAACACTAGCATTTCACAACGTAGAAAAAATTGGTTTAAACTTTCACAAAAATATTGCAGGATTCTCAGTGTGTTGTTTGTGTTGTCATTTGCCAGTGTGTGCTAACTAGAGTGACTTCAGATTAGAGTTTTTGATATTGGTTTATATGTATGGTTTAAAATGTAATGTGTTCCCATCCTTCATCTTTAACTACTTGTTTTAACAGTGTTATTAACAGCTGGATAAAATATTGAGAGGCAGAATTCTGGCTTTTTCTGTTGATGGGGAAACTTAATTACTACTTTTTTTTGTGAGTAAATTTTGTACTGGATTAAATTGAACTAATGGCTGAGATTAGAGAGAGACTCTGTGTACAGATGTTACAATACAAATTCCCCATATACTTCTGCCAACACACCACAAACCTGACCTGTACCAAGCCTGCTAATATTGTCCACTGCCCCTTTTTTGAGTGAAACTGCTATTGATACCTTCAGGTATGCAATAATGTGCAGTGGATCACTGTACTCCTAAATGTGCATTAGGTTCTTCTATGCAGAATCACAGCCATATTAGGAAATAATGTATTAAAGCAAAGAAACACACACCAATTTGTGGTGTGACTAATGTTGGATAGCAAACAGTTTGCACAAGAAATTTCCTACAGCAAAGATGAATGAGGTTGGAAAGTTGTTCTGAATTATTACCTCCAAAATAGATCATGGGCAATCTTAAAAATAATTTAACCATCTAATATGTTGAGTAAGGCTTAGACCCTTGGAACTAAAATCATCCCCAAGTGGGGTTGTTAACCAACTTGACCCCAACTCAGAGTACTAGTTAAAAAATGAAGCAATCCATTATATTCTGAATAGGACAAATCAAGGAAAACTATGATGTTAAATTTAGCATATACATCTCCAAGAGTTTAAAACTGAATGAATAATTAACTCCATAGGTCTGATGATTCAAAAGATTTTTTTTTATCTTGGATTTTGAGTTCTTACAGATGTAAATTAAATGGTCTTCCAAGGATTTAAACATTAGCAATTTCTGTTCCTCCTGGACCTTGATTATCTATCATTTGTTAGTTTGCAGTATGTCCTTTCCACACCTGTTGTGATATTTGTGGTGTAAAGTTCTATTGTTAATAGAATATTTTGGTCTAGTTTCTTTGCCCATATCTTAAAAACACACAATTTATTTTCATCAATAAAATAAACAGTAATTCTATAAAATATGTTGCTGAACTCTGATTACTTTTATACAAAAATTATTTGCTTTTAATCTGCAGAATAGAATGTGCTATCCATATTATATTTTATGATATGTACGAAGTAATGTCACAACTCTTTCAAGAAGGATTAAAAATTAGTGAAACACATGTGACTGGAATTGTTTTAAATAATTCTTTTTAAAAATCCAGATACTTATTATCTACAAGAGTGGGAGTAACTATTAATAAGTAATTAAGTGTCCCTGGTCACACACAACTAGAAGCAATATTAAGTCCTTGTGCTGGTAAGATTACCCCCCACAAAAGGAATCGTTATTTTCCTCAATTAATTAGGCATCAAATGTAAGCCGTTGTTACAAATGCTCATTGTAGGCTTCTTAATCTGCATTATTTTTGCATGTAATTTTAAGACTTGGATTTTTCTTCCAAGACTCTGGTCTGGTGAACTTTCTTTAATCTTTTGAAAGCTTCAATTTATAGTGTAATGGACTTCCCCTCCCTCACTAGCTAGGTTGCTGATGGGTGTGGTTTGAGAGAGGCTCGGAGAATGGAAAGTGAAACAAAGTGTCATTTTGGGAAGAGGCTTTTGCTCAGGGCCGGCTCCAGGCACCAGCCGAGCAAGCTGGTGCTTGGGGAGGCAGCTTGTAGGAGGCGGCATTCCGCCCAATCCTAGGGCGGCACGGCCGCTTTTTTGGTGGTGGTGGTGGTTGTTCCGCTCCGGCCGCCCTGTAGGGGGAAGCGGCGTGGAGGACGGGAGCGCCCTGCAGCAAGCCCAGCAGGGCAGCCCGCGTCCTTCCCTCCCAGCTGACCGGTGTGGTGCGGAGCCCTCCCGGTAGGGGGCACAGCGTGAGGGGCCACATGGCAGCGCCCCGCTGAAGCCCTGGCCCCCCCTTCTTTCTCTCCCCCTGCTCCCTCCCCCTCCCCCCGCTAGCCGGGGCACATCTGCAGGGCAGGGAGTCCCCCTGCACCCTGGCTCCGGCCGCGCCGCAGATTTTTTTTTTATATTTTTTGCTTGGGGCGGCCAGAAAGCCAGAGCCGGCCCTGCTTTTGCTATCTCTAGGAAAGAGAGGCACAGGAGTGAGCATATGCTGTTGTGTGAGGGATCTGGCTACAGTAGCTTTATTGGATTTTTGAAAATATGGTCTCGCCTCATTTATTTGGGAGTGATGTTACAGTATGTATAACTTTTCCCTCTCCATGTAAGCATAGGCAGCGAGTTATATGGGCCCGTGGTGCCTGTGCTCCACCAATGTTCAGGAATGTGGGGCCGGCTCCACCAATGTTTGGATTTATATTTTCAGAGCCATCCCATCTATAGGATGGACCGGGGCCACCGCCCCGGGCCCTGCGCTTTTAGGTGGTTAGCAGTGGGCCTGGCACTAGTAGCAATGAGCAACCTGGTCCAAGCCCACCCCGCTCCACCCTGTCTCTTCCCACCTTTTTTCCCCAACCTTCCGCCCCGCCTCTTTCCACCCCTTCCCACAAACCCCCTCTCCCTCCCTGCCTCTTCCCGCCCCTGCTCCACCCCCTCCCCGCTCCATCCCACCTCTTCTCACAAGCTCCTGCCCCACCTCTTTCCAGCTTCTGTCCCTGCCCCTGAGTGACAATGGGAGCCGGCGGGGTGGGCTGGGGCTGGGTCACTCACTGCTGCTGGTGCCAGACCCCCTGCTAACCCCACAGACCGCCCTAGACCCCGAATCCCCCCCGAAATGTTGGGCCCACCAAAGTGCGGGGCCCGGTGCGCTTGCCCCGGTCTGGGATGGCTCTGCTTGGATCCGTTCTGGGCACTACCAAAAATTATACAAATCTGGCACCCATGCATGTAAGCATACTCAGGTAGAGACAGGAAGAATATGCAACCTTCACCCTTCCATTGTCAATGTCGTGGTTGGTTTTGGTTTTTTTTTTAAATGGGGGCAAGGAGTTTTGCATTTCATCAGTCACCAGACTTTGATCTGAGGAGAAGACACTTCTCCCCCACTCCCACCCCTTGCATGCTGCCAGGGATCTCCTGAATGCTATAAGATTTGATTCTTCTCTGTCACATAGAACAGTGGTCAGATAGTTATCCTTCTAGTGCTGCTTTTTTCCCCTCATGGAGTTCTGAACGCCTGTTGTGTACATTCATAAAATCACCGTCAAGCTCTTTCTGCAAATTCACTTCTCTCATAGAATCATAAAATGTAGGCCTGGAAGGGACCTTGAAAGGTCTTTGAGTCCAGCCCCCTGTGCTGAGGCAAGACAAAGCAAACCTAGACCATCCCCTGAGCGGTGTCTGTCCAACCTGTTCTTAAAAGCTTCCGATGGTATGGACTCCACAATCTCCCTTGTAAGGCTGTTCCAGAGCTTAACTACCCTCAGAGTTAGAGAGAGTTTTTCCTAATATCTGACCTGAATTTCCCTTGCTGCAGATTAATCCCATTACTTCTTGTCCAACCTTCAGTGAACGTGGAGAACAATTGATTGGCATCCTCTCAATAGCCCTAAACATATTTGAAGGTTGTTATCTGGTCCCTCCTCGGACATCCTTTCTTAGGTTAAAAAAAAAACTGGGCATGCTTAACCTTTTCTTCCTAGGTCAGGTTTTCTAAACCTTTTATCATTTTTGTTGCCCTCCTCTGGACTTTATCCACATCTTTCCTAAATTGTGACACAGAACTCCAGCTGAGGCATCACAAGTGCCAAGTAGAGCAGGACAGTTACCTCCTATATCTTACACACAACACTCCTGTTAAAACACCCCAGGATGATACACCTCTACCCCAATATAACGCTGTCCTCGGGAGCCCAAAAATCTTACTGCATTATAGGTGAAACTGCGTTATATCGAACTTGCTTTGATCTTCCGGAGTGCGCAGCCCCCCCTCCCCCCAGTGCTGCTTTACTGTGTTATATCAGGTCGCGTTATATTGGGGTAGAGGTGTATAACCCTTCTTCACAACTGCATTACATTGTTGATTCATGTTCAATTTGTGATCCACGCCAACCCACAGATCCTTTGCAGTAGTACTACTGTCTAGCCAGTTTTCCCCATTTTGTAGTTGTGCATTTGTTTTTTCTTTCCTAAATGAAGTACTTTGCACTTGTCTTTATTGAATTTTATCTTGTTGATTTCAGACCAATTCTCTAATTTATCAAATTCAGTTTGAATTATAATCCTGTTCTCCAAAGTGCTTTCAACCCCTCCCATCTTGGTGTTATCCACAACTTTTATAAGCATACTCTCCACTCCATTATACAAGTCATTAATGAAAATATTGAACACAAAATTTCAATCCTTTCAATCCACCACGTTCTGATGCCAACCCTCCGTTTATATTATATATATATATATATATATATATATATATATATATATATATATATATAAATAAAAACGATTATATATACCTACATACACACATTGAATCCTGGGAAAACTACCTACCTCCATCTCCCTCTTCCCCCCACCCCCTTGTTTGATGTTTTAATTTCTCTCTGCATCATATCTTGTGTGTGTGTGTATATATAACTTTGATTATAAGCCCTTCATGGAAGGGGCTGTTTTCATTTTCTAGGTAAACGACTGTGCACACCTATGATGCTATATAGAAATGATTTTAAAAATTGTTATGATTACCTTTTTGTCTAACCTCTTCAAGTCTATTGTCAGCTATTAGTTGACTTTCTATAGTGTCTAGCCTTCTATTATTTATGGTAGTTTTTCTTTACAGTCTTTTTAGATAAGGCAGACTGCTTGAAGACTCTTATCAGTAGTTTGTGCTTTAATCTAGAGACCATCAATCTTTCTGTAGTTTGTTGCATAAGAATTCCCAGTACTGTTAAATTACAAGAGACTGTTTCAAGAATGTAGTTTCCAGCAATGATGGAAATCCTGTTAGTCCTATTTTGGCCACATCTACAGTCTGAAAATAATTTTTTAATCCAGAAAATTCTCCATTAAAATAAAACAGTGCTTCAATATCTTGGCAAGAGGACAGGTTACTTGGAAAAAGGGAGGTGCTGCTAGTAATCTTTTTATCAATATCCCTGACTTTCACACAGTTAGTAGTGTAAATTCTCTGGGCCAGAGATTCATAGGAAGTAGCCAACAATGAAGGAAATAAGGAGCAGACAAGAACTAGCTGCTCAGTGTTTTGCAGACAGAATTCATTTGGGCCACATTTCTGTTGTCCTTACTCAAGCGAAATATATTTATATGAGGGGTTCCACGGAGATAAGGGTACTTGATTGTGTGCACGAGCACTGTTGGATGTGAATAAGGCTGTCAGAAACTGGGTCTTCAAGAATCAAATGGAACATGGTTTTCTTTGTATGGCATTTCTCCCCACAGTATGCTTGTTTCCATTGGCATAAAGGCCAGTCTACCGTGCAGAGCATCCACTTGGCAGAACCAGGATCATATCAAAGAGCATTATTGCTCTCCTAGCTGGTCAGTAGTTTCTGATATAAAAAACTACTGACTGGCTAGACATGGTGTGAGACAGACACTTCTCTATTTTAAATTGCCAGGTGAAGTCTTAACATAAGACGACTGATGCTAGAGCTCATTCAAGACTGTCTTATACGTTGGCCATTCCTCGGTGTTTAGTGATAGTTACAGAAGAACAGAGCACAGGATGAAAAAATGAAGTCTTTGGTTTTTATTTGTTATGCTATCCTGTGCAAGGAGAACATGTAAGCACTGCAGCTGAATTTCATATTGCATTTGTGTCTTGCAGTTAACATACCATAAAAGCCATAGGTAGGTGTTTTGGGGGTTGAATAAAATTTTCATTGCTATTGATGTATTTTCACTCTCTTAATAAAAAGATTATGGCTGAAATTTGACATCTTCCTGTGATTAAGACAACCCATAGCTGGTAAACATTTTCAAAACTGTTGGTTTTAATTTAAACAATTAGTACGTCATTAATTTATTGAAAATTTTCCCACATCTCCCAGCTGTGAAATAAAATTTTTTCTTAGTTTTGAGTTTGTATTAGGAATTTTAAAATGGATTTGAAAGTGATATAGTTATTAGAATTGGTTTGGGTTTGAAATTAGGCAAAATGAGTTGGCTCATCCCTAATATGGGTGGGTTTAAAAGTTTGACTGCAATTCAAATGTAGTTGTATCCAAGTTCTGTTACAGGGAGACCATCTGAAAAGGAAGTGGCATAGAGTGAAAGCCAAAGGATAGGGAGAAACAAATACAGAGACTCTGGGAAAATGAACAGAGATTTTTCTAATGGAAAAATAGTGTATGTGACGCACCTTTTAAGGTCCCAATCTTGCAATGAGATCTGCACAGGAAGGTCAGTGAGGCTCTTCTTGGGCACATGTCTGTATGAGCTCATTGCCCAGTCTGGGACTAAAGTAACTTACGGGTAGGGGGCAAAGGAGCACTGTTCTGACCAGCCCTCTTCTCGGATAGAAATGTTTTTAATTAGATCATCCATAGGTACGGTAAACACAAAGATAGGGTTGGCGTAAGGAAAAGGGGTTAATGACCAACCAGTTCTCTGAGCCCCCCCCTCCCCCCCAAAATGTTTGAGACCATAAAACTTCAAGTTTTAACTCGTAATGGGGGGAGCCTCATGGTACTGCAAAATACTGTGACAAAGATCTGCATAACCCTTGGGTTTGATGAACACAATGTGGATGAAACTAAAACACTTTCTCTAGTCTGTGTTTAATACATGAATGATGCAGGATAATAAAATAAAAATTTCTTCGTGAAAATGCCTCAGCATCCTTCTTGGTTGACTCAAGGGATTGTGATGTGCTTCCTTCTTGAAAGAAGGAAAACCCCAGTAACGGAGAGTGTGCAGTTAGGAAAGGGTGCAAGGGAGTTGGATCTGATTTATGACAGAGTAGACAGGGCTGGGTACCCTACACCTAGAGAGGCTTTTCCTCTTGGAATGGAGCATTGAAGGGGCTCAAGCACATTAAAATCAAGGAAAGGCTTCCACTGATGTCAGTGGACTTTTGGATCAGGTCCTAAGAGCTGAGCCCTCCTTGGGATCATAACTCTCTGCATTAATAAAACAGATGGAAAGTGTGTTCCTGTCAAGTGCCCATGTGATTCAAGTGCTGCTTTCAATCCAAGAAAAAGTATAATATGGGAGTTTTTAAGGTAACAATGTTACCCAGCTTCACAGTTCTAGTTAAAAGCTTTGGGCTGGGATGATCAACAAGATCTGCAGTCCAAACTCAGCCCTTGACAAGAAGCCAGTGCAGGCCTCAGGTGAGCTAAGCTTAGGTAGCTGAGTTTTGGGGCTATCAACATTACCAAATTGCTACTGGCTGTGACTTCAGTCACAATCTTCCTCCTAATAAATTCCCCTTACCTTCTATGGGAGCAGGATTGGGCATCTGTATGGAAAAGTTGTCTGGGTGATAGACTTTTCAGAACAGAGAAGGAGAAACCAAATGTAATGAGGCAGGTCTAAGTTCTTGAGGTCGTGTGTAACAGATGGGCGCTGGGCAGAGGAATAGTGAATCAAACCATTAATGTTAGCAATAATGACTAAAAATGCTTAATGCATATTGGAGCAAGGTATTGAATATAGTTAAAATATCAGTGCCAGCCGAACTTCTCCAGATGGTTTCCCAATTGATAGACCTGTCTTCACTTATTTATTGTCATAGTTTTGTCAATTTTTAGTAAATTTTTTAAAATAGGTTTATTCAATAGTGATAGTAAAATGATAGCTAGTGATCTGAAAAATGTCTTGTAGAGAGGAGCCTTGCTTTTTGTCTAGGAGCCAGGAGTTGCCAATCCATCTCCAAGATCTTATTCTAACTGTTGTGCTTGATATCAAGTGTGTCCCAGAAGTGAATGTAATCATTAGCAAACATCTTGAAAATGTAAGTGATTGCCAAAATATTTTGAGGCCGAGCTGACTATGCTTTCTAAAATAGATAACGTAACTAAAAATATAGCTCTGATCATTCAGTTTCAAGAAAAAGAAACATACTATAACTTCACATGCTCTGTACCTGTGCCAATTATGGGCAAACATCCAAATGTTCACAGGGTCAGTTGCTTATGCAAACCTTACTGAATATGCAAAATTGAGCCATTCATGTGCTATTTCAATAAGCCTGCTCCCCTTATCCTTCCTCATCTCTTTGTAAAAGACGCTCACTTATTGTGTTATCTTTGAATTTAGATTGTAGGCTCTTTCCTTGTTTCTGTGCAGCACCTAACACACTTTTGGGTTATCAGAAGTCAAGATAATTTTGCTTCTGGTTGTTGTTGGAATTGGGAGATGCTGAGAAGTGTGGAGGGTGGGGGGAGGAATTCAAATCTTAGATGTTAAAACCATTTTATTATTTTAACTACTACTTAGCATACGTGCGGCATGCCTCACGTAGCACGTGGCCAGGATTCATCACCAAATTTGGTCTGCTAGTTGATCATTAGTTTCCCTGTCCTGGGCCAGGAACTGACAGGGAGTGTGACATGAACACAGATCCACTAAACCAGTTTGTCTATTGTGTGTGCTCCTATGCGCATAGATCTCAAATAGAAATATATTATGTACAGTAACAATCACAATAGAATCCTATTGAATCAAAACTCTCAAGGCACTTGAAACCTTTGAAAAATCAGGCTTATTAGTGCACCTCTTTTAGGAGAACAGCCTGTCCCCAGACCCAGCTGGCCCTTGTGCAGAGTATTGGCTGATGCAGTCCTCTTCAGCCCGCCTGTGTTGGAAAAGCTGACTGGCAGCTATTTGCTATGCTGCAGGTTTGAGGAACCCAGAGAGCAGTGAAGAGTACATTTTACCCCTGAATTGTACATAGAACACAAAACGAAGGACATGAGCACAAAATGTGTCTCTGCCAGTGGTTCAGAGTGTGAACTACGTGCTTTAGTAAAGGGTTATGCTGACCTGGCTGTTACACTGCCATTCTAGAACTATACTACGCATTGTTTTGCTTATGATGTGTTTGACAAAAAATGTTCTCTCTGTGGACTTGAATTCAATAGAGTACTGTTTTAAACAAGGGGGTTCTGGGGTTGTGCTCTGGTTTTGATTTTCTAGAATTGTACTGTAACTCCACTCAAGCCATTTCCCTCTTCCTGTAGACCTTGTAACACTGATAGGGAGGAAGATTACAACCTCCCATTCATCCTTGATCTCTGCCTTTGCTATTTGGAATTGTAATAGCCACTCCGTTTAGTGTGTTTTGGTAATACTTGCTTTGAAATAACCAGTGGCAGAGGTGTGCGTAATGTTTTGTTTGTAGGTGCTTTTGCCGTTCTGAGAACTTAAAATCAGTCTCTACTCATTTTTCCATGGAAATCAATAGGAATCTTCATGAGTAAGACCACATGATTTGACCCTTGTTCTGATTACCTTATATCCACATTAGGTACTTATAGGGCCCCTATGATCATAATATCTGAACGCCTCACAATTTTTTAATGTACATATCCTCACGTTCACAACACCCCTGTGAGGTAGGGAAGTGCTATTTTCCCCATTGTACAGATGAGAAACTGAGGAACATGGAGACGAAGTAACTTGCCAAAAGTCACAGTGGAAGTCGGTGGGCAAGCAGGGGCTTGAACCCAGGTCTCCCAAGGCCTAGTCTAGTGTCGTAACCACTGGACCATCTTTCCCATCTCTTACGCCTTTTATACATACCCCTTGTCTCCTGAGATAGTGTTGGAGACACTGTGTCTGCAATAGCTCAAAAGTGGCAAGCTAAATGTTGAGACTGAATGGCATTGTGGGGCTAGGGGGGAAATTATAAATTTGCAACTTCACCCAACCAACACAGAGACTCTGTTTGGTAGAATGGATGTTTTTATCTAAGTCGTCTGTGTGAGAGTGTGTAACCTCAATGCTTCCTAATTGAAATCATAAATGGATATAGGCTATTCAGCCATTCATCTTCAGCATTTCTTTGAAAGCAGGGTTAGGAGGTTTGTTAGAATCCTTTAGACTTCAATACAGATCTTTTAAAATGGATTATTTAGAACTACAAGCTGCTGCTTTAGACTCCACATAACTATGGGGGCTTGAAGGGTCTGTGATAATACGTCCTGCATTTCAGAAAGCATATTTGTTGCACTGAAGAAATGAAGTTTTCCATACAGTGATTTTAGTGCTATTTACAGTATGCTCACCTCATTAGTGTGCACATAAAGCTTTTTAACTTCTAGCTACAGAAGCATGACTAACAACTGTAGTGAGTGGGCATTTCCCACAGATTATTGGTGTAATGTACTTCATTTACAGTGCTATTTTTGGGAGTTCCAAGGATGTGTTAGTCAGTTCTAATTCATGAAGAAGTTGCTAATGAAGTCTGGGATCAGTGTAATAGAGGTGTTGCTGTTGCTTTCTGTACTCTTGAGCTTTTGTATTCTGTTAACTTTGAGTTTTGAAACCTGCATTTGAACCTGGGGAAAAAAGGACAGTTTGTCAGTCTGCCTAAGAGAGCTGGGATGGGGGCATTTAAATTAAGTAACAAGAGGAGTCTGAATAATTGTCTACAAAGGGTTCAAAATTTAATACTCAGCAGGAACAGTGTCTAATGCAACATCATCTACTTTTTTCCCTGGCACTGAATTGATTTTAAGATGAGGTAACTTTTAAATTAACCAGTTGTGAAAAGCCAGACAGGATCTCCTAATTTTGGTTGGGGCGTTCCTAAAGAAATCAAGGAAGGGTATGACCTCTTGATATTCAGACTTCGTAAGATCTCAGAATAAGAATATTTGTGTGTTGTTACTTTACTGTGTAAAAAATTTCTGCTGGCGTTGCCAAACTATTAAACACTCTGCAGTAATGCAGTTTCTATACAATCCATGTTGTTTTCATGTTCCTTCTATTGTGTTTTGCCCTAGTTATGAAAGCATGATCCCTCTCTCCCCGCCTCCACAACTTTCATGTATCTGAAAAGCATAACATCGCATTGTGAGACAAAAACACCTGAATTTTTTTGATCATTAGACACAGTTTAAATAACTTTAAAATTCCTGTTGTAGCTGAACTTAAATACCAGTCACTTTTTAGGACCAGGAGTTTGAGATGGGAAAAGATTTATTAGATCATGCCCATCCTCCTGTAAGAGGTAAGGGATACAATACTCTGAAGCAGGAAGTATCAGCTGGTATTCCTTCAAAAAAAAAAAAAAAAATTGGCACATTGACTTTAAGAAAAATAAGATACATTGCCAGATGCTTATCATGGAAACTTTTGTTGTTTCTGACTTTTCTTCAAATTTAACCTTGTGCTTAAGTTAATCTCATCTTTTATGTTTAGAATTTTTTTTTTTCTTGGATAGAATTATTTTCCTAGAGATTTAAGCCTGATTCTGGTAGATACCAAGTGTCGCCAATTCCCTTTTGATTTTGGTAGTAGCCCGAAGTGTTTCACAGCACCTAGGATTAAGCCCTAATATGTAACTTGAAATAATACAAGTTGTGAATTTTGATGTAATACCACCTAAGTGATAAACATAGTTGAATGGCCTACTGCCATCCAGTAAGGTGTGCCATTATTAGACTATAATACTCACCCTGTTGGATATTACTGCTTAATTGTAAACCTAAGGGAATGCTGAGAGTGAAGTTCTGCGTTCCTATTGGTTACAGCTGGCTTTTAAGTGCTAGGAAAAGACCAGTACTGTAAACAGAATCCTGTGGCCATGGCAACATATTTCAAGTTTTGTAGCACCATAAAAAGGTAAATAGCTTTTACTTTACACTTCTAAGTAAATGTCAAAATTTATAATAGCAATAATTGCTTCCAGGTTGAGCATTTCCTGGCAGCTGGCCACCAACTGGGGCTCAGCTCCTCCAGAAGTCCATTAATTGAAATGTCTAACCAGAAGTCAGCATTACTTAACACTTTCAGGAATAAATAGTTGTAGGAGTCGGAGCTACTTTCTAAAAGACTTGCTGAACATTTACATTAAAAACAAGGTAAAATGATATGTTTGTTTAATGCTGATGGGGAGGGTCAGTAGAAAAAACAAAATATTTAAGATCAATTTTAGCTTTGCATATCAAGTTTACACAGGCACAGATAATACTTGGGATATTCCTATTGTCCTCGGTTTGTAAAATCCATGTTCAGTATTTTATGACCTGACTATACAAGAACTTACTTTAGTAAATTTCATTGTTAGAGAATATTCAAAATTAGTTGCATGCTCTAGGCCTCTAAGAATTGGAAATGAGCAGATTTAAATTTAAAAATGTGAAATATCGAATCAAGTTGAGATTAGAGGATATTAATAAGCAACTGTATATGTCAGTTGTTTGCATTCCAAACATTTTGCCTAGGCTCCTGCTTGTTAAAAAGACTCATGGGTATGCCAGATATTTAGACAATATGTCCAACAACAAGCTAAGGAGGGCTTTTACAGGTCTCCATTTTCAATCTGAGCAGTCAGCTTACTTATAAAGCCAAGATTGTGCTATTGAGAAGTGTAACCATCTCTGTCCAGGTGGCTCTGGCAGGTGGAAGACCTACCCCATTATTTATTATATTGTAATTTGTCTTGCCCTTGAGGTCAAAATGGCTTTCCGGTTATTTTTGTCCCAAATGCCTTTTTCTATGACCTCTCAGAAAATTGAACTTTTATTAGGAACTGGCAGTGTATTTGTGATCTGATTCGTTGCCCTGTTTGCATGGTCAGCTGCTAAATTAAAGAAAAGGCAAGTACCATAGTGATTATATATGGTTTAATGGGTTTGTTTTTAATTTGTATTTATGTGTTTTAATATTTTAAAATTCTGGATTTAATTTTAAGTTTTATTGTGTAATATTTTAGTTTTGGCACACTGGCAAATGGCTAAGTTGCTATTAATAAACTTAGCTTATACCAAAATAGTTAGGTCAAGGTGTTTTTTTTTTTTTTTTTTTTTTTTTAAACTGATAGTTATACCAGTCTAACTCTGTGAGTGGATACTCTTATTCCCTATTAGTGGCTTCTTTTGGTTTCAGTTAACCCCCTTCCCGTGTTACATAACCAAAACCAAAAAAACCACTCTTCTATTGGAATAAGAGTGTCCACAGAGGAGGTTAGACCAGTACAATTACAATACGGTCATTGGAGCAGCAAGAGGGAATACAGTGGGGGAAGCTGTTCAACATCTTAAATAGCAACAGAGGGTCCTGTGGCACCTTTAAGACTAAAAGATGTATTGGAGCATAAGCTTTCGTGGGTGAATGCCCACTTTGTCAGACGCATGTAATGGAAATTTCCAGAGGCAGGTATAAATATGCAGGCAAGAATCAGTATGGAGATAACGAGGTTCTTGCCTGCATATTTATACCTGCCTCTGGAAATTTCCATTACATGCGTCTGACAAAGTGGGCATTCACCCACGAAAGCTTATGCTCCAATACATCTGTTAGCCTTAAAGGTGCCACAGGACCCTCTGTTGCTTTTTACAGATCCAGACTAACACGGCTACCCCTCTGATACTTAACATCTTAGATGTTAGTGCAAAAATGCAAGGAGTATGGGGAAATATACAAGAAGAACGGGATGTCTTCATACATAAGCTAAATTATGATTTCATTGGCATCACAGAGTTTTGGTGAGAAATCTCATGACTGCAATATTTGTACAGAGGGGTACAGCTTGTTCATGAAGGACAAAAAAAAAAAAAAGGAGGAGGCGTTGCACTAGACATCAATAAAGTATTCATTCGCTCATTCTGAGGTCAAGAAGGGGATGGGAGGCAGACCAGTAGAAAGTCTATGGGTGAAGATAAAAGGCGGGGGGGGGGGAGAAGAGGCAACATCTCATAGGTGTCTATTATACTCCTAACTTTCTAACTATAAGCATAGCTAAGGGCTGGTCTACACTGGGGGGGGGGATCGATCTAAGATGGGCAACTTCAGCTACGTGAATAGCGTAGCTGAAGTTGACGTATCTTAGATCGATTTACCTCGGGTCCTCACGGCGTGGGATCGACGTCCGCGGCTCCCCCGTCGACTCTGCTACTGCCTCTCGCTCTGGTGGAGTTCCAGAGTCGACGGGGAGCACGTTCGGGGATCGATTATCGCGTCTAGACGAGACGCAATAAATCGATCCCTGATAGATCGATCGCTACCAGCCAATCCGGTGGATAGTGAAGACGTACCCTAAGTACTAGACTAGTATGGAATCCCCATCATTGGAGGTTTTAAAGAACAGATTAGATGAACACCAGTCAGAGATGGTATAGGCATACTTGGTCCTGCCTCAGTGCAGCGGGATGGACTAGATGGCCTCTTGAGGTCCCTTCCACCTCTACATTTCTATGATTCTGTAGTTGGTAAAAAAAATTTCCCACATAGACAACGCTTTAGAGGTTGTTTTTGTTTTTATTTGTCCATCCCCCTCCCCGCCTACATCAAATGCTTCATGGGGAAAGGGGGGGGTTGAGAAATCAGTCCGCCACTGAACAAATACTTTTTGAAACTTAAACTTGAATTTCATTGTCCTTCAGAATACAGTGATGTATTTAATCTGAGAAATTATTTAATTGTGATAGTACAATAATTTGACCTTGTAGGTCAAATTCAGACATGAGGGTGTAATTGTTTACACTAGGTGTGAATTTGTCCAACATTGATACCTTTTTTGTTTATTTTTTATAAAGGGGGGATCTAAAGGGCAATGTTGGCACAAGAATAAACTGGACATGAATAAATTTAGGATGGAAATTGGTAGAAGGTAGGACTAACTGGAGGAGTGAGGTTCTGGAACAGCCTCGCAGTAGGGGTAGTTGGGACAAACACCCTAACTAATTTAAAGATTGATCTTGATGAGTTTATCAATAGAGGGTTATGTGACGGGGTTTCCTGTGAGATCAGGTGATTGGATTCAATGACCCAAGAGGTCATTCCATTCCTATGTTCTGTGTTATAAATGATATCACTAATGATTCCTCTGCACCTTCACATAGCAGGAAAATCCATTTTGTCATCTTCAGGATACATTTGAATTATGACAACAAATGCTTCTAGTTAGAGTTAAAAATTTGGGGGATAGTAGAGGTAGAATCTTGAACCAGAGCAGCCATTTAATATGCATATTTTGGCAGCCTTTGCTGACCTCAGCTGTTTCAACCATTGGATCTTTGACTTTGGAGGTTCTTAAGGCTATACAACTTGAAAATTTTTCTTTGAGTAATTTTACAGCTGGCTTTCATTTACCTCTTTCAGTGACTCATTGCTAATCCAAGTGTGTTTCTTTTGAGAGCGCTTGGCTTTGTAATGAATGAAATAGAAAATTAAACCTCCAAACAAAAATGAATGTGAGGTTAGAAAATTGTATTAAAAGCAAATTATGCAATTAGGAAACACTCATTCACGTGTATAGAAACAGAATTAGGAAATGGTAAATCTTTATAGCAAACCCCTTAAAATCTGCCATGTTTTAAAAAAAAAAAAAAAGGGGGGGGGTGCAGAAGGTAATCGGCATGGGGCTGATGAAGGATTGGGAAAGACACCATCTTTAACAAGGGCTAATGTTGTTGAGGAAGAAAATTAAGTTGCACATTTTCAAAAGATTTGAGGCCCAACCTCCCTCTCTGCAGGTGCAATTTGGGACCCTATTTTTGTAGCCACAATATAAATAGCAGCTGCATATTTCAGTACTTTCACCTTTAATTACCTGATGTGTGCTTGCAATTAGAGGCATTTGCAGTTCATTTTACAGGAGCTGAATATTTGGCAGCACAAATTGCACAAAGAGAGACTGTCATTTGGAAGATGAATGCAGTGTTTTGGTCCCAGGATATTATAGAGACAAGGTGGGTGAGGTAATATCTTTTTTTATTGGACCAACTTCTGCTGGTGAGAGAGACAGGCTTTTGAGCTTACACAGACCTGAAGAAGAGCTCTGTGTAAGCTTGAAAGCCTGTTTCTCTCACCAGCAGAAGAAGTTGGTCCAGTAAAAGATATTGCCTCACCCACCTTGTCTCTCTAATTTGGAAGGTGTCCTAATAGCCCAGGTTAGATATTTCTCTGAAGAAGTTTCCAGATGTAAGCAAGAAAGGATTTTTTTTCTTTAACTGCTGCTACTCTTTCATACTTACGTGTAAAATAGATCTTATTTACCAAGTCATTAAATATCTTTAACGGTATTAATGTTTCACTTTTCAATGAGTAGACTGCTTTAAAGAAGTATGGCTTTGTGATTTGTCGTTGTACCAGAAAACACTTCCCAGTGCTTTTGTTCTCTTGTTTTACATTTTCGGTTATATATGCAAGTAATGTTTTTATCAACCATATCGATTTTTAGACTTTGAATGCCATGCATATAGATGTGCTGTAGGAAAGAGAGGGACTAATCTATGCGAACATTAGGCCAGGTCCTCAGCTGGTGGAAGTAGGGGTATATCAGCTGTCGGTTTTGCCTGTTGTCTATGCAATTATTTAAACTTTAGCTGAATAATGGGGGAAAAAGAAAAATTAAACATCAGAAGAATGATGTAATAACATGGTTAAAAAATAGCGCATAATTATTTTTCTGACTTTTTTTTTTTTTTTTTAAAGTTGTATTGATTGGCCATCCTGTTGCAGTCAACATACTATACCTGGGTCTTTTGGAAAACTTGATCAGCAATAATAAAAGAACCCTTTGACCTTAACAAGTTCAACCTTAGTCCACCTGGTAAAATATGTTGTTGTGTGATGTATCCTTTGGTGATAGATGAAATAAGTTTGGTCTTAGATTGGTCAGTTCCCAGTAGTCATATGTCTGCATCAGAAGAAATGCTAATTGGTTTCGTTTAGCCCCTGAACAGAAGTTCTATCCTGGAATAGAATGGAGATTTGAACTATCCTCTTATACCTAGACGTGGTGGGCAGCCGGAGAGCAGCAGCTGCTGGCTGGCCTCCCATGTCTGAAAGCAGCACAGAGGTAAGGGTGGCATGGTATGGTATGAACACATCCGTGAAATTTGTTGTTCAGGCTGTGACCAACCCACAAAAAATCTGTGATTTCTCCACAATTTAAGTAGAACCCTAGAAATAGGCTGTAAGTGTGACAGCACAGAAGGAAGTGTGGCAATACCATGACCCCTCTACAATAGGCTTGCGACCTCTTCTTGACTCAGGACTCCCAGTTTGAGAAACGCCATATACTTTTGTATAGTTTTATCCTATAGTATAGGGTAAAAGTACACAAGACCAGATTTCGTAGTTCATGAATTTGGTAGGGCCCTATCTATTTCCCTCTCCATCCAGTATACGTCAAGGAAGCGAAAGTGGCGGTAATCAGAAGCTATCCCAGGCTGAGGGTGTCATATTTTGTTTAGGTTCTGTTCAAGTGTCACTGCATGTTCTCTTTCATTGTAGTCATTTTCTTTGTTAACCTCTATATGATCTTGCACTAAACCATGTTTGATATCTAAGCAGTATTATTTGTGTGTATAAACACAAGCAGGAGGGTATAGGAAAAAAGTATGCTGTTTATCTCCCCTTTGTTGCCTCTACCAATGTGTAGATTGTGTATGCCAGAGCTGCAGTCTTTCAAAGGGTGCGTTTTGTTTTTAATACTGGCAGTAAAAGTGTCTGGTGGTGGTGAACTATAGGAAACATTTTAACTTTTATGTGAACAATTAAGAAAAAGTTTTTTGATTGTCTGTGTAGTTATGTACTAGATAAAGTCCTGAACTCGGGAAAAATGGAGTGGGAAAGTGTAACAGCAATGGCCTGTTACTGCTGAAAACTTGTGCAGCACATGACCTTCTGATCAGCAATACAGTCTTCCGCCTTCCTACCCGTAACAGGACTTCGTGGATGCATCCCTGTTCCAAGCACTGGCATTTGATCGATTATGTCAGGGGTCGGCATCCTACGGCACGCGTGCCAATTCTGAATGGCACGCTGCCTGCGGGTGAGAGGAGGAGGGGCGGAGGGGCCGGAAAGCGCCACGCTGGGGGAAGAAGTAGGGGAGGAGGGAAGCTTGGCTGCGGCAGGACTAAGCTTCTGCCTCCTGCCCCAGCAGGGGAGAGCGGTGGGGGGAGGGGGTCCCGGCCCCCCGCCCCACTCAGCCCCCTGCCCACCGCTCTCCCCTGCGGGGGCAGGAGGCAGAAGCTTGGTCCTGCAGCAGCCAAGTTTCCCTCCTCCCCCGCTTCTTCCCACAGCTTGGTGCATTCCGCCCCCTCTGCCCCTCCTCCTCCCTCTCCCTGCCGGGATAGCCCTTGCGAGGGGGAGGGGGAGAGCGGCAGGCTGCACACAGCTCCGTAGAGCAGGCAGAGAGAGGTAGGGACGGGCCTGGGGGAAGGGGGTGGAACAGGGCATATCCCTCCCAGCCCCCTGCCCTGAGCGGCTCAGGGCAGGGGGCTGGGAGCACCCCCCCAAGCCAAGCACCCCAGCCCTTTGCCCTGCACCCCACCCCCCCAGCCCTCTGCCTTGACCTCCCCCCAACACCCACCCTGCCTTCTGCCCTGCACCCCCCACACATTCAGCCTTCTGCCCTGCACCCCCCACCCCCCCCAGCCCTCTGCCCTGACCTCGAGTCGCCCCCAACACCCAGCCTTCTGCCCTGCACCTCCCACACCCCCCAGCCCTCTGCCCTGACCTCGAGTCGCCCCCAACACCCAGCCCTCTGCCCTGACCTCCCCCAACACCCAGCCCTCTGCCCTAACCTGCACCTCCACACACACCCCAGCCCTCTGCCCTGACCTCCCCCCAACACCCAGCCTTCTGCCCTGCACCTCCACACACACCCCAGCCCTCTGCCCTGACTTGGTCGCCCTGCTCAGCCCACTGCAGGCCTAGGTGAACAGAACCCCAGGCTGGCAGTGGGCTGAGCAGGCTGGCGGCGTAAGATCAGCATTTTAATTTAATTTTAAATGAAGCTTCTTAAACATTTTGAAAGCCTTGTTTACTTTACATACAACAATAGTTTAGTTATATAATATAGACTTAGGCTTGGTCTACACTAAACCCCCAAATCGAACTAAGGTACGCAACTTCAGCTACGTGAATAACGTAGCTGAAGTTCGAAGTACCTTAGTTCGAACTTACCTTGGTCCACACGCGGCAGGCAGGCTCCCCCGTCGACTCCGCGGTACTCCTCTCGTCTAGCTGGAGTACCGCAGTCGACGGCGAGCACTTCCTGGTTCGACTTATCGCGTCCAGACAAGACGCGATAAGTCGAACCCAGAACTTTGATTGCCAGCCACCGAACTAGCGGCTGGGTGTAGACATACCCTTAGAGAGAGAGAGACCTTCTAAAAAACGTTAACATGTATTACTGGCACGCGAAACCTTAAATTAAAGAGAATAAATGAAGACTCGGCACACCGCTTCTGAAAGGTTGCCTACCCCTGGATTATGTCATCATCAGGAGAAGGGACAGACAAGATGTCAGGGTTACAAAAGCTATGTGTAGCGCTGACTGTTGGACGGATCATAGGCTCATAGTATCCAAAATGAAGTTCCGTATCATGCCGAAGAGACAACCACAAGGCTGTAAGGCTCTCAAAAGGATCAACGTGTCGAAGCTGAAGAACAGCCGCATCACTGAAAATCTAGCGGAAGACCTAGAGAATGAGCTTGCTGATCTTCGTATTGAGGATGACGCTGAGAAAGACTGGGAGCGATTCCGCAACACTGTCCATACAGCTGCATCGAAGGTATTGGGGCCCTCCACATGCAGGTGGCAAGACTGGTTTGACAAAAATGATGCAGAAATGCAGACGGTGCTTCTCAGCAAGTAAGACCTGGATCGTGCATATCAAAACGATCCATCCTAAGCGGCAAAGAAGACCGCCTTTATCAACGCTCGCAGAACAGTACAGAACCGACTGCGCAAAATGCGGGCCTTCTGGCTGAGCGCCAAAGCAGATGAAATACAGGCATATGCGGACAGGAACGACTATAAACGGTTTTATGAAGCCCTCAACATAATCTATGGTCCACAGTCTTCTGGGAGCTTTCCCCTCCTGACCTCTGATGGTACTGTGCTCCTTACAGAGAAGATGCAGATTCTCCAGAGATGGGCTGAACACTTTGAAGCAATTCTCAATCGCTCCTCAGTCATCAATGATGAGGCCATTGACAAGATGCCCCAGGTTGCAGTCAATGACTCCATGGATACTTCACCAGAAGAGGACGAAGTGAAGAAAGCTATCAATCAGCTGTCAAGTGGCAAAGCCCCAGGGTCAGATGCCATACCAGCAGAGGTGTACAAAGTCAGTGGACCCGTGCTGCTATGGAAACTCACTGAGCTGTTTCAGTCCTTTTGGAAGCAGGGATCCATTCCACAAGAATATAGAGACGCGTCCATCTTACACCTCTATAAGAGGAAGGGCAATCGCCAGGTATGCGAGAATCACCGTGGAATCTCGCCGCTTTCTACAGTGGGGAAAGTTCTTGCACAGGTTCTGTTGAACCGATTGATCACTCACCTGGAGAAGGGCTTACTGCCAGAATCACAGTGTGGCTTCCGCAAGGGACGTGGGACTATTGACATGATCTTCGCTGTGCGTCAGCTACAGGAGAAATGTCAAGAGCAGAATCGTGAACTCTACACAACTTTTGTGGACCTCACGAAAGCATTTGACTCTGTCAGTCGCCAGGGCCTGTGGAGGATCATGTCGAAATTTGGCTGTCCAGACAGATTTATACGAATGGTACGTCAATTTCATTACGGTATGATGGCTCGTGTCCTGGATGACGGTGAAACATCTGAGGCCTTCCCAGTCACCAACGGTGTCAAGCAAGGGTGTGTTTTAGCACCCACTTTGTTTAGCATGATATTCTCTGCCACTTTGATGCCTTTCAACACTGCACTGAAGGAGTAGGCCTGAAGTATAGAACTGACGGGAAACTATTCAATCTGAGGCGACTGCGTGCCATCACCAAGGTGAAGGAAACTGTACTTCGAGACTTTCTCTTTGCCAATGATTGTGCTCTGAATGCTAGTACAGAGCCAGAAATGCAAGCCAGTATGGACAAGTTTTCAACTGCATGCAACAACTTCGGTCTCACTATTAACATCAAGAAGATTGAGGTCATGCACCAGCCAGCTCCCCACGCTCCATACTCAGAACCGTCCATCACTGTAAATGGACAGAGACTTCAGACAGTGGACCACTTCACGTACCTGGGCAGTACCCTTTCCCGAGCAGTGTCAGTCGATGATGAAGTAAACTGCAGAATTGCTAAAGCCAGCTCTGCATTTGGCCGATTGCGCTCCAACGTTTGGGAACGTCGAGGGATCAGCCTACCAACGAAGCTGAAGGTCTACCGAGCAGTGGTGCTTCCAACTCTGCTGTACGCCTGCGAGACGTGGACTGTCTATCGGAGTCATGCACGAAGGCTTAATCACTTCCACATTTCCTGTCTGCGAAAGCTTCTAAAAATCAGATGGCAGGACAAAGTGCCCGATACTGATGTCCTTACTAGAGCCAGTCTGCCGTCAGTTCACACATTGCTGATGAGAGCCCAGACCAGGTGGGCCGGACATGTCATGAGAATGGTAGACGAACGCATTCCTAAACAGCTCTTCTACGGAGAACTCACTCAGGGAAAGCGCTCCCATGGAGGACAAAAGAAGTGGTTCAAGGACACGCTGAAGACCTCTTTGAAGTCCTTAGAGATCAACACCGCCACATGGGAAACCTTCGCATTGAACCGTCCAGCATGGCGCAGCCTCATTCACACAGGCAGTAATACCTCTGAGGCGAGGCGTATTGCTGAGGCTGAAAAAAAGCGTGAGCTGCGCAAGTCCAGAGCTGCTCGTACATCATCGACACTGCCATTACATGTCTGCCCGACGTATGACAGGACGTTCCACGCCCGAATCGGACTGATCGGGCTCTGTGCGTCTGAAGATGACTGGTCATCGAAAAAATGAGTTGTTGAGATCTTCATCGATAACGATGGACAAACATCAGTTATGTACTAGATAAAGTCCTGAACTGCATGTGAGAGTGCGATCATAATGGGAAGGGGAAAAAAAGTGAATGCAGCTCTTTGGAAATGGCACAATACATGTCTGTCTTGCCTCTTCCTGTTAATACTTGGAATTGTATTTATTTATGTGCTTTCTTATTATGAACTACATATCTGTCTATATTACAGGAAGGGAGGCTGGAAACTAAGCACCATAAAGCAGGTATTAATGCAGACCAACCAGGGCTGCCATATTTGATCTCTGGGCAGAGTCGTCCCTTGAGTAGGGCGAATTGGGGCGACTCCTCCAGGCACCGCAGGCCGGTGTGATTGGCTGGTGCGGTCAGTCCTGGAAGAGACTAATACGTCACTTTTGCCCCAGGCCCTGCACCCCTATAGGGATGGCCCTGTCTCTGGGAATCCTTTTGCTTTGTATAGATGAGAACTCCCTTGTGTTTTGAATTGATTGGATCAGAGAGAAATGTAGCTTGAGATCTGGACTTTCACATTACCCATGAAACTGGATTTTTTTAAGCTATTTAATGCATCGTTCAACTTTTCTGAGTTCTTGGTTATCCGTGAATTAAATTAACCATTTTCAATTTTATCCAACAAATCTGTAGATTCTGCAAAAACTATACCTTTCTGGTTTGTTTTTTGTTAGTGTTGCTATGGTCGCCAAGGCGAAGTGCTTGGCCATGTTCATGCAAACACACAGTAAATGGGCAGCTGACTGCATCATAAAATAATGCATGATTTAATAAAATGAAATGGGTAGAGTTTTTAAAATGAATATATTAATTTTTTTAAAAATGGCAGTTTAGCCATTGCCCTGCCACTGTCATTTGAGTATATAAACATTAAAATTTAGTGGCTGTAATGAAGAAAAATTCACCCCCAGTTTAGCCTTTCAGGCCATCCAGACCTGCAAGGGAATAGCTGTGCCATTTCACACTTGTATTCTTTTCTTTCTTTCTTTTGTGAGAAGTGGCCCAAGATAGATAAAATCTGTGGAACAGAAATGAATGTCCTCCATTTCCCAAGATGACAGTCTTTTAAGATATTTTTATTTATTTATTTATTTAATATAACCGATTTCTTGGAGTGACTACAAATTGTCATTAGGTGAAAATGGAAATTACCGTTGTCTGGCAATCTCAAAAGTGAGGAATCATTTCTTTAAGAATTAATTGTCAATTACATTTGAGGGAACTAATGGGATTATTGGAGTCTGTGTATTGTAAACAAAATCTGTGCATTTACACTACTGCTGTTCTCACATTACAGCTACTCACATGCTGACTTGAGTATTTGTGTAGTGCCAGAGGAAAAGGCATGGTTTTGTTCCCATATACACCAGTTTTTACAATTATGTAGCTCCTTATTTATACCAGTGTAAGTAAAAGGAGAATCCGTTCCAGGGTACTGTATTCATTTACTCTTGAGTGGGTTAGTGGGTGGTTTTTAAAGAGCTCATCATATGGGTGATATGAGTGTTCACAAAAAGTGCTTTGAGATCTTTTCTGATTAAGTTATATAATTGCAAATCTGTATAGATAATATTTTCTCATTATATAGTTAAATGGACATATTTTAGTTTATTGTCACTGGCTTCTTACTGCAGTTAAATAAAATTAAACCAATTTAGACATTCCTTTTGATAAGACACAAATGTTAATGGTTAGACCAAGGGGCTTTGGAATCAGGAGGCCCAAATTCTGTCCTAACTTCTGCCACCGATTTACTGCATAACCTTGTGCAAGTCACTTAACCTTACTGAACCTCGATTTCTCTATCTGAAAAGTGGAGTTAATGAAATCTAACTCCTTTTAAAAAAAAACTACAGAAACCAGTTACGATAGTTTATGCACATTTCTTCAATGCCATTGCAATACAAGCTATGCATTGCTTTATCTTATTCTGCCATAGATGCACATAGTGATATGAACACCAGCAACCTGCAGCATTGTATGATGAAAGATGGCTATCCCTTATCTGCCTAGAATATCATGAGGAGAGACTGCTTTGCACGTTCTGGTGTCATGGAGGATTATCTCAGGGTGTGGGGCATGAATATACATCTGCAGCATCTAAGGGTACGTCTACACTTACCGGAGGGTCCGGCGGCAGGCAATCGATGTTCTGGGATCGATCCCGGAAGTGCTCGCCGTCGACACCAGTACTCCAGCTCGGCGAGAGGAGAACGCGGCATCGACGGGGGAGCCTGCCTGCCGCGTCTGGACCCGCGGTAAGTTCGGACAAAGGTACTTCGAATTCAGCTACGTTATTAACGTAGCTGAATTTGCGTACCTTAGTCCGAAGTGAGGGCTTAGTGGGGACCAGGCCCTAGATAGACAAAAGCAATGGTCTGTATGCAGCCCATGTCCAAGTTATTCCAAATCAACCTGTAGATGGAAAGTGTGAGGGGAATCAATACCTAGGGCTGAGCTCAGGTAGCTTATGGATACACCGTAACAATGTGTTTTCAGTACATACAGGGCCGGCTCCAGGCACCAGGCAACCAAGCACATGCTTGGGGCGGCACCTGGTAAGGGGCGGCCAATCTTGGAGTGGGGGGGGGCAGCGCGGCGCGGCATTCCGCGGGGGGGGGGGGGCGGGCTCCGGCGGCGCGGCGCTTGGCAGGGGGGCGGCGTGGGGCGCGGCCCTCAGGGGGGCGGGGTTCCGGCGGCACTCGGCAGGGGGTGGGGCTCGGCGGGGCGACACTTTTTTTTTTGCTGCTTGGGGCAGCAAAAAAGTTAGAGCCGGCCCTGAGTACATATGTGTCTTTTTAACTCTGGCAAACTTATCATGGTGAGTTTTAGATATTCAGAGCTTGACTACCCAAAGGATACACCTTTAGAAACACAGAGAAGATCTCTTCATTTGCAGGAACAAGAATACAAATATAGGAAAATGAAGTTTCTACCTATGCTGAGATCTCTAATTATACTACAGTCTTCTTGGTTTATTTGTGTGGTTCTTTTAGAAAGGTTGTTTAAACAAGCAAACAAATATAGATAAAAATCCACATTTAACTGATTAGTCTTTGTTTAGCATTCATTCCATTTAAAATTTTAAAGTTTATATTCTAATCCATATTTACCAAAGAGTTTTCCCTCTGGTCCCAACAATAATTAGAGCCGTATTACCTTAATGTAAGTCCATTGCTATTTGACCCAATGGAAGCAGGTGCCTTTCACACATACCCAAAAAGAAAAAAATAAATAATGTATAAAATTATAATGGCAATGGCGGTCTTTTACATCAAGTAGCTTTTAGTGCTGCGGCTTTGCTTGCTCTAACTCGTTCTTTCAATACGTCTGACATGGTGTTTCCAGTGCTCAACATATTTTAAGTATGCTGAAATAGAGGATGGAGAAGCCTGTACAAACATCCTTTGTGGAAGACTAACTGTTATGAGTACTGGACTTGGAAATGCCAATTGTGGTCCAGTTTCTTTCCTTCCTAAGAGAGTTGCATCAAAATAGTAGTAGTGACTAGAAAGTAAGATGTCACTTCTCCCCTGCCTAATGCAGAGATGTGAATTAAAAACCTGTCGCTCCACTCATTCCAGTAAATGTTAAAGTTCCTGATTTGGAAGCCTCTGGACATTCATAAATACCATGGCCAAAAGGGACCACTGTGATCCTATAATCTAACCTCCTGTATAACACAGGCCATAGAACTTCCCTAAAACAATTCTTACACCATATCTTTTAGAAAAAACATCCAATCTTGATTTTAAAATTGTCTGTGATGGAGACTCCAGCACAACCTTTGGTAAGTTGTTCCAAGGGTTAATTACACTCACTGTTAAAATGTCTGTCTTATTTCCAGTCTGAATTTGTCTAGTTTCAACTTTGAGCCATTGGAGTGTATTATACCTTTCAAACAGAGAAGCGTCTATTATTAAATATTTGTTCCCTGTATAGATACATTACGCTGTTATAGCCAAAATGATGAACTAGAAAGAGTAATAACATAAACAGGAATTTTTAGATACTTGGCATTTAAGATTTCAAATACCATGGTAATGGGCACATTAGAAATGGCTGGGTAGATAAAAATGGAATTGAAACATATAGTTAGGCTATCCATGTAATGTTGATGATCCTTCAATCATCGGTGTGCGGCAAGTATAACAAAATCTATTTAGAGATCTTAAATTAATTTTGTAATCTTGTTAAGTGCTGGATTGGCTACCTTGGAATATGAATACATCCACAGATGGGTTCCAGCAAAGGCAGCAATAGATTGAGCTTCCCTGTGTTGCTCTAACAATGTACCTCGTTCCTAACCTGGAACAACCATCTCCACATCGGTAAGCGGATATAGTTCATTCTCCGTAGCCATTCAGATCCCCACCCTTTTGTTGATATGGTTTTGTGATATAGAAGCTTGCCCCTGCAACCCCTCCCCCTCTCCAATGGAAATTAGGTAGAGATAACAGTGTTCTCACGATAAGCTTATATGATAACTTTTGATCACTACTAATGATGTGGGGATGATTAGTACCAAATGAGCTGGATATGAAAGTCTTCCCAACCTGTCCCACCCAATCTTTCCCTTGCTACCCTGCCCAAAACCAAACATACCCTTTCAGCACCACCAACCCACAACATTTGCAGACTTATGGCTGTACAAAGATGTGATGGTTTTTCTTCTATTGGATGACCTAGAGTCTAATAATGAGCAACCTTAGATGTCACTTGATTACTGTGGTCTTCCAGAATTGTCATTAGCTTGACAGACATTCAGCCTAACATCATGCAACTTCCATTATCCTATACAACTGACTGAAACTGTCCCTGTTAAACTATATAGACAGTGTCTCCTTAGAGATAATGATTTGGTCTTCTGGAATTGCTGCTCCTATATTTTTCCTCTATGGTTAATTGCTGCTTAACTTCAACAAAGACAGAAAGGGCTTTCATTTAAAAGTTCCTACTTGTCATCAAGAATCCTGCTTTCCTGTATTTATACAAAAAAAGCTTTTCAAAAGCCAACTCAGTTTCTAAAATGTCTTTCAAACCTCAGTTTTCCCAAAGGTCTCCTTCAGTGTCAAAAACTGCTTCTTGTTCCATTTGAACTTCCCTTAACAAGGGATTAATTCAGTTTAAGTAGTCAGGGACATAATTTTGGCCATTATCCTGTAAACTATAGAACAACTACAGAGTGAATAAAGGGTGATTTTTAAGGTCAGAAAGAGTTACTATAAACCCAGTCCTGCTTTCATTTGAATCAATGAAAGTTTAGCCCTTGACTTCAATGGAAGCATGATATAGCTGTCAGGCTACCATTTAGTAGCAAATAACAAGAACAGAAGAAGAGAAAATAGGAGGGAGAAAAGATGAGCACACATACGAAGAATAACATCTCATTTGCTCCAAATTCCTACCTCCTGTCATGGAAGCAGTTGGAAGTATCACATTAGTATATGTGTGTGCTACTATATTTCCTTCCCCCCCCCCCCCACCACCACACACACACACCCAGAAATGTCTCCTCCATGAATAAATACAGTGCCACTGGTAGCTTTTCCCAGCATCAGCAGCATGAAACTGACCTGATTCTTGAAGATTTTTACTGCTGGCTATGGGTTCTGAATAGCAAAATTGAAACTAATCAGAGTCCTGTTAATTTCACCCTACTCTAGCTTGGCAAAGCAAAGAGCAGTATCATAGGCACTGGACTTGTTTCCTTTTCTTTATGTTCAGAAAGTGACAACCATGAAAGCTAGAAACTGAATTGTTTGAAATAAGATCTTAGTCTTTAATTCTTTAAAAATTTAAATTATTGGCTTACCAAAAGAAACTTCCTGGTCTCTAGTGATGAGCTTTTTTTCAATTCCGGTTTATCTAATTTGCTACAGTTATATTGTAGCGCAACTATTTACATACAATGTAAAGTGATTACACTTTGGAAGTTTGGTCATAATGAGTGCTAAGTTTTACTGAGTGTGTATTGCTCTAAGATGCTTTGAGCAAATAGCAGACACAATTGGGAAATGCTTTGTTTTTGAAATGCACAGATTTCTGCCAGATAGCTGCACAACACCAAAAATATTTTGCCTCTTGGAAGTGATATCTGTATTCTTGCATTTCTTATAGTGGAGCACCTAACACATACCACAACTGATGCTACTTTGAAGAAATGTGGCACTTCTGACTGCATATCTTCCAAACTAGACTGATGGGTTTACATGCTGAACCTCACAGCCAAGGGGCAGCCAGGCTTTTAGTGGATTATTGTTTGTTTTTTCTCTCAGACTATAGGATGCCTAGTAGGATGCCAGCTGCAGCCTCTGTGGCTCTTTCTGTAGGGTGTGTGTGTGTGTGTGTGTGTATTTTAGATATACTGTATATAATATAAAAATGGGTTTTTATTTCTTCCTTCTTTATGGATAGAATGATTACTCTTCCTATTCTTGCTCTTATTAGCCTAGAGATCTAAATCAAATTAGATATCCCAGCCTACAGAATCAGTCCACTTGTTCTGGACATTTGGGAGATCTGTCCTTTTTGTAGTCTCAAGCTCAGGTGTGTCTTTTGTAAAACTACACTTGTGTCAATTGATTGCTGGATTCCGTCATAAGATCCTCGCTTATGTATGTTTTCTCAGAGGTTGCACAGTATTGCAGAGAAATAAGTTGATCTTTATATCTGTTTTTCCTCTGGTCTTCCTACTTTGTTGGTAGTACATGCATACTATGTGGGTTGTGTAATAATTCCTGTTTGTGCCAGGCCCCATACTAGGAAGCACTAAATCGGAATTTTGATTGTTCTTGGATTCATCCAAATAGAGGTTGTAATGATGAGGCAGACCCCTTTACCTATCTGTCTTTTACATTTTATGCATTGTAAGGTTAAGCCAATAGGATCTATTTGTATGATTAGATGGGAAGTTAGGAGCCTAGAAGGTTAGTAGTAGTGTGAGAGCAGATAAAATTTCAGCATTTTTGCCTTAACTGCTTTTTTTCTTACCAGAATCCTTTTTGTCCCAAGGTGTCTAGCTCTCTGGAAGTTGGTATAGCAAGCAGGGTAGGCTCCAGGGTTTTTGCTGCCCCAAGCAGCCCCCCCCCAAAAAAGTCGCGATCTGCGGCGGCAATTCGGCGGGAGGTCCTTCGCTCCAAGCGGGAGTGAGGGACCCTCCGCCGAATTGCCGCCGAATAGCTGGACATGCCGCCCCTCTCTGGCCTGGCCGCCCCAAGCACCTGCTTGCCAAGCTGGTGCCTGGAGCCAGCCCTGATAGCAAGTGATCTTTCTTTCCCAGCTATAGCTTGATTGGTGGATTTATTGTTATAAAGATCCTGTCAGGAAGTGATTTGATTTGAGGACACACAGCTGTTGGTGGTGGTTGCTGGAAAACTGGATTTACAAAAGAAGTGGTTCTCTAAGGACAGAATGTGGAGTTGATTGATTGGACCTTCCCCCTCCCCCTCCCCACTCAAAACCTTTTTTGTGTGGTTTTGAATAAGTCATTTTGAGGGGTTAGTGCTTGAGTGGAGCTAAAATAAATATCATTCTGACTGTGGCCGCAGGTTAGCCATCAGTTTGAAGTGATGGATCAGCATCACAGCCACTACATTTTTAGGTAAAAATTGGCCGTTTTTTCCTTTTGAGTATTAAACTAAATTGATGGCATAGTTAACAGGGAGAATTTCAATTAATACTTGTTTTGACTTTCCTTGACAGTCTCTACCATTGTCTTCATTTACAGTAAATTGATTGATTGTCTTGAAGCTGACTTCTGACAGCTTTTTCCAGAGCAGATGTACATTTTCAGATAAACTGAGTCACTGTGGTACATTGCAGTTTTATTTATATCCCTATTAATAAGCCTTAGCATCAGTGCACATGGGTTTTGATAAGAGGTATTGGTGCCCTAGTTTTGATGATTCACACTGATAGGTAAGGTTGGTGCTTGACTCGGTAGCTGTAATTTGACATACAAAATAGAAGCTGGACAGAATAACTAATTTTTTAAAATTATTGTGATGGGTCCCCATAATGTACAAAATTCAAGGCATCGTTGCACAAGAATTTATTCTGAAAATCCAGCATGAGTCTATCAAGTCAGCTTTCTACTGTTAGCATGGATCCAAGTTATTGTGATAGACTATATTTGTTAGTAAGTAGGAGGGGAGTTTGTGTTCTGTAGGCAGTTTATTTGTAATTTATGTCAGGGGCATCTGGAGCCTTGGAGAGGTAGCCCCTTTTCATTCTTTGTATAAATTTGCATAAATAAAATGAAGTTTTGTGCTTGAAGTTTCAGTGTATGAAAGCATTAAAAATTGGTATGCAACTCAGGATGCAGATTTATTGTACCATAAATACATTTCAGATGTAGAATGAAAATCAGTTACCTCCTGCACTTAGCCTTTTCAGGAGATGGGAGAATACGGAATTTTGGCCATGGGAGACTGTATGGTGATATTTACACTAGACCAAAAATTAACAGAAGGACAAACTGATATTTAAACAATAACTGAACTGATTGTTAGAAGAAAAAAACAAACCTGCAATTATGCATGAGCTGTTGGAGAAAATACAAAACCAGTATCTATTTCACCAACTAATTTCTATCTTGACAGCAAATGCCTAGAATAAACCAATTTTGTTGCAACATTATCAGTCTTTTCTATTTTAATGATTTTGTTTCTATTCCTTCTTCTGGTGCCGGTGTCGCATTTTGACACCAATGTCGCCCCTCTGCCAAGCCGCAGCCAATGTTTGAGGCCTTGCAGGCTAGCTTACTAGTGGATGAGAAATAAGTGATGTGGCATGTAGTCTTATCTATAGTTGTGGGTTATTTTAACCTATTACCCACCCCAAGGTGAGGGTTCACACCTACTTTAATCTGTGAGAGTTCAGTTCCCAAAATCTCTACTGTAGAGAGGTGATGAATAGAAGGGGGACCACATAGTGCACAACAGAGACTGTATAGTGCTCTTTGTATAATAATTACTTTTATTAAGCAACCAAACAGTGTACACACTGCAATCTGGTAAAGGAGAGAGTGAGAGAGAGACACCAACGCAGAATGTGTAACATTTGTATTACTCACACTGTGCTAGTGTTCATCCTCACTATCATCCTCACCACCAGTGGTGATCATCCTGGCATCTCTTCCCCCCCAGCCTCCTCCGCCCCTTCCCCCCCCCCCCCCAAGGCATGCAGGCCAGGATACAGTTTTTATACTGTTATGCTGACACCCACTGGGGTTCATACATACACTTCTACCCCGATATAACGCGACCCAATGTAACATGAATTCGGATATAACGCGGTAAAGCAGCACTCTGGGGGGGTGGGGCTGCGCGCTCCGGTGGATCAAAGCAAGTTCGATATAACGCAGTTTCACCTATAACACGGTAGGATTTTTTTTGGCTCCCAAGGACAGCATTATATCGGGGAAGAGGTGTATTTATGAAGGTTTTAACTCCTTTTTCTTATTTGAACTTCCACACCCAACTACGTTTGGGGTGCCCCATTTTTCATAAGCTAACTCATTAGTTCCCCTTGTACTCATTAACATTTACGTCACCTTGTCACCATAGTAACAGGCGATTACTTTAAGGAAGTCTGTAACATGTCGCCCTGGCTACCAGTGGTCATCTTGTGGTGTAATACTGATCTTTCATAGACACTATTATCCAAACTCAGTAGTTATTTTCAGAACATCAGTATATCACAAACATAAACACAAGCTCAGCAGATTTATTATTTACTTGCTTATGCTAACTAACCTGAAGTCCTATGGCCTACTTTGGCTAAACTGAATATTTTATAGACCTGAGGCCTCTGGCCCTATGTTATATTAATTAATACTGATATTTCACCTTTATATCCTAAATATACCTGACACAAGTATTAATTAATATAACATAGGGGCCACAGGCCAATAACTGTAACTTTATATTTACACACCAGCCTTGGACCAGACATGGTCAAACAGCATGCAGACAATCCCCTCTTTGAAGAATGTCAGCCTGGTTCCTAGGGAGCCACTCTGACTCAAGAATTAGTTTCCTGCTATTTGCACAGTCCTCCATGCAGAACCTTGCATAACAAAACCGAACACCACCATCACGTCTAAAATGTGTGAAATTTTTATACCACACATTCTTTCCCAGTGAGATTCTCTAATTTCATTAAGTATTGTCCTTATTTTTAACAATGGAAAGGGCTAACTTTTCCAAGGTTCCTTTTTTTTTTTCTTTCTTTTTTCATTTGCATGTATAGATGAGTAAGCAGTTACTCAAATGTATAATTAGAAATGGGGATGAAGGCAACCATTCTGAAATATGTGCATACTGGTTTATGAAAAGAGCTCACTCTTTGAGGTAGTTTTCTACTTTTCAGTAGGTTATTTGTTGGTAGAAGTTGTATATTAAGAGTAGTATCATAACGGGTATATAATTCAACATATAATACCCCCATGTTTAAGGTTCATAACTTAATACATGCTTAAACAAGGCAAATGGGTCTATTAAGTGTCTAATACTCCCATCTGAGGCTCGTTCTGTTGCCTCTAATGTTTCTCTGGTTTTCCTATCCTATTGCACTCTATACCTCCTTTCACCCCACAAAATCTGTAGTGACTTACCTTTTTGGAACCTCTGCAGCATAGATTCGCTCAACTTCCTTAATAATGGTAGCTCCTCCATGCTTTCATGATATATCTCTCCCATTTCCTGCTGTGAGAGCCTCTCCTGAACCCCCACCCTTTCACATAATCTAGGGTAACCTAAACAAATATCCCTTTCACTACTCAGCCATTTTAATGGATCCCCTTTGACCTTTCTTCCTTTTTGTAAAATCTTGGCAAAAACCCTTCATGGCCCTTTGAATGGGATTCCAGTGCTCTTCCTAGCCAGTCTTGTTCTTTAGAAGCGGTTACCATCTCCCTTCCTTAGGGAAACTTTCCCACCAGCTATCTCTTTGGACTTAACATTAAGATTTCCTTTAGTTGCATTTTTTTTTATCTGTCCCCTACCCCACAGTTACTGATACTCTGTACCAAAGTTTCGGGCCTTGGAAGTCTTCCTGACTGCATATTAAAGCCCCAACATCAGTCAGTGCATATTAAAAAGAAAAAAAAACCACTTTGTAATGAGTCTTCTCTTTTATTCATAACAATCCTGCCTTTTTCCCCCCAATCTGCTTATGCCAAGCATCTGCTTCCACCTTCATCTCTCTCCCACACTCCAGCCACATCCCTAATTTAAAAAAAAAAAAAAAAATTCAACTGTCATCTAGTTGGGCTCTCCTGGAGAAATTTGACCCTCCCAGAGCCAGTCAGCATCTCATCTCATATCACTCAGGCAAACTGACAGGCTGTTTAACTTCTCCTACTGGTACATGGTTTGTTATCTGCTGTTTGGATCTAAGTAATTTGTAAGAGATATGTTTGCTTTGATGTCTATAAATGCCTCTACAGGCTGTGAAAGGTGTTTTATCTCTTGTGCCCAAATAGGAACAGCAATCAATGTAACTGGTAAGGAAAAACCAGCATGAAAACCTAGAAGTTTTTACATGTAATGAATGCTGCCTTATGAATGAAAATCAAGTATACAGGCTGAGGCACTGAGAATAGGTTCATCGATGGCCTAGAACTTCAGGATTTATTGGGCATCTTAATTTGTACCTTTTTAGAATGAAATAACTAGCCTTATAAGGGTTGAATGTGTAGTCCTTGTGATCTATAACTTGGTATCTGATTGATGCATTCTTCTTGTTTAGCTTTGTATTTTAACAGGACATGCCACATTCCAACCTCTTTATGCCATACTCACATGGGTCATCCACTTATTTAATCTGTACGTCTAGCTCTGATTGACGGGTAACTTGGGGGAAGGCAGCCTGTCTTGTCACAATAAAGTAACGTACTACAGAAAATGGGGAGGGGCTCAAAGGCAAGGAAAGATTTCCCTTTAGATCCCCATCAATATATAAAAACTCCTGTTTAGCATTAAGGATAATAGATGTTGTTAAAGTAATTTTAAGAGGGTCTCTGGCAAGGATTTAAAAATAACCATCTATAAATATGCCCTACTTGGTGGCTGTGCCTTGCTATAAAACAGTATTTGGAAGCCTAACACAATGATGCTATTGTAGAAATATAGTAAGCACTGATGTTATAATACACATCCCTTCCACACTGATATTAATTTCTTAATTTTTAACCAACAGTTGAGATCTGTGTTGCACTGTCTGTTTTTTGTTCCTTATTTGCATTATGTCATTGGCCAGGATGAACTAATTTGCCAATATCTCAGGGGAATTATGGGTATATAGTCCTAGAGCCCTTGGAAATTTTACATCTGGAACTTCTCCAGATTTTGTAGTATTTCACAAACTTTTTTTAACTAAAATAATTTCCCCCCTTAGTTAGAATTTAGCACTAGTAGACTCTCATGACTACCTAATATGGTGTCTAATTTTCATGCTGTTCTAGAAAGCTGTTGAAATACTGTGTATCACTTTTACTTATTTATAGCAGTAAAATGTGACAAGATGGGACTCTTTTTTTAACAAATTAAAACGCACTTGTATTCCATTTCATTTTATCCTAGAGATTATATTTTTCTGTTTTAAAAAAAAAAAGACATGAATTTTACTCTGAACAAACTTTGTTTGAAAAATTATTTTAATTGGCAAATCAAAATAGTTTCTCTTCTCGCAGTTGGCTTCCCTAAACATGTAATTGATTGCATGTATTCAACGCTACCCTTCTGCTTTATGCCTACAGAACCCACGTAAACATCTTCACAACAGAATTAATCTGGGTATCTCTCCACATAGAGGTATGGAATATGAAGTCATGGCAATGAATTCTCAAACTTCCATTACACATTTTCCCCCCACCTGAAAGTGCAATTGTATAGATGTGCAAAGAGTTATTTTAAACTGTATCCTTTTTAAACCTTGTAGTGATCACTTCTCTTCCCAAGGAATAGCAGTTCCTCTTGGAGTTGGAATTCTGTTGAGGTAGTTCTGGGACGTGGCTACCTTTTTCTCTACTATAGCGGTCTTCCAAAAAGTGTTGATTCGCTTCTAACTGCACTGAGATAAGAGGGTGGTGGCTGAGGTTTTTCTGGTGGAGGATTTGTTGTTTGCCAGAGTTTGACTGTTAGGGCTTGATGCAAAGCCTGTCTTGAACCGGAGTTTGCATAAGAGATGCTAGAGAGCAGCCTAGGAAATAAGGTGACCAGATGTCCCGATTTTATAGGGACAGTCCCAATATTCGGGGGTTTGCCTTATATGGGCGCCTATTACCCCGTAACCCCCCATCCTGATTTTTCACACTTGCAATCTGGTCACCCTACTAGGATATTGGTAGGTTTTGGGTGCCTCCTTTCTTCTTTTATTTATATTTATGTAAATTTATATACACTTCTTCGTGTGTGTGTGTGTGTATGTGTATATGTGTAGATAGATAGATAGATAGATAGATATGTAATAAAAATAAAGATATATATGAGTGGCTGGTGAAAAGTCAGACTTCTTTTGGAAAAAGTTTTACATAGTATTGTTATAAGTATCGCATAAGATTACAATAGCTAGAAATATTAGAGAGAACCTTTTTCAGTTTGTCTGCTTTGTGCATCTAACAGCGCTTTATCAGTTTCACAGGTTTCTCTCCTCCCCCCCCCCTTTTTGTCGGTCGGTTTCCCTGGTGGCTTTTTGGGCTCTCAGAATTTGTTGCAGAACTGGGCTCCAAAATCTAAAGTTTAATGTTTTGGGATTTTTGTAAATTTTGGTTCTATTCCTTACGCTTATGAAGAAAATATTCCACACATGAACCGAGTGCAAACTGATGCAGTGTTGACTGCCTGAGTCTGCAAACAGTCTGAAACAATAACTCTAAGATGGGTGAACTAGCTCATTCTCAGTAGGGTTTAACTTTGAAATCCAATGGTGACAATGTCAACTGTTTCACTACTGACAATTTGAATAGAGTGAAACATCTAGCTAATGTGCTGCTCCCACAATCTCATGCTCCTATGCTTTCTTAGGTGTCAAAAGCTCCAACTGTTATACCTTCAGCTTTCCCTGGCATCAACTCCGATTCAGTGGTGCCTTCTCCATGCAATAATGCTTGGCATGTTGAAGGCAGACCATGACGAGACAACTAAAAATAAATTGATGAGTATTGAAATAAATAACACAAGGGATACAGCATGGGCTGTATTGATTTTCATGTTTGGTTCATATATATTTCTCCATTTTATCATGTAAATGGTGTTGGGACAAAATTTTCCATCTGCTTTGCCAAAATACTGTAGAATCCATGGATCTTACCTCTGGTTTTATCCCAGCTTGCTACATGTGATACAGGACCCTGCACATGTGTACACCTTGTGTGGGGGGGTAGGGGATTGTCAAGGCTAATTCCCCACTCTGGCACTTCGAGTGCAGAAGTGGGGGCCTGCAAGGATTCTAAAAATTAATACTGGCCACTCCAGGCTTGTAGTAAACTCCCAAGGTTACGGCTTTTCTCTGATCTTGGATTGGTAGATGCTGCCACCACCCAAGTGCAAAACCTCTTTGAGAACCCAGGAAGGTGCACTTGGGAATTCCTTCCTGTGGGGTACCCTCAAGCCCTTCCCAGTACCTCTTAGTTAAGTCTAAGGTGGAGATGAATTGGGCATGTCCCAGTTTCTCAAATAGCTCATCTGTGCGTGGCATTGGATAGTTCTCTGGGCGAGTTACAGCATTTAGTTTACGGTAGTCCACGCAAAAGCGAATTTCTCCATCTGGTTTGGGAACCAGAACCACTGGAGAGGCCCATGCACTCTCAAAGGGGTGGATTACACCCATTGTAACATGTTCTTGATCTCCCTTTCTATCGCGGTTCTGGCTTGAGGAGCCATCCGGTAGGGTTGAACTCTAATTGGGTGAGCATCACCTGTGTCCATGGAGTGGTATGCCCGTTCTGCGTGTCCTGGGGTGGCTGAAAACGTTGACACAAAGCTGGTGCACAGCTCCTGGATTTGCTGTCGCTGTTTATGCCCAAGGGTTATGGAAAGGCTCACCTCTTCTACGCCACCGTTGCTTTTTGGGTGTCTTTTTTGAGAAAGGACCCAGAATATCCACAGCTACATGCTGAAATGGAACCTCAGTTATGGGGAGTGGCTGGAGAGGGGCCTTGACCTGGTCTTGGGGCTTTCGCACCCTCTAGCACACCTCACGAGACCAGACATAGGTAGAAATGTCCTTGCCCATTCCCTCCCAGTGGAATAACTTTCCCAAGTGGTCTTTGGTCCTGTTCACCCCAACGTGGCCACTAGGGTGATTGTGGACTAAGCTCAAGAGCTTTTCCCTATACTTAGTTGGAACTACCAACTGTCTCTGAGGATGCCAGTCCTCCTTGTGCCCACCAGAAAGGGTTTCCGTGTATAAGAGCCTCCTTCTACAACAAACCTGGACCTATTAGAAGAGCTGAGAGGCCGTGGGTCATTCCGTGCCGCCGTCCAAGCTCCCTTGAGGCTTTCATCCACTTCCTGCTCTGCCTGGATCTGCTCCCTTTATGCTGGAGACATTAGTTCCTCTCTGGGTTGTGGACTTGGGCTTGGTCCCACTGGAGGTGATGCAGGTGATGGGGGGGTGTCTCTGACGACTGTGCACCGCTCTCCGCTGGTGCACTAGGTTGTATTTCAGGCTCCGGTTGAGCTGCTGCTGCTGCAGGTGCAGGCTCTGTGGTGCCCTTTGGTGCTGGCTCCCCTGACTCTGGTGGGGTTGCAAGCACGGGCTCTGGTGCTGACTGCTCTGCCAGTTCCGATTCTTGGGCTGGTTCTGGCTGGGTCCCAGGAACTGGATCTACAACTGCTGCCATAGACTCTGGTCTGGGATCTTGTTCCACTACCTCTGGCTGGGTCCGCAGGCCTCTAATATCAGGGGATACAGACTGGGTCCTTGTAGGAGGCTCGGGAATGGAGTTAGGTGTGGAGGCCTCTTTAGCCTGGCTGTGGGTGACCATCCCCACCATTTTTGTTAGCCTCACATGGTTGGCTAAGTCTTCTCCCAGCATCATGGAATGGGATAATTGTCATAGACTGCAAAAGTCCATATTCCTGACCAGCCCTGGACAGGCAACTTGGCTGTAGGCAAGTTAAAAGAGTTGGCCTTAAAGGGTTGCACTGTCACTTGGGCCTCTGGGTCAATAAATTTGGGGTCCACCAGGGATTGGTGGATAGCTGACACCTGTCTCTCCACACAGACCAGACTAGATGATCACAATGGTGCCTTCTGGCCTTAAAATATATTAATGTGTATTATCTGATCTGGAAGCATCAGGAGCAATTCAGTTATGTAATACAGACTGTTGTCAAGTGGCAGTACTTGCTATCGTCTTGGAGTAGGGCTTTAAGCCTAGCACTCTCTCATGTTTTTTAAAAAGCATTTTTGGTCCCACATTACAAATGCCATGTGTAGCCACAAAACATGAGCCACTTCACCAATCATAAAATATGATGACCTAATGCAACAGGTTGGTAGAGGAAGTGAAGAGTATCCTATCTAAATGAAATGAGAAGGGGAATTTTGGAAGACGGAATGTGATTCCCCAAGTGGCATTTGTCCAGAACAGATGTTTATTAACACCAGAGTTGATTTAAAAGTCCTGAGGAAATAGTAAATTCATTGGACTTTGTTCAGTTTTGGGGGTCATAAATCTATTGTGAAACATTTATCGATGTTTACTGAATTTATTGGGGTATTTGAAGGAATTTACTGAACAGTCAAAGTTTAACAATGGAGGACCTTTGATTGCCAGGTGACCAGGGTGGCACTCATTTATGACTTGAAATTGGCCTTGCAGGATGCCTGGTTTGGATGAACTGCCCTACACAATCAGAAAGTATGTGTTTGTAGTGAACTCACTGAGACTTTGATTATCTCTGGGAGTGGGTGGACTTGGAGACTCGCTTCTCTTGTTACACATTTTGAACAGATTTTTTTTTTCAGATCAGCATTACTACTGTAATCTAAGTTTGTAAATCATGTATCATTGGCTCATTGCTGTGAGTGCATGTTGGTTTGATGCCAGGAGGGAGGAGGCTACAGAAGGACTGGCCTCCAACATGTCATTCAGGGACCTATTCAAATACTGTCGTTTATAGTCAAACATAAAGGTACATGATCACCTTCAAAGCATTGCAGGCAAATAAATGCCAAAGGGTTCAAACAAGTCTCTTTTTTGTGAATGGAGCTGGTCATGGGGTAGGGAATTGCATTTTTCTCTGATTATTTATTTATTTTTTTCCACTCTGAATTTTATAAATATGAAATTTCAAAATTCACTAAATTTCAGTTAGCCAAAAAGTGGCTGGGGGAAGATATTTTTGATATATTTTTTTAATTTAATCATTTTCCTCCCCCTCCCCCCATTTCCATCTTTATTTTGAAAAGTGGAAACTTGAAAAAAATTGATCAGTTCTGTTTGTGAACTATTCCATTTTTTTTCTTTCCTTTTTAAAATCCAATTTAACTCCTTAATTCAGTTCAACATGGCACACGTTAAATGGATTAAAAACTGGTTAACTGATACGTCTCAAAACGTAATTGTAAATGGGAAAGCAGGTATGTTCCCAGTGGGGTCCTGCAGGGATCATTTCTTGGCCCTATGCTCCTTTACATTTTTATCAATGACCTGGAAGAAAACAAAGTCATCACTGATTAAATTCAGATGACACAAAAATAGGGAAGAGGACAGGTCATTGATTCAAAGTAAACTGGATTGCTTGGTAAACTGGGCACAAGCCAACAATGTGCCTTTTTAATATGGCTAAATGTAAATGTGTACCTCTAGGAACAAAGAAAGTAGGCCATACTTATATAATGAGGTACTCTATCCTGGGAAGCAATGACTTTGAAAAAAATTTTGGGGTTGTGGTGGATAATCAGCTGAACATGAGCTACCACTGTGATGCTGTGGCTAAAAGAGCTAATACAATCCTTGGATGCATAAACGGGGGAATCTCGAGTAATAGTAGTGAGGTTTTTACCTCTATATTTGGCACTGGTGCAATTGATGCTGGAATACTGTATTCAGTTCTGGTGTCCATAATTCAAGAATGATGCTGATAAATTGGAGAGAGTTCAGACACGAGAATGATTAAAAGATTAGAAAACCTGCCTTATAGTGATGGACTCAGAGAACTCAGTCTATTTAGCTTAACAAAGAGATGGTTAAGGGGTGACTTGATTAAAGTCTATAAGAATCAACATGGGGAACTGATATTTAATAATTGGCTCTTCAGTCTAGCAGAGAAAGTGGCTGGAAATTGAAGATAGACAAATTCAGGCTGGAAATTAAGCGTACATTTTTGATGGCGAGGGTAATTAACCATTGGAAAAATTTATCGAGGGTCGTGGTGAATTCTTCATCACTGACCATTTTAAAATCAAGATAGGATTTTTTTCTAAGGGATCTGTTCTATGAATTATTTTGGGGAAGTTCTAAGGCCCTATATAGGAGGTCAGACTAGATGATCACGATGGCCTTGGAATCTATTATCATCTTTCTCTAAATTGGAAAAAAGTGCCAAGGGACCTTTAACGAATACAAGTGGTCATGACCTCAGTTTAAATTTTATTTCAAAGCATGAATCTTCGGCAGCACTCTGTCCACTAACATTCTAGAACACTGATTCATTATTGACTCAGGAGGAAGAAAGCTGTTGAATCACTGATACCACTTCCTACAATAGTCTGATTTTTTTCCATCTACTTAAATGGTAGAGCTACTAACCAGTTCTCTACTTAGCTCCTGAAAACTGACAAGATCACAGCACCGGAAATAGGATATTACATTTGCTTAGAGGCTTGAGAAGGAGAGAAGAATTAGATTTATGGGATCAGTGACACATTCCATGTACTCAATATTGGCATGAACATTAAGATTCCACCCTTCTGCATCAACAGGTGGAGATAGGGAGCTTCTTTTTGTTGTTTTAAACACATTTCATTCCTATTTGCTATTTCAGCAAACACTGTTGCTGTAAGCTCAGGCAGTGCTCTTGATTTTTCCATGACCCCTCTCCATCAGCGTTTTGGAAAGCTGTTTTGCACAGGCCGCGGATGTTTTTGACTGGTTAACTGTCCACTCCCTTGCCTCTTCAGCTCTTCCCTTCCATTACAATTCAGCTCATAGTTCTGACAGTTTGTTGGATTTGTGGTTCAGCTTCAGCAGCACCCTTCAAAGTGGGCAAATTACCAAGAGCCATCCCGTTTTACAAAGGATGGCCTTATTCCTCTGAGAATCCGACTGAGGCCAGTGCCCACTGACTCAATATGCTCTGTACAGCCTTGTTAACATTCAACCCTGTTGGCATATTTGCTCACTATACATGAGGCCCGTTTTGGTAAACAGGCTTGTATTTATTCTCTATTTGAAAATCGTCACTTGGATCATTTAATACGGCAGGACTTCTTCATCACTCTGAATGTAGGGGTGTCTCGTCATGCTTCTGTTTGTGGTATTTATCATAAGTTCCTCTGATTCTCATCTTCACTTTGCTGCTGGCATCCAGAGAGAGGAATGAAGAGGTGGGTGAGTTCCAAGCTAATCTAAAAAGGTGTCTAGAGAGTGGAGTATTCCCCCTGCCCCCTTTCTGCTTCCCTGGAAGTTTGGGCTGGTGTAGGGAATAATCCGAAAGGAACTTAAGTGTTACCTTTAGCTTTTTCAGTGTTTCTAACAAATACTGTATTTCAGCATTGCTATACATACCTGCCTCATGTCTCTTCTTTTGGGTTAGAGCTGCATAGAAAAGAAAATCAGGATTCCTTCTTCTGTGACAATGTTATCTATGGAACCCAACTCTTGGATTTTACTGCATTTTTCTGAATACCGTACAAGATTACTTGTCATCTCTTTTTCTCCCTCTCCCCACCTCTTCAGAGTTGAACAAAACACAATGTGCCTTTTGTTCCTGCACTGTCTCTGTTGTAGTTTTTTAATGACCTTGCACTTGTTCAGACTGGTGAGAGAGCATAGCTGTAGAATATCATGATAAAAGCATCTCTTTTCTCCATTTCCTTGCTTGTAGCCCTTGTCACAATGACTGAGTGCTTGCTTTCCCCTCTCATCTTTTTAATGCAAAACTGCTGAAGTGCAGAACTGCACATGCAAATATTAATGAATTTATCCTGAACACCATAGTGAAATAGGCAAGTATTTCTTCCAGCATGCAGATAGATGATGGTACAGAGAAAGTTGAAATTTTCAAAAGCGACTGGTGGGTTTTGGAGTGCCTCAATTTTGGGTGCCCAACTTGAGACCCCCTAAAAGAGGCCTTGTTTTCAGCAAGTGCTGAAAACCCACCCTCTGAAAATTAGACTGTTTTTAAAGTGTCTCCGGCTGGCCACTCAACACCCGAAGTAGTGAGTCACCTCCTGGTGAGAATTTTGGCCAAGGTGTCTTGCCAAAAGTCTCTCTCAGGAAATCTGGCAGAGCTGGGACTAGAACTGAGATCTCCTGGCAATAATTCCTGTGCTTAACCACCAGGCTTGTTCTCCTCCAAGCCCGAAACTTGTCTTCAGAGGGACAACTGATTCTTCCCCTAGGTTGCTCTAGGGTGTTTTCTCCCTGTCTTTAGATAACAACCACCGTGGGTCTGTTGCAGTGTGTTTTTTCTTTTTCTTTGGGAGGGGGTGGGGAGGGATGTTTCAGGATTCCTGTTCCCCCAATAGGCAGTTTAAGGGCAGGAAACAGCCTGAACCTACTGCTGTCAGCTGTAGATCGAGCCTTGGTCAGATGCCCCCACCCCCCTCCAATCCCTGCAAGTTGTTCCTGGTTTGTAATTTCATTATGTTGAGCAAGTATACTGCAAAAGGCTTAAAATGATAAACTTACTGTAGATGGTCAAATGTTAAACTAGATTTACAAGGCAGAGGTAGATTTTTAATCAGAAAAAAGCATAAGCACCAATGGCTTTTCATTGACTTCTGCAGTTGCTGTAAAGTTGTAATGCAAAGTGTCACTTACACTTGAAACAGGTATTGGGGGGAGGGGGCAGGGGTGTGATTGGGTTCAAGGGTGTTGCCCTTGAAGATAAAACAGATTTTGGACATGTTGCTGGGTAATGGGGGGGAAAATACAAAAAATGTGATAATTAAAGTATCTATAGATGGTGTTTCGGAGTTTGCAGTCATTCTCATTTTCCTGCTAAGTGGCATAGTGAAAATTCAAAGGTGGGAAGACTGAGACAGAATGCATCTGGGAACATGTAGACGGGGAGTGGACACAGAAATAGACCACAGGAAGAAGAGATCACTCTAAGAAAATGTACTATATACAAAGGAAGGCAAGATCAGAATGTATACAGACTGTTCTACTGCACAAACATCTGAACATTTATTTTATATTTTCAAATAGAACCTTTTAACATTAGACATTTTTGTCATGGAGTAGTGAAAAGAATGAAACTAGTATCCTTCCTATGAAATCATACGTTTATTTATAGTTTATTTAGCTGATCTTTTATAGTTTTATAGTTTAGCTTAGCTTCAGTTATTCCATTAATCTATCAACTGCTGGGAAATTATGCTTAATCATTGCAATAGCCCGATACAGCAAAGTGTGATGCCAGCTTCATTGTATGCAGCTATTAAAATGCTTAGAGCAAAAGCTATATGGGTATTACACACGCAAGAGGTCAAAGCTTGACCTCTTAATGTTTATATAAACCAGTATGAAAACTTAGTTATAGTCTCTCTCACAACCTGCACTTGCATGTTCTATTGATTTTAAACTCATTGAAATGCACCTTAGCCTAGCTTGAGGGAAGACTGAACATTTAGAGGAGTGTTGATCTGAGTACAAACTTGTGTGTTTTTTTCTCCTCTTCAATTTAACAGTTCCATATTTCTCAGATCACTAAAAAGAAAGGCTTTATGTTGTTTGAAAACTGGGATTCCAGGCTTTGGGGGCATAAAGCACTGGTTCCAAGCTCTAGCTGTTTTCAAGATAGCACCAAAATAACACGAGTAAAAGTGGGAAGAAAAAAGTGAGATGGTAATCAGAATGAGGCAAGCTAATATCTTGCAGACTTCCAAGTCTAGAAAGACTTTTGTAGATTACAAATAATTTTACAACCAATACTTCCAAAACTCTAGTCAGGAAGGAAAAAATATGGATTCCCTACATATTTTTTTCACTTGACTCTAAGCAATCCTTTTTCTACTTTTAAAAGCTGTCAAATTGCTCCCTATACATGGCAAAAAATTTGCTTATTTTTCAACAGTATACAGTTATGTCCACTTTTTGGGGGTTGTTTTTGTACAACTTCACAGAGGGAAGCCTTGTCTCAAGAACTTACTATCTTCTCATATTAGAAGGTCTGATAGCTGCAATTTGTAGCAAGATGATCCTATTCAGGAACAAATCTGCTTTGGTTTCTAAAATGGTGGGTTATTTTTCTCTATTAAAAACAAAATACAGAGCATGCCACTATGTACCAATTCTTTTTAGCATTGCCTTTGAAGAGGGGTGTGGGTGAGAGAGAGAGAGCTAGAGAAAGCAAATGTACAAAAGAATAAAGTAACGTAGTTGCATTTTTTAGAATGTTGTAAAGAAGGGATGAGTCAGAACATAATAAGGGAGGCTTTGGGTGTGTATTTTTTTTATCCTTCACAAAATGAGGAAAAGATTATATTTCAGAAGTTTAATTTACAAACCTTGTCCCTTATCCCTGCAAAAGATTTTGCACACATGAGTAGATCTATAAAAAAGTTAGGCACATGCATAAATTTTGGAGTTACCGTGTGCTAATGAGTGGAAAATATGATCACCCTATGATGATATCTTCACAGACTATGCAGGAAAGATTTGGGAAACAATGTCTATGGAATTTAAAAATAGCTTGACAAGAAACCCTGTATTTCAGCCTTGGTGTTTTATGTATGTGGGTGGGAGAGGAGAAATAGACCCTACTACGTAAAGAAGCTCCGCTGTTTGTTCACACAGTGGTGTACATTCCCTTAACTTTTTTTAGATCGCTGATTATGTTTGACAGATTTGTTGTATGAGGACTGGGTCACGTTTTTATTACAGTGGTTTATACTCCAGATCAGTCCAATGGAGAAAATAGGGATTTCTGATAGAATTGTAATAGCAATCTAAATGTGCCCCGAGTTGACAGTGACTGCTGGCTCTGGCAGCAAGCAAGAATGGGCTATATCCAAGTGCATGTCAGAAGAGAAAATAAGTGAATTTCAGAATTCACTTATTCTGAACAAGCCGGTAATGTCTAAGGTCTTCGAGTTCTGTCAATCATGGGAGGTAAAGGGAAGATGCAAAGAGTTCTTTCCTGGCAAAGCCCGTGTCTGCTAAAAAGCTCACTATAGATTAGCAGTTTTATACTAAACCTTTAATCCAATTTAAAGCATATGTATGGTTAGGAAAGTGGCTGGAAGAATGGTATTCACATATGAATTTTAATTTCCCCATAATTGTATCAGGGAACCTTGTATGCAAATAAAACAGACATTGAATAAGATGAGCAGATACATTCTTCACTAAGTTACTGATAAAAACAAATGTTTAGTCCTGTTAGCAGTCCAGAGATGTGTGTTTTATTCTGGCTCATGCATCAACAAGATGAATAGCTAGTTCTGATGGCAGAATCTTGTTAGTGGTTATGGTGTAAAAAAAAAAAATAGCTAGACCATTGGAATCTTCTTAAAGACTAATAATTAGAATGGGTGCAGGGAAGGGTTACTAGGATGATCAGAGGAATGGAGGGCCTATCTTGCGAGAGGAGACTAAAAGAGCTTGTCTTGTTTAGCCCAGCAAAATTAAGTCTGAGAGGGGATATGATTGCTCTCTACAAATATATCTGGTAGTAAACACTAGGGAGAGGACAGAACTATTTAAGCTAAAGGACAATATTGTCACAAGAACAAATGGGTATAAACTGGCCATGAATAAGTTCAAGCTGGAAATTAGAAGGTTTCTATCAGTGGAGTGAGGTTCTGGTACTGCCTCCCAATAGAAATAGTGGGCATAAGAACCTAACTAGTTTTATGATGGAGCTTGATTAGTTTATGAACAGGATTCTATGACTGCATTGCCTGCAATAGTATGGGCCTGGACTCAATGATCCAACAAGTCCCTACCAAGTCTTGCGTTCCTAACAGGATATAATTTTAGTAGTAGTGTATTAGAACTCTGACTATCCAAATAGAAAGGAGATTTGGTTAAAGACTGATTAAAAAGGGGGTTTGGCCCATGGTGATGGGAAGAGCTTTTTTTCCTTTGCAAATGATGTATATCACTGTATCTAGAACTGTACTTAGATACCAGAGATTTTTGGAGAAGTGTCTTGGATAAACACAGATCTAGTGTAAATGTGACAAGACATGGAAGAAGTAATGCTAATATGGACTTTCACTTAGCAATATGGAGATGTGTTCCAGTAGTTGACTCTGATCTAGGAATTATTACATAACATACGAATCACGTAGTCAGGAATAGATACGCAGAACATTTCATCTTCCTGACACGGTTTTGTAGTGCTTTAAGGCACTGCATACAAAGTTAATGGGTTTGAGATAAATATTGGGATCAGACGTCCCTGCTGCTGATGATGATGACGACGACCATTTTTGAGTGCTCCCTCTGTGTAGCTGAAACACTCCTAAAATGGTTGGAAGAAAATCACTGGACTTTAAAAACAAAAAAATACACACTTTTTTCAAACAATATAGTGCCATAATTGATATAGCTTTGGGTTCCTGCATAACTGCTATGCTGGTTCTTTGGAAAAGAGCTTTTGTGGGGCTCTTGTTTTTCAAGCCAGGTAGGAAGCGAATGACCCACTCTAACCTGCAAACCTGGTGGCTAGTTTTTTTACCTTGCCCCAGTTCAAGTCTCCTTTTATATGACCCAGAAAAGGGCCCTGTTGTCCCCTTTTCCTAAATGCACTCTGGTCACTTCACTAGGCAGTTTAAGAAATAGGTCCCCTTTTATATTTCTGGTCACTTTCACATGGATCAAGTCCTGCTTTTTGTTCCCTTGTTCTTATTATCTGTTGTCCCAGTTTTGTTTGAACAAAATAGTCAGTAAGTAGTTTTTACTTAAATCCTACCTCAGAGCAGGAGCATTCAAAACAATGCCTGAAGGCTTGCCAACTTTCATGATTTTCTTGCGAGTCTTGTGATATTTCTTAAAGCCCCAGCTCCTGAAGATGTGTGGCTATAGGAGTATTTCAACTTTCATTTAACAAAAAAAAAAAAGTACCTTTTTATCCATCGTGGTTGCAGAGAAAAGTTGGAAAATGTGACCCCCTAATGGCCCCAAAACCACTAGGAAAATTAAAAAAAAAACCCTAGATTTCATGTTTTTATTCTCATTATTTTTAAGCAAAACTCATATTTTGAGGACCTGAGTTGATATTTGAATGCGTGGGGTTAGCAAGACTGATTGTCAGAAGGGCATGTAATGTTTCTAGAAATGAGATACAGTTTGTTAGAAAAAGGGTTTATACTCTGAGAATTCAGAGAATTTGTTTTTGCAGAAATCTAATGTATAGAACACAGTTGTCAGTTGAAAACGCATCACTTTTTTAAAAAGGAAAAAGGACATCATATACTTTATGAATGCCAGAACTAGTCAAAAAACTATACTGTGTCACTTCTTAATTTACATCTACCCTGTGGGCCTGATTCTTTTCACGCTGGCTTTAAACTTTAAAATATGATTCCACTGGCTTCAGTGATTTACATATGTGTAAATCAGGTGAGTCAGGCCCTGCATGTGTGCATTTCAAATGCAATAAAGCAATTTGTCCTAGTGCTTTGTCACTAGCAGCTTGTTTGTGCATGCCTTTGGCACATGTTGGTAAAGTGCCACCAACCATCTGAGAAATGTGCCAGTAACTTATTGATGAACAGGACACCTGGGTATAGCCTGTTGCTATCAAAACATGGCTCTTTAATTTTTTGTTTGTATATATTTGTAAATGATCTTTGGAAGGGTTTTGCAATATGTCCACTTGCTCTGAAAAAAAATTCAAAGTAGGAAGCTAAGAGTATAGTAGATAGGAAAAACTATAATCCTTTTGCCTAATCTGAATATGTATTTTGTGGTGTTTTCCCCTGGCCTCTTCTTGCCTACATGCACGCTCTCCGTCTTCTATGAAGTTCCTTTGACAATGTGAACTCTTCTGCTCTCCCCAGTATTCTGGCTCCATTTTCAGGAGCAGTTTGTGGCCCATCATTTAGCTGACTCTTTATTTCTAAATTCAGAAGCTGTTCCAATAAACGGTATCCAAAACAAAATGCCTCAAACAGCACAACTAAATAATCTCACAATAATTATACATCATAGTTTCTCAATGATATTTAAAGCCACTTAACATCTTAAAGTAGAAATATCTCTCAGAAGGGGGAGCAAAGGAAACCAAGTTTGTTAATTATTGATCTGTCTTTAGCCCGTAAGGCTCTAACACTAATCAACAGCACAAATGTTTTTTTTTTTTTTTAAAGTATGTTACCCACAGGGCCTCAAAATTGCATCAGTTGAAAATCTCTAATTCAGTCACTTTCAAAACTTTCATAGTGTGCTTCTTTAACGACACTGGAGCGAGCAGAGAATCTTCAGTCTTCAGAATCACAGAAAGTATCTTCTGTTGTCTTTTTAAAAGTAGAGCTTTGCAGTGCACAAAACTTCTTTGCAAAAAAAAAAAAAAACCACACACACAAAAACCCCACAACACCAAACAATTCTTGATCAATGCATTCTAAGTAGCAATAATTTTCACCTTGTGGCCTTAGACAGATATAGGTGTTATGATCATTATATAAAACTTTTTCTTTTCCATACTTGTTGCATAAATCTTTCCCTATCTACCGTTGATGTAAAAGCTATGACTACACTAGAGGGAAAACTTGACCTTGCAGATTTAGATGGCAGTGACACTTACTTTGATATCCTGAATACCTTTATCATCCAGAGAGAGAGGTCAAAAGCAGCTATAGAATTGTTTAAATGAAGAACTTTCTCCTCCTCCAATACTTCAGAAAATGCCGCTATTCTAATGTGGGATGTTTTATTATACAGCAAACTAAACATTTCTGAAAAGTATATAAAGCAAGTATCTCTGATTAATGCATCGATAAATGGTTCAGATTCCAGTTCATTTTTTCTATAAAAATTTTTTTAAATCAATTCTTCTTTTGTTTTTCCACTGTAACTTTGTTATTGAATCTCTAAATTAAACATATCAGATTTTGTCTCCAATCCCTGAAGTGTAAGAGATAAGGTTTTCAAAGAGACTGTATGTGTAAGAGAAATAGAAGATTTAGGGAAATCTGAAAGCTCTGTCAATGAGCCAAACAGATTTGAATTCTGTGGTTATGATTGGAGAAATAGACATAAGGGAATGTCTCCTTACATCCCTTAGGTGTTGCTGCAGATTCCATTTTAATGTATTTTTCCTTAGAGTCCAATTTTTATCCCTTTTCTTTTTACCAACATTTTAACTTTTAAAATTTTGAGTCTAATGATGGGGGATATATAGACTTCTTAACCATAGCACTAGGAGGTTTAGCTAATGAAGGGGGGGGGGGGCAGAAACTGTATTGTGATCAGTTGGAAAATTTAGAAATCTTAGACAATAGGCCCATAAATAAAATGAGCTATAAATTGTATAAAACACCCAGACCCTTTCTAAAGAGTTTTTTTTTGTTTTCAATTTTTCAGTGCAAATATCTTCTTGATATTGCTTGCTTGAGAGACTACATAGCCTAGCAGATAGTGGATTAGACTGGGAGCTAGTAGGACCTGGGTTCTATTCTTGACAGTGCTATTGTTCTGCTCTGTGACCTTAGGTAAGTCACTTCATCTCTTTGTGCCTCTGTTTTCCACTCCCACCCATTTTCTATCTAGTCTATTTCAATTGTGAATTCTGGGGCGGGGACTGTTACTTATTGTACATGTCCGTACAGCACAATCAGAGTCTGATCTTAGTTGGGGCCTCGAAGTGATACTGCAATACAGTATTTGTTTTAAAGTAACCCTGACAGCAGTGGCAAAGAAATGATGACAGAGAGTAGCATTTGCCTTATTGCTGGATGTGCCACTAAAGCCTTATCTACATGGGAAAGTTTCACAAGTTATACAGGTATAATTAGGCCATTGTAGTTATACCAGCGCAAGGCCGTGTGTGGGCACTCTCATTCCACAATAAGATTAGCTTTTTCCAGGTTAGCTTTTAAACCGCTTCCAAAGTGACAAGCTGAACTGGGGAAAGGCACTAACATAATGGAATCTGAGTATCCACAATGGGGTTTTACCAGTATAGCAATAATACTTCATGTTCATGTTTTACCTTTGTATTAGTATAACTTTCCTCTGTAAACAAGCCCTAACTCACTTTGACTTTAGGCAAATCACTGAAACGCTTTGTCTCAGAATTCCTATCTAAGGGGGTATAAAATACTCATCTACACAATTACCTATGGATTAATTTTTGTAAAGTGCTCTGGAATCTTTGAAACATCACTGTATATGATGTAGTAGGTAGTCGTCTCCCTTAAAGGCCATTTTCTAAAATTGCCATGCACCATATAATATAAGACATCACCAACTTAAACTAAAAAATTAGCCATGGGTTTATTTGTCTTTGTAAACTTGGATATATTGTTCTGGTGCTTAATTTACCGGTTAAGATCTGAGACGAAATTGGGAAATCTGTGGTGTTTACTTTCAGTTCCTCTGTTTGTTTATTTTTCATTATGTTCATTAAGAATTTGTAAGTCTGTAGATACTTCATCCCACGTGTGTGGGTTGAATAATGACATTTGACCTAGGCTGATTAATTTGCCTGTTAGATGAGGGGAATTTGGTGCTTATTTCATAGGGTATAAGGGATAAAAATATATGTTGGCAGTGATTTATGCTAAATTGATAGCTTTTGTTTAGAACGGAATTAGGTTTTCCCCTCTAATTACTTTTCCATCTTTCCTTATATGTCCATTTTAGTTTTCTCTTTGTGGTGGCCAGCTGACACCTTTGCACAGTATAGCAGTTACAACCTGTTGCCTTCAGTGGCATTTTTCAGGAAAAGCTGTGTTCTGTCTGGAATCGTGCAGTTTCAGTTTAATTTTTTATGATAACTGAATACCGAGTCTGTAAGTTGTACAGTGGAGAGACTTTGCAATCTCTCTGGTTCAAGAGAGATTCCTGTAATCTGTATTCAGGTATTGCATTGGGCCAATTTTAAGTATTTCATTGAGTGAAGTACAATGCTCAGTTAAACTCTGCTAATAGCACAATTTTAGCTTTACTCCATATGTTTTTGCAGTGATCTAACACTAATGCCATAGGACATAACTAGGTTAAGAAAGCTCCACTGTAGTCTTTGTAAGCTCTGTGTTAATGTTGATCTCAAGTAGCACAGCATGAACAGTAGAAGTTTTAAGGTGAATCTGTTTTTCTTCTGGTAAGTGTGTAAAGCACTTCATTCAGTGGTAGGTTTCTTCATTTGTCTAAACGGCTTATATAGCATTTTAGTAGTTGTCTGGTGAAAAGACAAGCACTTCTTAAACTTTCTACCACTGCTCTTGCAGCAAGAGATATCCCTTGTGTTTGACTTTGACAATGACAGCTTCGAAGTTAAAACTAACCTTAGATCAGATTTTTAAGGTTTGGTTTCAAGCCTGAGTCCCGTTGCTGATCAAAGCACACGAAGGGCAGCTTGACCTCTGGCAGGCCATTTTTTAAAAAGTCAAAGTATTGTAGTGTCTGGACAAAAACTACCAATTGTATTGTACTGAATCTCTGTGCCAAGAGCTACATTTCCTCTAGTATTGCAACATCACAAGGAAAATTGGCAGCGAAAGCAATAAATCCTAACAATACCAGAGGTCTGTTAGTATCACAGAACTGAAGGCTTAATTGTTCTAGCTGCCCCCTGGTTATTAAAGTCAAAATTTAATAAAGTAGATGGACCCTCTTGGTCACTTTTCATTAGATCCCTCTGGTTGAGTATTATCACAAGAGGGAATGCACTCTTAATGAAGAATTCAGTATGTTTTTTTGAATCAGGGATTAAAATTGCTGTAGGTAAGATATACTGTCTGTTCATCGAATTGCCTAGTTAAAATGTGTTTGTTTTTATGTTGATAGGAATGTTTGAAGTGACACTAAATTTCCTAAGAACGTGTTCTAAATTGATTAAAGTGAAATTTCTGAGCATGTTACTTTGTGTGGGCTTTTCAAAATTTGCTAATCCCTGTTGATTCTTTTGCTATATGCAAAAATATTGAAAATCTAAACCAATTCTCAAAATAAGTGAGGCTCAGTGCTTGATTTTAAACTTCAACACTTGGTGTATATATCTGGTTTCTTTTTAGCATTCCTAAAAGTTGCTTGTGATACTTGTTTGCTATTTAAACTCTGAATCCCTTTTCTCTTTAGGATGGTTTTAAAAATTATGTAAAAATTAGTGCTCCTACTATCCATTTTAACTGCTTTCATTTATCTACCTACTGATATGGTCCCTATTACATTGTAATCCCAGTTCCCCACAATGTTTAATATTTGTATCCTAGCAACACCCCTGGGAGATGGGGATAATAGCACTCTATTTTAGAGATGGGAAACTAAGGCACAGAGCGACTTGGTGACTTGCCTTGGGTCACTCAGGAAGGCGCGGTGGTGGAGCAAGGACATGAACCCAGGTTTCCCAAGTCTTTCCATGGCTTAGTCCTGTTTCAAATGAAGAATAACCATCTATTCCTGAAAGATGTAAGAGGAAAGTTCCTGACTTAGGGTATGTCTACACTACGAGAGTAGTTCGATTTTACTTAAATCGAATATGTGGAATCGATATTACAAAGTCGAACGTGTGTGTCCACACTAAGGACAGTAATTCGACTTTGTGAGTCCACACTAACGGGGCAAGCATCGACATTGGAAGCGGTGCACTGTGGGCAGCTATCCCACAGTTCCCGCAGTCCCCGCTGCCCATTGGAATTCTGGGTCGAGCCCCCAATGCCTTCTGGGGAAAAAAATGTGTCGAGGGTGGTTTTGGGTAACTGTCGTCATCCAACCGTCACTCCCACCCTCCCTCCCTGAAAGCGCCGGCGGGAAATCAGTTCGCGCACTTTTCTGGTCAGTGACGGCGCGGACGCCACAGCACTGCGAGCATGGAGCCCGCTGCGACCATCACTGCAGTTATGGCCGTTATCAACACCTCGCACCTTATCATCCACCTTTCCCAGAGGCAGATGCTGAGAAATCGGGCGAGGAGGCTACGGCAGCGCGGTGAGGACCTGAAGTCTGAGAGTGGCACAGACCTGTCACAAAGCACAGGACCCCGCGCCGAGGACATCATGGTGGCAATGGGTCATGTTGATGTTGTGGAACGGCGATTCTGGGCCCGGGAAACAAGCACGGACTGGTGGGACCGCATAGTGCTGCAGGTCTGGGATGAATCCCAGTGGCTGCGAAACTTTCGCATGCGGAAGGGGACTTTCCTGGAACTTTGTGAGTTGCTGTCCCCTGCCCTGAAGCGCAAGGACACCCGGATGCGAGCAGCCCTGACTGTCCAGAAGCGAGTGGCCATAGCCCTCTGGAAGCTTGCAACACCGGACAGCTACCGGTCAGTCGCGAACCACTTTGGCGCCGGCAAATCTACCGTGGGGGTTGTTGTGATGCAAGTAGCCAACGCAATCGTTGAGCTACTGCTCTCAAAGGTAGTGACCCTGGGAAACGTGGAGGTCATCATAGATGGCTTCGCCGCGATGGGATTCCCAAACTGCGGTGGGGCTATAGATGGAACTCACATCCCTATCCTGGGACCGGACCACCAGGCCAGCCAGTACATCAACCGAAAGGGCTACTTTTCAATGGTGCTGCAAGCACTGGTGGACCATAGGGGACGTTTTACAAACATCAACGTCGGATGGCCGGGCAAGGTTCATGACGCTCGTGTTTTCAGGAACTCTGGTCTGTTTAGACGGCTGCAGGAAGGTATTTACTTCCCGGACCACAAAATAACTCTTGGGGATGTGGAGATGCCTATAGTCATCCTCGGGGACCCAGCCTACCCGCTAATGCCCTGGCTCATGAAGCCCTATACAGGCGCCCTGGACAGTGAAAAAGAACTGTTCAACTACCGGCTGAGCAAGTGCAGAATGGTGGTGGAGTGTGCTTTTGGACATCTCAAGGGGAGATGGAGAACCTTACTCACTCGCTCTGATCTCAGCGAAACCAATATCCCCATTGTTATTGCAGCTTGCTGTGTGCTCCACAATCTGTGTGAGAGCAAGGGGGAGACCTTTATGGCGGGGTGGGAGGTTGAGGCAAATAGCCTGGCGGCTGATTACGCCCAGCCAGACAGCTGTGCGATTAGAAGAGCCCAGCGGGACGCGCTGTGCATCCGGGAGGCTTTGAAAGCTAGGTTCCTGAGTGAGCAGGGTAACGTGTGACTATTAAGTTTGTTTACAGAGAAGCTGAACCTGCCCCCGTTTCTTTACCCAGTAAATGTTCACTATCCTCTCCAATTACATACCCCGTTCCCCCCCTTCCAACACACGTTTAAAAATAAAATCACTTGAAATTTGTTAATGAACACCGTTTTCTTTATTACTGTTTTCGCGGGAAAGTGTGGAACCTGGGACGCAGACTGTGGTGGGGAGCGGGTGTAGTGTAGTGATGCAAAGGACACTTCTAAACTCCAGGAATGACAGGCTCCGCACTGGTGGACTGGTTGTTTCAACGGAGCCTGCCACCCCTCCTGTTCGGGACTCTGTGTGTGGGGGCTATGTGACTTTTTGTGGCAGGGGGAGGACGGTTACAGATCCCCTGCTGCGTGGCTCTGTGATCCAGAATAAGGACCGCTGCATAAGATCTCTAACCGCCCTCCCCTGCCACAAAGTCACATAGCCCCCCCCACACACACACACAGAACATGAAAACCACCCAGACTGACCAGGGTAACTAGTGAATGCAATGTGTGTGTGCCCTGCTGCTGAACCTGCCCCCGCGTCTGTACCCTGGTAAAGGTGACTGTCCTGTCCAATTACCAACCCCCTTCCCCCCCTTCAAACAGACTCTCCTCTAAAAGAACATGATGGAAACAGTAATTAACAGAAACGTATTTTTTATTAGCAACTACACATGAAACTGGGGGATGAAACTGGGACGGGGGCTTGGGTGAGGCGGGAAGGAAAGGACTTATCAAATTTTGGGGAATGAGAGCCTTCTGGTACTTGAGCAGTCTGCAGGGGTGGAGTGAGAGTTTTCACGGACTCTGCCGCCCCTCCTTCTTGGGACTTTGGGTGAGGGGGGTATGGGACTTGGTGGCGGGGGAGGGCGGTTAGAGAGAGACTGCAGCGGGGCTCTGTCCTCCTGCCTCCGGTCCTGCAGAACATCCACAAGGCGCCGGAGCGTGTCCGTTTGCTCCCTCATTAGTCCAAGCAGCGTTTGAGTCGCCTGCTGGTCTTCCTGCCGCCACCTCTCCTCCCGTTCCATGTGTGATCGGTGCATTTGGGACAAGTTCTCCCTCCACTGGGTCTGCTGGGCTGCCTGGGCTCGGTAGCAGCCCATAAGTTCCGAGAACATGTCCTCCCGTGTCCTCTTCTTCCTACGCCTAATCTGCGCTAGCCTCTGGGAGTGTGATGCCAGGGTAGTTCGGGAGACAGTCGCAGCTGTGGGATGGGAAAAAGGGAGTGAATTCCTCAAAAAGATAAATTTTGGGGTGAACAAAGAACATAGTCTTTCTCTGTGAACAAGACCATGCACAGCACCTATCACATGCGCACTCAGGACAAGGTCGAATTTTCGGCCTTCGCATTCAGTGCCTGGTGTCTTGCAGTGCAGATCAGACAAGCGGGACAGGACATCGGAATTTGGGTAACAGGCTGACATGGTAAGCCGTAGACTTGTGGCTGCTTAAAACTTTAATAATAGCACTGGCCTCCTTTCACGTTCAAAGCAATGCCAGTCCCTGCTGCCAGCAATCCGGCAAGCATGAACTCTGCCCCTGTCCCACCCCCTCGCGGCTGTCCCAGGGAAAGATCCCTGTATGCTGCTCCTCTCCCGCCTCCACCGCGTGGCTCTAAACCGCCGGTTACAGTTCTGTAAAGGAACAGGCAAGCAGTCCCAATACTAACATTCCCCTACCTAATTCAAAGCAGGTCACCATGAGCGACATCACTCTGATGAGGATTTCAGAGACGGAGAAAGAACGGATGCTTCGGGAAAGCCTGCAAAGACCAGGGCCGTATGCCGCCATGCTCTGCAAGGCAATGATACCCGAGTACTTGATTGTCTCCTGGCGCGGAAACGTTTCATACCACGGAGGACCCAATAAGGCCGCTCTCCCCAGGAACCTGATGCAAAGGCTTTCCAATTACCTCCAGGAGAGCTTCGTGGAGATGTCCCAGGAGGATTTCTGCTCTATCCCCGGACATATAGACCGGATTTTACTGTAGCTGCACTGGCAGGGACTAAACAGTAGAGCGCCTAGGGCAAAACAATCATGCTAAACCGGACATTGTTAGATTTTTTTTCAGTAGTTGCACTGCCAAGGACTGAAACGTTAAGCGCTTAGGGAAAAGTAATCATGAAAAACCCATTGTTAATATTGTTAATATTCCTGTTCTGTTAAAAATAAATGTTTACATGTTTAAAACACTTACTGACTGATCCTTCCCCTGATTCTGTGTCCGGGTTAACGCCTGGGGACGGTTGGTAGGGGATCTCTGTAGGGGTGATGAAGAGATCCTGGCTGTCGGGGAAATCAGCGTTGTAAGCGCTGTCGACTGCCTCGTCCTCCTCATCTCCTTCCTCATCTTCCCCATCCGCTAACATGTCCGAGGAACCGGCCGTCGACAATATCCCATCCTCAGAGTCCACGGTCAGTGGTGGGGTAGTGGTGGCGGCCGCACCTAGGATGGAATGCAGTGCCTCGTAGAAACGGGATGTCTGGGGCTGGGATCCGGAGCGTCCGTTTGCCTCTTTGGTCTTCTGGTAGCCTTGTCTGAGCTCCTTGATTTTCACGCGGCACTGCGTTGCATCCCGGCTGTATCCTCTCTCTGCCATGGCTTTCGAGATCTTCTCATAGATCTTTGCATTCCATCTTTTGGAGCGCAGCTCGGAAAGCACGGACTCATCGCCCCACACAGCGATGAGATCCAAGACTTCCCTATCAGTCCATGCTGGGGCCCTCTTTCTATTCTGGGATTGCATGGCCATCTCTGCTGGAGAGCTCTGCATCGTTGCCAGTGCTGCTGAGCTCGCCACGATGTCCAAACAGGAAATGAGATTCAAACTGCCCAGACAGGAAAAGGAATTCAAATTTTCCCGGGGCTTTTCCTGTGTGGCTGGTCAGAGCATCCGAGCTCGGACTGCTGTCCAGAGCGTCAACAGAGTGGTGCACTGTGGGATAGCTCCCGGAGCTATTACCGTCGATTTCCATCCACACCTAGCCTAATTCGACATGGCCATGTCGAATTTAGCGCTACTCCCCTCGTTGGGGAGGAGTACAGAAGTCGAATTTAAGAGACCTCTATGTCGAACTAAATAGCCTCGTGGTGTGGACGGGTGCAGAGTTAATCCGATGTAACGCTGCTAAATTCGACATAAACTTCTAGTGTAGACCAGGCCTCAGAAACTTAGTTCTTCACGAACTACAATTCTGCAGAATGATTTGTCAGTTTTTATATTATCAGGGTCCATGACAAATACTAATCATTTTTATAATACTTTAGTGTAAATACAGGAAGTTACATTAATATTTGTATCCATGCTGAAATTTGGTTGAGCAATTCAAGAGCCTAGATACTTACTGTTCACTAAAGGACTGCATTTAAACTAGGAGATGGGGGAAAGCCGATTGCTGCAGAGGAGCACGTGGATTGGACAGAGACTTCTCTTAGAGGAGAGTCTATTGATAGAGATTCTCTAGGTTTTAGTCAGGAGGAGAGGATGGAAGAGGATAAAGTAGGGGCCAGACCAGACGAGAAACATTCACATAAAAAAGAATCTGGCCCATCAGAAAAGGGCAGACAAACAGTGACAAGTTTTTAAAGTGCTTGTACACAAATGCTAGAAATCTAAATAATAAGATGGGTGAACTAGAGTGCCTTGTGATAAAGGAGGATATTGATATAATAGGCATCACAGAAACCTGGTGGAGTGGGGACAATCAATGGGACACAATCATTCTGGGGTACAAAATATATCGGAAGGACAGAACAGGTTGTGCGGGGGAGGGGGGGGGGAGTGGCACTATATGTGAAAGAAAATGTAGAATTAAATGAAGTAAAAATATTAAATGAATCCACATGTTCCATAGAATCTCTATGGATAGTAATTTCATGCTCTAATAAGACTATAACAGTAGGGATCAATTATTGACCATGTGACAGTGATAGTGACGATGAAATGCTAAGGGAGATTAGAGAGGCTATCAAAATAAAGAACTCAATAATAGTGGGGGATTTCAATTATCCCCATATTGACTGGGTACATGTCACCTCAGGATGAAATGCAGAGACAAAATTTCTCGATATTTTAAATGACTGCTTCTTGGAGCAGCTGGTACAGGAACCCACAAGGGGAGAGGCAATTCTCGATTTGGTCCTGCGTGGAGCGCAGGGTCTGGTCCAAGAGGTAACTATAACAGGATCGCTTGGAAATAGTGACCATAATATAACAACATTTAACATTCCTGTGGTGGGAAGAACACCTCAACAGCCCAACACTGTGGCATTTAATTTCAGAATGGGGAACTATGCAAAAATGAGGAGGTTAGTTAAACAGAAATTAAAAGGTACAGTGCCTAGAGTGAAATCTCTGCAAGCTGCATGGACACTTTTTTTTTCAAAGACACCATAATAGAGGCCCAACTTAAATGTATACCCCAGATTAAAAAACACAGTAAAAGAACTAAAAAAGAGCCACCGTGGCTTATCAACCATGTAAAAGAAGCGGTGAGAGATAAAAAGGCATCTTTTTAAAAAGTGGAAGTCAAATCCTAGTCAGGTAAATAGAAAGGAGCATAAACACTGCCAAATTAAGTGTAAATATGTAATAAGAAAAGCCAAAAAGGAGTTTGAAGAACAGCTAGCCAAAAACTCAAAAGGTAATAACAAAATGTTTAAGTACATCAGAAGCAGGAAGCCTGCTAAACAAACAGTGGTGCCCCAGATGATCGAGATACAAAAGGAGCACTTAGACGGTAAAATAATCGCAGAGAAACTAAATGAATTCTTTGCTTCACTCTTCACAGCTGAGGATATTAGGGAGATTCCCAAACCTGAGCCGTCCTTTGTAGGTGACAAATCTGAGGAATTGTCACAGATTGAAGTGTCACTAGAGGAGGTTTTGGAATTAATTGATAAACTTAACCGTAACAAGTCACTAGGACCAGATGGCATTCACCCAAGAGTTCTGAAAGAACTCAAATGTGAAATTGTGGAACTATTAACTATGGTTTGTAACCTGTCCTTTTAAATTGGCTTCTGTATCCAATGACTGGAAGATAGCTAATGTAACGCCAATATTTAAAAAGGGCTCTAGAGGTGATCCCGGCAATTACAGACCGGTAAATTTATTCTTTACTATTGAAACAATAGTAAAGAATAAAATTCAGACACATAGAAGAACATAAATTGTTGGGCAGAAGTCAACATGGTTTCTGTAAAGGGAAATCATGTCTTACTAATCTAATAGTTCTTTGAAGGGGTCAACAAACATGTGGACAAGGGGGATCCAGTGGACATAGTGTACTTAGATTTCCAGAAAGCCTTTGACAAGGTCCCTCACCAAAGGCTCTTACATAAATTAAGTTGTCATGGGATAAGAGGGAAGATCCTTTCGTGGATTGAGAAATGGTTAAAAGACAGGGAACAAAGGGTAGGAATAAATGGTAAATTTTCAGAATGGAGAGGAGTAACTAGTGGTGTTCCCCAAGGGTCAGTCCTAGGACCAATCCTATTCAACTTATTCATAAATGATCTGGAGAAAGGGGTAAACAGTGAGGTGGCAAAGTTTGCAGACGATACTAAACTGCTCAAGATAGTTAAGACCAAAGCAGACTGTGAAGAACTTCAAAAACATCTCACAAAACTAAGTGATTGGGCAACAAAATGGCAAATGAAATTTAATGTGGATAAATGTAAAGTAATGCACATTGGAAAAAATAACCCCAACTATACATACAATATGATGGGGGGCTAATTTAGCTACAACTAATCAGGAAAGCGATCTTGGCGTCATCGTGGATAGTTCTCTGAAGACGTCCACACAGTGTGCAGCGGCAGTCAAAAAAGCAAACAGGATGTTGGGAATCATTCAAAAAGGGATAGAGAATAAGATGGAGAATATCTTACTGCCCTTATATAAATCCCTGGTACGCCCAGGTCTTGAATACTGCGTACAGATGTGGTCTCCTCATCTCAAAAAAGATATACTGGCATTAGAAAAGGTTCAGAGAAGGGCAACCAAAATGATTAGGGGTTTGGAACAGGTCCCATATGAGGAGAGATTAAAGAGGCTAGGACTTTTCAGCTTGGAAAAGAGGAGACTAAGGGGGGGTATGATAGAGGTCTATAAAATCATGAGTGGTGTGGAGAAAGTGAATAAGGAAAAGTTATTTACTTGTTCCCATAATATAAGAACTAGGGGCCACCAAATGAAATTAATGAGCAGCAGGTTTAAAACAAATAAAAGGAAGTTCTTCTTCACACAGCGCACAGTCAACCTGTGAAACTCCTTGCCTGAGGAGGTTTTGAAGGCTAGGACTATAACAGGGTTTAAAAGAGAACTGGATAAATTCATGGAGGTTAGGTCCATTAATGGCTATTAGCCAGGATGGGTAAGGAATGGTGTCCCTAGCCTCTGTTTGTCAGAGGGTGGAGATGGATGGCAGGAGAGAGATCACTTGATCATTAACTGTTAGGTTCACTCCCTCTGGGACACCTGGCATTGGTCACTGTCGGTAAATAGGATACTGGGCTGGATGGACCTTTGGTCTGACCCAAGTATGGCCATTCTTATGTTCTTATTAATCTCAATTATTTTTGGCTAGAAAGAAGATAGGGGTGTGTGGTGGAATTCTTAGCTTTCGGTACAAAGTTTAGAACCTCATACTCCTGTATGCGTCTGCAACCATAACATCAAAATTCAAAGGGTTACAGCCTATGGAGAGACACATTAGAAAAGAGGCTAGACTAGAATCTGTGCTTTTTTTTTCCTACAGGTTTCCTTTGAGCGTTTATCTTTTAATGTATGTTTTGACAGAGTGCAGCAGTTATTGTATGGCTGACAGTGGATTATGGTATTGTTTGTTTAGGATTCAGAAGACTGGTATTAGATTGCTGGTTGTCAGCAAAGTGCAGGATATACCACATGGTGTTTGCACATGGAAACAATATGACCGCAGGCCCAGCCAGCACTGGAATTCAGATAGTGATACTCTTCTCTCTAGCTTTTATATTTCTGTGAAGAGACATAAACACTAGGACTATGTATTGAAGCTTTTGAATGTGGCCTTATGCTGCAGTTTGAGAATTTTAACTTTTTGAAATCATAAACTTCAGTTATGAGTTCGCAATAACATTTTTAGGTCTTTATGGATATGCAGTTTAAAAACAATACAACACATAAAAGCATTATCAACTTAAATTCTTCTGAAATGTTTCTAATTTAAACCCGCTGACCCTACCTGTTGTTTCGTGTTGCAACTAGGATGTCAACAGTCAATTTCAGTAAGTGAAACAACTGTAAATAAATGAACAAATCAGACTTCACCCTCAACTGTTTTTTTTTAATTAAGGGTCTTTTTCTTCTGTGGGTTACTCCCATATAGGGGAGTGGAAACTCAGCTGTTTCCATGCATGGAATTACTTTCTTATCCTTCCATTGGGTGGAGAGGAGACAAGCTTGACCACCTATATAGGGTGTAAATCCCACACCAAAAACAACTTCCCTTGCCACAGAACTTCTGTATCCTCCAGCAGAGATTCTCTGGGAGGGAAAACAAGAGCTTTGAGTCTGCTTTGCATGTACTTCCTTGTAATTTGTGTGCAGCAGTGAATTCTTGTTTTTATTTGTTTTTTGTTTTTTCTTTTTTAAGAAAAATGAAAACTAAGTACTGCCAACTGCGTTGCACTGCCCATGTTGAGGTTTTTAAAATGCTGAACAATTCCCTGGGCAATGATGTCAGTGTTTCACATTGAAGTTCAAGCAGTCCAGCTTGCCTAAAAGAGTTACACGTCAATTCCAGTCATGATGAAAACACATTTAATGATTATTTGAATCACCACTATTGGCTTCAAGGCAGGCGAAGAGCTCTCCTTTGAGAGCTGGGACTTAATCTTTCCTTCCAAAATGTAGGTGAACTTGCTTAATTTTTTAACTCCTTTAACAAAACAGCTAGAAGGGCTGCTCCCTACTAAATAAGCACATACATTGGAGGGAGCCAAGAGTGTTGAGAGAGCCTTGTGTGGGTTTCAGGAAGGGCTTATATGCTCTTCCCATGACCAATGATAGGCTGCCTTGGAATCCTAACTTTTCAGTTCCCTGGCTTCAGAGAGATCAAATCACTAAACCCATGCAATTGCATCTATTCAGAAAATGGCCATTTCTAAATGGTAGTAACTTTCTCAAAGAACTTACACATGGGATACCATATGTGCACAATTTTCTTTTTATGCAAAATTGTTTTGCTCCATATTATCATTATCATTATTATTATTATTTGTATTTTGGTAGTCCCTGGGAGCCTCGGTCATGGGCCAGGGCCCCATTATGCTAGGTGCTGTACAAACGCATAATAAAATGATTGTCCCTGCCCTAAGTTTACAATTCAAGTATAATGTTAGAGACAACAGTTGGATCCAACAGACAGAGAGGGGTTGCACAAGGAGACGTTGAGGCAAAACTGGTCAGCATGAAAAGCAGTGGTCCTAGCCCACCAACTGCCCAAATAGTGTTGAGGTTTTTGTAGGCATTGCATCAGATGAGCATGTTAAGGAGAGATTTGAAGGAGGACAATAAGGTGGCTTAGCTGATGTTTATGTGCAGTTCCTCCCATGTGTAAGAGGCAGCAGGAGAGAATGCAATGGTGCCAGTTGAAATTAACATACGGGTGATGAAAGCTGGCATTGCTGACAGAGCAGAGATAGGGGGACAATATCTGGAGAGCAGAGGCAACATAAGTGGGTGGGGCATGTGACAGGTTCGGTCACAGAGACCCCCTTGGGACTGCCACCTGATGTGCTGAAATTACCTCTGAGCCCATTTTCCCTGACAGCTTGGGGCTTCCAGAACCCTGCCTTGTTGAGCCAGACATGCTAGCCTGCTGCAACACAGACCCAGGGTCTGGTCCACGCCCCCAAAGCTGCAGACTTAACTGAAAACAACTCAGCAAGTTACCTCTCCAGCACCCAGACACCCAGTTCCCAATGGGATCCAAACCCCAAATAAATCCGTTTTACTCTGTATAAAGTTTATACAGGGTAAACTCATAAATTGTCCTCCCTCTATAACACTGATTGAGAGAGATGCACAGCTGTTTGCTCCACCAGGTATTAATCACTTACTCTGGGTTCATTAATAAACAAGTGATTTTATTAAGTATAAAAAGCAGGATTTAAGTGATTTCAAGTAATAACAGACAGAACAAAGTAAGTCACCAAGCAAAATAAAGCAAAAACACACAAGTCTAAGCCTAATACATTAAGAAACTGATTACAGGTAATATCTCACCCTCAAAGATGTTCCAATAAGCTTCTTTCACGGACTAGACTCCTTCCTAGTCTGGGCCCAATCCTTTCCCCTGGTACAGTCCTTGTTAGTTCCAGCAGACATCTTAAGTGGAAAGCAGGGCTTTCCCATGACTGGCCACCTTTTGTCCTGCTCCACCCCTTTTTATAGCTTTGGCACAAGGTGGGAATCTTTTGTCTATTTGGGTCCCCAAAGCTGGGAGGTGCTGCCAATACAGAGAAGGACTGGGATATCATACAGGAAGATCTGGATGACCTTTTAAACTGGAGTAATAGTAATAGGATGAAATTTAATAGTGAAAAGTGCAAGGTCATGCATTTAGGGACTCATCCGTTAGAAGTAACAGAGGAGGAGAAGGACCTCGGAGTATTGGCTGATCACAGGATGACTATGAACCGCCAATGTGATATGGCCATGAAAAAAGCTAATGTGGTCTTGGGATGCATTAGGCAAGGTATTTCCAGTAGAGATAGGGAGGTGTTAGTACTGTTATACAAGGCACTGGTGAGACCTCCTCTGGAATACTGTGTGCCGTTCTGGTCTCCCGTGTTTAAGAAGGATGAATTCAGGATGGAACAGGTACAGAGAAGGGCTACTAGGATTATCCGAGGAATGGAAAACCTGTCTTATGAAAGGAGTCTCAAAGACCTTGGCTTGTTTAGCCTAACCAAAAGAAGGCTGAGGGGAGATATGATTCCTCTCTATAAATATATTAGAGGGATAAATACCAGGGAGGGAGAGGAATTATTTAAGCTCAGTACCAATGTGTACACAAGAACAAATGGATATAAACTGGCCATCAGGAAGTTTAGACTTGAAATTAGACGGTTTCTAACCATCAGAGGAGTGAAGTTCTGGAACAGCCTTCCAAGGGGAGCAGTGGGGGCAAAAGACATATCTGGCTTCAAGACTAAGCTTGATAAGTTCATGGAGGGGGTGGTATGATGGGATAGCGTAATTTTGGCAATTAATTGATCTTTGACTATTAGTGGTAAATATGCCCGATGGCCTGTGATGGGATGTTAGATGGGGTGGGATCTGAGTTACTACAGCGAATTCTTTCCTGGGTGTCTGGCTGGTGAGTCTTGCCCACATGCTCAGGGTTTAGCTGATCGCCATATTTGAGTGGCTTGTGGCTGATGCAATGGAGAAAGGAGGGAGCTGCTGGAGAGACTGTGAGAGGGTTGACACAGTTGAAATGAAGACTAGAGCAGGTCAAAATATTTTCATCTAAATGTTTTTCTAATGAAAAATGCCCTTTGGCAAAACTGAAATTTTCTGCAGGAAAACTTCAATTTTGCTATAAAATTTTGATTTTTTTTTCCAACAGGCAAAATTGAAATGACAACTCCTCCGGCTGTCCACTAGGGAGGATCTTGTCAAAGTTCTGAGTTCAGAGAGGCAGAATAGTGGAGTGACCATCAGCCTATCCCCTTGCTCTGGGAGGTGGAGAGTGGAGCAGCCAGGGTCTTTGCCTCTCCAGCAGATGATGGAAGGTTCTTGGCAATTTCGCAAAGGAGTATTTATGAGCTCTCATCTCTTTTGTATTGCATTTGTGTTGAAAGCAGGATTAGTGGAACTCTGTATCTCCCAGCATGGAGTTGGAGTATCTAGGAATATCTAACCTATTGCCCTATATTATGACTTTACTGCATGGAAATTTGCCTTGATGAAAAAACTCAATTACAAAAAATCTTAACAATTGCCTAGAGATGTGAAATACTTAATTGATGCAGGTGACCCTTATAAATAGGGGATGGAAAAGCACAGAGAAGTTTGTTCTTTTTGTCCTGGGGGAATTGTGAAAGTAAGTGCAGCCAACAAAACAAACTTTATAGAAAGGGAACTTTTTCCCCTCTCTCCTCCCTGCCTAGTCACTTTATTTAACTGATGTTGTTTCAGGTTAGTTTTTGTTTTAAAAACTCCATTGTGGAAATAAATTATATCCTGGTTTGCCCTGTTATACAGGCATACCCTGAGGCCTTTTCCCTTAAGGGCTTCTGAGTTGGTAACTTGGGACTTCTTAGAGGATTATCTATTTAAGGAATGATGTGACCTTCTAACGCTGAAGAAAATTGTCAAGAGCTGGTTGAGCTGTAAATGCCTTGCTTTATTTCTGTTTCATAAACTTCATTTATTTATTTGCATTGAGATAATTTCTCCTTTTTTAATAGTCATGTGTGCAGTAAACCATACACTTAATTGACGTTAAAACTTCTAAGCCAATTCCTTTTTAAAAAAAATAAACACTTCATTTGTAAAGCCTTTTTTTTTTTTTTTTTTTTTTGATATCTTCAGGGAAAGAGTTACGGTTGAGATGTCAGTTCATTCCACACCTGTAACTTTCTCAAAAAATGTAGTGGTTGAGGGTGACATTTTCTTATGTTTGGGCCTCAGCCTAAGTAGGGGAGGTGTGGTTAGGGGGTGTGTGGCTTTTTTAAGCTTCATCAGTTTGCATTAATCTTTCATGTTAGAGGATGGAAACATTTTTTCCCACCTGTTAATTTTTTTCAGATGCTCTTTTCCTCTTGACTGAAAACTGCTGTCTAGAAATAAAGAACTTGGCAGGTACTGCATGTGTTCCTGAATGAACAGTAAAGAATTGACTTAACTTCACAGAAACAAGGGTTAAACTACTTATTGTTGAAATTGAGTTGGTTATTTCATTAGTGCTTTGGTCTAAATGCAGGCAATTATTGTGGACAAATGTCTTCACTCAAATTCCTGACAAGGTCTTAAGCAATTGCAGACAACATGTACAGGGGATATTGTGAACTGTGAACAAACAGGAATTGTCTGCCTTGACTAATGTTTTGTGAAGCCCATTAAGAAAATAACCTGCTCCCATACAGCAATGGGAAGAAACACCATTATGAATTGAGGATATTTGGAGGGATAACCTCAGGATGTAATTGTGGCATGATGGGAATTTTGAAGCCGTTTGCATACATTGTAGTTCAGTTGTCTTATAAATCTTTGTGCTGCAATAGAATTAGTTCCCTAGACTCGGCTTTTTTAATACCAAACCATTCTACTCCAGATCACATTAAATTGTACAAATATGGACCATGTGCATAAGCCCTTCCAGAAGTTACCTCCATTGAAAGTTGCTATTTTTCAGTAGTGTTGCATTGCTACATAGGTTCAGTAAATTCTCCATATAGAACAAAGGAAGTGAGATTTTAGGGGCCCGGGAGGTCACCACAATGTAGTGAATTTATCTGTTGACTTGACATGGAATGTCTCGTGCTGGAATTGATATTAAGTGTGTGTGTGTGATTGGTTGAGTAGTTGTATAGTTGGCACTGGAAGAAAGGTTTGGATTGATACCTCTGGAGAGTGACATCTTCTGTCCACTAAACAGATAAAACCCAGATAGCATCAGTATAAGCTTCCCTATGTTACAACAGCAACACACCCCATCCCAGATCTGCAGGGCTGACATGCAAAGATGAGATGTTCACTTTCCATGCCCATTCAATCCTTGATCTCTACTTAAACTGCCAATTAAAACCAGTTGTGCCAATAGTTTTGTAATTTGGGCACCTGGAATGTGGACTGATGCTGCCAGTTTGTTTCACACAGAACAACAATCCTTCGTCAGATGGTTACTACCAAACTGAGCCAGATTCAAAGTGGTGACTCAGGACGTGAAAGGTTTCGGATCCTGTTTACTAGCAGTCCTCACCTGAGTCTGAGCCAAACATGTATAAAAATAAATTTGCTTGCAGCTCTCCAAAATGATCCAATTAATGTGTGGAATACTTTTTTGATTTGCTGGTACCTATCTTTGTGCTTTAGATTGTCTACTTCAAGACTCTGAGCTGCACTGAGATCTGGTACAGTAGATGGAAATGACCATCACTGGGGCTCAGTGGTATGTCTGAGTTAAGCCTATAGCCTGAAAACCTTTCCCCTTTTGTGCCTGAGGTCAGGAGTGATCTTAGAATAGAGCATTTTTTATATTTAGGCGTGACCGAGGGAGGACCTTGGCTCCAGATTGTTTTTGTTCTTTTTGGATTAAGTATATATGTGTGTTTTTTAAAGTAATGTTACAAATGCTAAAGTTCCATTCCCAATAGTGGCAAAATAAAACAAGGGAATTAAATAGGCCATCTGTTCCATTAGTATACCTTCCGTTTTGTTTCCTTGCAATAAATTTTGTGATGCTTCCAGGATACTCTGAGATGCGTCCAAGTGTGCCAAACCCTACATTTGAAGCACTGCAGCAAGGATTGAATGAGCTGCTTTTGAAACTATTAACAGTACAAAGTATTGACCAAATACAATGGCAATGGGTAGGCTTGGTTCTGTATAGACAGATGGACTTTAAAGCCTTACGATTGCAGAGCGAATTTAAAGCCATCCTGCAGAGAATCTCACTTCATGGTCAGCTTGATTCAGTGCTGAGTAGAGTCGCAGGTCAGCCTTACGCAACACTGTAGCCAATCACCAGCCAGCAGGAGTGAGAGGAGGGGGTCAACAAACGTGGCCTACACCATAGCGCTGCTGCATCTGTTCCAGCAGCATCTTCATAGGGTAGGAAGAGCTAGACATGCTGGTGAGGTCTTCAGCTCAGTCATGAGAGCTCATGAGGGCACAGTAGGGAAATGACTACAGGCTCCACCTTTCCCACTGACACCAGGAATGCAGTAAAGAAGGGGAAGAGACAACGCTGAACTAAGGCACCTGATCAGCAGGCTTCAGTCAATGCGGCCAGCTGGGAATGGGATGTAGCTGCAAAGCTTTCTTTCTCAAGGGAGCGGGGAGCAAAAATCATGTACTAGGAGAGGGCCAAGAATGAAAAATAGGGACCAGAGAGGGCATAGAAGGAGCTGGGGGTGCTAAGATGGTGGGGGGAAGCGGATATGTGAATAAAGAAAAAGACAAATCCCAAGGTTGTGGGTGAGGGTGGGAATTGAAGAGACAGAAATTAAAATATTGAAGTAAATTGTGTAAATTTTAGGGTAGGAGGAGGGTTTGAGTGTTTCAGTTACCACTCCAGCTGACTATGGTAATCCATGCCCCCCCATCCAAAAAGAAAAATTCTCCCTACCCAATTGTAAAGGGGAAATTCTGCCGTCTCCTCATCTCTACAACAGACAAATAAAATTGAAACCTAATGAGAAATAGGAAATCTTCTATAATCAGGAAGAACTTTATTAATGCAGGCTTGCTGTGGATTCTGTTGTTCAGGGGCAATGCTTCATTTCCTCAATTCCGTGCAGCACTGTTAAGGATGCCGAACAAGTTAAGACCATAATGATGCAGCCAACTGCTGCTAGATTGCTACTTATAATGTTCCCTGGATGCAAATCAGCTAAATATCTTGTATCGGAAACAACAATCCTTGGGGTTTGGGTGGGCCTCTTTCCTTGTCTGGAGGCGAGACTCCCTGAAGCTGGGGTGCTTATTGCTAGGGGAACACCTCTTCCAGTTAATGGAGAGTTCAGATAGACTTTTATATCAGGGCTTTCTGGCACTGCTACAGCCAAAATTTCCTTTGTCCTTGTCCTGGTCCTGCATGACTTCTGAATGGAATTGATTTTTATCTTAGCATGGACATGAGTTAGGCCTATGAGCAGTGCTTAATTTGTAATGAAAGAGGTGCCAGGGTTCAACCAACTTTTTTTACTTTGATAACTGACAGGGCAAGCCCAGAGGTGCCAGGGGTATGAACTGCCAAGCCTAGAGGTGTCGAGGCTAAGACCTGGCACAAATTAAGCATTGCCTGTGAGGTAAGGTTCATCATTTCTCCACATCCATCCTACCCTAACCCACCCCATCCTTGTCTTCAAGGATTCTTTAGGCAATGCTGATAGTCTCCGAGACCTTAAATGGTTGAAAGGGATGATAAGCTGAGATAGGAGTTCTCTTGTGACCCACCAAAAATGTGGAGGCTTGATGTACCTTCTGTAGGCAGGTATTTTCATTTTCATGACCAAAGCTAGCTCAGGCAGATGAGGTGCTACATAAACCTGTAAAAGAACCAAGTAAAACATTGCAGAAAAGAGACCTCATAGTTGGTGTCCTGAATCAAATGTGTAATCAAAAGGATTTTACTGGTGGGACAGAGAGAACCTTACAGGATCTTTCCCACTCACCATATTGTGCAGGAGGCCTTAGCTAAATATTAGCTGTCTTGTTCCTAATGGCAAGTTCTCCATTCCCAGTCATCTGGAAAATGTTACTTTCTTCCTGGATACCAGAAATCCCATATATATATATATATATATATATATATATATATATATATATATATATATATATATATATAATTTTTTTGTTACCAGCAAATACCTCACTGAGAAGGTAGAAAAACCAATAACTGGACAATATTAAGAGTTTGCTGGCAGCAAACAATGACTTGAATAAGTGTGAGGCAGGGGAGGGGAGGAACAAATTGTAATAGAAAAGGTAGTCTAGCCTCATAAGTGAGTGGATCTTTTGGGAAGAGAGATGGTTATAAAGGCCAAAAGATTTTTCTCCTTTCTCAAACATTATAGTATAAAAAGTTTACAGGAGTCTTATAATCCAGATTCATTCCACATTACATTAGATTGATAACAGTTTAACTTTATTTGGAAGCATGTAATATATATTCTGAAATCACTACATCAGACCATAATGTCCGAAGTCCCTGTGTGTTCCATTTGGCAGATGTTAGGAAGCCTGACATATTAATGTCTTTGATCATGCATTCGGTCCTGTGTCTGGGCACTGATGCCATGCTGATTGAAGCACGTACAATAAACTGCTTTCATTGTTTTGCTTTCCTTTTCCTGTTTATTCCAGTAAGATTATTTGGCCCTTTTAAATTTCAAATGTCAGTATTTTTCTTTAACTTGAACCACTGCAAAAGAGATTTTATTGTTCAGAACATTTGCTTTTTTGAAGCAAGAAGTGACTGCAATATTCTACTAAATAATTTGATTTTTTTCAAATAAAGGCATTCAGAAAATGGAAATGCAAAACCGTTTGCTACACTGAATGCAGGACTGTTAATTAGGTATGCTGACTGCAGGGTGGGGGGGAGCACTAGCTGTCTTGCTAAATTAAAATAATACTTTGGATGTTGACAGACAGAAAAACAATTAGGGCTGTTGGATTCTTTGACGTGTGTGTTGTCACATAGAGAGATGGCTTGTGCCAGTAAATCTGAACTGTCCAACTCTCAGCAGTATATTAAATTAATTCGCAAAGTTCTTTACATTTTCACTTGGAATGTGAAGTCTGTTTATTTGCGAAGACAGCCTTTCCAAGAATAAACAATTAAAGGTGACTGATGGGACCTTTTATGAGGCTTTTCAGTCATTCCGTTATATTATGGGCCAATAAAAGACCTCCTTAGTTGATTGGTACATGGCAGTAGTCTTAACTAGATGAGCAATTTCAGTATTTGTATTAGTAATACTTCCATATGCAGGCTGTGTTTGAAATACAATTTTATGTGTGGGAAGTATATTTGTTTAAACTGTTAAATCGCCCTGTGGATTAATTTTACATGATGCTTACTAAAAAGAATGTTACTGTGCATGAAGTAGAATTCTTAAGAGTCCTGACATATATTACTTTGAGTTTAAAGAGTTGAACATATTTGAGATCTGCTTTTATTTATACATTTGGAATCAAATATTCACTAGTCCTTGTTTTTGTTTTTTGAAATATGTATTTCACATAATTGTGACAGACAGACTTCACAGCTGAGTCCCTCAATGCTGCTTCACAAGGGCCTGAATCAGACTTGAGTGGGTGCTGGCTCAGGCCCTATTTGCATGTTGGGGGGTAAAGGGAGCCCTTTGTTGGCTCTGAGTCACCCCCTCCCTAATGAGGATCAGTATGCCTCCTGAACAGCACTTCAGATACCTGCCAGTTGTAGCAACAAGATGCTGGGTTTAAAACTGAATAATCTCTTCTATATTATAACTATTGGGCTGGACTCCTATTTTGTTACATATAGAAGCTGATGAATGTTTGCATCCTAAGAAGAATGCAATTCAGTTTACAATTTGTAAAATGGGAACTATTTAGCAGTTACTTTGAGTTCTTTCTGCCCCAATTCTGCCTGCAAACACAGTTGTACTAAATCCATCAGCATCATCAAATTCCAGCTGTTTTGTGCAACCAGGCCCTCTTTTGCTTTTGCTAATCTCCTCTACGTAACTTTCAGATCTTTTCTTTGTCCCGGTGTTGTCCACTTTCTTGGTACTTTAAAAACATCTTCTCTTGTTTGATCACCCTTTATCCATGTGGGATTACACAAATATTTCAGTTTCCTTTGCTAAATTAACTTGGTTTATTTTTCTCCATCTGTTATATAATTCAGCTGTTATTTACGATTTAGAAGGCAAACCAACATCACTAGTATCATATCTTAAGCCATCTAAGTAATGCTTCCCTTGAGTTTACTTTGAAGTCTTTGAAATTCAACATCTTCACTGTCCTGGCAAGATATTAACTTTTTGTGGGACATAATCCAGACAGATTTGTTTCAGCGCGTGCGTGCGCTCTCTCGCTCTCGCTCTCTCTCTCTCTCACAACCTTGGAAAGCTGAACTGTTGCAAAACCACATTTATTCAGAGCTATAGTTAGTTTGAAACTAAAGCTGACAATCCTTGCATGGTTTGACTGCTGTTAATGAGGGATAGGTCTATACCGGCAGCTGATCACAAGGAATGAGCAAGGAACAAACTGTTTTTATGAGGTGCTCACAAATTAGTTCTCCCAACTTTTTGTCTGCTGTTCCTGTACTTTCAGTTCCATTCTTTCCAATGCCAGCATAGTGATGAATTTGGGAATAAATTTTATATTGCATTTCTGTTTACTCAAAATTAAATTTTAAAATTGAAGAGTATCTTTTTTTTTTTTTTTTTTTTTTCCCTCTTGGGAAGTTTGTTTTTAATGTTGGATGTGGTGGTGATAGAATGCAATGGGCCAGTTCTTTAGCTGGAGTAACCTGGCATATTTTCACTGAAGGCAATGGAAATGCACTGAATTATGCCAGCGGCAGATCAGTGCAATTTGTCTCTGTGTTGGTAATATATTCAATGCAATATACTGTATGTGAAAGGTTCAGGATTGACAGTTAGCACAACTGGAAACTGAAGGCCGCTATCTGCAAAGCAGATAGCATGTGGGCAGTGGCAATGTAAACATCAGTGCAGTGTCTTCCCAATGTCCCTTCTTCCAGATCGGGAGCGAGTGAGATGAGAAGGTAGTAAGACTTTAAGGTCAGAAGGTACCATCGTGATCATCTAGTGTGAACTCCTGCATATTGCAGGCAATAGAACCTCACCCACCCACTCCTGTAATAGGACAATAACCTCTGGCTGAGTTACTGGAGTCTTCAAAACATGATTTAAAGACTTCCAGTTACAGAGAATTCATCATTTACACTAGTTTAAACCTGCAAGCGACCCAAGCCCAGTGCTGCAGAGGAAGGTGAAAACCCCCCAGGACAGGCCAGTCAGACCCTGAGGGAAACTTTTTCCTGACCCAAATATGGCGATCAGTTTAGGGTTACCATCTGTCCGTATTTCCCCGGACATGTCCAGCTTTTGCGTCTCTAAATAGCCGTCCAGGAGGAATTGGTAACAAGGTTAAAATGTCCGGGGGCGGTTTTCTCCCTCGCCTCCCTCCTTCCCTTCCATGCAGAGTGCGGCTGCTGATTGGGCGGCTGGGCCGATTGAGCCGCTCCCATTGGCCTCCAGCAGCCAGAGCCCTCCCCTGCTCCCCCCTCCCTCTGTCTGCAGCCCTGTGTAACACACAAACCGACCCACCGGGCAGCGTGTTTTGCCTACACGTGGACATGGGCATCGTAAGGGGAGTCGGGGGGGGGGGGGCAGTCAGAGCAGGGGAGTGTTGGATGGGTCCCCGGCCTCCACCTGCCACCCCCCCCTCCCTGCCTCTCCCGTGCCTGCTTATACTGCCAGAGCCAGCAGCAACTGCTGTCTGCTGCCCCTGGGTCCTAGCTTCCCCCATCCACTAATGGGAAGACAGGCTGCCCTTACCCTGCCCTTCCACCCTAGCCCTGAGCCTCTCCAACGCCCCAAACCCCTCAGCCCCAGCCCTCATCCCCCTGCGCCCTAATCCTCTGCCCCAGCCCTGAGCCCCCTCCTGCATCATGAACCCCTCATCCTCAGACCCACAGCCCTCACCCCTGCATCCCCTCCTATCCCCAAACTCCCTCCCAAACCCCCTTCCCACACACCCCCTCCTGCCCTCAAACTCCCTCCCAAAGCCTGCACCCCCTCCCTTTGCACCGCCTCCCACCCCCAAACTCCATCCCAGAGCGTGCACCCCTCACCCCCTCCTGCACACCTGCCCCAGCCCGGAGCCTGCACCCAGCACCCAAACTCTATCCCAGAGCCTGCACCCTGCACCCCTCCTGCACCCTAATCCCCAGACCTCCTCCCCCCACCCAACCCCCCTCCCAGAGCCTTAGGCAGGTGGGGGGGGGTGGGTTCTGGGCACCACCAAAATTTCTACAACCCTGCCACCCATGCGAGTGGATAAGGGTCGGGGAAGTCAGGGGACAGGTAGGGTCCTAGGGGGGCAGTTAGGGTGGGGGGTTCTCAGCAGGGGGCAGTCAGGGGACAAGAAGCAGGGGGGGTTGGGGTTCTGAGGGGGGCAGTCAGGGGGTGGGAAGTGGGAGGGAGTGGATGGGGGCGGGGCTTCCCCCCCCCCAGTGTCCTCTTTTTTGATTGTGGAAATATGGTAACGCTAGATCAGTTAGACCCTGAGCATGTGGGCAAGACCCACCAGCAAGGGACTTGGGAAAGAATTCTCTGTAGTAACTCAAAGCCCTCCCCATCTAGTGTCCCATCTCCAATCATTGGGGATTTTTGCTACTGGCAGTCACTGATGGTAGGGTTGCCAGATGTCCAGTTTTCGAATGGAACACCCGGTCGAAAAGGACCCTGGCGGCACTAGTCAGCACCGATGACCAGGCCGTTAAATGTCTGGTCGGTGGTGCAGCAGGGCTAAGGCAGGCTGCCTGCTTGCTGTGGCTCTGTGCACCGCGCAGCTCCCGGAAGCAGCGGCATGTCCCCTCTCCAGCTCCTACACCTATGGGCAGCCAGGGGGCTCCGCACACTGCCCCCGCTCCAAGCGCTGGCTCTGTAGCTCACATTGGTCAGGAACCATGTCCAGTGGGAGCTGCGGGGGTGGTGCCTGCAGACGAGGCAGCGCACAGAGCCATCTGGCCGCGGCTCTGCATAGAAGCCAGAGGTGGGGACATGCTGTTGCTTCTGGGAGCTGCCTGAGGTAAGCGCCACTGGAGCCTGCACACGCACCCTCCCCCTGGTGCCCCTACCCCAACCCTGATCCCTCTCCCGCCCTCCGAACCCCTCGGTCCCAGCCCAGAGTACCCTCCTGCACTCCAAGCCCCTCGTCCTCAGCCCCACCCCAGAATCTGCATCCCCAGCCAGAGCCCTCACACCCCCCATGCCCCAGTCGAGCGCCGTCCCACACCCTCAATCCCACATTCTTTCCCCCACCCCAGAACCCGCACCCCCTTCCACTGCCCAACACCCTGCCTCAGCCCGGATCCCTCTCCCATACTCTGAACCTCTCGGCTCCACTCCCCAGCCCAGAGCCCCCTCCTGCACCCCAAACCCCTCATCCCTGGCCCAACCCCAGAACCTGCACCCCCAGCTGGAACCCGCACCCCCTCCTGCACCCCAACCCCCTGCCCCAGCCCATGAAAGTGAGTGAGTGAGGGTGGGGAGAGCGAGTGACAGAGGGAGGGGGGATGGAGAGAGTGGGGGTGGAGTCTCTGAGAAGGGGCGTGGTAGGGGCGGGGCCTCAGAGGAGGGGCCGGGCAGGGGTGTTCAGTTTTGTGCAAGTAGAAAATTGACAACCCTACCGATGGGCCACATGCCATTGTAGGCAGGGTCATCATACCATCCCCTCCATAAACTTATCACGCTCCGTCTCAAAGCCAGGTAGGTTTTTTGCCCCCCACTTGGAAGACTGTCCAGGACTTCACTCCTCTGATGGTTAGAAACCTTCAATTATTTTTCAAGCCTAAACTATTTTAGACCAGTGTATGTCCACTTGTTTTTGTGTCCACATTGGTGCTTAATTTAAATAACTTTCCCCTCCTTGGTATTTATCCCTCTGATGTATTTATAGAGAGCAATCATATCTCCCCTCAGCCTTCTTTTGGTTAGGTTAAACAAGCCAAGTTCTTTGAGTCTCCTCTCATAAGGTAGGTTTTCCATTCCTTGGATCATCCCAGTAGCCCTTTTCTGCCCCTGTTCCAGTTTGAATTCATCTTTCTTAAACATGGAAGACCAGAATTCCAGATGAGGTCTTACCAGTGCCTAATATTATAATACTAATACTTCCCTGTCTCTACTGGAAATACCTCGCCTGAAGCATCCTAGGACTGCATTAGCCTTTTTCATGGCCGCATCACATTGACAACTTATAGTCAACCAATATGTCCAGGTCTTTCTCCTCTGTCACATTCAAATAATAAGCCCCCAGTTTATAGCAAAAATTCTTGTTAGTCCCTAAATGTATGACCTTTCACTTTGCACTATTAAATTTCGTCCCATTTCTATTACTCCAGTTTACAAGGTCATCCAGATCTTCTTGTATGATATTCTGGTCCTCCTCTGTATTGGCAGTACCTCCCAACTTTGTGTCATCTGCAAATTTTATTAGCATACTCCCACTTTCTGTGCCAAGGTCAGTAATAAAAATGTTAAACAAGATTGGCCCCAAACCCAATCCCTGAGGAACTCCACTAGTAACCTCCCTCCAGCCTGACCTTTTCAGTATGACCCGTTGTAGTCACCTCTTTAACCAGATCCTTATCCACCTTTCAATTCTCCTATTAATCCCCATCTTCTCCAATGTAACTATTAATTTCACATGTGGAACTATATCAAATGCCTTACTGAAATCCAGGTAGATTAGATCTACTGCATTTCCTTTGTCTAAAAAATCAGTTACCTTCTCAATTAAGGAGATCAGGTTGGTCTGGCACAATCTACCTTTTGTAAAACCATGTTATATTTTATCACAATTACCATTCACCTGTATGTCCTTAACTACTTTCTCTTTCAAAATTTGTTCCAGGACTTTGCATACAATTGAGGTCAAACTAATAGGCCAGTAGTTTCCTGGATCACATTTTTTCCCTTTCTTAAAAGTAGGAACTATATTAGCAATTCTCCAGTCATAGGGTCCGACCGCTGAGTTTACAGATTAATTCAAAATCCTTGCTATTGGACTTGCAATTTCATGTGCCAGTTCCTTTAGTATTCTTGGATGGAGATTATCTGGGCCACCCGATTTAGTGGCATTAAGCTGTGTCTGTTTCCATGTCTGTTTGGTCTCTTTGCTGAGCCTGCCATCAATGATGCAAGATAACAGTGGGTTTTATGATGTGGATGCTTCTGCAGTAGGAACTGGACAGTGATCACCAAATTGCTTCATGAAGTGAGCAGGGCTAGAATTTTCAAAGTATCTTAGGAGTTAAGCACCCACATCCCACTGCATTAAATTTCAAAAGGGAAGAGGTGGGGTCTGAAGCCCACTCTAGCAGCCATCAGTTGGAAACCACTGCCTATTTCAGCTACTGAACTAGTGCCAAAAGATTCTGCAACGAGTTACCAATCCCGTGAGAGATCCAATCAATGTATTAGGGCCTTTTTATTTATTTTCTCACTTTTATTTTAGGAATTACTTTCTGCCCATTTCTCAAAATGTTGAGTTTTCTGTTTGTAAATACTTGCCAAGTACTATATGGTAGGCAAAAAACTTGTATGAAACCTTAAAGTTTATTACTTTAGAGTAAATTGATGTAGCTGGGGGAAAAGAGGAGAGCGAGTAAAGAGACACTGGTAAAATTAAAATCATATTTTAAATTAACTGTTAGTAAAACTGCAGGTTATTAAAACCATATGAATTTTTAAAATGGGGTTTACTCTTCCTTATTTCTGCTAGGTTTTTTTATTTTTATTTTGTGTCTATGAAATTTTCTCATCTTGAACAGGAATGATCAGTTTCATTTTCTTGTTCTTGAGACCTACCACAGTGCTGCTGTTCTAGGGTTTCCAGCTCTAAAAGAGAATGCAGAAATGCCCTCAAGGTGGGGAGGGATAGCTCAGTGGTTTGAGCATTGGCCTGCTAAACCCAGGGTTGTGAGTTCAATCCTTGAGGGATCTGGGGCAAAAACAGTACTTGGTCCTGCTAGTGAAGGCAGGGGGCTAGACTCGATGATCTTTCAAGGTCCCTTCCAGTTCTAGGAAATAGGATATCTCCATTAATTTAAAATGAGTTCATTTAAAATAAAAATTGCATCTCTTTCCATGTTACAAAACCTAACTCGGTTTAAAATGTTTGACATTGAAGTATGCCTCCCCCACCCCTAACCCCATAAATGTTAAGTAAATTATTGTTTGTTTGTAATATAACTTGTCAATGCCGTACACTAAAAGGCAGAATTATTTTCTTTTCCAGCTGATGACTAGAAGTCAGCCTCATCGTCTTTGGTGTAGCTGTAAACATGACTTGACATCCTGATGACTGCATTCATGGCTCTTGGATGATCTGGTGCACCATGGAGCTCAAAGTATGGGTGGATGGAGTCCAGAGAATTGTTTGTGGGGTCACTGAAGTCACAACTTGCCAAGAGGTGGTGATAGCCCTGGCTCAGGCTATAGGTATGGAAAAGGATTACTTGGATTGGTGGGAATGAATTGGTGTGATGTATTTTATTAAACCAGATGGAGGATAGCCTAGTCTCCTGAGGGTTGTAATACTCGAGTTTAATTTTGGTTGTTGGGTTTAGTGTGGGGTGGTGTTGGTGGCCTGTGATATACAGAAGAGGCAGACTAGATGATCTGGTGGTCCCTTTCTAGACTTAAACTTTGAGGCCCCTCAGTGTTTGGCTAAAATATATAGCTATGATGAGTTATTTGAAATTTGCAAAAAGGAAATGTATGCACATATCGGCAAACTTTTTAGTTCTGCATGAAGTTACTCTCCAGCTAATAACATGCTGCTCTTTGTTTGAGTTTGTAAATACAGCCCACGTATTTTCTTTAATAGACTTTAAGGACTAAACTGTCAGTGCTGGTTGCTAAGTACCAAGGAAAAACTGAGCTAGCATAAAATAACTAGCTGTCTTTTATACAAGCTGGTGATATTCATTGAAATTATATACACTGCAAGTATTCCTAGCTGCCCATCAATAGAGTGTAGTCTCTTCAGTTCTTCTCTTCTTAATGTTACCCTTTCATTAGCACTGTGTGGTGGTAGGTGTGTCTTGAATATCTGCATAAGAAGTGTGTTCAGTGTTCTGGATGCTATTTGCTAAGACAGTTTGTGTAGACATCATTCACTCGAGTACTTGCAGGGTATGTCTATCCTGGACATTAAGCCCGGGCTCGGACTTAGGTTTTAGCCCCTCCTTCCATCCACACACACATCAGTCTGACTCAGGTCAGCAGGCACTCAGGATCTAGGTCCTAGGGGTTGGGTCAGAGCCTGAGTCCCATTGTGACTCAGGTCTAAGCTCTATCTTTTTGCAGCGTGGCCACAGATCTGGCCATAGACCCAAGTCAGAATATCTACATAGTGCAGCATGGACGTGTTAGCTGGACTGAGAGACCCGAGTCCAGCTATTGTAAGCCCAGGTTTACAGTGCTCTGACACCCGAGCACGGACTTAGAAACACTGAGTCCATAACCCTGAGTCCCACAGACCCAGGCTTAGTTTGCAGTGCAGACATACCCACAGTGGCCATCTATCAGTGTTGCCAGACTGTTCTCAAATTTAAAAAAAAATAGTTACAAAGTCGTGGAGCCCACTCAAGTAAGAGAACCCATGCCATGGAGAACCTCTGGTGACACCACCTCAGCAGAACAGTGATGGGCTGAGAGCAGCAAAGGTCCTCAGCCCTCCCACACAGAGTCCAATATTGGGGTTTTTGGCAAGAGACCCCCCCAAGACCAGCAGCTTTGAGTTCACAACCCTTTGGGATGAATAGAGCAGTTCACACCTCTCAAAGCTATAGCTTCTCTGCAAAGTTCAGCAAACATTGGTGCATCAACTACACTTGGGTCATGTTTTCTTTGTAACAGTGAGGGCTAGAAATATACTTTATATTATAATTTTAGATTACTTTGACTCTAGGAGCTGGGGCCACAGGCACATTCCTGTAACATCTATCCCTTAATCTGGCCCTGTTGGCCAGAGACCTACCTCTAGAGCTTTTTCAGATCTCGCTATATTTCCCCCACCAATCAACCCTTTCTCTCATGATCCAACATCTTCCCCATGCTTCTAGGGCCTACTGAAGGACATCAAGCCTGTTTGATAAGTGGTTTGATGGCACCCACACGCAGCAAAATTTGCATTCTGCATGTACATCTTTAAAGTGAAGTCATTTATGTACCAAACTTAAATGGCTTATGCATTCGAGCTCTCCGGTACCAAAATGGAAAGGGATGCTAACCCTTTAGGAGAACAGACAGTGTGTCACTGCCTGCCTCCCCTAGGCCTTCTATAAAGCCTGTCATGAATTTTGAGATTGTGCATTCTATTGGATGAAATGACCTCTTTATTTCTTTAAAACTCACACAACAAGGGGAATAACCATCTCTGCCAGCAGCAAGTTAAGCACTGCCTTATGTGCATCCATACGAATTGATTTGTCCATCCATGCCAGCTTGTCAGGTGGCTTAGTCATCAGTAGCATCTGTCAGAGGGGCTTGAAAAAATTATAGCCACTTATAAGCCATCAGTGCCTTAGGAAAGCCCTCATCTGGCATTTTGCGGCAGATATGAGCCAGTCACTATTGGCCTCCACCTTGGCTGGTTCTGATCTTAAATTTTCAATGGTGCAGAGTCTGTGTCCTAGGTAAGTCACACCGGCCATGCCAAGCTAATAACCATCTGTCTCGGAGGCTGCTATTGGCATGCTTCCAAAGCTTTGCAGATATTCTTTTTGTTTTTCCATTTCTAACCGTACATAATTATGTGATTGTCCTAGATTAAAAACCATTGCAAAGCTGCACAGACCCATTAACCTGTTTATTGACCAACCTGGAATGTAGCAGGTACATCATTCATGCCAAAACAACACCAGGAGCTCTTGCAGCCGTCAGACTGATTTTTACAGTAGGATCGTCTGATGAAAGCACTGGCCAGTGGTAACTGCCATTACCCCTTAAAGTCATTCGTAGCTCACGAACCATCTCAAATACAATGCAGCTGCCTCTTTCCTCACAGTACTGAAGAAATAATTTTACAACAGGTTTTTTTAAAGGGCACTTGGGGAGGTCAGAAAGGGGCCACTCTGCTTTTGAGTTCTGCACTTTGTTTCTGTTCTTCACTACATCACTCATTCTTCCCTCCCCCCTTTTTTTTGGCTTGTGCTTTTGTACTTATTTACTCTAGCTTTTTCCTCTTTCTTTGTCTCTTGCCCTGGAACTGCCAGTCTCACCTCTGTCTAGCAGGAACTGACATGCTTTCTTCTTCTCACACAAGTGGCATCCCTCCAGCTCAGTCTCTATCTGGCACTCTTCCACCTGTATCTCTTTCAGCTTCAGTCGAATGGCTGCACTTCCTTTGTACACCAATGACTCCTGCTGTTTTGGCTCACCCAATCAGTGGTTCTCCGATTCCTGGACTTCCTCTCTGTCCCAAACCCTTATTGTGTGTTAAGCACCATTTGTTGATTTCTCCATTCCTTGCTGTGATGAGTGGGCTTCTACCAATCTCTTATTGGCCAAACAAATGACGACGACAGGCAGGAACACCATCTATCCCTGAACCCATAGAAGTTTTACAAGATACTGCCACTAAACCTAAATGTCACTGGTGTCTAAACTGCTCCTCTTCTTTTCTTCATTGTTTTAATCAGTTTCATATCAACATCTTCCCCTTGATGGTGCCCCTTTGTTAATGCAGACAGAGAAGCCTGAGCAGTAATATTTTGACACCAGAACTAACTCAAGCAATCATCACTCACTCCAGGGACCCTAACCTTAAACCCTAACCCTGATGCCTGCCTTCATCACCTCTTCCCTTGACCGTGGCCAGTTGGTGCTGCAGGTCTTCAAAAGTTATCACATTACAGACACAGAAATGCCATCAATCTGAGTGTTAGGCCTCACCTCACTCGACCAGTAAGAGACTGGTGAAAACCTCCTCATCTCAGGAAGGAATAGAGAAATCACCAAAAGTTGCTTACCCCTCAGTAAGGGCTTTGGATGGGAAAGTCAGATAGAAACTGAGGTGGAGGAATGCTATTTGACCACCATTCAAAACAATGGAGCTATGATAGTTTACACCAGGTGAGGACCTGCTCCCTGGGGACTTGGGGCCTGATCCTGTGGCAATTAGTAAGAGTTCTGCCACTAACATACTTTGATGTAGGATAAGGCTTTTAACCTGTGCCTTACAAGTTTGTGGCCCTTTCTGTTGGCCCTTCCATGTGCCTTACAAGTTTGTGGCCCTTTCTGTTGGTCCTTCCATGGAAAGCACATTTCTATCTTGTGTCCATCGAGATTGCATTTCTGATGGATGTAACTACTCAGGTATGCTGTGGAAAACAGCAAACTTTTCATGTAGAATCCCATTTGTTCCCCCTCTATATCTATAAATATAAAGTGATACTGCTCAAAGTTTTTACTCAAATTAGATTTCAGTTTCCATCTCACTTGGAAGTCAAAGTTTTTTTGTTTTGTTTTTAAATCTGGAGTTCTCCTTGGCCTTTAAAGAAACATGAAAAGTGCACAAATTTTGAACTAAATAGCAAAGTTGATTTTAAAAAAAAGATCTGGGAGATCATTATGGCTGAAAGAATACCACTTTCAGAAAATACATTTTCCTATAGCTGTGTCTTGGAAGGAGCTGGAAATGATTTAGCTGGAGGAGATGATCTACACTCTTCAGTAAAGAAGTAGAACTACCAAGTTGAAAAAACTTCCCACTGGAATATTGAGGAACAATTACGTTACACTGTACAGGTTTCATCTAGTACTATATGATTGTTACAAGGTGAGGAAAACTTAACCATGCTGGATGAGTCAGAGAAACACAATTTCCATAAAGAGAGAGAGGTGTTTTTTTCTCTCTTTCTCCAAAAGGTAAAATTAAAAACAAGCAGCTTATAGTTTAAATGGAAAAGCAGGAAGTCTCACTATGAAAAGGAACTTTTGCCAGGAGACGTGAGCTGCTTTTTCGATAGTACTCATCATTGGTTTTTTTTTATTATTATTTATTATTTAAAATAGACAAGTCCTGCTAGTTTTCTGCTTCTTACCAGCATTAGTACTTCTAATAATGTTTTTCTGCGAGGGGTCTTATGAACATTTCACCAGTGCAGCTTCTGATAAAGAGAATCTTCTCTTTTATTCCCCTTTTTTTAATGTTGGAAAACTACAAGCTACGTTTTTTTTAAAAGGAACTTAGAGGTGAAAACATGTCAGTAATATTTGTATTACAGCAGTGCTTAGAATCCCCAGACAAATCAGGACCCCACTGTACTAAGTACTATCCTGTCACAGGCCCCCGTCCTTCATTGTGGTACAAGTGAGCACAGCTGTCCACCCATGCAGATCACATTGCAAGTTTGGGGCTGTAGAATAAAAATGATCCCTATCTGAAAGAACATAGTGTGACCTTCCTACCTGATTAGAATGGGAAGCCCTAGGTGGATACTAGTAATCTTTCTTTAGTGTTTTTCCATTCAAAATTCCTCTCCCTACCTTGCTAAAATATGACTTATCCTCCAGAGGAAGAACAATGAATATTACTGTCATCAGTACACTTGTCCTGTTTTTCAGTAGTGATTTCCTCTGACTCCTACCCCCTATAACCACCCATTGCATTTGCTATGATTTCCTTCCCCTCCAGGGAATAAATGGGTCCTTAATAGTCAAAACGACAATGTATGTTTGTTTCATGGAAATAGAATATTTCAGTCTCCAGAAGATTAAATTTGAATTCCTAACCAAAGACCTTTTATGTTTTTTTTCTGTCCTAGTCAGTTTCCTGTGGAAAATAATTAAAATGACAGAATTGCTTTAAATAGGGATGTTTTTAGCTGTAGCAGAATATCAGCAAAACATGGACCCATTGAACAAGAAACACAGCTGTCTCTTCAAAAAATGCAGTCCATCAAAGCAATATTTTATTGGTTTCCTGGAGTGTATTTGTTTCTTTGTGAAAGCTAGATGGACTCATGAAGAAAGAGCAAAGATTTGTTAAAGTTGTTCCAAATATGCATTACTGCATTTTATGGCTTAGCTAGGATTAGATCTGGGAAATCACATAAACGCTACCTTTTTGGCGAGTAATTTCTGTTGAAGGAAACACCAAAGTTGGCTGTGGAACACACCTGTTGTAAAAACTCTGAGATGAAACTGAGTTGCACCAAATCTACAGTGGATTAGAAAAATAGAGCACATTATTGCTTGAGTTTGGGTTTTAAAAAAAAAATCAAAGTGTAATCATGTAATATAAAGTAGTACAGCTTAAAACTTGTGTATGTTACTTCTAGAGAGATGAGGTGGGTGAAGTAATATCTTTTCTTGGACCAACTTCTGTTGGAGAAAGAGACAAGCTTTCAAGTTACATAGAGCTCTTCAGGTTTGTGTAGCTCAAAAGCTGGTCTCTTGCACCAACAGAAGTTGATCCAATAAAAGAGATCACCTCACCGATCTTGTCTCAGTAATATCCTGGGACCAACACTGCTACAACAACACTACAAATTAAATATGTAACTTTGCTATTTCTAAAGACAGAGTTGTTAATAGAATGGAAGTATAAGATAGCAGTGAGATAGGATGACCCCACAACTTTGTCTTTTAGAATCTGGGATATTGCCTTTCTCAAATAAGTTTTTCTGACTTTTTTCCACAGACATAACAACACTGTCATCACATAAAATAAATTGTTTGTTTTTTGCTGCTCTTGTTAATAAGATGGAGTGTCTTGTCTAGTGGTAGAGAATGCAACTGTGAGCCAAACTAGTTTAGTTTATCATCAAATCTGCCATGACTTGCTCTCTGATATTGGGCAAGCTGCTTACTCAAACATCTTCTGCCTGACTTTACCCATCTGTAAAATTGTTATATCATGTGTAAGGCTTCATGTTTGTGTGGCACTTTGAGGTGCTCAGATGGAAGTCAATAGAGGAGTGCAGAGTATTTTATAGTAAAATAATAGCTTGCCAGAATATAGAGGTATTACCTTGTGCTCACACTTTTTTATTGAAGGAGGACATCATAAACTCAGGGCTTGTCTACATGGCAAGTTACCATGTAGCAAGGTGGGGTGTGAATCTACAGTGCATCAGCCTGCTGTACAGTATCATCCTGTGTGGACACTGCTACAGTCCACCCACAGTCCCAGAGTGCAGCTTGGTGTACAGTAGTGTTCTAGGACTTTTGCTGTGCTGTAGCAGTTTCCACATGGGACGTTACCGTGCAGCAAAGTGGTGCACTGTACATTCACACCTTGGCTTGCCGCACTGTAACTTGTCATGTCGACAAGCCCTAAGACCCTAGTCACATAAATACTTATGCCCATGAATAACTTGACACACGTGCAGTACCATTGAATTTAATAGGACTATTTACATCAGTATAGTTGAGCATGTGTGTATGTTTTTATAAGACTAGGATCTAAATCTGATTTCCATTACTTTCTGCATGGATAGAGATCATGGGAGCACATAGTAATTTAAACTCTCTAGTCTTTACTTTTAATTTTTTGATTCTTTTAATCATTCTTGACATTTAATGGAAAATGAGTTCTCAGGTAACCAGAGTAATGCCTTTAAATTGCTATGAATTTAAATTGCTTAAGCCTGTGTCACTTAGTGGATCAAATGTCAGCTTCATAGTTCAAAGGTATTGAGTTCAAACCTTAAATTTTTATTAAAATTACTAGCAATTATTTTTCCATCAATCCCATTAGAGCTTTAGCGTTGCTACTTTTGCTAAATCAAACAAAATCTGACCTAAAATGTTTCACACATTTAAAAAAAAAAAAGTTGATTAAAAGTACAGTTTAGCCATATGGAATTTCTCTAAAAACAACCATGTAAAAACAGCCTTTTAAATTGTCATGATAAATAAGACAGAGTTAAATTTCTCTCTTCCATCTCTTTCCTGGGGTTAGAACGCCACATGTGAGATCCAAGTAGATAGTAAAGGGACCAGATTAGTCCTATTTGTGTCTTACATTGGATAAACACACGGCTCTCTTTTCTAGCTGTTTTTATAGCAGTCACATTTTGACTAGCAATTGCCAGATTGGACCAGACCCAAGGTCCATCTAGTCCACTGTCTTGTTTTGACTATGGCCAGTGCCACGTGTCAGAATGAAGTGGAAGAACCTTGGTGGTAGTCACCTGTGGAATAACCTGGCAATAGGGAAAACTTCCTCTAATCCCCAACAGTTAACATTTGGTTTAAGCCCTGAGGTATGAGTTTATATTCCTTCCAAACTCTTGGTGGGTATTAATCCTGACTGTTGTAACTCTGGATATTGTTGTTATCCATACAAATGCCCAGTCCCTTTTTGAATCCTAATGAGTGTTATCTTATGGCAGTGAGTTCCAAAAGCTGATTGTACATTGCAAGGGAGAAGTACTACTTTTGTGAGTTAAAAATTCACTGCCTTTTATTCCAGGGAATGTCCCCTTGTCCTTTTGTATGATGAGAGAAGGTGAACAGAAGAACCTGCTCTATCTTCTCTATACTATTCATTGTTTGGGCCTCACAGAATGAATCTGTTCATTTCAAACTGGGACACTCTGGGATTTTAATTTGTTCTTCTGCCCCATGTCACTGTATCCTTTAGGTCCTGCTTTGTTTTTTTGTTTTTTTTCTTCTCTCCTTGCTTTACCCTACCACCAAAAACCTACCTTATTGATTGCACCTCTCTCTGTCTCTGTCTGTATAATTTGTCCTGCTTCTCAGGGTTTTTTCCCCTTCTTTCCCTTCTCTCATTCCTTGTTCATGTTACCGTCTCTTCTTGATCCTTCTTGTCTTGTGCTGGTCTGGCTTATGAAGACTGGGGATGGTGTAGGCACTGATTCTCTTTTCTCAAAGTCTCGCATTCTTGCTCTCCATTCCTTCACTTACCTTTCTATCTCTTTGTCCTCCACTGCAGTCAGGGCCCCTACTAGTCCAAAGATCTACCAATGAAAACTGTTGTGTCAGGGTCAGGAGACGAGCCAATATCTTGGCATGTTAGGAATCCAGACTGAGGCACAAGCACAGTGCTCTTCTTCACACCTCACATCTCGTAGTACAAGAGTAGATGTTGCTTCTGCGATAGGAGGTGCAGTGGGAGGGAGAGAAGCCTCCTGGCTTGATCTGGTACATAAGCACAGCAAAGCTATTAAAGGGACATTATTATTTGTATTACCATAGTGTCTAGGAGCTCTAGTTACAGAGCAGGACCCCACTTTGTACAAACAGAGCAAAAGGATGGTTTCTGAGGGCTTACAAAGAAGGCAGGAGCACAGGTGACTAAATGTCCTTGTATTTAGTTCAAATTTGAACAATTCCATTTTCAATCGGACCATCCCATTGAAATCCTCTTCTGTGCTTTCATTATCATTGCTACTAATACTGTTTATTATTTTGTATTGTGGTAGTAACTAGAGGCCCTAGCCCCATTGCACCAAGCACTGAGCAGACATATAACAAATACAGATGGTCTCTGCCCAAAAGAGCTCAGGGTGCGCGTATCACACATTGGGCAGTGCAATCGTGAAAATGTGGTGGTTGATTTTAAATGCTGTATTGTGGTCAGTTGTATTATGGCCCCAGCAAAGGTATTTCATGAGAGTGGAAATGGTACCGCTTTTACTTTGAACTTCCATTGGTTTTTAACTAACAGAAATAATAGTGTGTGGGATGATTGCAACCGAAGTGCTGAGCTTGTACAGAAGGTTTAAAATGATCACTGTTAAATAGGACCAGAAGCCTGCTCATTTTTAATTTTAAACTATAGTCATGAAGTATAATCTACAAATCCACATTTTTCAGGTTAGTTTAAAAAAGACCTTAATTCCACAGTAACTACTGTATATTTCATTAGTTTCATCATAGTTCCATGTAACTGTCTCTCTCTTATACCCTAAAACTTAGGTCGATGCCAGACTAGCAGTAGAGTGGACTGCCATACGAGGTGCTGGTGTTTCACTCTCCAGTGTAGCAGTGGCTGGCATAGCTCACTTGTTAGAGCTCACTCTGGCTGTCTGAAAAAAGGGATGTCTATGGGCTATGGAAGGAGCTGCGGCCAAACCTCTATACATGATCTTGCCCATTTTTAAAAAAATAACAAGCTCATACACATTTGTGTAGTTTCTGGCAATACACAGAACTACAAAACAGCCCATGGAAATAATTGTATATTAAAACTGCAAAGTACAGTCCTTATTACACTGTGTACTTCTGATGGAAGTGTAACAATATTAGGCTACTAGTGGAAAAATTGTTGGCGTATGTAGGGGACCTGCGTTTGTCACTAGCTTCTTCATCTCCTGAATTGCTGCTTGTCTAAAGGGAAATTGTATAGTGTAGGACTTCTGACTCCTTTTCTCTCAATAATGAACTTACTATATAATTTGTCCATCGATAGACAGACCATTTTCATTGGCACATTGACCCACCAGACATATACAAAAACAAAAGACTATTCTAAGATGCTACACATGTACCTTAGTGAGTAGAGAAAAATGTGTAATTGTATTGTTTGGGCTCTGAGCTAAGATGTGAAAAAAATTATCTAAGCAGGCATCGTAAATAAAAATTGTATTGTAATATATATGCACAAGAGGTCAGTGTTAAAACTGTGCATGCAACCTTAGCTTTTGACATTTTATGCCTTTTGGTGTTTAACTGTACAACTTTAATGTTCTCTCAACCTCATTTTTTGTACGGATTTCTGTGATTAGATATCTAAACTGCACAATTCAGAAAGATAGACTATGTCTTACTGAGTCATGAGTTGCTGGCATGGAACATATGCTGCAAGAAACAGAACACAGTGAATTTTTCTTTAACCTGAGAACCACTGTTTTTTATTAGGAATCAAAGCAGCTTGTCTTTGTTCACTAACAGTGGCAGATTACAAACAACGATTTAGCTTTAAAGGTTTCTGATTCTGAAACATTCTAAGGTTTGTTTTGAATGAACTTTGTTTGCATTTTTACTTGTGAATTAGCATTATCATTATAACTGGAGTTTGAAGTTTGTTTATAACAAAGAGGATTAATCTATACCATAAGTGGCCTGGAGAACAAATCAAATAATATTTAGCTTGGATAAAAGATTATTTTGTTTTAGGGCAGCACTGGATTCAAAGCATGGTTGTTGCACTATATAAAATCACTAACTCTGCAATCTGGGCCACAGTTTTTTGTGCTGAGTTGGGACCATTAAGTTTATTGTTTTAAGATTGTATGTTGACCTTGAACCATAACCCAAGATATGAACAGCTATGTTTTTGTCCAGCACCTCAGTAAATACCCTTCATGCATTTTCTTTTGAAATTGCCATGTTTATCCCCTTATTCTTCCTTGTTCTCATGTTGCTTTACAGTAGTGCATTTAGTAGCAAACTGAATGGAAATTGCATGCTAAGCACTCACCCAGTGGTCTGCTGTTTAGACTTACAAGGTTTATTTGGACCTGGCTCTTTCTGACACAAAATAACATTAGTAGCATTACTGTGACTGCAAGATAAAAGAGCTACGAGCCTTTAGGATTAACAAAGTTGAGTGCAAAGCTACAACCTTTGCTCTGAGATTCTGGAACATGTTTTTCCTCTCCTGGATTTGTAGTGTTTAATTTGCCATGGTGAACTGAATTAGGCTTGATTTACCATTAGTGACATGGATGCTTAGTACAAATTCTAAGATACTGCATGTTAAATGTAGAATATGTTGGGTTCGCAAATGTCTACAACTGTGTCTCTTGGCACATTGCCTCTTTTTCAACTACTTTATTCTAATAAACATTAAAACTGATTCCAAGAATTTCAGTCAAATAGATTGGTACACTTATAGAATTTCCTCCAATGCTTATCTTGAGTCACTGTAAACAGGTTTTTAGTTTTGAATTTGGCCTGCTATTTCCATTTTTACTTACCTCATTTTGTCTGTCTCTTTCATGGGGGTGGGAACGTGTGTAATCTTTACATACATACACTCTCCTTTCACAGAGGAAATGTATTGAGATCTATTCTTCCCTTCCCTCTTGCTAACTGGCTAAATATCATTAATATGACTATATGCAGTGGTGGTGTAGCCATGTCAGACCCAGGGTATTAGACAAATTGAATGAGGTAATATCTTTTATTGGACCAACTTCTGTTGGTGAGAGAGACCAGCTTCTGAGGTTACACAGAGCTCTTCTTCAGGTCTGGGCTACCTGAAGAAGAACTCTGTGTAAGCTCGAAAGCTTCACTCTCTCACCAACAGATGGTGATCCAATAACTCATCTTACATCCACCTGGTCTTGTTAATATGACTAGTCAGCTCTAGTTTTCTCTCTTCTAGTCAATCCCTCTCAATCTCTGTTTTAGTTCCTGGGCATAGTGAAGTAGGAGCTCCCAAAGTGAGACCGAAGTAATAATTTTGTATGCATTGGCTATATGCTGTAAAGCATGATTTCCAAGGATGGTCTGACTATATCAGATGATATCAACTAGTTGACCTACAACAGGTGTGTGTGTGTGTGTGTGTGTGTGTGTGTGTGTGTGTGTGTGTGTGTCCTAAAAATTCTATCTGAGGGTGCTGTCTTGAGAAAACGTAATTGCAAGCCAGAGGCAAATCTACACAAGATTAAAATACCTTTTGATGCTTTGGAAAGGGGTAGTGGTTTGGGGGATGGATATCTTTGCTTTGGATCTCCCCAGATGGCTCTGTCATGGGCTTGTTATGATACAACCTTAACTCCCCATCAGTCTCTTAAGTAAGGGTATGTCTATACAGCCCCACGGCAGCGAGCCTCCGAATCAAGGTAGACAGGCTCGGACTAGCTCTCTAAAAATATCTGTGTAGACAGTGCTTTGAAGTTGCAGCTTGGGCTGGAACTCAGGTTCTGAAGCCTCCTGGGCTGGGAGGCTCGCCCCCACGGACTGTGTAGACATACCCTTAGTGTGTCCAAAGCTGAAAAAGGGAAGAAATTCTATCCCATAGACATCCATTGTTCACATTTACCTGGGATAAGGAGCAATTACAATTGCTTCGGAAAAGGAGAAATTTTAAAAAGACTTGCACTTCTTAAGTGATGAAATAAACCCAGCACTGCCTGGCTCATTCTCTAATTTCCCCTGAAGAATGTGTTTATTGAGAGGTTGTATTAAGAGAGCATGTGATTACATTTTTCTGATAATTAGTAGTTATGGAGCTTATCACAAACTATTGCATAGCATGCTTTGAAAGCAGTTAGACTCTCTCTGTTTTTTGTTTTTGTTTTGTTTTTTTAATATAATGCTACTGTTTTTTTTTCAATAAAACAGTCTTCACAAGGTAGGGGGAATTCAGTTTTATTTTTCCCTACCTGTGAAGACTGATTTATTTTAAAATAACAATAGTGTTTAAAAAATAATGGGGGGGGGGGGTAGGAGACTAACATGTTGGCTCTATACTCAGTATTATAGATAGAAATGTAATCCTTTCAAGCCTATTGGTAAATGTTGGTAAATATCAGATTCAACACACACACACACACACACACACACACACACACACACACACACACACACACACACACACACACACACACACACACACACACACACACTCTGACGAGGAAAATATTTCTGTAGAGCTAATTGAAATTTAAGGATAAGCAGTATTTTTCTTACTTTGCCCAAGAAAATATTCAAGCCTGATTTAAGGATATTTACTTTATATGTTTTGACATGTGATGTTGATGATTTGTGTTTGAATGGTTATAAAGCTTTAACTTTTTGAATCTCAATATCTAAATAATTGGCTGATCTCCTACCTATTTTCTAGCCCCTTCCATAATTTCATGCAACTGTGAACATTTTAATCCATAAAAATGGGGAAATGATTACAAATAAATATGAATATCCATTGAATTTATAAAAAATAAAAATCTAATTCTGTTGAGTCTAATTATAGAGGAATGTAAGGAGGAGATGACCCTGGGTCCTGAATAAATATGTAAGGGATAATTTGGTGGCAGCAAAAACATAATTTATTTTCTCCTCTATTGAAAATATAACCATATTGCATTGTAAAGCCAGCTGCTTGGATAGAGGTCAGAGATCGTCCCAGCAATCGTAAAAGGATTCAACATATCAAAGCATCTTTCTGAATCCTCTGAAGCCCAAAAAAAGATCTGATTGGTTGCTGCTATGTAAATTTTCTGAGCCAGGTATCAGCAATCACCAAGTTTGGCATCCTCTAGTGGTGTCTCTTTAGCCTTATCTACTGTATGAAGTCTGGACATGGTTGTCAGCAACCACGTTAGTTAACACAATGCTGATCATGGCTTAGCAGTCATCATAGACTAGAATAATGCTGTCAGCATTGTCTTGGTTTAACTGGGGATTTAATTCTGGGTTACGGTCTTAATAGTAGTGGTTATTAACAGTGGCCCCTAAGTGATGAGTTATTGTCCAGAGGAGAACACAAAATTTAATTTTGCCAATTATGTAGGTGGAGATAGAAAATACCCTGGGAAACTTGTCTAGTCTCTCATTTGTCACTTTCTAATAATTTAACTCTTATCTTTCCCCATTGCTAGAATTCAGAGTTCATTGGATCACTGTTATAATGTAGACTAGGTGGCTTGATATATTGAAATGCAAAGTGAAATATGATTTTCTTTTCCTATAGTTTCCATGAGGTATTATGTTTCAAATCACAAATTCAAAGGAAACCCAGTACTAATTTGTTCATTTACTCTTGTATGTTAAGAGAACTTGTCTTAGTGCAATTCATGACTAAAAAGAAATAAAATAGTCGGGGCACCCGTCGTATTACTTTTTGCAAAATTATACAAAACAGATGTTCTTGCCCTCACTTAAAACATGTTCTAGTATAGTAGATGACTTTGTCTTCATCTGTGTTGGAAAGCACCTTGCTCCCTATGGGTGCAATTGCAATCTAAATAATAGTAGATTAACGCTGTGTAGACTAACAATTTTCAAAGCATTTTATGGGAGGTACATACAAAAAAATCTATGCTAATCCTATTGTAAACTAGAGTTGTACATCTGCCTCCCATATACCACTTCTTAAATGTACACTCTAAGATCAGTGGGAGACTAGTGCTCTGATATTGAACTTGGGATATTGAGTTTGATCCAGGAACCTACTGGATAAAATTCTATCGTGTGTGTTATTCAGGAAATCGGACTAGATTATCGTAATGGTCCCTCCTAGCCTTAAAATGTATGATGGGATTATTTAGACTATGCAACACTCTTATAACTTGTCAGTAGATATCCTTATCCAATAGTTCCCTCTGTTGGACTGTTTTAGGTATTACACATGCAATTTTCACCTTTCTCATTATCCTTTCTCCCCTAGGTCGTACTGGAAGATACACACTGATAGAAAAATGGAGAGATACAGAGAGGCATTTGGCACCTCATGAAAATCCTATAATTTCATTGAACAAATGGGGACAGTATGCAAGTGATGTGCAGTTAATATTACGCCGCACAGGGCCATCCCTCAGCGAGAGGCCGACTTCAGACAGCGTTGCTCGAATACCTGAAAGAACTTTGTACCGACAAAGCTTACCTCCATTAGCCAAGCTAAGGCCTCAGAATGACAAATTAATAAAAAGGAGAGAGCCAAAAAGGAAGTCTTTGACCTTCACTGGGGGTGCAAAAGGGTTAATGGACATTTTTGGGAAAGGTAAAGAATCTGAGTTCAAGCAAAAGGTGCTCAACTGTAAAACAACAGCTGAAGAGTTGAAAAAACTGATCCACCTCCAGACTGAGAAACTTCAGTCCATTGAGAAGCAGCTGGACTCAAGTGAGGCTGAAATCCGGTACTGGGAACAGAAATACAATTCCAGCCTGGAAGAGGAAATTATCAAATTTGAGCAGAAAATCAAAAGAAATGAAGTAGAGATTGAAGAGGAAGAGTTCTGGGAAAATGAACTGCAGATTGAGCAAGAGAACGAGAAGCAGCTGAAGGAACAACTCCTGGAGATCAGGCAAAGGATCCTGGAGTCCGAGAGCAAGTTAAAAGACTATATGACTCAAATCCACAGAATGGAGAGTGGCCTTGAAGCAGAGAAGTTGCACCGGGAAGTTCAGGAGTCGCAGGTGAATGAAGAAGAGGTCAAAGAGAAGATTGAGAAGGTGAAAGGTGAAATTGATATTCAGGGCCAACAGAGTCTGAGGCTGGAAAATGGCATTAAAGCTGTAGAAAGGTCATTGGGCCAAGCCACCAAAAGATTACAGGTAAGAACACTTTTTCTGCCTGGGGAAAGATAGCAGGTTTAAGTTTTAATTAGTCCAAGATCTGACTGAGCTGGTTAGAAAAACAGGGAAAATCTTCCATGACAATTTTTGTAAAAAATTTGTCTGCCTTTTCTCCATCAGAAATTTTCAGAATTTGCAAGTTTTGGACCCAGCCAGTCCTAATACCATGACATAAATGATTCTGTCTCATCTCCTACCCCCCCCCCCCTTTTTTTTTTTTTTTTTTTTTTTTTTTTTTTTTAACTGCCCCTTAGTCTCTCAGGTTAGGTGATAAAGATTTTTGTGTGCTTGCTCTTTAAATATTCAGAGGGACTCAATTACTTGAGGAATTCGTGCTGAATGCAGCACAGAACATTTCACCTCTAGTTGCAGATTCAGTGGCAGGCAGTAGGGTTGTCAGGTGTCCAATTTTCAACCAGAACGCCTGGTCGAAAAGCGACCCTGTCGGCTCCGGTCAGCACTGTTGACTGGGCCATTAAAGGTCTGGTTGGCACAGGGCTGGCAGGCCCCCTATCTGGCTTCGTGCGGCTCCCCAGAAATGGCAACATGTCCCTGCAGCCCCTAGGCAGAGGCACTGCCAGTGGAGCTCCACGCGCTGCCCCTGCCCCGAGCGCTGGCTCCGCAGCTCTCATTGGCCGGGAACTGTGGCCAATGGGAGCTAAGGGGGTGATACCTGTGGGCAGAGGCAGCGCACAGAGCCGTCTGGCTGTGCCTCCGCCTAGGAGCCGAGGGATATGCCAGCAGCTTCCTGGGAGCCATCTGAGGTAGGAGCTGCCCAGAGCCCTCTCCTGTACCCCAAACCCCTCATCCCCTGCCCCTCCCCAAAGCCTGCACATCCAGCCCAGAGCCCGCACCCCCTCCCACACCTCAACCCCCTACCTCAGCCAAGAGCCCCCTCCCATACTCCGAACCCCTAGGCTCCAGCCCAGAGCCTCCTCCTGGAACCCAAACCCCTCATCCCTGGCCCCAGCCCAGAGCCTACACCCTACCCCCCTGCCGCAGCCTGGTGAAAATGAGTTAGTAAGGGTGAGGGAGAGCAAGCAACAGAGGGAGAGGGGATGGAGTGAGCAGGGTGGGGCCTCGGAGAAAGGGCAGGGCATGGGTGGGGCAAGGGCATTCGGTTTTGTGCAATTAAAAAGTTGGCAACCGTAATTGGTAGTGACCCAAAGTCATTACCATCTGTTGGCTGTTCAGTGACCTGTGTGAAATCACTGAGTGGTCTGAGTTCCTAGTGGATGAGTGTCCACATCTGACATAGCCGCTATTACCACCATATTTGATACTATGGTTTGGCAGTATTGGCAGAGGCCTGGACCCTCCTCTTACCCTACGAAAATAGTCCCTTTTTTAAAGTCAGCGTTTGAGTGACATTGGGATAATGAAGGTTGAAGCTTGCACTACCTGTCTGTCCTTTGCCTTTTTGAGGCTGAACTTCTGTCTCTCTAGTGCTGCTCTCCGGAATCTTCCATGAGCATAATATTTAGAAAAAAGATACAGATCCAAAAGTAGTATCAGAGTGGGTGTGTTAAAGTAACTAATAGCTTATAAAACAATTGTTTGGAGACTAGTTCTTCCTTTTCCCTACCTGACCTGTATGAGTTCAAGATTTTGTTTTCTGTCTACCTCAGGCAATTATAGAGCCCATATCACCAGAGAATCAAGTCACTGCTTTTTTATTCCCTGCAAAAGTTAAAGATGTCACTTGGACATAAGTAGAGCATGAAATAATGAATATAAATGGAAATCCAGTTTGTAGCAAATAGTGACAAGGGGGGATACAATGACACTGGGAAGCAAATTTCCCTATTCCTGGCATGTCTAATATCCCAGGCACCCTAGAATTAAGGCACTCAGTTTCAGTTGGTTATAGCACTGTTATTTATTTTAATATCCTGTATTAAACTGCTGCTGCATTCCACAGTGGCTGAGTAGTGTGAAGTGATTCTGCTGTCACTATGTAAAGGACTTTGGGATCCTTAGAATCACTGTACTGTATCAATTTAAGCTGTTTTTACTAAATAAAAATATGGTTAATTTGGGCATCTGAAACAAAACACATGAAAACTCTAAGCATATATGTCTAGCCACCCATCCCCGGCTTCCAGTGATATTACAAATTATCCTTTTAGTTACTGTGATGCCAGGAGAACCCCCTTTTCATTTATTTATTTTTATTTTATTTAAATAACAATGCTGATAACATCCACTGAGGCTAACACTGAGTTCAAACTCCCATTCTCACTCTCTTTTTCATATGCTCTGGCTGTCCCAAGCAAATTCCTATTAGGCTAAATTGTCAATGCTTGTTCTCAACCTAAAGATGATTTTTTCCAGAAAGTTTGAGCAAAATCAGTTCAGCTGTGTTTGAGTTATGCAAGAGAGAGGAGGATATATGTTTCTCCATAATCTCAGACTGAAGTGTTAGTACTTGCATAACTAGCTGATTTGAAATTAGACATTTTAAATGTGGCTTGTTTGTTATGGTCTTGGCTGAATAAGGAAGGGAGGAAAACTGGTTAAGTAGTTCTAAGGGTATGAACATGTAAAGTCAGCATTTTCATGTATGCATATGAGAATTTCCTAATCACTCTTCTCCCTCTGTATTTTTAAGGACACCTTCAGTCAAGCATATGCTGTGATTTAGCAGTTTTCTTTTTTCCTTGCCATTGGCATTTTTAGAAAAGAAGATTTTAAATGCCAAAAAAAAAAAGCACTGATGCAATGTTTGGTGTGAGACCTCAGGAGAAAAACTTCAAAAGCTCTTAAGTGATTTAGGAACTTAATTCGATGGGACTTAGATACTTTTGAAAATATTACCCTCCAGCACTCAGAAGTTAGGAAATTCCAAAGGCTGAGGTTATTCACAATGTTAGTGTTGCCACTTGCATGTTTTTAGCGTCTTCTGATCCTCTTCCTTTTGTTAAATGAATGTCTCAGTGCATTACTGTTTGTGTATTTTATAGGATAGAGTAAACAAGTACAGAGTTAACATTGTGGGGGGAGGATATCCATTTTTGGAATTTCCTGACATTTGAGAGCATGATTTCAGAATGTAATATATTAATGCGAGCTGAGACCAAATAGATTCTGAAGAATTTTGGCAAAAATCTGTGAGGACTTGTTTTCTTAAAACCAGAGCAATTTCTGAAATGTACTTGCCAAACAAGTGCTAGATACTATATACACCCATACACTATATACACGAGAAGCAGTCCCTGCCCAGAAATGCTTACAGTCGAAATATACAAGACAAGGGTATAGAGAAAGGAAGTATCATCCCCAGTTTACAGACAGGAAACTAAGGCACAGAGTAATTAAGTGACTTGCCCAAATTATACAAGAAGTCTGTGAAATTGGAGCTAGATTTTCAGGGTCCAGACCAGTGCCTTAAACAAAAGGTCAGCCTCTGTAGCATTCAGGATATGGATTATCAGAGCCTCTTGCTTCTGTTGTGCTAAGTTTCTGTTCAGGTGACTTGAGTAGTGTCTGAGAGAGGACAAGGAAGCAAATATAAAGATATGATAACTGCTAACAAGTAGATAAGTCCATATGAAGCAGTATCATTTTACTTTTGTAAGTTATGCAGCAAACCATCTTTCAACAAAACAATATCTTAAAAACTAGTGACTTTCTATTTACCCGTCAAAGAAAAAAAATGACTTGCCCCAGAGACAAATGGATGGATAGAATTTTGCACGTCTGTTCCAGACTTACCCACCTCTAAACAGACTCTTTCCCCCCCTTTCTGTTTAGGACCGAGAACAAGAACTGGAGCAGCTAACGAAGGAGCTAAGACAAGTAAATCTCCAACAATTTATCCAGCAAACAGGAACAAAGGTCACAGTGCTACCAGCAGACCCTATTGAAGTGGAGGCTTCACACACACAGCTCGAAAGAGGTACAAATTTGGAAGTTTTGTAAGGAGAAAAAAAATACACTTCTCTCTTCCTTTAACACTAATACACTAAACATCAAATGAACTCTTTATTATCTGCTAGTCCCTCAATATAACAAAATAGCAAGAGTATGCTATGTAAGTTCTCTTTTCATACATTAAAAAAATCTCACATTATATACACACACACACACACACACACACATATATACATACACACACACACACACACACATATACATATAATTATAAATATACTCATGCAAATTATGTTTGTGGCAATGATGGAACCACTGTTGTACCTAGCAGGTGACTGAGCTTCTGCTGTGACAGCCCCTGCAGGTCCTCCCTGGACCTTCATCTCAGCCCATCCCTCCCACTTTTTAAACATCTTCTGAAAACACTCCTTTTTCTGAGGCCTTTATTGTCAACCCCTGTATAGAGCTCTTCCGCTAATGATGCCATGGTGTTTCTTTTAGGAGGGCAGTGAGTTGGTACTTTGAGTGTATGTCTACATGAGTCCTCCTGTATATGTGCACTGTCTGGGGTGGGGGGGGTGTTATATTTTCAAAGCCAACTAATAAACAACTCGCATTAAAATGAGTGGCAGTTGTGTGTCTTAATGTCAACCATTATACAGTCACTTGTGTATATATTCTATGTAAATTATGTTTGTGCTCCACTCAAGCACACTGGTAGGCCAAGGAATAAGTGTGTTCTCTAAATGTTACAAATAATATTTAGTAATTATTAAGTAAATCATACTAATTATCATCTTTTTTTGTGTAGAGACAACATTTCAGTCTGGGTCCCTGAAACGCCCAGGTTCATCAAGGCAGCTCCCCAGTAATCTTCGAATTCTACAGAATCCACTGTCATCTGGTTTTAACCCTGAGGGCATTTATGTATAACAATATATACCTCTTTTGAAGAGGACCTATGAAGGTACCATGGACAGTATAAGTTCCTTCCTTTTTGATTCTACCAATGATGAATGAAAGAAGCTTTTCCTCTTTAAGCCACCACATGTTGCGTTTCTTCATTCTACACACCACGTGGAGCCCTGCACTAATGCAAAAGAACAAAGGAACTGTGTAGCTACACAGCTGGCAGTGTTGAAGTTGCTGTCCAATAACTATTGATGCAAGAGCCTTCATTTTTATTCTTGCTACTTCAGAAGCATTTAGAAAAGTATTATTCCATATATAGGCATAAATAAAACACTGAGTGAGCAGAGTGAAGGAACCTGTTTGCAACTGGTTTAAGGTTTAATTTATTCCATGCAATCCATGGAGGTGTGAATGTTGACCTTTACGGTGTCTTTTGTTTTATTATATTAAACTTGTGACTAATTATATAATATCGTATTTCTCAATCTGACCAGATGACTTGTGTGTGTATAAATGTCCAGTGTTTCATCACATTAACAATTCACAACCACAAGAGTGTTGTGGGGGTGCTGTATCTTTAAAATAGTCTCTAACCACTGATTTTGTTTGTTACATTGTGGATTTTGATGCATCATATCACATCCATTGCTACCTTTTTAGGCTTGAAAGGTGAGTTTGTGGGATTAGCTTCCTATTGATTCTGCCTTGAATGAACCATTAAAAGATTATGGAATTTAAAGCTGGCTTGGTAAGGATATTTCCAGCATATGATTGAGGATGCACTAGTTAGACAGTATTTTATTATATAGAATGTATATTTGAGATATTGTGCCACATTGCGTATGCCTTTTGAGAAACAAACAATATAAGGGGTCTTCATTGTATGTCTTACTAAAAAGGGGTGTGAGGCTTTTCACTGTGTGTGGTTTTTACTCTTCTTTTCACCAGCCAGGACAGTGTTCTTATTTTCCTGTAAATGTTACTATTCTTAAAAAAAAAAAAAAAATCCACACACACACACCATTTAGCAAAATGATATATAAAATTGCTGGGGTGATATCCTGGTCCCATTTGAAATTAATAGCAAAATTCCCATTGAGTTCACTGGGGCCAGGATTTCATTCCTGCTCCCCAAAATGTTATGGAACATGTTTTTCTTTAGATATGCAAGACTATTTCTGGTCAGGGTTTTATAGAGCATGTATTTTACAAGTGAGAGGTAGAAGATAAACCTTCACAGATTCACTAGGAGACTTCCGTTTATTTTTACAATGTTTTGAGGTCACCTAGTACAACCAAAAATAAAACAAGGTTTAGACAAAGTGGCTCCCCAGCAGAATGTAAGAGTAAACACGTACAGGTACATCACTTCCAAATAAAGTGCGGTTATGATGCTAGGCCCTGGTCCTGCACTCGGATCAATGCAGTGGACTCCTGAGTCTGTGCAGAACACCATTGGCATCAGTGGGACTCCTTCATGACGACCTGGGGGTCCAAATGCATGGATCTGATTACAGAATCTGGGCCTTATGTATTGCATTTGGACTGCCTATTATAACAGCACCAGCTATTGCCATCGCATGCCTGCAGATCCCTTTGACTTCAGTGGGAGCCATGCCAGTGCATCCAGAGCAGAATTTAGCCCTTGGGGTCCCCAGAAATCAAAATCTAGAGGGAGAATCCTGATTCCATTGAAGTCAATGGCAGAACTTCTTTTGACTTTAGTGGGATCAGGATTTCATCCTTGGTGAGTAAAAACCCAAGCTTTAATTACTAAAGAATAATATTTCAGAAATCTTTTTATTTTTAAAATATAGATGTTCCTGTTTGGATTTACTTGTGCCCAGATAAATACGAAATTAATTTTCTTATTTTAAAAATGACCATGAATTTCCACATCAGAACGGTAACTCAAAGTTTGAAGGATACAGCATGAGATGAAGGAATCACCGTTTAAATGAAATTTTTTTCATTTCTCTTTTATTAATAGCACCATAAATACTAAAAATGCTGCTGTATTTAGACTAACAGCAACTTCAAATGAGGCTGTGAAAATATAAAGGATCTTTCAAAACAGACTCAGTTCAAAAACAAAAATTCATTATCCATGTCTCTTTTTACTTGTGAACAAACTGGTAAATGTGCTGCTCTAGCCTAAAGAATCTTTGCCACGCTCAGTTTTTCATATCAGTTATTGATGAGTCTTTGCTCATGTATGTTTGTGCCCATAACTTTTTCCTTATATAAAAATGTATTTGTTAATTAATATAAAACACAAATAATTTGGAGATTATACTGTGTCCAAGGGGCATATACCTTTACTTTCCAGGTCCAGTTTTGCCAAACAAATGGCCCAATCTGGCAGGATACTTAGTATCCTCAACTCCCTTAGAAGTCGATAGGAGTTGAGGCAGTCGGTGCTTTTGCAGTATCAAGCCCAAATTGCATTGCATAGCGAAGATCCTATGTCACTTAATCACAAAGAAAAGTTTAATCAAATCTTTGCTGCATACTGATATAAAGGATTGTTAAAGCAGATAAATGTATGTATCCTGAAAATATTCTGTTATGCAGTAAGGGTCTGATCCAGCTCCCATTGAGTTCCGTGAATGCTAAGGTCATAAGAATTATGTGTCGTCTTGTGCTTTAAGGGCGGTGGGGTAAGAAAACTCAGGATTTTGGATGGCTCAAGATATTGTTCCAGTAACGAAATTTGGAGCCTTTCCCCTTAATTTAGTAGTTTAAATTTAGCATAGATTGGTGGTGACTGCTGTTTGGCAGAGAGGTCAAACACTAAGTGGGTTTGGAGACAACCATCCCGTCTTGTACTCTCTCCAAGTTAAAGCTGAAGAACATCATCAGGGCACCTGAGGAGCTTTCACTGCTTCTGTCCACTAGGAGGGTAAACAGAACAGTTGGTGCTCCAGGGCTGCTGTTAGTAAGGCAAAAAATTCACTGAAATGTTTTTTAAAATTTGAGAAAATCCCTTTATTTTCCATCTTCTTGACATGTTGAACTTTCTATTCAATTTATTATTCAGTTCAACCACAGCATCATAAAGAATTAAGAGTTTCACTTCATATCAACATGTGACCCGTTTTTAAAGGTAGATTTTTATCATGCTTCCATTTTCAAAAGCTTTTTCAAACCTGGTCAGAGGGGCATGAGTAGAACAAAAACAGCATGTACTTTAACAGGTGCCACATTATATACTTGCCAGCATAATAAATATAGATTTTTGTTTTTATTAAATAGTTTAATACACAAGTATCTATTTTCCTTTAAGTGCACAGGACATTTATATGAAAGATTCCTGCTATTGCTAATGGAAATTAACTTGTGAATCCCTCACATTGTCATTCACAAGTGTAGGAAGGGAGATAAATGCAAAAATAGATTAAGATTTAGGGTAAAATTTTCAACAACAACAAAAAAGCCTAAATCTCATTGAAAGATAATGGCTCCTGTGTCACTCAAGCATTTTTGAAAAAGTTACCCATCTTCTGAAACTTTAAAGAGAACATTCCATCACTAGCCTAGCATACAGAATCTGCAAATATGACTTTTCTTTGTGATTAAGAGAAGAAGACCCTTTAGAGAAAGGAAAACCTCTACTTGGGGCTATGACTGCCTTTTAAAAAAATAAATAAATAAAAAGCACACTATGTATTGCATTATGGTGAACTGGGATTATATGAGTGTGAGGGAAAAATTGATCCTGTGATTATTAGTGAACTGAAGTATACAGTTTCCCAGTGTGCATTACTTAGGATGAATTGGGCCTTAATTATCTATGTAAATAGCAAAACTTTATTCATTTTTTTCCAGAAAATAATCTTTAATGGCCTGCACGGTATTAAAATAAGTGTCAAAGTGTTACTTTTATATTATGCCTTTATTTTTTTCTTTTTGGAACATTGAAACATGCATGTTTATTCTATTTGCTACAGTATTTTCATGTTTTGGATGAAGGCCATCGGCTGTATGGAGATGACAAAACAATCATTCTATCTTATTTATTCAGTATTGCTGCTTATCGTTTTCAAAATAAAGCTTCCAATGCCAATACAGTGACTGATTGAAAGCTGCAATAGCTCTCTTCAGGCGCTTTTTTATGTTTGTAGAAACCAAAATAAGTGCAGGTTCTACCTTAGTGTATAGAATGTTCAAACACAAGAAAGCGAATGGCAATAACTGTGTGCGCATGTGTGTGTAGTATTTACATAAACACACATACTGTACATGCACTTAAGCCCAGTTTAGTAATGCACTTAAGCATATGCTTAAATCCATCCCTGCTCAGTACATAGCTGAAGCAGATGCTGATTAGGGCTAGTCATTAAACTGACAGTCATAAAGGGCATGATTCAAAATCCATTGAAATCAATGAAACTTAAGCATGTGTTTAAGCGCGCACACATGCTTTGCTGAATCATAGCCTTAAAAAGTTCATTCTGGTTCTAGAGATAACAGTTCTAGTAATAATTCCTCATTTTATGTATAGTTGGTATCTCTGAAACCTTTATTATTCCCACAAATAGAATGAATTTAAGTGTGCCCACTCTAGAGAATACAGAGGAGGAAGATTTGAAGAATATGTTTACAACCCAGATGCAGCTTAGGTCTAAACATAATCACACAGTGATTAGGAGATTTGAGTTGCTGAAGCTTTAAACAGGAGTGGCAATGCTCATTAACTGTGAAGACAAAAATGACCATTTTTAGTACTGCTTTGCTTACCTGAAAGATGGAAATCTGTATTATATGTAATTATATTAGTTTCTCTTTTGACTGTCATTTAAAAAGCTTATATTTTCTGATTATTTTCATGAATTGTTATTCAGTGCTATGAAGAAAAATATTGGATATTCTCCAGTACAATAAATCTCCCCTGAATCATTGGGTCTTTACAATCCATGGTTTGTTGGCATACATTGTACATCTCACACGAACACACTGCAGTTGTCACAATTTTTGTGCATTGAAGAATATCTGGTATGAAAGGAAGACAGGATAGCACACCACACATATCAAAAGCTTTCAGAAATGTTTATTCTAAATTAATTAACTGTTGGCATAACCCAAGTTGTGTTGGACATAAGCTGAGCATCTGGACTCTGTATTTATTCACCTAAAGAGGGAATTTATCCCAGAGAAAGGGAGAAAAAGGAAGCAGGCCACTGGTCTAAGTACGGTGTGGAGGCTTGTACCAGAAGGTGTATGCCTCTCAGAACTCCAAGCAAGTAGACTAGACCTGTAACTGGAGGGGAGAGGGAAGGGTGGAGCTTGTAGGAAGTTGGTGACGCATTAAAATTTAAGCCTACAGGGCAGCTAGGAGTCACTACAATTAAACCAGGTGGCTTTCCCGTGTTCTGACATCAGGTTTTCCACACTGATACCATTATTGTTAGGGCCCTACCAAATTCACGGTCCATTTTGTTCAATTTCATGGTCATAGGATTTTTAAAATTGTAAATTTCATGATTTCAGCTATTAAATCTGAAGTTTCACGGTGTTGTGATTGTAGGGGTCCTGACCCAAATGAGTTGTGGGGGGTCACAAGGTTATTGTAGGTGGGGTTGCGGTACTGCTACCCTTACCTCTGTGCTGGTGCTGGCAGTGGCGCTGCCTTCAGAGCTGGGCAGCTAGAGAGCGGCAGCTTCTGGCCGGGAGCCCAGCTCTGAAAGCAGAGCCGCCACCACCAGCAGTGCAGAAGTATGGATGGTCTGGAATGGTATTGCCACTCTTACTTCTGCGCTGCTGCCTGCAGAGCTAGGCCCTCAGTGAGCAGCCGCCACTCTCTGGCTGCCCAGCTCTGAAGGCAGCAATGCAGAAGCAAGGGTGGTAATACCATGACCTCCCTCCCCCGAAAATAACCTTCTGTCCTCCCTACAATTCTTTTTTGGGTCAGGACCCCCAGTTTGAGAAACACTGGTCTCCCCCGTGAAATCTGTATAGTATAGTGTAAAAGCACATAAAAGACCATATTTCACAGGGGGAGACCAGATTTCACGGTCCGTGATGTTTTTTTCATGGCTGTGAATTTGGTAGGGCCCTAATTATTGTAGCATCCAAGTTCCTTCTTTTAATGTGGAAAGCAATCTGGTTTTACATGCAAGTCTCCCTTCTATTCTTGTAGGGTGGTTTTTTTTTGTTTGTTTGTTTGTTTTTTTTAAGGCCACTGTTCTTACCCCCAGCCTCAGAGCAGCAGAGGATTTCAGAACCCCACCCAGCCTGCTGCCCTGCAGAGCTGTTTCACTCCTCCAAAGGCAGGCAAGAATGTTAGCCCCAGATGCCATGACTGCAGAATAGCAGCACAACTGGGATTGTGCAGCCTCTGAGAAACGAGAGCAATGTGACCCCTTAGGACACTGGTGTTTAATGAGAAATTGGTTATTACACAGTAGTAGCCACTTCAGTGAGGTAGAAGGAAGGATACTAGTAATATACATTGATATATATAAATTTAAAGTCAGTGTAGTTCTTTTGGTGGGTAAAGGATACATTTGTTTCACAAGTATGCTGTGCATCTTTTACAAGAGTGAGGCCCTCAGTTATCAGAGGAGCTAGTATGTCAAACTTTGGAGAAGCAATTTAGTTTGGAATCTGTTTGATTTTTTTACGATATTTCTCTCCATTCCCTGAGCTAGGGGAGTCTGAGCGTCCCATCAGGTATAGGACTAAATGAGCTGCACTAATATATTTGAGACAAAAATCAGTCCCCAGCAGTTCCTGAGCCTCACTGCCGCCCAACAAGCTGCAGCTATACGCGAACCACAGCATGAATTTTAGAGGGACTGTATTGAAGGAGGCACCATCCTTAGTTTAGCTTATATGTAAACCAGCAGGCTATCATCATGGGCAGGTCCCACTGCATGACTGGAAGAGAATACCCAATGTGGCTGTTTCCATTCTTTAATTCTGCATCAAAGAATAAAGTGATATAATGTTTGTGTGTGCGGCTTTGCTGAGCTAGTTAGCGCTACTGCATAGTGTCATTAGACCAGTAACGTGCTCTATCATTTCATTAACTCTCCTATGGGAAAGGCACCTTTGAAAGGACATGTTCCTATTTCTGCCTAAATATTATAGCGAGTATGGTGGTACTGATTTAACTGTTTTACAGTAGAACACAATTGGTAAACTTTTTGCTTTACTTGTCCTTCAGCATATTACTTCTAACATCTATTGTCACAATCTGGGGTGCATCCCAGACCAGTGAGAGATTGTCACTGCTTATAATATAACCCTGAGTACCCTTAGATCCTGTTTCTACTTATGGCTTCTTGCCTAGGACATACACACAGCCCGCAGTCAGCATGCACTCTGTGTTCTATCTGCTATACAACGCTGATTCAACCACTTGGAAATCAACAGCCTGCCAACAATTATCACAGACCCATTCTGGTCCTGAACTTTCCCAAACCCGTGTGCCCTGCAATGCCCAGCCCTCTCCTGCAACATTCAGAGGGATGAGACAATTCATTGGCTTCTTGAGGAGAGAAAACCCACCAGCTTGCCATAGTAACTGGAGTTAACATTCACTTTAATTCAAACACAGCACTGGTCATTTCGCTTAATCGTAAACCAAGTTTATTAGCAAAAGAAGACAGGATTTTAAATGAGTTCAAGTATAAGAGAAAGTTAGGGTCACAAGCAAATAAAAGTGAAAACATGCATCTAAAAGTCTAAAACTTAATCTAGCCAGGTACAGGCTTTGTTCAAGATGGCTTTTCTCATCCACAGTCTTCCAGCGCGATGGGGGTGGCTGACCCCACCTTGGTCAAGAGTTCCTCCAGAAGCCCCAAAGTGCTGCTCTCTTTGTTTTCAGTGAAAGAGAGAACGTGGGGTTCTCTGCCCCTTTCTTTTATAGTTCAGTGAACCTTTGAGATGGATAAAGTATAGCTCATTCAAGCTGTGAAGAAAATGACAGAGTGCAGTGATGAAGGAATCTCCATGCTCTTCCCACTCACCCTCCCACTGGTGTTTGCAAGTTGTTCTGTTCCCTGCAATCTCCTCCTCCCCCCGTCTTGATAGTCCTGCTTACTGCATATATGTAAATTGAGGTAAACACCCACTCCTTTGTTTAGGATAGACCCGTTTACCAATTTTACCTAGGCAAAGCCATCTGGTCTTGAACATATGCTAGTGACTTTCTACAGGGGGAATTCAAAACTTTACATATAATGTTGCTATATACATTTTACCATGATGTGACCGACCAGCAAGTTGTTAGTTTTCAAATGATCCCACTCAAGGCATGCTTTGTACAAAGATTATTACATGAGTGTGCAGGCTGTGAATGGAAAGTGCTTAGGGTCACATCTAGATAGGGTCAGGCCATTCATCTTTTGGTTAGAGCAAGGACCCTGAAAAATGGAAGCTTGTATGCCCAGCCACTGAACTGCTGTGTGACTAACTGCTGAGTGCACAAGTCACTTACCTTCTCCGTACCTCTGTTTCCCTGTCTGACACAGGAGACGGCCGTGTAGATGAAAGGTGCAATGTAATTGAAAATGATCAATCTCTAAGGAGACTGATGGGCCACTGTAAGGACCTGATCCAGTTCCTCCCCTCTGCAAAGCCGCCATGCAACTTTCAGATCTGGATGGAGGAAGCAGCTGATGGACAGTTATTCCCCTTCTTTCTGCCACTAATGGTGAAGCCCTGATGGGAGACAGAGGGAGACTGAACCAAAAGCATTTCTCTTCTGCAATGTATGACTGGCTTGCAAAGCGAGATGTCTGCCCTTGCAAACTGGACTCTCCTTCATCCCTGCTGGAAAAGGAGTTACTGGTTGGACCCCTCCTTGGAAAGCTCAAGAAGGTACACGTGTCATCTCCATCAATTACATCTTCCATGCTCCCTGGGATTAGTAATTAAGGAAAGGATTTTAAACTGTGAAACTGCTTAAAATCCAAAGTCAAGCTTGGCCTTGAGTTCCAGAGTTTTCATTGATTTTGTTTGTTTACACTTTGCCCTGATTACATCGCTCCGTATTCTAAGTAGCAACATCAGAGGTCATGCTCTTTACCACTAAGAGGATCAATGTGTTGGAAGTGGCTTCTAACAAGTCTCGTGGTGTCCATGCTCCATGGGGGAGGATTGTTTGTTTCTATTCTCAAATAGATGTTTCAGGCTATTGAATGTTTGCTGTGAGGGCTATTTCACAATCCTCCATGGCAGCTTAGCACTATTTTAATAGTTGTGAAAAGAGCTGGTTGATACTTTGAGAAAATGATTGAAGTTTTCCACATACAAATCATCACATTTTCAATGAGCATCTAGTTCGAAAGCTTTCCTAAACTTTGACCCAAAACTTCCTTTCACCTTTAAACATTTTACCAATTGCTTCTGCCCTAGATAAATAAGAGTATGTCTACGCTAGAAACACCACCACTGCAGCTGTGCCACTGTAATGTGGTCACTTACTGCAGCACAGGAAGGTATTCTACTGATGAAGTAAATCCACCTCTCTGAGAGGCAGTAGCTAGGTCAACGGAAGAACTCGTAGGCTTCAGGTGACTTCATTACGTCTCACATGGCGTGAAATTTTTCACAGCCCTGAGCAAGGTCGTTAAGCTGACCTGACTTTGTAGTTACCAAATTTGTTAAAAATGTAGAAAACAGAGGCTTCAACTGCCAGGAGCTTGTCTGAGAAGATTCAACTTAAGGTGGATTTCAGTGGGTGAGATAGAACTACCCCTTCTGAAAACCCCAAAGGAAAGTATGAGAACAGCGATACACCCATAACTACAGCGTGTTGCTGTCATTTTACTCTAACTAACCTCTATCATCACTTCAGCCGTTGTCGTGGAGCTTATGGATCCATTCACACTAGTGCACAGGGAGAGAAAGGCACGGCCTAAATTAAAAAAGGGTAATGGCTTATTCACTTTGCACTGGTGTAAATTGCTACATGAGATGCAGGGCAACAGGGAATCCGGCCCTCCGCCTCTGGAAAGCTGAATTATTGCAATTGCAACAAGGCTTACACAAGAGGGCAGTCCTACCTTCCGGCATTCCTACAGTAGCACATCCACGCCACTGCAGTAGAACAACAGACAGTTTTTCTCCGCACGGAGCCCGTGACACAGAATATGTAATACCTGTAGCTTTCTGTCTTTTAATACTTACAGATGGTGCCAAACTGACAAGGCTGGAGACTGAAGTCCTTTGTTTTAGCCACAGAAAACGTACAACAGGAGCAGCACTAATGCAAGCACTGAGTTTAATAGATCGTCTCGCCTGCTCTTTTGCATATCACAGGCTATTATATTTCACCTAGGTACCCTAAAGCCCAAAGCCTTTAGTTAGACCAAACCAGTTCAGCCCTGAGAAAACCAAACTGTGCCAAAAGGAGAGACGAATGTACCACCAATGTCTGAGGTCCCTGGAGGGGCACTGGTTAAGTGACTTATGCCCAGGTGATCCTGGCAAGTGACATGCATCCCATGTTGCAGAAGAAGGTGAAAAAATCTCAGGGTTCCTGCCAGCCTGACCTGAGGGCCAATTCCATCCTGACCCCAACTCAGTGAGTGAGGCACACTAGTCAGGTAGCTAGAAAGGATTCCCTATCTCACCTCACAGCACTGGTCCAGCCCATCCAGTGTCCCATCTCCACCGCTAATCTCTAGTGTTTTAAAGGAAGGTGGGAGGAAAAAAAACATGAGAACATATTTGAACAACTGTCCATTGGAGAAAAAATTCCTTCCTGGCCCGAGCAGGCAACTAACTGAAGACCTGAAGCGTGAGATTTGATGCTAGTCATCTTAATGCAGTGCCACAGATGTTATGAGCATGGGCGGCACGTGAACTGCAGGCTGGGGGAGGCTAGTCCCCAGCCCCACCCCTTCTACCCGAGGCCCTGCCCCCGCTGGAGCTGAGCCCCCTCTTCTGCCCCCCAAAGGAGCCTGGAGCCAACCCCCCACCGCCACCACCACAGCTACCGGCCCAGTCCCACGGCTAGCCTCCAAGCCCCAAAGGAGTGCCGGGAGGGTGGGTGGCACATGGCCCCAGCCACGGAGCGCAGGAAGGTGAGTGGTGTGCGTCCCTACTCCAGCGGCGCATTGGGGGGCTGGAGCTAGAGGACTGGAGCAGGGAGCGGTCACAGCAGGGGGCGGCGTCATGCCTGGGTGTTTGGGGAGGCAAAGCCTCCCCCAGCCTATGCAACCCGCTGCCCATGGTTATGAGCATATTAAGGGCAATGCAGGTGATCCCATTCTCCCCTCGGCCCATGAAGGAAGGGGATCCTGATCCCTTAGCCAAGTGGCAGGCCTATTCAGGGAGAACAGGGGTTTCAAAAGCCAACGCCTAAGTGACCAGAGGGGCTAGTGAACAGGAGTTTTGTGAGGTAGTGCGAGAGCCAGATACACTTACCATTCTGTAAACTTAGGCCAATCAACACCCAACTGCACCCAAACAAAAAAAGCTGCAGGAGTAAAAAGAATGCAGGCAGCGGTCCAGCAGCAGAGTGGGGGGCTAGCCAGTTTATTGCACTGAATGCAGCATGTATGATTACCTGTCTTGTGGGCAGGTAACATATGTGTGCATTAGGTGCAAGGAGCCAATGGCCCTCAGAGGGATAGTACGGGCTCATGAGACTAGAGTGGCTGAACTGGAGAAGCTAAGGGTGACGGAGAGGTCATAGATGAGATTTTCTGGGACACAGTGATCCCACCCCCAGTCTAACAGCCTCCGTGCTGTTGAGGAGGATGGAATCTCAGAGGAGAGCATCAAACTGGAGCGAAGGGAAATGATCCCATAGTTGGGACCAGGCCCGCCGACAGCAATTCCGGGCCCCAGGGCAGAACAGTCAATGGGCCCCTTAGAAAAGGGTGGCTGAGGTTTGATTCGTGCAGGGCGAGTCCCACGCTGCTGCTGGCCCGGTGGTGTTGTCACATGGGTGCAGAGCTGGTGTATGTGCGGTGGCTGGTGCACGCACGCTCACACTGCGCCCATGGTCCGCCTGACATTTGGGCGGTGCTGCGTCTGTGCTGGCTAGTGCCCAGTAAACTGCTGGCTGCGCTGCTGGGTGCACTCTTCCAGCACGGCCAGGGCTTCCACATGCCCACCTGGCTGCCTTCATCGCCGCCGAGCATAGGCGCCGACTCCATGGAGCACCCATGGGAAAAAATGGTGGGTGCTCAGCACCCACCGGCAGCCCCCCCACCCAGAGCCACAGCGCCTCCTGCCTGCTGGTGGGCCCCAGACCAGTGCCTCCCTCTCCCTCCCAGCGCCTACCACCTGCCGTGGATCAGCTGTTTTTCAGTGGCTGGAGGTGCTGCAGGGGAGAAGGGGAAGGAGTGAGGGTGCAGCATGCTCAGGGAGGGGGCGGTACTGGGCGGAGGTGGGAAGAGGTGGAGTGGGGGCGGGGGGAGCACCCCCAGCAGATCAGAAACTCAGCGCCAGCCATGCGTGCCTAGGAGCCCCGCAACGGCCAGGGGCACCCGGGCCCTTTTAAATCGCCTGGGCCCCTGGGCAATTGCCCCTTTTGTAGTCCCCTCCCTGGTTGGGACCCTCCTTCCAGATTATGTCAGGGGTATCCTCTTGCACTGTGGATACCGCTCCTGGGTAGGGAACCCCAGTTACTAGGAAGAGCCAGATAATAGTAATGGGGGATTCAATAATTACAAATGTAGATAGTTGGATTTGTAATGACCTGGAGACATGCATGGTGAACTGCCGGCTGGGTGCAAAGGTTACAGACCTCTCGAGACATCTAGACAGATTTATGTGCAGTGCTGGGAAGGAGCTGGTGGCTGTGGTATATGTAGGTACCAATGACATAGGGAAAGGTAGGAGAGAGGCCCTGGAAGCCAAATTTAGGTTGCTAGATAAAAGATGAAAGTCTAGGACCTCCATGGCAGCATTCTCTGAAATGCTTCCAGTTCCACGCACTGAGCCAGTTAGCCAGGCAGAGCTGCAGGGTCTCGCTGCGGGGATGAGACGATGGTGTAAGGAGGAGGGTTTTAGGTTTATTAGGAACTGGGGAACCTTTTTGGAAAGGAAGAGCCTATACAGGAAGGATGGGCTCCACCTAAATTAAAATGGAACCAGATTGTTGGCATGTAAAATTAAAAAGGTCATAGAGGAGTTTTTAAACTAAGGGCTGGGGGAAAGCAGACGTGTGGAGGAGCACACTGTTTGGACAGAGACGTCCCTTAGGGGATGATCTATTAATGGGGACAGTAGAGAGGCGACAGTAGAAGTTGATAAAGTACAGGTAGGAACTGATGAGAAACAGTCAAATGAAAGAGTCCCATTCAATTACATCATGAAGGCAGACAACTAAATATTGATAAATTTTATAAGTGCTTATACAAAAAAAAATGCTAGAAGTCTGAATACTAAGATGGGTGAACTTGAGTGCCTGGTATTATATGAGGATATTGATATAATAGGCATCACAGAAACTTGGTGGAACAATGATAATCAATGGGACACGGTAATACCAGGGTACAAAATAAATAGGAAGTAGATTGCAGTTGTGGGAGAGAGGCTCTATACGTGAAAGAAAGCACAGAGTCAAATACAGTAAAAATCTTAAGTGAATCAAATTGTACCACAGAATCTCTATGGGTAGAAATGCCATGCTTGAATAATAAGAGTACAGTAGTAGGAATATGCTACCAGTCACCTGACCAGGATGGTGATTGTGAATTGCTCAGGGAGATTAGAGAGGCTATAAAATAAGAAACTCAATAATAATGGGGGATTTCAACAATCTGCATATTGACCGGATACATCTTCCCTCAAGACAGGATGCAGAGATGAAATTTCTAGATGCCGTTAATGACTGTTTCTTGGAGCCACTAGTCCTGGAACCCACCAAGGGAGACAGAATTCTTGATTTAGTCCTCAGTGGTGCACAGGATCTGGTCCAAGAGGTGAATATAGCTGAACAGCTCCGTGATAGCAACTATAATGTAATTAAATTTAACATACTTATAGGGGGGATAATACCAAAAAACCCCACTACAGAAGCATTTAACTTCAAAAAGAGAACTGCACAAAAAGGAGGAAGCTAGTTAAATGGAAATTAAAAGGTACAGTCACAAAAATGAAATGCCTGCAAGCTGCATGGTAACTTTTTAAAAACACCATAATAGAGGCTCAAATTAAATGTATACCCAAAATAAATAAAAAAATAGGAAAAGAACTAAAAAAATGGATACCATGGCTAAAGAACGGAGTAAGAAAGGACAGAAAGCTGTTGTCCGTGCCTCATTATGTAAGGATTTCGTGCAAAAAACACAGGACTGAATACGCAGCTGTGCTCCTAGATAAAAGGATGTGACACCTATCAAATAAGAGAGAACCACCATCAGAGAGAGATTACCACATGAATTGCCCACTCGACCATGGGAAAAGGTGAGCGTGGACTTATTTACCTTCAATGAAAAGCAATACTTGATTACAGTGGACTACTATTCGAACTTTTGAGAGGTAGTTGCCCTGCCTGATACAAGAAGCAAGTCAGCAATTGACAAACGGAAGGCTCACTTTGTGAGATCTGACATTCTGAACTCTGTGTTCACCAGTAACGGACCCCAATTTGCCTTGGAAGAATGCAAGACTTTTTCATGCCCATTAGCGTTTGACCACCACACCCCCTCCCCAACATACCCCCAGAGTAATGGTAAGGTGGAATCAGACAAGGCTGTTTCTTGTGGTTCAGAGCCATTGTTAGCATTTTTGGCGCACAGAAATATCCCATCACATGTGTGCCATAACAGTCCAGCACAAGCTCCGATGGGATAAAGGACCAAAACCCTGCTACCAATGCGGGGAGCCCTGTTGTAGCCAGACGGATGGAGATACCACTGGAAGGAGATGGCCAGCAATCAGAGAAAGGAGGCACTAGAGTACCAAAGCTCAGCCAAGGATCATCCAGCCATGGGCAGCAGGTACCATAGGCTGGGGGACACTGTGCCTCCACAATCAGCCAGACATGGCCCCGCCCATGCTCCATCCCAGTCCCTCCCTCCTGCTTCCTGCTCTGTGTGCGGCAGCTCCCATCCCCCTGTGTGCAATGGCCCTGGCTCGGGCTGGGGTTGCACTGCCCACCCTCCCGGCGCTCCAGGGCTGGGGGGGCTGCGGCCGTGTGCTGCCCACCCTCCTGGTGTTCCGGGGCTGAGGGGACTGTGGCCACGCGCTGCCCACCCTCCCGGCGCTCCAGGGCTGGGGGGACTGTGGCCACGCGCTGCCCGCCCTCCCGGCGCTCCAGGGCTGGGGGGGGGCTGCGGCTGTGTGCTGCCCACCCACCTGGCGCTCCAGGGCTGGGGGGGCTGGGGCCGCGTGCTGCCCACCCACCTGGCGCTCCAGGGCTGGGGGGGCTGCGGCCGCGTGCTGCCCACCCACCTGGTGCAGCAGGGTGACTACGCAAGAGGGTCAAGGGATCCAAAGGAACAGGAAGCTCTTATGAGCCAGCAGACACAACCCCCCAGCCAAAGTCTACAAAGCTCATCACAGAATGAAGAGACAGAGAACTCGCTTGAGGTCAAACCCACAGTGAGGGGGGATACTCCACAAAGACACAGTTTTCTAGACTCGGAGACAGGTGACAGAGATGGATCATTCCCGGTGTGGTCACCCATTGAGGAGACCAAACTATCTTAAAGATGATGTAACCGGCTGAGTCTGTGGTAACGAGAAAACTCCAACTCGGGTATGTGGAAGCAACTACTAGGTAAAAAAGGACATGAGGTGGGGGTCTGACCATCAATTATTTGTTTTTAATGTTTATATTAAAATAGTTGTAAAATAAGGGTGATCAATGGAACTGGCATCAGAGGGCTCATGTTCCCTGGAGGGGGGAGGGCTAGCTCAGTGGTTTGAGCATTGGCCTGCTAAACCCAGGGTTGTGAGTTCAATCCTTTAGGGGGGGCCATTTAGGGATTTGGGGATAGCTCCTGCTTTGAGCAGTGGGTTGGACTAGATGACCTCCTGAGGTCCCTTCCAACCCTGATATTCTATGATTCTATGACTGTTATTGAGAAGACACCAGAAAAAATGGGAAGTGGAGGAAGCAAGACAGCCACATGGACAAAGCAGTGCACAGGGTTTAATAAAGTTCCACTTATTCAGCTTCATTCTTTGCTATTGCCACAACATTGCACTCACAGCTCAGGTTGAGGCGATTATCTTCGATGACCACTAATTCCTAGCTCGGTCACAGACTTCCTGTGTGACCTTGGACAAATTACGTAATCCCTCTGTGCCTGAGTTCCACATCTGTAAAGTGGAAATAATAATACTTCCTTTCCCCCACCCTTTGACTTGTCTATTTAGACTACATGCTCTTTGGGGAATGAATTCTCTCTTACTATTTGTTTGTACAGTATTTAGCATAATGGGGCCCTGATCTAGCTGCTACTATTATACAAATAGTAATAGTTTCTTTCGTCCTACCCAAGGGTTTTACAAGATGTCACTCTGAGCTGGTCTTCTCTGACGCTGGCGTGATATGGAAAAAGAGGGGTCTCAGAGTATCAGTGGCTTTTTTTTTTACTTTTAAAAAAAAAACTAAGATATCTAAACGTGTAAAAATAGTTAAAGAAATAAAAACGCTCCTTCACCTCAACATAAGAACAGCCTGCTCTTCTTACATAGCAATTTTCTTATGTCAGGCAACTTCCCTCCACTTGTAGTGTGCAACTAATCAACGGACTTGCTTGCCTGAACATTCTGAAGTTTACTTCCTGGTCCTAAACATTCCAATGTTTCCAGGAGGCTGACAATGTTCTAACAAAGTGCAAGGAACCAGTGACATGCCACGACAGGCCGGCATTTTATGGTTCTCCATAGAAACCTAATTGCATTTCAGTCTTATGGTGTGAAGAGAGAGGCTATGTGCAGAGTTGAAATTATTGGGGTGACAAGGGGTTCTTTGATTCTGAGTAAGGAAAGATATGGACTCATTTGTTCCCAGTAATCTTTGTTACCTTTCGACCACCCCAGTGAGAGTTATTTCCACTGCAGTCAGAACGAGTATTGCTCATACCAACCATACGTAAAGAGTCAGGTCTGATTCTCAAGTCTGGGGACAAAGGCAGCAGTAAGCCACCTTTGCACTCCCCCACTTTCTTGGGCTGACCAGTGCCACATTTGGCCCAAATTACAGGGTAGGGCAGCCTTAACTTGTAGCATTTGTCACATATCCTGCCAGCCACACACTAGAACTGCTGTGAAGGGAATCCAGGCCTCTGCTGCTCTGGGATTTCATGCTTCTTGAGCCGCTGTAGCACCGGTTCGTTCCTTGGCCTCTTCGGCACATTTCCTGGGCACTGACTCTCAGTCTTGTACCCCTTCTCAGAAATGGGGCTTAGTCCATGTGCCCTAAGCCCCTAAGAGAGGGCTGGCCCCCAAGATACCCCAGTAACTTAAACACACCCCTCTCCCAGAACTCCATTCACAAGGCGTGAAGCTTCTGGTTTACAGTTTATCTGGCTCAAGAGCACACAGCAGTTATGAAGCAGTTAACAGACATGCACACTTTGCAGTCTAATGCCTTTTACACTTAATCATGTAAAGCACAGGAGAGAACAGCTCATACAAAACAAACACTAAACACATGTCCCTGCCTAGTTTCCTCACTACTCCAGGGGCATTCTTTGGGCTGGAGCCCAAATTCCTTAGGCTGTCCAAAGTCCATCAGGGTTCAAGAAAGCAGGCAGGGTCCCCCTACCCAATGAGTCTGCTACATGCTGGCTGACCTCTCCCTCCTGCAGCCCTTCACTCAGCTTCTATGACCTTGCTCTCATGCCCCACGCTTTCTTTTCCTGCCTGCCACCCCTGTGCCTGTGTGTTTCTTTATTTAAACTCCTTCTGGTCACCTGGCCTCTTTTCTTCTACTCCTGGTAAGTTTCCACTGCTCCTACCTTCCCCTCTTCTCCCCGAGGAATCAGCTACACAGGTTTTTTTTCCTAAGGCTGCAGCTGCTTTTTTGCATAACCTTTGCAAGGGCTAAGTACCATTGTTCACCTTAGTTATGTCCCTTTGTATCTGTTGATGTGTACTTGCTACAGGACCTGCCAGCAATGGTGGAGCCACTTACATATAGGCACTCATGGTACAGAACTTTTTTCATAATACAACTTCACAATAGCAATCAGAATGAAGTTGTACAGACATTCACAATTAGTCACAGCATTTTAATTCACTTGGCACACGTGTGTATGACTATACGAGGTTCCAGGCAGTGGAGAATCACTGAATCGGGCCCAGTGCGTTTATTTCATGTCCTATTTCCTGGTGTTCCTTTTACTCTAGTTTCTTCCTTCTGTGTTACATAAGTGAGTGCACATAATGAGCTACCTGCTGCTGAGCACATTTGGCTCCCCTTGCAGACAAAAGTGGACACTGCAGCTCTCAAGGTGTGGCCCCACATGTGTGATTATACTCACTGCATGCCTCAGGAGTATTGTAAGGGCACAAGACCACAAAATACAAGGGCCTCTAGCTGCCTGAGAAGTGTGAGGAGCCAATGGGATTGTTTTATTAAGTGTTTTTGTTACTTGTTTTAACAGCTGCCTAGAAAGTCCTGAGTTGAGGCAAGTTTCTTTTCACAATCCCCTTTTTATTCACATTGAATAAGGCTTCTATAGCTGATCGAGCCACTGCTCCCAGAACACTCTAAATATGTTCACTGAGTCATTCTCACAAGCCTGGGAAAGTATTATTATCCCTATTTGGAAGCTGGGGAAACTGAGGCTGTGAAGGGCCTTCCTGTACCCATCATCTTCTTTGACCACTCTTCGCCATGCCTATTTTCTATCTCTCTCCCTATACATGGAACTGTCTTCCTCCTCCAGGACACCAAGGGTCTAGCTCCTCCTAACAACTAACGTTTTACAGACCGACAAAGCTTTAAAAGCATAGGAATGGAGGACTTACCCCACCTGATCAGACCAGTGGTCCATCTAGTACGGTATTCTGGGTTCAACAGTGTAGGAATATAGGCCCACATTAGACCTGCATAGCTATGGTTTTAGACTTAGTTTGGCTCTTGACATGAGTGGTAGGCCCAAAGCATGTAAAAGGCTGAGATCGTGAGAAACAGAAGTTATTTGTATTAAATTTGTAGTGACATTTAAAGTACCAGTGTTATCTCATTTAAGGTTTGGGTAAAAGTAATAGAAATAAAGAAAACATGATTAACTGGGCACAAAGTTTAGTAAATAATTGGTTAAAAATGCTCAGTCCAGTAGCTAGGGAGAAATATGGCCAACTGAGATAAAGACAGAAACCTTGAGAAGAAAGGGGACCAGCCATGAATCTTCTCTTAAACAAGCCAGGGGGAAAGGTTCAGCTCTATAACTCTCTCAGCAGGCTTTAGCTAAGGTACAATGCCCAGTATAACATCACTTGTTTGTTATAGTGTACACTAAGCCAGGTTTTCCTAGCGGGTTCTTTCTCAGAACCTCTCCTTACCCCTCTGGAGTCACAGCATGATGGGAAGGGATCTCCCAGGCCTGATCTGGTCATGAGTATGTTGGCCAATGCTTATAACTCTATTGTTGCTAGGGTATAGAATATTGGCCTGTGTATATGCTTATGTTTGTATTTAGGGTGTAATTAATACCGTGGCCTTTGAACGCTTAAAGGAATGCTTGTGTAGAAATTGAGTGGTGATAAACCTTAATATACTTATTAGGAAAATAATTTCCAAGAAACAGTGGCCAGCACCGGACGCTTCAGAGGGAGGTGTAAGGTACCCTACAGTAGGCTGCTATGGAGCAGCCGATCCCCAGGGGAAGTTTCTTCTAATCCCTCAGTTAGAGGTTGAATCATGCCCTGAAGCAGTAGGGTCTGTATCTTTTCCAAACTAAACATATTCAGTCCAAAAGTTTTGACTCTTAATATGATGTCCCTCCCTTTGCATTCATTGGACCAGATTTGTCTGTTGAAGCCAGGAGATTGCTATATGAGTTGCAGTTGGTCCATTATTTCTGATATAAGGCTCTAGCCTGCGAGATGATGAGTGTCCTTCACTCCTGATGACTTAAGTACTTTGACTTCTGTGAGCCTAGGGGGAGTTCAGCTCCCCACAGAGTCAAGCCCATCAATTACAAGCTCTTTGGGCCAACATCACTACAGTTACCCATTTGGCTGCATCCTCAAATTTGTATAAAGTGGCAAAGAATATTAACCTATTGTTCCCTGTTAGGGAATTATAACAAACAAGGTATGACATGGCTGTTAGTGAATTTACTCTATGCTGGCAGAATACATTTCCCATACACAGTTTCTTTCTAAAGTACAAGCATCTCTCTCTTCTACCACCTCACAAAAACAAACCTACTCTTGTTTCCTCAGGCTTTGGTCAGTTAAAGAACATTTTGTTTTGGTCTATAGGTCAAAGCAGCCTGGCATTATTTCATATATAATATTATGGTAGCATCTAGGCACTCTAACCAAGATCAGGGCCCCACTGTGCTAGGCACAGTACACAGCCATAGCAAGAGACAGTCCCTTCCCCGAGAGCTTTCAACATAAACTGACAAGCCAGGCAAAGTTTGGGAGAGAGAAGATTCTATTATCCCCCCTTTTTACAGAGAGATTAAGTGACTTGCCTAAGGTAAATTTTTGCCTTATTGAAAAAAATGTCTGTGCAGGCTTAGTACTTGATTCTTCATCAAATCAAAACAACTTTCCTCTGCAACACCAGAGGCTACCATAGATTCCAAAACCAGAATAGACCTCTGTGATAATCTAATCTGACTAACACAGACCATACAACCTTCCCAAAATAATTCCTAGAAAAACACCCACTCCTTCCTGTGGATTACTGCCCAGCCATACTTCACTTTTCAACCTCCAGCCACATTGGTGCTAATCCAGGTCACAAGAATAAAGAAATGTGCATTTTAATCTTCCAGGGTTCTCATGTTCAGAAATGGCAGAACTCCTTTTGTTTTAACTTCCTCTCAGAATTTCACCATTGGGCAGAAACATGTCATGGAAAAATTTAGGCCAAAAGGTGAACGTTTCAGAAAGTTGTAAGTGGCTGAAAATATAGAGTCATATTAGAAGCCGTAATGAAAGCTTCATTGTAAGAAACCTCTGCTGCTTCCACAATAATACACAAGCGTACACTTTTCTGGATTTTTTCTTTAGTCATATTAGAGAACATTTGGTCATGTGACTAAATGTGGAATTATGTTTTTGGCCTCCCAAGTGGACACCATTACAGGCTGGGAGGGCAACAGCGTTTGATTAATATAATCCCTGTGATTGCCAGGGAAACCCTGCCCCAACAGCGGCCGTGTTACATTGGCCTTACAGCTCCCCTTCTACTCATGCTTGCTGGGAACAATCTGCCACGGTCAGTGAGAAGACGTGCCCTTGCCCAAAGCTGCCTTTCATGAGACAGTCTGATAGAGAGGAGGTTCCCACATGTGCCTCCGTCCTCCCCAGCATGAATTTCCCCATAGGAAGAAAAGCCAGCCAACTCCAAATGTCCATAGCGGGGAGAAGGCCTTGATAACTCTTACTAAGGACAGGAGCTCGCCTCAACACCCAGGGCTCATTTCCAGTGACAATTCCAACAGAGGAGGTGGAAGAATCCCAAAGCTTCCCTCCAATATTACTCCTGAGTGAAAGAGGTGGGCTCTGAAGATTGTCCCTGCCCTTTCCCCCTCAGAGTGCTCTTGGTTGAAGTAAAGGGGGAAAAGTATCATCCTTCTCTTCTTTTAGGTACTCTCCTGTCAGTGAGACAAGACCCTGAAGCCTTCCCTGCTCCCCTCCCACCATAAGTAACCAGGGATAAATGAGAATCCTCACAAACGTAATAAAACAGGCTTTGAGAATAATATCAGAGAAAAAGTATCTGCCAATAAAAACAGTTCCCTTCATTGTGGTATATTAGTTCTTCAGCTGATGGTCTCAGGAGCTATGTACCTCTGAGTCAATATTTTCTGTTCCTGAAAGCAGCCAGTCCATATTTACATAATATTATACTATAATCTTGTTTGAAATACATTTTCTGAATCTCTTGAATGCCATGGCCCTAGATCCAACTCACTTTAAACCTTGAGATCTGCCCTCAGGCAATGTATCATCTTCCATAATCTGAGAGTTGTTGGACATACAGACATATCCAAAGGCCATGAATGCCACTTCACTGCATGTAAATAGGATGTCCAGTGGTGCTCTAAGGGATCAAGGCAAATTCAGGTCTCCTTAATTAATCATCAAGGACTAAAGCATACATTGGACTACCTAAAACCAACTTATCTAATTGGTTTGTCTGTCTCATGGGATTTCAGAACTGATGTCCTATCTCCCCTGCATGGGCCTTAAAGATCCCTTGGCATTTTCCCTAAGTGCATGTTGCCCCACTGACCTGTCCCAGAATTGCATCCAGCACAACCTCTATTGTGGCCAGCGTGCTGTGAAACCAGTTGCTTGCTAACCTTCCTACCCCAAAGTTGTGTATGTTACAATGATGTTATACAGAGCCCAGTTCTCCAATGATTACACACACTAATTACTTTACTCACTGAGTGAGCTGCTGAATTCAGTGGGAAGTAAAATTATTCGTGTGTGTAAGTGTTGGCAGGATTGGACCCACTTTTGGGATGAGTCAATATTGTAGATATAAATGTAAATTATTGTTACAGAGTCTGCCATCAGGACAGAAGAGTTGTGTGCTTCTTCAGTCGGAATGAGCGGGGCATCTGTACTCACTGTCCATTGGCATATCAATAGTTGATAAGATTTGAGGTAACTCCTTGGACAGGGCACTGGACTGCAAGCCAGGAGACCTGGGCTCTATTCCTGGCTCTGCCACTGACCTGTCAGGTGACCTAGGGAAAGTCACTTTATATCTCTGTGCTTCAATTTCCCCAAGTGTAAACAGGAAGGATGATAGTACTTACTTTGTCAAGCGCTTTGAGCTGCACAGGTGCAAAATCGCTACAGAAGAGCTCATTTAATATTATTAATGATTTATCTGGAGGACAGTGAAGAGCTAATCAGGATTATTCTTCTTGGGACGCAAACTCCAGATCCATCTTTGCAGTGACATGCTTATAGAGCTACAAGCCACGCTAAAGGGAGAGTGCTGCTGCTGTCAAAGGAGTTCTCTCTTCTCCTGCTCCCTTCCTCTCCTCTCTCCTCCCTCCTCCCTCTCTCTCTCCAGTAGCAGCCGAGCTCCTCCACTCCTCCTCCCTGCAGCGGCCCCACAGCAGAGTCTGCTGCTGCTGAACAGCCTCCCTGTCACATGCCTTGAAGCGTGTGCCTTTGCATGTGTGAGCGCACGTGACCGCCCAGTCCTGCAGCAGCAGCTCCGTCACCTCACACACAAGTACTGTACTTTGAGGGAGGAAGAAGAGGGAGTGATGTCAAGGCAGATTTATTGCTAGGCAACAAATAATGCTTCTCTCTTTGGAATCCTGGAGCTTCTTCGAGAGGCAATGGTTGAGGGACTGATTCCCTTGCCACCACCCAGGACTTTTGTGAAGCCCTGTTGCACACTGCACTGAATCCAATCACTGAGGTCTTTAGCAGCATATACCCTCTTTAAAATAAATCAAATCTGATGTGTTAGATAAAATAAACCCTTCACATGCCCTCTGGGTACATGCACAACACTTTAAAAGCAATATATGTAATTAACTGATAAAATAGCCTGCATGGACACCCCACTCCAGACTGTTGCATGTGTGTGTACAGATAGGTATTTTATATATCCCCCCCACACACACATTTATAGCATTTATATAATATTTTATATCTTCAAAGCTTTGTAGAAACATTATCAAGCTAAATCTCATACTGAAATATAATAAAAATATTTGATACTTGAAAGTACGGTTTGTCTAAGCATCCTGATGGCTTCCAGAGCAAATGTGCTCAATTCACAAATAAAAAGATGGGTTTTCTTTCTAACTGCCAGGCCTGCAAACTCACCCTGAGAGCTGAGAGTCAAGCTGCCTGTGTGTTGCCCTCAATTGTAAAGATTCTGCAGGTCACCTTCTGCCCTCAGATGCAGATGAGCATACCTAGGACAGAACCCAAAGACCGAATTTGGCCCTGAAATTGGACTTTAGGGCCCAGTCCTATAACCTTTACTCACATCTGTCATCTTTACTCCTGAGTACTTGAGTAAGGGAGGCTACTCACAAAAGGGGTTGGAGGATTGGGCCTGTATGGCCTGATCCAAAATCCATTCAAGTCAATTCAATGAGCTTTGTACTAGGCCCTAAGGCCCCAATCCCACAGCTAACAGCACATGGGCAGAACGTTGCACTTGTGTGGTGTAGACAGAGGAGCCCCACTGAAGTGAATTGGACTATGTGCAAGTGTCGCAGCCTGCATGCTGTCAGTTGCAGGACTAGGGGCCTTGATTAGCATTCTGATGAAGTGCAACAGGAGTAGAATCATGGCTCAGGAATGCAGATAGGACTTCAAATACCCTTGGCAAGTCGACTTTCTGCTGAGTAAAGAAATGCCATTTTTACATAGCTGTTTTCCCAAGTAGACCTGCTCCTTAGAGAGTGCTCAGTAGTGAACCGTTTCTGTACTCTCTCTAGTTTCTTTTTGATAACTGGTTCTACAGGCTCAGGTATGGTTGAAAGCATTTTTTAATGAAAACTAGACTCATCAAACTTCGTTAATGAAGTGAAAAAATCAGACAGATGACATTGAGAATTTTTCCTTTTGACTCTACAGTGGTGGGTAATTATGCAAGTGGCACTACCTGGGGCAGAGCTCTGCGCTCCCACAGAGCCCCATTGATCTCAGTGGGAATCCACACAGGCACAGGGATCCATCCATCATAGCTCATTGGAGGATCAGAGCCTTGGTTTATATAGGCCAGTCACCCCACTATGGTCAATTGGGGGGGGGGGGAGTACAACAGCATTTCTATTAAAAAAAACCAAAGTGCCCAATGTTAAATTTAACAAAGAAGATTTCATCTTGGGTGCAAATGGTTTGTAGAAGCTGTTTTGTGAAAATCAGTGTGGGTGCTTTTAAACTCTATCAGCCTAGAAAGGAATAATGTGTCCAGATGGGGGTTGTGGTAGATAGCTCACCAGGAGCACCCCGTGTGATGCTGTGGCCAAAAGAACTAATGTGATCCTGAGGTACATAAACAAGGGATCCTCAAGTTGGAGTAGGGAGCTTAGTTTACCCTTCGCAGTAGCGTTACCGCTGCTGAAATACAGTTCTAGTGCCCTGTAGCAGGGCGCGCACTCCACCACTGCCTTTCCACACCATGGAAACTGGCCCAGACTCTTCTGGTTGTGTATCCACTGTGCCATTTAAGTTCCCTCTACCAACAACACATTCACAGTCCCCACGTCTATGTATGATATCCTCTGTGCTTTCAGCCTTCTTCTCAGGACCCAAGAGGAGCAGGGGGACTCCCTTCCCTAAGACCTCTGTGAGACTGGGCTCAGCTCACCCTGATCCTCCCTCCCTCCGGCACTTCCTTCCTGTGCCTCTTTATCAGTCTTGAACTGGTTAGCTCACCCAGCCCACTAGCCTGATTATCTAATTACCTTTAATTACCCCAATCAGCTTTCTCTGGGGGAGGGAGAAGGGGAAACTAATTGGTGCACTCTGATCACTTGGACAGTGTCACATGCCCACAATTCAAGAAGGATGTTGATAAATTGGAGAGGGTTCAGAGAAGAGCCATGAGACTGATTAAAGGATTAGAAAATATGCCTTATAGTGATAGACTCAAGGAGCTCAATCTATTTATTTTAGCAAAGAGGAGGTTAAGGGGTGACTTAATTACAATCAATAAGTACCATAGGCACTGACTCAATGGGTGCTCCGGGGCTGGAGCACCCATGGAAAAAAAATAGTGGGTGCTCAGGACCCACAGATCAGCTCCTCCCACTCCCTCCCAGCGCCTCCTGCCTGCCACAGATTAGCTGTTCAGTGGCTTGCAGGAGGCACTGGGGGGGAGGGGCAGTGCGAGGGGAGGGTGGAATGGGGCAGGAAGAGGTGGGGCGTGGGTGGAGTGGGGGTGGGAGGAGGTGGGGGGGAGGGGCCTTAAGGGAAAGGGTGGAGTGGGGGTGGGGCCTGGGGCAGAGCGGGGGTCGAGCACCCCTGGGGAAATGAGGAAGCCGGCGCCTATGCTAAGTACCTTGTGTTGGGATTGTTCACCCCACACTTGCCCGGAAAGGGTTAATGTAGACTGAGAAGGGAGCTAATTAACCCAACAAGCCACAGCTGAGGAGAAGCAGGTGGCTAAGTAGTCCCCTGACTAAGTGAGGGAGTCCAGCTGAGGAGGAATGAGCTGGGCTCGGTTTAGAAAGACAGGAAATGGGAAGCTGGGGGACTATTGTGAAAGATGGCGGTCACTCTCTGGGAAAAAGTGTTTGGAGGCTGCAGAGACAGGTGCCTATAGTTACTCCCTGGAAGGAGGGAGTTAGTAGACTGGCAAACCGATGGGGGGAAGCGCCAGATGGTAAGGAAAGGGCTCAGGGAAAGGCAGTAAGTTCCAGGAGGGAACAGACCTTAGCTACCGACTAGAGGGTCCCTGAACTGGAACCCAGAGTAGAGGGTGGGTCTGGGTTTCCCTACCAGCCACTGAGGAAGTGGCACTATGAGGCAGTGAATGGGAAGATTACCTAGGATTGCTGAAGGAAGACTGATAACCCAGAAGACGAAAATGTGTATAGCGACCTGGTCGGACGGCTCAGTCACAAACAGGCAACAGCAGCTCGTGGAGCAAGAAAGGGGCTGCATACCAAGAGAGAGGGAGAGACGGAATGAAACTGCAGGAAGGGGCATCGACCTCGCAAAGCTAATCTCTAGACTGGCCAGGAGGAGGTGCCATCCTAGAGGTGAGTAGAGCACCCCATCACATACCTACATGGGGAACTACTGTTTAATAATGGGCTCCTTAGTCTAGCACCATCCAATGGCCTGGAAGTTGAAGCTAGACAAATTCAGACAGAAAATAGGACAGAATTTAACAAAGAGTAATTAACCATTGGAACAATTTATCAAAGGTCATGGTGTATTCTCCATCATTTTCTACAAGATCTGCTCTAGGAATTATGTGTGGGGTAGTTCTATGGCCTGTGTTATACAGGAGGTCAGACTAGATGATTAGAATGGTCCCTTCTTGTCTTAGAATCTGTTTCTTGGGAAATTTTTAGATTAAAAAAAAAATACAACGCTGGATAGTGCCAGGAATAAGTGGTGTGTGAATCTTCCGTTTGCGGAGGCTCACATGCGAGTGCCAGAAGCTCCTAGAAGTGGGGGGGGTGCCACAGGTGCGTGGGCTGTGGCCCTGTTCCCAAGGCCCCTTCCCCCTGAGGGGCCCCCCCTCCCTGGCTGCTCACTCCTTTCTGTCCCTTCCCCTGATGGCATGCTGGCCGCTCACTCCTCTCCCTGGAACGAGGGGGTCGGGGACCCTGGGGCCATGGCACCATCACTTTTTCCTGCCTTAGGTGAGTGATGGGGGGTGGGAGAGGGTGAAGAGGAGCAAGTGGTGGGTGGGGGGGCCGAAGAGGAAGAGCCGGAGCCAGGGAGGGGTGGAGTACAGGCAGGGCCACGGTGTAGGCACTGGTGGGCTCCCCCACTTCTATGGAGCTTCACTTCTTGTGCTCCAAAGGTGGCAGCAGGCCAGCGCGCCTCTGGAGGGGTGACCCATGCTGCATCCACGGCATTTCTGGTCGCATGGCCAGCCTTCTTGGGCAGGGGGGCTGGAACAGTTTATGTAGTGGGGGTGCTGAGAGCTATTGAATCAAACTGTAAACCCTGTATATGATGGAAACCACTTCAAGCCAGAGGGTGCAGCAGCACCCCCAGCACTCCTAGTTCCAACACCTATGTTTTGGGGGGGTAGCTTAGCCTCCCTGGCCTCTTATACGTGCTGCACATAGTGCCAGCCCCTTACACTGATGTATAGAAGTGGGGGATGGGGACAAGACTCCTCATCATCTTTTGCTGGCCTGCATAAAACCAAGCAATCCCTGCTCTCAGGGAGGCATAGCTCCTCCCCTACTCTTTGACACCACCCACTCTTGAGCACAGGCCAGCAGAGCGGGACCAGCACACAAGGAGAAGCAGGCTACACCCCACTAAAGCGTGATGGTAGCAGGCATGATACCACTGGGCACCCTGTGAGCTCACTGTGGCAGAATGGTTTCTATTGCTCCACATGGGCAGGGCATCAGCTCTGTGTTGCCCAGAGTGCAGCCATAACAGGGGCCACAGTGAACTTACTGCTTATGACAGATTGATAACTCTGTGTGATGGGGTGGTCACCCCACACTTGCCTAGAGGAAGTTAACAAGGCTGAGAAGGGGCCAGTTAACCAGATAGGTGGCCTGAGTAGCTCCTGATTGATGATGGAGCCCAGATGACAAGGAACAAGCAGGGCTAGTATAAAGCCAGGAAGTTGGCAGCAGAAGGGGGCTGCAGCGAGGGAGCCTGCAGCCACTCTCTGGATGTTAGAGAAGACAGATGCCCAGTGGTAAAGTAGAAACCCTGGGGATCCAGGCCCTGAAGACTTTACCCAAAAGGGGGTGGAGCAGAAGCTTGAGAGGGGATGTAGGAAAAAGTCTCCAGGGGAAGTAGTCTACAGTCAATCCCTGGGAGAAGGGAGGTGTGTTTGGACTACAGAGTTAAGTAGCCTGCAGTTCCTCTCTAGGAGAAGGGAGTATGAGCTAGTAAACCCAGAGAGGGGGAAGCCAGAAGGAATCCAGGGAAATAGCAAACAGCATCTGGGAGCATGCAGTCCATAGGTGCTAGACATAGGTCACCTGGACGGGAACCCAGAGTACTTGGTAGGCCCAGGTTCCCCTACCAGCCACTGGGCAAGTGGCAGAGACTGGGCAGTGTCCAATGTGAGAATGCCTGGGACAGTTGTCCAATGTGACTTTACTACCACGGAAGGGGAGGGCTATAGTGACCTGGCCAGAGGGCCAAACCATGAAGAGCAAGTCACAAAATAGGACTGTGTAGAGTCCCAGACAGAGAGAGCAAGAGGGGCAGTGGTGACAGTGAATGACTGACAGAAGGGGCGTTTGGACCTGGAAAGAGCCAGTCCCCAGAGCAGCCAGGGGGAGATGACCTGGCAGTGAGAAAACCCTGTGACACTCTGGAAACTGAAATCATGTATACTCAAAACAGGTACAGTGAGTGACGTGGCAGTGCAAACTCCCCCATGCTGCCTAGCCAATGAGTATCTATCCTGACCTGAATGGCCATCTCTAGGAGCAAGGAAAAGCAATCATTTCTTAACTTCTTCTTGGCTTTTTACTGAGACTGCAGTGTTGCCAATCCCAAGTGATCAAAAATCATTAGCTCCCTCCCCCCAAAGTCATGACTGGCTTAACAAATCACCAGGTTTTCAAAAATAAGTTTTGCATGCTTTTTATTTGCCTTCTAGGATTTGGGTTTTTAGGGGTCACATTTTCAAGCTTGTTTCTGCAAGCATGAAATCAGAAAGCTTTATTTTTTAAATGAAAACTGAGACCACATGATCCCAGCAGTTTTGATTTTAAGAAAAACATCAAGTATTGTGAGATTTGTAATACAGTCACCTGAGCTGGCAACTCTAAGATGGCCAACTGCGAAATGGATTAGTCATATGGAGGCAAAGACTTTCAAGTAACACCGACTTAGAAGTGAAAATGAAACAAAAGGAGAGGGAGAAAAACATACAAATTAAATTCAATGGAAAGACTCATTGACAAAGGGAGTTTAGGTCAGACCATTAGTGAACATGGGTAACAACTAGTATAGGCCTACAATTGTTGTCCTTTCATACACTGCTCTCATTGCCTTCAGTGGAAGTTGCTGTATTACATTTCTTAGGTTTAATCTATACTGTATTTAGTTTATACATAATAGACTCAGACTTTAAGGCCTGAAAGGCCTATCATGATCATTTAGTCTGCATATCACAGCCTACAAGAACCTCACCCATTCATTCCTGCAACAGGGCCATAACCTCTGGCTGAGTTATGGAAGTCCTCAAATCTTGGATTTTAAGATTTCAAGTTACAGAGAAGCCACCATTTACTCTAGTTCAAACCAGCCAGTGACCCGTGCCTCATGCTGCAGAGGAAGGTGAAAGAACACCAGGGTCTCTGCCACTCTGATCTTGGGGAAAATTCCTTCCTGACCCCAAAGATGGTGATCAGTTAGACCCTGAGCATATCAGCAAAACCCACCTGCCAGACACTTGGGAAAGAATTCTCTGTAGTAACTCAGAGCCCTCCCATTTAGTGTCCCATGTCAGGCCATTGGAGATATTTGCTTTCACAGCCACATCACATCGGCAGCTCATACTCATTCTGTGTTCGACCAATACACCCAGGTTTTTCTCTTCCTCTTTCACTGCCAACTGGTAAGTCCTCAGTTTATAGCAAAAACTCTTGTTGTTAGTCCCTAAGTATATGACCTTGCACTTTGCACTATTACATTTCATCCCATTTCTATTATTTCAGTTTTTAAGGTCATCCATATTTTCTTGTATGATATTCAGATCCTTCTCCACATTTGTCCTTGAGGAACTCCACTAATAACCTCCTCCAGCCTGACAGTTTATCTTTCAGTATTACCTTTTCCCTCTGTCTTTAATTACTCTTGTCTTTCAAGATTTGTTCTAAGATTTTGCATACAATTGAGGTCAAACTAATAGGTCTGTAGTTTTCCTGATCACTTTTCCTATCTTGAATATAGGTACTATATTTTGCAATTCTTCAGTTATAGTGTATCACCCCAGAGTTTACGGGATTCATTAAAAATCCTTGCTATTAGGCTTGCAATTTCATATACCAATTCCTTTAATATTCTTGGATGGACATTATTTGGGCCCCCTGATTTGGTCCCATTAAGCTGTTTGAGTTTGGCTTCCACCTTAGATATGGTAATTTCTACTTCCATATTGTTGTTCCCCTTAGCCACCCTGCCATTGCCCCTAAGCCATATTTAATTATCTTTAATCTTCACCCGTCCTCAGTGCTTAGGAGTCCCATTTCTTCTTTCCTTGTTTTCTTTTTATTTATATAGCTAAAGAGCCTTTTCTATTGGTTTTAATTTCCTTTGTGAAGTCCAGCTCTGCTTGGCTTTTGGCAATTCTCACTTTTCGCCTATACCTCCTTACTTCCAAGAGGAGGTATAGGCTGATCCTTTCTTTGCTGATCCTTCCCTTCTTCCATTCCTTGTAGGCTTTCTGCTTTCTCTTAACCTGTCTGAGATACTTATTCATCCTGTTTGGTCCACAACCCTTCCCTATTAGTCTTTTCCCCTTGCTTGGGGAACCTTTCATGCCACCATGATATACTGGATAAATAATACCTGTTTTTAGAGTTTGTTGTGTAAGGAAAATACATTTGCCAATATATTACGGTCTATGAGAAATACATTATGTAGCAAGGTATGTATAAAAAATATCAAGCCCAGTCCTGCATTCTAAAAGTCCAGAAATACAGAAGTGGGCCCACAAATTATACCAATATAAAAAAAATCAGGTGGGAAACACAAACTTGAATAATGTCTAAATATGCATTTGCACAAGAACAAATATAATTTTGTTTTTAAATATCAGTTTCATTTCATGTCTAATTTTTTTTAACTGGAAGAAAACGTGAAAACAGCATTTCTTCAAATAAAGCTAAGGCATGGAACTGATAAAAGCCAGAAATTTCATAATTAAAGCTCTTAGATTTCCTTCCACCATTTGTCTTTTGTCCTCTACAGGAATATATTATCCGTTTTAACTATGAAGTTTTTTATGTTTTTGTTAAAACATTAACATTACTGAACCATCCATATTTTGTCTCTAAATTTTGTTTCTGGAACTGCTTTAAAGAGGATATCTTGAAGATATAACAGGGCATGAACTTTAACATATTTGATGCAATGACTAACAAAATAATTATTCCTTTTACTACACCTGTGAACATTGAAATTGATTATAAACATAAAATTTAAGATGTTGGGATAGGGTTACAATCCAATGGAGCCTAAAGTGATACTAATACTAACCTGTGACTCCTATTCATAGAGAGTAGGATTTTCTAAGAAGCCATGGACTTGATCGACACAATTTTTGTACTGGTATAACTGTGTCAGTTAAGGGTGTGATTTCTCCCCCCCCCCCAAATATAATTATAGCAGTAGTGTAAACACAGTTATACTGGTAGAAAGGTGCCTTAGACCAGTATAGCTTATGAGCTTTCCTGTATGGGGAATTAGCTACATCAGTATAAGAACATTTATCCTGGCACAATTGCATCCACAGTGTGGTGGGGGTGGGAGGATATACCATTACAGTTAAAGCAGTACAACTTGATGTGGACATAGTGATGAAATGAGGACAGACACATGCATGGAATGAAGTGGCAGGCTGCAACTTTTATTAAACTTTAACATAGGGGAGAAGTGCTACCCACCCATCACCCTCACTCTCCTATACCAGGCATTTGATTGGTTCCAGTGCATGGGGCTTTACAGGGCTCCTGCCAGATTACCCATAGTTTGGGGTAGGCTCTCCTCAGCTTAACTCCCAGGACTCAGCTCTCTGAGTCATAACACCTGCTGCCCAGTGAGGGGGACAGAGGGTGCAAAAGGGTGGGGACCTTGCCCTGCGAAGGCCACAAGGTCTGACCTCAGCCTGCAAAGGCCACAAGGTCTCACTCTATCCCATGATCCCAAGGCCCATCACCAAAATCCCAGGTCTTTTACCTCTGGGAACTGTTCATTTTATCCTCTTAAGAGCACTGGAAACTGACCGCAAGTTGCAATGAATTAAGAACTCAACCTCCAGTACCTCAGTTAGGTACTAAGCACATTCCTACTTAATCAACTGTGGCTTGAAGGTGCTGTGAGGAAGGTGAAAAGTTCCCTGGTCCACTGCTAATTAATCCATGGGAGAAAAAGATCCTTCCTGACCCCTAAACAGGCAATTGGCTAGATCCACGGCATCTGTCAGGCCAGATTCCCTTCCTAGTTCAGGGTGGTTAGCATGGGGTTGCTGGAATGGAGCTGAAAGGGGCTCCATATGGCCCCTTTCTAAATTAAATCCCAGAAGCTGAGGTATGCTGGCCAATTAACACGCTCTCTCCCAGCTGGCCAGAGTACCAGAGACTCCCACGGGCAGGAGTCTCCTCCCTTGCTGTTAGGACTGTTCCCTTTCACAAGGCCCATCAAATTTCGCCCACCCATTGAGACAGGTTGAGCATTTTTGTGTGTAGTGAAAGCCTAATTGAATTTCACTCCTCTGACTCAATTGAAATCCCAGGCACAGAACCTGATCCCAAGATCACGGAAGTCAATGGCAGTCTTTCCACAGACTTTGGTGGGATCTGGATCAAACCCATAAATAACTGTTTTCAACAGGATTACTTACACACGGTTGCAGGATCTGGTCCATTATTAATATTTTACAATAAACTCTCAGAAGACATTACAAGTAATGAAAATGTATACATAGTTTTATATCAATTCATTGATTCATCTAGCTGTCTATAGTGAATTAGTTTAGCTTAGCTTTACTATGAAACCATGTAGACTTACTTGCTCATAATACCATCTGAGTTGTTTAAAAAAATATGTTGTTACCTGAATTCTTTATTTTGTTCCTGTATTTCTAAGGGAAATTGAAATTAACATGGCTCCCCCCCCCCTTTTTTTTTTTTTTTTGGTGAAAATTTGCTACTATATTTGTACTCCAGCTCAATCCAATGTCAGTGCAGCTATGAAAACACTTCGATTGTTAATTGGTACTGAAGAACCAGTAGAGGGAGCACAAAACATTGTTTTTATATTTATATCTTACATAAACTCTCCCTACTTTTTTAAAAATTATTTTCTCAGGAACAGGATGATGAAATTTTAAAAGGAAAAAAGCCCCAAATCTCATCCATATTAAAACTGTTAAGGTCTTTAGAGGAATATTTTCCCATACTGTAAATTACTTGATTGTATCCCTATAAAGCTGGGGTTTTTAAAATATTTCCAGTTTCAGATATAGATGATTTCCCCCAACATTTATGAAACTAATGCCATCAACCTGTCATAAAAAATCTGATAATTAAAGTCTGATAATTATGGACAATTACTAAATATGTACAATATCTATAGTGTGAATTATGTTACATTTTATCATTTTAAAATGTAGAATGAATATACTGCAAAAAAGTATAGAACAATTTAAAATATAATTAGAAATGTGTGGGCATGCATGCTTTATGCAGTGCTTTGTGTAATGTACACACTCTTAAATACAATTCATTAAACTCAAAGGAAAGTAAGCAAATGCAAAACCATCTTTAAAATATGCAAAGACAAAATAAATTTCTATCTACATTCGCACTAGACATTTTTAAGGTTTGCTATCCATCCATTATGCTGTATTAATGTAGGAATTTTTAATTACTAGACAACCCCATATTGTGTATTAAAGCTTTTATTCCTTAGTAAGACTTTTTTTTAAATCACAAAATAGTGTGTAAATATTTAGATAATAGAATTTGTGGAGTGCTGGAAAATACTGAATATAAAGATTGATTTCTAATATATCACATACTAAACTGTTCTAAAACAGCTGTTTTCTTGCAGACAGTATTTATTTTTTAAATAATTTAAGACAGCATAAGCTTGTACCAAGCATAAGCATTGTAACAAAAGTGCAACTTTTTTCAGCAAATCCTCCCCAAAAGATATTTAACTCAAAATATCATTAACACATTTTCTCCCTACAAAAATAGCATGTCAGACATCATTAATTGGATGTATTAACAACTATTTACATACAGCCATTCTGCAGGCTAGTAAGATTTTTCTGTAACGTTGTTTAAACACAGCGTTTGAGGCAAACAGTAGCAACAGCAGCAGCAAATGCAATCAAACTGACTAACAGACCCAGGATACTTATTCACTCAGTCAGACAGTTGTGTCTCACCTCTTACATAACATTCAAGTGAGATTTCTCACAGTGCTACCTTGGCAACAAACTAAAAATATCTAGGCAAGGTCTTGTTTTAAGCCTTATTAATAAAGCTTTATCTGTGTGATTATCTGGCAGCTGTACAGTCTCCAGAAAGGGAAATCGCGATATTTGGAGACAAAAGGACTGCATGGGACCTTATCCCATATCTTCTAAGCATTTCCAATTAAAAACTGAGATGTTTAATAATTTCCTCCAGTTTTTAATTTGGGATACAATTAGTTCAGGGTTGTCAGTTTTTTTGTTTTTTTTTTTAGTTCAGTGCAGAAATGTTTGTTTTATAAAGCAAGGTTATAAAAACTCAGGAAAATACTGAAATTAAATAAGGACAGGTGGAAACAAATGCACTTGCCATACCTCTATACCTTAACTAAGAAGAAATCATAGCATAGGCCTGACCCTCTATTCCTTGTGCATCCAAAACTCTGACTGAAGCCAGTAGCAACTCTGGGTACTCAAAGCACTGAAGGACTGGGCTCAAGATCAATTCATTCATGGTCCATTTCTCAATAAAGTGCGAACATATGTACTTAAAACTCACCTTCTCTTTCTCTCCCCTCTCCCCCATTCTGATAATGAACCAATCCAAGTCTCTTTAAACAAGTGCAAATTACTAAATGGAACATAGAGATACTACAGAAAAACATTTCAAAATAAGGTGCAACGTTTACTTTAGAGAAAAGCATATCCTTACTATTTTTTCTTTCTTTTCTTTTTTAACGTATTTATGCATTTATAAAGCCAAACATTAAAAAAATACTGAGTAGCAAATGTAATCCTTAAAGATTCTCAAGCAGTGGCAGAGGCCTCTAGAGTTAAGCACTCCCACCCTACATTGAGTCAGATACTGTATGATCTTCATTTGCTTCTATATATTATTATTAATACACATCTCTAGAGAGGCCATAACCATAGTCTGTGACTCCCAGGGCCACTTTTTTTGCCTACCCACTTTCAAATGTCACTGACACTCTGGATCAGAAACTGAATCTGACCCTCCGGCTTACAAAACGTTTGATTTGAAGCCTGTTTCTATTTGCTCCCTTTTGGTAAATGTGGAGACAAGTTGTGATTCTCTGTGAAACACAGAAATGCAAAGGATCTTTTACAGCAGAAAAATTGGTTTGTTGGGGGGGCGGGGGGAAGGAACGCAGCAGGAGAGAACACCAAAGAAATGAAACAACCACAACAGAAACATCGTGCAAATCTATTACACTTTCTCCTTTAAAACCACAAAGTGGGTGGGTGGGTTGTTTCTGATTGTTGCTGTTATTATTTATTAGGATGGGCTCCTTCTTCCTCCCTACTAGGGAGCATGGGTGGGCTGAATCCTATGTCCTGTAGCACAGTTCAGGGGCTTTCCTTTCCGGGCTGCAAAAGATCTTCCGGGGAGGGAAGATCACTGTCCAGGCTGGGCCCGGTCTCGCAGGCAGCAGCGAAGAGATGGGGCAGGTGCTGCCCAGCAGAGACCATGTCAAGAGGCAGAAGGGCCGCGGCGGCGGCGGCGGCTGCGTTCGCCTTATCAGCCGGCGCCAGCACCGAGGACAGACAGGGGAAGGCAGCGGCGGCGGCCTGGGCCGGGATTCCGGAGTAGAGCAAAGGGATGGGGGCGGCGGCCGGGTACAGATATTTCTCCAGGTTGCTCTTGTCCAGCAAGGGCTGCATGTAGGCCGCGGCCGCGGAGGGGGAGATGAAGTAGAAGGGCAGGCAAAGGGGGGCGGCGGCGGCTTGCGGGCCAAAAGCAGCCCCGCCCCCGCCAAAGGCCATGAGGGAGCTGAGCAGGGCGGCGTCGGGTCTCAGCAGGGCAGCAGCTGCCTGGTGCTCCGGGCTCAGCGCGGCGGCGGCAGCAGCAGGGAGCGTGGCGCTGCTGCTGCAATCCAGCCTCAGCCTCTTGGGCGCTGGGGCCTCGTCCCCGGCAGGCTCCTGTTTGATAGTCACGCCGGGCAGCCCAGCCGCTTGGCCTTTCTCTCGATCCGGCCGGCCCTCGCTCTCCCCCCCATAGCCGCTATCCGTGTCTGTGTCGTTCTCCCCGCCGAGCTCCACGGGCGGGTGAGTCCGCTGGATGACAGGGACGCAGTTAGTCTGAGCCTCCAGCTTTTGCCCGGTGCGATCTTGTGTACAGGAGGAGGAGGATCCTTTGCTCACAGGGACCTGTGGAGTCAACAGCTGGGGGCTGGGTAAGAACTGAGTGGAAACCGCGTGCAGATGGTTTACGAGCTGGGCACATCTCTGCTCTCTGGGAGTCCAGCTTTCAAACCTGGAGAGGTATTGCAAGACTTCTTTGGCGCACGTTTGAAATCCCGAATGGAAAGCATCCAGGTCGCACTGAATGGGGGACTTCATAGACCGCTCCCCTGTGATGGAGAATATGGGAGGGGGAATGCAAAGAAAAGTCAGCATAAAAACAGCTGCTATCACCGGCATGGGAGTCCCTGCTATTAGGCTTGTCCTTTAAAGTCAAAACAAAGGTAACTTCAGTGATTTCTTAGGGAAGTCTTTCAATCCAGGCTACCTCGCCTCATGGGGCACAAATGCCTATATTTGCTGGGCGTTAACATGGCAATGTGGCTGGTGACATCTCATTGGAGGTCAGCATTTTGGCCAGATAATACACTAAGCATTTTATTATATTCCTTTCAAAGCACATGAAAAAAAAATTCAAAGGACTGCCCCTATGAATTATAGTATTATGAGATCTCCAATTTAACAACCATGTCTCCTGAGTATGTTTATGTGCTGGCATCTTCTGAAACTGACTTACCATTCTGTAAAGCAATTATATTCTGATGCTGTTGCTCCGTTAAGGCTGTTAAAGCTTTCAAGTGTTTCAAAGTTAATTCCAAAACTACAGCTTTCTCCAGATGCCCCAATGTCTGAAAAGTAGGGGGGAAAGGGACACTTGGTTACTAACACAATACAATTGCCCATTATATTCTATGTCCCTAACTTCAGGAACCTCCCTTTTGAAAGGAGTATTATATTTAAAGCTTCTGGTTTTACATAAGCGTGTTAGAAATGATTGCTGCTTTAAACTGAAACACATACACATACACCTCTGTAGAAAACCTTTACCATCCAACACAAGTCATACTTTTTCAGCTCTACGGTGCCTGTCCTTAAATTTTAAGATAATCACAAAGAACATATTGTATAATGCTTCCCACAATGAAATATATAAACCTTACCGTCAATTTCAGATGCTCAGGCAATAAATCTTTTAGCTGAGCAATGCATTCATTAATCCTGTCTCGCCTCTTCTTTTCTATCAATCTATGTGGCAGTTTGTATGTTTCCTAATTAGTAAAGTCAGGAAAAGCCAAATGTTACATTCACTTAATATGACAATCAAAACAAAAACAAATGTCCACATGTAGTGCAAATGGCAAAGCATGTATAGCCCTCCCTTGTATGCTTGTTCTCCGGTAGACACACTTATAATTCAGGGGAAGTTAAAAGGGAAGAAACTCGGATGCGGTTATGGGTAAAGCTATGCTATAAAAAACACCGAACCCCAATTAAGTATTTAGGCAGGTCATGAAGAGCTTCAGAAACTTATTCTTACCTTACTCTCGTCTCTTTTCATGCCTCTTTTGGGTTTGCACAAATACAAGGATGGATAGTCCAGTCTGCAAAAATGAAAGAGATCCAATGGTAGTATGTCAATGAGCTACCTATCACTTTCATAAGTGGGAATATATACATACAGAAAGAAAAAAAATAAGATATGCATATAATATTGCACAGCTCCAAAGATAGTCCCCGACTGCAAAAAAGAAGACAAGAATCAGACACCATTTAAGAACAATCTATCTTTTCAATGCTTTATATCAGTTTCTTAAGAAGAAACGAAACACTAGTGATAAGAGACAGAGATATATTGCACTGGCTCCTTACCCTATAAAATCCACATGTTCTAGCAACTGCCTGTCTTGCAAACGAGGGATTCCTTCATCCATGTTTGACAACAGCTGATTTTTTGTTGTTGCTTTTGATTGAATCTGTGGGATGCTGAGAGTCTTTGGAGATCTTTGAGCAAAACTGTGCACATGCAGCCTCTGTCTCTCTTGTGCACTGGGGAAAGTGTGAAGCAGTTTGTCTCCCCTCCCCTCTCTCTCTCCCACTCATACAGTCACAGTCACACACTGTGCTGGTAGTTTGCACTCACTGATCAGTGTTTGGCCACAGGGCACGCGCGTCGCCAGCCAGACCAGCACCCAGCTCACGTGCGGAACGTACCATACAAGCTCCAGACTAGGGGTTTGGGTGGGAGGGAGAGGAGGCGGGGACAGCTGATCCAGGCGACCGGAAAAGAAAAACAACTTTGTCCAGCTATTCATCTTCCAAATGGCAATGCAGTCAGCTGAGGTTTCCTCCTGTAAGGAAATAAACGCAGCACTCCTGATCACGGTGCATTTAGTGTCTGGGGGTTGGTTGCTCTTTAGTCTAGTCAGTTTATGGACTGGGGGGATAGAGATTTCACATATAGCATAAAGGATGCTGGATTTAAAAGCGGAGGCACAACGTGGTGGTCCTGTGCAAAAAGCAAAACGCGTTGGGAGGAAAAATCCGTAGTGGGGGAGACCTTAGTTTGCCAAGATGCAATTTTCAAATCAGCTGTCTGGGAAGTGATTAAAATGGTGCATTCAAAAATGTCCTTTTATTCCTGAGCTACACAGATCTGCCAAGTCCCATTTAGGGAGTTTAAAGTTTGTCAGTTTGGTGACGAGAGATTATTTTGCCTGTTTATTTCAATGAGCCATTTATAATCTCGTGGGTTTTTGTTTAATCTGGCTCGTGCAGGTGATCATAAACGGCCTGTAACTCTTAATATTGCCCTTTAGAAAGAACCAGGAGCGCCCTAGTTGAGGCTACCGATTACAGCGAGTTGATGTCTGTAGGTGCAAATCAGGAGCGTGCTCTAGTGGTTTTATGACTGTCACAGACTGCATCGCTGTTGCAAAGGAGTTGTCAGGAGAGGCAGAGAGAGAGGGTGACATTGGGAGAGGACTTACACTGAAGTGAAATGTAATATTAATCACTCCCCTGTGAACGTCCATTGCTCTGTGTGTCTGGTGGTACATGCCCCTCCTGTTCTCCTCCCCTCCCTTCTCCCAACACACACACACTTTCTCTTAGTCTGATAATGAACCCTGGATGTGTGCGCATAGCCCACGTTTACTACCACTGGCACCTAAAAACCCTCCTCCTTAATCCTGTCTCAAACGGGTACACGCACAGGGCTAGCAACGTGATCCGACCTGCCGCTGCCACATCACAGCGGTGAGAGCCCTTGCTCTGGAGCTGCTGCTGCTGCTGCATCCGCTGCCTAGGGAGAAATGCAAACGCAGCTGCAGAAGCAGGAGTATTACCTGCTCCCCAGAGCGAGCCCAATGGAAATGACTCAGTGCACGTCAAAGTATAGGTGGGAGGAATCTGCGATGCTAGGGACTCCTGCTGCTTGTGGGAACAGCAACCAGCCACGGTTGCTAAACCAGCCACCAGCATTATATACTTTCTCCCCAGTGCTGATTCCCTGCGGAAATTAGATTGCAAATGAAAATGACCGTAAAGCAGGGGTTGTATTAAATATACATACATGGGGATGGAGAGATCTGGGCTCTGGTGGGGTGTTAAGAGCTCCTGCTGGAAGTTAGCAAATGCAGGGGCAGGTTTATTTTCTCCCAATGGAGCTCAATGGAAACCACACACTGTAAATGGCAGTAAATGAGGAGATCTACATATGGATGTCAGTGTTGCCAGCCCTCACAATTTTCTGGGGAGTCTCTGGATATTTGGTTGTTTTTTTTAAAGCCCCAGCTCCTGTAGGCATGTGATTACATGAGAATCTCACCTATCTTTTAAAAATGACTAAACTTCTAACAGCTCAAGAACAAGACAGCAAATTAAAAAACTCCATATTTATTATATTTTTAAAAATCTCATGATTTTTAAAGCCATTCTTATGATTTTGGGAAACTGATTCATGATTTTGGTTTGCTTGGCACTGTTACATATAGGGTACATGAAGTGTGAATGAGGATTTAGGAGTGGAAAGGGCTGTAATGGGGTGTTAGGAGCTCCCAGAGGTGGTGCTAGCCCATTGGGGGCCCTAAGCAGGAATATTTTGGTGGACCTCCCCCACACACAACACACAATGACCCATTATTGGTATGATCAGGGCCCTAAGCAATTGCTTAGTCTGCTTATGCCTAGCACCGGCTCTGGGAGCTCCTGCTACTAGTGAGAAAAGTAAACGCTGCTGCAGGGGCAGGATTGTTTAATTTCTTCCCAGTGATCCTGATGGAAATTACGCATCGTCAGTGAAAGTCAGTCAGGAGATACACCATGCATAGGGCCCTACCAAATACACGACCATGAAAAATGCATTATGGCTTGTGAAATCTGGTGTCCCCCCCATGAAATTTGGTCTTTTGTGTGCTTTTACCATACTACACAGATTTCACAAGGGAGGTCCTGACCCAAAAGGGAGTTGAAGGGGGTCAGAAGGTTATTTTAGGGGCCCGGGATTGAGTCGGGGTATTGACACCCTTACTTCTGTGCTGCCTTCAAAGCTGGGCGGCTGGAGAGTGGTGGCTGTTGGCTAGGCACCCAGCTCTGAAGGCAGCACCCCGCCAGCAGCAGCACAGAAGTAAGGGTGGCAATACCATACCATCGCACCCTTACTTCTGCGCTGCTGCCTTCAGAGCTGGGTGGCTGGAGAGCAGCAGCTACTGACTGAAGGCCCAGTTCTGCAGGCAGCAGCGCAGAAGTAAGGGTGGCAATACCATACCATGCCATCCTTACTTCTGTGCTGCCGCTGGCGATGACTCTGCCTTCAGAATGGGCTCCTGGCCAGCAGCCACCGCTCTCCAGCTGCCCAGCGCTGAAGGCAGAGCCACCACCAGCAGCAACGCAGAAGTAAGGGTAGCAGTACCGCAACCCCCCCCCCCCCAACTCCTTTTTGGGTCAGGACCCCTACAATTACAACACTGTGAAATTTCAGATTTAAATAGCTGAAACCATGAAATTTACTATTTTAAAAATCCTATGACCGTGAAATTGACCAAAATGGATGGTGAATTTGGAAGGGCCCTAACCAGGGTGTATACATTCAGCGGTGCTTGGGTGTAGCAAAAGGAGTGTCATAACTATAAAGGGAAGGGTAACAGCTCTCCTGTGTACAGTACTATAAAATCCCTCCTGGCCAGAGACTCCAAAATCCTTTTACCCGTAAAGGGTTAAGAAGCTCGGGTAACCTGGCTGACACCTGACCCAAAGGACCAATAAGGGGACAAGATACTTTCAAATCTTGGGGGGGGGGGAAAGGCTTTTGTTTTGTGCTCTTTGTTTAAGGGGTTGTTCGCTCTTGGGACTGAGAGGGACCAGACATCAATCCAGGTTCTCCCCATCTTTCTAAACAAGTCTCTCATATTTCAAACTTGTAAGTAAAAAAGCCAGGCAAGGCGTCTTAGTTTTACTTTGTTTTCTCAACTTGTAAATGTACCTTTTACTAGAGTGTTTATCTTTGTTTGCTGTACTTTGAACCTAAGACAGAGGGGGGTCCTCTGAGCTCTTTAAGTTTGATTACCCTGTAAAGTTATTTTCCATACTGATTTTACAGAGATGATTTTTACCTTTTTCTTTAATTAAAAGCCTTCTTTTTAAGAACCTGATTGATTTCTCCTTGTTTTAAGATCCAAGGGGGTTTGGATCTGTATTCACCAGGAGTTGGTGAAAGGAAGGAGTGGGAAAGGGTCAATTTCTCCTTGTTTTAAGATCCAAGGGGGTTTGGATCTGTATCCACCAGGAGTTGGTGAAAGGAAGGAGGGGGGAAGGGTCAATTTCTCCTTGTTTTAAGATCCAAGGAGTTTGGATCTGTATTCACCAGGGAATTGGTGAGAGGTTTCTAAAAGCTTCCCAGGGAAGGGAATGGTGGCAGCGGACCAGAACTAAGCTGGTAATTAAGCTTAGAAGTCCTCATGCAGGCCCCCACACTTGTACCCTAAAGTTCAAAGTGGGGATACAGCCTTGACAAGGAGTTATGAAGCTCTAATGCAGTGGTTCTCAACCCGTGGCTTGTGGGCCACTTGCAGCCCAATCAGCACATAGCTGCAGCCCATGTGACATCCTCAGGGCCATACAGGTAGTATATATATTGTGTGGGCGCAGTCCACATAACACATAGAGAGCTGTCTATGTGGCCCACAATGGTAAATAGGTTGAGAACCACTGCATTTTGAGAGCACTTGCTGCTAGGGAGAAAAGCAAATTATTGGGTAGGCTAGATTGTACACCTTCTTCCCAGAGTGAGTTCAGTGTAAATTACACATTGCAAGTGAAAATTGCCTGGCTATTGGCATGTGACAATGGTACATGCTCACATAGTTGTTTCCTTCTAATACTGAACAAGGAACTTCATTAGAATAAGGAAACAATATATTTCCTCAAACTCCTGTGTATCTCTCTGCTTCATTTTAGAGCTTCTACCTAGAATCAACCCCGAACCCTTCTACCTTGCTTCCTACTACAGTTTTAAAGAACCAGTACACTAATCATCACTGATAATAGGGTGATGGGCCCATTAGAAATTCAACAGATAAGAGAAAGAGAGATGTGTCTGCCTCTGTCATCTATTACCATCTACATATACATGTGCATGATGGGGAAAGAGCTTTGCTGTGATGTTAGAAACTCTTGCTGCCTATCAAGAAATGGACGTAGATTTAACGTCTCCCCAGGGTGATATCCACTGAACCAGGACCTTATACACATAGGCCCCAATTCATACTTGTGCAGGGTGACCAGATAGCAAGTGTAAAAAATCAGGACACGGGGTGAAGGGTAATAGGTGCCTATATAAGAAAAAGACCCCAAAATTGGGACTGTCCCTATAAAATCGGGACATCTGGTCACCCTATACTTGTGGCAGTGAGGAGCCCAGCACAGGGGCTGATGAAAAAATAAAGGTGCATCCTGGGGTAATTAGGAGCCAGTCGAGCTCCAAGCAAAAATTAAGGCAGCCCTGAGAGCTGCCCTAACTTGTACTGTTAATCCACGGCCTCTGTGGACCTTGGAGGAACTCAGACCTGGCCACACTCCCTCTTACACCCAGAATGCCCTCTGGCCCCTCCTGACATCCTAGAATGCCCCCTGCTCCCAGAGCCAGATGGAAGGGTAGGGCTTCTGTGACAGGGGTATTCCCTAGGGTGTGCAGTGCAACTGTGAATTAGGCCATAATGTGCTGGGCTGGAGAGCAGGTCCTGAAGCATTTGGAAATCCTGTTTGGCAGAGATTACATGCCTGCTGTATTATTCCTCTCCCCTTTACTTCACCAGACTGCCGCTGCAGCTGCTGCTGCCTGGCTCAAGCACAGATCCTTCACACAGTGCTTGACTGCATGACAGTGGTGGTCGCAGGCCTGCCACATCTCACTTCTTTTTAGGGAGACTCCCCTCCTTTCGAGTGAGCAGGTTTTTCAAAATATCTCACTTGTATTGAGGAAGCCTTTTGGTTTTTGTGTTTTAATGGAACTTTAAACCGTTCTGTCATGTACGTTGTCTCCTAACCTTGTGCTGGTGGCGCTGGTGGGGATATGTTAAATATCCACCCCACCCCACCCCTTTCCCTAAACTACCAACATCTAGGTTCTGAACAAAGCAAGAGACTTGGCAGTGGGACGGCAAATATTTTTCCTATCTAATCTAAGAGGTGATGCTCTAGGCACACCATGACAATGGGTCCCACAGCTCCACCTCATTCTGGGCCATCATCCCCCACCTGGAGTGACAGTGGCAGAGAGGGATGGGCAGCAGCATGGGCTTCCTTATTGCCCCCAGGATCAGCAGTGTCTTCTCACCTTTGGAATAGCAGGTCCCCTCCTTTCCATGGAGAGGCAGGGGGCCAAAGGGGAGCGGACCCCCTGTTGGAGTACTTACCTCAGCAGCCAGGGGTGTGTGGGCCAGGTTTGAGGCATTCTTCTCTTGCCACACACAGATCCCACTGCTAGGTGGTATTGATGTCCACTGGAGTTAACATTCCACTGAGATCCTCGGGTCAGTCTACAGCTCTCAAAGCTATTGTTTCAGGCTCTCTGCAGACTCAGGCAGACATTGTTTTGGTTACACTCATGTTACATTGTTAAGCTTCTCTTCACACCTATGAGGGATAGAAACATGCTCTGGGGGTGAAAAGCATCTTAGATTCTGACCTCATTGTGTGATTCCAGGAGCTGTGGCCTGAGCACAGACCTATAATGACTTCATCTGGCCTTGTCAAAGAGTGGAGAATGAAATCACAAGGCCCACAACCACCCCAGGTGTATCGCCATTAAAAGTCAATCAATTTACAGTAGGAGGGGAAAGGCCCACAGTGAGGGAAGATCTGTCCTTTGTACTGCAAAAACTGTCCCTGGACCCCACAAACAAGGTATGGGGTGGATCTTATAAGTCAGTGGAGGCAGGTGATACCAGAAAGTGCCCAGGTAAAATTGTCACATAAAGGTGACTTCAGAGCCAGTTTAAGTAGCAGGCAAAGATCATGATTTATCTAATTCCAATATATGTGCTGCCTGCCACGAGAAGCCTCCACTGCTATTGGGAGAGGAAAGAAATTGCTAATGTTGTTACTTTCGCTGGATTTTACTCAATAATATTTCTAAGGCAGCTATGGCCAAAGTTCTGCCCACAGAGTCCTGCAACATGGTCCAGGCTTGACCTCATCTCCAATAGGAAGGTGTGATATCAGTAGGGTTGCTAATTTTGGTTGGATGTATTCCTGGAGGTTTCAATCTTAAATTAAAGATTAATCTTTAATTCCTGGAGACTCCAGGACAATCCTGGATGGTTGGCCACCCTAGATCAAGGGCTGTATGTTATGACATGTGCTCTCCCTAAAACAGACAGGGTAGGAGTTATTGAACATGGCAGGAAGGGCTTGACAAAAACAATGGACTCTTCTCTAATAAACGACTTGATTGAAATAGAATCACTGTAAGGTAAAGATTCTTCCTTGGACTCTCAGGTGGGCTCCTTGTGGAGTTAGGATCTCTCCAGTGCTAATGGGGACTAGGTGGGGCAGGCAGTGAGTGGGGCAGAGAGGGATACACTACCCCAATTCACCAGCCCTGTAGAGATGAATTGTAAAAGACAATATAGCCTGGGTCTCTATTACTTTTTCTGGTTCTATATCGTCTTTTCTGCACCCTCTTCCTGCAAGGGGAAACCATTTGAAGGTGTTTTCAAGGGCAGACGTAGCCAGGAGAAGCGTTGGTTGTTTGGCTCTTCTACAACATCCCGACCAAGTGGAAAAGGGTGAAAGAGCCAGGGATCCTAGAGCCTCTGTGGCGTGGCACAGTTTCTCTGCCTGGGGGAACTTGCCTCTTGTGGATCCCAAGGGATCTGTGGGGCTTGGGGGCAGAACTGCAGCCCATTCCATGGGGAGAAACCTCCCACAAGAGCCTTTCTTCCTTTAGCCCCCTCTCCTGGGCTTTTCCACCAGAGGGGGTGATCCAGACTATTATTAGGAGTTAAATATAGCAATGTCTTAGCATATGTCTACACTTCAAGCTGGAAGTGTAAATTCCAGCTCACGGAGACAAACCCATGCTAGCTTGATCAGAGCCATGTGTAGCCATGGCTGGGCTAGCTGCAGGCGGGGCTAGCCACTCGGATAGGATCGTACTCGTATGGCTAACCTCTCCTGCCACTCATGCCGAGCAGCTACACTTCTATTTTTGGTGCACTTGCTCAAACAGAGCTAGCGCGGGTATGTCTCTACACCTCCAGCTTGAAGTGTACATATACCCTGAGTGCGACAAGTTCTGTGCTGTCAGTTCAAAATCTGACTAGGGTCTTGCGCCAATGACATGATCCCATCCAGTTTCCGATCTGTATCTCTATGGCTGTGGTGTTCATTCTTGCTGATGAGTGTAGATTTCCTGAGTGGAGAGAGGAGGAAAACTAGATGTGATGTTGTCTTTGGCATCCTACTGCTCATGCCATTGATCAACAGCAAACACACTGGCTAGGCAATAGGCAAGTGAAAGCCAATGGCAGTTCCCAGCCTGCAAGTGTCACCATCACAACATGGTGCCTTAAGGACCTATAATAAACTGTGATTATTAGGGGGAAATTGGCCATAAAGAGTAAATTGAACAAAATAAAGTCAGAGGACAACTATCGACTTCCCTTGGGTTTTATGAGTTTAACTGATCCATTTTAGTTTAAATGGAAACCAAATCACATAACTTATCTATAGTATTTTAAAATGCTAGTCAAGAATATTCTGCCAACATAATGTACTGCCACTTTTGAATAGTTCTTAAAACTATCAGGATGGCACTTAGAATCCTCTCTCACGTATCTGCAACCCATTTGAACTCCATAGCAAGTGGAAAAGCCCATGGGAGGGAGATAAGGAGAGGATCCCTTGGGAGGGAATGGGCTGCAGTTCTGCCCTGAGCCCCATAGATCCCTTGGGAGCCACACGAAGCAAGTCTTCCCTATGCAGGACCCTGTGCCACCACACAGGCTGTAGGACTCCTGGCTCCCTCCTCCTCTTCCACTACGTCAGGATGTCGCAGAACAGAAATCTACAAAGGCCTTTCCTGGCTACAGCTGCCCCAGGATACTCAATTAAATGGAACCCCCTATGCAGGGGGAGGGTGCAAAAAAGACAATATAGACCCGGAAAAAGTAATACAGATCCCAGCTGTGTTGTCTTTTGCAATTAATCTCTGCAGGGCGGGGGGGAGGGGTGGGCATTGTTAAACTGGCTCTGAAGCCACCTTTGTGTGTCAATTTTATCTGTCCACTTTCAGGTAACACCAGCCTCTGTTGCCAATAGGATTGTAGACATAGAAAACCAAATCTCAGGTGCTCTTCTAAGGAGAGGTCTGTTGAATAAGGTATGGGCTTAGGGGTCAGGATGAATGGGCATCTTCTTTGTGGCATCATCTCACTGAGTAACTCAGCCTCTATATCTGTTTCTTTGTGTGTCAAACGTTGGGAATAATGCATACTTCACCAAGGTGTCATGTTTGTAAAGTGCTTTGAAATCCTTGAGTGTATAAAGCATTCTTAGTACAATGAACTTGTGCACTTCTTGAAACACAGCATGAAAATGACCAGATGAGCTCCGTTTGAATGTGACACATATTGAAGTTTCCAAATGCAAAATAGTTAGGTTTTTTGGACTTGAAAGGACTGTTTTTATATTTATAACTTTTTATGGGAACCACGTAGCCAAATAAGTATGGGTTTGTAGTTTCTTTACAAAGGCACCATTGACTGCGAGCTAGAACAGCCAGTGTTTTAGGGCTCCAGCTTTTCATCTCTTGAGATTTACATTCAATTTCTGATTAGGTCACTAGTAGAAACAAGCTTGAAGGTAGTCATGGACTCAGATATTTGAGTTGTGGCTGCTATCTCCCAAATTCTTATAAACTAAGCAGGGAGAAGCCTAGTAAATTCCTGCAAGGAAGACTCCAAAGGAAAACTTGGGGTGCTAGAGGAGATTGTATTAGTGATTCAACAGGTGGCATTCTTTTTCCTTAGGATGGCATTCCTCTCTTGCTGTGGGTTTTCAGAGGGTGAATAGCATTTAAGGAGGCTCTTGGCACAGGTAAATTTCAGCCTTAGTATGAAGCCAGCATCCAACCATAGTATTACGGAATTATGACATAGTGTCCTTGTTCTAAGACCCTGTGGAGGAAAACTTCTTAAGCCTGCAATAACCTGTCCCTGTTATGCACTGAGGACTGTGTGGAGAGAGCTACTCTACTGAGTAATGCAGGCATCAGAACCAGGTGAGTTTCATTACTTCCTACTCAGCAAAGTTGAAGGGTTGAGAGTCCTTTCTGAAGGAGGAAGCTAGAGAGAGGGTGTCATAACTATAAAGGGAAGGGTAACAGCCCTCCTGTGTACAATACTATAAAATCCCTCCTGGCCAGAGACTCTAAAATCCTTTTACCTGTAAAGGGTTAAGAAGCTCAGGTAACCTGGCTGACACTTGACCCAAAGGACCAATAAGGGGACAAGATACTTTCAAATCTTGGTGGGGGGAAGGCTTTTGTTTGTGCTCTTTGTTTTGAGGTTTTGTTCACTCTTGGGACTAAGAGGGACCAAACATCAATCCAGGCTCTCCAAATCTTTCTGAACAAGTCTCTCATATTTCAACTTGTAAGTAAACAGCCAGGCAAGGCGTGTTAGTTTTATCTTTGTTTTCTCAACTTGTAAATGTACCTTTTACTAGGGTGTTTACCTCTGTTTGCTGTAACTTTGAACCTAAGGCTAGAGGGGGGTCCTCTGGGTTCTTTAAGTTTGATTACCCTGTAAAGTTATTTCCCATCCTGATTTTACAGAGATGATTTTTACCTTTTTCTTTAATTAAAAGCCTTCTTTTTAAGAACCTGATTGATTTTTCCTTGTTTTAAGATCCAAGGGGTTTGGATCTGTATTCACCAGGGAATTGGTGAAGAGTCTCTCAAGGCTACCCAGGGAAGGGAATTAGCACATTGGGAGTGGTGGCAGCGGACCAGATCTAAGCTGGTAGTTAAGCTTAGAAGTTTTCATGCAGGCCCCCACATCTGTACCCTAAAGTTCAGAGTGGGGAAGCAGCCTTGACAGAGGGACAGGCAGTTATCAGGGAACAACCTGCTAAAGAAGGAACTGGAGCCAAGATTTTGTTTTGAACCTGCTTCAGATTTTTGTTGTTTGTGTTAAGTCTGATGAAAATGAGTAAAAGGAACCACTGCAAAGGGGTGAGTTGTGTAGCAATTTACACCATGTGTGCTGCGCTGTTAAAGGGTGTGAACTCTCCCCTCTTTCATAGGATGCTGTGCTCTTGAAGACATCTCTCTTGGCTTAGATATAAAACTCTGTTCTTGGTCCTTTGTGATAAGTAAAGATTCTGTGCTGTTTGGGGCAAGAGTAGGGGCATTGTAACCTTGGTGTCCTGACCAAATTCAAATCTAGGTAACTACAATCTTCCAACCTAATTCCACCCTGCAGCTTCAATTGGATTACTTATTGTTGCCCCTTCTGCCAAGCAGTGGTAGAATTTAGAACTTGAACTTGTCCAGTTCCTTGTTGGGATTGAAAATAGTGATGCAGAGGCTAGGCTGTTTCTTTCTTTTCTGTTTTATTAAGAATATTTAGATAAATCCTGTTCACCTTGAACAAGGATGCGGACACATCAGAACCATTTGCAGAACTTCAGCTGACACTTTGCTGTGCCCAGAATCTTCTCATTTGTGTCTCTCTGGATTTGTCCACACTAGCCTTTGTCTCTTAAAATTTCCCACAGCTACTTCCACCACTGAAGCTTCACTTTGGGCTAAATTCTGTCCTGACTTACCCCCGAAGCAAACGGTGGCCCCGGTTCTAGGCTTTGAATCAGCTATGCTCAGCACAGTTCAGGAGGGTAGCTGGGAGCCATTCTGATGGAGGCTGTTCAGTTCCCTGGCAGAAGACAGAGCAGCCCCAGGGCTGCTTTTACCTTGTAGCTGCTGCCCCAAATAGCTGGAGCATAGTGCACTCCAATTGCACCCCTTCCTTCTTCTGAAATGTTTCTTCCCTTCTCTGGCCTTACAACACCGGTGCTGTTATACTGGCCTTACAACACCGGAGTTCCTCCATATGCCACGGGCTTTCTCTAGTATACAGGGGTTGTAGAAGAGCCCAGAAATGGGTTCAGTAGGTTTCACTGACAGGGCAGAGTTTGCATGTGGTACTTCCATCTAAATACACTGGGTCCCATGCAGAATATAGTGTATATAGAGATATCTTTTTAGGTTGTTTTTAAAGAGCATAAGATGAGTGCATCTTATAAAGAAATAGTCTTATAAATAAAAAAGCAAATAAGATATTAAAATTAGAATGACTGAGTGGGTGCTTAGCATTAGACTGCCAGCAGGTAAGGAGTCTGAATGCAGCGTATCAGTAATCAGTGTTTTTGCTCACTAATATTCATTCGTAGGCGCTACCGTCTCATTGTAGTCTTGTTAAAATAAAACAAAAGGACCCTTAATTGAACTTGCATGTGAAATTCCTGCTTGTGCATTTCAAAGAGCATAACTCCTGTATTGCATTAGATTTCTGAAATACCCTGTAGCATTAAGAGAATAGATGATATGGCCCAATCTATTTGTAATTCTCCTCCTGAGTTTTCTTAAAAGTAAATGACACATTATAAAAATCCAGCTGACCAAAAAAGCTAGCTCTGGCCAGTCGTTTCAGGCTAAGCTAATGCAATTATCATTCTCATCCATATTGTCATGCAGTTAGTCCCGCTGAGTATATCCCTCAAGTGTCCTGATTTTTCATCATAAATTCTCTTTGTTCCTCTTGAAGTATTACTCCCTGATTAAGGGATGTGATTTGAGAAACTTAATGTCAGATTTTAAAGTGACAGTTGATTTTTCCCTTAGCAAGTTTGTTTTCTGTGGGAAAGCACTTACATTACATTGATGTATTTCCAGGCTCTTTTTATTGTTACTTCTTTGTAGACGCTGTTCTTAATTTTGCTGAAAATACTGTCGAGCTTGTGCTCTCAGCAAGTGTAAACGAGTCCACTTGTAGGCTTTTCTGTATATTGGGAAAAGATGTGAAGTGAAAGTTAGAACCAGGAATGAAAATTCCCTCCACAGTTTGGCTCACATGGTTACAGGGAATTATAATTCCTCACATGCCTTCTCACGTGCCATGGACATAGGAGTTGCCACACTGGATTGAACTAGTGGGCTGTTTACTCCTGTATCCACTCTCTGACAGGGGCCAGCAGCAAATGCTGCAGAGGAAGCTACAAGCAGCTCCATAATGGACAATTATAACCTGCCCATAGGAAAGATTCTTCCTAACCCCAGGCATTTAGCACTTGAAGGATAAGAGTTTATATCCCCTTTATTATACTATCTGATGTAAATGTTCTCATAAGCCATATAAATGTCTATTCATTTTTTTAAATCCTGCTAAGCTCTTGGTCTCAATAATATCTTGTAGCAGTGAGTTCCACATTTAACTATATCAGGGATCAGCAACCTTTGGCACGCGGCCCGTCAGAGAAATCCGCTGGCGGGCCCGGACGGTTTGTTTACCTGCAGTGTCCGCAGGTTCGGCCGATCGCAGCTCCCACTGGCCGCAGCTCACCGTTCCAGGCCAATGGGGGCTGTGGGAAGCGGCAGCTAGCACATCCTTCAGCCCACGCCGCTTCCCGCAGCCCCCATTGGCCTGGAATGGTGAACCACGGCCAGTGGGAGCTGCGATTGGCCGAATCTGCGGACGCTGCAGGTAAACAAACCGTACCGGCCCGCCTGCGGGGTTTCCCTGATGGGCCGTGTCAGGGTTTCCTTCCCACTCTGAACTCTGGGGTACAGATGTGGGGACTGGCAAGGAAGACCCCTTAAGCTTATAAGTAACAACTTAGGTTAAAAAATTCCCCAAGGTACAAATCCTTTCCTTGTCCTTGGACAGTATTGCTGCCACCACCAAGTGATTTAGACAAAGATTCAGGAAAAAGACCACTTGGAGTCCCTATTTCCCCAAAATATCCCCCGAAGCCTCTTCACTCCCTTTCCTGGGGAGGCTTGAGAATAATATACTAACCAATAGGTTAACAATGTGAGCACAGACCAAACCCTTGGGTTTTTAGGATACTAAAAATCAATCAGGATCTTAAAAGAAGAACTTTATTATAAAGAAAAAAGTAAAAAGAATCACCCCTGCAAAATTAGGATGGACGGTAACTTTACAGGGTAATAAAAGATTTAAAGCACAGAGGACTCCCCTCTGGACTCAACTTCACAGTTACAAAAAAACAGAAATAAAACTACCTCTTAGCATAGGGAAAATTCACAAGCTAAACCAAAAGATAATCTAATGCATTTCCTTGCCTTTACTTACAATTTCTGTAATTTTATATGTATCATTTCAGGTATCTTTTTAGGAGCTGGTTTACCTGCTTGGTCTCTCTCTCTGTCCCGAGAGGAAACAAACAAAGAGAGCACAAACAAAACCTTCCCCTCCTCCTCCCCCCCAGATTTGAAAGTATCTTCTTTCCCCATTGGTCCTTCTGGTCAGGTGCCAGCTAGGTTAATTGAACTGATTAACCCCTTACAGGTAAGTGATTCTGTACCTCAGGCCAGGAGGGATTTTATGTTACTGCACACATAAAGGTTGTTACCTTTCCCTTTATATTTCTGACAGGCCGCGTGCCAAAGGTTGCCGATCCCTGAACTATATGTTGCAGAGTGCATCCACATCACTCCAAACACATCCAGTGATTTACAGTTCATTTCTGGAATCTAATTAAAACTCCCTTCTCTCTCTCTTTCTATATTCTCTTCAGCCAACTTTGCTGACTTGGACTTTGTCCTCTCCTCCCTATAGCATCCAATCAGCCAACACCAGTTTCCTTAGAGGTCCTTCCCACAGTCTTGCAATTCTTTGCAGCAGATTCTCATACTTTCCTGTCATCTGGAACAGCCTTCCTGAGGTATATTGCTCCACCTCTTAAGCCCTCATTGCACTAGATCCTCACCTACTCCATCCCTTTGACACTGTTCTGGTGGCACAAAGAGGCTGGAAAGATGGTTTGAATTTACTTTGAGCAAAACTCTTTCTGTGGCACTATCTGCACTATACATTTCACTGTGTTTAATCACTGTTCTGAAAACCGGGGGTGCCCCAACCACGTCATACTATGGTTTGATCTTGCTAGTGTGATCAGAACCAAACTCTTCGAAAACAGTAGAGCTGGGCAGGAAATGGCTTTCCCATCCTACAAAAATTGTCAAGATCTTGGAGAGTTTCCAGTTTTGTATCAGGACAAAACCAAGACCTTTAAAAGATTTTAATAAAAAGAATGCAGAGAGCGAACCTCCCCAGAACAGTCAATAGCTGGGAGGCAGAGCACTCACATAGGATGTGGCAGACTTGATGGTTGGGGCACTTCGTAGGATGTGGGAGACTTAGGTTCAAGTCCTTCCTCTACCGGAGTTGGACTAGGGACTTGATTCTGAGCATTTCACATTCCATGGGAGTGCTCTGGCTATTCTGGGGTATGGTGTCTCTCTCTCTCTCTCTCTCTCTCTCTCTTGATTTTGACCAAAGACTCCATCCTGGGCGTGAGAAACCTTTCCCAATGAAAGTTTTGTCAAATTTCATCCTTTCCCATGACGAATCTTGGTTTTGACAAATCTACAGTTTTCAAAGAAAAAATGTTAGTCAAAAATTTTCCAACCAGCTCTAGAAAACAGGCATGTTAAGGAATCGTGCTCTAACTCTCGTAAAGCTTGAAGCTACAGCATTGCTCCTTCACAAGGTTTGCTTCTGTCCATACAAGGCAAAACCCCAAACTGTGTTTTAACATGGTCAGGTCACCATGTCCAAGCAAGGAGCTCAAATACAGTTATATCAAGATTTTGTCTACACTAGAAAATGTAGTATTCATATGGCCGCTTTGGCCACCAGTCTCAGTGAGTGCACCGTGTAGACAGGAGTAAGGGGTCATGACAAACTGCTCTGAATAGTGTTAGTGGCTAAAACTCCAGCAGGCAGTGTAGATTAGGCTTTCCTGGGCTGCTGTCACCAACTAGGTAAGTAATTAAGAAAACTTAAAAAAAAAAAAAAAAGTCTAGTGTGTACAATGGTGTAGTGGGACTTGAAGAGAAATATGAATAAATGTTCAGTTAAGAGAATAGCTGCGTGCGTGAGATAGAATAAAGTTCATTTAAATGTACACAGCGTCTATATTGTACCATCTCAGCATATATTTTATCATCCCTACAATCTGCTAAAAGCTACCAGAGAGATGCATGCTGGAAAATGCACTGCTGTTGCAGAGAGCACTGCTAAACCTGTGGTTACCCATCTAAGTTACTTATTGATTCATGAGACAAAAGGTTGTTTTCTCTTGCCCTGCAGTTTCAATTTAAGGTTTGATATTCCCTGAGCAGTTGAAGTCTGAATACATGACTTCCCCTGACATGTAAAATGACCCATACAGATATGAGACAGACAACTGAGACACACTCATCCTTAAGATGACGTCAGTGGTATTACTGAATGGACTTAGTGTAGCTGACTCGACATTGGCATATTTTAGACTCTTTGCAGTCAACTGTATTGTAGGTGGGACTGCCAGTATCACCCATCATTAAGGCCCACACTTCCCCTTGTAAGACCCTGTCTTTTAGTTGTCTGTAACTTAGGCTTGGTCTACACTAGGAGTTTATGTCGAATTTAGCGCCGTTACATCGAATTAACCCTGCACCCGTCCACACCACGAAGCTATTTAGTTCGACATAGAGCTCTCTTAAATTCGACTTCTGTACTCCTCGAAAACGAGAGGAGTAGCGCTAAATTCGAAATGGCAATATCGAATTAGGCTAGGTGTGGATGGAAATCGACGGTAATAGCTCCGGGAGCTATCCCACAGTGCACCACTCTGTTGACGCTCTGGACAGCAGTTCGAGCTCGGATGCTCTGACCAGCCATACAGGAAAAGCCCCGGGAAAATTTGAATTCCTTTTCCTGTCTGGGCAGTTTGAATCTCATTTTCTGTTTGGACAGCGTGGCGAGCTCAGCAGCACTGGCAACGATGCAGAGCTCTCCAGCAGAGATGGCCGTGCAATCTAATAGAAAGAGGGCCCCAGCATGGACTGATCGGGAAGTCTTGGATCTCATCGCTGTGTGGGGCGATGAGTCCGTGCTTTCAGAGCTGCGCTCCAAAAGAAGGAATGCAAAGATCTACGAGAAGATCTCTAAAGCCATGGCAGAGAGAGGATACAGCCGGGATGCAACGCAGTGCCGCGTGAAAATCAAGGAGCTGAGACAAGGCTACCAAAAAACCAAAGAGGCAAACGGACGCTCCGGATCCCAGCCCCACACATCCCGTTTCTACGAGGCACTGCATTCCATCCTAGGTGCGGCCGCCACCACTACCCCACCACTGACTGTGGACTCTGAGGATGGGATATTGTCCACGGCCGGTTCCTCGTCAGAAATGTTAGCGGACGGGGAAGATGAGGAAGGAGATGAGGAGGACGAGGCAGTCGACAGCGCTTGCACCGCTGATTTCCCCGACAGCCAGGAGCTCTTCATCACCCTTACCGAGATCCCCTACCAACCGTCCCCATCCGTTACCCCGGACACCGAATCAGGGGAAGGATCAAGCAGTGAGTGCTTTAAACATCTAAACATTTAATTTTAACATAACTGGAATATTTATATTGTTAACAATGGGGTTTTCATTCACTCATTTAAACATAGAAACTTTTATTTATAACACAACAGGAATATTAATTATATCAGCAATTGGGTGTTCATGATTTCTTTGCCTTAGGCAACTATTTAGTCCCAACTATGTATAAAAAATCAAATAATGTCCGGATTTTCATGATTAGGCAACCACAGGACGCTCCACTCTGTAGTCCCTTCCAGTACAGTTACACCAAAATACGGTCTATATGTCCGGGAATTGACAGAGAGTCCTCCTGGGAGAGCTCAGCATAGCTCTCCTGGAGGTACTGCTCAAGCCTGCGCATCAGGTTCCGTGGCAGGGCGATCTTGTTAGGTCCACCGTGGTAAGACACGTTCCCACGCCATGACTCTATCAAGTAGTCTGGGATCATAGCACGGCAGAGCATGGTGGCATACGGCCCTGGCTTCTGCATGCTCTCCCGAAGCATCCGTCCCCTGTCGCTCTCCGAGATCCTCATCAGCGTGATGTCGCACATGACGCCCTGCTTTAAATTAGGGAGGGGAATGTTAGTATTGGGACTGCTTTACAGCCACGCGGTGGAGGCGGCAGAGGGGCAGCATACAGGGATCTTTCCCTGGGACAGCCGCGAGGTGGTGGGACAGGGGCAGAGCTCATGCTTCCCTGATTGCTGCCAGCAGAGAGTGGCATTGCTTTCAGTGCGAAAGGAGCCCAGTGCTACTATTAAAGTTTTAAGCTGCCACAAGTCTACGGCTTACCATGTTTTCCTGCTACAAAAGTAGAGGTGTCCTGCCACGCTTCTCAGATCGCAACTGCAAGACCCCAGGCACTGAAGGCGAGGGCCGAAAATTCGACCTTGTCCTGAGTGCGCATGTGAAAGGTGCAGTGCATGGTGTTGTTCACAGAGAAAGACTATGTTCTTTGTTAGCAACTTCATTTATCTGTCTCAGGAATTCACTCCCTTTTTCCCATTCCCACAGACACATCTGCGACTGTCTCCCAACCCAGCCTGGCATCACACTCCCAGAGGCTAGCGCAGATTAGGAGGAGGAAGAAGAAGACGCGTGAGGACATGTTCTATGAACTTATGGACTGCTCACGAGCGCAGGCAGCCCAGACGTCACAGTGGAGGGAGAACTTGTCACAAATGCACCGAGCAGTCATGGAACGGGAGGAGAGGTGGCGCCAGGAAGACCAGCAGGCTACTCAAACCCTGCTTGGACTAATGAGGGAGCAAACGGAGACGCTCCGGTGCCTAGTGGATGTTCTGCAAGACCGGAGGCAGGAGGACAGAGCCCCGCTGCAGTCTATCTCTAACCGCCCTCCCCCGCCACAAAGTCCCACACCCCCCTCACCAAAAGTCCAAAGAAGGAGGGGCGGCAAGGGCCGTTAAAACTTTCAGTCAACCCCTGCAGACTGCTGTAGCAATAGAAGGCTCTCGTTCCACAAAGTTTGAAAAGTCCTTTCCTACCCATCTGACACAAGCCCCCGTCCAAGTTTCCTCCCCCCCCTTTTCATGTGCGGTTCATAATAAAACATCTGTTTCTGTTAAGTACTGTTTCCAAGATTGTCTTTTAGAGGAGATTCTGTCTGAAGGGGGGGAAGGGGTTTGTTAATTGGACAGGACAGTCACCTTTAGCAGGCTACAGAGGCGGGGGCAGGTCCAGCATCAGGACACATACACAGTGCAGTCACCAGTTACCCTCGTCAGTCTGGGAGGTGGTTTTCATGTTCTGGGGGGCGGGGGGGTTGATCTGTGACTTTGTGGCGGGGGAGGGCAGTTAGAGATCTTATGCCGCGGTCCTTATCCTGGATCACAGAGCCACGCAGCAGGGGGTCTGTAACCCTCCGCCCCCTGCCAGAAAGTCACTTGGCCGACACATACACGCAGTCCCGCCCAGGACTGCTGGCAGGCTCCGTTGAAACAACCAATCCACCACTGCGGAGCCTGTCATTCCCGGAGTTTAGAAGCATCATTTGCATCAGAACACTAAGCCCGCCCCCCGCCACAGTCTGCGTCCCCGGTTTACAACATTCTCGCGAAAACAGTAAGAAAGAGAACGTTGTTCATTAACAAAATGGAACAGATTTTATTTGTTGGGAAGGTGCTGAAGGGGGTATGTAACTTGGAAGGATAGTCAACAGTAACTGGGTAAAGAAACGGGGGCAGGTTCAGCATCTGTGTCCACAAACTAAACAGTCACTGGAGACCCTGCTCAGTCAGGAACTTGGCTTTCAAAGCCTCCCTGATGCACAGCGCGTCCCGCTGGGATCTTCTAATCGCCCGGCTGTCTGGCTGGGCGTAATCAGCAGCCAGGCTATTTGCCTCAACCTCCCACCCCGCCATAAAGGTCTCCCCCTTGCTCTCACACAGATTGTGGAGCACACAGCAAGCAGCTATCACAATGGGGATATTGGTTTCGCTGAGATCACAGCGAGTGAGTAAGCTTCTCCATCTCCCCTTGAGACGGCCAAAAGCACACTCCACCACCATTCTGCACTTGCTCAGCCGGTAGTTGAACAGTTCTTTCTCTGAGTCCAGTGCGCCAGTGTAGGGCTTCATGAGCCAGGGCATTAGCGGGTATGCAGGGTCCCCGAGGATCACTGTAGGCATCTCCACATCCCCAAGACTTATTTTGTGGTCCGGGAAGTAAAGACCTTCCTGCAGCCATCTAAACAGACCAGAGTTCCTGAAAACACGAGCGTCATGAACCTTGCCAGGCCATCCGACGTTGATATTTGTAAAACGTCCCCGATGGTCCACCAGTACTTGCAGCACCATTGAAAAGTATCCCTTTCTGTTTATGTACTGGCTGGCCTGGTGGTCCGGTCCCAGGATAGGGATGTGAGTCCCATCTATAGCCCCACCGCAGTTTGGGAATCCCATCTCGGCAAAGCCATCTATGATGAGCTCCACGTTTCCCAGGGTCACTACCTTTGATAGCAGTACCTTGACGATTGCCTTGGCTACTTGCATGACAGCAACCCCCATGGTAGACTTGCCCACACCAAAGTGGTTCGCGACTGACCGGTAGCTGTCTGGCGTTGCAAGCTTCCAGAGGGCTATGGCCACTCGCTTCTGGACAGTCAGGGCTGCTCGCATCCGGGTGTCCTTTCGCTTCAGGGCAGGGGACAGCAACTCACACAGTTCGAGGAAAGTCCCCTTCTGCATGCGAAAGTTTCGCAGCCACTGGGATTCATCCCAGACCTGCAGCACTATGCGGTCCCACCAGTCCGTGCTTGTTTCCAGGGCCCAGAATCGCCGTTCCACAGTATCCACAAGACCCAGTGACACCGAGATGTCCTGGGCGCAGGGTCTCGTGTTTTCTGAGAGCTCGGAGCTACTCTCCGACTTCATGCCCTCACGGTGGTGCCGTAGCCTCCTCTCCTGATTTATAAGCAGCTGCCTCTGGTAAAGGTGGATGAGAAGCTGCGAGGCGTTGAGAACTGCCAGAACTGCAGCGATGGTCGCAGCGGGATCCATGCTCGCACTGCTGTGGCGTCCGCGCTGTCACTAAACAGAAAAGTGCGCGAACTGATTTCCCGCCGGCGCTTTGAGGGAGGGAGGGCGGGAGTGACGGACGGATGACGACAGGCACCCAAAAGCACCCTCGACACATTTTTTTACCCAGAAGGCATTTGGGGCTCGACCCAGAATTCCAATGGGCAGCGGGGACTGCAGGAACTGTGGGATAGCTGCCCACAGTGCACCGCTTCCAATGTCGACGCTTGCCCCGTTAGTGTGGACTCACAAAGTCTCACAAAGTCGAATTACTGTCCTTAGTGTGGACACACACGTTCGACTTTGTAATATCGATTCCACATATTCGATTTAACTAAAATCGAACTACTCTCGTAGTGTAGACATACCCTTAGAGTTTGGCAAACCATTTTTGCAGAAATCTTCCATGCTGGGTGTCTGCCTCAGGCTGAATTGTTCTGGAAAATTTGAACCAAAACAGTTAAGCTGTTTCTGAGAATGAGGCTATAGAGAAATACATTTTGCCCATGTTAAAAAATGCTGGTGACTTCCCCCCCCCCTTTGAACAGCTGTTGGAGCAGAGACTTTAAATTTGGCAGGGAGGTGAACTTTGTGCCAAGCGTAGGGCTTTTCAAAATCTGCCCAAATTTGACCAAGTTATAAGCCTTTGAAAACCTGCAGTTCCCACACGCTCAGTAGAGACTTCTTCCATCTTAGCTGCTGAAATCGCCAATGATTCCATTTATACTCAAGCCCCTCATTGCTCCTATGACTGACCAGCCTGCATGTGCACCATGCCCACAGGGTGGCTGCGCACGCTGCATCCCCTCACCGCTCCTATGTTTGACTGGACTGTGCATGCCCCATCTCTACAGAGCAACTGAGCATGTTCTAGCCCAGGGCTGCATGGGTGAAGTCAGGCTTTCCCTGTAATGGTTGCTCCAGGCTGGGGTGAGGCCAAGGCACTGGAACTGAGAGCAGAGAGTCTGTGTCTCCTGTGCTCCAGTGACTCCCCAGCTGGCACTCAGGCAACAGGGAGGAGGAAGCCACCTGGGTTGAATGTAGAGGGAACAAAAGCTGGACCTAGTTGGGGAGGGAAAGGAGTAGATAAGGACAATGAGTCTGGTGAGACTGGGACTGTAGGAGGTCAGGGAGAGAAACTGAGATTGGTAGGGTGGGGAGGTTGGAACTGGGAGCCAGTGATGGAAATGGGGAGCCAGTTGACTGGAGGTGGAGGAAGAGAGGAAGACAGACTGGCTGGACAAAGTGACTGGAGCTAGGAGCCAGTGAGGAGGAGAAATGGGGGCAGGAGGATGGGCAACAAATCTGACAAGAAGCTGGAGTGTGGAGGGAGATCTGTGACTGGTCAGCCAAGGAGATGGGGATGGGAGAGAGGGACTTGTCCGGTAAGCCCAGAGCGAGCAGGATACTAGGATTGGCTGGGCAAGGAGACTGGGATGAGAATGGAGGAATGGAGACTGGGAACACAAAAATCGGACTAGGACAAGGAACCAGTGGTGGGGAAGAGATAGGACAGGGGCAGGATGAAGAGGACAGGACAGAAAGGGTCATGCTGGGGGTTGAGGGAGGGAAACAGGCAGAAGTCTGTGCCCACTAGAGCATACTTCCCGCCACAGCCTGGAATGGAACCCAAGGTTGCTAAGTTTCACCATTCTTCTGTCAGCAAATACACCTCTACCCCGATATAACACGACCCGATATAACTTAAATTCGGATATAACGCGGTAAAGCAGTGCTCCGGGGGGGCTGTGCACTCTGGCGGCTCAAAGCAAGTTCGATATAATGCGGTTTCATCTATAACGCAGTAAGATTTTTGACTCCGGAGGACAGCATTACATCGGGGTAGAGGTGTATGTATGAAATCCACTGGCAAAGTGCATGTCTCATCCCCCCCACTAGTGCTGGTCCACTTAAAGGATGACAACTTACTACTTCTGTCAGTTATTCCGTCAGCTCATGTGGCAGAGGTCTGTGTACTGGATTTAAAGGTTCCAACCCTGCTGATGGCCATGTAGGTGTCAATATGATGCAACATAATAGAATTCCTGTTATTTTTTTTGTTTGCTTTTTAAAAAAACCTAGGAAATAACACACACACACACACACTATATTAAAAGAACATTGTTAGGGTTGGAAAGTCAAGCACTAAAAAGTTAGGAAGTGTCAGAACTAACGTTGCCTGTGCATAATCAAGTTTGCTGTTTGAAATGGGCTTAAAATGGAGCATACACTTCTGTTTTTTCTCTACTCAGGACCTGCCCACATAAGTAGTCCTATTGAAGACAGTTACTTTCTGCCTTGGTTCCCCATCTTAAAGGGAGGTGGCATTACCATCTGAAGTTTCACAGAGTGGTAGTTTTTTATTCTCTGAATACTGTGTGTAGTGCTTGTTTGGTTTCTTTGAAAACATTTTAATAGGAAGTGTCTGAGATTGGTCTCTGGCTGAAATTCATCAAGGTTTCACACATGATTGTTGACATGAATCTTAACTGTATCATTTTTTTACATGAACAAGGGAGGCAAATCATGTGAAGAACTGATAACGGCTTGTCTTTGAAAAGGAACATTTAGGTTTACAGGTCTTTTTTTTGCCATTATTCTTCACTAATTAAAGTTTTTGTGTACAGAGAAGCTTCTGTATAAAGGGTCCATTACTGAATCAGATCTGAATGTACTTAGTACTTTGTAGGGTCAGGTTCTGTGACTGAATAACCTACTGGTATTCCTCTTATATATCAATATATCTGTATTATCTGATAACTTCCCGAGATCTTCACTTTAGCTAACTGATGTTTGTAAAAGTATGTGTGTCCAAATAGTATGTCACATTGGTCGATGTCATGATCATGTAAGTAAAGAGGCTACAGAATAACGACTTACTTATACTGTGGGCAGAAAGAAGGCTTGCATCAGAGAATGGATGGTCTTCTGGTTTAAGATTTGGTCTGGGACTTAAAAGCTCTAGGTTTAAGTCCCAGCTCTGCTACAGACTTCTTGGGTGACCTTGGCTAGCTACTTAGGGCTTGATGCTCAGGACCTGCCCACATAAGTAGTCCTATTGAAGACAGTTACTTTCTGCCTTGGTTCCCCATCTTAAAATAGAGATATTAATACTTCTGTCTGTCTGCTCTATTTAGACTGCAAGCTCTTCAGGGCAAGGACTGTCTCTTACTATGTATCTGTACAGTCAGTGCGTAGTATATCCCTCTGGGACAATGCCTGTGGTCAACAACTTCATTCCTCTGCCACAATGGAGCTTTCTACCATAAGGGCAAAGCTTATGCAGGAGAGACAAAGCTTTGTTGGTGGTCAGTCTGAGGTGGTGGAACAAAGATCCCTAGGAACCATCACAAACCTTGCTATCTTATACTCCAAGTGCAAGGTATATTTCTTTGACCTTGTCTTCTCTAACATAAACATAGATCCACATATATAAAAACAATTCCAAAAAAAACCACTCCGTTGCACACACTTCTTTCCATGGGGAGAGGATGAGAGAAAGAAAACACACGAGAGATGTTAGTCATGTTACTTAATGCCCTACTGGAAGGCACTCAGATACTATGGTGATGAGCACATTATAAGAGCCTATATAGAATAGAATGAGGGCCTTTCTGTAATATAAAAAATGAAAATAATGAATAATCTCAGTAATAATAAGTGCATGGGAAATCAGGGTGAGAGGGGCAGAGAACCTAGCAGGTGGGGACAGAGATTGAGGCAATTACATCTCTAAATTTACTGGATTTATTAGTGGGTTAAAAATTCAGTCTTGTTAACATGGTTTTCTTTTATTTAATATACAATCCCACGTGTTTCAGGGTTGTTACCCATTGATGCCTCGGATTTATATGGGTAAGGAATCAGTATAGAAATCTTCCAAGTATAGCCATGTGACAGGTAATACTGAGTTGATGTGAGAATAGTTTGGAGCTGATTAAAATGATGCATTTTAAAATCAGCTTTACTAATTGCTGATATTTAGCTGTGCTATTTTAACTGGGATTCCTGTGTTCTGTAGGGCTTTGAACACAGTTAGTTTCCCACCAATTCTCTTGGTAGCGTTGAATGTAACAAAATGACCATAACATTGGAAAATCTTCGTCACTTTACATCTCTGAGAATTAATTCTTTCAGTAACAGGAAAAATATCTTCCACTCTCAGGGTTGCATTCAGGCCCTCTTCCCTTTTGTCCTCCAATATACAATAATATCAACCAAGCAGTGATATTTTGCTTCTATATTCTAGTTGGTCTTGAGCTAGCCTAAGAGTCCTCATATCCTCCTTCCCAGGTTACTTGTTCCTTCAACTCAAGTAATCCCAGTGAGAGTATATAGTTGGCCATGTAGGAGTTTGTGTGGTGTCTTATTCCCTCTTATGACTCCTCCATGGCCATTTAAGGCTGGGCCATGATCTGGCCCTAAATGACTTGCCCTTGGTCACAGAATGAGCCAATGGCAGTCAAGAATAGAAGCCCAATCTCTTAACTCCATGCACTCTGTGCCACCTACTAAAACACTGCTGCACTTCTCCAGGGCCGTACGCCAGATTAGTGGTAGAAACAGAGCCTAAGCATGTTGATTCCCAGCCTTCTGCTCAGGGCCGGCTCTAGCTTTTTTGCCGCCCCAGGCAAAAAAAAAAAAAAGACGGCCGGACTGCCAAAGCAAAAAAACAAAAAAAAACAAACGGCAGCCGCAGGGAGCGCGTGGAGGGCGGTCAAGGCGGCTTGCAGGGGGGTGAAGGGCGGCACCCGCCCGCTCCCTCCGCCTGTGGGCAGCCAGGCGCTGCAGTCCGCTTGCAGCCGGGCGAGAGGGGCTCCCCCCTCCAGCCTTGGGGTGTCTCTCCCGGCCGGGCAGGCTCCAAGGGGGCCAACACAGGCAGCGCTGGCTGGGGTCTGCGACCTCCGCGTGGGGCCGGTATTGCAGCGGGGCTCGGCACAGTGCAAACGGCACCGGGATCAGTGGGGCCCGCCCCTCCGCTGCCCGCCGGGCCGCCGCAGAATCCTCCCTCCCTCCGGTGCCTGCTGGGCCGCCGCAGAACCGTCCCTGCCACCGCTGCCCGCCGGGCCGCCGCAGAACTCTCCCTCCTTCCAGTGCCCGGGGGCTGCAGGAGGTGCTGGCTCAGCCGCTCCTTTAAAGGCGGCTCGGCCGGGCCGGGCTCAGAGCGGCGCGGGAGGCGGAGGCCGGTGCAGGCGGCGGGGAGTGGCGCGTCCCGGGGAGCCCGGCGGCACGATGAGCAGCGGGGATCACTAGTTCCTGCCCCCCCGGTCAGGGTCCGTGCCCCTTCAGGGCTGGGCTGGCCGCCCCAAGATTGTCCGGAATGCCGCCCCTTACAATGTGCGCCCCAGGCACGTGCTTTCTCGTCTGGTGCCTGGAGCCGGCCCTGCTCCTGCTCTGTCTAAAAGACAATATTCCTTGCACTTCTAAGCCATTTTAAATGGATTTTTAAAAAACAAACAAAAGAGGGGAAGAAGGGGAAAAAAAGATTTCAGTTTGAAAAAAAACTTGCCGAGTGCATTTCCAGCAACCCCACATAATCACTGTAATCCAAACACACAAATAACATCAGTATGTGAGTTTGCAAGAGAAATTACTCTGCTATTCAGCAATAACAACTGCCGTAGCAAACTCATCTTCAAATCAGACTCTGTCAGTCATTCTGAAAAATTACACCAACATTCAATAAAAGCAGGATCAGTATACACTAGTTATTTTTTGTAACCAAAAAAGAAGGGCATTAGTCTTTTCTCTGCAGACAAATGTTCACATAAATCAATAGCAACTCTTAATCTTTATCCCTTCACCTGATTGATTCATCCACAATATTTGCATCCTAATTATACAAGTATTTAACAATTCACTAAACCAGATTCTTGATCTGCTCCTCTCTTTGCACCTGGAGCACTGGACACATTATTTTCTAGGCACCTCTCACTGTCTCACAATTTCACCAATTACACAAACAGCATCACACACTCTCCCCATGCACAGCCCGAATCGACAGCATATTCCAGAGACAGTACGTGCCCAAAATCTGTGCCCCTCCCTCCTCCTGAGGGCTAAAAGTAAGTATTCTGGATTCTGTTCCCGGCTGTGCCACTGACTTACTCTATGACCGTGTGCAAATGTCATAGCCCTTATATCCCACATCCTGCCGCCGTTGTACCTGCGAAGCCACCTTGACGCCAATGGGATTTCATGAGTTTAGCAGCGGGCGAGAATTTGCTCTTCTATGTTTCTTTCCCTGTTTGTAAAATGAGCATCATAATACTTGCCTAGATCAAAGGGGTGTGGGGAGGAGTGAATAATTAATGTATGTAAAGCGCTTTGAAAGATGAAAGGTGCTATGTAAGTACAAAGTATTAACTTAAAAAATGGTTACTGCTGTAACTTACTAGTTTATTCTGTAAGAAATGCACAAAGTCTAAATAATTACTACTAACAAATTAAGGGATAGATTGTGCCAAGCCCTAAAACAGCTGCACAGGGGAGGGGGGGGGGATCCTCCCTCCTTTCACAGCTGACTTCAGGCTTCCAAGATCTTACTCCCAATATTTGAGAAAACTTGGGAACCATGCCCAAGACACTCCCTCCTGGGAGCAAGTGGGTGGGGCTTAGGCAGAGCCATGGCTCCACCTCCTCCTGTGCCAACCAATGGAGCAGGCTGGACATGTTGGGTCAAAGGGGTGTCTGAAATTAGTTTTGTCCCCATGGCTCTCCCTGTGGGCAGTGTACTTAGGCAGGAGTAAGGGGCAGTGCTTTAGAAACACAAACTAACTAATTCAGTGAATGTTCTACATCCGTTGATTTTTTTTTTGGTAACTGGAGGAGTTTTAAAAGGTCGTGTTCCCCCCCCCCGCCGCCCTTGTGAGGGAGCAGACATCACATTGGGTAGCTGTGGTACTACGGATGAGGGATTTAGAGATGACCATTTCAAACACAGGCAGAGGGATTTGCACCATGGCAATGGTGGTCTTGGGTAGGGTATAAGAGGCAGCGATAGCCTTGATCCTTCTAAAATCTGGGATGCCTCAGTGCTGTAGGGTTTGTCAGGCTAGAACAGTGTTTCTCAATTGATGGGTCATGACCCCTGGAGGGGTCACAAAAGACAATCAAGGGGATCCCCAGGCAATACATTTTTATAAAGCAAAGAAAATAACATTTTCAGAATATCTTTGGGCTTGCTAAACCTTCAAAGTTTGTGAGGTCAAATGTAGTAGTTGTAGTACTTGTTATAGGAGGAAAAGGAGTAGTAGTAAATGCTTACCCTTCAAAGTCAAGTATTCTCAATCAACCTCTTGAGATACCCACAAATACATTATACGGGCTTATCATTAAGGCCCTACTTAACTTGCGATATTGCAGAAATTGTGGATTCTGTAATATTAGGCTTCCACCACAATTTTGACAGCAGAAGTCCCCACTCTCTGAGCCCTGGGCAGCTACTCTGAGCCCTGGGCGGCCAACAGTGGAAAATCGCAGTAAAGTGATAATGGGCTTTATTACCGCAAATAATAAGGTCCATTATTATTTTTCCACAATTTTCCATGGCTTGTCCGCAACTCAGCCGCCATATTTTTTTTACAATCATCCTGCAATTCAAGTAGGGCCTTACTCATCGTTATCACTGATAATGTTTTACTTTTATAGTAAATGTAAAGGGATCATGACAATGTTTGGTTGCCAGCCTGAAAAGGTTGAGAAACACTAGACTAGAGGAAGGGGAAAAGAGATGCCCTGGTTGCTGATGTGCTCAGTCTGGCAGAAATGATCGTTGGAGAGGTGGAGTGTGTGGGGCAGGGGTTGGTATATGTCTAAGGGGAGAAGATGAAGCTTGCTGTGCAACCATAATGTACTCTAAATCACCCAAGGCCTCTGTTTTACCTATAATGAAGGACATAACCGTTTTTTTCCCTTTCAGAGTAATTTATGGATGATTTAGGCTAATGCAGGAACAAAGAGTTTACTCCTGATAAATCAGTTTGAATTTGATTAATAAGGTCTTTGTGGGACTGAAAATTATTGCACCACATGTGGGCAACAGCACAGTTGCTAAGACCAACCCGGGAGGAGTTGGCAACAGAGATAGCTCTTATACTTGAGTCTGCTGCCTTCCAGGAAGGCCTTGGGTGGCATGGAGCTAAGTTTTCAAAAGAGCTCAAGGGTGCAGGGTGAAGTCCTGGCCTTTTTGAAGTCAGTGACAAAACACTGATTGACTTCAGTGGGGCCAAGATTTCACCCTAACTTTCCAAGTGTTCAGCACCCATCATTAGGGGCAGATTTTTGAAAGAGCTCAGCACCCAATGTGCTGATTGTATCGTCTGATGTAATTGTGCCTATTCCATGCCTAAGTACTACAGCGCATTTGTATGTATTAAGATCCCTATTAGTGGAGCAGTAGAGTGTGGTGGAGCAAGAAACAGTGCAGCAGTTTACCTAGCTCTCTGACCACGTATTAATTGGCAAGTTCCTGGATCCAGACGTAACAGATCTAACAATGGTGATGCAGAGGTCGGGCTCATGCTGCAGCTGCTTTTTTTTAAACTGTCCTCTAGCACCAGAAGTCTTTAAGTGAATATGTGTCAAGACCCAGTCATTAGCAGCCAGACCTAGTGGTCAGAGCTAGAGTCCACAGTCAGGAGTCAAGGGACAGTTCTGGGTCAGGATACCAGGAGATCAGAAGCAGGAGACAAACTTGAGATCAGAACCATGAGTCAGAGGTCAGGAGTCAAGCCAGGCTGGGATACTGGGAAGTCAAGCAGCGGGAGGCATAAGGTATTGATCCCAGCTGTTTGGGCAGGTTCCTGTTGGTGGCTTAAGTAGGCCCAGTGGACCAATCAGCTGCTCTGGGACTCTGCCAATAGGATGTCAGAGGTGGAGCCTCAAACTGGGGCTGGGCTTCATGGGTCCTGGGTCAGCAGTGGTCAGCAGGCTGCCAAGTGGAGGGTTGAAGTGTGGCTTCCTCTGTGAGCCCAGATTCAAGGACAAGGAGTCATGACATCACCCACTCCCCGAGGAGCGCTGTGTGGGCGACATGGGTCCAGGTTTCTTAGCCTGACTCCTATGGAAGGCCCGAACCAAGGTGGGAGCATGAACGTTTTCTGCTGGCTCCCATGTACATTCCTCTGGGCTCTAACCATCCCAGTCAATCAGGTACCACAATTTACCCTGCTTGAACTTGGAATTGAGGACTTTTTGGACAATGTATTCCTCTTGACCTCCTACTTGCGCTGCTGGGGGCAGTGATTGGGCTTTATGGGGAAATATGTTCTCAGTGTAGGGTTTAAGGAGTGAGACATGGAATACAGCATGGACTCTAAGGGACTGAGGGAGGTGGAGCTTGAAGGTGACTGGGTTGATTTGTCACCAAAACCGATACAGGTCAAGGAACTAGTGGTCTAGTTGACAAGACCCTCTTGGATATATGCTTTTTGTAGTCCTCCTTTCCCTTCTCAAGGTGTCCCTTCATCTCTTCTTGGTTGTGATGGATGTGCTGCATTAGGTCCAAGGCCAATGGGTTGCGGGAGGATTTTGGTAGTTGTGGGTGAAATCAGGTGTGGTACCCATAGTTAACAAAAAAAGGGCTGTGGCCTGTGGATGCATAGTCTGCATTATTACATGAGAATTCAGCATATGGTAATAGTGCAGACCAGTCATCCTGGTGATGGTTGGTGTAGCATTGTAGGTATTGCTCTAGGATCTGGTTGATTCTTTCCATTTGGCCATTCAACTGAGGATGGTAGGCAGAGGACAGTTGCATAGAGACTCCTAATAGACATAGGGCCTCATACCAGAAGCAAGCAGTGAACTTGGGGCCCCAGTTGGAAGTGACGTGATCTGGGAAGTGAAGTGATCTACCACTCTCAGGATGGTCATGAAACCACTGGATTCTGGTAGTTCCTCCACAGAGTTGAAGGAAATGGCCTCCCAGGGTCAGATTGGGCGTCCAGGGGTTGGAGGAGGCTGCAGGGTTTCTGACATGGGATCTTGGTGTATGAAGCAACAAGAGTCTTTATTGTGGGATGCATACAGGGCCACTAGAAGTACTAAGACGTTAATGGTTGGGTATTATATTGCCCCAAGTGTCCTGCCAGGGTGGAGTTGTGGCACTGTGATCCCCTCCTGGATGTCATGTGGTTCTCAGTCAATAATGGCCATCTTGTCTGGTGGAATTCCAGAGACAGACTGGATGTTTGTGGGCAGCTCCTGGTGATGGGTCACACTAAGGAATTTACGGGACTTGAGAACGTGGGCCTTGTGGATCAGAGCTATGCCTTCGGGACAAGTTATCAGCCTTACCATTTCTAGTTCCAGGGCAGTAGATCAAGGTGAAATTGAACTGGGAGAAGAATAGGGCTCACCAGAGCTGTCGTTGGTTTAGGGCCTTGGCCCTATGCAGGTACTCCAGATTCTTCTGATCAGTAAATACTTGGACCAGATGATGGGCCCCATCCAAGTAGTGTCACCATTCTTAAAAGGCAGTGTTAACTGAATAGAGCTATTTGTCCAAGAATTCATAGTTTTGCTCAGCAGCGGTAAGCTTCCTCAACTAGCAGGCAAGGTGGTGCAGTACTTGCTTGAGTCCGTGCCTCTGGGAGAGGACTGCCCTGATACCTGAGCTAGAGGCATCAGCCAGCACGATGAAAACTTGCATCACGTCTGGGTGAGCCAATACTGGAGCAATGGTGAAGGCAAGCTTTAGCTGTTTGAACGCATACTGGGCCTCAGGCGACCAGCAGAATTGGGCATTTCCTGAAGTAGGGTAGTGAGGGGCTCAGTTTGTTTGAAAAATTTGAGATAAACTGCTGGTAAAAATTTGCAAAGCCTAGAAAACATGGTAGATTGCACACATTGCAGGGGGCTGCCCAGTCATGGACAACCTGGACCTTGCGTGGGTCTGTCTTGATTCCTTCTGGATGAAACCAGGAACTCAGTCGAGGTCTGATTGAACATGCATTCTTCGAGTTAAGCACAGAGACCATGTTGTCGTAGTCTCTTCAAGACTGTGTGGACATGAGTGGTGCGTTGGTCCAGATAGTTTGAGAAGATCAATATATTGTCTAAGTATACCAATGCAAACTGGTCTAGTAGGTTTCGTAGCACATTGTTAATAAAGGGCTAGAATTGTTGCTGGGGCATTAGTCAAGCCAAATGGCATGACTAAATATTCAAAGTGGCCATAGTGGGTTTGAAAGGCAGTCTGCCATTCGTCCGCCTCTCAGATATGGATGAGATTGTAAGCTCCCTGAAGATCCAGTTCAGTGACTATGCAGGTGGTGACCCCCATGAAGTCCAACAACACAGGGATTAGGGGTAGTGGGTAACTGTTCCAGATTGTTACCTGGTGTAGAGATCGGTAATCGAGACAGAGGCTGCCCTCCTTCCTTTTGTACAAAAAGGACCAGGGCACTGGCTGGTGAGGCTGATTTGCAGATGAACCCCTAGGCCCGGGTCCCCGGGAGGTATTTTCACAATGCCACCAAGTCAGGCTCTGACATTACATAGATCTGCCCAAATGGTATCTTCACCCCTTGCTGGAGTTCTATGCGGCAATCAGAGTCCTGATGTGGGGGGAGGATTTCTGCATTCTTGTTTTCGAAGACACCAGCATAGTCACAGTACTTCAGGGGGGTGGGGCAGAGTTCCATAGTTCCCTTGGCAGGGGGCTGATGTGGGCAAATAAATCTACTTGGGTCTGGGTGCAACACTCACTAGTCCTTGGCCATGCCATCGGCAGAATTCTGATGTAATTGTGCACGTTCCATGCCTAACCTCTAACGGATGTCTGTATGTATCAAGATCCTTAGTTGTGGAGCAGTAGAGTGTGGCGGAGCAAGAAGCAACTCAGCAGCTGAATAAACTAGAAGGTTACTTAGCTCACTGTTGGTGTCTGACCTGGCAAGTTCCTGGGTCCAGACATAACAGATCTAACACTGAGTTCGTCTGTAAATCTGGCCACTTGTGGAGCCTAATTTTGAGAAATTTAGGAACTGAGCTTTTTTTTTTTTTTGAAAATCTGTCTCTAATTTTAAGTACTGAACCCTTCCGCAAATTCTAGCCATAAATCTGAGATATCTGTAAGCTGGACCATGCAAGTGGTGTAAGTAGGCAGTGTATTCGAGAAATAATCTAAATCACAAACAGTGTACCGCTCTGCACGTGTGAGTAAATAGGACCTTGAACTGCAATCTTCTCTCTACCTGGCATTCAGGTTGTGAATAATTCAGTGATATTAGCAAAACACCAGTGTGAGACCCTGTGCAAGACCTGAAGTGGCGAGTGTCTGCAAATGTCAATATATCCTGCAAATGTGTTACATTGGCATTTAGTACTATAATAAAGACTGGCATGGATGCTGTGTTCTACAGGGCTAGCACCTTCGTTAATGTGTATACACTGGGCAATGCTAACCCAGTGACACTTTCTCATCTGCCCCTAAATATGCCTTTATAGTTTTGTTACAAGAGGCTGACTGGGACATGCTGAATGTGTTTGCTGTCTGCTGCTATGAATGAGTCCTCTGCAGCTCCTTTGTCTTCTGATTTCTCTATCCTTTCTATGACCCCACTGCCATAGCATCCAAGCAAACAGAATTGATTTTAAGTTACACATCTCCATGTACTTCATAAAAAGTTCTTGAACCAGCTCTGAACATACCCTAGTTAGCCATGCCTCAGACCTTTCCTTGGAGCAGCACCCTTCTCAGCCTCCCCTCAGGGCCACATTAAAGCATAGGCACAATAGACCTGTGCCTAGGGCTTCAGCTACTGGAGCCATGTCATTCTACACCCCTCATGGTTTCAAAGAAAGCCCTGAAAATGTGACCTGAGTGTAACCAACGCAGTGATGTCTGCAGAGACCCTGAAACAATAGCTCTAAGTTGGGTAAAGTGCCTTAAAATAATTTCATTGGAGTGTTAACTTTATGGCCAAAAAAAATGCAGCCAAACCACTCATCCAAGCAGACATCTCCGAAGCTGGGATGCAAGTACTGGCAAGGGGACCCTCTGCTGCTTCTCTGGGTACTGTGGGGAAGAGGATCCTTGCTCTTCCAAGGGCAGCGAGATCTTTGGTGCCTCTTGAGGGGGAGATGCTGCGGTCAATGCTGCTGGCCCTGCCTCTGTGGGAGAGGAGGAGTGTGTTCCTGCCACCACCACTCTTAAGTCCCCATGCTGTAGAACAAGGCTCCAGAGACAGAGCCACAGGAGGTCATGGTGTGTGTGTGTGTGTGCGTGTGCGTGTGTCTCTCTCTCTCTCTCCCAGGATTGCTTTAATCCAGCCTTGCTCTCCATCAGCTCCTTATACCACCTCCAGTGTAAGTCCTCTCACAACTGCTTCAACAACTTTCAATACCTCCCTAGGTGCTTTGTCACTATTATTTTCCTTCCATCCACTGGTTGACCAGGGAAGCCTCCATCCTAGCAGAGAGCTCTGTGGGGTGGGAGTAGGTTCCTCTAACATCACTGTACCAGAGCTGACTTCTGGGGAGATGGGACCTCCCCTCCCCCCCAAAAAAAACACCAGGGGAGTGTGCCAGGGTGATGAGGTAACCCTCCCTCTGCCCCCACAGTGCTCTCTGCTGAAGTGGGGAGCTGAGGCCTCCCACCTCAGGGATGGACTCTAGCCCTTGAAGATAATGAACTGTGGGGCTGGGGAGAAGGGTGGCCCCAACCTAACAGAAGAAGACTGTTTCCTCCAGCAAACAGCCACCCTGATAACAGTCTGGGGCCACAATCAGGGGGCCCCGTGTGGTTTTGCCCAGGTCCTTGGATTGCCTGAGTCCATTCATAGATGTGGGTAAACTTGCATATCTGCTCCCTGTTTGGCATATAAACAAAAGACTTGTGTCTCCTGGAGTATCATCCAGCATATCAGCATGAACATTAAATTTCCTTTAAAAAAGGAATGACGTGCCTTTAAATGGCAAAGCAAGGGTATACATTTATGTCATGAGGTGACTAAAATGTATGCATTAGTGAGACTGATTCATATAGGTGTCAGTGACAGCTGTGCCAATCAGCTTTGTGTTTTCAGCAATTGTTTTCTTTCTCTTGCAGACTCAATTTCCTTCACTTTATCCCTGTCATTAATGAAAAGTGAGGGTGTGGTTATTATTCCTTCTCTTAATACCCGTTTCTGCTAGGTCAGAGCATAAGGTCGCATGCCAGTTTCCCTTCCACTCATGGGTGTTATCTGTCCCTTCAAAATGCTGAGGGAGCTTATATCTTGTAATGTATTTGTATTCAGTCTCTGTAAACACATACAGTATAGTAGATCCATTATCCTCAGGAGAACATGAATAAGAGGATTTGCCTGTTTGACCAAATAATAGTTAGCACCTGGCAAGAAAGTCTAATGGCCATGGTATCTTGTTAATGTACTTTGACGCATTATCCTCTGTAAATACACTTCAAAGAATGAGGCCCAAATTCAGAGATGATACAAATGGTGTTGTACATTAGACTCCCTTAAATCTAGATAGTGATGTGAAGGGGTGCTGTCTACACAGCAGCTGTCTACACTACATCACCTCTGACTTTCTTTACATTTGTAGACTTGCCTCTGAACTTGGTCTGATGGAATAAATAGTGTATGAAAAATATTAGTTGAAATGAGACACTGTTTAGGCAAATATCATTTGGGCATACAACTCTGATTGTGGTGTCCTGTAAAACAAGTCATTTTCCACAACTTTTCACATCCAGTATCCTGTCCCATATACAACACTGCACAGCTCAGCCTTATTCTGAGTTATCCTAAAAGGGAATATGATGCATTCAAAAACAAAAACCAACCAACCAACTAACCAAAAAAAAAAAAAAGAATGGTAAATCTGAACCAAAATCTCACATCCACACAACCCCAAACTTTTGAAACCTCCCTAACTAAATTCAAATGTTGTAGTTCTGACCCATCTTTAACATTATTGTTTTATAGTTAACTGTTCCTCAGACACTTTTGAGAGCTAGTTATGATTAATTACTATTTATTATCATTCATCAATGGACAACAGTCTTCAGAAGTCTAAGTTAAAATCTTTTGTTTTTTAGGGCAAATATGGGTATTGATCTCTCTCTCTCTCTCTCTCTCTCTCTCCATTTTTCATGTGGGGAATGCTCCTGCTGTCTCGGAGAATTGGACTAATTTATCTAATAGGTCTCTTCTATCTCTACCCTTTGATACTCTGAGTGGTGGAAATACTTATAATTGATTCATACCAAGAAACATTACTGGAAACTTATTGTATTTGTTAGTTAAACAATCAAGGCCCCATATATAAGCTCTTGCCCTAAGGTACCATGTAGGGAAGTACGAGGGTATAAATTCCACCATTCCCTTGGGCAGCTGCACGTAGCTTGCTTGGCTCAGGCTCAGCAGGACTGCTTCTCCCACTGCATGTGCAAGTAGAAGGAAAGGGTGGGGGTGGGGAATAGGCGGCGCCATGGATTCTGGGTGAGCCGGGGTAGAGCTAGCTGAGTGTGAAGGAGAGAGTATGCTGGGCTAGCCCATTGCCAGATGCCACATAGTTCTCTCCCCCACCCACAGTTTGCACAGTACAAAGGAGCTATGGGAGAACTGTGACTCAGAGGGGTGCCTCTGAGTCACAATTCCTTTCTGGAATTACTCCTGGGGCGGCACAGCTACGCACACCATGCCATCCTCAGGGCTGCAAGTCAAGTCTCTCAATCCAGCCCTTAGTTGTTATGTGGAATTTCCAGACTGCAACTCTGAGACTAATTTGGCTCTCTTGGAGAATTGTTTTTAAAAATATCTGTATAAATATCTTTCTTTATTAACATATGAGATCCGTGAGTGGATTTATTTCCAGCGAAAAATACTGTAGTGGAGAAAAAAATCAGTGATTTCTGGAATTATATATCTACATCAGTGGCCTTGTAATTCTGAGGAGAAATAGGAATGACTGTGTCATAGCAGTGCAAGCCCAGCTGTAACCTGTATTTTGACACTTACATTCTGGACAAGAGAAAAATAAGTCAGAAGTTGCAAACTGAGGGTCATTTTGACTTTGTTGTGGTTGTTGTCTTCATGCTTTCTTTTGGCATAGTAAAGAATAAAAGATGCACAATGTTTTACATTGAACAATATCTGGATATGAAAAAGCTGTGGGACATCACAGTAAAGCACACCAAAATTAGAGTTCCATCCCCCGAGATAAATGGTAGCATGTATCTGTGGCCTCAGTTCACAAAAACATCTTATTTGGAAGGGCACTCAAGCACATGCTTAATTAAAGAATGTGCTTAATGTACACTTAAAGTTAAGCCTCTGCTCAAGTGCTTTGCTGAATCAGGGCCTTTGTGCATAAATCAGTAACTGTTGTTCTTCTGTTGTAGAGAAAATCCAAGTGACATACAGAAGGTTTTATTACAATTAATCTAGAAAGTTCCATGTTATTAATCTTCAGATTTCTACAAATAACTATATTAATTTCTAACATGCTCATGCAATGCTCTGAATTTTTCTACAACAGATTTTCCACTAGATGCACAGTATCAAGAACAATTAACAAATATGATAGTGTTTATAAATAATGAAGGGCCAAGCTTGGGCCCAATGCCCCTATTGAACTCAATATTTTTGGGTGTGCAAGAAATGCAGGACTGGGTCAGAAGTGGTGAGTGTACAACAGTAAAAAGGGCCTTGTTGTTTCCCCATCTTGTAGCCATTATCTAACTCTCTTTTTTAAAAAAATCCCCTACTAGATATACTTTCCCACTCAAGGATTTTATCACAGAGTAAAGTTTACAAAATACATCTTGGTGTACTGCTACAGTTATAGTGACTGTCTAAATATGCCATATATAGTATATTTTTAAATTACAAGATAATCTAGTAGCTTTATTTAACAGCTGATTAATATACATAGGAGTTGCAAAACTCTTCCAATGAAAGCAGGTCAGCTGTTTTCTGACTGTTACATTTGTCATATAACCTACGGACTGCAAAGTGGAATGTATCTGAATAATTCCCACGTTGGGCCAGATTCTGCTCCTCTCACTATTCAACAAGAGTATCTTACTCCACAGATAGACCCACCGAAGCTCACAGGATTACTTGTGAGTAAAGTGCTATCCAGCATGACTGGGGGATCAGAATTAGGCTCATAACGATGAGAGAAGTGTCTGTGTCCCGATAGAATGTTGCGTCTGATCGAGAGGTAAATTAGGATATGTCTGTGCTGGATTGTAAACCCAGGTCTGTGTGACCTGGGCTTGTTGGACTTGGTGTTCCAAGCCCACACTTGAGCATTCACACTGCATTATAACCCTGGGTTTAGAGTTGCAGGACTCAGGCCTTGCTAATATGTCCATACTGCACTACGTAGTCCTTCTGACTCAGGTCTGTGGCTTGACCTGCATCCACACTGCTAAATTTCAGGGCTTGGCAGGGCCGTAGCAACAAAGAACGTGGCCCCCTCCGAACGGTGGCCCCCTCCGAACATATGTCCGGGCGGGGCCCCTTACAATGCAGAAACTGGAATGCGGTATTTATTTTGCCACTTTTAGGGGCCCCCTTCCTTGCGGGGCCCCCTCCGGTCGGAGGGTACGGAGGGCGCTCGCTACGCCTCTGGGGCTTGGACCCGAGTCTCAGTGGAACTTGGGCTCTGAGCCACCCTCCTAGCAGTATCCTAGGACCCAGGACCTGAGTGCTTGCTGACCTGAGTCAAACCGACTTGTGTGTGGACAGAAGGGGGGCTAGGGATCAAACCCAAGTCAGAGCCTAGGCCTAGTGTGCAGTGTAGACATACCCTAATCTAAGGGTGTGTCTACACAGCTGTGGCGGGCCTGGGTCAACTGATGGGCTCATAAGGCTCAGGCTGTGGGGCTATAAAATTGCAGTATAGATGTTTGGGCTTGAGCTGGAGCCTGGGCTCTGAGACCCCATGAAGGGGGAGGGTCATAGAGCCCGGGCTCCAGCCCAAGCCTGAACATCTGTACTGCAATTTTATGTCCCTGCAGCCCAAGCCCTGTGAGTCTGAGTCAGCTGACCTGGGTTCTGAGAGTCGGTGTCATGTAGACATACCCAGTCTGAAGTGATTGGCTGAGAAGGGAACTATTTTGTTTAGTTTCCTAAGAAAAATAACATTACAATAGTACTTACAGCAAAACAAACTGCTTGTAACAAGGTGAGCTTTATAGCCTATTCTGTTCATGTGTCATCAGTCACAATCACGTATCCTGACCCTACAGTCCTCATGCAAACAAAACGTCCCATTGAGTTCTCCCTGCATATGGACTACAGGAATAGGCCCTAACACTGGAATTTTCAAGGGGGACAAATGGTGTTAGGTGCCCAGCTGACTTTCCGTGGGAGATGGGAAGGGTCCTAGCTCCCATAAGCCCCTTTGAAAATCCCCACCAAAATTCTCTTTGCACAATTTGCATTTGTTGAAGTACTGTCCGAAGCCAGGAGAGCACAGCCTGATTTTTAAGATACTTACTGGATAAATATATATATATATAGGCACCTATTTAAAAATGAGAGAGGGAGAGAGAGAGAGAGAGATTCTTGATTCAGTAGACAAGCAAGCAGTCATTACAGTCAGTTATGCAAATCCTCAGATGAATAACCCATTGAAATCAATAGCACTGTCTGCATGAATAAAGCAGGTGGGGTTTGGCCCCTTTAGAAGAATATTCTCAATAGTCAGCTATTTTACCTGAATCCAGGTGCTGAAAATCTTACTGACATTTTCTTTGAAAAAGAAACCTCACTTCAGATCTGAGTTGGAGGGGAAGGGGAAAATATATGTAAATAAATTATAAATATATCTACATCCTCCACCTCCAACACACTCCTTTTGCAACACTTTTGCAACCATGCAAAGAGAACATAATGTTGCCCTGACAACTGGGGATTCCTGGTTTAGCCAACTCTGTCATCTCTGGTCATGACCAACTCTGGAAAAAACCCTTACGTGCATTACCAACCAACATAAATATGAGCAGTTCTGAGCTGTTCTAACTTACTCCCCCAAGATCAGCATGGCTTTATTCCACTTTTGCCTGCTTCTTCGAATCCTTCTCCAAGCACAGATTGCCCACAGTTGAGGAACTGGAACTCAGAAAACTCCAAAAGAATATTTCCTTGTGTTTATAGATTAGTGGTCTGTTAAATTCAATTTAATAAATTATTTAACTGTATATTGATTTTTTTTTCACCCACTAGCTCGGAAAGAAACTGGGAATCAGGAAACCTAAGTCAGGAAATTCCCAGCTCTGCCCTGACTTTAGGTCTGACCCCGAGAATGCTACTTAAACCCTCTGTGCCTTAGTTTTCCCATCTATAAAATGGCATAAATATAGTGACCCTCTTTTGTAAAGTACTTTGAGATGTCAGGTGAAAAGCATGATATAAGTGCAAAGTATTTTCATGATTTTTTTTAAAGAAATAGGCAATGCTTATTATAAAATATTGTCACTAAGAAGATATAAAAGCTTAGTTTGATAGACGACAAATATTTGGGGATAACTTTCCCAATTTTTTCTCTCATTTTCTCTTTCATTATTATTGTTTTAAGAGTATTTCCTAATCCTTCATTTAGGAAACAAGAACTCATGTCACTTGTGAGTTATGTGCATGTACAGTGTCTGAAATCACTTCATGACTAGTTTTCTTTTGTACACCTATAATATAAATATCTGAAGAGGATATTGCTTTACCCATAAAACAAGGTGACATCATAATTTATTAATACAGCAAACACAGTTCATTGTTGTTAAATGCCATAAAGAGCTGGAAATAGTGTAGTTTCCCAGAAAATATTGCCAATATATCAAGGGAAAGATTTCCTTGATGAAACCTCAGCATGTGTAAGATCCTTTTTGGATACTTCAACATTTTGGTTATTCTCTCCAGCATGACTTTGTATCCTTCCAAGATGGTTGTGTTGGTTCCCCCCCCCCCCACACACACACACACACTTTCTGATGACTCCCTTCCTCTAAATTCCCCATTTGTTCTTATCATTCATTCTAATAAAACATTCTCTTCTCTAACTGCTGGGCCAAAATTCTGATCAGTTATGCCAATGATTTAAATGGCTTTTCACCAGTGTACTGGAAGCAGAATGTGGCCCCTTGTGTTTGCTGGTTTCACAAGTACTGCTCGGCTACACACTTAAGTGCTTTGCGGGCAAGGGGCCAGGTTGCACAGGACGCAAGTGATGGCTGAATTTTGGCCAATATGTCATTTTTTACATACTTAGGCTTCAGTCTAGTGAAGTATTTAAGCACATGCTTAATGTTAAGCACTTGAGTAATTCCTCTGAAGTTAGCTGAACTCCTACTTAAGGGCTTGCTTGCTGGATCAGGATGTTATAGTTTGATACTTCTAATATCAGTGTGGTATCTATATTTTGAGCAATTATGTATAATTTAAATGGCTGTATGATTTCTTTCCATATAAGAAATATTGCACTTTGTTCTCAGTGGTAAAAGCATAGATTTTGTTTTTTAATAGAATGCTCATTACCTAGCTCTCTATACTCCTGTATTGACCATACAAGGTCCTCAAGCATCCCTTTAATGTTACATGCCCCAATCCTGCAATGAAATCCCTGTGGATGGGCGGACTCCCATGCCCATATGGAGCCTCCAGTGAGGCTCTGCAAGGGGCCCACCTGCACAGATTCCATTGCAGGACCGTGCCTATAGTGTGTGTGTGTGTGTGTGTGTGTGTGTGTGTGTGTGTGTGTGTGTGTGTGTGTGTGTGTGTGTGTGTGTGTGTGTGTGTGTGTAAAATACCATTCACCTGTACACTTCTGTATATATTCTACCTATAAGCATAAATAAGAGAGTGCGATGGGGTAATAGGGTGATATAATGCTCCTTCCTTGATTAATTAATAATGAAGCGTAGCCCTAGTAAATGTTAAGGTACCAATAAATACTTTATGCTCCGTCAATACCTGCACATAGTCGCTAGTTCTTGTTACTTTCCATAATGCATGCAAAAGGAGTACATGTTTTTTTAAGATGAGTCCCTAGTGTTCCTATTTGTTAAATATTCGGTACCTCCCCTTGCTTTTTAAAGTTATGGCAAATTCTGGATTGCTTGAAATCCAGGAAACTGTCTTTGAATTTTCTTCATGTCACTTACACACTCTTTTTATATACACATAGTCTCCTCACATCTACACACACGCTTAGACACACAGGTAGTAGACTTTTGCATGCAAAAATCACACACTTGCATACTGTGTGCACAGCACGCCACTGATTTATTCTATTAGCTTCTGTGTGCTAATAACGCAGTTGTAGTGTGGTGATCAGCTTGTGCCTTAATTTCACACTCACAAATCAAATCAATCCCCCATGTGCTCAGGCAGCCCCTACCTAGACAATGGTTTCCTGCATATTAATTAAGTTCACACAAGCAGTGATTATGATTACATATGCACAGTTCTCATATGCACAGCCAGCCCCAGCACAGGCAATCTGCTTCTGCATGTTGGCAGTTCACTACCCCCCTTGATTCCCCCTCTTCTCTGGGCTATATGTGGCATTTAGAAGCTCTGACAATCTGCTCCAAATGTTTTCCATATTTGTTCAGCCTCCTTGATTCAAATACCAGGAACAACTCAGCCAGCACAAAGCGAAGCTTCAGGGGCACACACACACACACACACACACCAAAAAAAAAAAAAAAAAAAAAATCCCCACCTCAACACGCCCATCAGCCAGAAAAAAAAAAGTTCATCAACATGAGAAAAGAGGAGAAGAAACCTCAGAACAACACGTCCCTTAAAAACCAGAACCAGGCAGGGAAGGCACCTGAAGGGGAGAAAAGCACCGATCCAGCCAAGCAGCAGGAGCCAGCAATGAAGAAGAAAGCCAAGGGGGATCCCAAAACGGGCCAGGAGGAGGAATCCCACACTTGTTGTGGCTGCCGTTTCCCGCTGCTGGTTGCTTTGTTGCAGCTGGTGTTAGGCATCTCTATAACAGTGCTGGGCTTCATTATGGCAGGCATCAGCTCTTCTTTACTAGTCAGAGACACTCCATATTGGGCTGGGATAATTGTAAGCATAAAGTCTGTTTCTACATAAAGTGCATTTGCCAACATTAATGCAATCTGCATGATGCTACACTTAAGACTAACCAACTGCATGTCCTACACCATATATGAGCTAAACTAACTATAAATATTCCTGCAATTATATGTCTAATTTACTTTCCCAAGGAAACTGCTGTTGCAGTATAATATAATCCTTCATATTCTTCCCCAAAACACCCCAAAACCTTGAATAAAATACAGGGTTGTTGTGCACCAGATGTATATTATGTTACCTATTAACCTGTTTGCTATTAAATGATGGTTAGTAATGCTGAAAAAAATGTTTACTATTTATGTTGATATCCCCCCCCAAAAAAACTAGTCAGGTTTAAGAGGGTGAAAGTATAATTATAAACCTCTAATTCAATGTATTTATAATAGTGTCAGAAAAGAACTGGCTGTTCTTTTAGCTTCCACACTGTGATGAGTTAAAAAAAGACTGTAACTTAACCCCTTTCGTTCCCCCCACCACCACATCCCAAATTCTTTCCCATAAAACACACCACATGTGGCTCTTGGGACTAAAGGGTTACTATGAAATGCAAAACAAGTAAGTCTGTAAAGTCTGAAGGGTGTGGCACAAGCCAGCTAAAGCAAGGAAATTCAAAGTTCCGAGTGACAGGCTAGCCTTGTCTAATGCAGTTCTGGCACAAAAAACACAGTGGCAGGAGTGAAGGGTGGGGTCCCTGATAAGTCTATTATGATCATGCACATACACGCAATCAGCTTAGAAATATAGCCCAAATCCTGAGCACAGGATGCTCCTGTAGATGTCACTAGGAGCTGGGGGCACTCAGCAGCTCTCAGGATTTGGCCTTGTTTTATTTAATAATTTTTAGAGAGACAGTACATGTGGCTATGGTAACATTTCTGTGTTGGGGTGTATATTATATATGTTTTGCTATGCCTATTATTTCCCCCCCAAAGGACCATATTTCAAGTAGATGTATTCTTATGTGTTTGTACTAATTCTGAGCATTATTAAACCAATAGACCATAAAATCTTCCACCAAGTAAATACATATTTAGGCACTTTAACAAAGAAAAGATTCTTGATGCAGTAGACCAGTGTATCGTGTACCACATAAACATAAATCCTTATGATTTGAGGCTTATTTGACCTGAATTGTTATGGTTTATTGTATTAATCCAGCTGCTGCACAGAACAATTACATCTTTGTGTTAGAGATAATTTGATAAGGATTGCTGAGACCTAAAAGTCAAAGGCCCAATCCTGAAAAAGTTGGAATGATCAGGACCTTAGTTTCTAAACAGATAATGGGTCCTTTTAATTAGCGCTTTCCCCTTTCTTTCTCTTCTTCCAAAATATAGATCTAAAAGTTCAGTTATGTCTTGCAGGGTGCAATACTATCCTCACTGACAGAAGAGAAATTTCCAATAGGACTTGCTCCATTACAAGGGGAGGGTGGAAGGGGAACAACAAACTAGGGCATGCAACATTTCCACTTAATTTTTTTAAGTTAACATGTCCTAAAGTTTCTGCAAACACTGATGGTCAAATTCTCTTCTCAGATCCACACTATGGATCTCCCAAATTTTGAATAACCTCTTCATTAGAAGGACAGATAAACACCCACAAAGATTCAGGGCTTGATCTCCAGCTGGAGTAAATTGGCAATGCTCCATTGAAGTCAGTGAGGGCATGCAAGTTTACAGCTGCTGAGCATGCTCCTTGATTTTCCTGTATGCAGCCAACATTTAAAAAAAAAAGTGTAGACCCAAGAATCAGCACATAAAGCTGTGCTACCCTTCCAGAGGGAGTCCCCAGCCAGGCCAATGGTCACTGAGGTTTTGTGACCAACCCGTAATTCAGGTAATATTTGCCACGATTTATGAACTGTTTGCAGGAATTTGGACTGACATTTGGATGGGTGTGGGCTGGGTATAAATAATGCAAAGCTCAGTTGTTTTGCATGGCTTCAACCTGAAGCCAGGCAAAAATTGGTAGGTTTACACTTTGAGTTAACCTAAAATTTCAAAGCAAAACTCAAGTCTGAACTAAAACTGTTGGGTTTTGCACACATCAACCCGTATGACCTTGTGATGGCAGAGCTCCCACAGACCCTGGGAACACAAGATTTTGGCTACATAATTCTTAGGATCTCTTTGCTTTGAGCTTTACAATCATTTAACCTTTCCAGCTACATTGAAGACCTAAAGATACTAAAGTAATGGGTGCCAATTTAAGAATCTAGCTCGAGTAATAAATAATAATGTGTTGGCTAGACTTGCATCTCTCAGTCTGTGGGTTGTTCCACCATGTTTGGTTACCAGCAGGTTTTGGTGTAGGCACATTCCTTACCAGCACAATTACATGTGCCACTGATTGGGTTTCTGCTCACACTGCCTGGTCTTGGAGTTGAATGGTGTGGTGACCATGAGAATGTTCTTTCTGATACATGTGTTTCAGGGAGAGTGAGAAGTGGAGAGACAAGTGTCTGAGAGCTACTGAGAAAACACACACACCAAATGTGGGGGAGGAAAGATACACATGTTTTCCATTCCCAGCAGCCAGGCTCAGGTGGAGTGGGGTGGGGAATGGCACTGGAAGAGAGAGGTGAGATTGAGAAGTTGGATCTGTAATTCTCAGCAGCCAGGAAAGATGATGTTTAAGTGGAGTTCAAGTGATGTCAGGAGTGGTGTGGGAGCTGATGCAAAGGATTTCAAGATATTGGTTCATGAGAGTTTAAAAAATAAAGAGGTAGCTGAGAAGTTGTGCCATTATTTGTTTATATATGGTTGCACTGTGACAGATATGCATGCTGCTTGTTGGGACACTGGCTGGGAAAGGTTGAGAACCCGTGAGCCAGAGCGAAGTTTGTCAGTGTAGCTCCCAGGGCCTTTGCCGGTGGTCTGTAGGACAGAATATCCTGAGAACTATGCACTGGAGCAGTTGGAGATCCATTGTGTTAGAACGCCCTGCGTGCAGATATCCTGCTCACAGTCTTTTTGGTTGGTATTAGGCCAGTGTAGAGATTGGAGATCACGCATATGGGCATGGGATGGAGTGTGTCTCGCTCATAAAACAAATATACTCCTATTCTGTAGCAGAAAGTGCATCTTTCTGGAACTCCTTTATTAACGCAGAAATGAGCAACATTGCCTTTCTTGGCAGCACAGCAGAACGGAAAGTGGTGGTGTAAAATATCAATGTGTGCTTGTTTTAGTAACATCCCACTCAAGTGTTCTTTTCAAAGGATTTGATTAGTGTTCAGATTCACCAGCTGTTTAAGAACTGTAAAATATATTATCAAGACTCTTTTAATGAAGTTAAAGACAGTGGGCTAAATTCACCCCCTGTGTAACTCCATCAGAATTACACCCGGAATGAATGTAACCCCCTAGCTGTTGTTGAAGTATGACAGAAAAATGAAGGAAAACTCCTAATGTGTTAAATAGATCCTGACTGATTTTTTGCTTTATTAGTGGCAAAAGTATTTTCAGTTATGAACAGTGTGTCAAAGTGCTTTAGTCCATTAGCATGAATGAAAGGGAACTTGTCTAGTGAAGCAACTAGAGCAAAATGTTCCCAGTGAAAACCAAACCAGGCAAAACTAGTGTGGATTCAGGTTTCATTACAAATTCAAAACTTGGCCTTGGTTTGTTGTGATAAGACTCCAGAAATCTGTTGAATAAACTTGGGCTGTTTTTTGGTTCTGCGGCTACTGTGACATTCCCCCCCCATAGGCAATCAGTGTGGACGGAATCTGGGACCCATAACACTAAAAGCACAGGCTTCTACTGCTGAGCAAAACAAGTAACACTATGGATTAGTAGCAATAGTAGGCTCTTACCTTCTGTGTGGACTAGCTGCTAGAGAGGGAAGTGATGCACTTAGCCGCATCACACTAAAACTATTTCAACATGAAACCAGGTGAAACTTAGCAGTTTCAGCTGAGTTTCATTTGAAATACAATGGATGCTATTTAGAAACCAAAGGAAATGTTAATGGGCAGAAACCACTGAGCTTAATGTAGTTCTAGGCACTATTGGGCTCTGTGCCCAGAGAGCAAAAGCAGAGTTACCAGTCTCAATGACCTATTCCCTTTAAAACCAGAATGTACCTGTTGTATCGCTAGAGCCAGGTAAATCAATTCAGATAAAACAGGAGGTGACTGAAACCTCTGTTCAGAGCTTGGCTCTAACTCAAGCTGAACCCCTTTTTATGCAATTTTGAAAATATTCAGATAAACGTTCTGCCATTGGAAGCAGGGCTCTCGAAGAGAAATGGCACTGAGCCAGGAGTGCTGAATCCTTTGCTAGGTTCTGCCCTGATGTGCTATATTACTTTAGGCAAGTCACTTAGGCCCAGATCCTCAAATGTATATAGGCCTCTAACTCCTATTGAAATCAATGTGAATTAGGCATCTAAATACCTCTGAGGCTCTCGGCCTTAACTTCTCTGTTCTCTCCGCTATAAAATGGGAATTATAATTCTCCATCCATCTTTTTGCTTTGATGAAAAAGCACTATAGAAGCACTATGTATTCTTGTTGTTGTTAATTTTCATTTCCTTGTGGCCTCTCCACACCCAGATCCCAGTCAGTACTAGAAGCACAAATAGTGAATTTCTTCATGAAAGTCTATTCTCACAGTATTTCCGCCATAACCGGAAGTAGGAAGTATCAGAAATTTCACAGAACAAGCAAGCCTGTTCCCCTGAGATGTTCAATCCAGTTAAGATATTTCTCCAAACCTCATTGGAACTATCTGGAGTCAGGGATGCTTATCAGAGCTGTCCAACAGTTTTTGAGGTGTCCCCATTTTAAAAAGAGAATTAAAAAGCCTATTTAATTATTTGGGTTTTTTAGGACACTTGAAAATCCCAGATACCTAACTACTTCCCAGACTACAGTTCTAGATGAATCTGTTTATACACTTTTATCGTGTATTATGGTTCAATATTAAGATCTACTTTACAGTGGTCCATAAAAGAAAATAGAACAGCTCTTTTCAGCTTCTGCTCTGAAAAACCTGATTTGGCTCTTGTTTATAGTTCCAGTTAATCTGTTTGGACACAGGAGAATTGTCATTAACATTGTTTTTGTTTCTAGCTTGTTAAAGCTCTTGGAATCAAGTCTCCTCTCATTCACACTGGTGTGAATCAGGACTGAATCCACTGGAGTAAATGGAGTTATGCCAGAGTAAAACTGGAGAAGGGTCAGGTCCATTGAGATTCCCAAGCACACTTTCTCATGTGCAGCAGATCTTAAAAGAACTGTAGTCTCATTAGTTCTCAAAACCTCATATTAGCTGGCCTTGCCCATCTCCAGATGCTCTAGAGGAGAGAGAAAACTGTGGAATTCACAAAAAAATAAAAACCCTCTTCAGGACACACAAGAAACAGTATGTGTGTTCTGGATGTAAAGCATAAAACCTTCTCCTCTTACTCACTTATGACCTTTTTTTAAAGTACTCAGCACTTTCAACTGGGGGGGGGGGGAGATTTATTTTTCCCCCAAAGGGTTGAACTCCCATCTAGGCATTTCGATAAAGATCAGATTTTCAAAAGTGCTCAGTGTCCTGAAGCTCCCATTGTGATTCTTAATGGGAAATATTTTAAGAGCTCAGAACCCAATGAGTTGATCTCTATTGAAAACCTGGCGACTTATTTTGGCCCCATGTGAGAGCTGAACACTTCTTAAAGACTGGCTCTTAGGCATAAATTCCTTCCTTTCCTTCCCATCTCTGACCTCCAAGTCCACCCTCTCCTCCACCCTATTCTATGAAAGTGAGGCCTATTCATCTTTAGCCTCTCAAACCCAGATTCTCCTGCCCCTGCCTCTTTATTCTTTCATCTCCTCCCCTCCCTTATCTTTAACTTCTTTCTCTGCTCTGCTGACAAATGCACTCTTGTTGGCTGAAAATACTTACCATTGACAACACTCTTAAGCTGCTACCCTTTCTCCCCCATTCTTTTTTTCCTTCAAGATGGTTGACCTTTGACCTTAAACTACCTAGACCAGTCGTTCTTAACCTTTTCCATGGTCTTGTTCCACACCAGGACATTTCCCTCCCCCCCCCCCCCCCATCATCCCAGAACTCCACCTCCTTCCCAGAATCTCCCTCATGTTTAGCAATATGGTGGCCATTGGCTTATTGATTCCTGTTCATAGCAGCCTGTGGGGGGTCTGGCTTCCATCATCTGAGCTCTATTGATTTTAGGTTGAGGGCTAGTGGAGCAAGACTGATGCAAGTTTTTATGGTGCAAAAGCTAGACAGAGTTTTAATTGCAACATTCTATGAATGTTATCCATCCTCATTTTTTATAGTGCCAGAAATGTATATGGCACTTTATAAAACCTTCAATAGAATGAGACATGTTCTTTGCCTCAGGCAGTTCACAGTCTAGGAAAGACAAAACAAATAAAGACACATCAAAGCATGTGGCAAACAGCTCAGTAAAGGAGGAGTGTGGAAACTGGTTTTGAGATAGGATTTTTGGGAAAGAGAGAGAAGGCACCTTATGGAGAAGAATCAGAGGGCTGTGCAAGTCAAACTGGCCAATTATTGGGTTGGCTGAGGAGCTGGCCCCAGTCCCATTTATGAAAAGACTTTTAAAAAATATCTCCCAGCACTGCATATCCCTCTAAGACTCTGATAATTGGGATGTTTAATTTAATTTAAGTGGTTAAAGCAGGTGACTCTGACTTTGGACTTGGGATTTTATTCTTGCCTCTGTCATTGATGCTTTCATTGGCCATTCATTGCCAAACTTAGCTGCCTAAATCAATATTTAAGCAACAAAATGGGTGTCCTGATTTGCAAAGGGGCTGAGCACCTGCTGGGCTCAATAGGAATTGAGGTGCTCTGCACCTCTGAAAATCAGGCCACTAACCCTTAATCTCTCCGTCTTCAGATTCTTAAAGTTCAATCCTCAGGTGTCCCAAAGAGGACCATGATTCACCTTTGAGCTGGAGGACATAGAGGTGGATGTAGAGTAGTGTCTGTTCCTTGACCCTTTCTAAGGTCACTGCACCACTCCAGCACCCACAGTGCCCAGTGAATGCCGTGCAGCTCTAAGGTCAACTTGTGCTTCTGGTATAGTGCAAAGTTTCTTTACAAAGGGGATGAGGAACAGACCCTCCAGCTTAAAAATTGGTACAATGATACGTATTGAACTCGCAGGGGTGTTTTGTGGCTTAATTGTTGGTAAAGTGCTTTGAGATCTTTGGGCAAAAGGGGTCATAAAAGTATAAAAAATTATTGTACTGGAGTGTGCCAGTGAAAAGGATTTTACTATGCTATAAAGCAATGTAAGTTACAAAATGGCCCTAAAATTGTCATGTTGATTCGTTGAGGCTAGCTAGACAGGTGATGTTAATTGTTCTGCTGTAGTATAGACTGGACAGGGCGTACTGCAACTTAAACTGATCATATAAAGTGAATAATTTCCACCATTCCTCTTATTTAAACTATTTATATCTAAATCATACATTACACCCTTAACAGCTCCCACAGAAGGATCATTATCTGTACAGTCTCACCAGTATAAGAAAATACAAATTCATATGAACAAACCATAGTCATCCCCTTCTGCCTTGGATTTTCCAGGCCACAACACAGGATCCTCCTCATTGCTGTGCATGAGTCATCTGCATTGGCTTCTCAGTGATGGGCCTTCCAAATTTCAGGCCACAACTTTGTCCTCCATAGAAAAGATAATAATTAAGAAGTACGAGCAGCTTGAGCAGGAAATATTTGATCTCATTCTATACCGATCTGGGGGATGTTGGGTTTAGCCATTTAAATCCACTGAAATTTCTTCCCTTCTCCAAGTATGAGAGAAGAGAGATACTTCCTTGTCAGCTCTGGACCCATGCTGGTTGTTGGGGATGGGTTGGTTGTTGCTGTGGACACCTATTCTATTAGCAGTTGTGGATGTGGCTTTCAGTCATGCTTTACCTACTGTACAACCTGGCTGGGTTTTTAACTTTCACTAGTTATTAGAGAAACCACTTTCAATCTTTAATAAAGGTGACAGTTAAAACTGGCACAGTCAAGGCAGCTAATGGATATCATAGCCATACAGGTATCCTTTTTTTTTTTTTTTTTTTTTTAATACAGGCCATCTTTAATTGGTCATGATGAACATCAAAGATTGGGGGGAGGGGGATTTGCTTCAGATAAATACCCAGAAATTTGGCTGTTTAAATTAACCTTCTCCAAATCACCTGAACCTCTGGACTGTGCAAAATGGGGCACATTTTGTGAAAGAGGCTCTTTTGGGTTTTCTAGTACTTGCTTATAGTCTGGTCTGGAAATACCTCAAGTGCTGTATTCCTCATAGTACAGTGATGGCCCGACAGTACTTACCAGCAGTTACCATGCACTGGTATCTGAGTAACCACAGCATCTGCTTGTATTGTAAATTGGAAATAGCTGCCATGTCTCAATAATAGAGCTGGGAGGGAAAGGAACATTGGGAATTTTTGGTGAAAATGTTATCCTAGTTTAAAAATTGAAATTTGACAAAAGTTTCGTTATAAAATTTGAATTGGTTTTGAGCATCTCTGCTCAGTACCTTTGTGTGGTAACTGAGTACAGTAAACAGTGACTTAGTGGTGACCACTATGTTTTGGCACTCCTGGTCCAGCTGGAAGTGAAACAGAAAATTAAGCAATCTTTGCCAAATCACCACAGAGTTTCTGATATGGGTTTTGTTTGTGCAAAAATTTCAGTTAGGTTTTTCTTTTATTCACTCTGGTTCACACATCCCTAGTATATACTTTGACAATCCTAGGTATGCTTGCCACACAGTCACAGACTTGGTGCACGTGTATCATGCCACCCCCTATTCGGTTAATTTTTTACATGGTCCTTGAGTGAGCCCCCAGTACGGTTAAAATTTATCACCTGGTGATTCAAGATAAATGTCTGCATCAACATTTATCTTCGTTGGGCAGTGTGAAAAGACACCAAGCTGCCCCTCAAAACCAGCAACCACAAAAGTCTTCTATAGCAACTCACATTTAAGTTTCTACAGACGACTTTTGTGGTTGCTGGTTTTAATAGCTACATAATGTTGTGAGCCTATACAATTGACTGTGGAAATTTAATCTTAAATTGGGAGAAATAACAACCTCATTGCTGGTTAACAGACATAATACAACAAAGATAATTACAGAAAAGTGCTCTATAATTTCAATAACTTTTTTCTAGGTGTGTGTTTTTGTTGTTGTTGTTGTTTTGAACTATACTGTAGAATTTAATAGAAAATTTATATTCCTAGCATAGGGATCTGGATGATGGTGTGGTGTTTTGTTTTTAAACTAGGGCTGTCAAATGATTTTAAAAATTAATCACGATTAATTGCAATTTTAATTGTACTGTTAAACAATAACAGAATACCATTTATTAAAATATGTTTTGGATGGGGCTACTATAAGGTGGGTGCATAACTGGCTGGATAACCGTACGCAGAGTTGTTATTAATGGTTCCCAATCCTGCTGGAAAGGCATAACGAGTGGGGTTTCGCAGGGGTCTGTTTTGGGACCGGCTCTGTTCAATATCTTCATTAACGACTTAGATATTGACATAGAAAGTACGCTTATTAAGTTTGCGGATGATACCAAACTGGGAGGGATTGCAACTGCTTTGGAGGACAGGGTCATAATTCAAAATGATCTGGACAAATTGGAGAAATGGTCTGAGTTAAACAGGATGAAGTTTAACAAAGACAAATGCAAAGTGCTCCACTTAGGAAGAAAAAATCAGTTTCACACATACAGAATGGGAAGAGACTGTCTAGGAAGGAGTACGGCAGAAAGGGATCTAGGGGTTATAGTGGACCACAAGCTAAATATGAGTCAACAGTGTGATGCTGTTGCAAAAAAAGCAAACATGATTCTGGGATGTATTAACAGGTGTGTTGTGAGCAAGACACGAGAAGTCATTCTTCCGCTCTACTCTGCTCTGGTTAGGCCTCAGCTGGAGTATTGTGTCCAGTTTTGGGCACCGCATTTCAAGAAAGATGTGGAGAAATTGGAAAGGGTCCAGAGAAGAGCAACAAGAATGATTAAAGGTCTTGAGAACATGACCTATGAAGGAAGACAGAAAGAATTGGGTTTGTTTAGTTTGGAAAAGAGAAGACTGAGAGGGGACATGATAGCAGTTTTCAGGTATCTAAAAGGGTGTCATAAGGAGGAGGGAGAAAACTTGTTCACCTTAGCCTCTAAGGATAGAACAAGAAGCAATGGGCTTAAACTGCAGCAAGGGAGGTCTAGGTTGGACATTAGGAAAAAGTTCCTAACTGTCAGGGTGGTTAAACACTGGAATAAATTGCCTAGGGAGGTTGTGGAATCTCCATCTCTGGAGATATTTAAGAGTAGGTTAGATAAATGTCTATCAGGGATGGTCTAGACAGTATTTGGTCCTGCCATGCGGGCAGGGGACTGGACTCGATGACCTCTCGAGGTCCCTTCCAGTCCTAGAATCTATGAATCTATGTTGTCTACATTTTCAAATATATTGATGTTAATTACAACACAGAGTGCAAAGCGTACTGTGATCATTTTCTATTATTTTTTATTACAAATATTTGCTCTGTAAAAAAAAGATAAAATAAATAGTATTTTTCAACTCACCTCATACAAGTACTGTAATGCAATCTTTTTGTTGTGAAAGTGCAATTTTACAAATGTAGACTTTTTTTGTTTTGTTACATAACTGCATTCAAAAACAAAAGAATGTAAAACTTTAGTGACTACAAGTTCACTCAGTCCTACTTCTTGTTTGTCTTAGCGATTGGCTGACCAAGTTTGTTTACATTTATGGGAGATAATGCTGCCCACTTCTTATTTACAATGTTACATGAAGGTGAGAACAGGCATTCGCGTGGCACTGTTGTAGCCAGTGTTGCAAGGTATTTACATGCCAGATATGCTAAACATTTGTATGCCCCTTCATGCTTCGACCACCATTCTAGAGGACAAGCGTCCATGCTGATGACAGGGTCTGCTCAATAACCATCCAAAGCAGTGCGGACTGATGCACATTCATTTTCATCATCTGAGTCAGATGCCACCAACAGAAAGTTGATTTTATTTTTTGGTGATTTGGGTTCTGTAGTTTCTGAATCAGAGTGTTTGCTCTTCTAAGACTTCTGACAGCATGTTCCACACCTCGTCCCCCTCAGATTTTGGAAGGCACTTCAGATTCTTAAATCTTGGGTTGAGTGCTGTAGCTATCTTTAGAAATCTTATATTGGTACCTTCTTTGTGTTTTGTCAAATCTGCAGTGAAAGTGTTCTTAAATCGAACAACAGACATTGGGTCGTCATCCGAGACTGCCATGGCATGAAGCTAAGTATCCCCTCTCTGATAGTGGCAAGTAACAGATACTTCAAAGAAAGATGTCCTATCTAAGATAGTGAGAGGTGACTTGTAGTGGGTAATTATGGAATAACTTGCTCAGAAGGAAAGTTTCTTCCTAACTTCATCTATTAGTGGTTGGCTTGTTCCCTGAAGCATGAGGGTTTTTATTCCTCTTTAAAAAGGTGCATTCTATTTAATATAACTCTGGATATTCTCATTATCCATAAAAATGTGTAATCCTCTTGGCCTCAGTGATATCCTGTGTCAATGAGTTCCACAGGTTACAAATGTGTTGCTTTTCACTCTGTTTGCTCTTTTGATTACAAGGGTTATTTTCTAATTCCTGCTAACCAGACCATATAATAAAGCAGATGAGTAAAATTAGTCACCTGCATAAGTGTTTCCAGATATGTCTTGGGTTAGGGCCCAATATGCTCATTTGAACCAGATTTTCCTCTTTCTCAATCTCTTTTCAGACCTTTTCAGCTCTCCTGCCTCTCCCAAATCAGCACCATATGTTTTCCAAAATCTGTAGGAAATTCTTGGAAGGCAAATATACATCATTTGACTGAGAGGCCTACCTGTTTTTAGGGCCACATTTTGGCTGAAATTGCAGCAGCAACAACAACAACAAAACCCCCTCATAATGTACTAGGCAGAAAAAAGAGCAGATTAGCACAATCCATGGTTTGGACAGCTGTAGGAATAAAGCAAACCACGTTAATATATCAGTGTGACAATAACTAATGCAAACCACAACTGCAATTTATTTCTGACATGTTCATATTTCCCCCAATTAGGTATATTACATCAACATCTTCATCATTACCAGACTGTATTCTGCTATCTATCTATTCTCCATCTTTGTGTTGAGACCTTGTGTGATTAAAGTATGAGAAAGTTACAAGCAACTTAAAATAAGGGTGATTGGATAGGGAGGGCAAATCTGTGGGCCTTACTTGGGAAAAACACCAATGAGTTCCATGGGAATTCGGTCAAAATAAAATCCTCTGGATTTGGCCCATAAGGAATAAGTGGATTGTGCATTAATTTTTTTTTTTTTTTTTTTTTTTTTGCTTTTGCAGACCATATTTTTCTCACCCTTCATTGCCATGGTTAGTTCAATGAGTGTAATAGGTCTGAGGGATGACAATTAGTCATGTAAAGCAGGAGGATGTTTGTGCTTCTGCTGCCGCCAGTCTGGCTATGCTTTTTGGAAAACAATCAACCTTTGTCCTTTGAAGACAGGTGTGGATGTTCAGCATGTGCCTTTATTTTGGCAGTGAGAAATGAAGTTGGTGTTGCTGGCTTTTTGCTGCGGCAGGTTGGAGGAAAGACTACTCTTTCACTGCTTTCGTTCCACTTTTTAGATGACTAAGCTACGTAAAGAGTGGCATCTTGCATACTTTGATGGAATCTACTCTGCATACGTAAAGTGGGTATTCGTAGTTTGTCAGTCACCATAGTATTATTATCACTACTTAATATTTGTTTTGTGGTATTGCCTGGAGTTCCCAATCAGGGACAAGTTCTCCAGTGCTAGGCACTGGGCACAATGAAAAGACAGTTTCTGTCCCAAATATCTTACAAGCGATGGGCTATCCTGGAAAGGAATCATTGCAAGTCTAGTCCTAAGTAATTGTATTTAGGTTCCAGTATAGGGGCTGGTTCTGTTCCCATTGAAATCAACAAGAATTAAGTTGTTCACTTCAATGGCGACAGGATCTATCCCTGTTTTCGGTAAACAGACAATTTCAATAACCATTCTAATAGTAGTTTTGTTTTAAAACTTTGATTAAAAACACAATAAAAACAATTAAAATGGATCCATTTAGAAACCTGCTAGATGAAAAGAATGTTGACATTTTCCACAAATAATTTTTTTTAAAATTTTTCAATCAGCTCTAGTAAATATTTATTTTCAGTGGTGTGTGAAATGTTTTGGTATGTCAGAGGATGTAGTAACCAAAATTAAACCTGTAACCTTTGTAAGTACATCTGTATCGCATCCAGGTATTTTTCTAGGCAGTACTTTTTGAAATTTAAACTCCTTCTGTTTTAAATTTTAAATTCCTTTCATGCAGCTATCTGTTCAACGAGGGGTGTGTTAGGTCACACGGAAAATTCTGAAATAGGAACTTGAAATAAACTCGGACTGAAATTTGCACGGGGTTGAAGTGCTTATTCCTAGTTAGTCAGATAATTAGATCAGCTCTTATAACTCCTAAATGCTATTCCATAATTCTTACGGAATCTGTTTTATTTGTGTAACAAATGCATATTGATTGATGATAACCCAGTGCTAAGGCTAGTGCATCTTGCATTTTATATTTAGTCAATAAGGCATGGGAAGTCTGTTTCATGCTGGGATATTGCAATGGCTATTGAACCTTAGAATGTCGGATTTCCTTATGCTATTTTATAATCAACATTGGCAGCATCCATAACACACCCCTGCTAGAACATAGTCACTTAAGGAGTCTTTAAGAATATTTACCAAAAGATGTTTATTCTATTGCACTTCATCGGCATAATTCAAAACTGATCTTTTAATAACACACAAAGAGAAACATGTAAATGGTTTTCTCTCTAACTGTTCTGTACTCAAGTTTGCTTCAAAGAGACCGTCTACCTTTTCAAAACTTAAATGTAAACTAGATATTTGTAGTAATCCCCAATAATCTAAGATTTGGGCAGGAGTTATTCTGTTTACCAATCAACATCAGGTCCTTGCCAGCTCCCTCTTCTTCATATCTTTGGTTAACAGAAATAATGTACTATTGTTGTTAAAAAAAAAATAATAATAATACTTAAGCCTTCTAAAATATCCTGTTCAAACCTTGCCTGAATCCTGACTTGATTTAATCCTTTATAAATGCCCATTAACTGTGCTCTCCAACTATCCTTTAGTATATTATTTAGATCCCAGAGGAATCCTACAAAGTGTATGCAGGACAGAAATTCTTTTGAATGATACTTCTTCGTATTGAAAGATTTCTGAAGATGGGCCAGATCCTGCTGCTGTTCAAGTCAGTAGGTGTTTTGCCACTGACCTAATGGGATTTGGATGAGTTCCTATTTCTTTAGGACTTGATTTACTGTAAAAGAATCCTAATTTATCATAGATATCATGTTAAACAGAACCAGAGCCTCGTTCTGCTCTCAGTTGCACTAGTTTCAAACTGATGTAATCCTATTGGCTTGTACTAAGCGGTGTCAAATTTACACTCGCATAAGTGAGCGCAGATCAGGACCATTGTGCCAAGAAAGGTTCTTCGCCCCCCCCCCCCCCCCCCGACAACCCTGTTAATTATTGCTGTCAGCAATAAAAAGAAAACAAATAAATTGGAGACTGTGTGCAAGTCATAGGACCAGAACATAAATACGCATGACATGCAAAGGAGTAAATAACACTGATGCTTTCTTTAGAAATGTTCTCAGGCAATACTACTTAACCATGTCTTACAGAAATGACATGAAATACAACTTTACGGGTAAGTCTGCTACTTCACACACGTTCTGGAGGGACACCGCTGTGTGTTCAGAGATACTGTCCTCCTAAAGGGAAATTGATGGAAGAACAGTTGGTAGTATTTGTTTTCCCATTAAAGCATAAACAGGAATGTTTTCATTCAAGACCATTTTACAAATTTTTGGATTTGTATTTTTTTCCAATTCAGATGACCCCCTGCAGTGCTGGGAACTCAAACACAATAGCATTGTGATAGTGTGTGGAAAATCAGGTTGTGAAACTACTAACGGAAGTCCGGCTCCACAGCTGGTGTAGGCCAATGCAGTTCCAGTAACTTTCCTGGAGTGATGCCAACTTACATGAGCTGAGGATCTGGTCCAGAAGAAGCAAAACCCACCAGTCTAGTTTCACTGGGAAAGCAGAGAGAATTCCCCCCAAAATAAACACGTAGGATTAAAGAGAAACAAGTACCTTAGAGCCAAATCGTGTTCCCATTATAGTCAATGCAGGTTTTCCCATTGATTTTAGTGGGGGGGAGGAGTAATGGTCCTGGTCTTGTATACCATCCATCCTACGGTCATACAGACCTGATGTAATATCATCCAAGGGGCTCTGGCTGTCTCACTGCTTGCTCACCAGTGAGCTTGGCTTCTCTTCTCTTCCCCCGCCCCATATCATTCTTGATCAAAACAAACAAAAACAAGGATACATAAAGAACTTGCAGTAGGCCCCACCAAACCAAATGAGACTTTGAATGAGAAGATTAAAGGAAGTCACAAGATGGGATCACAGATTCACATCTGACAAGGGCTAACCTAAGACGTGGGAATTTCATAAACAAACATAGAACACTTCCATTCAAAGGTTTCAGAATCAGATTATTTTAAACATTTATTTAGAAATTAGGAGAAAAACTTGACCAGTTGAAATCATTCAGTCTGTTGGGACCTGATCCAAAGCCCATGGAAATCCATTAAAAGAATCCCATTTAGTTCAATAGACCTTGGGTCAGGCTCTTAAAAATATAATTACAGAAGATGTAGGTTCTCTAGAACTAAAAGGTGAGTTACTACAATTGAGATCATACTGAGTGTGTGAGATGCTGCAGATATTACTTTTGGAGGACTTGTTTTGTTTTTAATTTAACAAACAAAAATGTTAATCCCACGGTTATGGGTGACCACTCCGTCTTCTGTGCCTAGGCCCAAAATCGTGGGATTTGAATGTTGGCATGCCAAAGAATGCCATTGTATTCTTCTTGAGCACAGAGGCTGCAACGAACATCAGAGGTAAAAGGGTTAACTTTGGGACATCAAAACTTCAAAAAGCATGTACCAAGAACACGCGGCAGCATTGGGAGTACATTTTTCATGGTGTGTTTAGCCTGTTAGGCAGCAGTAAAGTTTTTAAAAATGTCTTATCTTTCCCCCGCTTTCATTTACTGATATGATGAAAGTGTGAGTATTGTGGTTCTCAACCAGGGGTACGTGTATCCCTGGGGGTTCTTAGAGGTCTTCCAGGCGGTACATCAGCTCATTTAGATATTTGCCTAGTTCTACAACAGGCGATATAAAAAGCACTAGCGAAGTCAGTACAAACTAAAATTTCATACAGACAATGACTTGTTTATACTGCTCTATATACTATACACTGAAATGTAAGTATAATATTTATATTCCAATTGACTTATTTTATAATTATATGGTAAAAATGAGAAAGTCAGCAATTTTTCAGTAATAGTGTGCTGGGACACTTTGTATTTATATGTCTGTTTTTTTGTTTTTGTTTTTTGTTTTTGTTTTATATAAGTAAGTGGTTTTTAGGTGAAGTGAAAACTGGGGGTACGCAAGACAAATCGGACTCTTGAAAGGGGCACAGTAGTCTGGAAAGTCTGAGAGCCACTGCTATAGGTTCTATAGCGTACAAGCTGGAGGTCCATGGAGAGCTGGTCACATGGTTCTAGCTTTGGATCCTGCAGGATTAGGGTTAGGTGAGCTTTCTGGTGAGGTGCTAAGTTCTCTCACTGAAGTAACACTGAAGTTGAGGATTTTAATCACCTCACAGGAATGCTGAATAACTCGTAGGGCTGAGCCCACCCTGAAGAGCAAAAGCAGACAGTGTAATTAATTCCATTTAAAAAAAAGAATACTTGTTGCACTAGATTCTGAGTTCAGAGCAGGTACAGTCCTTTGTAAATGACTGAAAAGTGCCTAGCATGTAGTAAGTGCTACTGCAAATAAATAATACTGCTAATAAAGACCGTGACAGTACATAAATACTTTCCTATTACTGTTCTGCATAAGCAATTACTGTCATTGCCACTGGGCTGAAATGCAATCACAAACAGATAGAGATGTGCTGTTTGTTAAGATGTAGTTTGCAGTATGAAAAGTTTGAAAGCCTCTGCTCTAACCCATGCTATTCAGGCATACAGGAAATGTTGCCGACTACTGTTAAACTCTGCAGCCTTTGCTAATGACATAAAAAAACCAGCCGACGTCTTGTAACATAGAGGATAGGTGGTATTTAGATTCAGGATCCTATCCCTACAAGCCTAAACCATCCTTTTTGAGAGATGACAGTGGTTACTTATGATATAAATAGAAACTCACCCTGAGATCACTGATCAAATTCTATCCGCACTTGGGGCCCACTGAAATCAGTTGGAATTGCAGGTGGTCAACACATCTCAGGATCTGGCCTGCAAATATTGTCCAAGATACTTAAAATTAGTTTTCTCCTGTATTGTTAGAAACCTAAACACAACACAATGGCTCATGCAGGAGAAACAGAAAATAAAATGCTATCACAAATCAGAGGGGAGGATTAGAGGTTACACCTCTACCCCGATATAATGCTGTCCTCGGGATCCAAAAAATCTAACTGCGTTATATTGAACTTGCTTTGATCCGCCGGAGCGTGCAGCCCCACCCCTCCGGAGTGCTCCTTTACCGTGTTATATCCGAATTCATGTTATATTGGGCCGCGTTATATCTGGGTAGAGGTGTATTTACATGCAAAGCAACACTGACTTAAATAAAGTTAGTTAAAGTGGTGCAAACTAAAGAATTGTCATGTTCATGTCAAGGTGGTTTTTGAGGATGAGGTCTCACTCCCTAGGAAATGCCTCATGTGGCCAGTGTGGTATATTTGCCTTCTCATGGTGGAGATGTTTTCAACTGAAGACTTGGGTTGAAAGGCTGGTGTCTGGCGCCTTATAACTAGGTTGTGCCAAACAGATGGAGCTCATTAGCTGTAGTAGGCATTCCACCTATGAGAAGGGAGTCCAATTTCAAAGTGAGAACATCAGGCCCAGCCAGCTAGTTTGTAAAAGTTGTGCCACGCACACATGCTCTATGGTCTTCATCTTCAGGGAGTATATCGGTACAATGCTAGAGCATCCCCCAGAAGTGATATGAGACAGCTCTGCTCGACAGCTGTGGAAAATGGGAAAAGATTACCATGTTCTGGGTGCATGTGGCTAAAGAAATGAGCTAAAGAACTATGTGTGGTTCTCCTGAATGTGGGAACAGTGACTGGCAAATCTAGAGAAGTTGCTGAGATCTTGAAAAGAAAGAGTGCATATTGTCTGTATACAAGAGACCAAATGGAAGGGGTTGGAATCCATGAACATCAGGAGGGTTACAACATATGGCTCAGTATCATGGCTCAATAGCAAGTAGGAATAATCAAAGCAGAAATATTACAGGATAAGGCAATGCAAAGAAAGAGTGACCGGCTAATGAACGTTAGAATGGCATTGAACAGAAAACAAATATTTCATGTTACATGCAGATACGTACAGAAATTGTACAATTGAGGGAAAAGGAGGAATTCCAGATAGCGCTGGACCAAGTGACAAATGAAGTACCACAAGCTGAGTACTTGATTATCAGAGCAGATCTCAACGGACATGTGGTAGAACACAGTGAGGGCTATGACGATTGTCACAGACGATAAGGCTTTGGAACCAGAAATGAAGTTGGTAGAAAATCTTAGAGTTAGCCAGAGCCCATGGCCTGTTTGTTGCCAATGCATGCTTTGTAAAGAAGGAGAAGCACTTAATTATGTACAAGAGCTGTTCCAATAGGTCCCAGATCAATTTCTTCCTGACAAGAGGAAGAGATCTCAAACACACGAGAGGCTGTAAAGTGATCCCAGGACAGCAGATTGGGGAGCAACATAGATTTCCTTCTAATGGACTTCTGAGTGAAAAGGTTAGTGGGGGACAAAAGACGAGTTGTGGAAGAAAGAATAAAGTGGTGGAGGCTCACCGATAGGGAAGTTAGAGATGTAAGGATGAGGTTCTACAGAGATTGGACATGACCGAACTGATGAGGCTTGGGGGAAAATGTCCAAACATATCTCAGAAAGTTCACAAGCTACCCATGGCCAGATGAAAAAAGGGAAACTTCTTGGCAAGGAGCTGTGGTGGTGGTCCAACAATGTGCAGATTTAAGTGATGGCAGAAAATAAGAATGGTGAAAGGTTCTGAGAAATACAAGCTGGTAAAGAAAATGCCAAAAACAGCAGCTGGAGAAGCTAAAGGCTAGGCATTTAAAGTGTTATACGCAGGACTACTAATGAAGGAAGGGGAAAAAAAGAATATATATAGATTAGCCAAGATCAGGCAAAGAAGAGCAGAGGACTTGGGAGCTGTGAAGTCTGTCAGAGATTAAAATGAAAGAGTGCTGGTGGAAGATAAGTACCACAACATGTAAAAACCCTTGAGGGAAGTATGCTCAAGCAACAACCTCATAAGAGCTATCCCCATGGTGGAGACTCAGACAGCGCTAATGACGATGAAAGTGGGGAAGACCGTGGGATCAGACAGTGTACCAGTTGAGGCATTTAAAGCATTAGGCCATGAGGGAATGATGGTGAACTTTTTCTGCTTAATTCTCCATCTTGGAAAAATGCCTGATGAATGGAGGAAGAGCACATTGGTCCCTATCTTCAAGCGTAAAGGAGATGTGCCAGAATGTAGTAATTACTGACTCATCAAGTTAATGAGTCACATGATGAAATGGCTGGAGAGAATCATTGAGAAAAGACATCAGGAGGAGCTGGAGCATCAAGTAATCAACAACCAATTCAGGTTTATGCCAGGAAGGTCAACGATGTATGCAAGACTTGTAGCCTGAATATGGCAGGAGAAACTCAAGGAATTGAGTGTTGTGGATTTGAAGGTTTATGACCGAGTTCCTAGGCAATTGTTATGGTGGTACCTTCTGTCACACAATCTGCCAGAGACATATGTTCAGACTATCATGGATACATACGAGGGTAGCACAACAGTAGTGAGAAGCAGCTGTGTCTACAGTAAGCCTTTCACTGTAAGGATAGGTCTACATCAAGGAACAACCTTTAGCCCATTCCTATTTGTGATTGTAATGGACCCCTTGATACAGAAGGCTAGGGGAGAGATTCCATGCACCATGCTTTTTGCCAATGATAGTTTTATGCCATGAAGATAAATACAAACTGAAAAGGGGCCTCAAACTATGGAGGGCTGCATTAGAAGACAATGGCTTATGAATCAGGTGACAAAAGACTGAATACATACATTTCAATAAGGGGGACAACAAGAAACCAATTAACTCTATATCATCTAGCTTTAAGTCTGTGCAACAATTTAAATACCTCAGTTCAGTGTTGTGTCATGATGGGAATTTGGTTGTGGATGTTAGAAGCCATCTGAAGTGCATTTTGGTATAAATGGAGGGAATTCTCTGTGATAAGAATATGCCAAGTAAACTAAAGAACAAAGTGTATAAGATCATGATTAAGCCAGCCATGATATACAGTCTGAATGTTGGCCCATGAGGAAGAGAGAAGAACAATTACTTCACACTGCCAAAATGAGTGCTCCGGTGGAATCTGGATAAGACGAGAACTGATAGGTTACACAACTGAACAGTACTAGCCATGATGCACATAGCCCCTATTGCTGAAAAGCTGAGAGAGTATCAGCTGAGATGGCTGGGTCATGTGAGACTACAGGATGTGGGATATGTTGGCCAGAGAGTACATGAGATATAGTCCCAGGACAAAGATCACAAGGAGAACCTAGAGAAAGGTTGGGTTGAGATACTGAAGGAGGGCATGAAGAAGGCTGGTTTGGAAAATACACTTGGAGACGAAGACTTGATGGGACAAGGTGACCCCCGATTGATGGCACAAGGTGAAGAAGAATAGTTTAACTTTTGCAAATCCATCTTAAATCCATCTACACTGGGCTTATATCAAATTAAGTTTACATTGATTAGGACAGGTTTTAAGCTAAGCCAAAATAAGCTTCTTTTAAACTAAAATAAGTGAGTCCAAACAAGGTTGTTGGGTTTGTTTGTTTTTTGGTTTAACCAAATTTGGTTTAAAAAAATGGAAACTGGTGAAACTCCTGTGCATAGACAAGCCCCTAAACAAAAGACTACATTCTGGTATGTCTCCTGGGAAGAGTGCTGGAAAAGGTAAGTGGAGCAGAGCAACTAGCTGAAGGTTTTTCTGAACCTTTCTGCCTGTGAAGGGCAAATAAGGCATAGTGGCCCATGGGACGTCAGGGAGCGCACTAAGCAACGGATGCTTCAAAAACAAGCTGCTTCTGCTCATCTGCACCTGCTAGTAGCAGATGTTCAAGGAGCATGGCAAGTTGGCTATGCCCCAACTTTCCTGTCTACCCCAGATATATCTGTGGAATGTCATTGGACACACTAGCTGGCCGACATGGAATTTTAGGAGTAGTAGGGGCAAAATTTTGCCTGGATCCTGTGTGTTCTCTACCTACACAGGACTATCCAGAATGCTATCCCAAAAGTTAGTATCCCTCTATCTAGTATCTGAGCACTTTCCATGTAAAACCAATAGCCAAGCCCATGGTAGGCTTGATGGAATTTCTCCCTTTTTGAGTTATAACTGTTGTGATGAGTTAAATTTTACAAATAAATAAACTGTCTAGTTTTGCTGTATTAGCTGAATGAAGTCCAAAATGTAAACAACAAGCATAAATGGAGCCATATAAACTAAGGCCAAGGTTTCAAAATCTGAGCGCCTAAAGTTAGGCCCTAAACGTTTAGCCCGCTAAATAAGAATCCTGACTTTCAAAAATGGTGAGCCAAGCAGCTTCCATTGACTCCAGTTGGAGTGGTGAGTGCCCAACACCCCTGACAACCAGGCCATTAATTTAGATGCCTTAATATGGATTGAGGGAGACTAACTTTAAGATTTCAAATTTGAAAACTTTCAGCTAAATTTTGAAGAAGACGCATGTCCCAGTAATTAGAGTTCTAGCCTTGGACTTGTGAGACCTGCTCATTCACAGACTTCCTCTGTGACCTTAAGTAAGTCACTTAGCCTATCTGTGCCTCAGTTCCCATATGTAAAATGGACATAACAGCACTGCCCTACTTCACAGGAGTGTAGTGAGGATAAACATTCCTCAGAGGGGTGTTGTAGGATTGTGAGGCACTCAGGTGCTATGAGGCCATATAAGTACCACAACGAGGTTATTACATTTTAAAACTTATTTTATTTTAAGGTACTGCTAATACAGATAGGACATTTTTGTTTGGAAAAATAAGATCTTTATCTTGACATTGTCCCTTTAAATCTACACCTTTGCAGGTCTGTGTGGTGGCCTTAGTGGGAATGGTGATGCTTTGTGTTTCATATCAGCCTGAGGAGAAGACATGTTTCCAGTTTGCCATAAAGGTACAGTATAATTTTTTTTTAATCTTGAGATATATAAAAAATCACAAGCTGCTGTACTGGATAATTTCCCCATATAAAAGAAAGCCAGATTGTGCTTGAAATTTGCAAAAATGTAACCCTTAGATTGGCAGTCTAGAAAATGCCAACAATCAAACAAATGCTTAGGAGGATTTATACTATACCCTGCATATCTGCAGTCTGTGTAAAAGAGGAATTCTAGGTCAAGATGTGCTGATAAATACTTTATTTTCAGGTAAGAGTCTATTTTTATCTGCAACATTTTGGGGAATATCAAAGACACTTGGATAAATGGGCTCAAGGGTTCAAAAACTGAGGGGGTTACTGGGTAAGGGGAAACATCAGTTATCAGGATAAGCGAGAATTCCATATTAAAGGGATTCAGATAAATAGGGATTTACCGTATCTATTTCTGACATTTTATGATTGATTTCAAGTCCCACCTAGTATGCAGTTTCCCCTCTTACCATAAAATTAGATGCTGACTGCATGTGCATGCGCAAGTTAAAAGGCTTGGGGGAAGACCCCTACTTGCCCACCCACCCACATACCAAAGCTATATAGTAAACCCATCTAAACTATGTAGCCTTTCTTCATATTGTGTCAGGTATCACAGACATTTAGTCAGTGTTCCAAGGATGAAATCCACCCCTATGCATAGGAGCAGCACAAGGACTACGCACCACTGATATCCCATTTAAGTTCTCAAAACAGCACTTGCGTGGTATTTATGGCGTCCATTGGCCTCATATTGACCCTCTGCATGAAGATGAATTTCACTCTGAGGCATGCCAATTTTTTTTTCCCAGTGGGAGTGTTGTAGCAGCTTTTCTCCAGATTACTTTTATTTCTAAGGCTCTTGTTATTGTGCTGGTGTGGAATAATAAGTGGAAAGAATTAAATGGAAAAGGAAAATGAATAAAAGTCAAGGGGAAGATTTGAAAAGACACAGGAGGCAGAGCTACCTGCACCAGATAGCTCTTACACTGGTATAAAGTGCGGCTCTGATATCCTTTAGCCCTTCTTCATGGGCTTATAGTTCAAGCTGCTCTAACTCTTAGAAAGGGCTCTCTATTAACTTCTGCAGGGTTTTGGAGTACTTTCTATGGAATCTGACTGGTTTAATCCTTAAGAGTACAGGACTTTCCCATGCAGGACACAATGCATCTTAACTGAGTTGTTGTCTATTTCCCTGACATGTAACAAAAATATAATTTTCTTATCAGTAAATATTTTAAAACCTTTCCTCCTTTGGGTTCATCATGTAGGAAAATGTATGTGACCTGCCATTCACTGTACCTAATCATGGTATGTCACTTCCCCCATTCCTTCCTTTCTCCTTCTATTTAGATAGCAATCACAGGGCCTGTATATCTCTCAAGTGGTGAAAAACATTTTTCCGGGGACAAATTCCAGCTCCTTGGCAGAACTCCCTAAGCAGTTGTATTTGCTGTTTTGGAGTTGCCTCTGGGTCTGTCATGTGATTAGCCTGCTGATGGGATCTGTGCACTCACTGCCTTGTGCTCCTTCCCAGGCAGCACTTTCTTTGGACTCACCTTTGCTATTTAGAAATGTGTTCATTTTCATCTGTTTGCGAAGGAAATTCCTCTGCAAACACCGCATGAGGATAATAGCTATTTGTCAATTGCCTAATGGCCCCATATGACTCTGTGCATCTCAGCTGATTGCTACAGGGGCTGCCTGGAGATTTTTGCATTTGAAAGGAAACCTCAGATTTCCTTCATGTATGGCATCATTTTAATTAATGTATTTATTTTGGTGCATAACATGCAAATACATGTGACCATACCAGAAGTACTGTCTAGATTATTTATTGATTTGATGCCATTTTCCATTCACTTTTTGTAGGTGTTGATATCTGCATGCAGTGCAAATCAATGCAGAATCAGAGCCGTGGTACATACAGGCTTAAAAATTAATGTAATGAGGTCATATTCTACTCTCCATTCCATTCAGTGGGGTTGCCACACATTTACATCAGGATAATCGATCAAAATTGGTTCCCTCATGAATATCAACATTAATGCAATTATCTGTTGCCAGCATGCTTTTCCCTTTAAAAATGTTTACGTCATCTTTTGAAATATTATCACATGCTCATAAATTACCATATATCTTTGTGTAGAGGCTGCCCTCAATTAATAGCTGCCCCCTTTACCATGCAGTTTTTAATAGGAGCTGTCCTCATTTTGTAAATTCACTTTTACTGTGGGCCTTTTACCATGAAAGCTTCAGGGGGAATGTAATTAAATTTAATAAAAGCCACCTTCATTTAGAAATTGCCCTAAGTTTAAGGCTGCAGGGAGAGTCATTAAACTTAATAGAAGCCATGGCTTCTAAATGAAGATCTAGATATCTTGAATTCAGTTATTTTGGGGACAGAAGGGATATATTGCTTTGATATCTCCTATAGCCCTACTATATTTTCCCCCAAACTGACACATGTAGGGGAAGATAGATCTACAGTGTGAATCAAAGACAAATATACCCAGAGAGTGGATTTTATCAAAACATACATCCCTAGAGATTCACGGCAATAAAAAATGCTTATGTATTGACAGTTTGCTTATGGTGCAGAGGTTTAATAAAAAAAAAAAAAAAAAGCCTCTTTATTTAAAATAACAAATTCCCAACCATGCCATGTTGCTGACAGATAGGTAAGAAGCCAAGAGAAATAAATGTCTCCATCCTGCTCAGCAGAACCAGAAATGATATTGGCACCATGCACAGTTATATTTGAATATATATATTCCCCAAAAGTAGTGTGAGTGCAATACAAAAATTGCCAGATCCAGAACTCAAATGTCAGGAAATTCCATACCATATAATAATCAAAGCTCCACTCCTGCAACCTGAAGTGATTGGGGCTCTGAATGATCTCACAGTGATATCAGAATTCCATCCACATGGAGCAGATTTCAGGACCAGGCCCCAAATAATTACATTTCCCTCTGGGACTAAAGAAGGACTCTATCCTTTTTATTCCATGCAAGTGGCAGCCTTAGAGAGTAATGGGAACTTAACCTCCTTCTGTGCCTTTGAAATCTTCTCTTTTACCTTCCTGGGCCAGATTTCCAAAGGGGCCTCTGTGTGAGGCACAAATTTACTCTTATAAGTTTGTGTGCCTGTTTTGTAGTAATCATTATTTTCCACATGGAACCTCAGATGAGTTCAAGCGAAGTGCCCTTGCAGTCCCCACTCAGGTTATTAGACACCTAGCTGTCCAATATGCCTGCACGAGTCTGATTCTTTTCTGTGTGCAAAACATAGCCATGAGTAGATGCATGCACAAAGTTGTTCCTGTAATTTTAAGAGACCCTTTATGTCAGTGGCATAATGACAGCACTTTTGTAAGCACCACCGCTTGCCATTAAATATTTGAGGCTAGCGCCTCAGCTGGTATAAATCGCTGGGGCTCCATTGACTTCAGCAGAGCAACACCAAGTTACCTTACCTGAATATGTGGCTGTTGCAATTCTAGTCAAAGCGGCATGAACAATACCATAAAAGTGCACCCTGCTCCATTAAGCATGCAGCTTTGTAAAAAGTTAGACTCCTTGATATTATTTTTAACAGGTCTATTCTAAAAATTATATTCCAACCCTCATATGAAGTAAGTAAAATATGCCTTTGGAGGGCTGATGTACTTGCAACTGCTTTTAGCACCCACAGGTCGGCATCAACCCAGAATTACATATTTATTGCAACTCATGAGCATGAAATGTATAAACCGTCCCTCAAATGCACACTTTCACTGGAAAAATCGGTGCATGTGTTGGTTATATGCCCCATTCTCTGTGTAGCTGGAAAAGAATGTTTTTCTTTTTTGCTTTATTTCAGCTGATGTACTTTCTACTGAGCACCCTGAGTCTGATTACCTGTGTTCTGGCAGTGGCTTTTGTTGCACATCATTATTCACAGATTACACAGTTTACCTGTGATGCCGTCCTCGACTCTTGCCAGTGCAAACTGGACACTTCAGATCCCCTCAGTAGGACCTTCGTTTACCAGGATGTATCTGACTGTACCAGTGTCACTAGCACTTTCAATCTGTATCTGCTACTGCAGATGGTTCTTAATCTGATCACAGCCATTGTGTGTTTGTTGGCATGCTTTGTGATGTGGAAACACAGATATCAGGTCTTTTTTGTGGGCGTTCGGTTACACTCATTAACTGGTACTGAAATCCAACAACAGAAAGTATAGGGGGGTGGTTTTGGTTTGTTTTATAGAGAGTGAATAACAAATGTCAGGCTATTACCACCGTAGAAACTGCAAATAGATGAGTGTTTAAAGATTTTTTTGACAAAGACGACCATTCACACATTTTTAATGAATATATTTATATTTTTCAGTCATTTGAAGAGCAATTTTTACGGCCGCTATTGCCAAGGGCACTTGTGGGAAGAGCTAGATGTATCACAAAAATTCTAAAGGTGTGGCTGTACAAATAGTCTCCAAAGAGCATCTTTAATAGGCATAGACAAAAGCAGTTTTGATAATTACTGGGATTCCTCTGCTGAGCTATATATGGTAACAAACAATGGGCCAGATTCTTGGTTGGTGTCAATCTGTCTGTTCCATTGACTTCAATGGAACTATGCTGATTTACACCAGCTGAGGATGGATCTGGTCCAGACTGTTTAAGTGAAATTATTCCAGTCATGCTTAGGGAGTTGTGCTCTTGGATATCCCATATTATCATTACTGGGATTTACTGTATATGTGTGAGCAGCGAGGGAAGGTTGAGACCCTTCCAAATGCAAACTAAGACCAGCAACAAATGAGAATCTATTGCTGGTAACAGTATAAACTCTAGTCAAGGTTTTCAAAAGGGCCTAATGAGATCCCTTAAAGGGGCCTGATTTTCCAGGAGTGATGCTCAGCATTTTCTGAAAATCAGACCAATGTAAGGTCCCTCAAGCTGGACACCTAAAACTGAAGCTCCCAAATAGCTAGTGGCTTTTGGAAAGCCTGTATCAACATGATTGTAATAGCACTGCATACAAAAAGGATGTTTACCCAATTACTCCAGTTCTACTTTCCTCCAAGTGCAGCAGGCCAAATGCCTTTTTGGTGTACTTCCTGTGAAGACAATAGAGTTGCACCAGGGATGGATTTGGCCCCAAAACTCTGAAAGATATATCACTGCATAAATAGAAAGGGGGGGGGGCCCGAGAAGGTATTGCCAGTGTCCTAAGAACATAATCTACGAGTACAAGAGCACAATGATTTCCTAATGAGTGGTGGTGAAGATAATCAATCATTCGTTGCAAACTGCATTTAAATAGTGGTTTGTATCCCAAAAGTTAGGATCCAAAAGTGCTTTACAGTTTATGGGCCTGATTCTCTACTGATTTGCTCCTTGTATAGTCATTTGTGCCTCTGTAAAGTGGATACAAAACTTCTGAGAGTGAACAAAGACTTCTGATTTGGTAGTACTTTGCACACATTCATTTGCACGGATGCACAAAGGGCAAGGGCCAAGGCAGTGGAGAATCTTGCCCTGTATATCTAGAGATCCCTCATCCCGACTGAAGTGACTCCACCATTTGGGTGCAATAAAGCCATCATTGTGTATCAGCAAAACTGTACAACAGCTTCTGTAGGAAGGGGAGGGAGAATAACTTAAGAGGTAGCATTTTCAAAAGTGCCTACATGACTTATGTGCTTCAGTCCCAATTTCAAAAGTGATTTAGGCTCTTAGGAGCATAAGTCCCCTTGACTTGCAATGAGACTTAAGCTTCCTAGGTGCTTATGTCACTTTTGAAAATGTGACTAAGGCTCCTAAGTCACATAGGCTGAGACCTGCAAAGGTATTTGGACACCTACCACCCATTGAAGTCAGTGGGAATTAGGTGCCTAAATGCCTTTGGGCATCTGGGTCTTCACCACTTATGAAAAATGTTAACTCCAAAAGTGTAATATTTTTGAGACCAGCCTCAACCTGGCCTCCCTTTTTGTGCCCACAAACCTACAGGCACAAGTACTTGGGGGGGGGGGGTACAATCTTGCATCAGCATTAACTGTGCAGGTAAACTGGTGCACTCTAAACAGCAAATCTGACTCCCAAATGGTCTTCAAATAAAGCTGTGGTAATGCCAACCTTGGGAAGAAGCCAGGTACAGTGGAATTCAATCAAAAGAATTGATTCGGGGTCCACCACCACCACCATTTGGGGACCGATCCATCTCTCCTTGATGTTAGTGGAAAGTATCTTATTGATGTCAGTGGGAGTTGCTTGATCCATACATCTGAATAGCCATTGCATGTGACTCCAGGGAATATTTAGCGTCCCAAAGGAGACGCGTATGTGGAAGTAACCTTTCCTCCTTTCCAGCACAGTCCAGAGACCGAAAAGAGGGCAGGGTTCACCCCTCAAAATGGGGGGCCCCTGGAGATCCAGAGGATGGGGCACCACAGCAGTCCTGACAGCTCGCTCTCAGGGCTGCTCCGTTTCAGCTGTGGGGTAACATTTTTCAAAAGGGACTTAGGCACTCAGGAATCTCAGTCTTGTTCATTTGGGCACTTTTGAAAATGCTACCTATAATTTTTGGTGGGAAATACAAGCATTTTACTCCCATTGTTCAAAAGATGCCTTTATCCAGGCTGGTGTCTTACCAAATGTCCAGGGGATTTTATTGGCCAGGGAAGAAGTAGTGGGGGGTGAGAATAACTGAATTATTTTAGTTTTGTGAAAAGGGTTTTGTTAAACTGTTTTAAAGGGGTTCGCTCAAAGAGTGAGAGCTGCTACCACTAAAGCCGGCACCCTTTGGTATCTCTAGCACTCTCAGTGGCAAGGCCAAGGACTGAATAGACATGGAGACTGACCAACCCTCTCACTCCACATGAGGCTGAGTGGCAATGCAGGATGGGAAGTTTGATCATCTGCTGCCTGTGCCGTATTTCCACTATGGCTAAATGGTCATTCTACTCTTGAGCAATAGTCAACATGGTTTCTGTAAAGGGAAATCGTGTCTTACTAATCTATTAGAGTTCTTTGAAGGGGTCAACAAACATGTGGACAAGGGGGATCCGGTGGACATAGTGTACTTAGATTTCCAGAAAGCCTTTGACAAGGTCCCTCACCAAAGGCTCTTACGTAAATTAAGCTGTCATGGGATAAAAGGGAAGGTCCTTTCATGGATTGAGAACTGGTTAAAGGACAGGGAACAAAGGGTAAGAATTAATGGTAAATTCTCAGAATGGAGAGGGGTAACTAGTGGTGTTCCCCAAGGGTCAGTCCTAGGACCAATCCTATTCAATTTATTCATAAATGATCTGGAGAAAGGGGTAAACAGTGAGGTGGCAAAGTTTGCAGATGATACTAAACTACTCAAGATAGTTAAGACCAAAGCAGATTGTGAAGAACTTCAAAAAGATCTCCCAAAACTAAGTGATTGGGCAGCAAAATGGCAAATGAAATTTAATGTGGATAAATGTAAAGTAATGCACATTGGAAAAAATAACCCCAACTATACATACAACATGATGGGGGCTAATTTAGCTACAACGAGTCAGGAAAAAGATCTTGGCGTCATCGTGGATAGTTCTCTAAAGATGTCCACGCAGTGTGCAGAGGCGGTCAAAAAAGCAAACAGGATGTTAGGAATCATTAAAAAGGGGATAGAGAATAAGACTGAGAATATATTATTGCCCTTATATAAATCCATGGTACGCCCACATCTCGAATACTGTGTACAGATGTGGTCTCCTCACCTCAAAAAAGATATTCTAGCACTAGAAAAGGTTCAGAAAAGAGCAACTAAAATGATTAAGGGTTTAGAGAGGGTCCCATATGAGGAAAGATTAAAGAGGCTAGGACTCTTCAGTTTGGAAAAGAGAAGACTAAGGGGGGACATGATAGAGGTATATAAAATCATGAGTGATGTTGAGAAAGTGGATAAGGAAAAGTTATTTACTTATTCCCATAATACAAAACTAGGGGTCACCAAATGAAATTAATAGGCAGCAGGTTTAAAACAAATAAAAGGAAGTTCTTCTTCACGCAGCGCACAGTCAACTTGTGGAACTCCTTACCTGAGGCGGTTGTGAAGGCTAGGACTATAACAATGTTTAAAAGGGGACTGGATAAATTCATGGTGGCTAAATCCATAAATGGCTATTAGCCAGGATGGGTAAGAATGGTGTCCCTAGCCTCTGTTCGTCAGAGGATGGAGATGGATGGCAGGAGAGAGATCACTTGATCATTGCCTGTTAGGTTCACTCCCTCTGGGGCACCTGGCATTGGCCACTGTCAGTAGACAGATACTGGGCTAGATGGACCTTTGGTCTGACCCAGTACGGCCTTTCTTATGTTCTTACAGCTCTGTCAGTTTTAATCCTTTGACCTTCATCCCAATCCCTTGTTTTCATTTTTTGTTCACTGCAATCTCTTAGGTCCTGCGCCCTGTGCCTCCTCCCTCATGTGAAGGGGCGGCAGGGGGAGGCGACCTGCTGCATAGAGGGCTCCAGCCACAATCCAATGATTTAAATAGGTTGGCACCCTTCAGCACCACTGAATCCATCAGAATGATGAGGGACAACACACATTTGCTGTGAAAGATCTGAGGGTGGCTACAGAAAATACAATGAATGTATTGGAAAAAATGCCTGTTCCCTAGAACTCTGTGTATTCTAATAGCAGCCCACCTATATTTTTAAACTACATAGTAAAATTCAGAATGTTAAACAGTGCATTGGAGCTTAACCCTTTGCTCTAAAAGGGAAAAAAACCCAATATTGATCATGTATATTATTAACATATTTACTGCTTAATAGCTATTTTGAACTAGCAAATTATAACTTCTATCTATCATACATCCAGAACCTAGAGGTCATACCAGGAAACAGCCACAGGAGCTATTTTGAACCAGCTGTCTCCTGGCCGTGGTTTTACAATATGCATTTTGTTCCAAACATGAAATCCAGAGAACTTTGATAGAGCAAAAATAAGAAGTTCTTTATCTAGAGTCTTCAGAAAGTGGCAGATCCTGCTCCAGTGAAAGCGAATAGGAAGCAAAAATTCACCTGGACTTCAATGGGAGGATGATTGGGACCTAAAGCTCTTGCAAACTATCAAAGAGGTGTGAAGGAAAAAAAATCAGTCCTGGTAATGAATCCTCTGGAAAAGCCCACTAAAACTGGATAGTGATTAAACCAATATGGTTGCACAGGAATTGAGAAAGGTTTATATAGTCTACTCTCAAAATGTAGACCTGATTCTTATTTATACTATCGCCACTTTCCATTGTTCTGTCAGTATAAACGGGCCTTAAAGAGAGCATAAATTACATTTGTGGTCACTTTATGGCCCCTTTATACTGCTAATGGGCCCTTACTGTACATGAAAATTTCATGGAGAATGAGATCTTTCTATAGCCTGTTTCAGACCATTTTACAGAACTATAGCGGTGGGGTATAATTCTCCATTGCATTCTATTGCCAAGCTTAAGATCTTCATTCTCTATTAAATTCAGTTGGACTTTTCCATAAGGCTGGGGCCTGGTTCTTTAATCCCTTAGTCATGCAAGCAGTCCCCAGAACACATGTAAGCAGGGATGTTTCATGCATAACATATAAAAAAGCATCAGCTTTGCTCTGGGTTTGAGGCATTTTGATGTATTATGCAAATACTGGAGTTATAATAAGGACAACAAAAAAGGAACTGAGATACATAGCATAATACTTAGCAAAATGTCACATTCTAAAACTGACCATGAACCAAGGCAGTGACTGTTTCTTATAAGCCATAAAACGCTGAGATTTGCACAATCCTCCTCCACTAGTACTAAAATGAAACTAGACTTTGGAGGAAGGGGAACTGCCACGATTTGGCTTTACGTGACAGATGAGGAACACAGCAGCCGAAACATACAGACATTGTAAGCAAGCCCACTATCTGACTGTGCCTTCACGTGATCAACATCTGAGCCTTGCCAGCTCCATTTAGCTCTGTGAGGGCAGCTTCTTGGAGCTTTGCCTAAAACAGAGAGCTACACAAGAGCTCTGGAAACTGTAGTTAAGTACTAGGACTAACTTTTTCACCTACTGTGTCTGCTAAATTGTATAATGTTGCCTTGGGGCTTCTAAAATCAGAAACCATTATGTTTGTGTGTTAGAAGCCGCTATGCATATATTCTATATTTAAGCCTGGGATGTCAGGTCCCCTTGAAATTTTCATACACTCCCTCCATACACCCACACATGCTTATGTCTGGAAAATGTTTTTAGATATTAGTAAAGTGTGTGGGTAGGGGGGTATTCAAGGGAGACACTGAGGAACAACAGTAAAGCGCTATTTAAGCATGAAGTTTAAAAACCTCCTTAAGGAGACAGAACACTATTGCCAGTATGTACATTGTGGCTTTCTATAATACGTATTCTCTCTCTCTCTCTATATGTGTGTGTGTGTGTGTGTGTGTGTGTGGACCAGATCATCAATTAGGGTAAATCAGCATAACTCTGGTAAACTCAAGAATCTGGCCCTGCATCTTCCTGTATCATAAATCATGAGAGAACTCCATGTTTTTACTCTGTTAATCAAAGATCTCTGACCAGTTATAACAGGTTGGAACTGTATATTTAGCTAACTTTTGCTGACATTTTTACAAAGCTGTATCTGTTACTAACATGTGCTTACCTTCGCTTGCTACAGGTGCTATAGTTATCTGGAATTATTAATTGTGATGCCTTCTTATGTCAAGTCTATAGTTATTACCATAGCATTTTTCCCCCTGCAATTCCCAGTGATCACTAATGTTTATCCACTTGTACAATTCAAATCTGTAGTTTGAAAGTTCAGTCTATACAAATATATACAAATATAAACAAAGGTTTGTATTGGTTGGGGGGGGTATTGGTGTGTGTAATGTTATGCCTTTGTCTGAAGAAACAGTTAAAAGATTCATTTAAATGTATTCTGGGTTGGTTTTATTTAAAAGGAGATATGTATAATGCATATTTCATGTGTTAACATAATGCTTCCATATTCCGTGAAGCTTCTACATTTGAGCACAGCTATTAAAGTGTGCTTAAAGTGACTGACTGTAGATAGAGTATGAGCTGAGATACATCAAAACTCACAAATTAGTGTCTACTTCAAAAACTGGATTCTCAGCTGACAGGAGTTAATGCTCATTTGCGCTCCGATATTCCTGCCACTGTCTCCAGGTTAGCACATTGCATAAATGTTAGAAGGTTGGGTTGCTAATGTGCAGACAAATGGGAACAGAAAGTGAGCTGGGGGAATAATCTGCAGAAGGTGACTTGAATACACACACATCCTTCAGTCAGATCTATTATGAATGACAAGCACTGTGCTGACCTCAAGTTACTGGATGTATGGAGAATGACACGGATTAAGCCAGAGCTCAGCAGCATTGAGGGCCCTGGTTATATTAGAAATGGAATATTTTAGCAAGCCAGTTTTCATCTGAGTTTCACTCAGTTGTGCAAAGAGAATCTTCTCTGAAAAGTTCCAAAGTTAATAGAATACGGATATAACACAGGAGTTCTCCTTTGCCAAAACTGTACCTAAAAGAAATCTATACTGAATATTTTCCCTATACTCAGCTGCTCCTGGTGGATACAGCTAGAATGGTCTTAGTAGTGAGCTCTCCCTTAAAGAAGCCTGTCAGTTTGGGATCCAGTTTTGCCTGGCATGCATCTGCATGGCTCCCATAGATTTCACTGGGAGCTTTGAGGGGAAGAGAGTTTCCATCTCTTCCTTCCTGGTCATGTAAGTGATGATGCTCTGCAGCGTGCTGCAAATCCTCATTGAAAAATAGCCCTGATTCTGACACAGGGCCGTCGTCAGCTCATAAAGATGTGTATGCAACTCGTGTGGACTTAAATTGGAGTTACACATATGTATAGAAAGGATCTCCAGGTGTTTTCTGGCACGTTATGTTAAAATCAACAGAAGGCAATATTAAAAGGGCAGTGCCAAGTACTTTTTGCCCCAGATTTAGACTGTGTTAAACAATTGGGGGTGGGGGAGATTGAATGGGGGGAAGAGTTAGAAAACTTGATGAGCCTTCAATGAGCGCTGCAGATGCTCAACACCTCTTGGGTATATGGCCCAATGATAGTGTAAGGGCCAGATCCTCAACTGATGTGACTCAGTCTAGCTCCATTGACTTCAACAGAGCAACACCAATTTAGTCCAGCTGAGGATCTGGCCCTAATGAAATGTTTCTAAAAATGCTGCAATGAAAATATTTTTTAAATAATTTAAACATTCTGCGCCCCCCGCCCCAGTGAAGTGAATCCAAATGCAAGAGCACTGGGCCAGCATAAAAGAACCAGCAACTGAAACAGACTGGAGAGTGAAACTGTCCGGTCTACTTTCACTATCCAAGTCTAGTTGTTTTAAAAAAAAAAAAAAAAAAAAAAAAAAAAAAAAAAGCAACATACATGGTTAAAAAAAAAAAAAAAAAAAAAAAAAAAAAAAAAGAATTAGTTTTTAAAATAACTCATCCAGTTTCATTTACCTAAAGTGTTACTAATAGCAGGGGGTCAGGAATTTTAACAAACTTACACTGGGCCAGATTCTCAGCTGGTGTAACTCTGTGCTGCGCCGGTAAAGCTACACCAGCCGAGGAGCTGGCCGATCCATTTTATTTAGCAATATCCTTTGATATTTTAACTGAAATTAAGCTTTATAATCTAATTTTGGTTGTTTGTGTCACATTCATATGTATCCTATTTGTTAAGATAGCTGTTTCCAGATTTAGGTTCTTGTGTGCAAAAAATAAATACAAAATTATGACTTCTGATAGTAAAAATCTATGCCTCTGATTTAAAAAGACTTTTATCTTTACTGCATTTCTAATAAAATCTTTTCATTTGCTCCAATTTGGCTTCTGCATTTTTTTTTCTTTATCTGTTTCCCAAGGCAACTGGACTTTTCTTTTGCATAACACCCCGTGGTCTATTTCAACAAATTCTGCAATCAGTTTTAAAGAAAATTAGGAGACTATTGACTTTGTATGGGCAGCTACACTTATAGCTGGAAGAGTTGCAGGATGGTAAAATCTCCCAAGAGAATCCCCTATCCTAAGAATCTGCTTAAGTTTATGATTACACTATTGTTTATAGTGAATTGTCAAACAGAAGAGGAAACCAGCGCTTGAAGATTACACTGGCCTGTAGGCTAATTATACAGTATGAGTGCATTTCATTTATTGAAGCAGAATGTGAAGTTCTGTGTATATATACCTCGAAGAACAAGAAGGACCTGAACTGCAATCCTGACTCAGACAACCCTCCCATTAAAGTCAGTGGAAGTTTTACCTGGGATAAGAAGGAATGTGGACCTAAGCCTGGAATATTTAGGGGGTGTTGCTGCAGAAGTGATGGTGTTATTGAACTCCTTTGGCAAAGGTCGTGAGGCACCATGTTAGGTAGGTTACAGTGAGTTCAGGAAGGAAGAATTCATGCAGAATATACACTCCCACCACTGCCAGGTCCCATGAGCGTTACTGGTGACCAATCACTATGGCATCAAGGCTGACTAAGTTCTGCAAGACCTCATGGCTTCTGCATTCATTACACACAAAGTAACCACAGATACTTGCTTTGCTCTCTGGTCATGTTAGTCAATATGTCGGCAAATAAGAATCATAGAATCATAGAATATCAGGGTTGGAAGGGACCTCAGGAGGTCATCTAGTCCAACCCCCTGCTCAAAGCAGGACCAATTCCCAACTAAATCATCCCAGCTAGGGCTTTGTCAAGCCGGGCCTTAAAAACCTCCAAGGAAGGAGATTCCACCACCTCCCTAGGAAAAGCATTCCAGTGCTTCACCACCCTCCTAGTGAAATAGTGTTTCCTAATATCCAACCTAGCCCTCCCCCACTGCAACTTGAGACCATTGCCCCTTGTTCTGTCATCTGCCACCACTGAGAACAGCCGAGCTCCATCCTCTTTGGAACCCCCCCTCAGGTAGTTGAAAGCATCTATAAAATCCCCCCTCATTCTTCTCTCATGGAGACTAAACAATCCCAGTTCCCTCAGCCTCTCCTCATAAGTCATGTGCTCCAGACCCCTAATCATTTTTGTTGCCCTCTGCTGGACTCTTTCCAATATTTCCACATCCTTCTTGTAGTGTGGGGCCCAAAACTGGACACAGTACTCCAGATGAGGCCTCACCAATGTCGAATAAAGGGGAACGATCACGTTCCTCGATCTGCTGGCAATGCCCCTACTTATACAGCCCAAAATGCCATTAGCCTTCTTGGCAACAAGAGCACACTGTTGACTCATATCCAGCTTCTCGTCCACTGTGACCCCATGGTCCTTTTCTGCAGAACTGCTACCTAGCCATTCGGTCCCTAGTCTGTAGCAGTGCATAGGATTCTTCCGTCCTAAGTGCAGGACTCTGCACTTGTCCTTATTGAACCTCATCAGGGTTTTTTTTTGTTTTTTTTTTTTTGGCCCAATCCTCTAGTTTGTCTAGGTCCCTCTGTATCTGATCCCTACCCTCCAGCGTATCTACCACGCCTCCCAGTTTAGTGTCATCTGCAAACTTGCTGAGAGTGCAGTCCACACCATCCTCCAGATCATTAATAAAGATATTAAACAGATATGAAAAGATATGAAAAAAACCCAAACTGTTTACATTGAAATCATCAAAATGTTGACATAGTGAGGTGATAACAAGCATTTCTTTTATTTTTTTTAAAGATTTACCCAGCGTACCTCAGCATTAGTAGTTTTCACCGAGCTCCTGCTGTTCCATCCCCCTGCCCCAAAAATTACGAATGCGGTGGCAAGTGTCATGTGCAGGGTCACGCACTGAAGTTTGGCTCCATTGGGGATTAGAAACTAGCAGCTTCCTAGCGCACAGTCTTAAATAACACAGACTAACCTGTTGGCATCAATATGTGTTAACTGAATCAGAAGCACGGGGCTGATCCAAAGCCGATTGAAATCACTGGAAAGACTCGCAGTGATTTCAATGGAGTTTGGGTGAGGCCCCACTGGAAATGGCATGAGTTAAAAGAGAGACGTTTCAGTTAAATACACTGCCCTGGCTGGTATTTGTTTTGGGAAAATGAACTGTTCTGAGGAATGACATTACCAGCGGCAAACACATGTTGGGCTGCATATAAACTATCTTGGTTGCAGCGAATAAGCATGATTTAAAATAAAAATAAATTGGCTCAAGGAAAATCTACTGGTCAGGAGGAAGCTGTGCAGGTTCCAAATAAACTTGCTTAACCTCTGTCGGTTTTAGAGAATACACTTTAGGGAATGATTTCAAGAGGAATGAAGGGGATGACATCAAGAACCAGAAGCCTCATTTTTAACAGGCCTCAAACATAGTAATAAAAAATGTGAGAGAAAATGGTGTGTGGCTTGAGGTCCAGGCGAGAAGCACTTGGTGCAAGTCAGGCGGTGGGGGGTGCGGTGTAATGGGGAAGGTTGGTTTTAAGCCATGTTTGTGCTGCCTTCTCCTCGCCCCATGCTTGAGTTCTCTGGGCACTGGTCTGGGCCACAGCTTACATTACAGCAGCCAGAATATGTATAGAAAAGTTTTCATAATCCAAAAAGCAAATAAATGAAATAGGATGGGTGGTGGTTGTTTTTTTCCTTGAGGAGAGGGAGGAGGAAAGTGAAATTTAAATATTTCCCTATTGCGTAGGAATCCCATCTTGACTAGAAACAGAGGGCCGGCTGCTCGGCTGGTGCAAACTGGCAGAGCTCCTTTGACAACAATGGAATCATACCATTCCACACCAGCTGAGAGCTTCCCCAGAGAGTTCAAGCAGCCATCTTATTTCCAGAGCCCGAGAAGTAAGAAACATCAGTGATGGGGGAATGCAAGTTCGAGATTGTGGTGTGGTTATCGAGTTCCTGGTCCTCCACAGTTACCGGACAGGACCAGGATGTGTTGTAAAGAGAGTTTAATAAAAAGAGGGATTTCTTGCTCAAGGCGGTTCTAGATACTGCTTAAGGCATGGCTCAATCCTACAGTCTGATGGATGGAACCGGTGAAGGAGAATTAGGTTTCAAGAGCAGGAGCGGCGTCAGGGTTTTTGGCTCCCTAGGCGGGGGTCCTTCCGTGCTCCCGGTCGTCGTCGGCAATTCTGCGGCGGGGGGTCCTTCCGCGCTCCCGGTCTTCGGGGCACTTCGGCGGTGGGTCCCGGAGCGAGTGAAGGATCCGCCGCAGAATTGCCGCCGAAGACCCGGAGCGCGGAAGGACCCCCGGCGCCGAATTGCCGCCGAGGGTGGCAAAATGCCGCCCCCCCAAATCCTGGTGCCCTAGGTGACCGCCTAGGTCGCCTAAATGGAAGCGCCGGCGCTGTTCAAGAGGGACCTAGACTGGCCAGGGACCAAAGGCTTGAAATTCAAGTGTGGGACTGGCTGCTCCTAGACAAACAATGGAACCTCAGTATGTAACACTGGCCTCTCGGCACATTTAATAAAGCTCTGTCTCCTACAGTTGCATGCTTGCAGCATCACTTACTGCTTTACTCATAGGAGTAGCCTCATTGGAGTCAACAGGATTACTCACATGAGAAAAGTTGTGTACATGTGTACGTGTTTGCAGGCTCAAAGCCCTGGTGTGGTTGCAGAGGAACTCTTGTGAGAGCAACCATTTTACAAAAGAAATGAAATGAAATAAACAGGACTGATCAGCCAGTTAAAATCAAAGCACAGGCAGGCAAGCGACTAGCGTAACATAGAAAACAAGGTGTCTGAGACATTAACATTCTGCTGCTCTGGTTTTGTCATAGCTATTATATAACAGCATGAGAAAACTGCCCCTGACTGGCCCATTCTCTTTGTAATCCCCCAACTGGAACAGTTATGTGGTTTTTCTTGGGCAGGCAGCTTGGCGCTGGGAGGCTGCCACTTCACTTGAGCTGGCACATCTAGCTAGCAGCTCCCACCTAGCGCAGCTGAGCAAGAGATAACATCACAGGCATGTGGGAGTTTATTATTACGAGTAGTGCCTGGCAACGAGGTGAAGAATGAGCTGTTCAGTAGCACCAGCTGGGCAGTGATTCCCTCAGAGACCGCACCCTCTTAGTAAGTTCCTAGTGTGCCTGTCCCCCATTGATAGGGCTTGTAGCTGGGGGTGGGAGAGGCGTAACTTCATTCCTGGCAGCAGGGGATTCCATTTGGGAAGTTTTCAGTCTCGTTTTGAAGCAGCAGCTGCAGAGCTCCTCCTTATGTAATGCTGAGGTTTGCAGCCCACGCCGGGGTGTGGTGGCCTTCAGATGGTGAGCTGAATAATTAGTCACTGCCAGACTTGGCCCATTGAAATAGCACGTTCAGCCCTGCGAAGATTCTCACTGGAGAAGCCCCGTGAGTGAAAGCAGAAATAAAGGGTCTGTCTACACAGCATTTGGGAGCCAGCCTCCCAGCTGGGGTTGGCAGGCGGCCGCTAGCCCTCTCAACATAACCGTGTAAATAGTCAGGGTTGGGCTGGAGCCTGGGCTCTGAAGCCCACCCAGCTCCCAGGCTTCAGAGCCTGAGCCCCAGCTTCAAAGCACTGTCTATGCAGCAATTTTTTTTGAGCGCTAGCATGAGCCCCACTAGCCCAAGTCTATCGAGCGGGGCTGGGCAGCTCTCTCCGGCTCGCTCCAAAATGCTGCATAGACATACCCAAATAGGTCCTATCTATGAAAATTTTCCAAAAAATTTGCACCGAGGTAAGAAGTATTGTCCATTCTGAGCATTCAAAAAATCATGACTCAGCCCTCCCAAAAAACCCCCATGAAATTGGCTTCAAAATCATAAGATTTTAAAAATAATTATTATTTGGGGGATTTGCCTTCTGTTTTTTGTTTTTTGTTTTTAAATCGCTAGGGTTCATTTTTTCAACCTTTTCTGTATAACCATGAAAGCTAGCTCCTTTTTTTTATTATTATTATTTTCAAGGAAAGCTGAGATTTTCCTGCAATCCCATGACTCCGGGAGCTTGGGCTTTAAGAAAACATCAAATATTGCAAGACTTGCAAGAGTCAGTTAAACTGTATAAGCCCTACTTTCCACCAGTGCAACATATCTCCAGTTTTCACCAGTGCAAGTTTCACTAATGTAGACAGGGCCTTAGAAACAAAACCCCAGATCTAAGCACCTTATTGTTTGAAATCCAGACCTTGACCTGGGCCTGAATTTCATAGCTTCTGTTTCTACAATGGCCTGAATGAAACCCATGGATCCTAACACTCCTGAACTTTGGGGCATTTGAAATCCAAATTCAAATTTGCACTGCAGGCCCATTTCTGAAAAAAGGGGTGTTTATTAGAGCTGTGCTATATGTGTGTGCGATGAAGGATATGGTGCCAGCCTTTACCTTTTTTCTAAACATACCAAATTGAAATTGACACCTCTTCCCTCTAGCTGTCCCTGGTAGGGTGACCAGACAGCAAATGTGAAAAATCAGGATGGGGGTGGGAGGCAATAGGAGCCTATATAAGAAAAAGACCCCAAAATCAGAACTGTCCCTATAAAATCGGGACATCTGGACACCCGAGTCCCTGGTTGGCATTACAGCAGGTTAGTACTGAGACTTCCTCTGAACTGTGTTTCATATAAGAAACCAAACAATTTAGGAACAATTACAAACATTCCATTCTTCTTTATGAAGTTCTATAGACTTGATGGTCTAATATGGTCCCTTCTGGCCTTAAAGTCTATGAATCTATGTACAGTCTCCATCAACTACAAAAATGGAAGCTGCCTAACTAGGTAGGTAGGGATTAGGGATAGATGGATAGATTTGGCTTCTAATGTTTTTGTTTCTGTATACAAGGAGCATATAATGTGTATTCAGTGCCCAGGAAACAGAATCATAGCTACCTGTACACACCTAAAGGAGATATGCGCCTGAACCAAATACTCAGCTCCAAACAATGCCCCAGATTTGGATCCAGCTCTTGATCTGAATTTCATGTCTCAGGTTCATCACTCTTGTGAAGCCTTTTCAAAATTGATGTCACATAAGGGTGGCTGGGCAGTCCCATGGATCTCAGGCACCAGTGATCTGATAGTCAGTAGACCTGGGGTACATCTACACTGCAAAAAAAGACCCACAACAGTGAGTTTTCAAGCCTCGGTCAATTGACTTAATCTTGTGGGGCTCACACTACAGGGCTAAAAAAAGAGCAGTGGGGCAGGAGACCAGCCTCTGAAACCCACCTGTGGTGGGAATATCTATGCCACTATTTTTAGTCCTGTAGTGTGAGCCATGCAAGCTCGAATCAGTTGATCTGGGCTCTGAGACTTGCTGCCGGGTTTTTTTTTGTGTTGCAGTGGAAGTGTATAGGGCTCTGTTCCCAGCTCTGACCTGCTGGCCTTGGCCAAGGTTCTTCACCTTCAAGTGCTTCTGTTTCTCCTCCCATCAGTTGTCTAGTTAGACAGTAAACTCTTTGGAGCAGGGACTCATGTGTTTGTACAGTGCAATGGGTCCCCAGCCCTGATTGGGACCTTTGGAACACTATTTTAATTCAAATAATAAATAATAGTAATAACTAAATATTCTGGTCTGTTTCAACAACAAGAGTGTATTTTTTAATCTATTTCATGGGCCAGAAACTCAACTGGTGTAAATTGGCATAGCTCCACTCAAAAGAGCTTTGCTGATTTATTCCAGCTGAGGATTTGACCTGGGTTTGAAAAGAAAAAGTTATGTTGTATAGCACCCCAAGCAACTTGGCAAAGAGGGAAGCAGGGCGCATACTTTATTCATACAGTTGCTATGATTGATTAGCTGTTAGCTAACATGCAAAACACAGGAGAGAGCTATTGAGCAACTGCTCTACCCATCTTATCCAAGATTTAAGTTTAGCATACAAGAAGAAAAGGAGCATGATTTGTGGTTCATTTGGTGTAACTGCCTGTCCCTTTCAGACACATGAAATATCAGACATACTGCAAAGAAAGACCCCGATCCGGCAGGTGGAGCTATTCGGACAGACCCCAGTGAAGCTCCATATGGGTGGAGGGTTCCACCGATACAAGCCCAGTTGGAGGATTGGGACCATAGAAAAATAGTGGTTACACTGGGTTGGACAGGAGACAAGAAAAAACGGTGATGATCGCTTACACTGTAACTGCAGACAAACAGAAAGCTTAAAAGAAACATTAAGAATAGAATTCATCTCTATACAGAAGGCCTGCACAAGGCCCTTTGCACCAGTTAAGTCCCATTCAGGCCCTGTATTTAAGGTTGAAATTATATGCAGGGCCTTACACAGATGTGCATTTCCCCTTAAAAGTAAGAAAAAATCTCTCCTATATTCCAGAGGGTTATTTTCACACAAATAGATTACCCCTACGCCTGTCGAATCCCATGCCAGTGAAGTGAATGCTCCCGAGCAAGGTGCATTTCTCAGTGTTTACCTTGCGTATTCTGGGAGGAATCCATCCTTCTGCAGAGGGTGGGTGCAATACCCTCCAGATCACTTCCACTTTGCATTAAGAGCTTCAGTGGGGCTTATCTGGGGGTTCAGGAGGGTCTGCCGCAAACTCACTGAACTAGCGTGGGATTCCCAACCATTAACTATTGCTATTTAGTGACCCCCTTGAAATGAATTGCTGCTCTCAGCCCTGTTCCTAGTGTTCAGGCAGTTACATTACCAAATTGCTGTTAAAACTGACTCTTTTGTGGGGGGCCTCAAAGGGGGTCTTTTGTGGAAAGACCTTGGCCTGATTGACCCTGGGGACTGAACTGTCCTCTCAGCTAATTTATTATTAACTACTTGTGTGACATTAGAGGTGTGGGATCCCAGTTCAGGATCGTGGCCCCACCTCTCTGGATGCTGTACAAATGGGTGAAAAGATGGCAGTCCCTGAGTAAAGCAGAGCTCACAGTATAGAGTTATGGCAGAATGCAACAGATGGAGGGAACAGATGGAAGGGAGATAGGACAGGTTACCAGTAAAATGAGCACATTTGTTATAGGTATTCATCTAGTGTTGCGTAGGAGAAAACCCAGGGCTGCTAATGTGGGCTGAGAAAGAGAGAGATCTCTATAGGGCTGGACACATCAGGGAGAGGTCAGGTGTGGCAAACCAGCAAGTAGAAATGGATTTTAAGGAGCGATGTGAAGGTGGAGAGGGAGGGTGCTTTGTGGGATAGAGGGGGCTTCAGACAGCATGAAGAGAAGACACAAGGGAGCAAATGTTAGGAGAGAAAGGAAGCATCAAAGTGAGAAGAGTTGGCGAAGTCTGGGATGCAGGTAGAAACAAAGACCAAGGTCTGGCAGCTCTGATGTGGAGACTGCACTCAATGCTGACATTTAAAGTGAGCCAGTGAAGGCCTTTGAGCGTGGATGACAGGACCAAAGCAGCAGGAAAAGAAAATAATCACCATGGGAGGTGGTCACTGAAGCCCAGGACTTGTGGGGTGGTGTGGAGGAGTCAGGCTGTGGATAGATAGCTCTTTGGTTTCTGGCCACCATCGATCTACTACTTCTCATTGTCATTTAATTCACTGAAAACATTTTTTTTTAAATAAAGCAAAAGACTCTCTTTTTTGTTAATCACCTCCAAGTGATGTATAAGTGCTCCGACAGATAATTATCTGCAATATTGATTCTAACTAGGGCAGAAAACGAACAGGTAAGTGTGAAATAGAAAGTTATTTATAAAGATGAAATTGAAATCTATCCCCAAATCTTGAAAGTGTAAAGAAAAAATAGCAACATCATCATGTCTTTGCTGATAACAGGCAGCTGCCTTAAGGACTGGAAAGACAGATTTTTTTAAAGGTCTCATATTCCAGGGATTGAAATGGTCCAAGAATCAGTGGCTCTGAGTGGTTCTTACAGTCTCTACTCCTGCGGATTCATCCCTGACAGTACCCTCCCTGGTTAAGCTCCTGGCTGCCCATATTTTAGAAACTGCACTAGAGGGAAAACATTTAGTGTGTATACTCCAGGATAGATCTCATTCTCTGTGCAATTGGCCAGACCATGTTTCAGGCTAGTACCTCATGTGAGTTGTCAGGATTGAGGACTTGCAGCTGTGCCTGCCCAGTCTCCAGGCAGCCTATGAGCACACCTGAGCCACAGCAGGGCTGCCTGATTGACTACTCCGCCTGATTCACTGAAGAAGTCGGCAAGCCTGCCCTGAAGCCCAACAGCAACAACTGAGGGCTGGCTGCTCAAGGTTTATACCTGAAGTTGTAATGGTCCCAGCTCTAGTCCTGCTTCCCTACTAGATTGGGTTCCTGACTCTGGCCCTGATCCCTTAGCTCTGGTTATTGGCTCCCTGACTCTAACCCCTGGCTTCAGTTCCTGGCTCTGGCTCCAACCCCTTGGCTCTGGTAACTGGCTTACTGGCTCCTGCTCTGACCACTACACCTGGCTGCCCACATCTCAGTGTGTGATGTGAGTAGTCCCGTTGGCTTCCGTGGGGTTACTTGTGTGTGTAAAGTTAAGCATGTAAGTGTTTGCAGAACTGGTGCCATAACTTGTATTAGATCTCCAATATAAAGGTAGCTACTTTAATGTTCTGATCTTCTTTTAAAAGGGGTATTTATTGATTTAACTTCCACCCTTATTTTCTAAATGTTCCTGGTGGAATCTGTTGAATGTCATGCTAATCTCTCATCAAAGTTCTCCTTATAGTCTCCTTCCCCAGTTAATAACAATTTCCACTGCTTGTTCTTTATCCAGGCCCCATTTGTGCTTGGTGCTGTACAGACATAGAATACAAAATGAGAGTCCTCTATAATCTACATTGCAACAGGTGGACAAAACACACAAACTGGGTGGGGCTGGCTTGGGGGACTGAAAAAAAATCAGGTCCACCCTTAAAAAGGGTCATGTCCGTGACTCTTTTCTACTAAACGCTGTTAATTTTACCATTATTTAACGGATTCATGGGCAGAGATTCCTGGTTTTAGTTTTAAAAGACTGTCCCTGTGGGGCTGGCCTAGGCTGAAATAAAGTGTGGTGTTTGGGGAGAACTGAATGTGGGTATGAAAAGCGGACAGATGGCAGTATCTTCAGGGCCAGGTCACAGCAGCTGCTCGCTAGTAAAACACTCTTTAAAATGGAAACAAAGTTCTTATTATTTTACATGTGGCTAGTGGAATTTCTTGTGGTAGCTGTGACGTAGGTGGTCCCACAGGAAACTGCCAAACCAGCAGTTCATCCCAGGAGACAAGAAATTCAGGCACAACTTGCCCTTTCCCAGGGAAGGGACAGAGGCTTTCAGGCTCCAACCTCCACAGTGATTTGGCAAAGGAACATAACCATCCATGTTGAGGCCCTTGGTAAAGACCCTGGAGGCCCCTGCCTTTCTCCTTGGCTGCTTCATTTGTCCCACACAAACAGGAACACAGCCATGAGAAAAGCCCTCTTCTCACATGCATGTGGGTGGCTATGGTGCTTCTGGGGGATAGTAATTATGCACTAAAATATTTTAGTGGGTAGCTTAGGGAATTGGGCAATGGATATAAAGCCCTTTTGCCTTTAACCCGCTGGTTTAAATCCAATTAAGGCAATAGAATCTGAAACTTGTTACTGCTGTTGGTATGTGAAATGAGTCAGGGGTCTCAATTCTGTTCCCAGTGGGTAGATATTGGCATAGAATCTACTATCATTAGCTCCTAGTAGCAAGTCTTAAGGTTGCCAAGACTGGAGGGGAACAGAGATCCTCTCATCTCCCACCCCATTTCCCCGCGTGCGGTGGCAATGTAATGGTGGGATGCATGCTCTTCCTCCTGCCTGTGTTGTAGCTGTCCTGGGACTAAAGAGCACTCTGACTGCCTCTGGGGATCTGTTTTTCATGAGCATTAAAAATAAAACAAGGTTTATGACCAGATGTTGTTTCTGTGTCATTCTGCCAGTGTTCTGCTGTGCAGACACCAGCTTGGGAGGAATTTTTTTTTAAACTATAGCCATGCTACAGTGCCGTTTTCCCTTGTAAGTAAGCATTTTCCAAAACAATGGGCAGGCATGTATAGCTTCTGTATGAGAGCTCTTTCAGATGAGAGTGGTTGGTTTTCTCTCTCTCTCTCTCTCTCTCTCTCTCTATGTTCTCTACTTGAAACACCATCACTTTGTCATGTTTTTGTGGCTTTTATGTGGAACAACATTAGCTCATCCAAGTTTGTGGTTTATTTGAAAATGAAATTCCGGTAAGCTTTTGTACCATCTGGCAGTGTCCAGTTGGACCAGATTTAGAAACACACCACTGCACACATGCACCCAACAAAGAACCCTGTGATCAGAAATCGCAGTGAATCTAACACCTTCCGAATCCGGGAGGGGAAAGTAAATGCCTAAATGAGACCTAAGCCATCACTTTTCTGTGGTGCTTTGGCTTCTTCAGCAGAGCGCAGTTTTCAAGCCTCCACCTATTCTGTTTCTATCCTCTCTGTGCAAATGCATTGGAGACAAATTTCCAAACACATCCAGATGCAATTCAAGGAGAACAAGAAGAGCCCGATTCTCAGCTGGTGCCAATTGGCATAGCTCCATTGGCTTCAAAGGATCTCTGCTCACTTACAGCAGCTGAGGCTCTGACCTGTATTTGTTTAAACAAGTGACTGAAATATTCAGGATAATTTCATGGGCTAAACTGTGGCTCTCTGGTCACCGCTTGGCACTGTGGGTGAGGAGGAAAGTCTTTCCCACTCAGTGGGGAAATCTTGGTGCAGTGTTTCTGAGAGTATCTGGGAAGCATGGGTCACAGCAATTTCTGCTACATCCTTTAAAATAATACTACAGGTGCTCACCTATTTCCCTATTCCCACCCCCTTCCTCTTAGAGTCTAATGCCACCCTTCTGTTCTACTCAGTATGGGTTCTTATGCTGCACTCATCACCATCGTATCAGAGTGCCTTCTAGTAATGCATTAAGCGATTGACTAACATCTGTCACGTGTGGTTTGTTCTCTATCTCTCACATCCTCTCCTGAGTAGAAATAGCTTTGAGCAATGCTTGCTGTTTGAGGCGCTCTCTCTCTCTCTCTCTCTCTCTCTCTCTCTCTCTGGCATGCTTGTCTAGTCACAAACTTGTTTTAAATGTAGTTAATGAATAGAGCTGAGGGCAAATAATGAAATGGAATTATTTGCCAGCAGTTTATTTGAATCATTTGACAAATATGTGCATGGGGCAGGATCCAAAGCCTACGTGAGTCTGGGAAAAGATTTCCAACAGTCAATGGGCTCATATACTTGAAATAACCACCCAGCCTTATAAATTGGGCAAATAATCAGAAAATGCTTATCTTTGCTTATAATTCATGCTACAAATATAACAATCAAATCAATTTCAAAATATAACTTGACTGTCTCTATGCATGAGCTAGTTCCACCTGAATACTTCAGAATATACTGTCTATACCATCACTCCTAAAAAGTAAGGGAAAGGTTTCATTGACTGAAGTGGATTTGGAGCTAGGCTCTAAAATCATATGGATTGGGCTTTTTGGTAAAATTAGCTAGGAAAAACTGAAAGATGATCTGAAGGTTCAAAGAAATCAATTATTCCTTCACTTGGGTGAAGCCCTGCATGTTAAACTCTGTCAAACACATTTCAATCCAGCAGATGCTGCATAAACATAGAAGTGATCTTCCCATGATAGAATTAAGAGAACATTATTTAAAAATACATGATCCCAGTGATAGCGGGAGGCCAGAACCTAGTAAAGGAAGCCAGGAAGTCTTCATCAATAATCCTAGCTCTGAAAACAATCTCTCCTGTGGCTTTTGGCAAATGGGTTAACCCCTGCCTCAGTTTCCCTATCTGTACAACGAGGAGTCTGACCCATTAGAGTCAGTGAAAAGACTTCCATTCATTTTTAGTGGACACTAGATCAGGCCCTTAAGTACCTCACAGAGGTTCCTGAGGATTAATTGATAGTTGCAGTGTGCTTTGAAGATGAAATTAAGTATTCCTTTACACCAGGATTTTGGTTCCATGTTTAAATACCACTATGCTGCTGGTTTTGGGGGGAAAATATACCAGGCTCTCTCTATTGCAAAGTGTTTCACCAGAGACTTTACAGTCAAGGTGGATTCAATAAATTTGCTTTAACTAATTAGTTTGTGAGAGAGAAGCTTACAACTAGGTGATAAACCTGCTCTGGTTCTTTGCTTTACATGGATGTATTTTAGTTTTGCCTTTGGCATATACTGTACTAGCACACCAATTCATAAAGTGTTGGGTCTCTCGCATATATAGATGAGTGCCAGCACCTAGGAGCTGCGTCTGTTATATAAACATGATTGATAGTCCTTTGGTGGTTACCACATGCCTCCTACAAATATTGCTACTGCATCCAAAGTTGTTGTAATTCTCGCTATAACAAAAAGTATTTGGAAGGAGTATTTAAACTCCATGCTTCAGGGCACCAGCCACGCTCTAGTTAATGGAGGTTAGGAAGTTTACCCTGTGGGTAGATTAATGCACATCTGCCTACTGCTGGCTTCCTACACCTTTTTCTGAAGCAGCATATGCTGGCCACTGGCGAAGGCATGGTACCAGATTAGATGGACGATGTTGCCGTTCAGTACGGCACTTCCTATGCCGACCTGTGTGAGGTGCTGAAGTAGAAGAAGGGAGTTAGTCTGAATTAAACTAAGAACATCATTAGAAATTAATATCCTAGGTGAAACAGAGCATGCAGCCCAGTCCCACTCCCATTGATGACAAAGACTAAACTCTCGTTGACTTCAGTGGAGGCAGGATCAAGCCCTAAATCTTCACTCTGGTGAAGCGCTGATTGAAATGAATGGGAACTTTGCATAAGTACAAAGACCAGGTCTGCATGGTGCTGAGTGCCTCCTGTGAGATATTGATCTCCTCAACTGCCAGTGATTTTAATAGGAGAGGAAGTTGCTCAGCATCTTGCAAGATCGGACCCCGACAAAGGCACAGGTTTTGGCCTAAAATATATGGTAGAAAGGATGGTCTTGTGTTTATGGCAAGGGACTGTGACTCCTAGGACTATGGGATTAATTCTTGGCTCTGCCATAGACTTCCTATGTGACCTTGAGCAAGTCACTTAAGTCCAGAACCTCAAAAGTATTCAGGTGCCTAACTCCTATTGATTTAAGTGGGAGTTAGGCACCTGACTATCTTTAAGACTCTCTTCCATAATCTCTCTGGACCTCAGCTCCCCATTTGTAACATGGGAGAACGAAATATTTCTTTCTCCACCCTTTGTTTGCTTTGTCTTGTTAGGGGTGTAAACAGTGCTTAGCACAACGGGGCCTTGGTCTAGTCTGGGGTCCAGGTGCTACTGTAATACTTGTAAGCAAGAACAATATGACAAACTGTAAAGTGTAGGCTTAATGGCATTTCACAAGGGTTTAGACTCTATTGTATATAAAAACAAAGGATAAAAATTGTTTCATAATGATGTATATTATAATGAGCAGCTTAATTATTTCCCTTAGCAAGAAATGGCCAATTATGTATTAGGAAGCTAAACCTGGCATTGTGCTAACCTTGATATTAAGACTCAAAAATCCCCTGCACTTTACAGGGGATATCTCCTCTGCATGCAAATGCTTTTGAATAACTTAGGTTTTCGTAAACCTAAAATATACCATAGGAAAAGATTACTATTCAACAGACATCCTTCATCTAAATAAACACATAGTTTCTAAAGCTATATTAAGAGTTCTTATTAATCCCCTTAATGGGACAGCCTCCATCCCTGCTTTTGTGCATCAGGCTTGTTTTTCTTTTTATTTATTTGCCAAGAAAGCTTTGCATGTATAGAGCTTAAAATATTTGAACATAGGAAGGAAATTAGTAATAACAATTACTCTCAAAAAGGCTAAATTTTTAGCAATCTGGGAAAAGACTTCACATGTAGACATCAGTGCATGAATTTAATTAAAGTCAGTTTAATACACAAAAAAGGGAAGGGCAAGAGAAAACAGAAATTTGACTTTACATGAATGCAATCTGGAAGCAGCTATTGTATCAGACTTTAATGATCCACATAGGAAACTCTTGCATTAATTTTGTGGATCCATTGAAATATAAAAGAGCTGAACCCCAATTCCAGACCCAAGTATTAGAAAAATATATTTCCATCTTCATATCTACCTATAATGAAGTGGATACCAAAAATGGTTAGATATATTTTTAAAGTCGGTTCTGATATTGCTGACCCTAACCTGGAGTGACTGGCTTCCCAGATGCTCAGTGGCCTATGTGAAATTAGTGCCACAAATAGGGATGAATGGTGTTTAAATACCTAGATAGTTGCAGGCCACTCCCAAGTCCCACGTAAGTGTAAGTTTTTAAGACATTAGGGCCAAGGTGAGTAAATGACCGATCTTGGTCTCTTGCTTGCATTTATTTTTAACATTAATTTTGGACCATTAAAGAGTCACTAATTGACCCACTTCCTTTTAATTAAGATAGGTAAGTCCAAAGCTGACAGTGAAGACTTACAAAGAGTCACTAAAATGGGTGACTGGGCAAGAAAATGGCAGATAAAATTCAGTGTTAAGTGCAAAATAATGCACATTGGAAGAAATAATCCCAATTATACATATAAAATGATGGGGTCTAAATTAGCTGCCCACTCAAGAAAGATCTTGGAATCATCGTGGATAGGTTTTTTTGTTTTTTGTTGTTGTTGTTTTTTTTTTTTTTTTTTTTTTTTTGAGGAAAACACCTGCTTAATGTGCGGCAGCAGTCAAAAAAGCTAACAATGTTAAGAACCATTAGGAAAGGGATAAATAATAACTTTTTTTTTTTTTTTGGTTGCCACTACATAAATCCATGGTACACTCACATCTTGAATACTGAGTGCAGTTCTGGTTGCCGTCTCTCAAAAAAGAGGTATCAGAGTTGGAAAAGGTAGAGAGAAGGGAAACAAAAATGATTAAGGGGATGAAACAGCTTCCATATGAGGAGAGAGTAATAAGACTGGGGCTGGTAATCTTAGAAAAGAGATGACAAAGGGGGTTATGATAGAGGCTTATAAAATCATGAATGATGTGGAGAAAATTAATAAGGAAGTGTCATCATATACCCCTTCACCTAACACAAGACCTAGGGGCCACCCAATAAAATTAATAGGCATCAGGTTTAAAACAGTCAACCTGTTTAACTCATTGCCATTAGATGTTATGAATGTCGAAAGTACAACTGGGTTCGAAAAAAAAATTAGAGAAGTTCATGGAGGATAGGTGCATCAAGGCTATTAGCCCACATGGTCAAGGATGCAACCCCATGCTTCGAGCGTTCCTAGTCTCCAACTGCCAGAAGCTGGATCACTCGATAATTGCCCTGTTCTGTACATTCCCTGTGAAGCATCTAGCACTGGATACTGGGCTAGATAGACCACTGATCTGATCCAATATGGCCATTCTTACCTTCATAGTTCGAAGTCTCACCCCCTGTTCAAGTAGGTTCATTCACTGGGGCAGGGCCAGCAGCAGTGGCTGCCTAGATAGAAAAGGTTGCTGCTATCTCAAAGGGCTGTTGCCCGACGAGCACTATGATGAGGGGAGTACCTATACCCTCCAAAGGATCTGGGGAGAGTTTTGATGGGAGTGGGCACCTGTGTGCTCACTTCCCACCCAAATTGGTGGCAGTGGAAAAAAATACATAGTCCTGCCCAAAAGAGCTTACAATCTTCCTGTGCGTGGCCAATGCCCAGCACAATAGGGCCTTGGTCTCGACTGGGGCCTTTGAGCACTACCACAAGGGAAAAAATATACTTTTTACAGTAGCAACTAGAGGCCTCAACTGAGATGACGACCCCACTGTGCCAAGTACTGTCTGAACACACCGAAAGAGACACTCCCTTCCACGAAGAGCTTACATCTAGTTTACCTGCATTTGCCAGTTTTGCCAACTGCTGCAGCTTTTGGTGTGTTTTCTTAGAGTTTCAGCAGCTGGTGGGATCAGCTATTACCTGACATCCTCAGCTTCCTTTTCCTTTTAAGGCAACTTCTAGCCCTTCTGCTTGCAGAGTAAAGACTGAAAACATGAACCCTGACTCCAACACCCCAGGAGGTAAATAAAAAGATCCCCCACATTTATTGGGCTTATATTGTTGAGACTCTAAAAATATATCTTGAGTCTTGGGTGGCCTGCGTCACGATTCTGAATGCATGGGGTTGGCAATACTGTTTGGCTGTAGCACAAAGTGAAACTGCTAAGTGGTGTCTACACACTGATCCCAGGCAAATGGTATCTGTGATCCATGATGCTTTGCCCACCAGATTGGGCACAAACTCAGAAGGAATAAAATACCCCAAAGTTCTAAGAGGAAATTTGACTGTAAATTGCTCACAGGGTTGTCCGATATATAATTTTTACCAAATAAAATAGTGTTTATACTGTTGGAAGAATTTATCATTATCAATTAATACTGTTGGGGAAGAATTTATCATTGTTAAACTGATTTCCCTTTCCTCTCAAATGCAATCCATTAAGTACATGTTTCTTTTCTACAAGGATGGGTACTTCATATTTATCCACCGTAGTCAAGTTTAGTTGGATTTAAGAACAGAATCCTTGTCCTTTTCTTCATACAGCTTGTACCACTCTCTGACACACAGGTAGTGGATGCTGTGATAAAACAAAACAATTATAGCAGAACTTGGATCCAATAAACAACAATTCTTGATTTTGCTTCTTATCTTAAGTTTTATCCTATGGGGATATCAGACTATCCTATGGGGACTGGTGCTAGGAGCTTCCACGAAGTTTGAGGGCTCCCTGGCACCTCAAACGAATGGGCATGGATGGCAGTTTATGCTTGTAACTGCAGATGTTGGGCCCGATTCTGCAAACACTCATACAGGCTTACATGGCTATAACTCCACTGACTCTTGCTGTGAAGTCAGTGGGAGTCTTGCCATTGACAGTAGTGCAGGATCAAACCTGTAGTAAGTGAGAGCAGAATCATGAATATAGTCTGTACGGTGGGGATCATAAAAGAACAGGCAGAACAGCCAAGTCTGAAATTCCTAATCTAAGGATAACAGGAAAAGGTAATTTACTCAAATTCTTTAAAATATACAGTTCACAGATCAGAGCCAGGTCAAGGCTTACAACTAATGACTGTATTGTGTGGGGTTTTTAGTAAAATGCAGACACTAGAGCAGGGGGTCTTAAACTCAACTTACCTTAGGTCCAGTGCCAGACCTCAAATCCTCCCAGTGGGCCAATAATGTCACTCATGCCGCCCCAACTGACTAAGCCCGACGACTAGTGATGGTATCTCTGTCCCTCTCCCCCAGCCAATGGGAGCTGCAGAGGGCAGTGCCTGCAGCAGACGGAGCCAGCAGTGTGGCTGAATGGGTCTCTCCTGCCCAGGGCCAGCTTTAAGCCGATTCGGCCGATTCCCCGGAATGGGGCCCCGCGCCTAAGAGGGCCCCGCAACTTCCGGGGCTACCGGCGGAGCAGGGGGGGGGGGGAAAGCTGCGTCCTGCTTCTCTCCCCTCCCTCCAGCGCTTGCGCCGCCATACAGCTGATCAGCGCAATCCTGAGAGGGAGGGGTGAGGAGGAGGAATGCGGAGTGCTTGGGGAAGACGTGGGGCCAGGGCGGGGATTTGGGGAGGGATCCAATGGGGCAGGGAGGGGGTGGAGTCGGGGCGGGGGGGGGGGGTGCAAGACAATTCGCATCCTGGCGTGGGGCCCTGCACCTGCTAAAGCCAGCCCTGCTCCTGCCCTCTTCCCTCCCGCCCCCCCCCCTTGGTCGGCAGCCACGAGGGCTGGATGAAAGAACTTTTAAAAAAGTTTCTGTGGGCCACATTGCGGAGGTTCTCGGGCCACAGATGGCCCGCGGGCCGGGACTTTGAGACTCCTGCACTAGAGCCTATACTAGTAGTGTTATATTTTAAAAAGAAATTAATGCAGCATTGGCGGTGGCTGCAGTAGCTTCTCCCCATTGCATTGTCTGTGCTTCACCCCTAATAGAAGGGATCTTCTCCAGGCATGAGAAGGTAGTTGAGTTTCCATGGCCTGTTCAATCCTCTATCTTCCTACCAGTACTGCTAATAATAGCAACAATTAGAGCCAGCTATGCTGGTGTTGATTAATGTAGAAATCACATGGGGAAGATTCTTATACCCTTACTTGCAATGGAAAGGTAGCACCTTATTCTGCAAGTAGTCCCACAACTGTCAGTGGGACTACTTGTGGAATAAGGCACAAGTCAGTGTAAGGGCATTGTGATCTGGCCCTGGCCTAAGAAATGAACCTAGACCATTGCATTCAACTCACTTCTGCCCCCCAACAGCCATCACATGGTAATAATCACAATATTGCTACTTTTCAAATGGTATCCGTGTGAAAGAGTGCAAGCGAAATGAGCAATTCTAGCTCTTCTAAAAACAAATTTTGACGGTCCTGCTGAATCTCCCTAAAGATTATGGCTTCACCAATACATGCTGCCCGAGGTGCAGTCTGAACAAGAGCGGTGTGCATTTCAAGGTAGCTCACATCTACCATAGGTTTGCTTTATAGGTAGAATCAAATGTACAGTTTTACTGAGTTGTAGGAGCTTACAATAGAAGACCCATTGCCCCGGTACCCATGTGGATGCTGAAATACAGCTTCCAAATATAGTTCTGTAGCACAGTGTTTATGGCCCTTCCCTCCACGTAGCATGATGTAAGCGTTCTAGCATTCAGCTGTGATATCACAACTCAATCTTGAGCTGGGAGGCAATGTTGTCTAATGGTTAGAGCACAGCGCAGGTTGCTGAGGCCCTCATTTCTATCCTTGAATCTGCCACATTTACGCAGAGTCTACTGGGACTCATACATTGTAAAGTACTACTCCGCATGGCTAAGGGAGCAGAATCAGGCCTTTCATGAGCTTGGGCTAGTCAGCCTTATTGATTTGTGCCTTCCTCAGTTTCCCATCTGTAAAATGGTGATAATACTTCTGTGAAAGACTTTTGGGATCTTTAGAAGGGAAGAGCTATTGAAGTGCAAGCTGCTATTATTGTAATAAGAATTGACTTACCCTTAATATCCCAGCCCACCACTTGTCAATGAGCTGCTTATCAGGCAGTCACAGAGGGAAGGGCTGTGGAGGGGGAAGATGTTGGCAGGGAAGGAGCGGCTTCTGAAGCCAGTTTCACCACCCTGTGAATGATTCCTGTGTCCCAGTTCGTTATTTGATGTTCACAAATGCAATGTGCAAAGTACTTGATCTAGTCCTAGCAAGTACAGCATGTTTCCTTTAGTGCTCTACTAATTTGACAGCCAGCCTTGGGTGTTGGAAAAAAGGCTTGGGAGCCAGGATGAGTCACTCTCTCACCAGGTGACCCTAAGCAAATCACTTGACCTCCTTGTGCCTCATTCAGTCCACTGTAACACAGGATAAAAACGTAGGTTCAGTGGGACTTCAGTGAAAAGTCAAAGGCTGCATTCTGCACTGAGCTTCCTTGGGTCAAGAGTAAACTGCATTCAGAACTCTTAGGTCTGCAAACGCCATCCATAAACGAGGCATGAAGCTGTTACCAGTGTGAGTGTCGCATCTTACGAGTTCCATGGCAGGAATCTTGCAGAACTCTTGCTGCTTGTTATGGTGCTGTTCCAGAGCTCATCAAAGTCAATAGAAAGACTTCCATAGACTTCAATAGGCTTTAGAGCAGGCCTTTTTTTGCGTCCCTCCAGAGAACACATATGGATTTTGAACATTTCATGGGTGGAGGTGGGGGAACTCACTAATACATACAAATAACAAGGGACCAGAAGATTCAGGGGAATGTTGAAAAATATAACAAACCTTTTGCATCCAGGTCACCAGCCTGGGTTAATAGTATCTGAAAGCTCTTGGCATCTAATGGCTATCTGATGACCTGCCTGAACTGATTTTGATGGTCTCAGTCCAGTTCTCTGAAGGCATCGCTAAAACCCACCACAAATAACCACTTTCTTGGCAGTTTCAGCAGAGACCCATGTCCTGCTTCAGCTTGGGGGTGAGAGGGTAGCTCTGTTCCCTGGAGATGGTCCCTGTAGGTCAAGGTTGAGACATGGGCAAAGCCTAGGGCCTTCATTATATAAGGTTGGGTGGCAGGAGATATTAATCACAAATGTCTGAAGTCTCAGCACTGCTATGTGTGGAGGAAGGGTATGGGTACAGAGTGCTGCTTTTTGCTAAATGTACTTTGAAGAAGGCTAGACCTCAGGTAATTGTAGCTGTTTGTTCACTTGGACTCACTTTTTTTCAGTCTGTCTTTTATGTTCTTGGGGATAAACCTTTTAGAAGCAAGAGTGTTAATGGACGAGGCGGTGGTGGTCAGACACCATTGAATGGATTTTACCTCAGCTAGGTAAAATCTAGGATGCTTGCACACTCATCCACCTCAGGACTGCAGGGGCTGCAGCTTCCTCACTGGGGCTCAAACTTGGCTCTTGTATCAAACACATGCTGGCTGGCATACTTTGATCCAGAGAATCCAATTATCGTCAAGGATTCTTACGTCCCTCACAACCACCTTTGCAGTATGAGGCTATATCCTGAAAACCTGCTCCCCTGATTTTTGGGATAATTTCTCCCTTCAGAGAGGTGTGTGCGCAGGAAGCTGTCGCTGGCTTCAATAGGAGCTGTGCCTGTGTTTCTGAGAGGAGACTCGGGACCTTGATTAGTAGCTGTGTTATGAGCTGCAACTCAGCTGCCGCTGCCTTTATAGCTGGGATACTCTGGTTTAGCACATCCCATTAGAGAGAGCAACAAATCTCTGCCTCCATAAAGACCATAACATCTTTATTCAAGGAACAGACTCTCCAGGTAAGAGCTGTAAACTGTACTAGCCAGCTGCTTCAAGTTCTGAATAAGCAGACTAGTCCTTGTTTTTTTTTCATTGTGGTACCATCACTTATGATCCAGGCCTGGTTGCCTCTTCATGCAATAACAATACTACTCACCATCATCTGAGAATCTCCATGCAGTGACAAAGGTGGGGCAATATAATTTTCCCTGTTTCATAGATGGGGGAGGTGAAGTGACTGTCTCAAGGTCACACAGCCAGTAGTTGAGTAGGGAATGGGACTTGTGCCGTGCTCTAACCATTAGGAAATGTCTATGTATCTAGATCCTTATGAGCCAAATTACTGCAATATCTGATTGTGTAGGCCATATATTGTAAATATGGAAGACATTTTATTCCTCCCCATCACAATTTATGTAACTTGGAGATAAGTCTCCAAAATCAAACTCATTGGAAAGGACACAGGAGCTCTGCCAGGTGATCTGTTGAATTGAGAGGCTCTGGTTCTGAACCTTTAGTTGAAAGGGAGTTCTCAGTCAGGTAAAAATGTGCAGAGTGCCAGGGATCTCCTTATGATATGTGGTGGTTTGCCACACCATAATGCTTAAGTAGGTACAGCACCTGGACTGGAACTTTGTTTGAACCAAACCTGAATTTAGCTAGGGATGTGGTGGATTCTTTATCACTCAGTCTTTAAATCAACCCTGGATGTCTTTGGAAACCTAGGCTATAACTCAAACAAATGTTATGGGCTTGATGCAGAAATTACCAGGTGAAGTTCTTTGGCCTCTGATATATAGGAAATCAGACTAAATAATCATAATGGTCCCTATTGAATCTATTTATTTATTTCAAGTTTAAAACAAGTTTGATTAGGTTTTGCTTTAGTTTCTCTTTTCCCATTCTCATGCATTCCTCCACCTCCTGCTTTGAGCTAAGCCCGGAAGCAGAAGTATCATATTAACATGAGAGGCTAGTCTTGTCATATTTCCAACCCATCCTGAGCCAGGAACCACAGACAATTTTGCAAGATCGCTTGTGCTCTGTAAATTTCCAGATCAGTTTGTAGTTTTCCTTATTTAGATTGGCTGTCACTACATAAAAGAGCACGCATCCCAAATGGGGCACCCTGGACAAACTCTTAAAAATACAGTTAATAGATTCTGAGACCATTATAACCATCTAGTCTGACCTCCTGCATAATGCAGGCCATA